>NC_092054.1:86519810-87846060 GCF_003086295.3 Arachis hypogaea
ATAGATTTTGTGTTAAATTCACATTTCTGGACTTTACTATGAGTTTGTGTGTTTTTCTGTGATTTCAGGTATCTTCTGCTGAATTGAGGACTGAGCAGAAATCAGATTCAGGTTGAAAAGACTGCTGATGCTGTTGGATCTACCTCCTGCACTAAAGTGGTTTCGGAGCTACAAATCAAAAGCGCGCTTCAATTCGTTGGAAATAGCATCCAGGCTTCCAGAAATATATATATTCATACTTTGGCAAGATGACACGTAAATGGGTCAACCCAGCCCTCTGCCCAATCTGGCGTCCAGCGCGAAAGGATCCAAACGAGTTGAACGCCCAAAATGGCACAGAAACTGGCGTTCACTCCACAAATGGCCTCTGCACGTGCAACACTCAGGCTCAGCGCAAACACACACCAAGTGGGCCCAGGAAGTGGATTTATGCATCAATTACTTACTCATGTAAACCCTAGTAACTAGTTTATTATAAATAGGACTTTTACTATTGTATTAGGCATCTTTGGACGCCTGGTTCTTAGATCAGAGGGGCTGGCCACACGGCCATGCCTGGACCTTCACTTATGTATTTTTAACGGTAGAGTTTCTACACTCCATAGATTAAGGTGTGGAGCTCTGCTGTTCTCAAAGATTAATGCAAGTACTACTGTTTTCTATTCAATTCTTCTTATTTCGCTTCTAAGATATCCATTCGCACCCAGAACGTGATGAAGGTGATGATTATGTGTGATGCTCATCACCATCTCCCCTATGAACACGTGCCTGACAAACACTTCCGTTCTACATGAATTAAGCTAGAATGAGTATCTCTTAGATCTCCCTAACCAGAATCTTCGTGGCGTAAGCTAGAATGATGGCGGCATTCAAGAGAATCCGGAAGGTCTAAACCTTGTCTGTGGTATTCTGATTAGATTCAATGATTGAATGACTGTGACGAGCTTCAAACTCGCGATTGTTGGGCGTTAGTGACAGACGCAAAAGGAGGGTGAATCCTATTCCAGCATGATCGAGAACCGACAGATGAATAGCCGTGCCGTGACAGGGTGCGTGAGCATATTATTCACTGAGAGGAGGGGATGTAGCCACTGACAACGGTGATGCCCTTGCATAAAGCCAGCCATGGAAAAGGAGTAAGACTGATTGGATGAAGATAGCAAGAAGCAGAGGTTCAGAGGAACGAAAAGCATCTCCATTCGCTTATCTGAAATCCCTGCCAATGAATCTACATAAGTACCTCTATCCCTTTGATTGTTTATTTTAATCTAATAAAATATCATGTTTAAATCCGCCTGACTGAGATTTACAAGGTGACCATAGCTTGCTTCAAGCCAACAATCTCTGTGGGATCGACCCTTACTCACGTAAGGTTTATTACTTGGACGACCCAGTACACTTGCTGGTTAGTTGAACGGAGTTGTGTCCACACATAGTAAAGAGCCATAATAATGATTCCATACAATAACAAAGAGTACTACATTAAAGTGATCACAATTTCGTCCACCAAGTTTTTGGCGCCGTTGCCGGGGATTTTAGTGACAACTGACGGTTCATCTTGTTGCTCAGATTAGGTAATTTTATTTTTATTTTATTTTCAAAAATTTTCAAATCTTTTAAACTTTTTCATCTGTTTTCGAAAAAAAAAAAATAAAATAAAAATAAAAATGTTTTCAAAAATAATTATTCTATGGCTTCAAAATTTTTAAAGAATGAATTCTAGTGTTTCATGAAATATGTTGAATCATATCTGGCTGTAAAGCCATACCCAAACTACTTTGGGATTGGTATTCAACTAATCACTTCAGCCCATGTAATTATATGTTGCATCCTGGCTGGCTGTAAAGCCATGTCTAAATTTATTTGGACTGAGGCAGCAATTTGTTATCAAGAGCAAGCTAGTTGGAGTTAATCCACCTACTACTGTTTCTGATTTACATACTAAAGCTTGGCTGGCTATTAAGCCATGCCTGACCCTTTGATTGGAGCTTTAGAGCATAAGATTCCTGGAATTCATATTAAAATTTTGAATCCTTATTTTTCTTTTTTTCATATAATTTTTGAAAATATAAATAAAAATCCAAAAAAAAAAAATTCCAAAAAAATTAGAAAATCATAAAAATCAAAAATATTTTCTGTTTCTTGTTTGAGTCTTGAGTCATATTATAAGTTTGGTGTCACATGCATATGCATCTAGCATTTTTTCGAAAATATCATGCATTCATAGTGTTCTTCATGATCTTCAAGTTGTTCTTGGTAAGTCTTCTTGTTTGATCTTGATGATTTTTTGTTTTGTGCCTTTTCATGTTTATCATATGCATTCTTGAATTCTTAATGTCTAAGCATTAAAGAATTCTAAGTTTGGTGTTCATCTTGATGTTCATCATGACATTCGAAGTGTTCTTGGTGTTCATCTTGACATTCATAGCATTCTGGCATGCATTCATTGTTTTGATCTAAAAAATTTCATGCATTGCATAATTTTCATGTTTTCATAAAAAATTCAAAAATCAAAAAAATATCTTTCCCTTTTTCTCTCATCAATTCGAAATTTGAGTTGACTTTTTCAAAAATTTTTAAAATCAAATTGTTTCTCATGAGTCAAATCAATTTTCAATTTGAAAATCTTATCTTTTTCAAAATCTTTTTCAAAATCAAATCTTTTTCAAAATTCTTAGTTATTTCGAAAATTCCAAAATATTTTCAAAAATCTTTTTCTTATTTTATATCACAATTTTCAAAAATAACAATAACAATCATGTTTTGATTCAAAAATTTCAAGTTTGTTACTTACTTGTTAAGAAAGATTCAAACTTTAAGTTCTAGAATCATATCTGTGATTTCTTGTAAATCAAGTCATTATTGTGATTTTAAAAATCAAATCTTTTTCAAAACTAATTTCTATCATATCTTTTCAAAATATCTTCTTATCTTATCTCTTTCAAAATATCTTCTCAAAATATCTTTCTAACTTCCTAACTTCTGATCTTTCAAATTTGTTTCAACTAACTAACTAACTTGTTGTTTGTTTCTTAACTTTTTCAAAACTACCTAACTAACTCTCCCTCTCTCAATTTTCGAAAATATCTTCCCTCTTTTTCAAAAATTTCTTTTTAATTAACTAATTATTTTTATTTTTTTTATTTTTTTTATTTTTTTATTTTTTATTTTTTTTTGAATTCAAAAATTTTCGAAAAATACTAACTAATTTTCAAAAACCAATTTTCAAAAATCACTAACTTTTTTTCAAATAATTTTCGAAAATTATTCCTCCCCCATCTCATTCTATTTATTCATTCATATCCTAACATCTCATCTCACATTCCAATCCTCACAGTTGTGTTTCTTCCTTTACATCATATTCTTTATCTCCCCCTCTTCTTCTACTTACAAAGGGATCCCTATACTGTGGTATAAAGGATCTCTATTATTATTATCATTTTTCTGGCCATTCTTCTTTGTCATATGAGCAGGAGCAAAGATAAGAACATTCTTGTGGAAGCAAATCCAGAACCTGAAAGGACTCTGAAGAGAAAATTAAGAGAAGCTAAAATACAACAATCCAGAGATAACCTTTCAGAAATTTTCGAACAGGCAGAAGAGATGGCAGCCGAAAATAATAATAATGCAAGGAGGATGCTTGGTGACTTTACTGCACCTAATTCCAATTTACATGGAAGAAGCATCTCCATTCTGCCATTGGAGCAAACAACTTTGAGCTGAAACCTCAATTAGTTTCTCTGATGCAGCAGAACTGCAAGTTTCATGGACTTCCATCTGAAGATCCTTTTCAGTTCTTGACTGAATTCTTGAGATATGTGATACTGTTAAGACTAATGGAATAGATGCTGAAGTCTACAGGCTCATGCTTTTCCCTTTTGCTGTAAGAGACAGAGCTAGATTATGGTTGGATTCTCAACCCAAAGACAGCCTGAACTCTTGGGATAAGCTGGTCACGGCTTTCTTAGCCAAGTACTTTCCTCCTCAAAAGCTGAGCAAGCTTAGAGCGGATGTTCAAACCTTCAGACAGAAAGAAGGTGAATCTCTCTATGAAGCTTGGGAAAGATACAAACAGTTGACCAAAAAGTGTCCTTCTGACATGCTTTCAGAATGGACCATCCTGGATATATTCTATGATGGTCTGTATGAGTTATCTAAGATGTCATTGGACACCTCTGCAGGTGGATCCATTCACCTAAAGTAAACGCTTGCAGAAGCTCAAGAACTCATTGACATGGTTGCTAATAACCAGTTCATGTACACTTCTGAAAGGAATCCTGTAATCAATGGGACGCCTATGAAGAAGGGAGTTCTTGAGGTTGATACTCTGAATGCCATATTGGCTCAGAACAAAATATTGACTCAGCAAGTCAATATGATCTCTCAGAGTCTGCATGGAATGCAAGCTGCATCCAACAGTACTCAAGAGGCATCTTCTGAAGAAGAAGCCTATGATCCTGAGAACCCTGCAATAGCAGAGGTAAATTACTTAGGTGAACCTTATGGAAACACCTATAACTCAACATGGAGAAATCATCCAAATTTCTCATGGAAGGATCAAAAGCCCCAACAAGGCTTTAATAATGGTGGAAGAAACAGGTTTAGCAATAGCAAGCCTTTTCCATCATCAACTCAGCAACAGACAGAGAACTCTGAACAAAATGCTTCTAATTTAGCAAATCTAGTCTCTGATCTATCTAAGGCCACTGTAAGTTTCATGAATGAAACAAGGTCTTCCATTAGAAATCTGGAAGCACAAGTGGGCCAGCTGAGTAAAAGGATCACTGAAATCCCTCCTAGTACTCTCCCAAGCAATACAGAAGAGAACCCAAAAGGAGAGTGCAAGGCCATTGACATAAGCGCCATGGCCGAACCTGAGAGGAGAGGAGAGGGCGTGAATCCCAAGGAGGAAGACCTCCTGGGACGTCCAGTGGTCAATAAGGAGCTTCCCTCTGAGGAACCAAAGGACTCTGAGGCTCATCTAGAGACCATAGAGATTCCATTGAACCTCCTTATGCCCTTCATGAGCTCTAACGAGTATTCCTCTTCTGAAGAGAATGAGGATGTTACTGAAGAGCAAACTGCCAAGTTTCTTGGTGCAATCATGAAGCTGAATGCCAAACTATTTGGCATTAATACTTGGGAAGTTGAACCTCCCTTGTTCATCAATGAACTAAGTGATCTGGATCAACTGACATTGCCTCAGAAGAGACAGGATCCTGGAAAGTTCATATTACCTTGTACCATAGGCACCATGATCTTTAAAGCTCTGTGTGACCTTGGTTCAGGAATAAACCTCATGCCCCTCTCTGTAATAGAGAAACTGGGAATCTATGGGGTGCAAGCTGCTAAAATCTCACTAGAGATGGCAGACAGCTCAAGAAGACAGGCTTATGGACAAGTAGAGGAAGTTTTAGTAAAGGTTGAAGGCCTTTACATCCCTGCTGATTTCATAGTCCTAGATACTGGAAAGGAAGAGGATGAATCCATCATCCTAGGAAGATCTTTCCTGGCCACAGCAAGAGCTGTGATTGATGTTGACAGAGGTGAAATAGTCCTTCAATGGAATGAGAACTCCCTTGTATTTAAAACTCAAGGATCTCCCTCTGCACCATGGAGAGGAAGCTTGAAAAGCTTCTCTCAAAGCAGAGTCAACCAGAGCCCCCACAGTCAAACTCTAAGTTTGGTGTTGGGAGGCCACAACCAAACTCTAAGTTTGGTGTTGAACTCCCATATCCAAACTCTAAGTTTGGTGTTGGAGAGTCTCAACAAAGCTCTGCACATCTGTGAGGCTCCATGAGAGCCCACTGTCAAGCTATTGACATTAAAGAAGGGCTTGTTGGGAGGCAACCCAATGTTTATCTAATTCTTATTTTTATTGTTTTTCATGTTTTCTTAGGTTCATGATCATGTGGAATCACAAAATAAATATAAAAATCAAAAACAGCAGAAGAAAAATCACACCCTGGAGGAGCATCTGTCTGGCGTTCAAACGCCAGAACAGAGCATAGTTCTGGCGCTGAACGCCCAGAATGGGAGCATCCTGGCGCTGAACGCCCAGAACAAGCATGGTTCTGGCGTTCAACGCCAGAAATGGCAGCAAAGGGGCGTTGAACGCCCAAAATGGGCACCAACCTGGCGCTGAACGCCCAGAGTTATGTGCAAGGGCATTTTGCATGCCTAAATTGGTGCAGGGATGTAAATGCCTTGACACCTCAGGATCTGTGGACACCACAGGATCATCTCAGGATCTGTGGACCCCACAGGATCCCCACTTTACCTCCTCATAATCCTAGTTTTTATTTCCACATCTTCTTCTTCATCTATTCCTTCTTCTTTTGCTCGAGGGCGAGCAACATTCTAAGTTTGGTGTGGTAAAACAATTATGTAAAGGATCTATAGCTCAGTGATAGAACATTTGACTGCAAATCAAGAGATCCCTGAGATACCTCAGGGGATACATTTTCTTCCACACAATTATTGGAAGCAACTAAGGGTGGAACATCAAGAGCACTCCATCACCCTTCATGAAATTAGAGAAGATCTAAAAGCAATGAAGGAGGAGCAGCAAAGACAAGGAAGAGACATAGAAGAGCTCAAGGACATCACTAAGGTGGACTCATTCCTTGTTCTTACTTTCTCTGTTTTTCGTTTTCTATGTTATGTGATTATCTATGTTTGTGTCTTTATTACATGATCATTAGTAGTTAGTAACTCTGTCTTAAAGTTATGAATGTCCTATGAATCCATCACCGCTCTTAAAATAAAAACTGTTTTAATTCAAAAGAACAAGAAGTACATGAGTTTCGAATTTATCCTTGAACTTAGCTTAATTATACTGATGTGGTGACAATGCTTCTTGTTTTCTGAATGTATGCTTGAACAGTGCATATGTCTTTTGAAGTTGTTGTTTAAGAATGTTAAATATGTTGGCTCTTGAAAGAATGATGACTAGGAGACATGTTATTTGATAATCTGAAAAATCATAAAAATGATTCTTGAAGCAAGAAAAAGCAGCAAAGAACAAAGCTTGCAGAAAAAAAAAATAGAAAAAAAAATAGGCGAAAAAAAAATAGAAAGAAAAAGAAAAAGCAAGCAGAAAAAGCCAAAAGCTCTTAAAACCAAGAGGCAAGAGCAAAAAGCCAATAACCCTTAAAACCAAAAGGCAAGGGAAATAAAAAGGATCCCAAGGCTTTGAGCATCAGTGGATAGGAGGGCCTAAAGGAATAAAATCCTGGTCTAAGCGGCTAAACCAAGCTGTCCCTAACCATGTGCTTGTGGCGTGTAGGTGTCAAGTGAAAACTTGAGACTGAGTGGTTAAAGTCAAGGTCCAAAGCAAAAACAAAGAGTGTGCTTAAGAACCCTGGACACCTCTAATTGGGGACTTTAGCAAAGCTGAGTCACAATCTAAAAAGGGTTCACCCAATTATGTGTCTATGGCATTTATGTATCCGGTGGTAATACTAGAAAACAAAGTGCTTAGGGCCACGGCCAAGACTCATAAAGAAGCTGTGTTCAAGAATCATCATACTGAACTAAGAGAGTCATTAACACTATTCGAAATCTGAAGTTCCTATAGATGCCAATCATTCTGAACCTCAATGGATAAAGTGAGATGCCAAAACTATTCAAGAGGCAAAAAGCTATAAGTCCCGCTCATATGATTGAAGCTCTGTTTCATTGATAGTTTGGAATTTATAGTATATTCTATTCTTTTTATCCTATTTTGATTTTCAGTTGCTTGGGGACAAGCAACAATTTAAGTTTGGTGTTGTGATGAGCGGATAATTTATACGCTTTTTGACATTGTTTTTAGTATGTTTTTAGTAGGATCTAGTTACTTTTAGGGATGTTTTTAATAGATTTTGTGTTAAATTCACATTTCTGGACTTTACTATGAGTTTGTGTGTTTTTCTGTGATTTCAGGTATCTTCTGGCTGAAATTGAGGGACTTGAGCAGAAATCAGATTCAGAGGTTGAAAAAGGACTGCTGATGCTGTTGGATTCTGACCTCCCTGCACTCAAAGTTGATTTTCCGGAGCTACAGAACTCGAAATAGCGCGCTTCCAATTGCGTTGGAAGGTAGACATCCAGAGCTTTCCAGCAATATATAATAGTCCATACTTTGGCCAAGAATTGACGACGTAAACCGGCGTTCAACGCCAGCCCTCTGCCCAAATCTGGCGTCCAGCGCCAGAAAAGGATCCAAAACCAGAGTTGAACGCCCAAACTGGCACAGAAACTGGCGTTCAACTCCACAAATGGCCTCTGCACGTGCAACACTCAGGCTCAGCCCAAACACACACCAAGTGGGCCCAGGAAGTGGATTTATGCATCAATTACTTACTCATGTAAACCCTAGTAACTAGTTTATTATAAATAGGACCTTTTACTATTGTATTAGGCATCTTTGGACGCCTGGTTCTTAGATCAGAGGGGCTGGCCACACGGCCATGCCTGGACCTTCACTTATGTATTTTTAACGGTAGAGTTTCTACACTCCATAGATTAAGGTGTGGAGCTCTGCTGTTCCTCAAAGATTAATGCAAAGTACTACTGTTTTCTATTCAATTCTTCTTATTTCGCTTCTAAGATATCCATTCGCACCCAAGAACGTGATGAAGGTGATGATTATGTGTGACGCTCATCACCATCTCCCCTATGAACACGTGCCTGACAAACACTTCCGTTCTACATGAATTAAGCTAGAATGAGTATCTCTTAGATCTCCTAACCAGAATCTTCGTGGCGTAAGCTAGAATGATGGCGGCATTCAAGAGAATCCGGAAGGTCTAAACCTTGTCTGTGGTATTCTGATTAGGATTCAATGATTGAATGACTGTGACGAGCTTCAAACTCGCGATTGTTGGGCGTTAGTGACAGACGCAAAAGGAGGGTGAATCCTATTCCAGCATGATCGAGAACCGACAGATGAATAGCCGTGCCGTGACAGGGTGCGTGAGCATATTATTCACTGAGAGGAGGGGATGTAGCCACTGACAACGGTGATGCCCTTGCATAAAGCCAGCCATGGAAAGGAGTAAGACTGATTGGATGAAGATAGCAAGAAAGCAGAGGTTCAGAGGAACGAAAAGCATCTCCATTCGCTTATCTGAAATCCCTGCCAATGAATCTACATAAGTACCTCTATCCCTTTGATTGTTTATTTTAATCTAATAAAATATCATGTTTAAATCCGCCTGACTGAGATTTACAAGGTGACCATAGCTTGCTTCAAGCCAACAATCTCTGTGGGATCGACCCTTACTCACGTAAGGTTTATTACTTGGACGACCCAGTACACTTGCTGGTTAGTTGAACGGAGTTGTGTCCACACATAGTAAAGAGCCATAATAATGATTCCATACAATAACAAAGAGTACTACATTAAAGTGATCACAATTTCGTCCACCAAGTTTTTGGCGCCGTTGCCGGGGATTGTTTGAGTTTGGACAACTGACGGTTCATCTTGTTGCTCAGATTAGGTAATTTTATTTTTATTTTATTTTCAAAAATTTTCAAAAATCTTTCTAAACTTTTCTCATCTGTTTTCGAAAAAAAAAAAATAAAAATAAAAATAAAAATGTTTTCAAAAATAAATTATTCTATGGCTTCAAAATTTTTAAAGAATGAATTCTAGTGTTTCATGAAATATGTTGAATCATATCTGGCTGTAAAGCCATACCCAAACTACTTTGGGATTGGTATTCAACTAATCACTTCAGCCCATGTAATTATATGTTGCATCCTGGCTGGCTGTAAAGCCATGTCTAAATTTATTTGGACTGAGGCAGCAATTTGTTATCAAGAGCAAGCTAGTTGGAGTTAATCCACCTACTACTGTTTCTGATTTACATACTAAAGCTTGGCTGGCTATTAAGCCATGCCTGACCCTTTGATTGGAGCTTTAGAGCATAAGATTCCTGGAATTCATATTAAAAATTTTGAATCCTTATTTTTCTTTTTTTTCATATAATTTTCGAAAAATATAAATAAAAATCCAAAAAAAAATTCCAAAAAAAAATTAGAAAATCATAAAAATCAAAAATATTTTCTATTTCTTGTTTGAGTCTTGAGTCATATTATAAGTTTGGTGTCACATGCATATGCATCTAGCATTTTTTCGAAAATATCATGCATTCATAGTGTTCTTCATGATCTTCAAGTTGTTCTTGGTAAGTCTTCTTGTTTGATCTTGATGATTTTTTGTTTTGTGCCTTTTCATGTTTATCATATGCATTCTTGAATTCTTAATGTCTAAGCATTAAAGAATTCTAAGTTTGGTGTTCATCTTGATGTTCATCATGACATTCGAAGTGTTCTTGGTGTTCATCTTGACATTCATAGCATTCTGGCATGCATTCATTGTTTTGATCTAAAAAATTTCATGCACTGCATAATTTTCATGTTTTTCATAAAAAATTCAAAAATCAAAAAAATATCTTTCCCTTTTTCTCTCATCAAATTCGAAAATTTGAGTTGACTTTTTCAAAAATTTTTAAAATCAAATTGTTTCTCATGAGTCAAATCAAATTTTCAATTTGAAAATCTTATCTTTTTCAAAATCTTTTTCAAAAATCAAATCTTTTTCAAAATTCTTAGTTATTTTCGAAAATTCCAAAAATATTTTTCAAAAATCTTTTTCTTATTTTATATCATAATTTTCAAAAATAACAATAACAATCAATGTTTTGATTCAAAAATTTCAAGTTTGTTACTTACTTGTTAAGAAAGATTCAAACTTTAAGTTCTAGAATCATATCTTGTGATTTCTTGTGAATCAAGTCATTAATTGTGATTTTAAAAATCAAATCTTTTTCAAAACTAATTTCTATCATATCTTTTCAAAAATATCTTCTTATCTTATCTTTTTCAAAAATATCTTCTCAAAATATCTTTTCTAACTTCCTAACTTCTGATCTTTTCAAAATTTGTTTCAACTAACTAACTAACTTGTTGTTTGTTTCTTAACTTTTTCAAAACTACCTAACTAACTCTCTCTCTCTCAATTTTCGAAAATATCTTCCCTCTTTTTCAAAAATTTCTTTTTAATTAACTAATTATTTTTATTTTTTTTATTTTTTTATTTTTTTATTTTTTTTTGAATTCAAAAATTTTCGAAAAATACTAACTAATTTTCAAAAACCAATTTTCAAAAATCACTAACTCTTTTTCAAATAATTTTCGAAAATTATTCCTCCCCCATCTCATTCTATTTATTCATTCATATCCTAACATCTCATCTCACATTCCAATCCTCACAGTTGTGTTTCTTCCTTTACATCATATTCTTTATCTCCCCCTCTTCTTCTACTTACAAAGGGATCCCTATACTGTGGTATAAAGGATCTCTATTATTATTATCATTTTTCTGGCCATTCTTCTTTGTCATATGAGCAGGAGCAAAGATAAGAACATTCTTGTGGAAGCAAATCCAGAACCTGAAAGGACTCTGAAGAGAAAATTAAGAGAAGCTAAAATACAACAATCCAGAGATAACCTTTCAGAAATTTTCGAACAGGCAGAAGAGATGGCAGCCGAAAATAATAATAATGCAAGGAGGATGCTTGGTGACTTTACTGCACCTAATTCCAATTTACATGGAAGAAGCATCTCCATTCCTGCCATTGGAGCAAACAACTTTGAGCTGAAACCTCAATTAGTTTCTCTGATGCAGCAGAACTGCAAGTTTCATGGACTTCCATCTGAAGATCCTTTTCAGTTCTTGACTGAATTCTTGCAGATATGTGATACTGTTAAGACTAATGGAATAGATGCTGAAGTCTACAGGCTCATGCTTTTCCCTTTTGCTGTAAGAGACAGAGCTAGATTATGGTTGGATTCTCAACCCAAAGACAGCCTGAACTCTTGGGATAAGCTGGTCACGGCTTTCTTAGCCAAGTACTTTCCTCCTCAAAAGCTGAGCAAGCTTAGAGCGGATGTTCAAACCTTCAGACAGAAAGAAGGTGAATCTCTCTATGAAGCTTGGGAAAGATACAAACAGTTGACCAAAAAGTGTCCTTCTGACATGCTTTCAGAATGGACCATCCTGGATATATTCTATGATGGTCTGTCTGAGTTATCTAAGATGTCATTGGACACCTCTGCAGGTGGATCCATTCACCTAAAGAAAACGCTTGCAGAAGCTCAAGAACTCATTGACGTGGTTGCTAATAACCAGTTCATGTACACTTCTGAAAGGAATCCTGTAATCAATGGGACGCCTATGAAGAAGGGAGTTCTTGAGGTTGATACTCTGAATGCCATATTGGCTCAGAACAAAATATTGACTCAGCAAGTCAATATGATCTCTCAGAGTCTGCATTGAATGCAAGCTGCATCCAACAGTACTCAAGAGGCATCTTCTGAAGAAGAAGCCTATGATCCTGAGAACCCTGCAATAGCAGAGGTAAATTACTTAGGTGAACCTTATGGAAACACCTATAACTCAACATGGAGAAATCATCCAAATTTCTCATGGAAGGATCAAAAGCCCCAACAAGGCTTTAATAATGGTGGAAGAAACAGGTTTAGCAATAGCAAGCCTTTTCCATCATCAACTCAGCAACAGACAGAGAACTCTGAACAAAATGCTTCTAATTTAGCAAATCTAGTCTCTGATCTATCTAAGGCCACTGTAAGTTTCATGAATGAAACAAGGTCTTCCATTAGAAATCTGGAAGCACAAGTGGGCCAGCTGAGTAAAAGGATCACTGAAATCCCTCCTAGTACTCTCCCAAGCAATACAGAAGAGAACCCAAAAGGAGAGTGCAAGGCCATTGACATAAGCGCCATGGCCGAACCTGAGAGGAGAGGAGAGGACGTGAATCCCAAGGAGGAAGACCTCCTGGGACGTCCAGTGGTCAATAAGGAGCTTCCCTCTGAGGAACCAAAGGACTCTGAGACTCATCTAGAGACCATAGAGATTCCATTGAACCTCCTTATGCCCTTCATGAGCTCTAACGAGTATTCCTCTTCTGAAGAGAATGAGGATGTTACTGAAGAGCAAACTGCCAAGTTTCTTGGTGCAATCATGAAGCTGAATGCCAAACTATTTGGCATTAATACTTGGGAAGTTGAACCTCCCTTGTTCATCAATGAACTAAGTGATCTGGATCAACTGACATTGCCTCAGAAGAGACAGGATCCTGGAAAGTTCATATTACCTTGTACCATAGGCACCATGATCTTTAAAGCTCTGTGTGACCTTGGTTCAGGAATAAACCTCATGCCCCTCTCTGTAATAGAGAAACTGGGAATCTATGGGGTGCAAGCTGCTAAAATCTCACTAGAGATGGCAGACAGCTCAAGAAGACAGGCTTATGGACAAGTAGAGGAAGTTTTAGTAAAGGTTGAAGGCCTTTACATCCCTGCTGATTTCATAGTCCTAGATACTGGAAAGGAAGAGGATGAATCCATCATCCTAGGAAGATCTTTCCTGGCCACAGCAAGAGCTGTGATTGATGTTGACAGAGGTGAAATAGTCCTTCAATGGAATGAGAACTCCCTTGTATTCAAAACTCAAGGATCTCCCTCTGCACCATGGAGAGGAAGCTTGAAAAGCTTCTCTCAAAGCAGAGTCAACTAGAGCCCCCACAGTCAAACTCTAAGTTTGGTGTTGGGAGGCCACAACCAAACTCTAAGTTTGGTGTTGAACTCCCATATCCAAACTCTAAGTTTGGTGTTGGAGAGTCTCAACAAAGCTCTGCACATCTGTGAGGCTCCATGAGAGCCCACTGTCAAGCTATTGACATTAAAGAAGGGCTTGTTGGGAGGCAACCCAATGTTTATCTAATTCTTATTTTTATTGTTTTTCATGTTTTCTTAGGTTCATGATCATGTGGAATCACAAAATAAATATAAAAATCAAAAACAGCAGAAGAAAAATCACACCCTGGAGGAGCATCTGTCTGGCGTTCAAACGCCAGAACAGAGCATAGTTCTGGCGCTGAACGCCCAGAATGGGAGCATCCTGGCGCTGAACGCCCAGAACAAGCATGGTTCTGGCGTTCAACGCCAGAAATGGCAGCAAAGGGGCGTTGAACGCCCAAAATGGGCACCAACCTGGCGCTGAACGCCCAGAGTTGTGTGCAAGGGCATTTTGCATGCCTAAATTGGTGCAGGGATGTAAATGCCTTGACACCTCAGGATCTGTGGACACCACAGGATCATCTCAGGATCTGTGGACCCCACAGGATCCCCACTTTACCTCCTCATAATCCTAGTTTTTATTTCCACATCTTCTTCTTCATCTATTCCTTCTTCTTTTGCTCGAGGGCAAGCAACATTCTAAGTTTGGTGTGGTAAAACAATTATGTAAAGGATCTATAGCTCAGTGATAGAACATTTGACTGCAAATCAAGAGATCCCTGAGATACCTCAGGGGATACATTTTCTTCCACACAATTATTGGAAGCAACTAAGGGTGGAACATCAAGAGCACTCCATCACCCTTCATGAAATCAGAGAAGATCTAAAAGCAATGAAGGAGGAGCAGCAAAGACAAGGAAGAGACATAGAAGAGCTCAAGGACATCACTAAGGTGGACTCATTCCTTGTTCTTACTTTCTCTGTTTTTCGTTTTCTATGTTATGTGCTTATCTATGTTTGTGTCTTTATTACATGATCATTAGTAGTTAGTAACTCTGTCTTAAAGTTATGAATGTCCTATGAATCCATCACCTCTCTTAAAATAAAAACTGTTTTAATTCAAAAGAACAAGAAGTACATGAGTTTCGAATTTATCCTTGAACTTAGCTTAATTATACTGATGTGGTGACAATGCTTCTTGTTTTCTGAATGTATGCTTGAACAGTGCATATGTCTTTTGAAGTTGTTGTTTAAGAATGTTAAATATGTTGGCTCTTGAAAGAATGATGACTAGGAGACATGTTATTTGATAATCTGAAAAATCATAAAAATGATTCTTGAAGCAAGAAAAATCAGCAAAGAACAAAGCTTGCAGAAAAAAAAAATAGAAAAAAAAATAGGCGAAAAAAAAAATAGAAAGAAAAAGAAAAAGCAAGCAGAAAAAGCCAAAAGCTCTTAAAACCAAGAGGCAAGAGCAAAAAGCCAATAACCCTTAAAACCAAAAGGCAAGGGAAATAAAAAGGATCCCAAGGCTTTGAGCATCAGTGGATAGGAGGGCCTAAAGGAATAAAATCCTGGTCTAAGCGGCTAAACCAAGCTGTCCCTAACCATGTGCTTGTGGCGTGTAGGTGTCAAGTGAAAACTTGAGACTGAGCGGTTAAAGTCAAGGTCCAAAGCAAAAACAAAGAGTGTGCTTAAGAACCCTGGACACCTCTAATTGGGGACTTTAGCAAAGCTGAGTCACAATCTAAAAAGGGTTCACCCAATTATGTGTCTATGGCATTTATGTATCCGGTGGTAATACTAGAAAACAAAGTGCTTAGGGCCACGGCCAAGACTCATAAAGAAGCTGTGTTCAAGAATCATCATACTGAACTAAGAGAGTCATTAACACTATTCGAAATCTGAAGTTCCTATAGATGCCAATCATTCTGAACCTCAATGGATAAAGTGAGATGCCAAAACTATTCAAGAGGCAAAAAGCTATAAGTCCCGCTCATATGATTGAAGCTCTGTTTCATTGATAGTTTGGAATTTATAGTATATTCTATTCTTTTTATCCTATTTTGATTTTCAGTTGCTTGGGGACAAGCAACAATTTAAGTTTGGTGTTGTGATGAGCGGATAATTTATACGCTTTTTGACATTGTTTTTAGTATGTTTTTAGTAGGATCTAGTTACTTTTAGGGATGTTTTTAATAGATTTTGTGTTAAATTCACATTTCTGGACTTTACTATGAGTTTGTGTGTTTTTCTGTGATTTCAGGTATCTTCTGGCTGAAATTGAGGGACTTGAGCAGAAATCAGATTCAGAGGTTGAAAAAGGACTGCTGATGCTGTTGGATTCTGACCTCCCTGCACTCAAAGTTGATTTTCCGGAGCTACAGAACTCGAAATAGCGCGCTTCCAATTGCGTTGGAAAGTAGACATCCAGAGCTTTCCAGCAATATATAATAGTCCATACTTTGGCCAAGAATTGACGACGTAAACTGGCGTTCAACGCCAGCCCTCTGCCCAAATCTGGCGTCCAGCGCCAGAAAAGGATCCAAAACCAGAGTTGAACGCCCAAACTGGCACAGAAACTGGCGTTCAACTCCACAAATGGCCTCTGCACGTGCAACACCCAGGCTCAGCCCAAACACACACCAAGTGGGCCCAGGAAGTGGATTTATGCATCAATTACTTACTCATGTAAACCCTAGTAACTAGTTTATTATAAATAGGACCTTTTACTATTGTATTAGGCATCTTTGGACGCCTGGTTCTTAGATCAGAGGGGCTGGCCACACGGCCATGCCTGGACCTTCACTTATGTATTTTTAACGGTAGAGTTTCTACACTCCATAGATTAAGGTGTGGAGCTCTGCTGTTCCTCAAAGATTAATGCAAAGTACTACTGTTTTCTATTCAATTCTTCTTATTTCGCTTCTAAGATATCCATTCGCACCCAAGAACGTGATGAAGGTGATGATTATGTGTGACGCTCATCACCATCTCCCCTATGAACACGTGCCTGACAAACACTTCCGTTCTACATGAATTAAGCTAGAATGAGTATCTCTTAGATCTCCTAACCAGAATCTTCGTGGCGTAAGCTAGAATGATGGCGGCATTCAAGAGAATCCGGAAGGTCTAAACCTTGTCTGTGGTATTCTGATTAGGATTCAATGATTGAATGACTGTGACGAGCTTCAAACTCGCGATTGTTGGGCGTTAGTGACAGACGCAAAAGGAGGGTGAATCCTATTCCAGCATGATCGAGAACTGACAGATGAATAGCCGTGCCGTGACAGGGTGCGTGAGCATATTATTCACTGAGAGGAGGGGATGTAGCCACTGACAACGGTGATGCCCTTGCATAAAGCCAGCCATGGAAAGGAGTAAGACTGATTGGATGAAGATAGCAGGAAAGCAGAGGTTCAGAGGAACGAAAAGCATCTCCATTCGCTTATCTGAAATCCCTGCCAATGAATCTACATAAGTACCTCTATCCCTTTGATTGTTTATTTTAATCTAATAAAATATCATGTTTAAATCCGCCTGACTGAGATTTACAAGGTGACCATAGCTTGCTTCAAGCCAACAATCTCTGTGGGATCGACCCTTACTCACGTAAGGTTTATTACTTGGACGACCCATACACTTGCTGGTTAGTTGAACGGAGTTGTGTCCACACATAGTAAAGAGCCATAATAATGATTCCATACAATAACAAAGAGTACTACATTAAAGTGATCACAATTTCGTCCACCAGATGTCGCCAGATCGTATCATCAGCTTCAGGTGCTCATAGCGTCGCTTGTTGTGACGCTCCATCTGGTCAAGCCGTCGAAACAGGCGGTGCACTAGATGATAGACGGGCTCTGGGGCTGGTGGAGGTGCAGTGGTGGTGGCAGGGGTAGCTGTAGAGGAAGAGGGGCCGGCAGATGGTGTGGCTGTCTCAGCAGTAACAGTGAGGAAAGGAGGTCTGTAGCCTAAAGCCAGAAAGTTCCTGCTGTGAGGGATAATCTTCTTGTATTCTGCAGTAGGTGGCTTCTCATCAGCATCCTCCCAAGGCACATCAGCTCGACGGCCTAGCTGTGTAATCAGATAAGGAAAGGGAAGAGTGCCTCGGACGTGGACCCTGGCCATATAGTACCGAATAAAGCGTGGCAAGTACAGGTCCTTACTCTCCATCACACACCATAGGAGGGTGATCATAGCGGCTGGTATCTCAGTCTCGTGAGTACTCGGCATAATGAAGTTGCTAAGTATCTGATGCCATAGCCGAGCCTCATCATTCAAGTAAATCCGCTTTATTCCCTTTGGCATGGTAGTGTTCTGACCCATAATCCAAGGAACGGTCAGGTCAAGGGCTATCCTGGCCTTGACTGCATCCCAATCAAACTTCATGAAGCGCATGTCCTCCTCAGCTTTTTGATAACCATCCAGCTGATCAGATTTAGGCAGAAGTTTCAAAACATCCTCTATGGCCTCTTCAGTGACCAGAATCTGCTTTCCTCTTAGGTTCACTGCATCTAGGGAATTCTTGAAGTAATTGCAGTAGAATTCCCTTACGCAAGATGCATTGACCTCAGTCAGGTTTCTCTCCAAAAAGAATCAGCCTCTTTGTTTGATCTGATCAGAGGTGTATTGTTGGAGTTCTTCTGGGATCTTCAGAGTTCTCTCCAGATACAGGTTCCTGGAGGTTGCAAACACCGGATACTTCAGCTCACAGTATTGGTTTGCAAACTTTACTGGATCATTAGCAGGGAGCAGCTGGTCAGCCTTTTCCTGCGGGGTAAAGTTTTTCTCCTGCCAGGAGTCATCGTGCATGATATCCAGGATGGACATGGCGGATTCTCCTCTTTTATGTTTGCCAGTAGTTGCCTTTGCTTTTCCCCTTCTCTGGGTGGCAGACATCCTGAAAAACAGAAAACCAGGATATAAAAAAAACAGGAAAACAAGTAGGCAAATAATCAAAAGAAACACAAAGTGGCAAAGGAGCAATAGGATAAGGAAAATGAGTTGAGTAAATGTGCATTAAGGATTGTATAGGAGTTAAAAGTCTGAAAAGAAGAATTCACAATCCAAGATGTACTAGAAGGCATGTTAATTAGGAAAAATTATCAGTATGCCATGGTTAGAAGGTTAAAGAGAAAGTGAAAAACCAAGAAGAGAGAGTATGAAAGGTTAGGTTAGTTAGAATTGAAAAAGAGTTAAAGAAGTTGAAATTAGTGAGTTAGTAAAAAGTGGGTTAATGTAAGTGGCATAATGATAAGTTTCTAAGTAACAAGCATTCACAATTAAAGGCTATAGGTAACTCATAACCAAATAAGGAAATTAGGTTGATGATGATTCAGATAGATATAGAAATAGCAAAAAATTGGAATCTAAGCATCAAAAATGCAATTTATGAACCAGGAAATCAAAAAGAATAGGAAAGCTTGCCCTGGCATTCATGAATTGGTTTGGTTAAATCTAAGGAAAGCACAATTGAAAATTTCAAAACCAAGACATGAGTGGAAATATTTTATAGAAATTTGGGCAGCATTCCGGCTAAAATTGGAGTGTCCCGGAAAATAAACAGCAACAGAATAGTTCATATGAATCAAAATTAAAGCTGCAATTAAATAGTATGAATAAGAAAGAGCATAGCAGCATGAACTTGAAGAGCAGCATATGAACATTACTAAACTTCACAGCAACAGCAGAATTGCAAATTGATAAAACAAGAAACACGAACAGTGCAATTAAACAGGCCTAAATCCACAAACAACATCCTAGGCTACCTAACAACCTAGAATCCACTACAACATGCATATCTAACTAGCCTAAATATGAACATAAATAGAAAAATATGAATTAACTACGAATGGATAGAAGGGTGGCGTTCGTCGGAACCTGGTAGGCGAATTAAGGAGAGTGGGGCAGAGAGGTGGCTGGGGATGGTGGGAGAGGTGTCTAGCGCGGCAGAGGAGGGTGGTGCGACGGCAGTTGCTGTTTGGAGGCAGGGGCTTCGGGAAGGGCAATGGGGGTAGGGGGAGAGAGGGAAGGAAGGGAAGGGGGGCTTGGGTGGCGGATGGGGGCGCGGCGGTGACGGCGGCGCGGTGGGGTGGTGATCGCGGAGGGGGCAGTGGCGGTGGAGGGAGGAGGGAGAAGGAAGAAGAAGAAAGAAGGGGAAGGAGGAAGGGGGTGGGTGGCGACGGGGTCTGGGTGGTCGGCGGGGTGGCGGCGGTCGGTGACGGTGGCCGGGTGGTAGTGGTGTGATCGGAGAAGAAGAGAGGAAGGAGAAGGGTTTAGGGGGGGCGCGAATGGTAGGGATCGCGTGACTGGGGGGTTATAAATTTGAATCCACGCGATCGCGTGGGGCACGCGGTCGCGTGGCTGGAGTGAAATGGGGGTCGACGCGATCGCGTTAGTGGCACGATCGCATGGAATAGCTAAAAGAATGAATGACGCGATCACCTGGGGCATGCGATCGCGTCACTGGAAATTGTGCTAAATGCACGAATCCAGCGTCGTTTCAGCGCAACTCTCTGTCTCCTTTTGGGGTGTTGTGCAATCCATGCGACGCGATCGCGTCGCTCACGCTGTCGCGTGGGATTGATGTTGTGCAAGTAACGCGATCGCGTGGGCATTTTATGCAAAATGTACAATGGCCGCATGATTCCAGCCTAACTTTCTGGACGTTGGATCTTTACGCCGATCTCCAGATCACGCGGCCGCGTGAATGACGCGGTTGCGTGGGAAGTGTTTTTCGCAACTTGACGCGATCGCATGAATGATGTGGTCGCGTCACCCTTTTTTTGTGTGTAAAATGCAGAATGCAATGCTAATATGAATGTTATGCATGATTCCAGGTTCAATGAAGTAAAAAAAAATAAAACTCAAAAATAAACAAAACAGAATAAAATTAAAATTGAAAAAAAAAAGGAACGATCATACCATGGTGGGTTGTTTCCCACCTAGCACTTTTAGTTAAAGTCCTTAAGTTGGACATTGGATGAGCTTTCTGTTATGGCGGCTTATGCTTAAATTCATCTAGAAATCTCCACCAATGCTTGGAATGCCAATAGCCTCCGGGGTCCCAAACTATGCATGTGAAGCTTCTGAGCAGCTTCAAATAGATTCTCAGGCTCCTGGGGTGACGATTGTCAAGATAGATTCCAGGATCCCAAACTTTGTTTTTAAATCCACCTTCGTCTTGATCTATACTTTTCCATCTGGGCGGTTTAGAAATTAGATTCTCACCAGGATAACCAAACGTTTTCCGAGATCCATATTGATCATGATGCCAATCCGTGCACTTCGAGTTGAAGCGTGGAACCTTATTAAACCTTGTGCACCAGCTCTGAGTACGAGCCATTTCCCGCTTACTCTTAAAGCCGCAGGGAGCTCTAAGCTGGCCATTTGTTTCAAGCAAACCATATTCAAGTGGAAAAAACACAGTTAAAAGTTAAGGATTGTACCCACTTGAAACTTGTATTGGGTGGTAATGGCCTTGGGATAGGTGGTTCCAGTGGTTCTGTGAGTTCTACTCCCTTGTGCTCTTCTATGAATTTCTCCACTTCTTTGCAAGATTCTTCAAATGTATTGATGAGCGGATAATTTATACGCTTTTTGACACTGTTTTTAGTATGTTTTTAGTAGGATCTAGTTACTTTTAGGGATGTTTTTAATAGATTTTATGTTAAATTCACATTTCTGGACTTTACTATGAGTTTGTGTGTTTTTCTGTGATTTCAGGTATTTTCTGGCTGAAATTGAGGGACTTGAGAAGAAATCAGATTCAGAGGTTGAAAAAGGACTGCTGATGCTGTTGGATTCTGACCTCCCTGCACTCAAAGTGGATTTTCTGGAGCTACAGAACTCGAAATGGCGCGCTTCCAATTGCGTCGGAAAGTAGACATCCAGGGCTTTCCAGCAATATATAATAGTCCATACTTTGGCCAAGAATTGACGACGTAAACTGGCGTTCAACGCCAGCTTTCTGCCCAAATCTGGCATCCAGCGCCAGAAAAGGATCCAAAACCAGAGTTGAACGCCCAAACTGGCACAGAAACTGGCGTTCAACTCCACAAATGGCTTCTGCACGTGCTACACTTAAGCTCAGCCCAAACACACACCAAGTGGGCCCCGGAAGTGGATTTATACATCAATTACTTACTCATGTAAACCCTAGTGACTAGTTTATTATAAATAGGACCTCTTACTATTGTATTAGACATCTTTGGACGCCTGGTTCTTAGATCAGAGGGGCTGGCCATCTCGGCCATGCCTGGACCTTCACTTATGTATTTTCAACGGTAGAGTTTCTACACTCCATAGATTAAGGTGTGGAGCTCTGCTGTTCCTCAAAGATTAATGCAAAGTACTACTGTTTTCTATTCAATACTTCTTATTTCTCTTCTAAGATATCCATTCGCACCCAAGAACGTGATGAAGGTGATGATTATGTGTGACGCTCATCATCCTTCCCCCTTATGAACGCGTGCCTGACAAACACTTCTGTTCTACATGAATTAAGCTAGAATGAATATCTCTTAGATCTCCTAACCAGAATCTTCGTGGTGTACGCTAGAATGATGGCGGCATTCAAGAGAATCCGGAAGGTCTAAACTTTGTCTGTGGTATTCTGAGTAGGATAAAATGATTGAATGACTGTGACGAGCTTCAAACTCGCGATTGTTGGGCGTTAGTGACAGACGCAAAAGGAGGGTGAATCCTATTCCAGCATGATCGAGAACCGACAGATGAATAGCCGTGCCGTGACAGGGTGCGTGAGCATATGATTCACTGAGAGGAGGGGATGTAGCCACTGACAACGGTGATGCCCTTGCATACAGCCAGCCATGGAAAGGAGTAAGACTGATTGGATAAAGATAGCAGGAAAGCAGAGGTTCAGAGGAACGAACAACATCTCCATTCGCTTATCTGAAATTCCTGCCAATGAATCTACATAAGTATCTCTATCCTTACTTTATGTTTTATTTACATAATATATTGTAGCCCATATGAGTCAACTTAACTGAGATTTACAAGGTGACCATAGCTTGCTTCAAGCCAACAATCTCTGTGGGATCGACCCTTACTCACGTAAGGTTTATTACTTGGACGACCCAGTACACTTGCTGGTTAGTTGAACGGAGTTGTGTCCACACATAGTAAAGAGCCATAATAATGATTCCATACAATAACAAAGAGTACTACATTAATGTGATCACAATTTCGTCCACCAAGTTTTTGGCGCCGTTGCCGGGGATTGTTCGTGTATGGACAACTGACGGTTCATCTTGTTGCTCAGATTAGGTAATTTTCTTTTTGTTTTCTTTTCAAAAATTTTTCAAAAATATTTTCAAAATTTTCTCATCTGTTTTCGAAAAAAAAAAATAAATAAAAATGTTTTCAAAAATAAATTATTCTATGACTTCAGAATTTTTAAGAATGAATTCTAGTGTTTCATGAAGCATGTTGGAGCCTGGCTGGCTGTAAAGCCATGTCTCAATCCTTATACTCAAGAGAAGAGCTTCTATGTCTTTCTTAGCCAATTGGCTGTTGAATGCAAGGAATGTCAGGCGTGTCATGTCTGAGTTACATACTAAAGCTTGGCTGGCTATTAAGCCATGCCTGACCCTTTGATTGGAGCTTTAGAGCATAAGATTCCTGGAATTCATATTAAAAATTTTGAATCCTTATTTTTCTTTTTTCTAAATAATTTTCGAAAAATATAAGTTAAAAATCCAAAAAAATCATAAAATCATAAAAATAAAAAATATTTCATGTTTCTTGTTTGAGTCTTGAGTCATATCATAAGTTTGGTGTCACTTGCATATGCATCTTGCATTTTTTCGAAAATATCATGCATTCATAGTGTTCTTCATGATCTTCAAGTTGTTCTTGGTAAGTCTTCTTGTTTGATCTTGATGATTTTTTGTTTTGTGTCTTTTCATGTTTATCATATGCATTCTTGAATTCTTAGTGCGTAAGCATTAAAGAATTCTAAGTTTGGTGTCTTGCATGTTTTCTTTGCATTAAAAAAATTTTTCAAAAAAATGTTCTTGATGTTCATCATGTTCTTCATAGTGTTCTTGGTGTTCATCTTGACATTCATAGCATTCATGCATGCATTCATTGTTTTGATCTAAAAATTTCAAGCATTGCATCCTTTTAGTGTTTTGCTCTTGCATCATAAAAATTCAAAAATCAAAAAAAAAATATCTTTCCCTTTTTCTCTCCTCAAATTCGAAAATTTGGATTGACTTTTTCAAAAATTTTTAAAATCAAATTGTTTCTTATGAGTCAAATCAAATTTCCAATTTGAAAATCTTATCTTTTTCAAAAATCAAATCTTTTTCAAAATTCTTAGTTATTTTCGAAAATTCCAAAAATATTTTTCAAAAATCTTTTTCTTATTTTTGTATTAAATTTTCGAAAATAACATAAACAATTAATGTTTTGATTCAAAAATTTGAAGTTTGTTACTTGCTTGTTAAGAAAGATTCAAACTTTAAGTTCTAGAATCATATCTTGTGATTTCTTATGAATCAAGTCATTAATTGTGATTTTAAAAATCAAATCTTTTTCAAAAACTAATTTCTATCATATCTTTTTCAAAAAAAAAATATATCTTCTTATCTTATCTTTTTCAAAATTTGATTTCAAAATATCTTCTCTAACTTCCCAACTTCTTATCTTTTCATAATTTGTTTCAACTAACTAACTAACTTTTTGTTTGTTTCTTAACTTTTTCAAAACCTCCTAACTCTCTCTCTCTCTCTCATTTTCGAAAATATCTTCCTTCTTTTTCAAAAATATCTTTTCAAAATATCTTTTCTAACTTCCTAACTTCCTATCTTTTCAAAATATGTTTCAACTAACTAACTAACTTTTTGTTTGTTTCTTAACTTTTTCAAAACCACCTAACTAACTCTCTCTCTCTAATTTTCGAAAATATCCTCCCCTTTTTCAAAAATTTCTTTTTAATTAACTAATTATTTCTATTTTTTATTTTTAATTTCAAAAATTTCGAAAAAAAAAATTACTAACAACTTTCAAAAACCAATTTTCAAAAATCACTAACTCCTTTTCAAAAATAAATTTCGAAAATTCCTTCCTTCTCTCCCATCTCATTCTATTTATTCATTCATATCCTAACATCTCATCTCACATTCCAATCCTCACAGTTGTGTTTCTTCCTGTACATCACATCCTTTATCTCCCCCTCTTTTTCTACTTACAAAGGGATCCCTATACTGTGGTATAAAGGATCTCTATTATTATTATCATTTTTCTGGCCATTCTTCCTTGTCATATGAGCAGGAGCAAGGATAAGAACATTCTTGTGGAAGCAGATCCAGAACCTGAAAGGACTTTGAAGAGAAAATTAAGAGAAGCTAAAATACAACAATCCAGAGATAACCTTTCAGAATTTTTCAAACAGGCAGAGGAGATGGCAGGCGAAAATAATAATAATGGAAGGAGGATGCTTGGTGACTTTACTACACCTAATTCCAATTTACATGGAAGAAGCATCTCCATTCCTGCCATTGGAGCAAACAACTTTGAGCTGAAACCTCAGTTAGTTTCTCTGATGCAGCAGAACTGCAAGTTTCATGGACTTCCATCTGAAGATCCTTTTCAGTTCTTAACTGAATTCTTGCAGATATGTGATACTGTTAAGACTAATGGTGTAAATCCTGAAGTCTACAGGCTCATGCTTTTCCCTTTTGCTGTAAGAGACAGAGCTAGATTATGGTTGGATTCTCAACCTAAAGACAGCCTGAACTCTTGGGATAAGCTGGTCACGGCTTTCTTAGCCAAGTACTTTCCTCCTCAAAAGCTGAGCAAGCTTAGAGCTGATGTTCAAACCTTCAGACAGAAAGAAGGTGAATCTCTCTATGAAGCTTGGGAAAGATACAAACAGTTGACCAAAAAGTGTCCTTCTGACATGCTTTCAGAATGGACCATCCTGGATATATTCTATGATGGTTTATCTGAGCTATCAAAGATGTCACTGGACACTTCTGCAGGTGGATCCACTCACCTAAAGAAAATGCCTGCAGAAGCTCAAGAACTCATTGACATGGTTGCTAATAACCAGTTCATGTACACTTCTGAAAGGAATCCTGTGAATAATGGGACGCCTATGAAGAAGGGAGTTCTTGAGGTTGATACTCTGAATGCCATATTGGCTCAGAATAAAATATTGACTCAGTAAGTCAATATGACCTCTCAGAGTCTGCATGGAATGCAAGCTGCATCCAACAGTACTCAAGAGGCATCTTCTGAAGAAGAAGCCTATGATCCTGAGAACCCTGCAATAGCAGAGGTGAATTACTTAGGTGAACCTTATGGAAACACCTATAACTCAACATGGAGAAATCATCCAAATTTCTCATGGAAGGATCAAAAGCCCCAACAAGGCTTTAATAATGGTGGAAGAAACAGGTTTAGCAATAGCAAGCCTTTTCCATCATCAACTCAGCAACAGACAGAGAACTCTGAACAAAATGCTTCTAATTTAGCAAATCTAGTCTCTGATCTATCTAAGGCCACTGTAAGTTTTATGAATGAAACAAGGTCTTCCATTAGAAATCTGGAAGCACAAGTGGGCCAGCTGAGTAAAAGGATCACTAAAATCCCTCCTAGTACTCTCCCAAGCAATACAGAAGAGAATCCAAAAGGAGAGTGCAAGGCCATTGACATAAGTGCCCTGGCCGAACCTGTAAGGAGAGGAGAGGATGTGAATCCCAAGGAGGAAGACCTCCTGGGACGTTCAGTGATCAATAAGGAGCTTCCCTCTGGGGAATCAAAGGACTCTGAGGCTCATCTAGAGACTATAGAGATCCCATTGAACCTCCTTATGCCCTTCATGAGCTCTGATGAGTATTCCTCTTCTGAAGAGAATGAGGATGTCACTGAAGAGCAAACTGCCAAGTTTCTTGGTGCAATCATGAAGCTGAATGCCAAACTATTTGGCATTAATACTTGGGAAGTTGAACCTCCCTTGTTCATCAATGAACTAAGTGATCTGGATCAACTGACATTGCCTCAGAAGAGACAGGATCCTGGAAAGTTCATATTACCTTGTACCATAGGCACCATGATCTTTAAAGCTCTGTGTGACCTTGGTTCAGGAATAAACCTCATGCCCCTCTCTGTAATAGAGAAACTGGGAATCTATGGGGTGCAAGCTGCTAAAATCTCACTAGAGATGGCAGACAGCTCAAGAAGACAGGCTTATGGACAAGTAGAGGAAGTTTTAGTAAAGGTTGAAGGCCTTTACATCCCTGCTGATTTCATAGTCCTAGATACTGGAAAGCAAGAGGATGAATCCATCATCCTAGGAAGACCTTTCCTGGCCACAGCAAGAGATGTGATTGATGTTGACAGAGGTGAAATAGTCCTTCAATGGAATGAGAACTCCCTTGTATTCAAAACTCAAGGATCTCCCTCTGCAACCATGGAGAGGAAGCTTGAAAAGCTTCTCTCAAAGCAGAGTCAACCAGAGCCCCCACAGTCAAACTCTAAGTTTGGTGTTGGAGAGTCTCAACAAAGCTCTGCACATCTGTGAGGCTCCATGAGAGCCCACTGTCAAGCTATTGACATTAAAGAAGCGCTTGTTGGGAGGCAACCCAATGTTTATCTAATTCTTATTTTTATTGTTTTTCATGTTTTCTTAGGTTCATGATTGATGACAAGTCATCCTAGCCCATTTTAGCTAGTCTTTTTCTTTTGTTTTCATTAGAATTATGCACTTTCTTGAGCTACAAGCAAGCTAATTGAGTAGATTTTCATGTTTCCCTTGATTGAACCAACCATTTATGAATTCATGCCATTTCATGAGGTTTTGTGCTATATTTGTTGCATATTATGAAAGATTGAATATCTCATGATTTTGAGCATAGCTTTGATGAGTTTGGTTGATTTATGATAGGTGAAGAAAGCTTGGAGAAAGGTTGAAGCAAAGAGGAATGGCTAGAAGTGAAGAATGGAATAAGTAAAATTGAACCGGGTTGCATGAAGTTAGCCCCAACGTTAGCCCCCTAACTTGGAGGCTAACGTTGGGCATGAAAATCACTCCCTGGGCTCCCCACGTTTGAGCCAACGTTAGCCCCCTAACTTGGAGGCTAACGTTGGCACATGACATTGCAAGGAAGTGGCCAACGTTAGCTCCAACGTTAGCCCCCTAACTTGGAGCCTAACGTTGGAACTTGAGAGTTTCTCCCCTGGGCACCAACGTTTGCGCCAACGTTAGCCCCCTAACTTGGAGGCTAACGTTGGCACTTAAAATACAAAGGGGGAAGGCCAACGTTTGCGCCAACGTTAGCCCCCTAACTTGGAGGCTAACGTTGGCACTTGAACCACAAAGGGAGGGGCACCAACGTTTGCGCCAACGTTAGCCCTCTAACTTGGAGGCTAACGTTGGCGCCACTAGCACTAAGCAAGGCCAACGTTAGGGTCAAAGTTAGACCCCTAACGTTGGCACCAACGTCCACACCAGGAAATCATGCTTGCTGCCATGAAAAGTTAGGGGCAAAGTTAGACCCCTAACTTTGGCCCTAACGTTGGGACCAACTTTAGCCAACTTCAAAAATCGGTTCAATTGGTTCACTTCGGTTCTTCTTCAAACTTCAAGAGCAATCAACCAAGGCCTCTTTCAACCCAATTCCACCAAGAACAAAGGCCCAACTCAAGGCTTGAAGATCATTTTGGAAAGTTTATAAATAGGATAGAATTCAAGTTTTTAGGAGAGCTTTTCTTTTAGAATTTCCATAATAGTTTTCGGAGAGCTTTTGAACTTGAGTGAACTTGAATTTCTTTGTTTCCTTTTACTTGCAATTTCATTTTACTTTTGTCTTGGATCTTGGATTGGAGAATTGAAGAAATTCTGTTTCAATCTCAATCTTGGATTTCTCTGTTTCTTTACTTTACTGTTAATTGAATTTCATTTCCGGTTCATTGTTCTTCATCTCTTTTCTTTGCAATTTACAATTTCCTTGCTTTGTTCTTGTTGGATCTAGGAAGGCATTGAGATCTAGACTTGGTTTTCTAGTCTCTGAGTCCTGAGATCTGAATTTCTCATTTCTATTTCCTGTTTATTGCTTTTTCTCTTCATTTACTTTACTGCTTCAAGATCCGGTTCAATCCCAATTCCTTTTTCCCTCTTCTGTTTGATGCAATTTAGTTTTTCCTTGTTTAATTTCTGCAAATCCACATCCCAATCCCCTTTACATTTCAAGCAATTTACATTTCTTGTCAATTAAGATTCCGCAATTTACATTTCTTGCACTTTAAGTTTCTGCCATTTAGTTTTTTGTTCTTTAAGTTTCAGCCATTTATTTCTTGTTCTCTTTACTTCAATGCAATTTACATTCTGCACGTCACAAATCACTCAACCAACACTTGATTCGCTTGACTAAATCAACCACTAAACTAAAATTGCTCAATCCTTCAATCCCTGTGGGATCGACCTCACTCCCGTGAGTTTTTATTACTTGATACGACCCGGTACACTTGCCGGTTAGTTTTGTGATGTTTTGTGAGGGATTCGTTTCTCAACAAAATATCCCATCAAGTTTTTGGCGCCGTTGCCGGGGATTGATTAGATTGACAATGATTAAGTGAGGTGGTGATCTAGATTAAGCACTTTTTCTTTATTTTTCTTTAACCTTTGATTAACCCACTAACTGTTTGAATTTTTGCTTAAGCTAACTAAAACTTCATTCTAGCAACAGATTGAAGTGTCACTGGTTTGTGTGCTCTTATGTTCTGCTTGTATGTCAGGTACAAGAAGAGCCAAACCCAATTTTCATGAACAAGACGAAAGAACTCTCAGGAGGTTAAGAAGAGCCGAAAGAGGGAAAAGTATTGTTGGAGAAGAGGGATCAGACGAAGAATTCCACGAGATGGAAGGAGATACATCTAATCCAGGAGGAGGAGTCAATAATCCACCACAACAGAGGAGAGTATTGGCTTCCTATACCTTTGCAAATGCTAGACATTGTGGAAGTAGCATTCTCACCCCTAATGTCAATGCAAATAACTTTGAACTAAAGCCACAACTCATCACATTGGTCCAGAACAATTGTTCATTTGGGGGAGGACCATTGGAGGATCCAAATCAACATCTATCTACCTTCTTAAGGATCTGTGACACTGTCAAATCCAATGGTGTGAACCCTGAAACCTACAAGCTTCTGCTGTTCCCATTCTCATTAAGGGATAAGGCTGCACAATGGCTTGAAACTTTTCCCCAAGGAAGTATCACTAGTTGGGATGACTTGGTGACCAAATTTCTAGCCAAATTCTATCCACCCCAAAGGGTCATCAGGTTGAAAACCGAGGTGCAAACATTCACACAACTAGATGCCGAATCCTTGTATGAAGCATGGGAGAGGTACAAAGCCTTAATCAGAAAGTGTCCTCCAGAAATGTTCAATGAATGGGACGTGCTGCAAAATTTCTATGAAGGCCTGACATTGAAATCTCAGGAGGCATTGGATCATTCTGCTGGAGGTTCACTACAACTGATGAAAACTGCTGAGGAAGCTCAGAATCTTGTGGACATGGTGGCCAACAACCAATATTTCTTTGCTCATCAAAGAAGTCGCCAACCATCACAAAGAAGAGGAGTAATGGAACTAGAGGGAGTGGACTCAATCCTAGCTCAAAACAAGATGATGCAGCAGCAAATTCAACAACAATTTGAGCAAATGGCCAAAAGGATTGATAATCTTCAAGTTGCAGCAGTCAACACTAGCCAACCATCAACCACATGGGAACAAAGTGAAGAAACTCAAGAAGAACAACAACAAGAGCAAGTTCAGTATATGCACAACCAGGGACCAAATGAAGTGTATGGTGATACATACAACCCATCCTGGAAAAACCACCCAAACCTCAGATGGGGAGATAACCATACCCAAAGCCACCAACCATGGCAGAGGAACTCAAACCAACACAACCCAAGAAGCAACCAAAATCACAACCATCAGCAGACTAACCAAAACCCCTACAGAAAACCTCAAAATAACTATCCCAACTCCAACTAATACCAATCTAACAACCAACTCACCAACCAAAATGCCTACCATCCACCACCCACATCTCATAACCCACCTCAAATATCACCTGAAGCCCAAAGAATCACTCACTTGGAGGCCATGATAGACAAAATATTGAAACACCAAGAAATGGTAGCCAAGAATCAGGAAGCCTCTATAAAGAGCCTAGAGAGACAGATGGGGCAACTCTCCAAGCAAGTATCTGTTGAGAGAACTTCAAACTCACTGCCCAGTGACACAATTCCAAATCCCAAGGAAGAATGCAAGGCAATCCAATTGAGGAGTGGGAGAACATTGACAAGCAACAATAACACTACAAGGAAGCAAGCAGAAAACATCAAAGAACCAACAGAGGATGAGAATCAAACAAAGGCAGATGAGGATAAGGAGCAAGAGGTGATGCCAAACAAAGACACTGAGAAACTCAAAGAAAAGAACAAAGAGCCACATAGCTCAAGAGATGTAGCTCAGGGGCAGCAGCAAATAGGAAAAAGCATCACACCTCCAATGCCTTACCCTCAGAGGTTCAACAAAGAGATTAAAGACAAGCATTTTCACAAATTCCTTGAGATTTTTAAGAAGCTGGAAATCAACATTCCCTTGGCTGAAGCACTTGAGCAAATGCCTCTATATTCCAAGTTTCTGAAGGATCTTATCAACAAGAAAAGAAGTTGGCTTGAAAGAGAAACCATATTACTCACCGAGGAATGCAGTGCTGTGATTCAACGGGGTATTCCACCGAAACTTAAGGATCCGGGAAGCTTTGTAGTCTCATGCACTATTGGCAAGATAATTCTCAACAAGGCTCTCTGTGACCTGGGTGCCAGCATCAATTTGATGCCTCTCTCAATAATGAGGAAACTTGCCATAGAAGAACTTAAACCCACCAGGATGTCACTAGTCATGGCTGACAGATCAATCAAGACACCTAATGGAATTGTGGAGAACCTGTTAGTAAAGGTTGGGGAATTTATTTTCCCAGCAGATTTTGTAATTTTGGACACTGAAGAAGAAGGAAACGACTCAATCATTCTGGGAAGGCCATTTCTACACACAGCAAGGGCCATCATTGATGTAGAAAAAGGAGAAATGACCTTCAGGGTCCATAATGAACAAATGATCATAAATGTGTTCAAATCAATGCAAAACGCTCCTGAGCAAGAGGAGTACGTGAGAGTGGATATGATAGACAGTTTGGTGGAAGAAACATTGGAAGAAAATTTTCAAGAGCAAGAAGGAAATCAAGGAGCAACAGAGGAACAAGTGGCTGAGACCTCTACTGAGCAAGATGAAAGGCAAGATAAGAAAGAAGATGTACGAAAACAAGAATTGAAACCTTTGCCCACCCATCTCAAATATGCATTCCTTGGCACATCGGAGAGCTTCCCAGTAATCATTAATTCATCCCTGACAAAGAAGGAAGAAGGAGAACTTCTTGATGTACTCAAAGCTCACAAAGATGCTTTAGGATGGACCATTGATGATCTGAAGGGAATCAGCCCTGCAGTATGTATGCATAAGATCCTCTTGGAAGATAACTCCAAACCAGTGGTTCAACCGCAACGAAGGCTAAATCCTACAATGAAGGAAGTTGTCCAGAAGGAAGTAATGAAGTTATGGAATGCAGGGATAATCTTCCCAATATCTGACAGCCCATGGGTAAGCCCGGTTCAAGTTGTACCAAAGAAGGGAGGGATGACAGTCATCACCAATGAGAAGAATGAGTTGATCCCTACTAGAACAGTGACTGGGTGGAGAATGTGCATAGACTATAGAAGATTGAATGATTCCACCAGGAAGGATCATTTCCCTCTCCCATTCATTGATCAGATGCTGGAAAGGTTAGCCGGCCATGCCTATTACTGTTTTTTGGACGGATATTCTGGGTATAATCAAATCGTGGTGGACCCCAAGGACCAAGAGAAAACTGCCTTCACATGTCCATTTGGAGTTTTTGCATATAGGAGGATGCCCTTTGGGCTATGCAACGCCCCTGCCACATTTCAAAGGTGTATGCTCTCCATTTTTTCTGACATGGTCGAAAAATTTTTAGAAGTCTTCATGGATGACTTCTCTGTTTTTGGTGATAATTTCAATGCTTGCCTAAACCATTTAACTCTTGTCTTAAAACGGTGCCAAGAAACTAATTTGGTTTTAAACTGGGAGAAATGCCATTTCATGGTACCCGAAGGTATTGTTCTAGGCCATAAAGTTTCAAGAAAAGGGATAGAGGTTGATAAGGCAAAGGTTGAGATTATAGAAAAACTCCCTCCACCAATTAATGTGAAATCTGTTAGAAGCTTCTTGGGGCATGCCGGATTTTACAGAAGGTTTATCAAGGATTTTTCAAAAATAGCCAAACCTTTAAGTAATCTGTTAATGCTTGATAACCCTTTTGTTTTTGATGAAAACTGCCAGCATGCATTTGAAACTTTAAAAAATAAACTCACAACAGCACCAATCATCACACCTCCAGATTGGGAATCACCTTTTGAACTCATGTGTGATGCAAGTGACATTGCAATTGGTGCTGTGCTTGGGCAAAAGAAGGGGAATTTGCATCATGTCATATATTATGCAAGTAAAGTGTTGAATGAGGCCCAAAGAAATTACACTACAACAGAAAAAGAGTTGCTAGCTGTAGTCTATGCATTTGATAAGTTTAGATCATATCTGATAGGATCAAAAGTTGTGGTTTACACTGATCATGCTGCACTTAAGTATTTGATGTCAAAACAGGATGCTAAACCAAGACTCATCAGGTGGATACTACTCCTACAAGAATTTGACATTGAGATAAGAGATAGGAAGGGCACTGAAAATCAGGTTGCTGATCATCTGTCAAGGCTACCACATGAAACAAGTCAAAAAGCATCCCAGCCCATAAATGAAAGCTTCCCAGATGAGCATCTTCTGCAGATCCAGCAAGCACCTTGGTTTGCTGACATAGCAAATTACAAAGTGGGAAGGAAGATACCGCAAGAATTCTCTAAGCAACAAGTGAAGAAGTTGATCAACGAAGCAAGGAAATTTTCATGGGATGAACCCTTCTTATTCAAGAGATGCTCTGATGGGGTGATCAGAAGGTGTGTTCCTGAAAGTGAAGTGAGGGACATCTTGTGGCATTGTCATGGTTCAGCTTATGGGGGACACTTTGGTCCAGAAAAAACAGCCGCAAAAATACTACAGAGTGGCTTCTATTGGCCAACTATTTTCAAGGATGCCAGAGAATATGTACACAAATGTAATGAGTGCCAGAAAGCAGGAGGATTAACATGAAGGAATGAGATGCCTCAAAACTTTATCTTAGAATTAGAAGTGTTCGATCTATGGGGAATTGATTTCATGGGGCCTTTTCCTCCTTCCTATTCTTTTAGATACATCCTGGTAGCAGTAGAGTATGTTTCAAAATGGGTGGAAGCCATAGCCACAACCACCTGTGATGCACAGATCGTCCTCCAATTCCTCAAAAAGCACATCTTCACTAGGTTTGGAGTGCCCAAAGGTCTTATTAGTGATGGTGGTAGTCACTTTTGTAACAAACAAATGGAGAAACTCCTTCACAAATATGGAGTAATTCACAAAGTAGCCACACCCTACCATCCTCAGACTAACGGCCAAGCTGAACTTGCAAATAGAGAACTAAAGAAGATCCTAGAGAAAACAGTGGGAATCACAAGAAAAGATTGGGCTAGAAAGTTAGAGGATGCATTGTGGGCGTATAGGACAGCTTTTAAAACTCCTATTGGCAAGTCACCCTTTCAGCTACTGTATGGCAAATCCTGCCACCTCCCTGTAGAGCTTGAACACAGAGCTTTTTGGGCCACTAAATTCCTCAACCTTGATCCCCAAGCTGCAGGAGAAAAAAGGTTGTTACAACTAAATGAACTGGATGAATTCAGACTGGAAGCTTATGAAAATGCGAAGATATACAAGGAGAAAGCTAAGAAGTGGCATGACAAGAAGATCACAAAGAAGGAATTCAAGCCAGGACAACAAGTGCTCCTGTATAATTCGAGGCTTAAAATCTTCCCTGGCAAACTGAAGTCTAAGTGGACTGGCCCATATTTGGTGACAAAGATTTTTCCCTATGGGAATATTGAACTGCTAGATGAGGCAACAAAGAATCAATTCACTGTAAATGGTCACAGAGCAAAGTTGTACTTGGGAGGACAATGGGTTAAGGAAAAAGAGGTTCAACACCTACAGCCCTCTTAAAAAGAATTGAAAGATGTCAAGCTAGTGACAATAAAAGAGCGCTTGTTGGGAGGCAACCCAACCTGAGGTAGTTTTCCTTTCATAGTTATTTCAATAAATAGGTTAAATGAGTGGTATATATGGCAAGAGACTAAGTTTGGTGTTCACACACCAAAGTAAGTTCAAACGCCTACAAGAAAGTCTTGCACACTAACAAATCATCTAAGGGCTTGAGAAACAAGCAACTTCCATTAACACTGCAGAAATTCAATCACTCTTCTGGGAGGACTACTCACCATTAGCTGAGAGAAAGAAGAAGAAGCCACCAAGAGGTTGTATTGTCACTTAACTCCATCAGTATTGAATTGCTCTAAATTGGAAGTATGAATATGCCCATTTTAACAGTAACTGTTAGTGTAGTAATCTATGCATCATTTATGTTTTTGTTTTTTTTAATAAGTAGGATAGTTTATGTGTGTGCTTGTGTGTTTATCTTCACTTGACATGAAGTATGTATTGTCCCCTGCATCTTTAAATTCAATAAAAGAATAGTTTGAATGTGAAGTGAAATGGTCTCTGTTAGATAGAAGTGGAATAAAAGTAAGTGGTGGTATGTGTGTGATTGTATAATAGCTCACTTTTAGTGAATAAAGAGCTAGGATATCTCCTTCTAAGTAAAGAGTGGCCTACTGTCTATGAATCTCAATTGAATTGAATTCCTTGGGTAGAAAGAAAAACAAAAAGAAAGAAAGAACAAAGAGAGCCAAAAAGTGGCAAAACAAAAGAAAAACAAAAAGAAACAAAGCTGGACACCAATAGCTTGAACTCTGAAATATATGCCTGTGATGTTTTTGTACTAGGATCTGCTTGGATTAGTAAGCTCTTAGGAGTGCCTCAACACTTGGTGACTTGGGTTAACTAACCCGGGATCATCAGCTGAAAATCCACTATCAAGAGCAACCTAACTACAAAGCATTTAGTAGCCCAAAGAGGTGCTGGGCATCAATGTTTTAAGAAGGAATGTGAGCCAAGTGTCTTTGGTGAATAATGTGTCAAGTATAAAGAAAAGAAAATGAACTTGCTACACATGACACTCAAATAAAGCTTTTGAATAAAGTAAAAGCCAAGGATAAAGGAATAATGAGAGGTCATAGCAGTATGTCACTTGAAGCTTGAAGGAGACTTTCTAGGCCTAGGAGTCAATAAGAAGTGAGTATTTGCATATCCATATAAAACCCCATGAACTATCAATAACACTTTGCTAGCTAGCATGAACTTCCTCTTCCATTTCATTCTTTCTTCTTAATAATTCATTTCTTGCTTGGGGACAAGCAAGCTTTAAGTTTGGTGTTGTGATGACAAGTCATCCTAGCCCATTTTAGCTAGTCTTTTTCTTTTGTTTTCATTAGAATTATGCACTTTCTTGAGCTACAAGCAAGCTAATTGAGTAGATTTTCATGTTTCCCTTGATTGAACCAACCATTTATGAATTCATGCCATTTCATGAGGTTTTGTGCTATATTTGTTGCATATTATGAAAGATTGAATATCTCATGATTTTGAGCATAGCTTTGATGAGTTTGGTTGATTTATGATAGGTGAAGAAAGCTTGGAGAAAGGTTGAAGCAAAGAGGAATGGCTAGAAGTGAAGAATGGAATAAGTAAAATTGAACCGGGTTGCATGAAGTTAGCCCCAACGTTAGCCCCCTAACTTGGAGGCTAACGTTGGGCATGAAAATCACTCCCTGGGCTCCCCACGTTTGAGCCAACGTTAGCCCCCTAACTTGGAGGCTAACGTTGGCACATGACATTGCAAGGAAGTGGCCAACGTTAGCTCCAACGTTAGCCCCCTAACTTGGAGGCTAACGTTGGAACTTGAGAGTTTCTCCCCTGGGCACCAACGTTTGCGCCAACGTTAGCCCCCTAACTTGGAGGCTAACGTTGGCACTTAAAATACAAAGGGGGAAGGCCAACGTTTGCGCCAACGTTAGCCCCCTAACTTGGAGGCTAACGTTGGCACTTGAACCACAAAGGGAGGGGCACCAACGTTTGCGCCAACGTTAGCCCCCTAACTTGGAGGCTAACGTTGGCGCCACTAGCACTAAGCAAGGCCAACGTTAGGGTCAAAGTTAGACCCCTAACGTTGGCACCAACGTCCACACCAGGAAATCATGCTTGCTGCCATGAAAAGTTAGGGGCAAAGTTAGACCCCTAACTTTGGCCCTAACGTTGGGACCAACTTTAGCCAACTTCAAAAACCGGTTCAATTGGTTCACTTCGGTTCTTCTTCAAACTTCAAGAGCAATCAACCAAGGCCTCTTTCAACCCAATTCCACCAAGAACAAAGGCCCAACTCAAGGCTTGAAGATCATTTTGGAAAGTGTATAAATATGATAGAATTCAAGTTTTTAGGAGAGCTTTTCTTTTAGAATTTCCATAATAGTTTTCGGAGAGCTTTTGAACTTAAGTGAACTTGAATTTCTTTGTTTCCTTTTACTTGCAATTTCATTTTACTTTTGTCTTGGATCTTGGATTGGAGAATTGAAGAAATTCTGTTTCAATCTCAATCTTGGATTTCTCTGTTTCTTTACTTTACTGTTAATTGAATTTCATTTCCGGTTCATTGTTCTTCATCTCTTTTCTTTGCAATTTACAATTTCCTTGCTAATGTTCTTGTTGGATCTAGGAAGGCATTGAGATCTAGACTTGGTTTTCTAGTCTCTGAGTCCTGAGATCTGAATTTCTCATTTCTATTTCCTGTTTATTGCTTTTTCTCTTCATTTACTTTACTGCTTCAAGATCCGGTTCAATCCCAATTCCTTTTTCCCTCTTCTGTTTGATGCAATTTAGTTTTTCCTTGTTTAATTTTTGCAAATCCACATCCCAATCCCCTTTACATTTCAAGCAATTTACATTTCTTGTCAATTAAGATTCCGGAATTTACATTTCTTGCACTTTAAGTTTCTGCCATTTAGTTTCTTGTTCTTTAAGTTTCAGCCATTTATTTCTTGTTCTCTTTACTTCAATGCAATTTACATTCTGCACGTCACAAATCACTCAACCAACACTTGATTCGCTTGACTAAATCAACCACTAAACTAAAATTGCTCAATCCTTCAATCCCTGTGGGATCGACCTCACTCCCGTGAGTTTTTATTACTTGATACGACCCGGTACACTTGCCGGTTAGTTTTGTGATGTTTTGTGAGGGATTCGTTTCTCAACAAAATATCCCATCAATGATCATGTGGAATCACAAAATAAATATAAAAATCAAAAACGGAATCAAAAACAGCAGAAGAAAAATCACACCCTGGAGGAGCATCTGTCTGGCGTTCAAACGCCAGAACAGAGCATAGTTCTGGCGCTGAACGCCCAGAATGGGAGCATCCTGGCGCTGAACGCCCAGAACAAGCATGGTTCTGGCGTTCAACGCCAGAAATGGCAGCGAAGGGGCGTTGAACGCCCAAAATGGGCACCAACCTGGCGCTGAACGCCCAGAGTTGTGTGCAAGGGCATTTTGCATGCCTAAATTGGTGCAGGGATGTAAATGCCTTGACACCTCAGGATCTGTGGACACCACAGGATCATCTCAGGATCTGTGGACCCCACAGGATCCCCACTTTACCTCCTCATAATCCTAGTTTTTATTTCCACATCTTTTTCTTCATCTATTCCTTCTTCTTTTGCTCGAGGGCGAGCAACATTCTAAGTTTGGTGTGGTAAAACAATTATGTAAAGGATCTATAGCTCAGTGATAGAACATTTGACTGCAAATCAAGAGATCCCTGAGATACCTCAGGGGATACATTTTCTTCCACACAATTATTGGAAGCAACTAAGGGTGGAACATCAAGAGCACTCCATCACCCTTCATGAAATCAGAGAAGATCTAAAAGCAATGAAGGAGGAGCAGCAAAGACAAGGAAGAGACATAGAAGAGCTCAAGGACATCACTAAGGTGGACTCATTCCTTGTTCTTACTTTCTCTGTTTTTCATTTTCTATGTTATGTGCTTATCTATGTTTGTGTCTTCATTACATGATCATTAGTAGTTAGTAACTTTGTCTTAAAGTTATGAATGTCCTATGAATCCATCACCTCTCTTAAAATAAAAACTGTTTTAATTCAAAAGAACAAGAAGTACATGAGTTTCGAATTTATCCTTGAACTTAGCTTAATTATACTGATGTGGTGACAATGCTTCTTGTTTTCTGAATGTATGCTTGAACAGTGCATATGTCTTTTGAAGTTGTTGTTTAAGAATGTTAAATATGTTGGCTCTTGAAAGAATGATGACTAGGAGACATGTTATTTGATAATCTGAAAAATCATAAAAATGATTCTTGAAGCAAGAAAAAGCAGCAAAGAACAAAGCTTGCAGAAAAAAAAAATAGAAAAAAAAAATAGGCGAAAAAAAAAATAGAAAGAAAAAGAAAAAGCAAGCAGAAAAAGCCAAAAGCTCTTAAAACCAAGAGGCAAGAGCAAAAAGCCAATAACCCTTAAAACCAAAAGGCAAGGGAAATAAAAAGGATCCCAAGGCTTTGAGCATCAGTGGATAGGAGGGCCTAAAGGAATAAAATCCTGGTCTAAGCGGCTAAACCAAGCTGTCCCTAACCATGTGCTTGTGGCGTGTAGGTGTCAAGTGAAAACTTGAGACTGAGCGGTTAAAGTCAAGGTCCAAAGCAAAAAAAAAAAAAAAAAAAAAAAAAAAAGAGTGTGCTTAAGAACCCTGGACACCTCTAATTGGGGACTTTAGCAAAGCTGAGTCACAATCTGAAAAGGTTCACCCAATTATGCGTCTGTGGCATTTATGTATCCGGTGGTAATACTGGAAAACAAAATGCTTAGGGCCACGGCCAAGACTCATAAAGAAGCTGTGTTCAAGAATCATCATACTGAACTAAGAGAGTCAATAACACTATTCGAAATCTGAAGTTCCTATAGATGCCAATCATTCTGAACCTCAATGGATAAAGTGAGATGCCAAAACTATTCAAGAGGCAAAAAGCTATAAGTCCCGCTCATATGATTGAAGCTCTGTTTCATTGATAGTTTGGAATTTATAGTATATTCTATTCTTTTTATCCTATTTTGATTTTCAGTTGCTTGGGGACAAGCAACAATTTAAGTTTGGTGTTGTGATGAGCGGATAATTTATACGCTTTTTGACATTGTTTTTAGTATGTTTTTAGTAGGATCTAGTTACTTTTAGGGATGTTTTTAATAGATTTTATGTTAAATTCACATTTCTGGACTTTACTATGAGTTTGTGTGTTTTTCTGTGATTTCAGGTATTTTCTGGCTAAAATTGAGGGACTTGAGCAGAAATCAGATTCAGAGGTTGAAAAAGGACTGCTGATGCTGTTGGATTCTGACCTCCCTGCACTCAAAGTAAATTTTCTGGAGCTACAGAACTCGAAATGGCGCGCTTTCAATTGCGTCGGAAAGTAGACATCCAGGGCTTTCCAGCAATATATAATAGTCCATACTTTGGCCAAGAATTGACGACGTAAACTGGCGTTCAACGTCAGCCTTCTGCCCAAATCTGGCATCCAGCGCCAGAAAAGGATCCAAAACCAGAGTTGAACGCCCAAACTGGCACAGAAACTGGCGTTCAACTCCACAAATGGCCTCTGCACGTGCTACACTTAAGCTCAGCCCAAACACACACCAAGTGGGCCCCGGAAGTGGATTTATACATCAATTACTTACTCATGTAAACCCTAGTGACTAGTTTATTATAAATAGGACCTCTTACTATTGTATTAGACATCTTTGGACGCCTGGTTCTTAGATCAGAGGGGCTGGCCATCTCGGCCATGCCTGGACCTTCACTTATGTATTTTCAACGGTAGAGTTTCTACACTCCATAGATTAAGGTGTGGAGCTCTGCTGTTCCTCAAAGATTAATGCAAAGTACTACTGTTTTCTATTCAATACTTCTTATTTCTCTTCTAAGATATCCATTCGCACCCAAGAACGTGATGAAGGTGATGATTATGTGTGACGCTCATCATCCTTCCCCCTTATGAACGCGTGCCTGACAAACACTTCTGTTCTACATGAATTAAGCTAGAATGAATATCTCTTAGATCTCCTAACCAGAATCTTCGTGGTGTACGCTAGAATGATGGCGGCATTCAAGAGAATCCGGAAGGTCTAAACCTTGTCTGTGGTATTCTGAGTAGGATTCAATGATTGAATGACTGTGACGAGCTTCAAACTCGCGATTGTTGGGCGTTAGTGACAGACGCAAAAGGAGGGTGAATCCTATTCCAGCATGATCGAGAACCGACAGATGAATAGCCGTGCCGTGACAGGGTGCGTGAGCATATGATTCACTGAGAGGAGGGGATGTAGCCACTGACAACGGTGATGCCCTTGCATACAGCCAGCCATGGAAAGGAGTAAGACTGATTGGATAAAGATAGCAGGAAAGCAGAGGTTCAGAGGAACGAACAGCATCTCCATTCGCTTATCTGAAATTCCTGCCATTGAATCTACATAAGTATCTCTATCCTTACTTTATGTTTTATTTACATAATATATTGTAGCCCATATGAGTCAACTTAACTGAGATTTACAAGGTGACCATAGCTTGCTTCAAGCCAACAATCTCTGTGGGATCGACCCTTACTCACGTAAGGTTTATTACTTGGACGACCCAGTACACTTGCTGGTTAGTTGAACGGAGTTGTGTCCACACATAGTAAAGAGCCATAATAATGATTCCATACAATAACAAAGAGTACTACATTAATGTGATCACAATTTCGTCCACCATGTATCCATGTCCTGATCAAAGCCATCTATGTCTTCCTCATCACTTAAGTCATAGACTGGAGGTTGAGAGAAATCTACCTCCGTATCACCTTCGTATTCACTTGGGGAAGATTCTTCGATCTCAGAGAATTCACTCGCGGATGTAAGTTCATTACGTGGGGGTTGGGCACTGTCCTCCTTAGCATCAATTGTAACGTCCTTGACAGAATTTTCCATAACTCTGGATTCCCATGGAAGTTCAGCGTCTCCTAAGTCTTCAACCAACTCTTTTCTTTAATAATGGCAGCTTCCTCTACTTGTTCCAGGACGAAGCCATGCTCTGTCTTGTCCACTAGAGTTTCTAGTATCTCCTTCATGCTACACTCTTCGTTAGACCACATGGGGCTGTGGGAGGTCCTTGAATGCTCGAACGTCTAGAAGATAATAGACTTACTGCTTGCTCCAGTTGATGAAGGGTTGTTTGAAGTTGATCTACTATTTCCTTGAGGCGAACCTCTGATTCTCAGGATCATAGATTTGGATATGGTACATGGGGGAGTGGTGATGTTTTGGATTAATTGGACTGGAATCGGGGTAAATGAGGATCATACAGTGGTGAATGGTGAAAAGGAGCTTGTGAGTGTGGTGGTTCGAAGTTATGTTGAGAGGATGGTCTATAAGCACATGGTGGGGATTGTGGGTAATTACAAGGTTGTCCACCATGTCTATTGGCTTGGTATGCATTGTAGAATGGTCTTTGTCCATGATATCTTGGAGGGTGTTGTTTCCTAAAGGATTGATCAGGTCCTCTTGGCTCCATCCATCTTTGATTGTTCTGACCTTGTTGCATGTTCCTGTTATAACTTTCATTCCTTTCAACAATATTAGAACCAAACTCAAAGCGAAAGGGGTGAGAATTCATAGTAGCTAATAGAAATAAAAAGGGGAAAATAAAGACAAATAAACAAGTAAAAGAAAAATATTTACAATAACTAATAATAAGGCACATGATTGTAATTCCCCGGCAACGGCGCCATTTTGATGTTAGGATTTTTGCCAATAGAGAATTTTATAAAAACAGTCGCGTTGTAGATACAGTCTCTAAACCAACAGAAATCCCTTCGTACAAATGTTTGGTTATCACAAATAACAAACCCCTAAATAAATTGATAACCGAAGTATTCAAACCTCGGGTCATCTTCTCAAGGAACTGCAGGGAAGTATGTTCTTATTATTGGTTATAGAGGTTGTAAATTGGGATTTTGAGAACGGGGAACGAATGGTTTAATTAGCAATTAAAGTAAATGAAGAACAAGTAATTTAAATGGCAAGTAAAATAAATAGATGACTGTAAATAAACTTTTGGCAAGGTATGAGAAATTAGAGGTCCTATCCTAGCTATCCTTATCAATGATGATGAAAATTGAATCTTAATTCCACTTTGTTAACCTTTACTAAGGCAAAGGAAGGTCAAGGGATTAATTGGTTTGATCTTCGGATCCTATTTATTTCCTAAGAAAAGATTGGGATTATTGAAGTTCAATTTAATTAACAAAGATAACAATTATCAATAATGTTTGAGTTTGATAACTCCTGAGTTACTGATTTCTTAACCAAGACCAAAAAGGAGAAAAGTAAATCTACTGGAATAAAAATGTCTTCAGATGGGAATAACAATAATGTAAATAAAATAAAGCAATAATAAACTGAAATACCTCAAATAACATTAATTCAAAAAGAGTAATCTGTAACATGGAAGAATTCATAAATTGAATTGCAAAAGTAGATAAAAGGGAATACTGAACCTGATAAAGAGATAATCCTGAAAGTGAATAAAATCCTAATTCTAAATCCTAATCCTAAAGAGGGGAGAAGAGAGAGAGGAGAGAACCTCTCTCTAAAACTAAATCTAAATCATTAAAACTAACTAAAGTGGAGATTCTCCTTGAATGGATGCATTCCTCCACTTCATAACCTCTGGTCTATGCCTTCTGGACTTGGATTTGGGCCAAAAAGGGCTTCAGAATTTGCTATGAGCGTTTTCTGCAATTTCTGGTGCGTGGTCTCTGTCACGCGTCCGCGTGGGTCACGCGGTCGCATCATTCGGAGTTTTCCTTGTCACGCGGTCGCGTCAGTCATGCGACCGTGTCATATGTGTTTCGCTCGAGGCGCGCGGTCACGTCAGTCATGCGGCTGCGTCAATGCCTTTTCGCGCTGGCATGCGGCCGCGTCGCCCATGCGATCGCGTGGCTGCCAGTTTCTTCAAAAAGTCTGTTTTGTGCTTTCCTTCCATTTTTGTATGTTTCCTTTCCATCCTTTAAGTCATTCATGCCTTAGAAGATCTGAAACTACTTAACACACTAATCACGGCATCGAATGGAAATAAAGGTAATTAAAATAATTAATTTTAAAGCATAGGAAACATGTTTTTCACATACATCACATAATAAGGGAGGGAAAGTAAAACCATGCAATTAATATGAATAAGTGGGTGAAGGATTGAATAAATCACTCAAACTAAGCATAAAATATATCATAAATTATGGGTTTATCAAGGTCACGTGCCGCTTTCCACGCATACACATCGGTCACGCGTACGCGTCATCTTGGAATTCTCCTTATCATGCGTACGCGTCATGTCACGCGTACGAGTTGTGGACAAATGACCTTCTCACGCGTGCGCGTCGACTTGAAATCTCCACAAGCTCATTTCTTCATGAATTCTCCACTTGCATACTTTTCTCTTCACTCTTTTGATCCATCCCTTGCCTCTTAAACCTGAAATCACTAAAAAACATATCATGCCGTCGAGTGGAATCAAGGTGAATTAAAATTAACCAGTTAAAGACCTAAAAAGCATGTTTTCACTCTTAAGCACAAATTAGGAGAAAGTCATGAAACCATGCCATTTCATTGAATAAATGTGAGAAAAGTTGATAAAATTCTCCAAATTAAGCACAGGATAAACCACAAAATTAGGGTTTATCAAACCTCCCCACACTTAAACCAAGCATGTCCTCATGCTAACCCAAGAAAGAAACAAAGGGTATTAGCATTTATTCAATGCAAACTATCTAGGTGCAACCTACCTACATGCAACTATCTAAATTAATGCAACTACTTGGTCAAAATAAATCAATTTCCAAGAAAGCATATATGCAAATAAGGGCTAAAGGTATTAACAACCTAGTCAAACCACAATTGAATTGAGTTATTAATAGATTTTACAAACTTGCAAGAAAAGTGATGATTCTAGGTGAAAACATGTTATTGAGCAATCGAACCCTCACCAGATGTGTATCCGCTCTACTCACTCAAGTGTATAGGGTTGATTCACTCAATTCTCCCCAAATCATGCTTTCCAAGATTTGTTTTTCATCTAACAATCACCAATGATTTTATGCATGCATACAAATATCATGAGGACTTATCCATAGGTTGTAATGGGGTTAGGGTCAAGGTAGGATTGTATTTGGTTAAGTAGACTAGAAATTCGAATCTTTGATTAACTTAAACTTCCCACCTAACCTATAAAACAACCTATACAATTCTAAACAAACCTAACTACCAATTCTTTTGATCACAACTCATATGTATTGATTATTATTGAGCTTCACTTTGGGGCATTTTGTCCCCTATATATATATATATATATATATATATATATATATATATATATATATATATATATTTATTTATTTATATTTATCATCATTTTTTTTCAAACTAAAATATATACAAGAGCATCAATACATATGGTTTATACATTCAACGCAAGAGTATGTACCGAATTCCCAATGTTCTCAATGAAAAACTCAAAATACACTTTTACCTCCACCAATGTTCCCAAGTTTTCCCACACTTAAATGATACACACACTCGCTAGCCTAAGCTAATAAAAGATCCAAACAAGGGACATTTATTATTTTTCGCTTTAAGGCTTGTAATATGCTAAAATTAAGAACAAATAGGATTTAAATAGGCTCAAAATTGGCTAACAATGGTTGATGAAAAGTAGGCTATTTGGGTAAGTGAGCTAATTGAAACAATGGCCTCAATCATATAAGTGCATTCATACACAAAATAATGGACATATAGAATCAAACAAATCACAGATTACAATCATAGAAAGAGAATAATACACACAAGAATGAAAATAAGTGGTTATTTGATGTAACCAAACAATTAAGCTCAAAACTCACATGCTTGTGTTCTTAGCTCAAAAATATGATCCACAATATATAGTTCAAGCAAGTTCTAACAAAAAATTTTTAGAACACACACTAGCATAAAAAGCTATGTCATAATTACACAAAAGAAGTATGCACTCCACTCAGCCTAGTGTGCTTGAAATAATTTAAACGACTTGTAGGTTAAGATATTAACAAGTAGTGAAGAGGCATGAAAGCAGTCAAGCAATTAATCAAGCAATTGTGAATTGGATAATGAATGGACATTGATTGATGTGTAAGTAGACTTTAATGAACCAAATGAAATATAGACTCACACATCAAATAATGACACATATTGAAGTTTATTTGCAACACCTAAGTGGTATAGAAGTGGAGCACATGGATGCTATGGAACTTAGAAAAAGAAGATAGAAGTGAAAAACAATCACATAGCAAGATGGTCCACAAAGCTTAGAAAGCTCGAATATATGTCACTAGGTAAGTTTTCGATCCAATTCCACAATTCTAAAATCTCAATGCATTAAATAGGTGATGTAAATAAGGGTCAATCATAAAGAAGCATCACCTAACAAAAAATGCATTGATAATATACTATTGCCTAATCATAATGAAATGCTTTAAATCACATGGTGGCCAAAACATGCAATTCAAAAGAATTAGAAAGCTTGAAGGCAATATCACATGTACTTGATATTTAAAAAATGTTAAGCATTAAGGACTCAAAACCAAGTAACAAGGTATAACCTCAATAAAGAAATCCAACAATGAATAATTTTATTATCAAGAAACAACAATTCAAATTAACAATCCAATACTTATCACTTAAAAAATTAAACAAAAATGAAATTAACTAAATAGCTAACTTACTAAACTAACTAATGGTTGATGGTGTATGGTAGTGTTGGATGATGGGTGAAGAGAGGAAGATTGATGGTTTAGAAGTTATAGTAAACTCTCGTTGCAAGTATAGTTACTAAACCAAGCAATCAACCTTTCTTACAAACGTTTTGGTTGTCACAAGTAACAAACCCCTTTAAAATTGATAACCGAGTATTTAAACCTCGGGTCGTCTTCTCAAGGAATTTTAGGGAAGTATGTTCTTATTATTGGTTATGAAGATTGTAAACTGGGGCATGTTGAGTTTGGGCAATGGGCACAGGTATATTCAAATGACAAATAAAATAAATAAATAACTGTAAAATAAACTTTTGGCAATGTATGAGAAATTAGAAGTCCAGGCTTAGTTATCCTTATCAATAACAATGAAAGTTGAATCTTAATTCCACTTAGTCAACCTTTACTAAAGTAAAGAAAAGTCAAGGGATTAATTAGTTTGATCTTCGAATCCTATTTATTTCCTAAGAAAGATTGGGATTATTGAAGCTCAATTCAATTAGCAAAGATAACAGTTATCAATTATGCTGTTGAGTTGGATAATTCCTGAGTTATTGATTTCTTTACCAAGACCAAAAGGGGAAAAGTAAATCTACTGGAATAAGAATACCTTCAGATGGGAAGTAATAATCATTTAAATAAAAGAGAGCAATAATAACTGAAATACCTCAAATAACATTAATTCAAGTAATCTGGAACAGTTCATAAACTAAATTGGGAAAATAAACAAAAATAAAGAACCTGGGATTGAGAGTTACTCCTAAAACTAAGAGAAGTCCTAAATCCTAATCCTAAGAGAGAGGAGAGAACCTCTCTCTCTAAAAACTACATCTAAAATATGAAAAGTGAATTATGAGAGCCTGTTTATGAATGGATGCAATCCCCCACTTTATAGCCTCTAATATGTGTTTTCTGGGCCGCGAATTGGGTCGAAAACAGCCCAGAAATTGCTGGAGAAGAATTCAAACACGCTAATTTCCGTCACTGCGACGCGGCCACATGGATCACGCGGTTGCGTCGCCTAGCGTCAGGGAAACTAAAGCATATTATATATCAAATTGAAGCCTCGGATGTTAGCTTTCCAACGCAACTGGAACCGCGTCATTTGGACCTCTGTAGCTAAAGTTATAGCTGTTTGAGTGCGAAGAGGTCAGGCTGGACAGCTTAGCAATTTCTCCAACTTCTTGTATTCCTTCCACTTTTGCTTCTTTTCCATCCTCCAAGCCATTCCTGCCTTATAATATCTGAAAACACTTAACACACATATCAAGGCATCTAATGGTAATAAGAGAGGATTAATAATAAGCAAATATAAGATCAAAGAAGCATGTTTTCAATCAAAACACATAATTAGGAAGGAAATATAAAACCATGCAAATAGTATGAATAAGTGGGTAAAGAGTTAATAAAAACCACTCAATTGAGTACAAGATATACCATAAAATAGTGGTTTATCAATGGGTAAGAGAAGGGAAGAAGAGAGGAGAAGAGAAGAAATGGAAAGAAGAGAAGAAAAGAAGGTGGATGAAACAGGGCATTCCATGCATATGCATGGAGTGACGCGTAAGCGTGGTGATGTGAAATGGGTGCGACGCGTACGCGTGGGTGGACTTTATGCTAGAGGCACAATTCCAGCCCAAAACTCGCGCAACTCTCTGGAATTTGTATGGGAGGTGAAAAAGTAGATGTCACGCATACGCGTGGGCGAGGCGTACGCATGGGTGGTTGAAAAACTTGGGGTCACGTGCACGCGTGGCATGGTGCTCTATTTTCAAAATTTTTCCAAGTTCTTGCACAAAACCAAGCATTCCTAACCTCCAAACAGCTACCAAAACACTATCAAACCTTATTTAACATATTAGACTACCAATTAAACCCAACTATCCAAACAAAACATGAAATTAAACTAATTTTACCAATATATACAAAAAGGAATAATGAAAAGATGTTACCATGGTGGGGTGTCTCCCACCTAGCACTTTTATTTATTGTCCTTAAGTTGGACATATGGTGAGCTCCTTGTCATGGTGGCTTGTGCTTTTATTCATCTTTGAACTTCCACTAATGCATGAATTTCCAATAAGCTCCTGATGTCAGGGCATCTTAGGCTAGTTTCACTAGCCTTTTTCTTTGTTTTTAATAGGTTTTATGGACTTTCTTAACTTATAAGTAAGCAATTGGGTTAGAAATTTATGTATGCCTAGATTCATTCAATCATGGCTAATTTGATGCAATTTCATGAGAATTATGCTATAATTACTTGTGTGCTAAGAATGATGAGAATTCTCATGACTTTAGCAAGGCTTTGATGCATGTATTGGTTGATGACAGGTGATGGAAAGAATGGGAGGAAGTTGAAGAAGGAGCATGGAAAGGATGAACAAGAAGCAACGTTGGTGGCCAAGTTGGACCACCAACGTTGCCTCAAATGTTGAGAAGGAGGCAGAGCAAGTTTCTGCATAATTTGCTGGTGCCCACATTGGAGGGAACGTTGTCAAGCCAATATTACCCCCAACGTTGTGATAAAATGTACTTTCTGAAGATTTGGAAAATCTGTAGCGACGTGCACGCGTAGCAGACATGTACGCGTGGATGGGTAATGTTGGACCAATAACGCTACCTCAAACATTGGTGGCCAACGTGCGTGATCTTGATTTCAAAATCCTGAATTTGAAAAAGCGCAAAGACGCGCACACGTCTATAGCATGTACGCGCGGGTTTAACTTTTGAGAATCCACGCGCACGCGTACATCACGCGCACGCGTGGATAGGCCAATGTTGGAAGGAATGTTGCCAGTCGACGCGCACGCGTAGCGTACGCGCACGTGTGGATACATATTATGATGCCAAGGGCGCGAACGCGCAATGCACGCATACGCATGGGTAGAAGAACATTGGCACTCCAACGTTGAGTCAAACGCCAATGACAACAAGCAGAACTGAATTTTCAAAGACGCGTTTGATTCAACATTGGCCCTCAAACGTGGACTCCAACGTGAGCATCAGAACTTTGCAATTCAAACAGATCTCTTCTCAACAGAAAGGGAAACCAATTGGAGAAACTTCAACCCAATTCAATCAAGGCCAAAAGCCCAATTCAGAGATTGAAAATCAATGGAAGAAAGTGTATAAATAGCTTAGAATTTAAGATAGTAAGGGGAATTTTTTAGCTGGGGAGAGAGATACTGACACGTTGCTAATATTAATTTTCTGCAATTCTTTCAATTCCATTTTACATTCTGAGAGCTATGAACAACTAAACCCCTTTCATTGGGTTAGGGTGCTCTGTGTAATTCAATGGATCAATATTAGTTTTCATTTTTCTTCTTTCTTTTCTCTTGATTTTGCTAGAAAGCTTTCGTTCTTCATCCTATTAGAAAGTTATCTTGGGAAAGAAGCTATTTATAATTGGATCTCCTTTGAACCTTGGAAGAGGAATGAGGAGATCATGCTATAATTGCTTTCTCACATTGGATTAGATTGGGGTTTGGATGGATATAGTGACATGTAATCCTACCAATACTTTGATCTATGAATTTGTGTGATAGAAACAGTGACTGATCTTCATCTCTTCCCATGAGCACTAAATCATGGAATTGGGTAATTGTTCATGCTTAGAGAGATTAGATTGCCAAAGAATTGGGATCTAATCACCTAAGATTGCCAAGGAGTTCAATGAATGCATTGATTGAGGAAGAGATGAAAATGAACTTGATCCGGAGAATTATCACATCTCCTGACCCTAATGAATCGCTTACTCTAATCTTACCCATTCTCATTACATTCTGCTCTATAATTTCATGCTTAATCGCCATTCCCATTTAATTTCATGCAATTTAAGCTTCTGTCATTTAATTTCTCGCACTTTAATTTTTGTCATTTAATTTCTTGCAGTTTAAGTTTCCCGCAAAATTTACATTCTGCAATCTCAACCCAATTTTGATTTCGCTCAGCTAGCACAATTCTCCAATTAACATTGATCAACCAACAAATCCCTGTTTTTACTTGACGATAATCCGATGCACTTGCCGGTAGGAAATTGTTGAGAGACAATTTTCGAGTGAATCAAGTTTATGGCGCCGTTGCCGGGGATTGATTTTGTATTGACAATTATGAAAATGGAGGAAAACTAGATTGAACACTTTTCTTTTCTTTTGTAATTAGTTTTTGTTTCAGTTTGTTACTCCTATTTTCTGCTATTTGAGTTGTTTTTCTTTATTCATCTACTTTTTAGCATACTAAGCACTAGCTGTTTGTAATATTGCCTCACTAAGAATCCGTCATTTATGACAATGAAGATTCAAATTTTTTTTTGTGATTATTGTTTAAAACAGAGCTTGCTACAAGAAATAAAAGAGCATCCGTCATATTTTGGTCAATCAAGTTTCAAGGGAAACTCTCCACCACCATAGAATAACTCACATTATTATGCTCATGGTGGGTGAGAGTATCAAGAACATGAGATGGGATACTTTTCGGAGCCACAAAATGGTCCATATTTTGGTGAAATTGATCACTACTCAAGTTGTGGCTGGGAAGATCAAAATCAAAGGGATTTCACTCATTCATACCCCATTCATCAAGAGTCATCACCTCTTAATTATCCAACCTCACCTCCTAATTTTACATGTCCAAATTCTTCACTATTTGAGTATGCCTTAGTACAAAATTCCTTTCCAGACCCATACAATTCATTCCACCATTCACAAAATTCATTCCACTACACACAAAATCCTTTTCACAGTCCACTAAATTCATTCCATTACCCACAAGGGTCAGACTATTCTCAGAACACACAACCACAAAATAACCAATTCCATTCACCATCCAACCACAATCAACCATCACAACCTACACAACCTCCTTTAAATAAACTTGCTGAGGCAGAACTCATCCTTGAAGAACTCAGAAGAAAGAGAGAAGAAGATCAACTTGCTAGGATAGAACTCCTCCTTGAAAAAATAATAAAGATAAAAGAAGAGGAGAAAATAGCAACAAGGGAGTATGAAGAAAAATTGAGACAAATAGCACAATCCTCTTCTGAAGAACAAGTCATTGAAAAGTTGAGATCATTTGAAGAGACCACTTTACTCTCTCCAGAAACTGAGGAATTCATTTAATGTTCCAGAGCATTGACAGAAAAACAAGCCATCACCTTCAGAAACCTGGAAGCAAATCTAAACCATATAGCAAAACACTTCAGAGTGATACTTAGCAAGAAAGATGATGACTAAATAGAGGTTACAGGGGAGGAATCAAAAGAACAAGAAAAAGAGGCACCCATACTAAGTGAGATTCATATGAAGAAGGAGGAGGTTTTGAGAATATATAAGCCCAGAGCTCCATACCCACAGAGGCTACTAGGGGTGCCAAAGAAACATGCAAACTCACTCCCGAAAGAGTCAATGCAACATCATTTAGAAGAAAGGGAGGAAGCCAATCAAGGGAGTCCACACTCCAATGAAACAGAGAGTTGCATAGAGGGTGAGTTCATTGAACCACCAATTCAAGAAGCTCTTAATGAAGAGGATGCTCCAACTATCCAACAATACCTAAGTCTTGAGATCAAAGATGTGAAGGCAGTAAATACAAGAACTAAAAGGAGGATTGTGACTGAGAAACAAAGGATCATATCCATGAAAAAGAGAAGGTCAAAGAACGATCAAACTACTGATCTAACAAGCAAGTTCACTGATGACTTGCATCATTTACCCTTTTTTCTTGACTAAAAGGACCATAAAAGAGCATAATCCCATTTAATCATTACAATTCATGAACTAATTGATGAATATTCTGGTAAATTGCTTTGAAATGGGTTTATACTGAATTTCAAGTGAAAAGAGCAACAAAAAGGGAAGAAAACAACAAAACAAAGCTGGGCATGTGAAACTGGCGTGCCACTTGGAGCAAACGCCATAAAAGTGTGTGGGCGTGGCACGCCAGGAGTTGGGCGTGGCACGCCAGTAAAGATTTCCAGATTAGCATGATTCAATCTTTTACATGGGCGTGCTAGGCCAGAAGCTGGGCGTGGAACGCCAGTATAGTTTTCCGGAGAGCAATGCTAAAGGCCATAAAAGGGGCGTGGCACGCCAAGCTGGGCGTGGCACGCCAAGACCATCACACATTATGGGTGTGCCACTTGAACCATTGGGCGTGGTATGCTAGTTCATCAATCCAGAAAGGACAACCACTTGTGCGAGCCACTTGGTATCGAAGGCGTGGCACGCCAGCTCCAAACCATCACTTGGGCATGCCACTTGAAGACCCAGGCGTGGCACGCCAAGCTTAAAGGAGCCACCTTAAGGTGGGTGTGCCACTTGAGCATCAAGGCGTGGCATATCAGTACAAATTTTCAGAGAAGAGGTTGAAGGTCCAAGCACTTAGGTGTGCCACTTAGTGTCGAAGGCGTGGCACACTAGCTCTCATCCTCACTTGGGCATGCCACTTGAAGACCCAGGCATGGCACGCCAACACTAGAGAAGGCCAAAGCAAAGCTGGGCGTGCCATTTGGTGTCGAAGATGTGGCACGCTAGCTCTCATCCTCACTTGGTATTGCCACTTGAGGACCCAGGCGTGGCACGCTAACACTAGAGAAGGCCAAAAGCAAAGTTGGGCATGCCACTTGGTGTCGAAGGAGTGGCACACCAGCTCTCATCCTCACTTTGGTGTGCCACTTGAAGACCTAGGCGTGGCATGCCAACACTAGAGAAGGCCAAGCAAAGCTGGGCGTGCCACCTGAGGTCGAAGGCATGGCACGCCAACCCTCATTGTTCACCTGGGCATGCCACTTGAATGCTGGGCGTGGCGCACCAGTTCTATATTCCAGAGAAGAGAGTGAAGTACATACAAGGAGTGTGGCATGTCAGACCCTGGGCGTGCCATGCTAGTTCAACTTTCCAGAGAGGAGAAGAAGGAAAAGGCCTGGGTGTGCCACTTTGGCTCGAAGGCATGTCACGCTAGGCCAACCAAAGCTTAAGAAGACCCTGGGCGTGCCACCTGGGCTCGAACGCGTGGCACACCAGGGACACCAACACATGCGGTGTGCCATTTGAAGAGCTGGGTGTGGCGCGCCAAGCCAAATTGCAAGCTGGGTGTGGCACGCCAGTTAAACGCTTGTCACACGCCAAGCTGGAAGGTCACGTTTATTGAGTTTTCCTTTACCTCGAAATTGTAATTTTCTTTTCTCTTTTGTATTTTCTTTATTCTAGTGCTAGGAGTAGTATAAATAACCCCTGAAAGTACTGAGAAGGGGTGGTTGGGTAGTAGTTTTGTTGAAGTATAGTTAGATTTACTTTTCACATCATCTCTTCCATCTTTTGTACTTTTCTCTAAGCTTTGAGTAGCTAAATTCCCTCTCATTGAGAGAGGGAGCTCTGTTGTACTTGATGGATTAATGATAGTGAATTTCTTCTTTTCTTCATCTTCTCTTTGATTTGCTAGAAGGAATTTTGTTTTAATGCTAGTGTTCAATCATCTTAGGAAAGAGGTTGAATGCAAAATGGGTTTCATGGGAACCTTGCAAAAGGAAACATGAAATCATTCTTGAAGTCCCTTTTCACATTTGAGTAGATCTAGGTTTTGGTGATTGGATATGGTGACATATAATCCACCCTCTATTCTGGATCTACAAGGATGTGTGGTATAATCAGGGATCAAGCATATCTCTCTTCATGAGCAATTAGACCAAGGAATTGGCTGATTATCAAGATTTAAGAGACTGAGTCACCAAGGGATTGGGGCTCAAGCAATCATGATTGCCAAGAGGTCAATGAGTTATATGATTAAAGATGAGATGAGCTGGATTTAATCCAAAGAGAACTACATCTCCTGATCTTTATGAATTCCCCATATTCTTATCTTCCACATTTTTTATAGCTTTCTTTATATTCTGTCAATCTCCATTCCCATTTATGATTATGTCATTTATGTTTCTGCACTTTACATTATTGCCATTTCCTTTTCTGCACTTTATTGCTTCTCTTTACTTTTGAGTCATTTACATTCCTGCTCATTTACAATTCTGCAATCACACTCTATATTGCTCAGCTTGACTAATTCACCCATTGATTAAAATTGCTCAACTCTACTGTGGGTAATTACTTGACAATAATTTTGGTGCACTTGCCAAAAGAACGTATTCATCATTTTTATATGGGGAGTGAATTCCGGTCATCAAGTTTTATGGCGCCATTGCCGGGGATTGGTTTAAATTTGACAATAACTAAATTGATGGGGAGCTAGATTAAGCATTTTAATTACCTTGCTATTTCTTTTTCATTTCTTTAATTTTTTTCTTTTTTCTTTTATTTTGTTTCTACTTTGGTCATTTTAGTTATTCATTGTTCATATTTCCATTCTTTTACTGCTCTATTAACTGTTTGATTAATTGCATCATCCAGCTAACCACTAATTTTAACAAGAGTGCCTCCTTCACTCGTTCTCTACTTGCTGTTGTTGAATGTATGATAGGTAGAAGGGGAGAAACTTCATCCTCCTTCGATAGTGAACCTGAGAGGACCTTCCTTAGATTAAGGAGGGAAGCAAGAGGCAAAGGCATAGTTAGAGAGGAAGTATTAGAGGAAGATCTGAGAACTACTATGTAGGAAGAGGTGCATAACCATGTTAGAGAAGATGTTGGTAATCATGTTGGGCAAGAAAGGAGAGTCTTAGGCTCCTACACCAACCCAAATCCAAGAAACTGTGGTAGTAGCATCTTGAAGCCAACATTTCATGCTAACAATTTTGAGTTGAAACCTTAACTCATCACACTTGTCCAGAATAATTGTTCATACGGTGGGGGTGCCCAAGAGGACCCAAACCAACATCTCACTACATTTTTGAGGATTTGCGACACTGTAAAGTCAAATGGTGTACACCCTGACACTGCAAAGTGGCTGGAAGCATTTTCCAAGGAAAGCTTGACCACTTGGGATGATGTTGTGAACAAGTTTCTAGCAAGATTCTAGCTTCTACAGAGAGTCAATAGACTAAGAGCTGAGGTGCAAACCTTCAGACAGTAAGATGGTGAAACCATGTATGAGGCCTAGGAGAGGTTCAAAGATTTGACAAGGAAATGCCCACCGGATATGTTCAATGAGTGGGTGCAATTGCACATCTTCTATGAGGGACTGCTATATGAGTCAAAGCAAGCAGTAGATCATTCTTCAGAGGGCTCACTCAACAAGAAAACCATTGAAGAAGCCATAGATGTCATAGAGACTGTAGTTGAGAATGAGTACTTCTATGCTTCAGATAAAACTCAAAAGAGAGGAGTAATGGAGCTCAATTCTATGGATGCTTTGTTAGCCCAAAATAAGGTGATCACTGCACAACTAGCAACCTTAACCAAGAAGGTGGAGAAGAATCAAGTCTCAGCTATTCAAGCCCAAGTCCCTCCACAAGAAGGAGATGCACCAGAAGTTGAATGTGAATGGGAGCAAGCTAACTATGTGAACAACCCATCTATACCACCATATGATCCAAACTCCAAGACATACAACTCAGGTTGGAAGAACCACCCAAATTTTGGGTGGGGAAACCAACAAAGCCACAATCAAGACCACAAACCATACTAACCCAACCAATACAACAACCACAACCCCAACCATCAATAAAGCAACAACAGATCCTACCACAACTCACACAATACACCATACCACAACTCACACAACTCACACAACCAACAACTACACAACAGCCACCACCAAGATACATCATCCTCAACTATGGAACCATGTGAAACCAACATCAATTTTTCAAAATTGGAGGCTGCCATAGCATAATTGTCAGCCTAACTGACAGGAACCATTTCCACTATCCTGGAGAGACAAATACAAGCTGAAAGAAAGATAGATGCAAACCAAGAGGAGTTCAGATCCAACATAAGAAATCAAGGGGCAGCAATTTCGAAATTGGAAGCACAAGTGGGGAGCTTGTCTAAACAAATACCAATGTCTACACCTAGATTTTCCAGTGATACCATGGCCAACCCAAGAAGGAAATGTAAGGTCATCACAGTAAGAAGTAGAAGGATTGTAGAAGAAGCACCCCCAAGCCAGAGCAACCAAGACGAAGTAGCTACAAAGGAACCTGAAACCAAGAAAGAAGAAGAGACCCTTGCACCATCCTCACCAAAGCAAGTTCTAAAACTCTATGTGCCACAAGCACTCTACCCACAAAGGCTGAGGAAGGATGGGAAAGACAACCAGTTCTCTAGATTCTTAGAAATCTTCAAGAAGCTCCAGATCAACATACCTTTTGCTGAGGCACTAGAGCAAATGCTACTTTATGCTAAATTTTTAAAGGAGCTCATGACAAGGAAGAGGAACTGGGGTGAAAAAGAAACCATAGTGTTGACTGAGGAGTGCAGTGCCACCATACAAAAGAAACTTCTTCAAAAGATGAAAGACCCTGGGAGCTTCCCAATTCCCTGCATCATAGGTGATATCAACATTGAGAAAGCATTGTGCAATCTGGGGGCTAGCATCAACCTCATGTCCTTGGCAATGATGAAAAGGATGAGGATTGAGGAAGCCAAACCAACAAGAATAGCACTCCAGTTGGTTGACAGAACATTTAAGTTTCCTCATGGGGTAGTGGACGATTTGTTGGTGAAACTGGGAGAGTTCATCTTCCAGCTGATTTTGTTGTTCTTGACATGGAGGAAGAAGCCAACACATCAATCATCCTAGGAAGGCCATTCCTAGTTACTGCTGGAGCCATTATCGATGTTCAAAAAGGGGAGCTAGTCTTGAGATTGCATGAGGAGAGGATAGTCTTCAATGTCTTCAAGGCCATGAGTTACCCCAAGGAATCCATTGGAGAATGCATGATGGTGGACACAATTGAAGATCTTGTTCAAAGAGTCCTAGAGGAAGAACAATGTGAAGTAATCACAAAGCAAGATCAACAAGCTCCATGTGGTGAACTACCACTAGAGACTATGGAAAGACCAATTATGCTGGACAAGACAAGTAACATGGAAGTGGAGACACCAAAATTGGAACTAAAGGCCCTGCCTCCAAGCTTGAAATATGCTTACTTGGGTGATAACAACACATACCCAATGATCATCAATTCAAGTTTGAATGAACAACAAGAAGAGGAGCTAATCCAAGTACTAAAACAACACAAGGTTGCTATAGGGTGGACACTTGCAGACTTAAAGGGGATCAGCCCTTCAATGTGCATGCACAAAATCTTACTTGAAAAAGGTGCAAAGCCCTCAAGACAGCAACAGAGAAGGCTAAACCCAACAATGAATGAAGTAGTACAAAAAGAGGTGCTAAAGTTGTGGCAAGCAGGGGTCATTTACCCCATCTCAGATAGCCCTTGGGTAAGCCTTGTGCAAGTAGTCCCCAAGAAAGGAGGGATCACTGTTGTACCAAATAAGAAGAATGAGATGCCACAGAGGTTTATAATGGAATAAAATTGTTTGACGTGTGGGGAATTAATTTTATGGGACCATTCCCATCTTCCTACTCAAACAATTATATATTGATGGCTGTAGATTATGTGTCAAAGTGGGTAGAAGCTATAGCCACAGCAACAAATGACAACAAGGTTATGATAAGCTTCTTGAGAAGAAATATCTTCAGCCGATTTGGAGTTCCTAGAGCCCTTATTAGTGATGGAGGGACACACTTCAACAACAAGTAACTTGAGACACTCCTACTCAAGTATGGAGTCAAGCACAAAGTGGCAACCCCATACAATTCATAGACCAACGGGCAAGCTGAGATATCAAACAGAGAACTCAAGAGAATCCTTGAAAGGACAGTTGGAAATTCAAGAAAGGAGTGGTCCAAAAAGCTGGATGATGCATTATGGGCCTATAGGATAGCCTTCAAGACACCTATTGGGATGTCTCCATTCCAACTGGTGTTTGGAAAGGCTTGTCACATACCAGTGGAGCTTGAACATAGAGCATTTTGGGCTCTAAAAATGTTGGACTTTAATGATCAAGCTGCTGGAGAAAGAAGGCTAATGCAACTCAATGAGATGGAAGAATTCATAAATCAGGCATATGAGAATGCCAAGATTTACAAGGAGAACACAAAGAGGTGGCATGATCAAAAGATAGCAAGGAGAGAGTTCACAGAAGGTCAGAAAGTGCTGCTGTACAATTCAAGACTCAAGTTCTTCCCGGGGAAGCTTAAGTCTTGATGATCAGGACCCTTTACCATCCTTAAAGTATCCCCTATGGTCATGTAGAGCTCATGGAGGACAAAACACAGAGAACTTTCACTATGAATGGCCATAGACTCAAGCATTACTTGGGCGACTCACTGGATGAGCAGAGAGTGAGCTACAACCTTAACTAAAGAAGGAAGAACGTCAAGCTAGTGATGATAAAGAAGCGGGTTGGGAGGCACCCCAACACTTATATCCTTTTGATTTATTACTTTTTAGAAGTAGCTTAAAATTGTTAATTTAGAGAGTTCAAGATCCAGTTTAATACTTTTGTTTCCTTGCTTTCTAGAAGTAATTGTAAGTGGTAGGTTAGGTAGTTTAAATATCAATTTTAAGTGTTTGGTAGTTAGAGAATCTTCAATTTGTTTTCTTTTTCTGAAAGTGCAATTTGATGAACACACTTACTGATGATGAGTAATTGGGCTGAGAACTAGCTAAAAAGCTAAGTTTGGTGTGGCCACTAACCCACTTAATCTAGGCCTACAACCATTTGAATGAATTAATTTTGAGAAGTAATCCCAGAGATTAAGTTTGGTGTGGCCATCACCATATGAAGATCACCTAGCAAGCCCAATACCATTCAAGTTTGAAAGCACTTAATAAATTAGTGGGTGCATAAAAGTTGGTTTTAAGGTGTTCAGAAGGAATTAGAAAGAAAGGGATGTGAAAGGATTGAAATTATTTCACGCTTATGAACACCTTAAAATCTAATGATGAACCCAATTTATTAGATGCAATGAGATTAAGTTTGGTGTCCCAAGGGACACTCATTAGTTGCAATTTAAATGACTCATAATATAGGGAATGTGACGGATTCTTTTGTCATTACTGATAGGGTTTTCGGTTTTCATTTTTTAGGAGAAAGGATGGGGCCCACATGATTGATAGCTCATTAAGCAAGGAGTCAAAGTGTACTTGCACTTTGAAACTCAATACATGCAGGAAGCCAAAAGGGATAAGGATTGGCACCTCTTCCCATGCTAGGCGCCACTTTCCAAGTGGAAAAACATTGAATTGCTTTTACTTCCCACTTTCCACCCCACATACTACACTTTTCACCCCTATAAAAGCCACTCATTTTTCCCACCACTCTCCACACTTCAAAACCCAAACCCCACCGCAACAGAACCTCCTCACTCTCTCTCTTCTTTCTTTTCTTTCTCTTTACTATCTTCTGTTTTCTTTTCTTGATTGGGATAATCAAGTCCTAAGTTTGGTGTTGTAGCAAAACCCTATTTTGCTTACTCTCTTTCAATTTTCTTCAACCTTTCAAACCTCTTCTATCACCCCAATGGCACCACTAAGAGCCTCAGCATCAAAGAAAAGAAAGACCAAGGAACCAACCTCAGGATCCTCAAGTCACAATGAATACAAGTTTCTCTCATCATTCAACCAAAACCAATTTTATGGTTGGGTGAGTGAGAGGCAAATCATTCCAGAGGTTGGCTTCCAACTTGGGAGGAATGAGCATCCTAAAATCATCAGGGAAATCAACAGCAGGGAATGGGCATTCTTGTGCAACCAACCAAGGAAGGTGGTGGAGAGCTTAGTTAGAAAATTTTATGCCAATGCAGTGCCTCAGCCCGGGCAACCCTATGGCTATCTTAGCTATATGAGAGGGAAGGCCATTGACTACAGCCCCTCCAACATAGATAGGATATTGATGGTGAAGCAAACAAGTGCCACCCGAAGTTATAAAGAGAGGATGAAGCAACAAGACCCAGGGTTTGATGAAATCCTAAATGAAATTTGCGTGCTGAATATGCAGTTGATAAATGACAAGGATAGAAGACCCAATCAGCTGAGGAGAAGAGATTTGAGCCCCCAGACCAGAGGGTGGCTGGACTTTGTGAGAAGGTCTCTCAATCCCACATCCAACATTTCCGAGGTGACATTAGAGGGGGCTGTGCTCATATACAGCATCATGAAGGGAGAAAACGTGAATGTTGGGGAGATGATTGCCAGCAACATTAATAGGGTGCTGAAAAGCACCAAGGATAGCACAAGGTTGGCATTCCCCAGCATCATCCAAAGGCTATGTGATGAAGCAGGGGTTGAGAAGATCATTGATGAGGTGCTAGTGGATCAAGAGAAGCCCATAACTACCAAGAAGATAGCCAAAGTGGTAGCTGTTAACCCACTTCAGAGGGCTAGGGAACACAGAGCTCATGCTCATATACCACAAGAACAATCACAACAAGAAGAAGGGGCTAAAGATCAACCACACTACCTGGCACTTCAACCACCACCATACCATCAATACCAACAATTTCCTGAAGGTTTCAATTGGGAGCAATTGCAAGGAGACATATACCAAATGAGAGGAGATATACACCACCTGAGAGAGGATGTCAACCAACTCAAAGAACAACAAAAACAATGGGACCAAGTGAATGAGAACATACAACAACTCCAAGGGAGTATGGAGCACATGAGGAAGGAGCAGCAAGATCAGTTTGACTGGGGAGAGATGCAAGGTGCACTCAACAAAATAGTGGAGCAAAACAGATGGCAACAGAGGAACCTTGCTGAGTTTAGGCATCTTTATGATGCTAGAACCATTTCAAGGAGGCAATATGATATCAACACACAAGAAGCTAAATCACTTGTGTAATGCTGTGGCAGCCTTGAACCTCGGATACCCAACATCCATGCAAGGAATGGAGGAGTTAAGTGCGAGACAAGAGGAAATTCTGGCTAAGCATAAGGAGGATGAAAGAAATTACATGAGAAGTCTAGGATTTTGGAAGCCCAAGGACACAAAGGCACAAGAGGGATCCTGATAAACCCTATTTGTAGGGTTTATCTTGTGCTTGATTTAGGGGATTTTACAAGCTTTTACACACATTTATTCAATGAAACAGCTTGGTTTCATGATTGTCTCCTAATTTGCACTTTAGTGTGAAAAGATGCTTTCTACGTCTTTAATTAGCTAAATTCAATTCATCTTTGATTCCACTAGATGCCTTGATTTGTTTGTTAAATGATTTTAGGTTGAAAAGGCTATGAAGGATCAAAGGAGTGAAGAGGAAAGAATGCAAAATGGAGAACACATGGAAAAAAGCAAAAGAATTGGATATGTCCATGATGCACGGAAACTTGTCTCTCAACAATTTCCCTCGGCAAGTATACCGAATTGTCGTCAAGTAAAAACTCACAATAGAGTGAGGTCGAATCCCACAGGGATTGATTGGTCAATCAACTTTAATTAGAGGAATGTTCTAGTTCAGCTAAGCAGAATTTGATGTGAGAGTTGCAGGAAATTAAATGGAGGAAAGTAAATAGTAGAAAATGTAAATGCCGGGAATAAAGAGCTGAATATAAATGACAGAAAGTAAATTGTAGAATCTTAAATGGGGAATGGGGAATTTAGCATGAAAGTAAATTGCAGAAGTTAAAGAGAATGGGTAAGATCAGAAATGGGGAGTTCATTGGGCTCAGGAGATGTTGTATTCTCCGGATCAAGTTCATCTTCATCTCTTCCTCAATCAATGCATTCATTGATCTCCTTGGCAATCTTAAGTGATTGAATTCCAATTCCTTGGTAATTCAATCTCTCAATTCTTGATCAATAGCCAATTCCTTGGTCTAGTTGCTCATGAGAAGAGATGAAGTGTGGTCACTGATTATACCACATGTATTTCCAAATCAAAATGTTGGTAGGATTATATGTCACTATATCCATCCAGATCCCAATTTGGTCTAACATGAGAAAGCATTTCTAGCATGATCTCTTCATTCCTCTTCCAAGGTTCCAAAGAGATCCAAGTATGAATAGCTTCTTTTCAAAGATAACTACCCAATTGGATGAAGATTGAAAGCTTTCTAGTAAAATCAAGAGAAAAAAAAGAGGAAGGATAATGAAAACTATTATTGATCCATCAAATTACAACAGAGCTCCCTAACCCAATGAAAAGGGTTTAGTTGTTCATAGCTCTAGGAATAGAAAATAAAGTTGGAGAATGCATTCTGAAAGTAAAACTAGAAGTTGCAGAGAAAGTAAAATTTTACAGAGAGTAGTTCTCCCTCCTCCCGAAAGCTTTCCTCTAGTTCAAAATTACTCCTATTTATACTACTCTTCTGATCTTCTAGTTGGCTCTTCAAGTCTTGGATATGGGCCTTTGGATCTTGAGTTGAAGCAGTTATCATCTTTAGTGGGCTCAGCTTCACTTGCAGAGAAAGTGTGCAGTAGGCATGGACTTTAGCTTAGGGCGTTAGTGGTGTTAACGTTAAGTGAAAATGTGGGGTCGAGAACGTTAGTGACAATCACCTTTTTCACTAACGTTCCTAACCCAAAATGGTCCACGTTAACTTCAACGTTAGTGGCACTAACGTGACCACTAACGTTGCCTCTTGGCCCATCGCAAACGTTACTAGGGTTTACCTTTCCCAATAACGTTGAGAGTACTCCTTTCTCCCTACGTTAGAGTTCACGTTAGTATAGTTAACGTGACCTTTAACGTAGGCTTGCCAAATCTTCGAGAGCGTTAGTGACACCTACCTTTTTCACTAACGCTCCAAAACGCCCCTTTCCCACGTTAGTGCCTCACGTTAATTACATTAACGTGACCACTAACGTGGTGTTGATTGCCATCTCCAACGTTAGTGACAAAGGTGAGTGTCACGAACGTTGGCTCATTATCCCTTTTCTCCATGTTAGCTTCCACGTTAATGTAATTAACGTGGTAACTAACGTGGCTCATCGTGGCTTAGTCCAACGTTAGTAACAAAGGTGAGTGTCACTAACGTTGGCGATTCCTTGCTCCTTCCACGTTAAAGTTCACGTTAAATAAGTTAACGTGGCTCTTAACGTAGCCAATATGGGCTTAGTCCAATGTTAGTGACAAAGGTGAGTGTCACTAACATTGGCATTATCTTTCTCTTCCACGTTAGATTTCACGTTAACTGAGTTAATGTGACTCTTAACTTGGCCAATTGCCCTTTTTGGAGCATTAGTGGCACTCACTTTTACCACTAATGCTTGGAGCTTCCTTTTTCTCCACGTTAACTACCACGTTAATGTAGTTAACGTGGTATTTAACGTGGGCTTTGATGACTTCGAAGACGTTATTGGCGATCACTTTTCTCATTAATGTTGCAAGCTAGCTCCCATTCCACGTTAGTGGTCACGTTAGTTAGACTAACGTGGCTACTAATGTGGCTTTTCTTTGCCTCCTTTGTCCTGAAATCAAGTAAATAAAGTGCATCAAAGTTCTAATCCAAGTTATGAGTCATGCATCATCCAATTTGTCATTAAATTCATGCATAATTCTCATGAAATCATATAAAATTCACAATGTTTGCTTGAATCAAGATGTAAGTAAAATTCTACCCAAAAATTGTTTATTTCCTAAGAAAATGCATGAAACTACCCTAAAACAGTAAAGAAAAGGTCAGTGAAACTGGCCGAAATGCCCTGGCATCACAACACCAAACTTAAAGCTTGCTTGTCCCTAAGAAAGTACTGAAACATGAGAATGATGAATGAAATGAGATGAGGAATGCATCATTATTGTGGAAGTCATGTCCTTGGTTTTATGGGGTTTCATGCATAGCAACTTAGGTTCATTCCTTTACTGGCTTTTAGACCTTTATCATGCCCTGGAATACTCACTTGATTGCAACCCTTGAGACTTTTATTTGTTGATCCCTTTGTCTTTTCAAAGTTCATTGCATCCTTAGGCTAAGTGTTTTGTGAAGGGGCGACTCTTGAAAATAAGCTTTCAGCCAACACTCCTGAACCAGTTGGTTCAAGGTGCTACATGTTGAAACACCCCTAAGGACTTACTCCCTCAAGTCTCTCTCCCCCATACATGCACACCACAGGCACATGGTTTGTTATTTTCTTTCCTTGAGGCCTTGGTGTCCATCACCTCTTTGGGTTACTAAATGTTCAGTAACAAGGTTGCTCTTGATAGTGAATTTTCAGTTGATAATCCCGGGTTAGTTAACCTAAGTTACCAAGTGATGAAGCACTCCTAAGAATTTATTCATCCAAGCAGATCCTTGGTACAAGAGCACCACAGACACATCCCTTAAGATTCAAGCCCTTGGTGCCTAAACTTATTTCTTATTACTTTTCTTTCTTTTTCAACTCTTATTGTTCTTTTCTTTTTTTTTATTAGGATCTTGTTATTTAGCTGGTCTCATGGGGTGTGTTTCAAGCATATGACTTCAGGACAGATAGTTGCCTTCCTACCTTGTTGGTGAACCAACTTAGCTAATCTATTACCACACCACAAACTTAGGAACTTACTCCACAATATGAACCTTACTCTGGTCTTTCATAGCATACATTCTCTTTTTATTTGATTCAAAAGGATAAGCATACAAGTAAGCAAGGTGAAGATGCAGCAGTAACATTAGACTAGCAAGCATAGACCTAAGCAATGACAACTTAAAGGCAAAATTTAAAATCCTAAACTACCATGGAAACATGTTCTATTTACATGATTTTCCTTATTTAAAGCTTTGAAAAAGATGGAACAAAGAGGGAACTCCACCACCTTTTACTCATTGGGGTGCTCATGCTCTCCCTCTTGTTTGTCCTCTTTGTGTCCACTTGTGTTTCCTCGTATCCGTGCTAGTCTGGCTTTCTTCTACTCCTTGAGTGCCTTCCTTACTGATTCATGACTCTTTTCTACCCTCTCTCTTTCTTCTCGCGCTAATTCATCCTTTACTTCTTCATATCTTGTGATTCCCGGGTGCAGTACAGGCAGTTGTCCAACTAAGTATCCGAGCCTGGCTTGAGTGTTTACATGATGTCCAGTCTCGTTCATGTAAACTCCTTCTGCGAACGCTCTGTATTCGTCAATGAGTTCTGCCTGTTCCAATTTTTTCCGATGCATTTCATGTATGTGTGCACCTTGATGTACTTGGATGTTGACTAGCTTTTGGATGTCTTCTTGTTGTTGATCTTGCCTTTGCTCTATCCTGTGGAAGGATTCACCCCAATGTTTCACGTGTTCCAGTTGCTGCTCCATCATTTGCTTTTGCCATTCCCCTTGTCGATTCATCCATCCAGAAAGTAATTCTTCTTGACGGCTTACCAATTGTAACTGTAACTCTTTCTGTGCCCCTTGATTTTACAAGTATTGTCTAAATAAGCCATCAATGGCTTCCTGTAGTTGGTGCATGTCTAAAGGGGCTTGCTCCTCTAAGTTTTGTCCTTCTACTACTTGATGGGCTGGCCTCTTTCTTGGCTTTCTTTAAGGTAAGGGAGATGCAACAGCATGCATCCGTCAAATAGTAATTGGGATGCCCACTTTTATCTACTCGGTGTCCTCATCCTCGAACACCACCCCAGCCCTGTCACACAAACGAAAAATAGTGCTGGGGTAGCCTATCCTTCCTCCAGAATCGCTCTTTTTAGCCATCTTTCTAATACCTTGGGCTATCAGTTCATGGACCTTGATCTCTCCCCCTTTTAGTAAACATTGCACCATTGTTGCTCTCTTAAGATTCACCTCTGAGTTATTCCCGGCAGGAAGGATAGATCTCCTCACAATTTCAAACCACCTCTTTACTTCAGGGGTGAGGTCCCCTCTCTTGATGAACTTAGGTTTCCCTTGAGGATCTCGTACCCAATCAGCTCCTTGCATACAAATATCTTGTACAATCTGGTCATGATTGGGGCTGCCATCTATTCTGGAGTGATAGCTTTCTTCTGCAAATGATATGGCCCGTAGCTTTAACGCCCTCATGATGCTCATGGGGCTGAAGTCCACGGTTACCCCTCTCACGAAGCTTATATAGGAGTCATCTGCCTTATCATACCTGACTACATTTGCATAAAACTCTCTTACAAGAGTTGCATTTACTTTTATGACTAGGTCAGTAAGGAGCTCCCATCTCCTCTTTTTCACCTTCTCCGTGATTTCGGGGCACTCAGTTTTTCTGACTTGAAAGCCTAGCTCATATATGATCCTTATCAACCATCCATCCATATTGCAATGCATGGTGAAAGGTTTTGAATTTCTTCTCATCGAAAGGGCGTTGCTGATGAACAGGATTTTTGCCAGTAAAGAATGTCATAAAAATAGTCGCGTTGTAGAATAGTCTCTAAACCAACAAAAATCCCTTTCGTGCAAACGTTTTGGTTGTCACAAGTAACAAACCCCTTAAAAATTATTAACCGAGTATTCAAACCTCGGGTAGTCTTTTCAAGGAACTGCAGGGAAGTATGTTCTTATTATTGGCTATAAAGGTTGTAATCGGGGTTTAGAAGATGAGAAGCAAGTGATTTAAATGGCAATAAACATCAATAAATAACTGTAAAGCAACTTTTGGCAGGGTAAGAGAAATTGGAAGTCAAACTTGGTTATACCTCTCAACAATAATGAAAGTTGAATCTTAATTCCTCTTAGTCAACCTTTAAAGCAAAGGAAAGTCAAGGGACTAATTAGTTTGACCTTCGAATCCTATTTATTTCCTAAGAAAAAGTTGGGATTATTGAAGTTCAGTTCAATTAGCAAGATAACGATTATCAATTATGCTGAGTTTGATAATGTTGAGTTACTGATTTCTTAACCAAGACCAAAAGGAGAAAAAGTAAAATTGCTGGAATAAAAATGTCCTTAGATGGGAAGCAAAAATATCTTAATTCAAAGAGAACAATAATAAACTGAAATACCTCAAATAATCATTAATTCAAATCATAACATGGAAACGGTTCATAAGCCAATCTGGCAACATTTATAGATACGAATAAAAGCATTAAAGTAAAAGTAGCATAGAAACATAGATTAAAGTAAATATTAAACCTGGATCGAGAGTCACTCTTAAAAACTAAGAGAAGTCCTAAATCCTAATCCTAAGAGAGAGAGAGGAGAGAACCTCCCTCAAAACTAAATCTAAATCATGGAAAGTGAAAAGTTGCGAGCTCTCCCTGAATGGATGCATTCCCCCACTTCATAACCTCTGGTCTATGCCTTCTGGACTTGGATTTAGGCTAAAAAGGGCTTCAGAATTCGCTATGAGCGTTTTCTGCAATTTCTAGTGCGTGGCCTCTGTCACACGTCCACGTGGGTCACGCGGTCGCGTCGTTCGGAGCTTTTTCTTGCCACGCGGTCGCGTTTGTCATGCGACCGCGTCGCTGCTTCTTTGCGCTTGGCACGCGTCCGCGTCGCCCATGCGATCGCGGGGATGCCAATTTCCTTAGAAGCTCCGTTTTGTGCTTTCCTTCCAATGTTGTATGTTTCCTTTCCATCCTTTAAGTCATTCTGTCTTAGAAAATCTGAAACTACTCAACACACTAATCACGGCATCGAATGGAAATAAAGGTAATTAAAATAATTAATTTTAAAGCTTAGGAAACATGTTTTTCACATATATCACATAATAAGGAAGGGAAAGTAAAACCATACAATTAATATGAATAAGTGGGTGAAGGATTGAATAAATCACTCAAATTAAGCACAAAATACATCATAAAATATGGGTTTATCAACCTCCCCACACTTAAACAATAGCATGTCCTCATGCTAAATCCAAGGTAAAGAATAAGGTAAGGTTAAAGTGGTGGAATGTTATGCAATGCAACCTATTCTAAATGCAACTACCTACATGAATGATGCATTATGCAATTCTAATTTATTCACTCATATATAAAGCTTACAGGTAGTTAAATTAATTCACATTCTCAAGGAGTCATATATGTATATATGGCCAAGCCTTAGATAATCAATAAGCACTTTTACAATTGAGATGGGAGAAGAAACATTTGCAAGACAATTAGATAATTCAAACAGAGATAAATGTTAATGAGCTATTGAATCCTCACTGGATTTGTGTTTACTCTCTAGTTACTCAGTGTTTATTGGGTTAATCACTCTATTCCTCTTTTTATTCTTCCTTTCTATAACTTTGTTCTTCATCTAACCAATCAACAATTATAGAATACAATTGATGCCAAGGCATCATAGGCTAGTTTCACTAGCAATTTTCTGTTAGTTTTAGTTGTTTTATGCATTTTCTTGAGCTTAAAGTAACCAAAAATGGGTAAATGAAGAACAAAGTAATGAACCATCCAAACAATATGATTTTGATGCAAATTCCATGAGTTTTAGTTATATTACTTAAATGCTATGAATGAAAGATTTCTCATGAAATTTTGCAAGACTTTGATGCAATTGTTTGGATGATTTCAGGGAAGAAGAGGCTAAGCAAGGAAGCAACAAAATCAATAAAGGAAGCTTGTATATAACATGTGGAGTTTAAGTTCCAGTTTAAGCCTAAACTGGAGCTTAAACGCCAAAATCATGAAGGATAAGAAATGCTGGGATTGAAGTTTAACCTCCAGTTTGACCTCAAACTGGAGGTTAAACGCCAGAATGAGTAAGCCACCCAGGGAGGAGTTCCACGTTTAACCTCCAGTTTGACCTCAAACTGGAGGTTAAACGCCAGAACCAGGAAGAGTACCAGGGGCCATTCCACGTTTAAGCTCCAGTTTGACTCAAACTGGAGCTTAAACGTGTTCGATAGTTTCTCCACTCCAGGGTTGCTCTCTCCACCTCCACGTTTAACCTCCAGTTTGACCCCAAACTGGAGGTTAAACGTGTTCGACACCTCCAGGGCCACCATTCCAAGCTTCCACGTTTAACCTCCAGTTTGACCTCAAACTGGAGGTTAAACGTGTTCGACCTCCAGGATGCCTCATTCCTTTTCCACGTTTAACCTCCAGTTTAACCTTAAACTGGAGGTTAAACGTGTTCGACTACATTACTCTCCAGGGCTACCATTCTTCCATTTCCACGTTTAAGCTTCAGTTTAACCTTAACTGAAGCTTAAACGTGCTTTTACAAATGGCCTCACTGGAAGTATCTGGCGTTTAAGTTGCAGTTTAAGCTTAAACTACAACTTAAACGCCACTCTTGAAAAGGGTTTCTGGGCCAAAAATATTGTGATTTAAGTTAGTCTTTGAGCACAATTATTAACTTAAACTTACTTTGGTATGAAACCCAATTGAATATCATGGTTTATGGGATTGGGCCTGAAGGATTGATGAGTTTGAAATCTCAATTTGTTGAGTCATGTGTCATTATTTGATTATCACTAAGTTGGCTCAATAAATGTTACAGGACTTGGATCAACAACCTCATCAAGATTATGGATCATAAACCCAAGGCAAAAGGAAAGCAAGGAGAGGCCTCAAAGCCCAAGAAGCACAACTGAAGCTCAATATAGAAAGTGTATAAATAGGATAGAAGTTAAGTTAGAGAGGACTTTACTTTCACTTTGAGCTAGTTTTTCCTTTTCTTTGTAATTGAATTCAGAGCTATGATTCACTAAACCCCCTTTCATTGGGTTAGGGAGCTCTATTGTAATTCAATGAATCAATAATAGTTTATCTTCTTCTTCAATCTTTTCTCTTGAATTTTGTTAGAAAGCTTCTCGATCTAATTCCATTGAGTAGTTGTCTTGGGAAAGAGACTACTCATACTTGGAATCCTTCGGAGCCTTGGGAAAGGAATGGAGGATTCATGCTAGAGAAGCTTTCTCACAGTGGATTGGATTGGGGTTTGGATGGATATTGTGACATGTAATCCTACCAAATTGTGGTTCATGAAATTGTGTGGTATAATCAGTGATCAAGCATCATCTCTTCTTATGAACATTTAAACCAAGGGATTGGGAATTTGTTTGTTTTTAGAGAGCATTGGTGAGCCAAGGAATTGGGATCCAATCATATAAGATTGCCAAGCAAAATTCAATGAATGCATTGGTTGAGGAAGAGATATACATGTTTTGATTCGGAGATTTCAATATCTCCTAAACCCAATGAATTCCCCATTTCTGATTTCACTTTCTCTTTACATTCTGCAATTCAATTCTTGCAATCACCCCCATTCCCTTTTAATTTCAGCAATTTACATTCTGCTCTTTAATTCATGCAATTTAAGATTCGGCCATTTAATTTTCTTGTCATTTACTTTTCCCGCCAATTTTACATTCCGCAATTCTCATCTCAATTCTTGATTCCGCTCAACTAGAACACACTTCTAATCCGAATTGCTCAATCAACCAATCCTTGTGGGATTCGACCTCACTCTATTGTGAGTTTTTACTTGACGACGATAACCGGTGCACTTGCCGGAAGGAATTTTGCCGATCGTGCAATTTCCTAAATCGTAGCATAACTAGTTTATGTGCATCAAGTTTATGGCGCCGTTGCCGGGGATTGGTTTTCGATTGACAATTCTCAAATTGGAAGCTAACTAGATTGAGCAATTTTCTCTTGCTTTGTTAATTCTGTTCTAGATATTTGTTGAATTTTAATTTCTGCACTTGGTTACATGCTTTCCTTCTTTATGCCTTTAAATTCATGCAACTAACTCACTGACTCACTAACTGTTTGATTTAATTCCTCAATTGATCTAACCATACTCTTCCATTAACCAAGAGTATTTTACTTGTTTGTGTTTGAGCTGTGTTCTTGTATGACAGGTAGGAGAGGAGAGACATCAACTCCTCCATATACCGAACCGGAAAGGACCCTTCATAGACTTAGAAGGGAAGCAAGAGGGAAGATAGTAGTGGGAGAAGAGGAATCTGAAGGAGAATCTGAGGACAATTTTGAGGAAGCTCTAGATCTCAACATGGATAGAGAAGTTCACAACCATGAGAGAGCTGATGGAAACAATGCCATTCCTGAGAGGAGGGTTCTTAGTTCATACATAAACCCAACCTCTGGGAATTGTGGTAGTAGCATCCAGAAACCACCCATTCAGGCCAACAATTTTGAGCTCAAGCCACAGCTAATATCATTGGTGGAAAATCATTGTTCCTTTGGAGGAAATGCTAATGAAGACCCAAACCAACATCTCACAAAATTCCTGAGAATTTGTGACACTGTGAAGTCCAATGGAGTCCAGGAAGATGCCTATAAACTGCTCTTGTTCCCATTTTCACTTAGGGACAAGGCAGCTAAGTGGCTGGAATCATTCCCAAGGGGGAGTCTAACCACATGGGATGAGGTGGAAGGCAAGTTTCTGGCACGTTTCTACCCTCCACAAAAGGTCAATAGGCTTCGATCTGAGGTCCAGACTTTTAGACAACAAGATGGTGAAACTCTCTACGAGGCATGGGAGAGATTCAAGGACTTGACAAGGAAATGCCCACCAAACATGTTCCATGATTGGGTGCAATTGCACATCTTCTATGATGGGCTCTCTTATGAATCAAGGAAGGCTGTAGACCATTCATCAGGAGGTTCATTGAACAAGAAAAAGACTGTGGAAGAAGCCATTGAAGTGATCGAGACAGTGGCTGAAAATGAATACTACTATGCATCAGAAAGGCACAACACTAAGGGAGTCATGGAGCTGAACCAGGTTGATACAATTCTGGCCCAAAACAAGGTGTTTGCCAAGCAACTAGCAGAACTTACCAGGCAATTAGAAACAAAGCAAGTGACTGCAATACACACACAAGATCAAGAGGAAGTAGGCATTGAAGGAGGTGATTGGGAAGAGGCCAATTATGTGGGAAACCAACAAAGGCAATCATATGATCCACACTCCAACACTTACAACCCAGGCTGGAGAAACCACCCAAACTTTGGGTGGGGAAACCAACAAACCCAACCACAAAACCACAAACCTTACAACCACAACCAACAAAACAATTCCACATACCAAAACTCCAACCAAAGATCATACCAAGCCACACAACACACTTACCCCCAATCGTCATACCATGACCAAAGTAATCAACCTACCCAACCCAATCCTAACCAACAATTTCAAGATCAATTAAACCGGATGGAAGGAATGATGGCAACCATGAGTCAAGACATAATTGAATTGAAAAGCTTCAGGGATGATGTGAGGACTACCTTAAGAAACCATGGTGAAAAACTCAAATGGATGGAATCTCTAGTAGGAGAGCTATCTCGACAGGCCCCCAAATCAACTGCAGTGTTCCCTAGTGACACAGAAAAGAATCCTAAAGGGGAACAAAAGAGAGTAAGATGGGAAGAATGCAAGGCCATCACCGTATTGAAGGAAGTCTCAGAAGAAGGAATCAGGCCCTCAGAGCACGAACCAGAAATCTTGAAAGAAGGTGTGGAAGAAGTTAGGCAGGAAGGTGGAACTGAGCAAGCCAAGGAACTGCAAAAAGGCATGATGGAAATATACCAACCAAAAGCACCATTTCCTGAAAGGTTAGGAGGAGGTGAAAAAAAGAAAACCTATTCAAGGTTTCTAGAGACATTTAACTCTCTTCATGTCAATATTCCTTTTCTTGAGATTCTTCATCAAATGCCCACACACATCAAGTATTTAAAGGAATTGTTAAGCAAGAAAAGAGTTTTGAAGGGAGGACAAACTGTAACAATGAACAAAGAATGCAGTGCTCTCATCAAGAAGGACACCCTCTCTAAGAAAACGGACCCAGGAAGTTTTCATATCCCTTGCATCATTGGGGAAACAAAAATTGACAGAGGATTCTGTGATCTAGGAGCTAGCATAAATGTGATGCCTCTAACTCTTATGAAGAGGCTACAACTGAATGAGGTGAGATCCACTGATGTAATCATACAACTGGCTGACAAAACTCAGAAGCAAGCTGAAGAGGTAGTTGAAAATGTGCTGGTGAAAGTGGGAGATTATTACTTCCCCACAGACTTTGTCATTGTGGACATGGAGGAAAGCTATTTGCACCCTATAATTCTGGGCAGACCATTTCTAGCCACTACTAGAGCACTCATAGATGTAGAACAAGGAGAACTAATTCTGAGAATACATGATGAACAGCTCATTTTCAAAGTCTTCAAACCTGCATCTGAGCCTGAACCAGAATCTGAAAAGCCTAAAGATGATAGTAGCTATCCGTGTTTGGAGGAAAGTAATCCAGCAGCTGAGACTCTAAAACAGTCATTGGAAGGCAAACAAGAGTTGCAAGAGTTAGAGCCACAAGAATCAGTGGAAACAGATCAGAAGGATCCTCCTGACATAAAGGGCAATGAAGAAATCCTCAAGAGAAAGGGAAGAGTGATAGGGAGATTGCCAAGAGGATGGAGAAACAAGAAAATTCCCACTGAAGGTTTTTCTCCAGGAGATAAAGTGATCTCAAGTCATTATCTGCCAATCCCACCTGGCCTCAAGACCATTCCTTCTCAGCTCCCTCAAGTGTTCACAATAAAGAAAGTTCTTTCTTTGGAACATTTAGAGGTCATGAATGAATCAAGAGGGGACGTTTTCATAGTGAGAGGAGAGGACGTCAAGCACTACAATCCACCCTAACAAGGGACAACCGTCAAGCTAGTGACGTTAAAGAAGCGCTTCATGGGAGGCAACCCATGTTTTTAGTATCCTTAATCTTTAGTGCTTTGCTTTACATCTAATAAAGTATGGTTTCTTATGCATGAACTTGAATCCTCAGGACAACTATTGATTAAGTGCACTAAACCGTGCATGTAAATTACAATTGGTCTCTAAGTTTGGTGTGCCTGATGGCACTCCCAAATCTTACTCAAATTGAATTCCATCTTTCATTCAAGGTGCACAACCAAACATTAAGTTTGGTGTTCTTTTTGAACACAGTTTATGAAAAGCAAGAAGTTCCTCTGGATTTCAAAATTCATGACAAGTATACCATTCATATGTTTTAATGCTTTAGTTTCAATTACTTAGGGTAGTCACTTTGTTTAGAATCAAAGAGCCAAGGTGACTATGATTTAGTAGAAATATGCACACTCATTAAGGACAACCAATATGGATGTCATGTCATCAGGAGACTTAACCAAAAACTAAGTTTGGTGTCCAAATAATAAGTGTGCATACATGTAGAAGTCACGGCTATAAGCTCACAAAGACAAGCATTGATTTACATGTGCAAATACTATTCATAATTCACATGGACCGAAAAATGATAGCAAATTTGTTTGTTTGTGCAGGTACAAAAGAAAAGACAAAAATGGAGGAAAAAGACAAAGGGAGGGACGTGCTTGGTCAAAAAGAAAATTCATAAATCTTTGAAATTAACACATGGGAAAAGGAAGTTCTGCAAGAAAAGAAAGCTACATGTACAACCTAATGCATCTAGAATACTTCCAAGAAAATGAAAAGCCAAGCGTCCTTATCTACAATTCATATATTTACCATCAAGCCACCCTTCACAAACCACCCTAGCCGTTCATTTTGCACTCATGGGCACTATAAAGAACCACTTAGGGAACGAGTCCTACACCATCAATCCTCCTTCATACACTTTTTCCTTCATCATAGCATAACCATCTCTTGCCGAAAACAATCTCACCACACCTCCAACAACACTTCTTGCTTCACCTTGTCAACTTTAGTTGTCACTTACCAAAATGGCAGCCTCATCTAGCCACAAAATAAGAAAAGACAAAGGAAGCACAAGTGGTCAAAAAGAGGCAGGAAGCAAGAAGAAGCAGGATCCCAAGAATTAAGAAGAACCAAGCAATAAATAAGAGGTGGTCTCGTTCCTTAATAATCAAATGATAATTGGTGACTTGTCTTTATGAATGTTTTCATCATAAATCATCTAAGTGTTAGGTGGAGTCTTTTTTTTTTTTATGAGTCGTTTTTTTTAAGTATGTGTGTTTGTTAAGTGCTTTGAATAAAGTGAATGCCTAGATGTTTGGATATAACTTCACCTTCTTAAACAAGTGCGTGCCATGCTTGTTCTGTTTCAAAAATAAAAGAAAAGTTTGAACAAAAGTAACTTGGCTAAATTAGTGACAAATCAAGTAGAATTAAGTGGTGGTATGCATGCTTGATTGTTTAGTCACATCACTAAAATTAGAGTGTAGAATTATCATTTTTTTATGTAGAAGTACAAATTGTCTATGGATCTTGATGAATAAATGTCTTTGGCTATGAAAAAGAAAGAAAAAGGAAAGGAAAATAGCCACGGAAAAAGGCAACCAAAAAGCAAAAAAATTGAGAAAATAAGCTAGGCACCAATGGTTTGAACTTCTGAGACAAATGCCTGTGGTGTTTATGTATTAAGGATATGCTTGGATGAATAGGTTCTGAGGAGTGTTTCAACACTTGGTAACTTGGGTTAACTAACCCGGGATTATCAACCAAAAGTCCACTATCAAGAGCAACCTAAATACAAAACATTTAGTCACACAAAGAGGTGCTGGGCACTAATGTCTCAAGAAGAAATGTGAACTAAAATGCCTAAGGTGGATATGTGTAGTGCACTGATAAGAAAAAGAAAATGCCAAAGGCTTGTGCAACACATGACACTAAGCAAACAAGGAGCAAAAGAAGCTCTAAGAAAAAGAAAAGAAAAACAAAGAAGAGAAAAGTGCTAAAGACATAAGAATAACAAGAGGCCATAGCAATTTTTGATGGATGCAATGAAAAAGTGATAATCCTACCTGATAAGTATGAAAAAGTGATGCTGCAACTTTCTGCATAAAACCCTTCTGATGAACTTCAAATGCTTGCTAATATAGCCAATGTAATTGCTTTCTGTTTCATACTTTCTTCTCAATTAACTCAGGACTTGCTTAGGGACAAGCAAGTATTAAGTTTGGTGTTGTGATGCCAAGGCATCATAGGCTAGTTTCACTAGCAATTTTCTGTTAGTTTTAGTTGTTTTATGCATTTTCTTGAGCTTAAAGTAACCAAAAATGGGTAAATGAAGAACAAAGTAATGAACCATCCAAACAATATGATTTTGATGCAAATTCCATGAGTTTTAGTTATATTACTTAAATGCTATGAATGAAAGATTTCTCATGAAATTTTGCAAGACTTTGATGCAATTGTTTGGATGATTTCAGGGAAGAAGAGGCTAAGCAAGGAAGCAACAAAATCAATAAAGGAAGCTTGTATATAACATGTGGAGTTTAAGTTCCAGTTTAAGCCTAAACTGGAGCTTAAACGCCAAAATCATGAAGGATAAGAAATGCTGGGATTGAAGTTTAACCTCCAGTTTGACCTCAAACTGGAGGTTAAACGCCAGAATGAGTAAGCCACCCAGGGAGGAGTTCCACGTTTAACCTCCAGTTTGACCTCAAACTGGAGGTTAAACGCCAGAACCAGGAAGAGTACCAGGGGCCATTCCACGTTTAAGCTCCAGTTTGACTCAAACTGGAGCTTAAACGTGTTCGATAGTTTCTCCACTCCAGGGTTGCTCTCTCCACCTCCACGTTTAACCTCCAGTTTGACCCCAAACTGGAGGTTAAACGTGTTCGACACCTCCAGGGCCACCATTCCAAGCTTCCACGTTTAACCTCCAGTTTGACCTCAAACTGGAGGTTAAACGTGTTCGACCTCCAGGATGCCTCATTCCTTTTCCACGTTTAACCTCCAGTTTAACCTTAAACTGGAGGTTAAACGTGTTCGACTACATTACTCTCCAGGGCTACCATTCTTCCATTTCCACGTTTAAGCTTCAGTTTAACCTTAACTGAAGCTTAAACGTGCTTTTACAAATGGCCTCACTGGAAGTATCTGGCGTTTAAGTTGCAGTTTAAGCTTAAACTACAACTTAAACGCCACTCTTGAAAAGGGTTTCTGGGCCAAAAATATTGTGATTTAAGTTAGTCTTTGAGCACAATTATTAACTTAAACTTACTTTGGTATGAAACCCAATTGAATATCATGGTTTATGGGATTGGGCCTGAAGGATTGATGAGTTTGAAATCTCAATTTGTTGAGTCATGTGTCATTATTTGATTATCACTAAGTTGGCTCAATAAATGTTACAGGACTTGGATCAACAACCTCATCAAGATTATGGATCATAAACCCAAGGCAAAAGGAAAGCAAGGAGAGGCCTCAAAGCCCAAGAAGCACAACTGAAGCTCAATATAGAAAGTGTATAAATAGGATAGAAGTTAAGTTAGAGAGGACTTTACTTTCACTTTGAGCTAGTTTTTCCTTTTCTTTGTAATTGAATTCAGAGCTATGATTCACTAAACCCCCTTTCATTGGGTTAGGGAGCTCTATTGTAATTCAATGAATCAATAATAGTTTATCTTCTTCTTCAATCTTTTCTCTTGAATTTTGTTAGAAAGCTTCTCGATCTAATTCCATTGAGTAGTTGTCTTGGGAAAGAGACTACTCAGACTTGGAATCCTTCGGAGCCTTGGGAAAGGAATGGAGGATTCATGCTAGAGAAGCTTTCTCACAGTGGATTGGATTGGGGTTTGGATGGATATTGTGACATGTAATCCTACCAAATTGTGGTTCATGAAATTGTGTGGTATAATCAGTGATCAAGCATCATCTCTTCTTATGAACATTTAAACCAAGGGATTGGGAATTTGTTTGTTTTTAGAGAGCATTGGTGAGCCAAGGAATTGGGATCCAATCATATAAGATTGCCAAGCAAAATTCAATGAATGCATTGGTTGAGGAAGAGATATACATGTTTTGATTCGGAGATTTCAATATCTCCTAAACCCAATGAATTCCCCATTTCTGATTTCACTTTCTCTTTACATTCTGCAATCCAATTCTTGCAATCACCCCCATTCCCTTTTAATTTCAGCAATTTACATTCTGCTCTTTAATTCATGCAATTTAAGATTCGGCCATTTAATTTTCTTGTCATTTACTTTTCCCGCCAATTTTACATTCCGCAATTCTCATCTCAATTCTTGATTCCGCTCAACTAGAACACACTTCTAATCCGAATTGCTCAATCAACCAATCCTTGTGGGATTCGACCTCACTCTATTGTGAGTTTTTACTTGACGACGATAACCGGTGCACTTGCCGGAAGGAATTTTGCCGATCGTGCAATTTCCTAAATCGTAGCATAACTAGTTTATGTGCATCAACAATCATACCAAAAATCCTGAGGTCTTTAATTAAGGTTGTAATGGGGCCAAGGTAAAGGTAAGGATATATGTATAAGGCTAAGTGAGCTAATAAGTGAATCCTTAATTAGACTAAAATCTCACCTAACATACATATTTAGTAAGACAAAACTTTTTTACCTATTTTCCCATACTTTTCCCACTTTTGGATGTTACATGCTCATGTTTCAACTTTTGTTCTTATTCCATGTGCATTGTTTTTATTTTTACATTTGGGGAATTCTTTTGTATCCCCTTTATTAAATACTGAAAATATTTTTTTTAATGCACATGGTAATTTAATCACTTTGATTTCTCATGAGCATGCTTCCCAAAAATTTCTTAGTTGAATTATTTTATACTTTCAATTCTTCTACCTTTTGTTTTTATCATCCATGTTCCCAATAGGTTTTCCACATTTAAACTATTCATAATTTTCTATCTTAAGCTAACCAAGGATTCAACTTGGAATTTTATTTTGTTTTTCTGCTTAAGGCTAGTAGTGTGGCTAATAGAATAAAAGGGAATTTAAAGGCTCAAGGGGGTGATGACAAGTCATCTTAGCCTATTTTAACTAGTCTTTTTCTTTTGTTTTCATTAGAATTATGCACTTTCTTGAGCTACAAGCAAGCCAATTAGGTAGATTTTCATGTTTCCTTTGATTGAATCAACCATGTATGAATTCATGCTATTTCATGAGGTTTTATACTATAATTGTCACATAGCTTTGATGTGTTTGGTTGATTAATGATAGGTGAAGAAAGCTTGGAGAAAGGTTGAAGCAAGAAGGAATAGCTAGGAGTAAAGAGAAGACAATGGAATAAGTGAAATTGAATCAGGAAGCAAAAAGCTGGACCTAAAGTTAGCCTCAAACTTTTGCACAAACTTTTCGGTGAAAAGTTAGCCCCAACGTTAGCCCCTAACTTTTGGGCTAACGTTGGAACTTGAAAATCACTCCCTGGGTACCAAAAGTTTGCGCCAACGTTAGCCCCTAACTTTGAGGCTAACGTTGGCACATGAAAATCACCCCTGGGCACCAAAAGTTTACGCCAACGTTAGCCCCTAACTTTGAGGCTAACGTTGGCATGAGAAAAACAATCCCTGGGCACCAAAAGTTTGCGCCAACGTTAGCCCCTAACTTTGAGGCTAACGTTGGCACATGAAAACTACAAGGGGAGGAGCAAAAGTTTGCGCCAACGTTAGCCCCTAACTTTGAGGCTAACGTTGGCGCCACAAGTGCACCAAGGAAGGCCAACGTTGGTGCAAAAGTTAGACCCCTAACTTTTGCACCAACGTGAGTATCAGCAAGTTATGTTGGCTGATATGAAAAGTTAGACCCTAACTTTTGCTCCAACTTTTGGTCCAACTTTTGCAAAACTCCAACCCGGTTCAATTGGTTCACTTTGGTTCTTCTCCAAACTTCAAGAGCAATCAACCAAGGCCTCTTTCAACCCAATTCCACCAAGAGCAAAGGCCCAACTCAAGGCTTGAAGATCATTTGAAGAAAGTGTATAAATAGGATAGAATTCAAGTTCTTCGGGGAGCTTTTCTTTTAAATTTTCATAATAGTTTTCGGAGAGCTTTGGATATTGAGTGATCTTTAATTTCTTTGTCTTGGGGAAGGAGAATTCACTTCTCTTCCTCTCAGTTTTATTGCTTTCAATTTCTATTACAATTGTCTTGGATCTTGGGTTGAAGAATTGAAGAAATTCTGTTTCAATCTCATCCTTGGATCTCTCTGTTTATTTACTGCTTAATTGAATTTCAGTTTGGGTTAATTGTTCTTCATCTACTTTCTCTGCAATTTATTTTTCCCTTGCAATTGTTCTTGTTGGATCAAGGAAGGTAGTGAGATCTAGACCTGGTTTCTAGTCTCTGGACCCCTGAGATCTGAAATTCCAATTTACATTCTGTTTTTGCTTTTCATGTTCATTTACTTGTTTGCTTCAGATCCGATTCAACCCAAAACACTCTTTTACTTTTCTGCTTGATGCAATTTACTTTCCCTTGTTTAAATTCTGCAAATCCAATCCCCAATTCCCTTTACAATTCCAGCCGTTTACATTTCTTGCACTTTAAGATTCCGCAATTTACATTTCTTGCATTCTAAGTTTCTGCCATTTAATTTCTTGTTCTTTAAGATTCAGCACTTTAATTCCCTGTTCTCTTTAATTCCATGCAATTTAATTTCTGCAAATCACAAAACACTCAACCAAATCTTGATTCGCTTGACTAAATTAACCACTAAGCTAAAATTGCTCAATCCTTCAATCCTTGTGGGATCGACCTCACTCCCGTGAGTTTTTATTACTTGATGCGACCCGGTACACTTGCCGGTTAGATTTGTGTGTTTTGTGAGAAATTCATTTTTCCAACAAAATACTCATCAAGTTTTTGGCGCCGTTTCCGGGGATTGATTAGATTGACAATGATTAAGTGAGGTGGTAATCTAGATCAAGCACTTTTTCTTTAATTTTGATTAACCCACTAACTGTTTGATTTTTTGCTCAAACTAACTAATACTTCAATCTAGCAGTAGATTGAAGTGTCACTGGTTTTGTGCATTTCTCATGCTCTGCTTGTATGTCAGGTACAAGAAGAACCACACCCAATTTTCATGAACAAGACGAAAGAACTCTCAGGAGGTTCAGAAGAGCTGAAAGAGGGAAAAAAATTATTGGAGAAGAGGAATCAGACGAAGAATTCCAAGAGATGGAGGAACATTCAACCAATCCACCAGGTGGAGCAGACAACAACAATGACAACCCACCCCAGAGGAGAGTTTTGGCTTCCTATACCTTTGCAAATCCTAGACATTGTGGGAGCAGCATCTTGGCTCCAAATGTCAATGCTAATAATTTTGAACTCAAGCCACAACTCATCACTTTGGTTCAGAACAATTGCTCTTTTGGTGGAGGACCACTTGAAGACCCACACCAACATTTGTCCACTTTCTTGAGGATATGAAATACTGTCAAAACTAATGGAGTGCCTCCTGACAGTTACAAACTGATGCTATTCCCATTTTCTCTCAGGGACAAGGCCACTCAATGGTTGGAATCTTTTCCAAGGGACAGCATCAACAACTGGGATGATTTGGTAACCAAGTTTCTTGCCAAATTTTACCCACCTCAGAGGATTATAAGGTTGAAGGCTGAGGTACAAACATTTACACAAATGGAGGCTGAACCCATCTATGAGGCATGGGAGAGGTACAAGGCTCTAATAAGGAAATGTCCCCCTGCCATGTTTAATGAGTGGGAGAAGCTGCAGAACTTCTATGAAGGCTTAACACTGAAATCCCAGGAAGCTTTGGATCATTCAGCTGGAGGTTCCTTGCAACTCATGAAAACTGCAGAGGAGGCTCAAGAACTCATTGATATGGTGGCCAACAACCAATATTTCTTTGCTCATCAAAGAGGCCGCCAACCATCACAAAGGAGAGGAGTAATGGAACTAGAAGGAGTGGATTCATTCCTGGCTCAAAACAAATTAATGCAGCAGCAAATTCAACAACAATTTGAGTAAATGACCAAGAGGATTGATGGCCTCCAAGTTGCAGCAGTTAACACCAACCAACCATCAGCCACATGGGGGCAAAATGAAGAAATCCAAGAGGAGCAACAGCAGGAACAAGTCCAGTACATGCGTTCAAATCCAAATGAATTCTATGGTGATACCTACAACCCCTCATGGAAAAATCACCCCAATCTCAGATGGGGAGACACTCACAACCAAAACCAACAACCATGGCAGAGGAACTCAAACCAAAACAACCCAAGAAACAACCAAAACTACAACCAGCAGCAGACTAACCAAAACACATACAGAAAACCTCAAAACAACTACCCTAATCTCAACCAGTACCAATCCAACAACCATTCCACCAACCAAAATGGTTACCACCCACCACCCACATCTCACAACCCACCACAAGCACCACCTGAACCTCAAAGACTCACCAACTTAGAGACCTTGATAGAAAAAATGATGAAACACCAGGAAATAACAAACAAAAACCATGAAGCATCATTAAAGAGCCTAGAGAGGCAGATTGGGCAACTCTCCAAGCAAGTATCTGTTGAGAGACCTTCAAACTCACTGCCCAGTGACACAATCCCAAATCCCAAGGAGGAGTGCAAGGCAATACAATTAAGGAGTGGGAGAACATTGATAAGCAACAATGACACTACAAAGAAACAAGCAGAGAACATCAAAGAACCAACAGAGGATGAGAAGCAAGCAAAGGACGATGAAGCTAAGGAGCAAGTTGTGATGCCAAACAAAAGCACTGAGAAACTTAAAGAGAAGGACAACCAGCTACATAGCTCAAAGAAAGTAGCTCAGGGACAGCAGCAAATAGGAAAGAGCATCACACCCCCACTGCCTTATCCCCAGAGGTTCAACAAAGAGGTTAAAGACCAGCATTTTCACAAATTCCTTGAGATTTTTAAGAAGCTGGAAATCAATATTCCCTTGGCTGAAGCACTTGAGCAAATGCCTCTATATTCCAAGTTTCTGAAGGATCTTATCAACAAGAAAAGAAGTTGGCTTGAGAAGGAAACCGTATTACTCACCAAGGAATGCAGTGCTGTGATTCAACGGGGTATTCCACCAAAACTTAAGGATCCGGGAAGCTTTGTAGTCTCATGCACTATTGGCAAGATAATTCTCAACAAGGCTCTCTGTGACCTGGGTGCCAGCATCAATTTAATGCCTCTCTCAATGATGAGAAAACTTGCAATAGAAGAGCTTAAACCCACCAGGATGTCACTAGTCATGGCTGACAGGTCAATCAAGACACCTAGTGGAATTGTGGAGAATCTGTTAGTGAAGGTTGGGGAGTTTATTTTCCCAGCAGATTTTGTAATTTTGGATACTGAAGAAGAAGAAAACGACTCAATCATTCTGGGAAGGCCATTTCTACACACAGTAAGGGCCATCATTGATGTAGAAAAAGGAGAAATGATCTTCAGGGTCCATAATGAACAAATGGTCATAAATGTGTTCAAATCAATGCAACACGTTCCTGAGCAAGAGGATTACGTAAGAGTGGATATGATAGACAGTTTGGTGGAAGAAATATTGGAAAAAAATTTTCAAGAGCAAGAAGGAAATCAAGGGGCAACAGAGGAACAAGTGGCTGAGACCTCCACTGAGCCAGATGAAAGACAAGACAAGAAGGAAGATGTACGAAAACAAGAACTGAAACCTTTACCAACCCATCTCAAATATGCATTCCTTGGCACATCGGAAAGCTTCCCAGTGATCATAAATTCATCCCTGACAAAGAAAGAAGAGGGAGAACTTCTTGATGTACTCAAAGCCCACAAAGATGCTTTGGGATGGACCATTGATGACCTGAAAGGTATCAGCCCTGCAGTGTGTATGCATAAAATCCTCTTGGAAGACAATTCCAAACCAGTGGTTCAACCTCAAAGGAGACTAAATCCCACAATGAAGGAAGTTGTCCAAAAGGAAGTAATGAAGTTGTGGAATGCAGGGATAATCTTCCCAATATCTGACAGCCCATGGGTGAGCCCGGTTCAAGTTGTACCAAAAAAGGAGGAATGACGGTCATCACTAATGAGAAGAATGAGTTGATTCCTACTAGAACAGTGACTGGATGGAGGATGTGCATAGACTATAGAAGGTTGAATGATGCGACTAGAAAGGACCACTTCCCTCTCCCATTCATTGATCAAATGCTGGAAAGGTTGGCCGGCCATGCATATTATTGCTTTTTGGATGGATATTCTGGGTATAATCAAATCGTGGTGGACCCCAAGAATCAAGAGAAGACTGCCTTTACATGTCCATTTGGAGTCTTTGCATACCGAAGGATGCCCTTTGGGCTTTGCAACGCCCCTGCCACATTTCAAAGGTGTATGCTATCCATCTTCTCTGATATGGTCGAAAAGTTTCTAGAGGTCTTCATGGATGACTTCTCTGTTTTTGGTGATAATTTCAATGCTTGCCTAAACCATTTAACCCTTGTCTTGAAACGGTGCCAAGAAACTAATTTGGTTTTAAACTGGGAGAAATGCCATTTCATGGTACCCGAAGGGATTGTTCTTGGCCATAAAGTTTCAAGAAAAGGGATAGAGGTTGATAAGGCAAAGGTTGAGATCATAGAAAAACTCCCTCCACCAATTAATGTGAAATCTGTTAGAAGTTTCTTGGGGCATGCCGGATTTTACAGAAGGTTTATCAAGGACTTTTCAAAAATAGCCAAACCTTTGAGTAATCTGTTAATGCTTGATAACCCTTTTGTTTTTGATGAAAACTGCCAGCATGCCTTTGAAACTTTAAAAAATAGACTCACAACAGCACCAATCATCACACCTCCAGATTGGGAATTACCTTTTGAACTCATGTGTGATGCAAGTGACCTTGCAATTGGTGCTGTACTTGGGCAAAAGAAGGGAAATTTGCATCATGTCATATATTATGCAAGTAAAGTGTTGAATGAGGCCCAAAGAAATTACACCACAACAGAGAAAGAGTTGCTAGCTGTAATCTATGCATTTGATAAGTTTAGATCATATCTGATAGGATCCAAAGTTGTGGTTTACACTGATCATGCTGCACTTAAGTATTTGATGTCAAAGCAGGATGCTAAACCAAGACTCATCAGGTGGATACTGCTCCTACAAGAATTTGACATTGAGATAAGAGATAGGAAGGGCACTGAAAATCAGGTCGCTAATCATCTGTCGAGGCTACCACATGAAACAAGTCAAAAAGCATCCCAGCCCATAAATGAAAGCTTCCCAGATGAGCATCTTCTGCAGATCCAGCAAGCACCTTGGTTTTCTGACATAGCAAATTACAAAGTGGGAAGGAAGATACCGCAAGAGTTCTCTAAGCAACAAGTGAAGAAGTTGATCAATGAAGTAAGGAAATTTTCATGGGATGAACCCTTCTTGTTCAAGAGATGCTCTGATGGGGTAATCAGAAGGTGTGTTCCTGAAAGTGAAGTGAGGGACATCTTGTGGCATTGTCATGGTTCAGCTTATGGTGGACACTTTGGCCCAGAAAAAACAGCCGCAAAAATACTGCAGAGTGGCTTCTATTGGCCAACTATCTTCAAGGATGCCAGAGAATATGTACACCAATGTAATGAATGCCAGAAAGCAGGAGGATTAACAAAAAGGAATGAGATGCCTCAAAACTTTATCTTAGAATTAGAATTGTTCGATCTATGGGGAATTGATTTCATGGGGTCTTTTCCTCCTTCTTATTCTTTTAGATACATCTTGGTAGCAGTGGAGTATGTCTCAAAGTGGGTGGAAGCCATAGCCACAACCACCTGTGATGCACAGATTGTCCTCCAATTCCTTAAAAAGCACATTTTCACTAGGTATGGAGTGCCCAAGGGTCTTGTTAGTGATGGTGGTAGTCACTTTTGCAACAAACAGATGGAGAAACTCCTCCACAAATATGGAGTAATTCACAAAGTAGCCACACCTTACCATCCTCAGACTAACGGCCAAGCTGAACTTGCAAATAGGGAATTAAAGAAGATCCTAGAGAAAACAGTGGGAATCACAAGAAAAGATTGGGCTAGAAAGCTAGAGGATGCATTGTGGGCGTATAGGACAGCTTTTAAAACTCCTATTGGCAAGTCACCTTTTCAGCTATTGTATGGCAAATCCTGCCATCTCCCTGTAGAGCTTGAACACAAAGCTTTTTGGGCCACTAAACTCCTAAACCTTGATCCCCGAGCTGCAGGAGAAAAAAGGTTGTTACAACTAAATGAGTTAGATGAATTTAGACTAGAAGATTATGAAAGTGCTAAGATATACAAGGAGAGAGCTAAGAAGTGGCATGACAAGAAGATCACAAAGAAGGAATTCAAGCCAGGACAGCAAGTGCTCCTGTATAATTCGAAGCTTAAAATTTTCCCTGGCAAACTGAAGTCTAAGTGGACTGGCCCATACTTGGTGACAAAGATTTTTCCCTATGGGAATATTGAACTGCTAGATGAGGCAACAAAGAATCAATTCACAGCAAATGGTCACAGAGCAAAGCTGTATTTGGGAGGACAATGGGATAAGGAAAAAGAGGTTCAACACCTACAGCCCTCTTAAAAAGAATTGAAAGATGTCAAGCTAGTGACAATAAAAGAGCGCTTGTTGGGAGGCAACCCAACCTGAGGTAGTTTTCTTTTCATAACTTTTTCAATAAGAGTGTTGGATAACTGCTATGTATTGCAAGAAGCTAAGTTTGGTGTTGCACACCAAAAACAATCGAAGGGAGAATGTAGGATGCTAAGTTTGGTGTTCCACCAAAACTTCATTTAAAATTACATTCTAACTTCCTGCACATTGCTAGTTCCAAGCAATCAAACAGATTATTCAAACAACTTAACTGTTTTTGTTTAGTCTCATATTTATAACCTTTAGCAAGGACACAAAAGTTTGCCCAGAGTTAACCTATTGAATCAGAAGAAGTAGCAAGGAATTAAGTCTGGGGGTTAACCACCAATTGAAGATACTATGCATCAAGACTCAAAAAGGGGCACAGCAGAAAAGAAGAACAAAAGAAATGCAAACCAATAGGTTGTATCTATACTTAACTTTTTCTGTTGAGAAATACTTTTGATTGATGTCTTGTTAAAGTGTTCATTTAGTTCAAACAGATTCAAATTTCTTTTAAAATAAGTAAGCTAGTCTATGTGTGTGCTTGTGTGTTTACTTTCACTTGACAAGAAGCATGTTTTGTCCCCTGCATCTTTAAGTTCAATAAAAGAAATGTTTGAATGTGAAGCAAGATGATCTCTGTTAGATAGAAGTAGAATAAAAGTAAGTGGTGGTATGTGTGTGATTGTATGATAGCTCACTTTTAGTGAATAAAGAGCTAGGATATCTCCTTCTAAGTAAAGAGTGGCCTACTGTCTATGAATCTCAATTAAATAAAAATTCCTTGGAAAGAAAAACAAAAAGAAAGAAAGAAAAGAGATAGCCAAAAAGTGGCAGAACAAAAGGAAACAAAAAGAAACAAAGCTGGACACCAATAGCTTGAACTTTAAAATATATGCCTGTGGTGTCTTTGTACTAGGATCTGCTTGGATTAGTAAGCTCTTAGGAGTGCATCAACACTTGGTGACTTGGGTTAACTAATCACGGATCATCAGCTGAAAGTCCACTATCAAGAGCAACCTAACTACAAGGCATTTAGTAACCCAAAGAGGTGTTGGGCATCAATGTTTTAAGAAGGAATGAGAGCCAAGTGTCTATGGTGAATAATGTGTCAAGTATAAAGAAAAGGAAATGAACTTGCTACACATGACACTCAAATAAAGCTTATAAACAAAGTAATAGCCAAGGATAAAGGAATAATGAGAGGTCATAGAAGTATGTTACTTGAAGCTTGAAGGAGACTTTCTAGGCCTAGGAGTCAATAAGAAGTGAGTATTTACATATCCACACAAAATCCCATGAACTATCAATAATACTCTGCTAGCATGAACATCCTCTTCCATTTCATTCTTTCTTCTCAATAAATCTTTTCTTGCTTGGGGACAAGCAAGCTTTAAGTTTGGTGTTGTGATGACAAGTCATCTTAGCCTATTTTAACTAGTCTTTTTCTTTTGTTTTCATTAGAATTATGCACTTTCTTGAGCTACAAGCAAGCCAATTAGGTAGATTTTCATGTTTCCTTTGATTGAATCAACCATGTATGAATTCATGCTATTTCATGAGGTTTTATACTATAATTGTCACATATTATGAAAGAATGAATATCTTATGATTTTAAGCATAGCTTTGATGTGTTTGGTTGATTAATGATAGGTGAAGAAAGCTTGGAGAAAGGTTGAAGCAAGAAGAAATAGCTAGGAGTAAAGAGAAGACAATGGAATAAGTGAAATTGAACCAGGAAGCAAAAAGCTGGACCTAAAGTTAGCCTCAAACTTTTGCACAAACTTTTCGGTGAAAAGTTAGCCCCAACGTTAGCCCCTAACTTTTGGGCTAACGTTGGAACTTGAAAATCACTCCCTGGGTACCAAAAGTTTGCGCCAACGTTAGCCCCTAACTTTGAGGCTAACGTTGGCACATGAAAATCACCCCTGGGCACCAAAAGTTTGCGCCAACGTTAGCCCCTAACTTTGAGGCTAACGTTGGCATGAGAAAAACACTCCCTGGGCACCAAAAGTTTGCGCCAACGTTAGCCCCTAACTTTGAGGCTAACGTTGGCACATGAAAACTACAAGGGGAGGAGCAAAAGTTTGCGCCAACGTTAGCCCCTAACTTTGAGGCTAACGTTGGCGCCACAAGTGCACCAAGGAAGGCCAACGTTGGTGCAAAAGTTAGACCCCTAACTTTTGCACCAACGTAAGTATCAGCAAGTTATGTTGGCTGATATGAAAAGTTGGACCAAAAGTTAGACCCTAACTTTTGCTCCAACTTTTGGTCCAACTTTTGCAAAACTCCAACCCGGTTCAATTGGTTCACTTTGGTTCTTCTCCAAACTTCAAGAGCAATCAACCAAGGCCTCTTTCAACCCAATTCCACCAAGAGCAAAGGCCCAACTCAAGGCTTGAAGATCATTTGAAGAAAGTGTATAAATAGGATAGAATTCAAGTTCTTCGGGGAGCTTTTCTTTTAAATTTTCATAATAGTTTTCGGATAGCTTTGGATATTGAGTGATCTTTAATTTCTTTGTCTTGGGGAAGGAGAATTCACTTCTCTTCCTCTCAGTTTTATTGCTTTAAATTTCTATTACAATTGTCTTGGATCTTGGGTTGAAGAATTGAAGAAATTCTGTTTCAATCTCATCCTTGGATCTCTCTGTTTATTTACTGCTTAATTGAATTTCAGTTTGGGTTAATTGTTCTTCATCTACTTTCTTTGCAATTTACTTTTCCTTTGCAATTGTTCTTGTTGGATCAAGGAAGGTAGTGAGATCTAGACCTGGTTTTCTAGTCTCTGGACCCCTGAGATCTGAAATTCCAATTTACATTCTGTTTTTGCTTTTCATGTTCATTTACTTGTTTGCTTCAGATCCGATTCAACCCAAAACACTCTTTTACTTTTCTGCTTGATGCAATTTACTTTCCCTTGTTTAAATTCTGCAAATCCAATCCCCAATTCCCTTTACAATTCCAGCCATTTACATTTCTTGCACTTTAAGATTCTGCAATTTACATTTCTTGCATTCTAAGTTTCTGCCATTTAATTTCTTGTTCTTTAAGATTCAGCACTTTAATTCCCTGTTCTCTTTAATTCCATGCAATTTAATTTCTGCAAATCACAAAACACTCAACCAAATCTTGATTCGCTTGACTAAATTAACCACTAAGCTAAAATTGCTCAATCCTTCAATCCTTGTGGGATCGACCTCACTCCCGTGAGTTTTTATTACTTGATGCGACCCGGTACACTTGCCGGTTAGATTTGTGTGTTTTGTGAGAAATTCATTTTTTCAACAAAATACTCATCAGGGGGCTAACAAGGGTGGTGTGAAAGGTAGGTTATTTTGGGATAAGTGAGCTAAAATCAAATGATAGCGTCAATCACTCTTTTGGTATGTATCTATATTCTATATTCTATATTTGGACATATAGATTAAAACAAAGTAAAGAATATCAGAATATAAAAGAAGGGTGGAACACACAGGAATAAAATTATGGTTTAAATGTAACCATACAATTAAGCTCAAAACTCACAGGCTATGTGTTCTCTAGCTCAAAAATTATTTATCAGTTATGTATGTCATGCATGTTTAGTTAAAAATTCTCATTATTCTCAATGTAAAACTTATATTGAATGGCTTTAAAGTTTTAGTGTTACTCCTTGGTGAAATGTTGTTAACTTAACTACGTGATGTAATGCTATATATACAAGGTTTATGGATTTTAATCTGTTATATTCAAGTTCCTAGCTTACTTCCTTTTTATATTTATCAAATTAAACTAGGCTATAACTAAGCTATCTTATGTTAAAAAGGGTAAACTATACTAGTTAATCCACTAATAAGTTAGAATTGCAAACTAAACTAAATAACTAAATAACTAAAATATGAATTAAAAATGCAAAATATAGAAAATAGAGTAAAAATACATAAAAGTGGCAGTGTATAAGTACTTAGAAAACAAAAATAAAGAGAAAAATACAGAAAAATATCCCAAAATAAAAGAAAAAGAGATGTAGTAGTTCACCAAAATAAAATGCCAGAGATGGCGACCTCCCCACACTTAAAATGAAGCATCGTCCCTGATGCTCAGTCAAGCCGGGTGTGAAGGAGTGTCATCACTGGTAGGGATGGTAGCTAGTGTCTCAGTGGTGGTGACTGGCTGAGGATCTGGCTGCTGCAGAGGAGGTGCTGACTGGATTGGGATCTCCGGATCTGCAGCCTCAATCTGATGGGGAACCTCCTGATGTGGGGCAGCCTGCTCTGTGCCTGCCTGCGGATGGGTCTCCTCCTGGGACTGAATCTCCTCCTCGTGCTCATCCTCCTCCTCCTCTGATGGCTCTGATGGTGTGTCAGGCTCGGAGGGGATGTCACTGCCCTGTCGGATCATCAGCTTCAGATGCGCATAGCGTCACCTGCTGCGACGCTCCGATCTCTCGTACCGGCGCCGGTTATGGCGCTCCATCTCATCAAACTGTCGGAATAAGCGGTGCACGAGGCGGTACACTGGCTCTGAGGCAGGTGGAGGTGCAGTGGTGGTGGCAGGGGCAGCTGTAGAGGAAGAGGGTCCAGCAGACGGTGGGGCTGTCTCAGCAGTAGCAGTGAAGGGTGGTGGTCTGTAGCCCAAGGCCAGGAAGTTCCTGCTGTGAGGAATGATCTTCCTGCAGTCTGCCACCAGTGGTCTCTCATAGGCATCCTCCCATGGCACGTCAGCTCGACGGCTTAGCTGTGTAACCAGATAAGGAAAGGGGAGGGTGCCGCGGATGTGGACCCTGGCCATATAATACCGGATAAAGTGTGGCAAGTACAGGTCCTTACCCTCCATCACACACCATAGGAGGGTGATCATAGTAGCCGGGATCTCCGTCTCATGAGTACTCGGCATCACAAAATTACTCAGGATCTGATGCCATAACCGAGCCTCATCATTCAAATATGCCCTCTTGATCCCTCTAGGCATGGTGGTGTACTGACCCATCTCCCAAGGAACAGTCGGGTCAAGGGCTTTCCGTGCCTTAACAGCATCCCAATCAAATCGCATATGGCGCATGTCCTCCTCAGCCTTTTTGTAACCATCAGGTTGATCGGACTTAGGTGGAAGCTGTAGGATGTCCTCAATGGCCTCCTCAGTGACCAGAATCTGCTTTCCTCTCAGGTTCACTGCATCTAGGGTGGTGATGTCGTAGTTGCAGTAGAATTCCCTAACCCAAGATGCATTGACCTCTGTTAGTGCTCTCTCCAGAAAGAACCAGCCTCTTTGCTTGATTTGCTCAGTGGTGTATTGCTGGAGTGCTTCTAGAATCTTCAGAGTTCTCTCCAGGAATAGGTTCATGGAGTTTGCAAATGCCGGATACTTCAGCTCACAGTATTGGTTTGCAAATTTTACGGAATCATTTGCAGGGAGCAGTTGGTTAGCTTTTTCCGGCTGGGTAAAGTTCTTCTCCCGCCCGGAGGAATCGTGCATGAGATCAATGATGGACACGGCTGATTCTCCTCTTTTACGCTTGCTAGTTGTAGCTTTGCCTTTACCTTTCCTCTGACTGGCAGACATCCTGAAAAACAGAAAACCAGGATATATGAAAATAGAAAAGCAAAAGGCAAAGAATCAATGAAAACACAAAGTGGCAAAGGAGAATTAGAATGAGGTAAATGAGTTAAGTAAATGTGCATTCAGGATTGTATAGGAATGAAAAGTTCAAAAGGAAAAATTCACAATCCAAAATGTAATTGAATTCATGTTAAACAGAAAAATTATCATGATGCCATGGTTAGAAAGTTAAAGGAAAGTGAAAAACCAGAGAAGAGATTTTAAAAGGTTAGTTTGGTTAGAATTTGAAAAAGAAGTTAGTAATTTAAAATCAGGGAGTCAGTAAAAAGTGGGTTAAGGTAAGTGGCATAAAGAAAATATTCCATGTAACAAGGATTCACAGGTAGGAACTATAAGTTACTCACAACCAAACAAGAAAACAAGTTGATGCTGATTCAAATAGATATAAAGAAAGCAAAAATTGGAATCAAAACATCACAAATGCAGTTTATAAACCAGAAAATCAAAAAGGATAAGAATGCATGCCCAGGCATTCATGAAATGGTTTGGTTAAAGCAGAGAAAAATAGAGTTCAAATTGCCAAACCGAAACATGAGTGAAAACATTTTTATAGAAATTTGGGCAGCATTCCGGCTAAAATTGGATTATCCCAGAAAATAAACAACAATCAAAGCAGTTCATATGAATTAAAAATCAAGCTGCAGTTACAGATAATGAATAGAAACATGAAAATTCAGAGTAATAAGCAGCAAATGCAGGAAATCACAACATATGAACAGGGTTACAGCAACAGCAGATTTGCAGATATGATAAAACAGAAACATGAATAGTGCAAGTAATCAGACTTAAATCCACTAACCACATCCTAGGCTACCTAACAACCTAGAATCCACTACAGCATGCATATCTAACTATCCTAACATGATCATAAACGGAAAAATTAAGAAAAACTACGAACGGATAAAAGGATTGCATGTTGCGGAACCTGGAAGGCGAAAGAAGGGGGTTGGGGTACAGAGGTGGCTGGGGGTGGTGGCGGTGACGTCCGGCGCGGCTGTTGGCAGCGGTGGGCACGACGGTTGCTGCTGTTAGGGGGGTAGGGGATTTGGGAAGGGTAATGGGGGAGTAGGGGAGAGGGTTGGGGGTCGCGGGTGGTGGTGGGCACGGAGGGTACGGATGGCAGCGGTGGGTGGTGGTTCGCGCAGGGCAGTGGCGGAGAGGGGGGAAAGGGGAAGAAAGAAGAAGAAAGAAAAGGAGGGAAAAGAGGGGGTTGGGTGGCGGTGGCGTCTGGGTGGTCGGCGGTGACAGGCAGTGGTCGGGGCGGCGGCAATGGTGGCTGGGTGGTGGTTGAGAGTAGAAGAAGAATAGAGGGAGAAGAGGGTTGGAGGGGGCTGCGCGACTGATAGGGTTCGCGTGGCTGGAGGGGTTATATTTTCAAATCCACGCGATCGCGTAGGGGACGCGGTCGCATGGTGGGGGTGAAAATGGAGGTGACGCGATCGCGTGGGTCGCGCGATCGCATGAAAGGGATAGAATAGGGGATGACGCGATCGCGTGGGCCGCGCGATCGCGTCGCTGGAAATTTTGCTAAATGCACGACTCCAGCGTCGTTTTAGCGCAACTCTCTGTCTCCTTCTGGGGTGATGTGCAATCCATGCGACGCAATCGCGTCGCTCACGCGGTCGCATGGGATTGGTTGTGTGCATGTGACGCGATCGCTTGGGGCATGCGATCGCGTGGTCCATTTTGGAATAAACGCGCCAGGGCCGCATGATTCCAGCCTAACTTTCTGGACGTTGGATCTTTACGCCGATCTCCAGGTTATGCGGTCGCGTGGATGACGCGGTCGCGTGGAAAGTGTAGTTCGCCATTGGACGCGATCGCATGGGTGACGCGGTCGCGTCGCGCATCCTTTTTTTTTATGCAGAATGCACTGATTAATATGAGTGTTATGCATGATTCCAGGTTTAATAAAGTAAACTTGAAAGGAAGTAAAAATAAAAACAAAGAACATGAAATAAATTGAAAAAGAAGCGACCATACCATGGTGGGTTGTCTCCCACCTAGCACTTTTAGTTAAAGTCCTTAAGTTGGACATTAGAGGAGCTTCATGCTATGGTGGCTTATGTTTAAATTCGTCCAAAAATCTCCACCAGTGCTTGGAATGCCAATGGCCTTCGGGGTCCCAAACTAGGCATGTGAAGCTTCTGATCAGCTTCAAGCAGATTTTCAGGCTCCCGGGATGACGAATGTCAGAACAGAATCCATGATCCCAAGCCTTGCTTTTAAATTCGCCTCCGTCTTGATCTACATGTTTCCATCCGGACAGTTTAAAAAGTAGAATCTCACCATGGTGACCAAACGTTCTCCGTGATCCATGCAATTGAGCATGATACCAATCCGTGTACTTCGAGGTGAAGCATGGAACCTTAATGAACCTTGTGCACCAACTCTGAGTACGAGCCATTTCCCTCTTACTCTTAAAGTCGCAAAGAGCTCTAAGCTGGCCATCTGTTTCAAGCAAACCATATTCAAGTGAATACGTAAAGTTATAGGTTAAGGATTGTACCCACTTGAAGCTTGTATTGGGTGGCAATGGCCTTGGGGTAGGTGTTTCTGGTGGTTCTGTAAGTTCTTCTCCCTTGGGTTCTTCTGTGAATTTCTCTATTTCCTTGCAAGAGTCTTCAAATATAGTATCACCCTGGTCAAACGAGTCATAGATTGGAGGTTGAGAGAAATCTACCTCTGCATCATCTTCGTATTCATCTGGGGAAGATTCTTCGATCTCAGAGAATTCACTTGCGGATGCAAGTTCATTACTAAGAGAGCTAGACTTGTGACTATCACTATCAAGGGAATTTGCTTCTTGGATTATTCCATCTGATTCTTCATAAACGACTTGCCTTGGGGGTTGTGCACTATCCTCCTTAGTATCAACTGTAATGTCCTTGACGGAGTTCTCTTCAGCTCTGCATTCCCATGGAGGTTCAGCATCTCCTAGATCTTCAACCAACTCTTCTTCTTGAACAATGACAGCTTCTTCTACTTGTTCTAGTATGAATTCATGCTCTGTCTTGTCCACTGGAGTCTCTAGTATCTCCTTCATGCTACGCTCTTTATGAAATTGTCCACATGTGGCTGTGGTTAGTCCTTGAATGTTTGAGCGTCTAGAAACCCATTGGATTACTGCTTGCCCCAGTTGTCGAATGGTTGTTTGAAGTTTATTCACTGTTTCCTTGAGGCGAACCTCTGATTCTCGGGGTGTTGGATTTGGATATGAAACACGGGGAAGTGGTGGTGCTTGGGAGTGAGTGGATTGGAACTGGGGTGGAAAAGGATCATATGGTGGCGAATGGTGAAAAGAAGCTTGTGAGTGTGGTGGTTCGAGGTTATGTTGAGAGGATGGTCTATAGGCACGGGGTGGGACTTGTTGGTAGTTACAAGGTTGTCCACCATATCTCCCAGCTGGGTATGCATTGTGGAATGGTAGTTGTCCATGATATCTTAGAGGGTGTTGTTGCCTAAAGGGTTGATTAGATCCTCTTGGCTCCATCCATCCTTGATTGGTCTGACCTTGATGCATATTCCTGCTGTAACTTCTATTTCCTTCAACAATGTTAGAACCAAACTCAAAGCGAGAGGGGTGAGAGTTCATGATAGCAGATAAAATTAAAAATAAAAGATAAAAATGAATAAACAAGCAAAAGAAAAATATTTACAAGTAAAGAATGTCATAAAAACAGGATTTTTGACGAACAGGATTTTTGCAAGTAAAGAATGTCATAAAAACAGTCGCGTTGTAGATATAGTCTCTAAACCAACAAAAATCCCTTTCGTGCAAACGTTTTGGTTATCACAAGTAACAAACCCCTTAAAAATTGTTAACCGAGTATTCAAACCTCGGGTCGTCTTTTCAAGGAACTGCAGGGAAGTATGTTCTTATTATTGGCTATAAAGGTTGTAATCGGGGTTTAGAAGATGAGAAACAAGTGATTTAAATGGCAATAAACATCAATAAATAACTGTAAAGCAACTTTTGGCAGGGTAAGAGAAATTGGAAGTCCAACTTGGTTATCCCTCTCAACAATAATGAAAGTTGAATCTTAATTCCTCTTAGTCAACCTTTAAAGCAAAGGAAAGTCAAGGGACTAATTAGTTTGACCTTCGAATCCTATTTATTTCCTAAGAAAAATTTGGGATTATTGAAGTTCAGTTCAATTAGCAAGATAACGATTATCAATTATGCTGAGTTTGATAATGTTGAGTTACTGATTTCTTAACCAAGACCAAAAGGGGAAAAAGTAAAATTGCTGGAATAAAAATGTCCTTAGATGGGAAGCGAAAATATCTTAATTCAAAGAGAACAATAATAAACTGAAATACCTCAAATAATCATTAATTCAAATCATAACATGGAAACGGTTCATAAGCCAATTTGGCAACGTTTATAGATACGAATAAAAGCATTAAAGTAAAAGTAGCATAGAAACATAGATTAAAGTAAATATTAAACCTGGATCGAGAGTCACTCTTAAAAACTAAGAGAAGTCCTAAATCCTAATCCTAAGAGAGAGAGGAGAGAACCTCCCTCAAAACTAAATCTAAATCATGGAAGGTGAAAAGTTGCGAGCTCTCCCTGAATGGATGCATTCCCCCACTTCATAACCTCTAGTCTATGCCTTCTGGACTTGGATTTGGGCCAAAAAGGGCTTCAGAATTTGTTATGAGCGTTTTTTGCAATTTCTGGTGCGTGGCCTCTGTCACGCGTCTGCGTGGGTCACGCGGTCGCGTCGTTCGGAGCTTTTTCTTGCCATGCGGTCGCGTTTGTCATGTGACCGCGTCATGTGCGTTCTGCTTAAGGCGCGCGGTCGCGTTAGTCATGCGACCGCGTCGCTGCTTCTTTGCGCTTGGCACGCGTCCGCGTCGCCCATGCGATCGCGTGGATGCCAATTTCCTCAGAAGCTCCGTTTTGTGCTTTCCTTCCAATGTTGTATGTTTCCTTTCCATCCTTTAAGTCATTCTGCCTTAGAAAATCTGAAACTACTCAACACACTAATCACGGCATCGAATGGAAATAAAGGTAATTAAAATAATTAATTTTAAAGCTTAGGAAACATGTTTTTCACATATATCACATAATAAGGAAGGAAAAGTAAAACCATGCAATTAATATGAATAAGTGGGTGAAGGATTAAATAAATCACTCAAATTAAGCACAAAATACATCATAAAATATGGGTTTATCAGTTGCTCCATAGGCTCCTTCCCTTTTCTTCTCTTAGAGCTTGATGATGCCATAAGTGATTTTTTTTATATGTGAATGTGTAAAGGGTGTAGATAATGGGCTTTGGCCGGTTAAGATGGGGTGTAGTGAAGGGAGTGAGTGAGAGTGTTTCTGATGGGGTAAGAAGAGTTGGGTGTCAAAAGTGAGAAGTGTAAAGGATGGAAATTGGAATGTGAAAGGGAGTACGGACTAGGAACCACTTTATATAGGGAGATGGTGAGTGAATGAAAGGTGTGGATTGATGGAGTGGTTGTATGATGAACGGATGGGGTTTAGCATGGGATGAGCACAAGGATCATCAACTTTATGAAGGGAGGTTGGTTCGATTTCCAAGCGTGTCACTCTTCCAATGTTGCATGGCAACATTTCCCAATGCATCCCCCTTGAAAACACGTGTATAGTACTTCTCCTTTTGTGGTGGCCGAATCCTCCTTCTTCAATTGTCCCATCAATTCTCCTACAAATAAAGGGATGTGATTAATGAATTTGTGGAAAGTGTGGCAAAATTTAAAAGAAAAGAAAGACTAACTACTTTTTAAAATTTTTTTTTGTTGTTAACTGACTAAGTGCTATTCATAAGTACAAACCAACTGACTAATTGATTGTCCATGTATGCAACATTGGTGACACCAAACTTAGTTTGTGGCCATGTGGAGTAAAAGGAATTGTTCAAGGTTCTAAGAGTGACATGATATGAATTGAATTCATGTTCTCTTAGTGTGCCTTGAACACCAAACTCTGACATATACTTATTCTAGGGAGAGAACTTTGTTGATGGTGAAAACCTTAGGTAGCTGAGATGGGATGGTGGGGAGATGAGGTGGGATATCTAGGAAGTAAGGTGAGATCATTTTATCCCCTGGAGAGAAATCCTCTGTAGGGATCTTCTTGTTCCTCCACCCCCTTGGTGCCTTCTTCTTTGTTCCTTTTGATGTTGCCCTGCTCTTTGTGACCTTTTCTTTCAAGAAAATTTTGTTGCTGGTCTCATATGACTCTGGTGGTTTAGGTTCCTCCTGATTTTGCTTGAGCTGTGACAGCTACTGATTATCTTGTTCATCAACCAAAGGGATTCCCTGTGATTCAATGCTTGTTTTTTCCACCAGTGCTTTGTCGTGCTCTTTCCTTGGTTCCTTGCTTTCATGATCTGCTTCTTGTGAGGGTTTGAAGACATTGAATGCGAGTTGTTCGTCATGTATCCTCAATATTAGCTCTCCTCGCTCCACATCTATGAACGCTCTGGCTGTAGCTAGGAATGGTCTTCCCAATATGATTGGGTGAAGGTGACTCTCTTCCATTTCCAATATGACAAAGTCTCTAGGAAGGAAGTAGTTTCCAACCTTTACCAACACGTTTTCAACCACTCCCACTGCTTGTTTTTGAGTTTTGTCGGCCAGCCTAATGACTACATCTGTGGGCATTAGCTCATTAATCTGAAGCTTCTTCATAAGGGATAAAGGCATTAAGTTGATTCTGGCTCCCAGGTCACAGAGTCCTTTGTCAAACATTGTTTCTTCTATGGCACAGGGGATGTGAAAACTCCCTGGGTCCTTCCTTTTTGTAGGAAACTCTGGTTGAATGAGAGTACTATACTCCTTATTCATCACTATTGTTTGCCCTCCCTTGAGTGAGCTTTTCCTGGTCGGCAACTCTTTCATATATTTAATGTATGAGGGCATTTGTTAGAGAGCCTTGATGAATGGTATGTTCACATGGAGAGATGCAAATATGTCAAGGAACTTTGAGTATATTCTCTTTTCTACACTACCCTTGAATCTTTGGGGAAAAGGTGCATAGAGCCTCAGCAGCTCCTTCTGTGTAAGCTTGGTTTCTTGGTGATCCTCTTCCTGTTTCTCTGCTGATGTGTCTCCAGGTTATTCTAATGGTTTCTTCGGCTCTTCCTCAGTCCCTTTATCACTTGTAATGACCATCTTGCAGTCTTCCCATCTTAGTTTCTTTGCTTCACCTCTCAGGTTTTTCTCTGTGTCACTTGGAAAGTTGTCAGTGGGTTTGAGAATCTTTTCAGAGAGGTATCCCACTTGAAATTCTAACCTCTGAATGGTGTCTCCCTGGTTTTTGAGATTAGCTCGCAGCTCCTCTTTGAACACCTTGTTATCTTGGATTTCCTTACATATGCCTTCACGTAGAGTCTCAATCCTTGATAGTCTTTCTTCCGATGATGGTGAGTTGAGATTGGAGGGATGAGAAGGGCCATTTTGGCTTTGGTATGGATGTTGAGGCGTGTTGTTAGGTGGGTGTTGATATGATCTCTGTGTGGAATGTTGGTGAGTTGCATTGTTGTTGGGGTTGTGGCGTCTCTGATCTTGGCCTTGGTCTTGTTGATTTCCCCACCCAAAGTTTGGGTGGTTCCTCCAACCAGGATTGTAAGTCTTGGAGTATGGGTCATGGTTCTGCCTAGGTGGATTTCCAATGTAGTTGGCTTGTTCCTGATCACCCTTTGTTTCTTCATTCACTCCTTCTTGAGCTGCTGTTGAGGTGGTGATTACTGCTACTTGACTCCTCTCCATCTTCTTGGTAAGGTCAGCCAGCTGCTTGGTGATCATCTTGTTTTGAGCTAGCAGTGCATGATGGGATATTTTAGCGGAAAAACGAATTTCTCCAAAACACCCAAAACTAACCGGCAAGTGCACCGGGTCGCATCAAGTAATAATAACTCACGGGAGTGAGGTCGATCCCATAGGGATTGAAGGATTGAGCAATTTTAGTTTAGTGGTTGATTTAGTCAAGCGAATCAAGATTTGGTTGAGTGATTTGTGATTTGCAGAATTTAAATTGCATGGAAAGTAAAGGGAATGGGTAATTGACATGAAATTAAAGAGAACAGGAATTTAAATGCTGAATCTTAAAGAACAAGAAATTAAATGGCAGAAACTTAGAACGCAAGAAATGTAAATTGCAGAATCTTAAAGTGCAAGAATTGTAAATAGCTTGAATTGTAAAGGGAATTGGGAGTTGGATTTGCAGAAATTAAACGAGGGAAAGTAAATTGCAACCAACAGAGAAGTAAAAGAACACTTGGATTGAACCGGATCTAAAAACAGAATTGTAAATAAGCATGAAAACAGTAAACAGGGAATGGGAAATGGGGAATCCGGATCTCAGGACCCAAGAGACTAGATAACCAAGTCTAGATCTCAATGCCTTCCTAGATCCAACAAGAACAATTGCGAAGGAATTGTAAATTGCAAAGAAAGTAGATGAAGAACAATTAACAGAAATTAAATTCAATAAGCAGTAGAGGAAACAGAGAGATCTTCGGATGAGATTGAAACAGAATTCCTTCAATTCTCCAACCCAAGATCCAAGACAATTTCAATTGAAATTGAAAGCAATAAAACTAAGAGGAAGAGAGTGGAATTCTCCTTCCCCGAAACTAAGAAATTAAAGATCACTCAATATCCCAAGCTCTCCGAAAACTATTATGAAAACTCAAAAGAAAAGCTCCCCTAAGAACTTGAATTCTATCCTATTTATACACTTTCTTCAAATGATCTTCAAGCCTTGAGTTGGGCCTTTGCTCTTGGTGGAATTGGGTTGAGAGAGGCCTTGGTTGATTGCTCTTGGAGTTTGGAGAGGAACCAAAGTGAACCAAGTGAACCGGGTTGGAGTTTTGCAAAAGTTTGAGTAAAAGTTTGAGCAAAAGTTTGAGGCAAACTTTTGGTCAAACTTTTCATATCAGCCCCCATGTTTTGCTGATACCCACGTTGGTGCAAAAGTTAGGGGTCTAACTTTTGCTCCAACGTTGGCCTTCCTTAGTGCACTTATGGCGCCAACGTTAGCCCAAAAGTTAGGGGCTAACGTTGGCGCAAACTTTGCTCCCCCTTTGTGTTTTTCATGTGCCAACGTTAGCCCAAAAGTTAGGGGCTAACGTTGGCGCAAACTTTTGGTGCCCAGGGAGTAACTTTCATGTGCCAACGTTAGCCCAAAAGTTAGGGGCTAACGTTGGGGCTAACTTTTCACCCAAAAGTTTGTGCAAAAGTTTGAGGCTAACTTTTGGTCCAACTTTTTGCTTCCTGGTTCATTTTCACTTATTCCATTGTCCTCTCTTTACTCTTAGCCATTCCTTCTTGCTTTAACCTTTCTCCAAGCTTTCTTCACCTATCATTAATCAACCAAACACATCAAAGCTATGCTTAAAATCATGAGATATTCATTTTATCATAATATGTGACAATTATAGCATAAAACCTCATGAAATAGCATGAATTCATACATGGTTGATTCAATCAAAGGAAGCATGAAAATCTACCCAAATTAGCTTACTTATAGCTCAAGAAAGTGCACAATTCAAGTGAAAACAAAAGAAAAAGACTAGTGAAACTAGGTTAAGATGACTTGTCATCACAACACCAAACTTAAAGCTTGCTTGTCCCCAAGCAAGAAATGAATTATGCTCATAGGTTCTTTCACTTAAGACGGATTGAAGAATAAATTGTAAGGTCCTGTGAGTGAAGTGATCAAGTGTCAGTGGGGTGAACTCTAAATCATATGCTCATGCAAGGGCTTCAGTGCTCACTAGTCTTCACATATTGGGAGTCTTAGGTCTTAGGATTTTCATCCAAATGGTATCATGGAGATCTCTTTATATGTAGTCACCTTGACGCAGCTTATAGTTTCTTTGCTTTGGCCTTGACTCTAAGTGTCATGTCTCAAAGCGGCTCTTTAGATAAGCTTTCAATCAATACTCCTAAACCAGTTGGTTTTAAGGTATTAGGTGTTAAAGCACCCCTAAGGATTTACTTTCTCAAGCCTCATTCCTTGACACAGCTCAACCACAAGCATTTACTAGGCTAACAACTCTTTGAGTTTTGTTTCTTCTTTCTTTTTCTGCCTAGTAATTGATGCTCAGAGCCTTGGGCCATGTTCTTTTTGCTTTTGTATTTTCTTTATTTTCTTTTGTTTTGTTTGCTGCTTATTGGATCAATAGATTTTTGAGAATCTCCACAATACTTCTTTGAACTTCATGTCCTGCCTATGAGCTCCCATGCAAGTTTTCACAAGCATGCAACCTCAATACATAATCATACAACTAGAACCACCACTTCTTCTAATCTTTTGCTTGCCTCAAAATTGTTTAATTCCTCAATCCTTCTTTTCAAAGAACTTTCATGTGATGCAATTCTTGAATCATTGAGTACAAACAAGTTTTGAAGAGAAAAATATTGTGAATAATCAAGCATCTTGCTTATTGAATTACAGAAAAATTATGCTATGCAGACAGATAATCAGGGAAACTAAACCACTCTCAATCATAGCAGTGTTTGATGTAAGATAATCACTTAACAATACAACCTTTTGGAGTTCGCTTGCTTTCCTTCTTCTCATCATCATCATTGCTGGCCTTTAGGTTCATCTTTTGTTTCTTTGGTTGATGATGCTTAATCCTTCCAAAAGCTTGTATGGACCTTTGCAATGATATTGAAAGTTGCTTGTTCCCCAAGCACTTGAAACAATGGTTAGTCTGGCTGATTTATTTATGGGCTTTTGAACTTACTTTGGTGTGAGAACACCAAACTTAGTACCTTGCCAATGGGTTTCATGCATCAAATTAACCATGTGTAATAACTTTTTTCTTTTCTTCTTCTTTTTCAAAAGCAATAAAACTGAAAACTAGGAAACAGCAGAATAGTTAACTAGTTCATCCAACATGCTTGAAGCCAGCATTATGCAGAGAGTGAGAATGTGTCTTATGATGGGATTTTGGTGGAACACCAAACTTAGAATCCTTCATTCTCCTTTAGATTTTTTTTTTTTTTGGTGTGCAACACCAAACTTAGCTTCTTGCAATATAGATAAAACTAATTAACCTTTTTATTAAAATAGCTATGAAAAGAAAACTACCTCAGGTTGGGTTGCCTCCCAACAAGCGCTCTTTTATTGTCACTAGCTTGACATCTTGCTCTTTGATTATGGAGGCTGGAAATCATAATGCCTCAGTTTTTCTCCTCTTGCTGTAGGATTCCTTTCCTCCATGACCTGCACAATCACAAACAATCCCAATGAAAATTGGATATTCTCATGCCAGAATGTAGTCAGAGGATTAGTTAACACCATGTGTCAAACAGTTGGTAAACTTGAGAGATTAATGAACGAAAATCACTTCTCTCGTTTATTTATCAAGCTATGAGAATCATATTCAGCAAGATAAACCAAGAAAACTTCACTCTATTGCTAAAGTGAGGTTTCAATTGGCTCAGGCAAAAATTCAAACAGTTAGTGTGTCAGTCAAAAATTAAAGAAAAAGTGATTGATCTAAATTGCCACCTCACTTAATCATTGTCAATCTAATCAATCCCCAGCAACGGCGCCAAAAACTTGATGGGATATTTTAGCGGAAAAATGAATTTCTCCAAAACACCCAAAACTAACCGGCAAGTGCACCGGGTCGCATCAAGTAATAATAACTCACTGGAGTGAGGTCGATCCCACAGGGATTGAAGGATTGAGCAATTTTAGTTTAGTGGTTGATTTAGTCAAGCGAATCAAGATTTGGTTGAATGATTTGTGATTTGCAGAATTTAAATTGCATGGAAAGTAAAGGGAATGGGTAATTGACATGAAATTAAAGAGAACAGGAATTTAAATGCTGAATCTTAAAGAACAATAAATTAAATGGCAGAAACTTAGAACGCAAGAAATGTAAATTGCAGAATCTTAAAGTGCAAGAATTGTAAATAGCTTGGATTGTAAAGGGAATTGGGAGTTGGATTTGCAGAAATTAAACGAGGGAAAGTAAATTGCAACCAACAGAGAAGTAAAAGAACACTTGGATTGAACCGGATCTAAAAATAGAATTGTAAATAAGCATGAAAATAGTAAACAGGGAATGGGAAATGGGGAATCTGGATCTCAGGACCCAAGAGACTAGATAACCAAGTCTAGATCTCAATGCCTTCCTAGATCCAACAAGAACAATTGCGAATGAATTGTAAATTGCAAAGAAAGTAGATGAAGAACAATTAACAGAAATTAAATTCAATAAGCAGTAGAGGAAACAGAGAGATCTTCGGATGAGATTGAAACAGAATTCCTTCAATTCTCCAACCCAAGATCCAAGACAATTTCAATTGAAATTGAAAGCAGTAAAACTAAGAGGAAGAGAGTGGAATTCTCCTTCCCCGAAACTAAGAAATTAAAGATCACTCAATATCCCAAGCTCTCCGAAAACTATTATGAAAACTCAAAAGAAAAGCTCCCCTATGAACTTGAATTCTATCCTATTTATACACTTTCTTCAAATGATCTTCAAGCCTTGAGTTGGGCCTTTGCTCTTGGTGGAATTGGGTTGAGAGAGGCCTTGGTTGATTGCTCTTGGAGTTTGGAGAGGAACCAAAGTGAACCAAGTGAACCGGGTTGGAGTTTTGCAAAAGTTTGAGTAAAAGTTTGAGCAAAAGTTTGAGGCAAACTTTTGGTCCAACTTTTCATATCAGCCCCCATGTTTTGCTGATACCCACGTTGGTGCAAAAGTTAGGGGTCTAACTTTTGCTCCAACGTTGGCCTTCCTTAGTGCACTTATGGCGCCAACGTTAGCCCAAAAGTTAGGGGCTAACGTTGGCGCAAACTTTTGCTCCCCCTTTGTGTTTTTCATGTGCCAACGTTAGCCCAAAAGTTAGGGGCTAACTTTGGCGCAAACTTTTGGTGCCCAGGGAGTAACTTTCATGTGCCAACGTTAGCCCAAAAGTTAGGGGCTAACGTTGGGGCTAACTTTTCACCCAAAAGTTTGTGCAAAAGTTTGAGGCTAACTTTTGGTCCAACTTTTTGCTTCCTAGTTCATTTTCACTTATTCCATTGTCCTCTCTTTACTCCTAGCCATTCCTTCTTGCTTTAACCTTTCTCCAAGCTTTCTTCACCTATCATTAATCAACCAAACACATCAAAGCTATGCTTAAAATCATGAGATATTCATTTTATCATAATATGTGACAATTATAGCATAAAACCTCATGAAATAGCATGAATTCATACATGGTTGATTCAATCAAAGGAAGCATGAAAATCTACCCAAATTAGCTTACTTATAGCTCAAGAAAGTGCACAATTCAAGTGAAAACAAAAGAAAAAGACTAGTGAAACTAGGCTAAGATGACTTTTCATCAGTGCATTCACATTATTTAGCTCTATTACTCCTCTAGTGTTGCCCCTTTCAGAAGCATAGAAGTAGTCATTCTCAGCTACAGCCTCAATGACTTCTATCGCTTCTTCAATGGTCTTCTTCTTATTCAGAGATCCCCCGGATGAGTGGTCTACTGCCTTCTTTGATTCATAAGAAAGACCTTCATATAAAATGTGTAACTGCACCCATTCATTGAACATATCTGGCAGGCACCTTCTTGTCAGATCCTTAAACCTCTCCCATGCTTCGTAGAGAGTCTAACCATCCTGTTGCCTGAAAGTTTGAACCTCAGCTCTCAACCTGTTGATTCTTTGAGGAGGATAGAATCTCGCCAAGAATTTGCTCATCACATCTTCCCAGGTTGTTAAGCTCTCATTCGGGAAGGATTCCAGCCATTTAGATGCCTTGTCCTTGAGTGAGAAGGGAAATAGAAGTAGTCTGTAGGTGTCAGGATGAACACCATTAGACTTCACAGTGTCACATATCTTCAGAAAAGTGGTTAGATGTTGATTGGGATCTTCTTGAACACTTCCTCCGAATGAACAGTTGTTCTGAACAAGGCTGATGAGCTGTGGCTTTAGTTCAAAGTTGTTGGCATGTATGCTTGGCTTTTGGATGCTACTTCCACAGTTTCCTGGGTTTGGATTGATGTAGGATCCCAGAACTCTTCTCTCTTCCCCCGCATGATGCACTGGGCCTTCTCTGCCATGGTTGTGAGCCTCTTCTTCATGATGGTTCTCCATATTCTCATCCATATCTGGTTCAAAATACTCCTCTTCTTCCTTCGTACCAACTACTCTCTTTCCTCTTGCTTCCCTCCTTAATCTAAGGAAGGTCCTCTCAGGTTCAGAATCAAAGGAAGTTGAAACCCCGCTTCTTCTACCTATCATTCAACCAACAAGGCAAAAGCAAGAAGGGGGTAGATGCAGAGAGTATTCTTGTTAGAAATGCTGTTAGTGTGAGTGGTGCAATATATCAAACAGTTAGTGGGTTAGTAAACTAAATTGTAAACAACTAAGAAAAGGGTAGGGGAAAAGGAAGAAAACAGCTAAACTGAAAGTGAATTACTCAAATGAAATCAAACAAAATAAAAAAATGCTCAATCTAGTTATCCACCAATTTAATCATTGTTGATGCAAAATCAATCCCCGGCAACGGCGCCATAAACTTGATGCACGGAAACTTATCTCTCAACAATTTCCCTCGGCAAGTATACCAAATTGTCGTCAAGTAAAAACTCACAATAGAGTGAGGTCGAATCCCACAGGGATTGATTGGTCAATCAACTTTTAATTAGAGGAATGTTCTAGTTGAGCTAAGCAGAATTTGATGTGAGAGTTGCAGGAAATTAAATGGCGGAAAGTAAATAGCAGAAAATGTAAATTCCGGGAATAAAGAGCTAAATATAAATGACGGAAAGTAAATTGCAGAATCTTAAATGGGGAATGGGGAATTTAACATGAAAGTAAATTGCAGAAATTAAAGAGAATTGGTAAGATCAGAAATGGGGAGTTCATTGGGCTCAGGAGATGTTGTATTTTCCGGATCAAGTTCATCTTCATCTCTTCCTCAATCAATGCATTCATCGAACTCCTTGGCAATCTTAAGTGATTGAATTCCAATTCCTTGGTAATTCAATCTCTTAATTCTTGATCAATAGCCAATTCCTTGGTCTAATTGCTCATTAGAAGAGATGAAGTGTGGTCACTGATTATACCACATGTATTTTCAAATCAAAATGTTGGTAGGATTATATGTCACTATATCCATCTAGATCCCAATTTGGTCCAACATGAGAAAGCATTTCTAGCATGATCTCTTCATTCCTCTTCCAAGGTTCCGAAGAGATCCAAGTATGAATAGCTTCTTTTCCAAGATAACTACCCAATTGGATGAAGATTGAAAGCTTTCTAGTAAAATCAAGAGAAAAGAAAGGGGAAGGATAATGAAAACTATTATTGATCCATCAAATTACAACAAAGCTCCCTAACCCAACGAAAGGGGTTTAGTTGTTCATAGCTCTAGGAATAGAAAACAAAAATAGAGAATACATTCTGAAAGTAAAACTAGAAGTTGTAGAGAAAGTAAAATTTTACAGAGAGAAGTTCTCCCTCCTCCCAAAAGCTTTCCTCTAGTTCAAAACTACTCCTATTTATAATAGTCTTCTGATCTTCTAGTTGGCTCTTCAAGTCTTGGATATGGGCCTTTGGATCTTGAGTTGAAGCAGTTATCATCTTTAGTGGGCTCAGCTTCACTTGCAGAGAAAGTGTGCAGTAGGCATGGACTTTAGCTTAGGGCGTTAGTGGTGTTATCGTTAAGTGAAAATGTGGGGTCGAGAACGTTAGTGACAATCACCTTTTTCACTAACGTTCCTAACCCAAAATGGTCCACGTTAACTTCAACGTTAGTGGCACTAACGTGACTACTAACGTTGCCTCTTAGCCCTTCGCAAATGTTACTGGGGTTTACCTTTCCCAATAACGTTGAGAGTACCCCTTTCTCCCTACGTTAGAGTTCACGTTAGTATAGTTAACGTGACCTTTAACGTAGGCTTGCCAAATCTTCGAGAGCGTTAGTGACACCTACCTTTTTCACTAACGCTCCAAAACGCCCCTTTCCCACGTTAGTGCTTCACGTTAATTACATTAACATGACCACTAACGTGGTGTTGATTGCCATCTCCAACGTTAGTGACAAAGGCGAGTGTCACCAACGTTGGCTCATTATCCCTTTCCTCCACGTTAGCTTCCACGTTAATGTAATTAACGTGGTAACTAACATGGCTCATGGTGGCTTAGTCCAACGTTAGTGACAAAGGTGAGTGTCACTAACGTTGGCGATTCCTTGCTCTTTCCACGTTAAAGTTCACGTTAACTAAGTTAACGTGGCTCTTAACGTAGCCAATATGGGCTTAGTCCAATGTTAGTGACAAAGGTGAGTGTCACTAACATTGGCATTATCTTTCTCTTCCACTTTAGAGTTCACGTTAACTGAGTTAACGTGACTCTTAACGTGGCCAATTGCCCTTTTTGGAGCGTTAGTAGCACTCAGTTTTACCACTAACGCTTGGAGCTTCCTTTTCCTCCATGTTAAATACCACGTTAATGTAGTTAATGTGGTATTTAACGTGGGCTATGAAGGCTTCGAAGACGTTATTGGTGATCACTTTTCTCATTAACGTTGCAAGCTAGCTCCCATTCCACGTTAGTGGTCACGTTAGTTAGACTAACGTGGCTACTAATGTGGCTTTTCCTTGCCTCCTTTGTCCTGAAATCAAGCAAATAAAGTGCATAAAAGCTCTAATCCAAGTTATGAGTCATGCATCATCCAATTTGTCATTAAATTCATGCATAATTCTCATGAAATCATATAAAATTCACAATGTTTGCTTGAATCATGATGTAAGTGAAATTCTATCCAAAACTTGTTTATTTCCTAAGAAAATGCATGAAACTACCCTAAAACAGTAAAGAAAAGGTCAGTGAAACTGGCCGAAATGCCCTGACATTAGTCCATCTACGCGCATGTGCACTGTACGCGCACGCATGGATCGCGAAACCAAAAGGGACGCGCACGCGCGCCGTGCGTGTATGCGTCGATAGTCGCACATGATTTTTTTAATAGAAAATGTGCCCAGCAATTTTGAGGAGTTGTGGGGCCCAGTTTATAACCAACTTTGGTGCCAAGATGCTTTTAAAGGACCAAGGATTGAAGGGAATCAACAACTTAGCATCAGTTACACACATTAGGATTAGTTTTAGTTAGTTTTAGAGAGAGAAGCTCTCACTTCTCTCTAGAATTAGGAGTAGGTTTAGCTCAATAATCTTAGATCTAGGTTTCAATTCATGTTTTCATCTACTTCTACCTTTCAGTTCCTTGTTTCTATATCTTGTTCTTCTATTCTTTTGTTGTAATTTCCTTTATGTTGTTTCTATGTTTTGTTGTAGATCTACTCTTGTTCCCTCTCTTTTCTTTCAATTTAAGTTGAGGTAATTCATAATAATTGTGTTTCTTTTGATTGCTTTTGTTAATTCTTTGCCATAATTGTTGTTATACTTCATTCTTGTTGTAGATTTACCATACTTTCCTTTCATACCTTCCAAGTGTTTGTCAAAATGCTTGAGAAGATGTTAGAGTAGATTTTAGTGCTCTTGGCTTGGGAAGGTAACTTAGGAACTCTTGAGTTACTAATGTCCAAGTGATTGACGATTGGGAGCCATTAACTCTAGATCTCACTAATTGATTTGGTGGAGAACTAGGACTTATGGACTTGGATTGACATAGCTCACTCGACTTTCCTCTATTATTAGTTAGGGGTTAACTTTGTGGGGTTGGTCCTTGCCAATTCTTATGTTTTGGTTAGAGATAAGGATAGAGATCCATGACCACCAAACCTTGCCAAGACCTCTTTAGTTGTTAGTTTATTTTCATTTCCATTTACTTTTCACGCCTCTTATCAAATAGGTGAGAATGGTGATGAGTGTCACGGATCATCACATTCATCAGGTTGAAGTGTGAGTGAATATCTTGGAATAAGAATAAGCTTGAATTGAATAGAAAAACAATAGTACTTTGCATTAATTCATGAGGAACAGCAAAGCTCCACACCTTAATCTATGGGGTGTAGAAACTCCACCGTTGAAAATACATAAGTGATAATGGTGTTCATTGGCTTTGGCCCCAGAGGGGAAACCAGAATGACCAAGACATAGGTCTAAGGACTAAATGTCCAAAGATGTAAAATAAATCACTAAAAGTAGTTTTTATACTAAACTAGTAGCTAGGGTTACAAAAAATAAGTAACTAAGTGCAGATAGTGCAGAAATCCACTTCTGGGGCCCACTTGGTGTGTGCTTGGACTGAGCATTGAAGCTTTCATGTGTAGAGACTCTTCTTGGAGTTAAACGCCAGGTTGCAGCTTGTTTGTGGCGTTTAACTCTGGTTTGTAACCTGTTTCTGGTGTTTAACTTCAGAATAAGGCAGGAAGGTGGCGTTTGAGCGCCAGTTTGCATCATCAAAACTTGGGCAAAGTATGGACTATTATATATTTCTGGAAAGCCCTGGATGTCTACTTTCCAACGCAATTGAGAGCGCACCAATTGAGTTTCTGTTGCTCCAGAAAATCTATTTCGAGTGCAGGGAGATCAGAATCCAACAACATCTGCACTCCTTTTTTAGCCTCTGAATCAGATTTTTGCTCAGGTCCCTAAATTTCAACTAGAAAATACCTGAAATCATAGAAAAATACACAAACTCATAGTAAAGTCCATAAATGTGATTTTTATTTAAAAACTAATAAAAATATAGTAAAAACTAACTAAATCAGACTAAAAACTACCTAAAAACAATGCCAAAAAGCGTATAAATTATCCGCTCATCAACCACCATGTGATTTGAATTCTTTCCTTTAGATAGGCAAATTTTGACGGATGTTGTGCATTTACCTCAATTCATTGTATTTCATGATCATATGCATCCATATGCTTTTAGCTTGAATCCTCCCATGCTTGTTTAATGCTTGTTTTACCTTACAAGCTTACTTAAAGCATCTCAAGCATACTAGAATGAGTAAAGTGCATGCTTCTTTTGTGACATCGCTTTTTATGCTAATGGGTGTTCTAAACCGCGCACAATTTAGAATTCACACACTTATTTGTCATTCCAAGAATGTATGCTTCCTTGCTTTTGTTTTCTTATCTTATGGTGTTATATTTTTGTTTTTCATGAATGATGCACCACAAGCCAAAATGGAAGCGGAAGAAAGAACGCGCAGTAACTGGTTGACCTACCAGCTGAAGGTAGCAACCCGGAGAGTCGCCGTACCCCCTTGCTCATCTTTGAATGCACCGAGGACGGTGCAAACTTTTAAGTGTGGGGAGGTCGTCTGACCGATCGGCAATTTCGGGTGACAAATTTCTAATTTCAACACTTTTGCATTTCATTTTAGGTCTTTTAGGATTTTTGTTTTATTTTCTTAATTTTTCATATATATTCACAATAAGCTTAGTCAAAATAATGAGGTTCTTCAAGATTTCTATCTATAGGGCACCAATTGATTTGAGTGAAAACTTTTCATTAAAACTTGCTTGAATTACATATATTATGGAACATGTTTTGAGGTAAGAACACAAGCAAGTGAGATTTGAGCCTAATGGCGTGGTTACATCTTATAACCACTTATTTTTCCTTCTTGTGTGCATTATTCTCTTTCTATGATTGTAATCTTTGATTTGTTTGATTTTTTATGTCTATTATTTTGTGTATTCATGCATTTATATGATTGAGGCTATTGTTTCATTTAGCTCACTTACCCAAATAGCCTTACCTTTTATCTTCCATTGTTAGCCAACTTTGAGCCTACGATTAACCCACTTGTTCTTATTTTAGCACATTACAAGCCTTTAAGTGAAAAACAATAAACGTCCTTTATTTGGATCTTTGATTAGCTTAGGCTAGTAGTGAGTGTGAGTAACATTCAAGTGTGAGATAGTTTGGGACATTGGAAGAGTAAAAGGGTAGTTTTGTAATTTTTGTTGTAAATATTGGGAATTGGTTACAAGCTCATGTATTGATTAAATGTATAGACCTTATGCATTGAAGTTCTTGTATATGAAAGAAAGAAAGAAAAAAAATATGAAAAATGAGGAAAAAAAATAGAAAAAGAAAGAAACAAAGAAAAAAAAAGAAAGAAATAAAAAGGGGACAAAATGCCCCAAAGCAAAGCTCAATAAGGATCAATGCATAAGTGTTGTGAAATGAAAAGAAAATGCATGAGTGTGTTAAAAAGTGAAAAATGGGTAGTTAGGTTAGAACTTAATTGTATAGGATGTCATAGGTTAGGTGGGAAGTTTAAGTTGATCAAAGATTCAAATTTCAAGCTCACTTGACCATATATGCATCCTACCTTGACCCTAGCCCCATTATAACCTACGAAAAGACCTCATGATACTTGTATGCATGCATTGAATAAATGTTGATTGTTAGAAGAAAAACAAATCTTAGAAAGCATGAAATAGAGGAGAATTGAGAGAATCAACCCTAAACACTTGAGCGAATAGAGTGCAAACACATCCGGTGAGGGTTTGATGCTCAATTACATGTTTTCACCTATAATCATCACTTTTCTTGCAAGTTTGTAAAAATATTTAATAACTCAATTCAATTATGGATTAGACTTACTAGTCCTTAGCCCTTGTGCATATATGTAGATTGTATTTAGTTAGCCTTCATTGAATAAATATTGATACCCTTTGCTTTCTCTTGGTTTAAGCATGAGGACATGCTTGGTTTAAGTGTGGGGAGGTTGATAAACCCAATTTGTAGGGTTTATCTTGTGCTTGATTTAGGGGTTTTACAACCTTTTACCCATATTTATTCAATGAAATAGCATGGTTTCATGATTGTCTCCTAATTTGTGCTTAAGTGTGAAAACATGCTTTCTACGTCTTTAATTAGCTAAATTCAATTCACCTTGGTTCCACTAGATGCCTTGATTTGTTTGTTAAGTGATTTCAGGTTGAAAAGGCTAGGAAGGATCAAAGGAGTAAAAAGGAAAGCATGCAAAATGGAGAACACATGGAAAAAAGCCAAAGAATTGGATATGTCCATCTACGCGCACGTGCACTGTACGCACACGCGTGGATCGCGAAATTGCAAGGGACGCGCACGCGCGCCGTGCGCGTACGCGTCGATGGTCGCACATGATTTTTTAATAGAAAACGTGCCCAGCAATTTTGAGGAGCTGTGGGGCCCAGTTTACAACCAACTTTGGTGCCAAAATGCATTTAAAGGACCAAGGATTGGAGGAAATCAACAACTTAGCATCATTTACACACATTAATATTAGTTTTAGTTAGTTTTAGAGAGAGAAGCTCTCACTTCTCTCTAGAATTAGGAGTAGGTTTAGCTCAATAATCATAGATCTAGGTTTCAATTCATGTTTTCATCTACTTCTACCTTTCAATTCCTTGTTTCTACATCTTGTTCTTCTATTCTTTTGTTGTAATTTCCTTTATGTTGTTTCTATGTTTTGTTGTAGATCTACTCTTGTTCCCTTTCTTTTCTTTCAATTCAAGTTGAGGTAATTCATAATAATTGTTGTAGATCTACTCTTGTTCCCTTCCTTTCATACCTTCCAAGTGTTTGTCAAAATGCTTGAGAAGATGTTAGAGTATATTTTAGTACTCTTGGCTTAGGAAGGTAACTTAGGAACTCTTAAGTTACTAATGTCCAAGTGATTGACGATTGGGAGCCATTAACTCTAGATCTCACTAATTGATTTGGTGGAGAACTAAGACTTATGGACTTGGATTGACATAGCTCACTTGACTTTCCCCTACTATTAGTTAGGGGTTAACTTTGTGGGGTTGGTCCTTGCCAATTCTTATGTTTTGGTTAGAGATAAGGATAGAGATCCTTGACCACCAAACCTTGCCAAGACCTCTTTAGTTGTTAGTTTTTTTCATTTCCATTTACTTTTCATGCCTCTTATCAAAAACCCCAAATATAACTCATAACCAATAACAAGACACTTTATTGCAATTCCTAGGGAGAACGACCTGAGGTTTAAATACTTCGGTTTATAGATTTTAGGGGTTTGTTACTTGTGACAAACAAATTGTTTGTATGAAATGACTATTGTTGGTTTAGAAACTATACTTTACAACAAGACTCCATTAGTGAAATTCTAATCCATCAAAAGTCTTCTCATCAGATCCTCCAAGAAGGATGATGATGATTCCTCCTCCTCCAAAAAGAAAGACAAAGGAAAAGGGCCAATAAACTGAAGCTGTTCAAGGTTTTTGAGTCCTATGGTGGACACTTTTAAAATTCTAAAATTCTGTTTAGTTTTCTTTATGTTTCTATTTAATAATAGTTGCAATGCTAGGATAGTTTATGTTTTATGTTTAATTTCCTGAAGTCTTTTATGAGTCCTTTATGTTTTCAAGAAAGAAAATGCAATGTTATTTGAAGTTTCATAATCATCAATAAAAGAATAGTTTGTTTCCACAAGAGTCTATTGTGAGTTGTGCAAAAACAAGAGTAGAAGAGACTAAGACCAAGTGAGACCATTCAAAATTAAGAGACAAGGAACTAAGTAAAGGACCCTGGATGAATTTGAAAGAAAATAAGTCATAATAAGCAATTAGACTTGGAGGGGTATGACAAGTAGAGACTAAGAGTGTCCCTTGAATATCCATAGAACCAAGAAGTAGTAAGCAACAAAGACCCAAGGCTCTGAGCATCAACTACTAGGATGAAAGGAAACACTAAATAGCTCAAAAGAGTTAGATATCCTAGTAGATGCTTGTGGTGAAGATGTGTCAAGAAAAGAGACCTGAGCAAGTAAATTCTTAGGGGTGTTTCAACACCTAATACCCTAAAGCCAACTGGTTTGGGAGGGCTAATTGAAAGCCTAATTAAAAGGTCGTCTTGAGACAAAACATTTAGAGTCGTGGTCAATGAAAAAAAAAGAATTGAAAATGAAAGAACAAACAAAGAAGAAGAAACAATCCTTGCTACTTCAAGGTGACAATCAATAGAAAGGGAACCTAAGGCAAATACATGGAAGAATCCTAAAGAGTCTAGGAGTTCATTTTGACATCAAATCATTAAGATTCATGCATGAGTTAACACATATCCCTATCTTTGGTAGTGAATGCTTTTCTTCAAGGTCAAGTTTCAATCCAATTAAAGACTACTCACATTGATTTGCTTGGGACAAGCAAAGCTTAAGTTTGGTGTTGTGATGACTTGCATCATTTACCCTTTTTTCTTGACTAAAAAGGACCATAAAAGAGCATAATCTCATTTAATCATTACAATTCATGAACTAATTGATGAATATTCTGGTACATTGCATTGAAATGGGTTTGTGTTGAATTTCAGGTGAAAAAAACAACAAAAAGGGAAGAAAACAACAAAACAAAGCTAGGCGTGTAAAACTAGCGTGCCACTTGGAGCAAACGCCATGAAAGTGTGTGGGCGTGGCACGCCAGGAGCTGGGCGTGGCACGCCAGTAAAGATTTCCAGAGAAGCATGATTCAATCTTTTACATGGGCGTGGCACGCCAGAAGCTGGGCATGGAACGCCAGTATTGTTTTCCAGAGAGCAATGCTGAAAGCCACAAAAGGGGCGTGGCACGCCAAGACCATCACACATGATGGGCATGCCACTTGAACCATTGGGGGTGGCACGCCAGTTCATCAATGCAGAAAGGACAACCACTTGGGCGTGCCACTTGGTATCGAAGGCGTGGCATGCTAGCTCCAAACCATAACTTGGGCGTGCAACTTGAAGACCCAGGCGTGGCACGCCAAGCTTAAAGGAGCCACCTTAAGGTGGGCATGCCACTTGAGCATCAAGGCGTGGCACGCCAGTACAAATTTCCAGAGAAGAGATTGAAGGTCCAAGCACTTGGGCGTGCCACTTGGTGTCGAAGGCGTGGCACGCCAACTCTCATCCTCACTTGGGCGTGCCACTTGAAGACCCAGGCGTGGCACGCCAACACTAGAGATGGCCAAAGTAAAGCTAGGCGTGCCACTTGGTGTCGAAAACGTGGCACGCCAGCTCTCATCCTCACTTGGGCGTGCCACTTGAAGACCCAGGCGTGGCACGCCAACACTAGAGAAGGCCAAAAGCAAAGCTAGGCATGCCACTTGGTGTCGGAGGAGTGGCACGCTAGCTCTCATCCTCACTTGGGCGTGCCACTTGAAGACCCAGGCGTGGCACGCCAACACTAGAGAAGGCCAAGCAAAGCTGGGCGTGCCACTTGAGGTCGAAGGCGTGGTGGTGCACGAAATTGTGATCTCTGGTAATGGCTCCAAAAACATGGTGCTCTAATCTCAATTCATAATTTGTCACAACTTCGATACAACTAACCAGCAAGTGCACTGGGTCGTCCAAGTAATAAACCTCACGTGAGTAAGGGTCGATCCCACGGAGATTGTTGGTATGAAGCAAGTTATGGTCACCTTGTAAATCACAGTCAGGCGGATAATAATTGATTATGGAGTTTTAGAAATTAATTAATAAGTAAACATAGAATAGGGATAGAAACACTTATGTAATTCATTGGTGAGAATTTCAGATAAGCATGTAGAGATGCTTTCGTTCCTCTGAACCTCTGCTTTCCTGCTGTCTTCATCCAATCAGTCTTACTCATTTCCATGGCTGGCTTTATGCAAGGGCATCACCGTTGTCAGTGGCTACATCCCCTCCTCTTGTGAAAATGGTCCAAGATGCCCTGTCACGGCACGGCTAATCATCTGAGGTTCCCGATCATGCTGGAATAGGATTCACCCTCCTTTTGCGTCTGTCACTACGCCCAGCACTCGCGAGTTTGAAGCTCGTCACATTCATTCAATCATTGAATCCTACTCGGAATACCACAGACAAGGTTTAGACTTTCCGGATTCTCTTGAATGCCGCCATCAATCTAGCTTACACCACGAAGATTCTGATTAAGAGATCTAAGAGATACTCATTCAATCTAATGTAGAACGGAAGTGGTTGTCAGGCACGCGTTCATAGGGAATGATGATGATTGTCACGTTCATCACATTCAGGTTGAAGTGCGAATGAATATCTTAGAAGCGGAATAAGTTGAGTTGAATAGAAAATAGTAGTACTTTGCATTAATCTTTGAGGAACAGCAGAGCTCCACACCTTAATCTATGGAGTGCAGAAACTCTACCGTATGAAAATACATAAGTGAAAGGTCCAGGCATGGCCGAGAGGCCAGCCTTCAAATGTGATCTAAGATAGCATACAACTGATCAAAGATGTCTAATACAATAGTAAAAGGTCCTATTTATAATAAACTAGCTACTAGGGTTTACAGAAGTAAGTAATTGATGCATAAATCCACTTCCGGGGCCCACTTGGTGTGTGCTTGGGCTGAGCTTGAGTGTTTCACGTGTAGGTCCTTCTTGGAGTTGAACACTAGTTTTTGTGCCAGTTTGGGCGTTGAACTCCACTTTGCATCTTGTTTGTGGCGCTGGACGCCAGAATTGGGCAGAGAACTGGCGTTGAACGCCAGTTTGTGTCGTCTAAACTTGGGCAAAGTATGGACTATTATACATTGCTGGAAAGCCCTGGATGTCTACTTTCGAACGCAATTGGAAGCGCGCCATTTTGAGTTTTGTAGCTCCAGAAAATCCATTTTGAGTGAAGGTAGGTCAGAATCCAACAGCATCAGCAGTCCTTCTTCAACCTCTGAATCTGATTTTTGCTCAAGTCCCTCAATTTCAGCCAGAAAATACCTGAAATCACAGAAAAATACACAAACTCATAGTAAATTCCAGAAATGTGAATTTAACATAAAAACTAATGAAAACATCCCTAAAAGTAACTAGATTCTACTAAAAACATACTAAAAACAATGCCAAAAAGCGTATAAATTATCCGCTCATCACAACACCAAACTTAAATTGTTGCTTGTCCCCAAGCAAATGAAAATCAAATAGGATAAAAAGAAGAGAATATACTATAAATTCCAAACTATCAATGAAACATAGCTCCAATCAGATGAGCGGGACTTGTAGCTTTTTTTGCCTCTTGAATAGTTTTGGCGTCTCACTTTATCCATTGAAGTTCAGAATGATTGGCATCTATAGGAACTCAGAGTTCAGATAGTGTTATTGATTCTCCTAGTTCAGTATGATGATTCTTGAACACAGCTTCTTTATGAGTCTTGGCCGTGGCCCCAAGCACTTTGTTTTCCAGTATTACCACCGGATACATAAATGCCACAGACACATAATTGGGTGAACCTTTTCAGATTGTGACTCAGCTTTGCTAAAGTCCCCAATTAGAGGTATCCAGGGTTCTTAAGCACACTCTTTTTTTGCTTTGGACCTTGACTTTAACCGCTCAGTCTCAAGTTTTCACTTGACACCTTCACGCCACAAGCACATGGTTAGGGACAGCTTGGTGTAGCCGCTTAGGCCAGGATTTTATTCCTTTAGGCCCTCCTATCCAGTGATGCTCAAAGCCTTGGGATCCTTCTTATTTACCCTTACCTTTTGGTTTTAAGGGTTATTGGCTTTTTGCTCTTGCCTCTTGATTTTAAGAGCTTTTGGCTTTTTCTGCTTGTTTTTTCTTTTTATTTTTTTCGCCTATTTTTTTTCTTTTTTTTTTCTGCAAGCTTTGTTCTTTGCTGCTTTTTCTTACTTCAAGAATCATTTTTATGATTTTTCAGATTATCAAATAACATGTCTCCTTATCATCATTCTTTCAAGAGCCAACATATTTAACATTCTTAAACAACAACTTCAAAAGACATATGCATTGTTCAAGCATTCATTCAGAAAACAAAAAGTATTGTCATCACATCAATATAATTAAACTAAGTTCAAGGATAAATTCAAAACTCATGTACTTCTTGTTCTTTTGAATTAAAGCAGTTTTCATTTAAGAGAGGTGATGGGTTCATAGAACATTCATAACTTTAAGACATAGTTACTAACTTCTAATGATCATGTAATGAAGACACAAACATAGATAAGCACATAACATAGAGAAAACGAAAAACAAAGAAAGTAAGAACAAGGAATGAGTCCACCTTAGTGATGGTGGCGTTTCCTTCTTGAGGAACCAATGATGTCCTTGAGCTCTTCTATGTCTCTTCCTTGCCTTTGTTGCTGCTCCCTCATTGCTTTTTGATCTTTTCTGATTTCATGAAGGATGATGGAGTGCTCTTGATGTTCCACCCTTAGTTTTCCCATGTTGGAACTGAATTCTCCTAGGAAGGTGTTGATTTGCTCCCAATAGTTTTGTGGAGGAAAATGCATTTGAGGCATCTCCGGGATCTCATGGTGATGAGCTTCCTGCACCTCTTGAGCTCCATGAATGGGCTCTCTTGCTTGCTCCATCTTTTTCTTAGTGATGGGCTTGTCCTCTTTAATGAGGATATCTCCCTCTATGTCAATCCCAGCCGAATTGCATAGGTGGCAAATGAGGTGAGGAAAGGCTAACCTTGCCATAGTGGAGGACTTGTCAGCCACCTTGTAGAGTTCTTGAGGTATAATCTCATGAACTTCCACCTCTTCTCTAATCATGATGCTATGAATCATGATGGCCCGATCCACAGTAACTTCAGATCGGTTGCTAGTGGGGATGATGGAGCATTGGATGAATTCCAACCATCCTCTAGCCACAGGCTTGAGGTCCAATCTTCTTAGTTGAACCAGCTTGCCTTTGGAGTCAATCTTCTATTGAGCTCCTTCCACACATATGTCCATAAGGACTTGGTCCAACCTTTGATCAAAGTTGACTCTCCTTGTGTAGGGGCGTGCGTTCTCTTCCATGTTTGGCAAGTTGAACGCCAACCTTACATTCTCCGGACTAAAATCTAAGTATTTCCCCCGAACCATTGTAAAATAGTTCTTTGGATCCGGGTTCTTACTTTGATCATGGTTCTTGGTGATCCATGCATTGGCATAGAACTCTTGAACCATTAGGATGCCGACTTGTTGGATGGGATTTGTTAGAACTTCCCAACCTCTTCTTTGAATTTCATGTCAGATCTCCGGATACTCATTTCTTTTGAGTTTGAAAGGGACCTCGGGGATCACCTTCTTCTTGGCCACAACATCATAGAAGTGGTTTTGATGGACTTTGGAGATGAACCTTTCCATCTCCCATGACTCGGAGGTGGAAGCTTTTGTCTTCCCTTTCCCTTTTCTAGAGGATTCTCCGGTCTTAGGTGCCATCAATGGTAATGGAAAAACAAAAATCTTATGCTTTTACCAAACCAAACTTAGAATTTTGCTTGCACTCGAGCAAGAGAAGAAAGAAAAGATGAAGAAGAAGAAAAAGAAGAAAATATGGAGAAGAGAGGGAAGATGTGTTTCGGCCAAGAAGAGAAGAGAGGGTTGTGTTGTGTGAAAATGAGGAAGAATGGAAGGCTTTATATAGGGAAGGGAGGGGGGTGAAGTTCGGCCATGTAGGGTGGGAAATTGATTTTGAATTTTGAAGGTAGGTGGAGTTTATGAGGTAGGTTTATGGGGAAGAGTGGATGGATGTGAGTGGTGAAGAGGTGATGGGGAAGAGAGATTGAGGTGATTGGTGAATGGTTTTGGGGAAGAGTGTTTATGGGATTTTATGAAAGAGGGGTGAGAAGAAGTGAGTGGAGGAAGGTGGGGATCCTGTGGGGTCCACAGATCCTGAGGTGATCCTGTGGGGTCCACAGATCCTGAGATGATCCTGTGGGGTCCACAGATCCTGAGGTGTTCAAGGATTTATAACCTTGCACCAAATTAGGCATGTAAAATGCCCTTGCACACAACTCTGGGCGTTCAGCACCAGGTTGGTGCCCATTTTGGGCGTTCAACGCCCATTTGTTGCCCATTTCTGGCGTTGAACGCCAGAACCATGCTTGTTCTGGGCGTTCAGCGCCAGCTCCTCTCCAGGGTCCAATTCTGGCGTTCAGCGCCCAGATGATGCCCATTTTGGGCGTTCAGCGCCCAGATACTGCCCATTTTGGGCGTTCAGCGCCAGAACCATGCTTTGTTCTGGCGTTGAACGCCAGGCAGATGCTTCCTCCAGGGTGTGATTTTTCTTCTGCTGTTTTTGATTTCGTTTTCAAATTTTATATTTACTTTGTGACTCCACATGATCATGAACCTATAAAAACATATAACTAAGAAAAATATAGTTAGATAAAAATTGGGTTGCCTCCCAACAAGCGCTTCTTTAATGTCAATAGCTTGACAGTGGGCTCTCATGGAGCCTCACAGATATTCAGAGCATTGTTGAGACTCTCCAACACCAAACTTAGAGTTTGGATATGGGGGTTCAACACCAAACTTAGAGTTTGGTTGTGGCCTCCCAACACCAAACTTAGAGTTTGACTGTGGGGGCTTTGTTTGACTCTGCTTTGAGAGAAGCTTTTTCTGCTTCCTCTCCATGGATGCAGAGAGAGATCCTTGAGTTGTAAACACAAGGTTGTCCTCATTTATTTGAAGGATCAATTCTCCTCTGTCCACATCAATCACAGCGCTTGCTGTGGCCAGGAAAGGTCTTCCTAGGATGATGGATTCATCCTCTTCCTTTCCAGTATCCAGGACTATGAAATTAGCAGGGATGTAAAGGCCTTCAACCTTTACTAACACGTCCTCTACTTGTCCATAAGCCTGTTTTCTTGAATTGTCTGCCATTTCTAATGAGATTTTAGTAGCTTGCACCCCATAGATTCCCAGTTTCTCTATTACAGAGAGGGGCATGAGGTTTATCCCTGAACCAAGATCACACAGAGCCTTAAAGATCATGGTGCCTATGATACAAGGTATTATGAACTTTCCAGGATCCTGTCTCTTCTGAGGCAATGTCAGTTGATCCAGATCACTTAGTTCATTGGTGAACAAGGGAGGTTCTGATGAGTATTTTGGTGAAAAATAAATTTCTCCCAAAACACACAAATCTAACCGGCAAGTGTACCGGGTCGCATCAAGTAATAAAAACTCACGGGAGTGAGGTCGATCCCACAGGGATTGAAGGATTGAGCAATTTTAGTTTAGTGGTTGATTTAGTCAAGCGAATTGAGTGTTGGTTGGGTGATTTGTGATTTGCAGAATGTAAATTACATGAAAGTAAAGAGAGTAGGAAATTAAATTGCTGAATCTTAAAGAACAAGAAATTAAATGGCAGAAACTTAGAGTTCAAGAAATGTAAATTACGGAATCTTAAAGTGCAAGGAATGTAAATTGCTTGAAATGTAAAGCGGATTGGGACGTGGGTTTGCAGAAATTAAACAAGGAAAAGTTAAATTGCATCAAACAGAAGAGTAAAAGGGAATTGGGATTGAAACGGATCTTGAAGCAGTAAAGTAAATGAACATTAAAAGCAAGAAACAGAATGTAAATTGGAGATTTGGATCTCAGGACCCAGAGACTAGAAAACTAAGTCTAGATCTCAATGCCTTCCTAGATCCAATAAGAACAATTGCAAGGGAATTGTAAATTGCAAAGAGAATAGATGAAGAGCAATTAACCGGAAATGAAGTTCAATTAACAGTAAAGAAACAGAGAGATCCAAGATTGAGATTGAAACAGAATTTCTTCAATTCTCCGATCCAAGATCCAAGACAATTGCAATTGAAATAGAAAGCAATAAAATGAAGAGGAAGAGAAGTGAATTCTCCTTCCCCAAGACAAAGAAATTAAAGATCACTCAATATCCAAAGCTCTCCGAAAACTATTATGAAAATTCCAAAAGGAAAGCTCCCTGAAGGACTTGAATTCTATCCTATTTATACACTTTCTTCAAATGATCTTCAAGCCTTGAGTTGGGCCTTTGCTCTTGGTGGAATTGGGTTGAAAGAGGCCTTGGTTGATTGCTCTTGAAGTTTGGAGAAGAACCAAAGTGAACCAATTGAACCGGGTTTGAGTTTTGCAAAAGTTGGACCAAAAGTTGGAGCTAAAGTTAGGGGTCTAACTTTGGCTCCAACTTTTCATAGCAGCCCACAAAACTTACTGGTATGAACGTTGGTGCCAACGTTAGGGGTCTAACTTTGACCCTAACGTTGCTCTTGCCTTGTGTGCTAGTGGCGCCAACGTTAGCCACCAAGTTAGGGGGCTAACGTTGGCACAAACTTTTGCTCCTCTTCCTTGAATTTTCATGTGCCAACGTTAGCCTCCAAGTTAGGGGGCTAACGTTGGCGCAAACGTTGGATGGCCAGGGAGGAATTCATGTGCCAACGTTAGCCTCAAAGTTAGGGGGCTAACGTTGGCTCAAACTTTTGGTGCCCAGGGGAGAAATTCATGTGCCAACGTTAGCCTCAAAGTTAGGGGGCTAACGTTGGCGCAAACTTTTGGAGCCCAGGGGAGAATTTTCAAGTTCCAACGTTAGCCTCCAAGTTAGGGGGCTAACGTTGGGGCTAACTTTTCAACCAAAAGTTTGTGCAAAAGTTTGATGCTAACTTTAGGTCCAGCTTCTTGCTTCCTGGTTCAATTTCACTTATTCCATTGTCCTCTCTTCACTCCTAGCCATTCCTTCTTGCTTCAACCTTTCTCCAAGCTTTCTTCACCTATCATTAATCAACCAAACTCATCAAAGCTATGCTCAAAATCATGAGATATTCATTCTTTCATAATATGCAACAAATATAGCATAAAACCTCATGAAATGGCATGAATTCATATATGGTTGGTTCAATCAAGGGAAACATGAAAATCTACTCAATTAGCTTGCTTGTAGCTCAAGAAAGTGCATAATTCTAATGAAAACAAAAGAAAAAGACTAGTTAAAATAGGCTAGGATGACTTGTCATCAGGTTCATCTTCCCAAGTCTCAATACCAAATAATTTGGCATTTAGCTTCATGATTGCACCAAGGAACTTGGCAGCTTGCTCTTCAGTAACATCCTCATTCTCTTCAGAAGAGGAATACTCATCAGAGCTCATGAATGGCATAAGGAGGTTTAATAGAATCTCTATGGTCTCTAGATGAGCCTCAGATTCCTTTGGTTCCTTAGAGGGAAACTCCTTATTGATCACTGGACGTCCCAGGAGGTCTTCCTCCTTGGGATTCATGTCCTCTCCTTCCCTTACAGGTTCGGCCATGATGCTTATGTCAATGACATTGCACTCTCCTTTTGGATTCTCTTCTGTATTGCTTGGGAGAGTACTAGGAGGGATTTCAGTGATCCTTTTACTCAGCTGGCCCACTTGTGCTTCCAAATTTCTAATGGAAGACCTTGTTTCATTCACGAAACTTGCAGCGGCCTTGGATAGATCAGAGACTAAGTTTGCTAAATTAAAAGTATTTTGTTCAGAGTTCTCTGTCTGTTGCTGAGTGGATGATGGAAAAGGCTTGCTATTGCTAAACCTGTTTCTTCCACCATTATTAAAGCCTTGTTGAGGCTTTTGATCCTTCCATGAGAGATTTGGGTGATTTCTCCATGATGGATTATATGTGTTTCCATAAGGTTCACCCATATAATTTACCTCTGCTATTACAGGGTTCTCTGGATCATAAGCTTCTTCTTCAGAAGATGCCTCCTGAGTACTGTTGGATGCAGCTTGCATTCCATTCAGACTCTGGGAAATCATATTGACTTGCTGAGTCAATATTTTATTCTGAGCCAATATGGCACTCAGAGTATCAATTTCAAGAACTCCCTTCTTCATAGGCGTCCCATTACTCACAGGATTCCTCTCAGAAGTGTACATGAACTGGTTATTAGCAACCATGTCAATGAGTTCTTGAGCTTCTGTAGGTGTTTTCTTTAGGTGAATGGATCCACCTGCAGAAGTATCCAATGACATCTTTGCCAATTCAGACAAACCATCATAGAAGATATCCAGGATGGTCCATTCTGAAAGCATGTCATTAGGACACTTTTTGGTCAGTCCTTTGTATCTCTCCCAAGCTTCATAGAGGGATTCACCTTCTTTCTGTCCGAAGGTCTGAACGTCCACTCTAAGTTTACTAAGCTTTTGAGGAGGAAAGAACTTGGCTAAGAAAGCCGTGACTAGCTTATCCCAAGAGTTCAGGCTATCTCGGGGTTGAGAGTCCAACCATACTCTAGCTCTGTCTCTTACAGCAAAAGGGAAAAGCATGAGCCTGTAGACTTCAGGATCTACTCCATTAGTCTTAACAGTATCACAGATCTGCAAGAATTCAGTTAAGAACTGAAAAGGATCTTCAGATGGAAGTCCATGAAACTTGCAGTTCTGCTGCATCAGAGAAACTAATTGAGGTTTCAGCTCAAAGTTGTTTGCTCTAATGGCAGGAATGGAGATGCTTCTTCCATGTAAATTAGAATTAGGTGCAGTAAAGTCACCAAGCATCCTCCTTGCATTATTATTGTTGGGTTCGGCTGCCATCTCCTTTACTTGTTCGAAATTTTCAATAAGGTTGTCTCTGGATTGTTGTAATTTAGCTTCTCTTAGTTTCCTCTTCAGAGTCCTTTCAGGTTCTGGATCAGCTTCAACAAAAATGCCTTTTTCCTTGTTCCTGCTCATAAGAAAGAGAAGAGAACAAGAAAAGAAGAGGAATCCTCTATGTCACAGTAAAGAGGTTCCTTATTGTTAGTAGAAGAAGAGAAAAATTCGAACACAGATGGAAGAGGGGGTTCGAATTTGGTGAGTGATGTGAGCAAGAGATGTTAGCAGATGAATAAATAAATAGAATAAGATGAGAGAGAAGGAGAATTTTCAAAAATTATTTTTGAAAAAGAGTTAGTGATTTTCGAAAATAGTTTTTGAAAAATGTTAGTAATTTTCGAAAATTAAGATTTAAAAATTGAAATAATTAGTTAATTAAAAAGAAATTTTGAAAAAAAAGGGAGATATTTTTGAAAATTAGAGAGAGAGAGAGTTAGTTAGGTAGTTTTGAAAAAGATAAGAAACAAACAAAAAGTTAGTTAGTTAGTTGAAACAAATTTTTAAAAGATAAGAAGTTAGGAAGTTAGAAGAGATATTTTGAAATCAATTTTTTTTAAAAAGGTGAGATAAGAAGATATTTTTGAAAAGATATGATAGAAATTAGTTTTTGAAAAGATTTGAATTTTTAAAATCACAATTAATGACTTGATTCACAAGAAATCACAAGATATGATTCTAGAACTTAAAGTTTGAATCTTTCTTAACAAGTAAGTAACAAACTTGAAATTTTTGAATCAAAACATTAATTGATTATGTTATTTTCGAAAATTTGATATAAAAATAAGAAAAAGATTTTTGAAAAATATTTTTGGAATTTTCGAAAATAACTAAGAAATTTGAAAAAGATTTGATTTTTGAAAAAGATTTTGGAAAAGATGAGATTTTTAAATTGAAAATTTGATTTGACTCATAAAAACAACTAGATTTTTAAAAATTTTTGAAAAAGTCAAATCTAATTTTCGAAATTTTAAGAGAGAAAAAGGGAAAGATATTTTTTTTTATTTTTGAATTTTTAATAATGAGAGAGAAAAACAAGAAAAATGATGCAATGCATGAAATTTTTAGATTAAAACAATGAATGCATGCAAGAATGCTATGAATGTCAAGATGAACACCAAGAACACTTTGAATGTCAAGATGAACACCAAGAACATATTTTTGAAAAATTTTTAATGCAAGAAAAACATGCAATACACCAAACTTAGAATTCTTTAATGCTTCGGCACTAAGAATTCAAGAATGCATATGAAAAACAAGAAAAGACACAAAACATGCAAATGCAAAGATCAAACAAGAAGACTTACCAAGAACAACTTGAAGATCATGAAGAACACTATGAATGCATGAGAATTTTCGAAAAATGCAAGATGCACATGCAATTGACACCAAACTTATAACATGACTCAAGACTCAAACAAGAAACACAAAATATTTTTGATTTTTATGATTTTATGATTTTTTTTGTATTTTTATTTTAAAATTTTTGAAAATCATTTTGAAAAAGAAAAAGAATAAGGATTCAAAAATTTTCATATGAATTCCAGGAATCTTGTACTCTTTAGTCTAAAGCTCCAATCTGAGGGTTAGACATGGCTTAATAGCCAGTCAAGCTTTAGAATGGATTTACATCCATTGAGGTGATTAGTTGAAGACCAATCCCAAAGGAGTTTGGGTATGGATTTTCAGCCAGATAGGATTCAACATGTTACCATGAAACTCTAGAATTCATTCTTGAAAGTTTTGAAGCCATAGAATAATTTATTTTTGAAAACATTATTTTTATTATATTTTTTTTCTCGAAAACAAAAGAAAAATTTTTTTGAAAGATTTTTGAAAAATTTTTGAAAACTTTTTGAAAAGAAAACGAAAAGAAAGTTACCCAATCTGAGCAACAAGATGAACCGTCAGTTGTCCAAACTCGAACAATCCCCGGCAACGGCGCCAAAAACTTGGTGCACGAAATTGTGATATCTGGTAATGGCTCCAAAAACTTGGTGCTCTAATCTCAATTCATAATTTGTCACAACTTCGATACAACTAACCAGCAAGTGCACTGGGTCGTCCGAGTAATAAACCTTACGTGAGTAAGGGTCGATCCCACAGAGATTGTTGGTATGAAGCAAGCTATGGTCACCTTGTAAATCTCAGTCAGGCGGATAATAATTGATTATGGAGTTTTCGAAATTAATTAATAAGTAAACATAGAATAGGGATAGAAACACTTATGTAATTCATTGGTGAGAATTTAAGATAAGCATGTAGAGATGCTTTCGTTCCTCTGAACCTCTGCTTTCCTGCTGTCTTCATCCAATCAGTCTTACTCCTTTCCATGGCTGGCTTTATGCAAGGGCATCACCGTTGTCAGTGGCTACATCCCCTCCTCTTGTGAAAATGGTCCAAGATGCCCTGTCACGGCACGGCTAATCATCTGAGGTTCCCGATCATGCTGGAATAGGATTCACCCTCCTTTTGCGTCTGTCACTATGCCCAGCACTCGCGAGTTTGAAGCTTGTCACAGTCATTCAATCATTGAATCCTACTCGGAATACCACAGACAAGGTTTAGACTTTCCGGATTCTCTTGAATGCCGCCATCAATCTAGCTTACACCACGAAGATTCTGATTAAGAGATCTAAGAGATACTCATTCAATCTAATGTAGAACGGAAGTGGTTGTCAGGCACGCGTTCATAGGGAATGATGATGATTGTCACGTTCATCACATTCAGGTTGAAGTGCGAATGAATATCTTAGAAGCAGAATAAGTTGAGTTGAATAGAAAATAGTAGTACTTTGCATTAATCTTTGAGGAACAGCAGAGCTCCAAACCTTAATCTATGGAGTGCAGAAACTCTACCGTATGAAAATACATAAGTGAAAGGTCCAGGCATGGCCGAGAGGCCAGCCCTCAAATGTGATCTAAGATAGCATACAACTGATCAAAGATGTCTAATACAATAGTAAAAGGTCCTATTTATAATAAACTAGCTACTAGGGTTTACAGAAGTAAGTAATTGATGCATAAATCCACTTCCGGGGCCTACTTGGTGTGTGCTTGGGCTGAGCTTGAGTGTTGCACGTGTAGAGGTCCTTCTTGGAGTTGAACGCCAGTTTTTGTGCCAGTTTGGGCGTTGAACTCCACTTTGCATCTTGTTTCTGGCGCTGGACGCCAGAATTGGGCAGAGAACTGGCGTTGAACGCCAGTTTGTGTTATCTAAACTTGGGCAAAGTATGGACTATTATACATTGCTGGAAAGCCCTGGATGTCTACTTTCCAACGCAATTGGAAGCCCGCCATTTTAAGTTCTGTAGCTCCAGAAAATCATTTTGAGTGCAGGGAGGTCAGAATCCAACAGCATCAGCAGTCCTTCTTCAACCTCTGAATCTGATTTTTGCTCAAGTCCCTCAATTTCAGCCAGAAAATACCTGAAATCACAGAAAAACACACAAACTAATAGTAAAGTCCAGAAATGTGAATTTAACAAAAAAACTAATGAAAACATCCCTAAAAGTAACTAGATTCTACTAAAAACATACTAAAAACAATGCCAAAAAGCGTATAAATTATCCGCTCATCACGTGGCACGCCAACCCTCATTATTCACCTGGGCGTGCCACTTGAATTCTGGGTGTGGCACACCACACACTGGGTGTGGCACGCCACACACTGGGCGTGGCATGCCAGTTTTATATTCCAGAGAAGAGAGTGAAGTACATACAAGGGGCATGGCACGCCATATCCTGGGCGTGCCACGCTAGTTCAACTTTCCAGAGAGGAGAAGAAGAATGAAAAGGCCTGGGCGTGCCACTTGGGCTCGAAGGCGTGGCACGCCAGGGACACCAACACATGGGGCGTGCCACTTGAAGAGCTGGGCATGGCGCGCCAAGCCAAATTGGAGGCTGGGCATGGCACGGCACTTAAACGCCTGTCACACGCCAAGCTAGAAGGTCACGTTTGTTGAATTTTCCTTTCCCTCCGAATTGTAATTTTCTTTTCTCTTTTTTATTTTCTTTATTCAAGTGCTAGGAGTAGTATAAATAACCCCTGAAAGTACTGAGAAGGGGTAGTTGGGTAGTAGTTTTGTTGAAGTATAGTTAGATTTACTTTTCACATTATCTCTTTCATCTTTTGTACTTTTCTCTAAGTTATGAGTAGCTAAATTCCCTCTCATTCAGAGAGGAAGCTCTATTGTACTTGATAGATTAATGATAGTGAATTTCTTCTTCTCTTCATCTTCTCTTAGATTTGCTAGAAGGAATTTTGTTTTAATGCTAGTGTTCAATCATCTTGGGAAAGAGGTTGAATGCAAAATGGGTTTCATGGGAACCTTGGAAAAGGAAACATGAAATCATTCTTGAAATCTCTTTTCACATTTGAGTAGATCTGGGTTTTGGTGATTAGATATGGTGACATATAATCCACCCTCTATTCTGGATCTACAAGGATGTGTGGTATAATCAGGGACCAAGCATATCTCTCTTCATGAGCAATTAGACCAAGGAATTGGCTGATTATCAAGATTTGAGAGATTGAGTCACCAAGGGATTGCGGCTCAATCAATCATAATTGCCAAGAGGTCAATGAGTTACATGATTGAAGATGAGATGAGCTGGATTTAATCCAAAGAGAACAACATCTCCTAATATCAATGAATTCCCCCTATTCTTATCTTCCAAATTCTTTATTAATTTCTTTGTATTCTGTCAATCCCCATTCCCATTTACGATTAAGTCATTTATGTTTTTGCACTTTACATTATTGCCATTTCCTTTTTTGCACTTTACTACTTCTCTTTACTTTTGAGTCATTTACATTCCTGCTCATTTATAATTCTGCAATCACATTCTATATTGCTCATCTTGACTAATTCATCCATTGATTAAAATTGCTTAAATCTACCAATCTCTGTGGATACGATCCCACTCCACTATGGGTTATTACTTGACAATAATTTTGGTGCACTTGCCAAAAGAACGGATTCATCATTTTTATATGGGGGGTGAATTCCGGTCATCATTCACTCAAGCCAATCACAAAACAAAGCTTGCTGGAAAGAGTCACTCACAACACGGGGCATTAACTGGCTCTTTTTTTCATTTGAGGTTATTCCTCTTAATAAATTGGAAGAAAAGGAAGAAATTCATGAACAAAATGTCAAGCTAATGACAGTAAAAGAGCACTTGTTGGGAGGCAACCCAACTAAAGGTAATTTTCTTTTCATAGCTAGTCAATAAAAGAGTCAAGAAGGCTTCGCTGCATTGCAAGGAGTCAAGTTTGGTGTTGCACACCAAAGAAATTCAGAGATGAATGTGCAATTCTATGTTTGGTGTTCCACCATAGACTTTCCTATGGAGCACATTACATTTCTCATCATAACTAGTTAGAAGCTCCAAGTAATCAGAGAAAATACCTGACAATTTTTTTATTTTCAGTCATTGTTTATCTTTTTGATAAAAGCACTTGCAAGTTCACATGTATGTTCATCTTGCTGCATTTAGAAGTAAGAAATGAACTAAGTTTGGTGTTCACACACCAACTTATGTTTTGAAAATCACAAGCATACATATAGACTTATCATTCCTTGAGTGCTTGGGGAACAAGCAACTTCTAATAGTTTTGTAGGAAGATAATCAAACCGTTGGGAAGACTATGCACCATCATCCAGGAAAAAAGAGAATACCAAAGCTAGGAAGGGTGATGAACAACAAAGAAGATGCCAGAAGGTTGTATTGTCACTTAATTGCTTGTATCTTGAATTGTTAATATTGGAAGTTTGAATACACCCCTGCTGAATAATATACTTATGACTGAATTCAGATGTCTATTTACTTTAAAGTGTCAAATAAATGTGCTAGCCTAGGTGTGTGTGTTTCACTTTCACTTGTTTAAATGCTTGTCTTATCACTTGTCCTTTTCAATTTGAATAAAAGAAATATTTGAACAGAAATGGAATGGTTCCTTTTGACAAGAAGTGAAATAACAGTAAGTGATGGTATATATGTCTGATTGTGTAGTAGCTCACAAATAATGAATAAAAGGGTAGATTATCCCCCTTTTAGTGTAAACTAGGATGCTGTCTATGAATCTTAGCAAATAAAAGTCTTTGGATGAAAGAAAAACAAATAAAAAGAAAGAAAAAGAAAAGCCAAAAGTAAAAATAGAAGAAAGCAAAGAATAAGGCTAGATACTAATAGCTTGGACCTTAAGACATATGCTTGTGATGTCTTTCTACTAGGATCTGCTTGGATGATTAGGTTCTATGGAGTGCTTTAACACTTGGTAACTTGGGTTAACTAACCCGGGATTATCAACCGAAAATCCATTATCAAGAGCAACCTAGTTACAAGGCATTTAGTAACCCAAAGAAGTGCTGGGCACCAATGTCTTAAGAAGAATTATGAGCCAAGTGTCTGTGGTGAATATGTGTTGAGTGCAAATAAGCTAAGAAGCTGCTACAACACATAACACTGAGTTGCTAAAATCAAAGAATAAGTTCACAGAAAAAGAAAATAAAGAAAAGCAATTACCAAAGATGAGTAAATAATAAAAGGTCATAGCAGTATGTTAGTTGATACTTAAAGGAGACAGTCCCTACCTAAGGACAAAAAAAAAGTGAGCTGCAACATTCTCTGCATAAAACCCCATGAACTAATAATAATGACTTGCTGATAGGAACATTACTTTCTGGTTCACTCATTCTTCTCAATAATTCAGTGCTTGCTTAGGGACAAGCAAGATTTAAGTTTGGTGTTGTGTTGCCAGGACATCTTAGGCTAGTTTCACTAGCCTTTTTCTTTGTTTTTAATAGGTTTTATGCACTTTCTTAAGTTATAAGTAAGCAATTGGGTTAGAAATTCATGTATGCCTAGATTCATTCAATCATGGTTAATTTGATGCAATTTCATGATAATTATGCTATAATTACTTGTGTGCTAAGAATGATTAGAATTCTCATGACTTTAGCAAGGCTTTGATGCATGTATTGGTTGATGACAGGTGAAGGAATGCATAAGAGGAAGTTGAAGAAGAAGCATGGAAAGGATGAACAAGAAGCAACGTTGGTGGCCAAGTTGGACCACCAACGTTGCCTCAAACGTTGAGAAGGAAGCAGAGCAAGTTTCTGCATAATTTGCTGGTGCCCACGTTGGAGGAAACGTTGGCAAGCCAATGTTACCCCCAACGTTGTGATAAAATGTGCTTTTTGGAGATTCAGAAAATCTGTAGCGACGCGTACGCGTGGATTGGAAATTCTGATAATCCACGCGCATGTGTAGCTGACACGTATGCGTGGATGGGTAACGTTGGACCAACAACGCTGCCTCAAACGTTGGTGGCCAACGTGCACGATCTTGATCTCAAAATCCTGAATTTAAAAAAGTGCAACGACGCGCACGAATCTATAGCGCATCCGCGCGGGCTTAACTTTTGGGAATCCACGCGCACGCGTACATCATACGCATGTGTGGATAGTCCAACGTTGGAGGGAACATTGCCTGTCCAACGCTGAGGCCAACGTTCTTCTAAAAGATTTTAAAACTGGAATTGGAATTTTTTGCATCCACGCGCATGCGTAGTGTACGCACATGCGTGGATGCGTATTATGACGCCAAGGGCGCGAACGCGCAAGGCACGCGTACGCGTGGGTAGAAAAACATTGGCACTCTAACATTGAGTCAAACGCCAATGACAGCAAGTAGAACTGAATTTTTAAAGAGGCGTTTGATTCAACGTTGGCCCTCAAACGTGGACTCTAACGTGAGCATCAGAACTTTGTAATCAAATAAATCTCTTCTCAACAGCAAGAGAAACCAATTGGAGCAACTTCAACCCAATTCAATCAAGGCCAAAAGCCCAATTCAGAGATTGAAGATCAATGGAAGAAAGTGTACAAATAGCTTAGAATTTAAGATAGTAAGGGAAATTTTTTAGCTGGGGAGAGAGATACTGACATGCTGCTAATTTTAATTTTTTGCAATTCTTTCAATTCTGCAATGTATCTTACAATTCCATTTTACATTCTGAGAGCTATGAACAACTAAACCCCTTTCATTGGGTTAGGGAGCTCTGTGTAATTCAATGGATCAATATTAGTTTTTATTTTTCTTCTTCTTTCTTTTCTCTTGATTTTGCTGGAAAGCTTTCATTCTTCATCCTATTGGATAGTTATCTAGGGAAAGAAGCTATTCATAATTGGATCTCCTTTGAACCTTGGAAGAGGAATGAGGAGATCATACTAGAATTGCTTTCTCACGTTGGATTAGATTGGGGTTTGGATGGATATAGTGACATGTAATCCTACCAATACTTTGATCTATGAATTTGTGTGGTAGAATCAGTGACCGATCTTCATCTCTTCCTATGAGCACTTAAATCAAGGAATTGGGCAGTTGTTCATGCTTAGAGAGATTAGATTGCCAAGGAATTGGGATCTAATCACCTAAATTGCTAAGGAGATCAATGAATGCATTGATTGAGGAAGAGATGAAAATGAACTTGATCCGGAGAATTATCACATCTCCTGACCCCAATGAATCCCTTACTCTGATCTTACCCATTCTCATTACATTCTGTTCTTTAATTTCATGCTTAATCCCCATTCCCATTTAATTTCATGCAATTTAAGCTTCTGTCATTTAATTTCTCGCACTTTAATTTTTGTCATTTAATTTCTTGCAATTTAAGTTTCCCGCCAAATTTACATTCTGCAATCTCAACCCAATTTTGATTTTGCTCAACTAGCACAATTTTCTAATTAACATTGATCAACCAACCAATCCATGTGGGATTCGACCTCACTCTACAGTGAGTTTTTACTTGACGACAATCCGGTGCACTTGCCGGTAGGAAATTGTTGAGAGACAGTTTTCGAGTGAATCAGCTCCATTCTTCAAAATTAATGCCACCAAGCCTTGATGGAGTTCCGGACAAGCTAAGGGCTCCCAAAATTGATCCTCATGTATTCTCGGATCCCAACTCTTGTTTCTACACCCATCTTCAAGTTGATCATCATTAATCCATCAGGGTGCCATAATCTTGGAATTCTCACTCAAGTGACCAAACATCATCCTAGACCCAAGCAAACTAGTTATACACCAACCCTTGCTATTAGGCTTTGAACATGCAACCATCATGAACTTTGATTTACAATCCCAACCACTAACCATCTCCTTTTTGCTCTTAAAGCCACAAAGAGCTCTAAGTTGCCCATCCATCTCAAGCAAACCATATTCAAGTAGAATCATAAAGCTTAGAGATAAGAGATTTACCCATTTGAATGAAAGGATGGATGGTGATGGCTTAGAGATAAGAGATTTACCCACTTGCAAGCTGCACTCCCTTGTGTTCTTTCTTAACAACTTCCACCTCTTTGCTAGCTTCTTCAATTTCAACCTCTTCCTCTTGGTAGCTTTCTTCCAATTCAATCTCTTCTACATTGCTTAAAAATGGCATGGGAGGTTGTACCTCTTCTTCTTTAATCCCTATGTCAAGTCCAATGGGATAGGATTCAATTGTAGATAAGAATTCATCAATGATTGAATCCATCTCTTGATCGACCTCTTCAAAATCTTCAACCATGATTTGTTTTGGAGGTTGTACACCTTCCTCCAACATCAATTTCAAGATTCTTGGAAGAGGGCTCCATGATTCTACATTCCCATGGACTTTCAACATCTCCTAAATATTCAACCACTTATTCCTCTTCTTTAACAATCATAGGTTTCTACAATTGTTCTAACACAAAGCATCATTCCTCATTTTCCCCCGGAGTTTTCAATCTCTCCTTCATGCTATGCTCTTCATTTGATTCTCCACATGTGGCCATGGGAGTGCTTGGAGTGTTCAAGTATTGGGAGGATAATCGGTTTACTACCTCGGTCAAGACGGCTGTAAATTTTAGTACCTCCCTTTTCATATCTTCTTGACCTTGAAGAATAAGACCAAGGGTTTCATCTATTGGAGATTGGGGTGGATAGGATGATTCATTGTTTTGGAGGAAGGGTTCATGATAGGAAGGTGGTTCTTCTTGGTAAGGGTATGGAGGTGATGTGTATGGAATTTGTGGTCCTTGGGAGTAATTGTATTGGAATGTGGGTGGTTCTATGGGTTTTCCCTCATAGTGGTCACAAGGATGAGGTAAGGGTGATTGGTTATATAATGGCTGAGGGTCATAGGGAGGTATTTGGTAAAAAAAAGCTTGTGAGTATGGTTGAGGGCTATGTTGAGGATCAGGTTCATAGGCATATGGTAGTGGTTGTTGACAACCACAATGAGGATCACCACATCCATTAGGTTGATATGCATTAGGAGTTGGATTATACCTATAAGAAACCAGAGGAGGTTGTTGCCAAGTAGGTTGATCAATTCCTTGAGGCTCCTCCCATCATTGATTTTTCCATCCTTGATGCATGTTCTCATTGTAATCTCCACTTCCTACAACATAGTTGTAACCACATTCATAGCCAAATGGGTGAGAATTCATAGTGAAAGAGAAAATAAAGACAGAAGCTAACAAGAAATAATGAAACAAGGTCCTAAAACTAGCAAAAACTAACAAGCAATCCAAACATCAAGCTATTCACAATATTAACATATGTACAATAACCAATAACAAGGCACACATTTGCAAGTCCCCGGCAACGGCGCTAAAAATTTGATGTAGGAAGATTGTCGGTAAAGAATTTCTCAATGAAATCTTGTTGCAAGTATAGTTCTAAACCAACAAACAATCCTGAAACAAAGTTTAATATGGTTGTCACAAGTACAAACCCCAATAAAAGTAACCGAAGTATTTAAAACTCGGGTCGTCTCTCAAGGAATTGTAGGGAAGTGTTCTTGTTATTGGTTATGGATTGTATATTTTGGGGTTTTGAACAAGGGACATGAAAAATAAATTGCAAGGAAGTAAATAAAACTCAAATGATAAAAAGGTCTTGGCTAGGGTTAATGGTTAAGGATCTCTATCCTTGTTACAAACCACAACATGATAATTGCAAGGATCAATCCCATTAAGTAATCCTCTAACAAGTGAAGGAAAGTCAAATGAGCTTTATCAATCCTAATCCATAAGTCCTAGCCACCTCACTAATTAACTTAGTGGAAGCCAGAGTCAATGGATACCAATTATCAATCACTTGGACATTAGCAACTCTAGTTCACCTAAGTTACTATCCGAAGCCAAGAACACAAAAATCTACTCTAACATCCTTCCAAGCATTTTGTCAAACACTTGGAAGGCATAAAAGGAATGTGATGACAAGTCATCTTATGCTAGTTTCACTAGCATTTTTACTTGCTTTTATTAGGTTTTATGCACTTTCTTGCACAATAAGTAAGTGGTTGGAGTGGAATTTCATAATTATTTTGATTCAACCAAACATCATTTATTTTATACAAAATCATGATTGCTTGTTTGGTTGATTTTAGGTGAGAAAATAAAGGAAAGGAGAAGTGCTGCAGTATAACGTTGCATTCAAACAAAGAACGCCACGCTCACTTGCAATGCGCACGCGTACATGACGCTTACGCATCAAGAGGCAATTTTCGAAGATCCACGCGTACGCATGGATGACTGGTACGCCGAAATCGTGATTATTCGTTCCCTGACTATAGTGCCAAAAACTCGGTGTTGGAGACGTGATCTCAAGACTTCTTCACAATTTCGTGTAACTGACTAGCAAGTGCACTGGGTCGTCCAAGTAATAAACCTTATGTGAGTAAGGGTCGATCCCACGGAGATTGTCAGATTGAAGCAAGGTATGGTCATCCTTGTAAATCTCAGTCAGGCGGATTCAAATGGTTAAAAGGTTTTGATAATTAAAATATTAAATAAAATAGAGATACTTATGTAATTCATTGGTGGGAATTTCAGATAAGCGTCTGGAGATGCTTTGTTCCTTCTGAACATCTGCTTTCCTATTGCTTTCTTTCAACCATGCGTTACCTCCTTCCATGGCAAGCTGTATGATCCTCTCGGATGAAAACAAATCCATATGCGCTGTCACTGCACGGTTAATCATCTGTCAGTTCCCGCTAGCGTTGGAATAGGACCATTGTCCTTTTGCACACTGTCACTGCGCCCAACATTTGCAAGTTTGAAGCTCGTCACAGTTATCCCTTCCCAGATCCTACTCGGAATACCACAGACAAGGTTTAGACTTTCCGGATCTCAGGAATGCTGCCAATGGTTCTAGCCTATACCATGAAGATACTAATCTCACAGACTCGGTCCGTGTATTAGATATCCAAGAGAGTATACTCCAGCTGTCGTCCAATGACTACGTTGAACATCATGTAGACCGCTTTGTGTGGTTGTCAGGCACGCGATCTTGGCTAAGCGAGTAACGAAGATTGGGTGATTGTCACGGGTCACCCCTTCATTCTGACTTAACTGAATTAAGTACGAGAGTATATCTTGGAGAAGAAGTAGGCGTGAATTGAAGGAAAAACAATAGTAATTGCATTAATTCAGGAAGAACAGCAGAGCTCCACACCTTAATCTATGGGGTGTAGAAACTCCACCGTATAAAATACACAAGTGAAAAAGGTCTAGGCATGGCCATGAGGCCAGCCTCCAAATTTGAACATACAAGTTCCAAAATGATCAAAGATCTCTAACTTGTCAAAAGGCTTTCTAAATAAATCATTAAAAGTAGTTTTTATACTAAACTAGTAATCTAGGTTTACATAGAATGAGTAACAAAGTGTAAATAGTGCAGAAATCCACTTCCGGTGCCCACTTGGTGTGTGCTTGGGCTGAGCATTGAACTTTACACGTGCATAGGCTGTTCTTGGAGTTAAACGCTAGTTTTGGTGCCAGTTTGGGCGTTTTACGCCAAAATATTTTAGGCTGACTTTGAACGCCAGTTTGGGCCGTCAAATCTCGAGAAAAGTATGAACTATTATATATTGCTGGAAAGCCCAGGATGTCTACTTTCCAACGCAATTGAAAGCATGCAAATCGGGTTTCTGTAGCTCCAAAAAATTTTTTCGAATGCGGCAGGGTCAGAATCCAACAGCATCTGCAGTCCTTTTTCAGCCTCTGAATCAAATTTTTGCTCAGGTCCCTCAATTTCAGCCAGAAAATACCTAAAATCACAGAAAAATACATAAACTCATAGTAAAGTCCAGAAATGTAATTTTTGAATAAAAACTAATAAAAATGTAATAAAAAGTAATTAAATCATACTAAAAACTATGTAAAAATAATGCCAAAAGGGTATAAATTATCCGCTCATCACAACACCAAACTTAAATTGTTGCTTGTCCCCAAGCAACTGAAAATGAAATAGGATAAAAAGAAGAGAATATACAATAAATTCCAAACTTATCAATGAACTTAGTTCAAATTAGATGAGCGGGATTTATAGCCTTTTTGCTTATGAACAATTTTGGCATCTCACTTTATCCTTTGAAGTTCAGAATGATTGGCATCTATAGGAACTCAGAATTCTGATAGTGTTATTGATTCTCCTAATTCAGTATGTTGATTCTTGAACACAGCTACTTTATGAGTCTTGGCCGTGACCCTATGCATTTTGTTTTCCAGTATTACCACCGGATACATAAATGCCACAGACACATAACTGGGTGAACCTTTTCAGATTGTGACTCAGCTTTGCTAGAGTCCCCAGTTAGAGGTGTCCAGAGCTCTTAAGCACACTCTTTTTGCTTTGGACCATGACTTTAATCGCTCAGTCTCAAGCTTTTTTCTTGACACCTTCACGCCACAAGCAGATGGTTAGGGACAGCTTGGTTTAGCCGCTTAGGCCAGGATTTTATTCCTGTGGGCCCTCCTATCCATTAATGCTCAAAGTCTTGGATCCTCTTTACCCTTGCCTTTTGGTTTAAAGGGCTATTGGCTTTTTCTGCTTGCTTTTTCTTTTTCTTTATTTTTTTGCCACTTTTTTTCGCAAGGTTTGTCTATTCACTACTTTTTCTTGCTTCAAGAATCAATTTTATAATTTTTCAGATTACCAATAACATTTTTCCTTTTTCATTATTCTTTCAAGAGCCAACAATTTTAACATTCATAAACAAAAAATTCAAAAATATGCACTGTTCAAGCATTCTTTCAGAAAACAAAAAGTATTGCCACCACATCAAAATAATTAAACTAATTTCAAGATAGAATTCGAAACCATGCATTTCTTGTTCTTTTGCAATTAAAAACATTTTTCATTTAAGAAAGGTGATGAATTCATAGGACATTCATAGCTTTAAGGCATAGACACTAGGTACTAATGATCATGTAATAAAGACACAAACATAAATAAAACATAGGGTATAGGAAACGAAAAATAGAAAAATAAGAACAAGGAAATTAAAGAACGGGTCCACCTTAGTGATGGCGGCTAGTTCTTCCTCTTGAAGATCTTACGGAGTGCTTGAGCTCCTCAATGTTTCTTCCTTGCCTTTGTTGCTCTTCCATCATGGCTTTTTAGTCTTCTCTAATTTCATGGAGGAGGATGGAATGTTCTTGGTATTTCATCCTTAGTTGTCCTATGTTGGAACTCAGTTCTCCTAGGGAGGTGTTGATTTGCTCCCAATAGTTTTGTGGAGGAAAGTGCATCCCTTGAGGCATCTCAGGGATTTCATGATGAGGAGTTTCCTCATGCTCTTGTTAAGGTCCATGAGTGGGCTCTCTTGTTTGCTCCATCCTTTTCTTAGTGATGGGCTTATCCTCTTCAATGAGGGTGTCTTCCTCTATGACAACTCTAGCTGAATTGCATAGGTGACAAATGAGATGAGGGAAGGCTAACCTTCCTCTAAAGATATGATCTCATGAACTTCTACTTCTTCCCCATTCATGATACTTTGGATCATGATAGCCTGGTCTATTGTGACTTCAGACCAGTTGCTAGTATGAATTATAGAGCATTGGATAGACTCCAACCATCCCCTAGCCACGGGTTTGAGGTCAAGCCTTCTTAGTTGAACCGGCTTGCCTCTTTAATCTCTCTTCTATTGAGCGCCTTCAACACAAATGTCCCTAAGGACTTGGTCCAACCTTTGATCAAAGTTGACCCTTCTAGTGAAAGGGTGAGGATCTCCTTGTATCATTGGCAAGTTGAATGCTAGCCTCACATTTTCTGGACTAAAATCCAAGTATTTCTCCCGAACCATTGTGAGCGAATTCTTTGGGTTCGGGTTCACACTTTGGTCATGGTTCTTAGTGATCCATGCATTGGCATAAAACTCTTAAACCATTAAGATCCCGACTTGTTGAATGGGGTTGGTGAGGATTTTCCAACCTCTTCTTTGAACTTCATGTCGGATCTCTGGATATTCACTCTTTTTGAGCTTAAGGGGACCTTGGGGATCACCTTTTTCTTGGCCACAACTTCATAGAAGTGGTCTTGATGGACCTTTGCGATGAATCTCTCCATCTCCCATGACTCAGAGGTGGAAGTAATTATCTTCCCTTTCCTCTTTCTAGAGGTTTCTCTGGCCTTAGGTGCCATTAATGATTATGAAAAAACAAAAAGCTTAGCTTTTCCCACACCAAACTTAGAATGGTTGCTCATCCTCGAGCAGAAAAGAAGAAAGAAAGGAGTAGAAGAAGAAGAAATGGAGGAGATGGAGGTGAGGAGAGGGTTCGGCCAAGGTGGGTTGAGTGTGTATGATGTATGGAAATGAAGGTGGTAAGGAGGGGTATTTATAGGGTAAGGGAGAGAGGGTAGCCGTGTATGAGGGGTTGGGTTTGGGAGGAAAATGGTTTGAATTTCATTGGTGAGGTAGGTGGGGTTTAATGATGGATGGATGTGAGTGGTGAAGAGGTTGTGGGGAAGAGGGTAGGATTTGATAGGTGAGGGGTGTTTGGGGAAGAGTGTTATGGAAAGGTGTGAAGAGGAGAGAAGAAGAGGTGGGGTAGGTGGGGATCCAGTGGGGTCCACAGATCCTGAGGTGTCAAGGAATTTGAGTCCCTACACCATTCTGGTGTCTAAATGCCCATTGTGTGCCAAATTTGGTGTTTAACGCCAGCTCTGCTACCTTTCCTGGCGTTAAACGCCAGCCAGATGCCCATTTCTGGCATTTAACGCCAGCCAGATGCCAGACAGCCCTTTCTGGCGTTTAAACGCCAGTAAGTCTGTCCTCTAGGGTGTGCTATTTTTAATGCTATTTTTCATTCTGTTTTTTATTTTTATTGTTGTTTTTATGACTTCACATGATCATCAACCTAAAGAAAACATAAAATAGCAATGGAAAATAATTAAATATAATTAAATAACATTGGGATGCCTCCCAACAAGCGCTTCTTTAATGTCAATAGCTTGACAGTGAGTCCTTAGAGAGCTTCACAGAGATTTAGAGCTTGATGATGGCCTCCTGATGAACTGGAAAAGTTGATGGTTTAGAATTCACAATAAATTCTCGTTGCAAAGTATAGTTTCTAAACCAAGCAATAATCCTTTCGTACAAAAACTTCTTTGTCACCTAAGCAAACCCAATAAAATTGATAACTGAAGTATTGAAACCTCGGGTCGTCTTCTCAAGGAATTGTAGGGAGGTATGATTTATTATTGGTTATTTAAAAAGGATATATTTTCGGGTTTTTTAAATAGGGAACAAGTAATTTAAATGGCAAGAAAAATAAATTAATAATTATAAAGAAAACTCTTGGTAAGGTATAAGAACTGGAAATCCTATCCTAGTTATCCTTATCAGGTGTGATGAGAATTGTTATTGCTCCCACTTAGTTAACCCTTAATAATAAAGGAAAGTCAAGTGGACTAATTAATTTGATCCTCAAGTCCTAGTCAACTCCCGTGGAAAGACTAGCTTTAGAGCGATCCAAATTAATCAGCAATTCCCAAATCTCAATCAACTGCTGAGTTTGACAACTCAAGTGTTACCAATTACTTAACCAAAGCCAAAAGGGGAAAATAGATCTAAATTAAATTCAAATCATCATAAAAAGAATAAAACAATCATAAATCTGAAATACCTCAAATTATATTAAATAGAATATTCAAATCCAACATGAAAAGGTTCATAAGCCAATTTGGCAACATAAGTCAAATACAAATAAAAGCATTAGAATAAATAAAAGTAGAAGAGAAACATTAATTAAAGGAACATTGAACCTGAGAAGAAGTTGAAATCCTAATCCTAAAACTTGAGAGAGAGGAGAAAGCCTCTCTCTCTAAAAACTACATCTAAATCCTAAAATTGTGAATTATGAAAGTATGAATTGTTGTCATTATGTCCTCCTAGTTGTTGTTTGATTCCTCCATTCTATGGCTTATATTCTGCGTTTCTGGATTGGTATTGGGCCAAAAAAGGGTCCAGAAATTGCTGGGGGCATTTTCTGCAGATTCCTGTACGTGGCGTCTGTCACGCATGCGCGTGGGTCACGCATTCGCGTGGTTTGGAGTTTTCCCTGGTCACGCATATGCGTTAGTCACGCGTATACGTCATTTGCGTTCTGCTCAAGGCACGCGTCCGTGTCGTTCATGCGTTCATGTCAGTGCCATTTCGCGCTAGGCACGCGTTCGCGTCGTTCATGCGTTCGCGTCGCTACCTTTTCTTCAAAACTCTATTTTTGTGCTTTTCTTCTATTTTTGTATGTTTCATTTCTGTCCTTTAAGCCATTCCTGTCCTATGAGACTTGAAAATACTTAACACACAAATCACAGCATCGAATGGTAATAAATGATAATTAAAATTAATACTTTTAAAGCATAGGAAACATGTTTTCACACTTATCACATAATAAGAAAGGAAAAGTAAAACCATGCAATTCATATGAATAAGTGGGTGAAGAATTGATAAAAACACTCAAATTGAGCACAAGATAAATCATAAAATATGGGTTTATCAACCTCCCCACACTTAAACAATAGCATGTCCTCATGCTAAATCTAAGAGAAAGAGTAAAGGTAGAATGGTGGAATCTTATGCAATGCAATCTATTCTAAATGCAAGCTACCTACATGAATCATGCAATTCTAATTACTATCCACCTATATATATATATGTGGTTAATTTGATTCATTTTCTCCAAGGAATCATATATGTAAAATTAAGACCAAGCCATATTAAAATACTTTCACAATTGAGTTGGGTTAAAATATTTCACAAACTTGCAAGACAATTAAATAATTAAATTTAGATATATGGAGATGAGCTATTGAACCCTCACTGGATTTTTGTGTTTACTCTCTAGTCACTCAGTGTTTGGGGTTAATCACTCTATTCTTTTCTATTCATGCTTTTCTAAAACTTTGTTCTTCATCTAACTAATCAACAAATATACAATGTATATATACAAACATCATGAGGTCTTTTCAAGGTTGTAATGGGGTCAAAGTAAAGATAAGGGTATATATAAGGCTAAGTGAGCTATAAGTTGAATCCTTAATTAGTCTAAGATATCACCTAACATATATATTCTCTATAAAAATCTAAAATTATCTTGGGTTGCATTTTCTTTTCACATACTCATATACCAAGTTTATTTTGTTTTTACCTCCATATGCATTGATTCCTTTATTAAACTTATCAATAGGGCGAATCAGTCCCCTTATTTAATTACTTATATATATATATATATATATATATATATATATATATATATATATATATTTTGAATCATAAGCATAACATTTTCAATGCACATGGTATTTTCATTTATTTTGGTTTCATATGAGTATGCTCCCAAAATCCTGATTATTTTATTAATTTAATCCTTTCCTATCAACCCATGTTCCCATGTTTCCCCACACTTAGTGGATACACAGTCTCTATCTTAAGCTAACAAAGGATTCAACTTAGGGTTTTTAATTTGTTTTTCTGCTTAAGGCTAGTAACGTGGTTATAGAACAAGAGGGGATTAAAAAGGTTCAACGGGGCTAACAAAGGTGATGTAAGAGGTAGGCTTATTTGGGATAAGTGAGGGAAAATTCAAATGATGGCCTCAATCATATGTGGGTATGTATCTACATTCTATATTGGACATATAGATTGAAACAAAGTTAAGATTACAAGCATAGAAAAGAAGGGCGAAACACACAGGAATGAAATTTATGGTTGAATGTAACCATACAGTTAAGCTCAAAAACTCACGGGTTGTGTGTTCTTTAGCTCAAAAACCATATATCAGTTACGTATGTCATGCAAGTAGAAATCAAGGGTTCCCATTATTCTCAATTTGAATCTTAGGATGGCTCTTAAAAACTTAGTGTTCTTCCTTGAAGAAATGTTGTTAACTAACTCACATTTGTTGCTATATATATATACAGTGTGTGGATTGTTGTGATTCTGTTATACTAAATTTTCTAGTTTACTCTTTTTATTTTCGTATGCTAAAAGGGTAAACTAAGCTAATTAATCCATATATTCTATATCACAACTTAATAAGCTAAAAGTGCAACTAAACTAGATATCTAAGATAAATATATAAACCAAAGTGCAAAATGCAGAAATACAGTAAAAATACAGAAAAATGTGCAAGTACTGAAAGATAAATAAGATAAGATAAAATAAAAATAAAAAATAAAAATACAGAAAAATAAGAAAAATAGGATAAAAAGAGAGTCTAAAAAGTGGTTCACCAAAATAAAGTTCGCTAGAGATGGCAACCTCCCCACACTTAAATAATAGCATCGTCCTCAATGCTCACTCAAGCTGGGTGTGAAGAAGTGTCATCTCCGGAAGGATGTACAGTAGGTGTCTCTGTGGTGGTCTGAGGCTCTACAGTCTGTATGAGTGTCGGAGGGGATGTCGTGGTGGCCAGATCGGATCATCAACTTTAAGTGCTCATAGCGTCGCTTGTTGCGACACTCAGATCTCTCATATCGCTGCTGGTTGCGGCGCTCCATCTGGTCCAACCGGTCAAATAAGCAATGCACGAGGTGGTAGATGGGCTCTGAAGCAAGTGAGGGTGCAGTAGTGGTGGCTGGTGCAGTAGGGCCTGAATGGGCAGTAGAAGATGTGGCTGACTCAGCAGAGTCAGTGAAAAAAGGAGGTCTGTAGCCCAGAGCTTGAAACTTCCTGCTGTGAGGGATGATCTTCTTACAGTCTGTTGCGGTGGGCTTCTCATCTGCTAGCTCCCAAGGCACCTCAGCTCGGTGGCCCAGCTGAGTAATTAAGTATGGAAAAGGGAGGGTGCCTCTGACATGGACTCTGGCCATGTAATACCAGATAAAGTGGGGTATATATAAGTCCTTTCCCTCCATCACACACCAGATGAGGATAATCATAGCAATTGGCACCTCCGTCTCAAGAGTGCCCGGCATCACATAGTTACTCAGAATCTGCTGCCAAATCCGAGCCTCATCATTTAGGTAGATAATTTTTATTCCTTTTGGGGCCACTGTGGACTTTCCCATGACCCATGGGACAGTAGGATCAAGGGCTATAGTCCTCTTGACTGCGTCCCAGTCAAATCTCATGAATCATATATCCTCTTCAGCCTTTTGGTAACCGTCTGGCTGATCTGACTTAGGCTGAAGTTAGAGGATTTCTTCAATGGCTTCCTCAGTAATCAGAATTTGCTTGCCTCAAAGCTGTACTGCATTCAGAGACGTTTTAAAGTAGTTACAGTAGAATTTTCTGACCCAGGATGAGTTGACTTCAGTCAAGTTCCTTTCCAACAAGAAGCAGCCTCTCTGTTTAATTTGTTCTAAAGTGTATTATTTGAGTTCTTCTGGAATTTTGAGGGTCCTTTCTAGGTAGAGGTTTCTGGAAGTGGCAAAAACTGGATACTTAAGCTCACAGTATCTGTTAGTAAACTTGACAGGGTTTGTGGCAGGCAGTAGCTGATCAGCCTTTTCCTGCGGGGTAAAGTTCTTTTCCAGCCAGGAATCGTCGTGAAGGATATCCAATATAGAGGTAGAGGATTCTCCTCTTTTCCTTTTGCCAGTGATAGCTTTACCCTTTCCTTTACTTTTAGGGTCAGACATCCTGAAAAGCAGAAATTCCATAATACAGTTTAAGAACTAAAGCAGGAAAATAGGTAAGCAAATAGGAATATATCAATAGAAGCATAGATTGGCAAAAGAGGAATAAAGTGGCAATATAAGCATGAATTGAGTTAATTTGATGAAAAATTTTGGATTGTAGGCAAGTTAAAAGTTGGAGAAGAAAAATCACAATCTGAAATCTTTAATGTGCGTAATTGTTTGTAATTAGGAACAACATTAAACATGCCTTGAAGTAGTTTTGAAAGTAGTTACTTGAAAATTAATAAGTTAGAAAGTTAAAAGTGGTTAAGAGTTAAAAATTAAGTTAAAGTCAGTGGCATGGTGTTGTAGTTCCCAATAACTAAAAATGCACAAATTTGAAAACAAGTAACTCAAATTCAAGGAAAAAGTGCAGATTACTGATGATTAATCATGGAAAAGAATTGCAAATTTAAAGTGAAATCATCAATAATTTGATTTAATCAAATAAGGGAATCAGAAAGAAGGAGAAAGCTGGCCCGTGCATTCATGAATTACTTTGGTTAAAACCATTTAGTGCAAACTTAAAATATCCAAAACTAGTTCATGAATGGTGGTTGTTTGAAACAATTTGCTGAAAAAGAATTGGGCAGCATTTCATCTAAAAATTGGACATTCCCAGGTAATAAACAGTAGCAAAAACCAGTTCATATGATAATAAAATAGTGTAGAAAAGAATAACAATTAGTAATGCACAGGAATTCAAATTAAACAAAACTCAATCTGTATCAAGGAATAGTAAGGGATAGCATATGAACAACATCATTATCACAGCATATTCGAAATTACGAAACAGATTAAACAATTAACAAGAACGGTGCAATTATCAGGCCTAAATCCACTAACCACATCCTAGCTACCTAACCACCTAAAATCCACTACGATCTTGATAGCACGGAAACTTGTCTCTCAACAATTTTCCTTCGGCAAGTATACCGAATTGTCATCAAGTAAAAACTCACAATAGAGTGAGGTCGAATCCCACAGGGATTGATTGGTCAAGCAACTTTAATTAGAGGAATGTTCTAGTTGAGCGAAGCAGAATTTGGTTTGAGAGTTGCAGGAAATTAAATGGCGGGAAAGTAAATAGCAGAAAATGTAAATGCTGGAAGTAAAGAGCTGAAAGTAAATGACGGAAAGTAAATTGCAGAATTGTAAATGGGAATGGGGAAGATGCTCACGAAAATAAATTGCAGAAATTAAAGAGAATGGGTAAGATCATAAATGGGGATTCATTGGGCTTAGGAGATGTTGCATTCTCCGGATGAAGTTCATTTTCATCTCTTCCTCAATCAATGCATTCATTGATCTCCTTGGAAATCTTAAGTGATCGAATTCCAATTCCTTGGTAATTCAATCTCTCAAATCTTGATCAATAGCCAATTCCTTGGTCAATTGCTCATGAGAAGAGATGAAGTATGGTCACTGATTATACCACATGCATTTCCAAATCAAGTGTTGGTAGGATTATAGTCACCATACCCAACCAAACCCAATTTGGTCCAACATGAGAAAGCATTTCTAGCATGATCTCTTCATTCCTCTTCCATGGTTCTGAAGAGATCCAAGTATGAATAGCTTCTTTTCCAACATAACTACCCAATTGGATGAAGATTGAAAGCTTTCTAGTAAAATCAAGAGAAAAGATAGAAGAAGAGTAATAAAAATTAGTATTGATCCATCAAATTACAACAGAGCTCCTTAACCCAATGAAAGGGGTTTAGTTGTTCATAGCTCTTGAAATGGAAAACAAAGATGGAGAATACATCATGAAAACTAGAACTAGAAGTGCAGAGTAAATTATACAAAGAGTAGTTCTCAATTTCCAATCCCCCAAAAGGCTCTTTTTTCCTGATTCAAAACTACCCCTATATATACTACTCTTCTGATCTTCTAGTTGATTCTTCAAGTCTTGGATATGGGCCTTTGGATCTTGAGTTTGAAGCAGTTATCTTCTGCAGTGGGCTTAGCTTTACTTGCAGAGAGAAAGTGTGAAGTAGGAAGGGTCTTTAGCTCAAGACGTTAGTGGCGTTAACGTTAAGTGAGAATGTGGGTTCGAGAACGTTAGTGACAATCACCTTTTTCACTAACGTTCCTCTACCAGGGATGATCCACATTAACTTCAACGTTAGTGGCACCAACGTGACCACTAACGTTGCCTCTTGGTCCTTCGCACACATTATTGGGACTCACCTTTTCCAATAACGTTGAGAGTCCTCCCTCCCTACGTTAGAGTTCACGTTAACTTAGTTAACGTGGCTCTTAACGTAGGCTTGCCAATTCTTCGAGAACGTTAGTGACACATACCTTTGTCACTAACGTTCCAAGGTGCCCCTACTTCCCACGTTAGAGTCCACGTTAACTAAGTTAACGTGGCTTCTAACGTGGTAATGATAGCCATCTCCAACGTTAGTGACAAAGGTGAGTGTCACTAACGTTGGCCTATCATCTCCTTTATCCATGTTAGCTTCCACGTTAACTAAGTTAACGTGGGAGCTAATGTTGCTCATAGTGACTTGTGGTGGTACATCCCAACGTTAGTGACAAAGGTAAGTGTCACTAACGTTGGCGATCACTTGCTTTCTCCACGTTGGCTTCCACGTTAACTAAGTTAACGTGGCATCTAACGTGGCTCATTATAGCTTGGCCAACGTTAGTGACAAAGGTGAGTGTCACTAACGTTGGCTTCTCTTTTGCTTCCCAACGTTAGAGTCCACGTTAACTGAGTTAACGTGGCTCTTAACGTTGCCACTTATGAGCTTGGTCCAACGTTAGTGACAAAGGTGAGTGTTACTAACGTTGGCCTTATTTCTTTCTTCCACGTTAGAGTTCACGTTAACTTAGCTAACGTGACTCTTAACGTGGGCTATGATGGCTTTCGAGGACGTTATTGATGATTACTTTTCTCATTAACGTTGCAAGCTAGCTCCCATTCCACATTGGTGGTCACGTTAGTTAGACTAACGTGGCTGCTAACGTGGCTCTTTCTTGCTTCCTTTGTCCTGAAATTAAGCAATAAAGTGCATCAAAGTTCTAATCCACATCATGAGACATGCATCATCCAATTTGTCATCAAATTCATGCAAAATTCTCATGAAATTATGTAAAGTGCTCAAGGTATGCTTAAATCAAGATGTAAGTGAAATTCTACCCAAAACTTGCTTATTTCCTAAGAAAATGCATGAAACTACCCTAAAACAGTAAAGAAAAGGTCAGTGAAACTGGCCAAAATGCCCTGGCATCACAACACCAAACTTAAAGCTTGCTTGTCCCAAAGCAAGTACTGGAACAAGAGAATGATGAATGAAATGCCAAGAGAAATGAGTCATTATTGTGGAAGTCATGTCCTTGGTTTTATGGTGGTTTCATGCATAGCAACTTAGGTTCATTCCTTCACTGGCTTTCAGACCTTTATCATGTCCTGAAATACTCACTTAATTGCACCCTATGAGACTCTTATTCATTGATCCTTTTATTGTTTTCTGGGCTTATTTGTGTTCTTAGGCTAAGTGCTCTGTGAGGGGGCGACTCTTTAAGATAAGCTTTCAGCCAGCACTCCCGAACTAGTTGGTTCATGGTGCTAGGTGTTAAGACACCCATAAGGACATACTCCCTCAAGTCTCTTTCCCCCATACATACACACCACAGGCACATGGTTTGTTTATTTTCTTTCTTGAGACCTTGGTGTCCAGCACCTCTTTGGGTTACTAAATGTTTTGTAGCAAGGTTGCTCTTGATAGTGGACTTTCAGCTGATAATCCTGGGTTAGTTAACCCAAGTTACCATGTGATGAAGCACTCCTACGAACTTATTCATCCAAGCAGATCCTTGGTACAGGAGCACCACAGACACATCTCTCAAGTTTCAAACCCTTGGTGCCTAGCCTTGTTCTTTATTAAATTTTCTTTCTTTTTCAACTCTTATTGTTCTTTTCCCCTTTTTCTTATTAGGATCTTGTTATTTAGCTAATCTCATGGGGTGTGTTTCAAGCATATGATTCAGGACAGATAGTTGTCTTTCCACCCTTGTCGGTGAACCATCTTAGCTAACTTATGACCACATCACACACTAAGGAACTTACTCCACAATATGAACTCCACTCTGGTCTTTGATAACACACATTCTCTTTTTATTTGATTCAAAAGGAGACAAGCAACACAATAAGCAGGATGGAATTGAGGCAGGTATCGTGGACAGTACATATATGACAAAAGCAATAAAGCAACCATTAAACTCTAATCATCTAAACTAATGAGCAACTATAAATCAAGTTCCTTCTGACTTCCAATTTTTAGCATTTTAAGTACATGAAATTAAGTAACAATACAACCTTCTGGTGATGGTTTCTTGCTGTCCCCTTGTTGTCCTCATCCATAGTTTTTGCTCCTTCACTTCCTTGGATGATGGTGCACCATTTCCTCAGAAGGTTCCTACAAAGTCATTAGAAGTTGCTTGTTTCCAAAGCACTTGAGACATAGTTAGCTTGCATGTATGCTTGCGAATTTTCTGAACTTAATTTGGTGTGTGAACACCAAACTTAGTTCTTTGCCTAGTACAACAAATTGCATACTTGCAGAGATCCTCATATGTTGTTATTAACAAAACAACCATTAACTTCAGACTAAACTACTGCCATGTGGTCCCCCTGAGTGGTTGGAGCTAGCAATTTGTCATTGGAGTGTAGAGTGATTATAACTAATATCTTTGGTGGAACACCAAACTTAAAACTACACTTTCACTCTTAGGTTTTGTCTTGGTGTGGAACACCAAACTTAGTTCCTTGCAATACAGGGGAAACAACTTGTGATTTTTATTGAAATGATAATGAAAAAGAAACTACCTCAGGTTGGGTTGCCTCCCAACAAAGCGCTCTTTTAGCATCGCTAGCTCGACGATTCCTTCATTACTTGAGATGATACTTCACTTTGGGGTTTTCCCCCATGTTTCCCATATAGTGTTTGAGCCTTTGTCCGTTCACAGTGAAAGTCCTCTCCGATCTTTCATCCATGATTTCTATATGCCCATATGGTGAGACCTTTGTGACCAGAAAGGGTCCTGACCACCTTGATTTGAGTTTTCCTGGGAACAGTCTCAATTTGGAGTTTTAGAGGAGTACTTGCTTCCCCTTTTCGAAACTCCTGGGTGCAAGGTGCAAGTCATGTCTTCTTTTCGCCTTTTCTTTATAGATCTTGGCATTTTCATAGGCTTGCGATCTAAATTCCTCCATTTCTTGCAGCTGCAAGATCCTCTTTGCACCAGCAGCAATGCTGTCAAAATTTAGTATCTTGAGAGCCCAGAGAGCTTTGTGTTCCAGCTCCAGTGGTAAATGACAAGCTTTCCCATACACTAGTTGATATGGGGACATTCCAAGTGGAGTTTTGAATGCTGTTCTGTATGCCCAAAGAGCATCATCCAACTTCTTCGACCAATCCTTTCTTGATGTACCCACCGTCTTTTCCAGAATCCTTTTTAGCTCTCTGTTGGATATCTCAGTTTGCCCACTTGTTTGGGGATGGTAAGGAGTGGCCACCTTATGTTTTACCCCATATCATAGGAGAAGAGCTTCTAGTGGTCTGTTACAAAAATGGCTCCCTCCATCACTGATGAGTGCTCGTAGGATTCCAAATCGGCTAAAGATATTCTTCTTGAGGAAGTTCATGACCACCTTGTTATCATTCGTTGGAGTTGCAATAGCCTCTACCCACTTGAAAACGTAATCCACTACTACCAAGATGTACTTGTTTGAATATGAGGTTGGGAATGATCCCATAAAATCGATTCCCCACACATCAAACAGTTCCAGTTCCAAGATGAAATTTTGTGGCATCTCATTTCTTTGGGCAAGTTCCCAGATCTTTGGCACTCATTGCAGCTCTTTACTAGTTCTTTAGCATCCTTGAAAAGGGTGGGCCAAAAGAATCCGCTTTGTAACACCTTTGCTGCAGTTCTGTCCCCTCTAAAATGGCCTCCATAGCATGAGCCATGGCAATTCCATAGGACTTCCCGTCCCTCTTCTTCTGAAACACATCTTCTCAGGATTCCATCTGAACATTTCTTGAAGAGATATGGCTCATCCCAGACAAAATATTTTGCATCATTTATGAGCTTCCTTTTTTGATGTTTATTGATCTCTGGAGGTAAGGCCCCAGTTGCCTTGAAGTTGGCAATATCTGCGAACCATGGTGCTTTGTGAACTGTCATCAACTGCTCATCAGGGAAGAGCTCATTTACACTAGTATCATGTGTTCTACCTTCATCATGAGGGATTCTGGATAGGTGATCCGCTACTTTGTTTTCTACTCCCTTCTTGTCTCTGATTTCAATATTGAATTCCTGTAACAATAAAATCCATCTTATTAGTCTTGGTTTTGATTTTATATGGCTAAGTGAGCTTATAAATTGAATCTTTAATTAACCCAAGCTTTCACCTAACACACATATATATTCTTTATAACTTAAATTCCATACCTAGCTACCCAAAATTTTTTTTTTTCACATTCCTTACTCATGTATCAACTTTTATTTTAATTTTATCATATATGCATTGATCCTTAACATTTAACTTAGCATTGGGGTAATTTTGTCCCCTTATTTAATTATTGAATATTTATGGAATAATTTTTTTTATAATAAAAAATAAACATAGTTTATCAATGCACATAGATTTTTTAATTTTTTTATAGTTTCACATGAGTAGGCACCCAAATTCCCATTATATTATCATGACACATTCCCTTATTATCTTTTGTTCCCACAATTTTCCTATACTTAATTAACACACAATTTTATCTTAAGCTAACCAAAGATTCAATTAGGATATATAATTATTTTTCCACTTAAGGCTAGTGATGTGGTAAAATAAAGAACAAATGGGATTTAAAGGCTCAAAGTGGCTAACAAAGGTAACTTAAGGGGTAGACTTATTTGGGATAAGTGAGCTAAAAAAATAATGGCCTCAATCATATGCAAGCATATAGATACATTAAACATTGGACATATAGGATGAAACAAAAAATAGATTACAATCATAGAGAAGTAAACACACAGGAATAAAATAATTATGGTTAAATAATGTAACCATGTGTTTAGGCTCAAAGTCTCACAGGTTGTGTGCTCTTTAGCTCAAAAACCATGTTCCAAATATAACCTCAAGTAAATTTAACATAAAAGTTTTGATTAAAATTAGTGAAATTTTGTTCCAAAAATAGGGTCTTAGAATAAACTTATTGTCTTTTCAATCAAGTAGAACATGCATGCAACTAATCTATTACTGTGCAATTTATCCTATTCTACAAAAGAAAAACTGACTTAATATCCTATTTTATTGGTGTTAGGGAAGAGAAATTACCTCCGGAAGTCAGGTACTGACCGACCTCCCTACACTTAAGGCTTTGCATCGTCCTCGGTGCAATCTGTCAGGAACAAAGGTGGGCTGGTGATGGGATATTTTCGTGGAAAAATGAACTTCTCCAAAACACCCAAACTTAACCGGCAAGTGCACCGGGTCGCATCAAGTAATAATAACTCACGGGAGTGAGGTTGATCCCACAGGGATTGAAGGATTGAGCAATTTTAGTTTAGTGGTTGATTTAGTCAAGCGAATCAAGATTTGGTTGAGAGATTTGTGATTTGCAGAATTGAAATTGCATAGAAAGTAAAGGAAATGGGTAAATTGCATGAAATTAAAGAGAACTGGAATTTAAAGTGCTGAATCTTAAAGAGCAAGAAATTAAATGGCAGAAACTTAGAACGCAAGAAATGTAAATTACAGAATCTTAAAGTGCAAGAAATGTAAATGGCTTGAATTGTAAAGGGAATTGGGAATTGGGTTTGCAGAAATTAAACAAGAAAAAGTAAAATTTCAACAAACGGAGAAGTAAAGGATAACTTGGATTGAATCGGATCTAAAACAGAAAAGTAAATGAGCATAGAAAGCAGTAAACAGAGATGTAAAATTGGAATTCAGATCTCAGGACCCAAGAGACTAGAAAACCAAGTCTAGATCTCAATGCCTTCCTAGATCCAACAAGAACAATTGCAAAGGAAATTGTAAATTGCAAAGAAAGTAAATGAAGAAGCAAGTAACCGAAACTGAAATTCAATTAAGCAGAAAATTAAACAAGATCCCAAGGTGAGATTGAAACAGAATTTCTTCAATTCTCCACACAAAATCCAAGACAAGAAAAGTAAAGAGTGCTGGGCAAGAACAAGGAAGAAGAGAGATCAATTCTCCTCCCAAATTCTCTTGAATTAAAACAACAATGTTAAGAAAAATAAAAGTGAGCTCTAAGCAAACCGAAAAGAAAGCTATTCTGAAAAACTAAAAGGGAAGCTCCCCTGAAAAACTTAAATCCTATGCTATTTATACACTTTCTTCAAATGGTCTTCAAGCCTTCAATTGGGCCTTTGCTCTTGATGGAATTGGGTTGAGAGAGGCCTTGGTTGATTGCTCTTGGAGTTTGGAGAAGAACCGAATTGAACCGGGTTTGAAATCATGAAAGCTTGAGTAAAAGTTGGAGTAAAAGTTAGGGGCTAACTTTTGCTCCAACTTTTCACATCAGCACCCTTCCTTGCTGATACCAACATTAGGGCAAAAGTTAGGGGTCTAACTTTTGCTCCAACGTTGGCCTCCCCTTGCTTATTCATGGCGCCAACGTTAGCCAAAAAGTTAGGGCCTAACGTTGGCGCAAACTTTGGCTAGTCCAGGGAGTGTTTTTCATGCGCCAACGTTAGCCAAAAAGTTAGGGGCTAACGTTGGCGCAAACTTTTGCTCATCCAGGGAGTGTTTTTCATGCGCCAACGTTAGCCAAAAAGTTAGGGGCTAACGTTGGCGCAAACTTTGGCTCATCCAGGGAGTGTTTTTCATGCCAAAAGTTAGCCAAAAAGTTTGAGGCTAACTTTTGGTCCAGCTTTTTGCTTCCTGGTTCATTTTCAATTAATCCAAAAGTTTGAGCTAAAGTTTGAGGCAAACTTTTGCTCAAACTTTTTGTCCTCTCTTCCTCCTAGCCATTCCTCCTTGCTTCAACCTTTCTCCAAGCTTTCTTCACCTATCATTAATCAACCAAACACATCAAAGCTATGCTCAAAATCATGAGATATTCATTCTTTCATAATATGTGACAATTATAGTATAAAACCTCATGAAATAGCATGAATTCATACATGGTTGATTAAATCAAAGGAAACATGAAAATCTACCCAATTGGCTTGCTTATGGCTCAAGAAAGTGCATAATTCAGTTGAAAACAAAAGAAAAAGGCTAGTGAAACTAGGCTAAGATGACTTGTCATCAGCTGGTAGCAGTATCTCCACAGTCGGGACCGTCATGACTCCCTGTGCTGGTAAAGGAAGTGGAGTCCGGAGTGTCTGAGTCTCTGTATTTTCCCTTAAGGAGCTCCTTGAGTTATGTGAATCGGCGCTTGTTTTGGCGCTCTCTTAGCTTTGCTTTCTGATCCTGCCGATCCAACCTCTCAAGTATCAGATAGAGCAGTTGGTTTGTTGTAGGTGCTTGTGGTGTTGAAGGAGGAATGTCTTCAGCTGGTTCAGTAGGCTGGCTTGTAGTGGCTGCTGGAGGTCTGGTATATTTTCTGTTAGGGACGTACTGATCATCCCGTGGGAGCATGGCTTTGGTGTCCCTAGCTCTATAGGAGACTCCAGCTGCTGAGACAAGATCCGAGACCAGGGCGGGAAAAGGTAAGTTGCCCGCAATTTGTACGTGTCCCATGGCATTCCAGATGTGTCTTGGGAGGTTCAGAGGCTGGCCTGTAAGGATGCACCATAGTAGAACGGCCATGTCTGCAGTGAAGGAGGACTCGTGAGTGCTTGGAAAGACGTAATGGGACATAATTTGTGCCCATACGCGAGCCTCCAAGGTAAGTGCCGAAGCCGATATTCCCTTAGGACGGGAACGATGGTATCCGTAGATCCATCTGCTGCCAGGTAGTGCGATAACTCTGAGAACAACGTCCCAGTCAAATTGGTACATCTGGCGCTTGAGTGCGGCCTCTTGAAACGCGTCCAGTCCTTCTGGAGTAGGGAGAAGATCTAAAGCTTGCTGAATGGCCTCTTCTGTAATGGGGACTTGCTTCCGACAGACATAGACAGACTGCAGGGTTGGCAGGTGGAAATTAGAGTAAAACTCGACTACCCAAGAAAGATTAACCTGCCGTGGCTGTCTCTGTAGGAAACCCCAATGTCTTCGTTCAATTTGCGGCTCAACAAATTCAGCAATACAGGTCGGGAGGATAAGAAGGTATTCGTTGTTGTAACTCCTTGCTGCTAGGATGAGGAACATCTGCTCACAGTAGCGATTGGTAAATCGCGCAGTGTCCTTTGCTGGGAAAGCTTTCTCCTTTTCATCCACCTTTATAATCCTCTTAGTTCTTTTTGTTGAGGGCTTAACTGCAGTTGAAGATGGCTCTGCCACTAATGCTCTTTTTGTTCCTCTTCTTGTTGGTGGTTTGGGAGTAGCTTTCTCCTTGCCTTTCTTGGTGGCCATCCTAAAAGAAAGAAAAGAGAAAGTATGTTAAAATGTCAAGGGATAGAGCAAGGAAGAGAACGGGAAAGGTGGTAATGAATGCACATTAAAAGATGAATGAGGTTAACACATGGTCATGACTACATGTGAAAAATCATCAACGGAAAAGAGCGAGTGCATATAATGACAATTAAATGCAAGGTGTTTATTGGTATGCAGGAAAAGGCATGAGTAGCATAGATCAAGCATTCAATGTCCATGTTAGATTACCAAGCCTTTCAAATTAATAACTTGTATGTAATAATAATTATATTAAATTAATAAAATATAAAAAAGTTTTTGTGAAAAGCAAGCATTTAGAGTAGTAAAATAAATGAAATCTAAAAATAGTGCACAATGCCATACGGGCGTTTTCACAAACACATAGCATGCATGGTAAATAAGCTATTGAAAGTATTAAATTGAACATGCAAGCAACCCTTTTAAAAAGTAATATATAATTGTCAAACAATTCCTGAATAATTTACAAGCAAGTCATAGGAAAGAATAATGACCCAAATAAATTTCCAACACCAATTAAAAGAAAAATAAAGAAAAAGAAAACATGGATAATGCAAGGAAAAAGAAAGAAGAAAAAGAAAATAACATAAAAAGAAGAATAGAAAAGTAAGGAGGGAAGAAGAAAAGAAAAAACCTTGATAATGGTGGTGAGAGAGAGAAAAAGTAGGTAAGAAAGAAGGAAGAAGGAAGATAGAAGAAAGAAAGAAAGAATAAGGGAAAAGAAAAAGTAGGATTTGGGGAAGAGAAAGATAAGATATTTTGGCAGATTAGGGTGAGCTGTGCGGTGCAAGCGACGCGGACGCGCGGGGTACGCGTTCGCGCAAATTGCGCTTATATGAGTTGACGCGGTCGCGTCGGTCACGCGGACGCGTGACTCATATCGTGCTACTGGCGCGAGGGCAGCCTCGCGCTCGCACAACTCTCTGTTCAAAACTCATTATTGCCAAATTTCATGGTGACGCGTTGGCGTGGTGGATACGATCGCGTGGGTGGCCAATATCGGAATACGACGTGGACGCATGGGGCACGCGTTCGCTGGGAAGGCTTGTGCACCTGGCACCAGTCCAGCCTCACTCCAGCACAATTTTCGGCCATGCACCCTCTCTTACGTCGATTTTTAGGTCACGCGTCCACGTGGGTGACCCGGACGCGTGGGAGGCAATTCTCCCACATGATGCGGTCGTGTGGGGTGATTTGTGTCAAAGGCACGCCTCCAGCCACACTCTCGCATGACTTTCTGTTCGATTTCTTTTTCTTCCTTACTTACATGCGACGCGGACGCGTCAGCGACGCTGTCGTGTTGCGGGACACTTTTTTTTTTATGCGAATGTGCAAATGAAGATGCAAACTAAATGTGCTAATAATGAGACGAGTTATTGAAAAATAAAACTAGGAAGAAAGAAAGGAACGATCATACCATGGTGGGTTGTCTCCCACCCAGCACTTTGCTTTAACGTCCTTAGGTTGGACGCTCCACTAGCTCAGTCTTCTACTGTGGGTGGATCCTCCAAGAGGAAGATTTCTAGCTCCCTGGTTTTCGTCGCCTTCACACTATGATATAGCTTTAGGCGATGTCCATTAACTTTGATGAATTCAGAGCTTGAAGGATGACTCAGGTGGAAAACTCTGTATGGCTCAGCCTTCTCTACTCTATATGGACCTTCCCATCTTGATCTCAACTTACCTGGCATGAGTCTCAGTCTAGAGTTATAAAGGAGGACAAAGTCCCCAGGTTGGAACTCTCTCCTCTTGATGTGCTTATCTTGCACAGCCTTCATCTTTTCCTTGTACAGTCTTGAGTTCTAATAAGCTTCTAGGCGAAGGCTCTCTAATTCTTGCAGTTGCAACTTCCTCTCAGTTTCGGCCTTCTCAAATTCCATATTGCACTCCTTTACTGCCCAAAAGGCTTTGTGCTCTACCTCTACTGGGAGGTGACAGGCCTTTCCATAAACTAAGTGGAAGGGACTCATCCCAATGGGCGTCTTGTATGCAGTTCTGTATGCCCAGAGTGCATCTTGTAGCCTGGTGCTCCAGTCTCTTCTATTAGGTTTGACTATCTTCTGCAATATACTCTTTATCTCTCTGTTGGACACCTTAGCTTGCCCATTAGTCTGGAAATGGTAGGCTGTTGCCACTTTATGAACTATCCCAAGATTCTTCAGTAATCCTGTTAGTCTCCTGTTACAGAAATGGGTGCCTTGATCGCTCACGATTGCTCGTGGTGATCCAAAGCGACAAATAATATGGTTTCTAACAAAAGAAACAACAGTGTTAGCATCATCAGTGCGGGTAGGAATTTCTTCCACCCATTTAGAAACGTAATCTACAGCTAACAATATATAAAAATAACCATTAGAATTTGGAAATGGACCCATGAAGTCAATGCCCCAAACATCAAAAATTTCACAGAAAAGCATAGTCTGTTGAGGCATCTCATCCCTCTTGGATATATTACCAAACCTTTGGCACGGGGAACAAGATTTACAAAATTTAGCAGCGTCTTTAAAAAGGGTAGGCCACCAGAATCCACAGTCTAAAATTTTTCTAGCTGTTCTTTGAGGTCCAAAATGTCCTCCACTCTCAGATGAGTGACAGGCCTCAAAAATGGACTGGAATTCTAATTGAGGCACACACCGCCTAATTACCTGGTCAGTGCCACATCTCCATAAATATGGGTCATCCCATATATAATATTTGGACTCGCTTTTCAGCTTGTCTCTTTGATGCTTAGTAAAGTTTGGACGAAAGGTGCGGCTAACTAGATAATTAGCTACAGGTGCATACCAAGGGATTACTTCAGATACTGCTTGTAAGTCATCAAACGGGAAATTATCATTTATAGGAGTGGCGGTATCCTTAATGTGCTCAAGGCGACTCAAGTGGTCTGCCACTAGATTCTAGTTACCACTCCTATCCTTAATTTCTAAATCAAATTCTTGTAGTAGCAGTATCCAACGTATAAGCCTTGTTTTGGACTCTTTTTTAGCTAATAAATACTTTAGAGCTGCATGGTCTGAGTACACTACTACTTTAGTACCAAGTAAATAGGCTCGGAATTTATCCAGAGCAATAACAATAGCAAGAAGTTCTTTCTCAATAGTAGTGTAATTAGACTGAGCTGTGTCTAAAGTCTTAGACGCATAAGCAATTATAAAAGGATCCTTACCTTCACGCTGAGCCAGCGCTGCTCCTACTGCAAGGTTGGAAGCATCGCACATGATTTCAAATGGCTGGCTCCAGTCAGGTCCTCTCACAATTGGAGCTTGAGTCAGGGCAGTCTTCAGCTTATCAAACGCTTGTTTGCAATCCTCACTGAACTCGAACTCAATATCTTTCTACAGTAGTCTGGATAAGGGAAGTGCTACCTTACTAAAGTCCTTAATGAATCTCCGGTAAAAACCTGCATGGCCAAGGAACGAACGGACTTCCCTCACAGAGGAGGGGTAAGGCAAACTAGAAATAACATTCACCTTTGCTGGATCTACAGAAATGCCAGTATTAGACACAACATGTCCTAGTACAATCCCTTGTTTAACCATAAAGTGGCATTTTTCAAAATTCAATACAAGGTTTGTACGGACACATCTATCTAATACTCTAGATAAACTATCCAAGCAAAGGCTAAAGGAATCACCATAAATGCTAAAATCATCCATAAAAACCTCCATACAGTCCTTAATAAGGTTAGAGAAAAGACTCATCATGCACCTTTAGAAAGTAGCTGGTGCATTGCACAAGCCAAAGGGCATTCTCTTATAAGCATAAGTTCCAAAAGGACATGTAAAAGTAGTCTTTTCCTGATCTTCAGGAGCTATATGGATTTGAAAATAGCCTGTATAACCATCTAAAAAACAATAATGGGATTTACCTGACAGGTGATCAAGCATCTGATCAATGAATGGCAAGGGGTAATGATCCTTCCGAGTGGCTTGGTTAAGACGCCTATAGTCAATGCAAACTCTCCATGAATTCTGCACTCTAGTTGTCAGAAGCTCTCCATGCTCATTTCTTACTGTTGTAATTCTAGACTTCTTGGGCACCACTTGTACTGGACTGACCCATTCACTATCTGAGATGGGGTAAATGATATCTGCTTCAAGTAGCCTGGTCACTTCTTTCTTGACAACTTCTAAGATGGTGGGATTCAGTCTTCTCTGAGGCTGACGGATAGGCTTTTCTCCCTCTTCTAGGAATATTCTGTGCTCACAAACTTGAGGGCTGATGCCTACTATATTCGCCAGGCTCCATCCAATTGCTTTCTTATGTTTCCTCAGCACATTGAGTAGCTGTTCTTCTTGTTGGGAAGTAAGTTCCCTTGCAATGATAACTAGAAACTTCTGCTTGTCCTCAAGGTAAGCATACTTGAGGTGTGGAGGGAGGGGATTTAATTCCAATTTCTGCTCATGGTCAGGCTCTGGATTATCTGGGGCTAGTGATAATGCCAAAGTGCCCTCATTGTCCTCTAAAAATGTCCCCACAATTGGACCTTGTCCTGTGTATTTCTCTTCTAATTCCTCCTGGTGAACTTCAGCCACAGTTTCATCTATGATGTCACACTGGGAGATAGAAAGGTCATCCGGAGGGTGCTTTATAGCTCCATTTAAACTGAATTTCACTATTCTGCCATCTATTTCAAAAGAATAAGTTCTGGAAAATGCGTCCAGCTTGAATTTTGAAGTCTTCAGGAATGGTCTTCCAAGCAGGATTGATGATGGCCTTCCTGAGTCATTAGGAGGGCATTTCCAGAATGTAGAAGTCAATGTGAAATGTGAGTCCCTTAATGCTCATTAATACATTTTCAGCAACTCCAACCACTCTAATAATGCTTTTATCTGCTAACACAAAATGAACTGCCAACCTTTTTAGGGGAAGGCCTCAGAGTATCATATATAGACAAAGGCATTATACTAACACATGCTCCTAGATCACACATGCAGTCAGAAAATATCACACCACCAATTGTACAATTAACCATACATGGACCTGGATCACTACACTTTTCAGGTATACCTCCCATTAAGGCAGATATAGAACTACCTAAAGGAATAGTTTCTAATTCATTAATTTTGTCTTTATGTATACATAAATCTTTTAGAAACTTTGCGTATTTAGGTACCTGCTGAATAACATCAAAAAGGGGAACAGTTACCTCAACCTTTTTGAATATTTCTACCATTTTGGGATCAAGTTCCATCTGCTTCCTAGGCTTCCTTGCAATTTGTGGAAACGGAATAGGGAGGGCATTTTCTGCAGCGTCTGCATCCTTTGGTGCTTCTTTCTGTGGTTGAGCTTCTACTTCTTCACCCATGTCTTGTATCCTTTGCTGAGGCGTGTTCTGATGGGATTGGCTCCTCCTGATTCCTCTCTTGCAGTGTGGTTCCGGGCCTTAGGGTGATGGCATTGATGCCACCCTTTGGATTGGATAACGGTTGAGAAGGAATTCCACTGGAGCCTGCATGTTGAGTAATTGAAGTATTGGGTGATGCCAGCTGAGAGATGAGAGCTTGTATAGCGGATGCTAGGCCGTTAACTGAACTTTCCACGTTCTTTTGTCCTTGCACAATAGATTGAAGCGCCTCTTCACTCGCAGAGGAATTAGATTGAGTGATCTGCGGAACTTGTTGTTGGTTGTGCTGTGGTCCTTGGGACTGCCTCAGGTGAGGTGCTCTGTAAGGCTGGTTCTGGTTCTGCTGCCTGTTGTTGTTATTATTCCACCTCTGATATCCTTGATTGTCTCTGCCTCCTCTGTTATTGTTGTCCCTCCAATTCTGGTTAGAATTATCTCTCCAACCTTAGTTAGAATTATCCTGCCATCCATGGTTGTAACTGTCACCTTCATTGTACCCTTGGCTGGGACGGTCATGGAAGTTATGAGTGGCTGCCACAGTGTTGTCTTCCTGCTAGAGCTACAAACATTCATCAGTATAATGGTTGTAATCAGCACAGATTCCACACACTCTCTGTGGGACTAGCTGTTGGCTTTGCTGCGGTTGTTGTTGACTCAACTGCATCTGCTTCAGTAAGTTGGTCATTTCACATATACTCTGAGTCAGAGCAGTAGTTTCCTTGCTAGAAGATACCTCCGCAACAGCTTTTGACCGCCCTTGTTTCTGCCTGTGATTCCTAGTAGATTCAGCTAAGTCGCTGATCAATTGCCACGCCTCCTCAGTGGTCTTGTACTTTTTCATAGACCCATTGCTAGCACTTTCCAATGTGGTCTTATCTTGGGGCCTCATGCCCCGTGTGACGTAGCCGAGCAACACTATCTTGTCAATCATATGGAGGGGACATGCTTCCAGAAGGTTGTTGAAGCACTCCCAGTATTCGTAGAGAGTCTCGGATTCGTCCTAAACAATCATGGAAATGTCTTTTCTCAGTTTGTCAGTAACTTCAGCTGGAAAGAATTTTTCCAAAAATTCTCTTCTAAGCGTATCCCAGTCAGAAACAGTTGCTGCGGGTTGAGTGTAGTACCACTCTCTCGCCTTTCCCTCAAGAGAGAATGGGAAAGCTTTTAACAAAATAGAAGTTTCATCTGCACTATCGCGCCTGACAGTAGAACAGGCTGCTTGGAAATCCCTCAGGTGCTTGATAGGCTCTTGAGCAGGAAAGCCATGAAACTTAGGCATCAAGTTGAGCAGTGCAGTCTTTATTTCAAAATCTGTAGCCACTGCTGGGTGATGCACTTGAAACGGTTGCATTGTGAAATCAGGGGCCCCAGCCTCCTGGATAGTAACTCTCCTAGGTGCTGCCATGTCACCTGCGCATGAATCAACCAAATCAGTAGAACGGGGGCTTATTTCTTCCTCAAGTGATGTTTCAGATCCGCCCTCAGAGAGGACTAACCGACGCCGAGCTTGCCTTATACGTGAAATAGTTCTTTCAATCTCAGGATCAAATACTGGCAAGCTTGGATCAGGAAGTAAACGCGTCATTTAATGAAAGAAACATGCAGCTCATTGTAGCAAAACAAAATAAAATACAAATAAATAAATTCCAATCAATAACTTAGCACTCTATTGCAACCCCCCGGCAACGGCGCCAAAAATTGACGTGGCGGAAATTGGCGAGTTAAGAAATTATTGTAAGAGATACGTTGCAAGTACAGCTCTTAACCAACCAAAAATCTGCTTATCAATTTAGAAGGGTTGTCCCAAACTTAAAATTAAAATACTAGGAGTATGCATCCCAGGTCGTCTCCCAACGAGTTACAGAAAGATGTGCTGTTTTATTAATCAGATATTTTCTAAAAAATGGTTGAGTTGATAAACAGGAAATTAAATCAAAGAATTTATGTAATTTAAATAAAAACCTTGACCGGGAGTAGATTGGTTGGAAGCCCTATCCATGATGGAGTTCTCCCAAGATAAAATTGATAATTAAAGGTTGCCTGCTCAGTTATCCTTTACCGGATAAAGGAAAGTTAAGCAAGTTGGAAGTCAGTTTCTATTCACCAGTTCTAATCCTCTCCCTTGGGAAGGACTAGTGTCAGTGATTAGAGGGCGACCCAACACGAAACCCAACTATAATTTACTCTTGAGCATCCAACTCAAGGTCCTCCTTTCAATCAACTCCCAATCAAGTTATGGAACTACTCACTCATTATGATTGTAAAATCCATGAAATAAGAAAAGGAAATATTGAAAGACATGATAAATAATAATCAAAAGGATAAATTAAAATTAAAAATAGTCTTGTATTAATAAATTCTAAAAATAATCCAATAATAATTCTGAGTAAATGAAGGATATGGAAGAGTAAATGACAAATAAGGAAACAAACTAGAATGACGAAGTCTTGACGGAGGTAATAACTCTTCTCAATATCCCAGTCCAAAAAGCAATAAAATCAAAATCCTAAGAACTATGAATGTGTAGAGAGAAAACCTAGAGGACGAGTAAAGTTAGATCTAAAACTAAAATTATGCGGAATGAATGTTGTTCTCTGGTCTCTGCATGTTCCCTAGCTCTAATCTGCTTTTCTGGGCTCAAAACTGGGTCAAAACAGAGCCCAAAATCGCCCCCAGCGAATTCTGCAGATTCTACAGATCGCGCATGTCACGCGATCGCGTCATTCACGCGTTCGCGTTATCCAGCGTTTTGCCTTGCCACGCGTGCGCGTCGTCCACGCCTTCGCGTCACTTGTGCAGTTTCCAATCCATGCGTTCGCGTCAGGCACGTGAGCGCGTCACTGAAATTTCCTCTATTTCGCGCGGTCGCATGAGCCATGCGTCTGCGTCACTTCTCGTTGGTCATCTCCTCAATTTCTTGTGTTCCTTCAATTTTTGCTAGCTTCCTTTCCAATCTCCAAGTCATTCATACCCTATAAAGCCTGAAACACTTGACACACAGATTACGGCATCGAATAGAATAAAAGAGAATTAAAATACATAATTAAAAGTCTTTAGGAAGCAAGTTTTTAACCATAAAGTAATTTCGGGAAGGAATTGTAATTACATGCTAATTTAATGAATAAGTGGGTAGAGATTTGATAAAACCACACAATTAAGTACAATATAAACCATAAAATAATGGTTTATCGACCCCCACATGCAAACTCTAAGTTTGGTGTTGGGAGGTCCCAAGAATGCTCTGAACATCTGTGAGACTCCATGAGAGCTCACTGTCAAGTTATTGACATTAAAGAAGCGCTTGTTTGGAGGCAACCCAATGTTATTTAATTATATCTATTTATTTTCTATTGCTATTTTATGTTTTTTTTAGGTTGATGATCATGTGAAGTCACAAAAACTACTGGAAAATCAAAAATAGAATGAAAAATAGCACACCCTGGAGGAAGAGCATTCTGGCGTTTAAACGCCAGAAACAAGCACCAAGCTGGCGTTTAACACCAGAAACAAGCATTAACTTGGCGTTAAACGCCAGAAACAGGCTACATTTGGGCGTTTAACACCAAAAACAGGCAGCAGTCTGGCATTAAACGCCAGTATTGCATATAAAGGGCGTTTTGCATGCCTAATTAGAGCAGGGATGCTAAGACCTTGACCCCTCTGGATCTGTGGACCCCACAGGATCCCCATCTACCCCCCTCTTTCTTCTTTTGCTCAAGGACGAGCAAAACTTTTAAGTTTGGTGTGGTAAAAGCATTGCTTTTTCTTTTTCCATAACCATTTATGGCACCTAAGGCCGGAGAAACCTCTAGAAAGAGGAAAGGGAAGGCAAAAGCTTCCACCTCCGAGTCATGAGAGATGGAGAGATTCATCTCAAGGGTCCATAGCTCAGTAGTAGAGCATTTGACTGCACATCAAGAGAGCCCACTCATGGACCTCAACAAGAGCATGAGGAATTCCCTCACCAAGAAATCCCTGAGATGCCTCAAGGGATACATTTTCCTCCACACAACTATTGGGAGAAACTAAGGATAGGAGCACCAAAATCACTAAGGAGGAGTAACAAAGACAAGGAAGAGACATAGAGGAGCTCAAGAGCACCATTGATTCTTCAAGAAGAGGAAGACGCTACCCTCACCAAGGTGGACCCGTTCCTTAATCTCCTTGTTCTTATTTTCCTATTTTTCGTTTACTATGCCTTATGTTTTATTTATGTTTGTGTCTTTACTATATGATCATTAGTGTCTAAGTGCCTATGTCTTAAAGCTATGAATGTCCTATGAATCCATCACGTCTCTTAAATGAAAATTGTTCTAAAAACAAAAGAACAAGAAGTACATGGTTTCAAATTCATCCTTGAAACTAGTTTAATTATTTTGATGTGGTGACAATACTTTTTGTTTTCTGAATGAATGCTTGAACAGTGCATATGTCTTTTGATATTGTGGTTTATGAATGTTAAATATGTTGGCTCTTGAAAGAATGATGAAAAAGAAGAAATGTTATTGATAATCTGAAAAATCATAAAAATGATTCTTGAAGTAAGAAAAAGCAGTAAAGAACAAAGCTTGCAGAAAAAAAATGCAAGAAAAAGAGAAAAAAATTGGTGAAAAAAAATAATAAAGAAAAAGAAAAAGCAAGCAGAAAAAGCCAATAGCCCTTAAAACCTAAAGGCAAGGGTAATAAAAAGGATCCAAGGCTTTGAGCATTAATGGATAGGAGGGCCTAAAGGAATAAAATCCTGGCCTAAGCAGCTAAACCAAGCTGTCCCTAACCATGTGCTTGTGGCGTGAAGGTGTCAAGCCAAAAGCTTGAGATTGAGTGGTTAAAGTCGATGTCCAAAGCAAAAAAAAAAAAGAGTGTGCTTAAGAACCCTGGACACCTCTAATTGGGGACTTTAGCAAAGCTGAGTCACAATCTGAAAAGGTTCACCCAGTTATGTGTCTGTGGCATTTATGTATCCGGTGGTAAGATTGGAAATCAATGTGCTTAGGGCCACGGCCAAAAATCATAAAGTAGCTGTGTTCAAGAATCAACATACTAAACTAGGAGAATCAATAACACTATCTGAATTCTAAGTTCCTATAGATAACAATCATTCTGAACTTCAAGGGATAGAGTGAGATGCCAAAACTGTTCAGAGGCAAAAAGCTACTAGTCCCGCTCATCTAATTGGAGCTAAGTTTCATTGATATTTTGGAATTTATAGTATATTCTCTTCCTTTTATCCTATTTGATTTTCAGTTGCTTGGGGACAAGCAACAATTTAAGTTTGGTGTTGTGATGAGCGGATAATTTATACGCTTTTTGGCATTGTTTTTACATAGTTTTTAGTATGATTTAGTTAGTTTTAAATATATTTTTATTAGTTTTTAAATAAAAATCACATTTCTGGACTTTACTATGAGTTTGTGTGTTTTTCTATGATTTAGGTAATTTCTGGCTGAAATTGAGGGACTTGAGCAAAAATCAGATTCAGAGGTTGAAGAAGGACTGCAGATGCTGTTGGATTTTGACCTCCCTGCACTCAAAGTGGAATTTCTAGAGCTACAGAAGTCCAAATGGTGCGCTCTCAATCGTGTTGGAAAGTAGATATCCAGGGCTTTCCAGGAATATATAATAGTCCATACTTTGCCCATGTTTAAATGACGCAAACTGGCGTTCAACGCCAGCTTTCTGCCCTATTCTGGAGTTAAACGCCAAAAACAGGTTGCAAAGCAGAGTTAAACGCCAGAAACAGGTTACAAACTGGCGTTTAACTCCAAGGAAGACCTCTACATGTGAAAGCTTTAACGCTCAGCCCAAGCACACACCAAGTGGGCCCGGAAGTGGATTTATGCATCATTTACTTATTTCTGTAACCCTTGTAACTAGTTTAGTATAAATAGGACTTTTTACTAGAATCTTTTTATCATGTTTTGATGATTGAACCCTCTTTGGGAGGCTGGCCATTTGGCTATGCCTGGACCATTATCACTTATGTATTTTCAACAGTAGAGTTTCTACACACCATAGATTAAGGTGTGGAGCTCTGCTGTTCCTCATGAATTAATGCAAAGTACTATTGTTTTTCTATTCAATTCAAGCCTATTTCTTCTCTAACATATTCATTCGCACACAAGAACATGATGAATGTGATGATTATGTGATGCTCATCATCAATCTCACTTATGAATGTGTGCCTGACAAACACTTCCGTTCTACATGCAAACAAGCTTGAATGTGTATCTCTTAGCCTCCTGATTCACGATCAGAGTCTTCGGGGTATAGGCTAGAATTATTGGCGGCCATTCTTGAGATCCGGAAAGTCTAAACCTTGTCTATGGTATTCTGAGTAGGATCTGGGAAGGGATGGCTGTGACGAGCTTCAAACTCGCGAGTGCTGGGCGTAGTGACAGACGCAAAAGGATTACTGAATCCTATTCCAGTATGATCGAGAACCGACAGATGATTATCCGTGTGGTGACAGCGCATTTTGGACCATTTTCACCGGGAGGATGGGATGTAGCCATTGACAACGGTGATGCCCTACATAATGCTTTCCATGGAAAGGAGTATGAAGGATTGGATGAAGACAGTAGGAAAGCAGAGATTCAGAAGGAACAAAAGCATCTCCATACGCTTATCTGAAATTCTCACCAATGAATTACATAAGTATCTCTATCCTATTTTATATTTTAATTATATTTTAATTATCAATTCACCATAACCATTTGAATCCGCCTGACTGAGATTTACAAGATGACCATAGCTTGCTTCAAGCCGACAATCTCCGTGGGATCGACCCTTACTCACGTAAGGTTTATTACTTGGACGACCCAGTGCACTTGCTGGCTAGTTGTGCGAAATTGTGACAAAAAATTAAGATTATGAACGTGCGTATAAAATTTTTGACGCCGTTACCAAGGAATAAACGATCACGATTTCGCATACCAGATAACTAGGATAGGACTTCTAGTTCTCATACCTTGCCAAGAGCCTTTCTTCGCTATTAGTTTATTTTCTTGTCATTTATATTACTTGTTCAACATTTTAAAACCCAAAAATATACTTTCCCATAACCAATTATAAGCACACTTCCCTACAATTCCTTGAGAGATGACCCGAGGTTTAATACTTCGGTTAATTTTATTGAGTTTGCTTTAGTGACAAACAAATTAAATTTGATTGAGGTTTAATTGTCGGTTTAGATCTATACTTGCAGCGCGACTATTTTCGTGAAATTCTTTACCGGTGATTCTTCCCCCCATCAACGGGCTTGAGGTCAACCCTTCTCAGTTGGATAGGCTTGCCTTGAGCATCCCTCTTCCACTTAGCTCCTTCCACACAAATGTCTTAAAGGACCTGGTCCAGTCTCTGGTCAAAATTGACCCTCCTAGTGGAAGGATATGGGTCTCCTTGCATCATTGGAAAATGGAGAGCGAACCTTACACTTTCCGGGATGAAATCCAAGGGTCGCCCTCGGACTATGGTGCTCTAATTTTTGGAATTTGGGTTTACACTAATGTCATGGTTTTTAGTAACCCATGGATTAGCATAGAACTCTTGCACCATTAAGATCCCAACTTCTGGGATAGGGTTGGTTAGGACTTCCCAACCTCTCCTACGGATTTCTCTTCGGATCTCCGGGTACTCATTCTTTTTTGCCTAAAGGCAACTTCAGGAATCACCCTCTTCTTTGCCACTACTTCATAGAAGTGGTCTTGATGAGCTTCGGTGATGAACCTCTCCATCTCCCAAGGTTTGAAGGTGGAAGCCATTATTTTTCCTTTCCTCTTTCTAGAGGATTCTCCAACTTTGGTGCCATAAGTGTGAATGGAAAGAAAAAAGCAAGGCTTTTCCAACACCAAACTTAAAAGCTTTGCTCATCCTCGAGCAAAATATGAAGAAAAGGGAAGAAAAGAGTAGGAAAAGAAGAGAATAGAGGAGATGGAGAGGGATAGTGGATTCGGCCAAGTAGGGCTTTAGTGTATGGATGGTGTGTGTATGAAAGGTAGGGAGAAGGGGTTATTTATAGGAGTGAAAAAGGTTCGGTTCGAATGAATGGGTGGAATTGGGTGGGATATTTTAAATTTGAAGTAGGTGGGGATTGGTGGGAGTTATGATGGTTTTTGGGAAGTGATATGGATGTGATTGTGTTAGGGTTTATAGGAAAGAGTGTATGGGGAAAGAGTGAAAGTAAGAGAGAGAAGAAGGTGGGGTAGGTGGAGATTCTATGGAACCTACTGATCCTGAGAGGCTAGGGAATTCAAGTTCCCTGCCCACTTGTGGGTGTTGAACGCCCAGCTCCTGCTATTGGCTGGCATTCAACGCCAGCTATGTGCCTCTAAGTTGGCGTTGAACGCCTATTGGGGTGTTCCTACCTGGCATTCAACACCAGCAATGTGTTCCCTGGCTGGCATTCAACACCAGCAATGCTGCTCCTCATGGGCATTGAACGGCCACTCTGGCCCCCTTGGCTGGCGTTCAATGACAACAAGGTCTCTGCTCCAGGGTGTTCTGTTTCCAATTATGACTGTTTCTGTTTTTGTTCTAACTACTGCACATGATCACAAACTTAAACAAATATGAAAATTAAACTGAAATAACTTAAATAAACTTAAATAAAAACAAGAAAACAGTAATTAGTGATGGGTTGCCTCCCAACAAGCGCTTCTTTAACATCACTAGCTTGACGGTTAGCTCCTTACGGAGGTGGATAGGGGCTCAAAATTTTTCCCTTTACAGATGAGCTCCACATGCTCTAGAGACAAGATCTTGTTCACTGTGTGTAGAATGACTAGGTTGTCAGTGAAGACCACTCTCATGCCATGTAAGAGGCCTTCAGTGGGAATTTTCTTATCCCTCCAGCCTTTAGGTACTTTCTTCTTAGTACCTTTATTCTCAGTGCTTGATAATGGCTGCCCAACACTAAACTTAAAGTTGGCGTCTGGGGTTCTGTATAACTTTGCACTGAGAGAGAGAGTTGGAACACTAGGTGTTGCACAACTGTTTCTCTTTTATCAGAGGGAGAGTTAGGGTTAGGCATCTTGAACAAGATGTGGTCCTCCCATAACTGTAGAATCATCTCTCCCTTTGCTCCATCAATGATTGCATTGGCAGTGGCTAGGAAGGGTCTTCCATGGATGATGGATTCATGATATTCCTCCCCAGTATCCAAGATTATGAAATCTGTAAGGATGTAAAGGTTCTCAACCTTTACTAAGACATCCTTTACACGACCATAAGCTTTTTTCATTGACCTGTCTACCATCTCTAGTGAGATTCTTGTAGCTTGTACCTCAAAGATCTCCAAAATCTCCATTACAGAGAGTGTGATAAGGTTTATGTATGACCCTAGGTCACACAGAGTCTTATCAAAAGTAATAGTGTCTATGATACAGTGGATCAGGAAGCGTCTGGGATCCGGCAGCTTCCGAGATAGTTCCTGCTGAACCAAGGCATTGAGTTCTTTGGTGAGCACTAGAGGATCATCTTCCAATGGCTCTGTGTCAAATAACTTGGCATTCAACTTCATGAGAAGTCCAAGGTACCAAACAACTTGCTCCTCCCTAGTTTCCTCTTCCTCATCAGAAGAGGAATACACTTCAGATTCTATAATCCTCAACCAAGCATTCAGAGGAACTTCAATGGGCTTCTCATGAACCTTGGGTTTTATCAATTCTTCAATAACGAAGTTCTCAGTGGGCTTGGGGTTGCCAACTATCCCTATTGTGGCATTCAATGTCAGGACTTGTCTTTCTTTGGGCGTTGAACGCCCAGCTTGAATACTTTCACTGGCGTCCAACGTCAGCTTTTACTGGTGTTCAACGTCAGCTTTTGTGCTGCCTTTGGCGTTGAACGCCCAGTAAGGACCTCCTTACTGGCGTTCAACGCCAGTAATGGTGGCTTTTTGGGCGTTGAACGCCCAGTAAGGACATCCTTACTAGAGTTCAATGCCAGTGATGGTGGCTTTGTTGGGCGTTGAATGGCCAGTAAGGTCTTTCTTTCAGGCGTTCAACGCCAGTAATGGTTCTTCTATGGGCGTTGAACGCCCAGTAAGGACTTCCTTACTTGCATTCAGTGCCAGATTACTCCCTTCAGGTTTGGCCTCAGCTTCTACAGTGATGGCCTTGCACTCTTCACTTAGGTTCACTTTAGTGTTACTAGGAAGAGTGTTAGGAGGGGTCTCAGGGATTCTCTTACTCAGCTGACCAACTTGTACCTCCAGATTTCTGATGGAGGACCTAGTTTCTATTATAAAATTGTGAGTAGTCTTAAAGAGTTCAGAGACTATGGTTGCTAAGTCAGAAAGACTCTACTTAGAAGTCTCCCTCTGCTGCTAAGAAAATGGGAATGGTAGTCTGTTGTTGAACCTATTATGGGTTCGTCCACCTTGATTATTGTTGAAGCCTTGTTGAGGATTCTGTTGATCCTTCCATGAAAGGTTAGGATGATTTCGCCATGAGGAGTTGTAGGTGTTCCATAGGGTTCTCCCATGCAATTCACCTCTTCCATCATGGGTTGATCTGGATCATAGGCATCTCCATTATAGGAGGAGTCTTTAGTACTGCTAGTTGTAGCTTGCACTCCAGTCAGATGCTGAGAGATCATGTTGACCTGTTGGGTCAAGATCTTGTTCTAAGCCAATATGGCATTCAAAGTGTCAACTTCTAAGACTCCTTTTTTCTGAGCTACCCCATTGTTCACAGGGTTTCTCTCAGAAGTATACATGAATTGGTTGTTTGCAACCATTTCAATGAGTTTCTGTGCCTCTTCAAGCGTTTTCTTCAAGTGGAGTGATCCACCAGCAGAATGATCCAAGGACATCTTGGATATCTCAGATAGACCATCATAGAAGATTCCTAGGATAGACCATTCTGAGAGCGTGTCAGGAGGACACCTCCTGATCAGTTGCCTGTATCTTTTTCAAGCTTCATAGAGGGATTCACTCTGTTTTTTTCTGAAGGTTTGAACTTCCACCCTGAGCTTGCTCATATTTTAAGGTGGAAAGAACTTCACCAAGAAATCATTGACTAACTTTTCCCAAGAGTCTAGGCTTTCCTTAGGTAGAGAATCCAACCATATCCCAGCTCTGTCTCTAATAGCAAAAGGGAAAAGCATAAGTCTGTATACCTCATGATCCACTCCATTGGTCTTAACAATATCACAGATTTGCGAGAATTCAGATAGGAATTGATGTGGATCTTCCAGTGGAAGTCCATGGAACTTGCAATTCTGTTGCATTAGAGAAACTAACTGAGGTTTAAGCTCGAAGTTATTAGCTTTAATGGTAGGTATAGAGATACTTCTGCCATAGAGGTCAGAAGTTAGTGCAATGAAGTCTCCAAGAAGCTTCATTGCATCTCCTCCATTGTTTTGTTTGGCTATCATGTCTGTATTTTCAGTTTCTATTTCAACACATTCTGTGAGATCTCTTTTGGAGTGTTGTGCTTTAACTTGTTGCAAACGCCTCCTTAGGGTCCTCTCAGGTTCAGGATCAAGATCAAAGAGAGGTTCTTTATCTTTGTTCCTGCTCATAAACAAGAAAAAGAAGACAAGAAACAAAAAGAATGGGAGCTCTATGTCAAAGGATAGAGGACTCCTTGTGAGATGTGAAGAAGAAAGAAGAATGAGGATAGAAGAATGAGATGAAGAATTCAAAAATAGAGAGGGGGCGAGAAGTAGCACTAATTCGAAAATAAAGAAGAGTGAGATTTTAAAATTCAAGTAATTTTGTTTTGTTTTTATTTTGTTCATGTAATTCAAAAAAGAAAACAAAATAAAGGAGAAATAAAGACAATTAAAAACTAAGACAACTAATTAACTAAAAAGATTTAAAAATTAAATGATGATTTTCAAAAAAGAAGAGAGAGAAGGAGAGAAGAAGTTTTTGAAAATAGAAGAGAGAGAAATAGATTAGAAGTTTTCGAAAATTAAAGAGAGAGGAATTAGTTAGGAAGTTTTGAAAAAGAAAAAAGAGAAAACAAGTAACTAATAAAGAAAAATAAGATAACATAGAAGATAAGAGTTGATTTTAGAAAGTTTTGAAATTTAAAATTAGAAAAAATAAGATAAAAATATAAAAAGATTTGAAAAAGATTTGATTTTGAATTTTTGAAATTGAAACAAGATAAGATAAAGATTTGAAATTAAGTTAGAAAAGATAAGATATGGTGAAGATTTGAAAAAGATTTGAAAAGATAAGAATTGGAAGTTGAATTTTGAAAAAATTTGGTTTTGAAATTTGAAATTTTGAAATTGAGTTTTAAAATTTGAATTTGAAATAATATAAGATAAGATTTTTTAAATTTAAAGAAAGATAAAGAATTGAAAAAGATAAGATAAAGATTTGAAATTAAGATAAGATAAGATAATGATTTGAAATTAAAATTTAAAAATTGTTTTTTGGAATTTTTGAAAATTTAATTAAAGATAAAAGGATATTTTTTATTTTTTTGAATTAATGAAGAAAGAGAAAAACAACCAAAAGACACCAAACTTAAAATTTTTTTATCAAAAGACACTAATTTTCGAAAATTAAGAAAACAAACACCAAAATACACCAAACTTAAAACTTTTTAGATCAAAACAAGAAAAGAAACAAGAACAACTTGAATACCAAGAAAGAATACTAAGAACAATTCGAAAATTTTAAAGAAAAGATAAGCACACAAGGGACATGATGAGCGGATAATTTATACCCTTTTTGGCATTGTTTTTACATAGTTTTTAGTATGTTTTAATCACTTTTTATTATATTTTTATTAGTTTTTTTTCAAAAATCACTTTTCTAGACTTTACTATGAGTTTATATGTTTTTCTATAATTTCAGGTATTTTCTGGCTGAAATTGAGGGACCTGAGCAAAAATCTGATTCAGAGGCTGAAAAAGGACTACAGATGCTGTTGGATTCTGATCCTCCTGCACTCGAAATAGATTTTCTCGAGCTACAGAAGCCCAATTGGCGTGCTCTGAAATGCATTGGAAAGTAGACATCCTGGGCTTTCCAGCAATATATAATAGTCCATACTTTGCCCAAGAATTGATGGCCCAAACTGGCGTTCAAAGTAAGCCTAAAAGTTTCTGGCGTAAAACGCCAGAACTGGCATCTTTTTCGGCGTTAAACGTCCATTCTGGCACCCAGGGTGGCGTTTAGTGCTAACTTTGGGCATATGCACGTGAAAGCTTGGAAGCTCAGCCCAGACATGCACCAAGTTGGTCCCGAAAGTGGATTTCTGCATTATCTGCACTTAGTTACTCATTTTCTGTAAACCTAAGTTACTAGTCTAGTATAAAAACTACTTTTAGAGATTCATTTTGTACCTTATGACATTTTACACTTCATATTGTATCTTCTACGACATGAGTCTCTAAACCCCATAGGTGGGGGTGAGGAGCTCTGCTGTATTTCAATGGATTAATGCAATTACTACTGTTTTCTATTCAATCACGTTTGATTCTGTTCTAAGATACTCACTCGTACTTCAATATAGAGAATATGATGATCCGTGACACTCATCATTATCCTCAACCTATGAACGCGTGCCTGACAACTACTCCCGTTCTATCTGAGCTCAACGTAGTCATTAGGCGACAACTTGAGTGCGTATCTCTTGGGTTTCTAATCCACGGACGGAGTCCGGAGGTTAGAACCTTCGTGGTATAGGCTAGAACCAATTGGCCGCATTCCTGGCATCCGGAAAGTCTAAACCTTGTCTGTGGTATTCCAAGTAGGATCCAGGAAGGGATGACTGTGACGAACTTCAAACCTACGAATGTTGGGGGCAGTGACAGTGTGCAAAAGGACAAGGGTCCTATTCCGACGCTAGTGGGAACCGACAGATGATTAGTCGTGCGGTAGCTGTACATGGTATTTTTCATCCGAGATGAGAAATCCAACAGTTGATTAGCCGTGTAGAGATCGTACCTGGTATTTTTCATCCGAGAGGATCATACAGCTTGCCATTGAAGAAAGCCATGCATGTTTGGAGAAGAAGACAGTAGGAAAGCATAGATTCAGACGACAGAGCATCTCCAGAACCTCAGCCTGTTTCTCATTACTGAATCACAAGTACTATTTATTTCATGTTTTTTATTTTTCATAAATACAATCACTCTTATCATTAATCTCCTGACTAAGATTTACAAAATAGCCATAGCTTGCTTCAAGCCGACAATCTCCGCGGGATCGACCCTTACTCATGTAAGGTATTACTTGGACGACCCAGTGCACTTGCTAGTTAGTTGTGCGGAGTTGTGAAAAGTGTAATCACAATTTCGTGAACCAAGTTTTTGGCGCCGTTGCCGGGGATTGTTCGTGTTTGGACAATTGACAGTTTATTTTGTTGCTTAGATTAGGAAAAATTTATCTTTTTAGTTTAGAGTCACTAAAATTGAATCTTCTATTATTATTTTTGGTTAAAATTTTAAAATCCTTATTTTATTTTTCTAAATTATTTTCGAAAATATTTAAAACCAATAACTTCATAATTTAGTCTTCTGTTTGATTTTAGTTTCATATTTTAAGTTTGGTGTCAATTGCATGATTTTATTTTTCTTTCAATTTTTCGAATTATATGTTCTTAGTTCTTTCCTAATCTTCAAGTTGTTCTTGTTTGTTTTCCTTGTTTGATCTTTAGTTTTTCTTGTTTTGTGTCTTTCCTTGTTTATCTGGTGCATTTTCAAATTATTAGTTTCAAAAGTATAAAAAAATTTTAAGTTTGGTGTCCTTTGTGTTTTTATTTTCTTAAAAATTTCCAAAATTTGTTCTTGGTGTTCATCTTGATCTTCAAAGTGTTCTTGGTATTCATATTGACATTCAAAGTTTTCTTGTTTGCTTTCTTTATTTTGATCTAAAAATTCTAAGTTTGGTGTCATTTTATTATTTTTCTCTTTCCTCATTAAATTCAAAAATTCAAAAAAAAAAAATCTTTTCCTTTATTTGCTTATTATTTTCGAATTCCTTAGCTTGATTTAGTCAAAATTTAAAAAATTTGATAGTTTCTTGTTAGGCAAGTTAAAATTTCAATTTTAAAATTTATCTTCTTAAATCTTTTTCAAAACAAATTCTTTTTCAAATTTCAAAATCAAATCCAAAATTTTTCAAATCTTCTTAATTAATTAGCCATTTTAGTATTCGAATTTTTTTATCTATTTTATTTGATTTGATTTTATTTAATTTTTGAAGCTTATTTTTCTAGTTTCCAATTATTTTATTTTATTTTCTTCTCTTTTGAATTCGGTTAGCATTAAATAAATAAAATAAAAATAAAAATATTTTGATTTTTCTTTTACTTTATTTCTATTTTACAATCTACAATATCTCCGTTTCTCCATCATGGACCTAAGTGAAAATGAACAGTCCAGAAGGACTCTGGGGTTATATGCTAACCCCACTAATACTTCCTATGGGAGTAGTATCTGTATACCTCCCATCAGAGCAAGCAGTTTTGAGCTAAATCCTTAGCTCATTATCATGGTGCAGCAAAATTGTCAGTATTCCGGTCTTCCACAAGAAGAACCTACTGAGTTTCTGGCACAGTTCCTACAAATTACTGACACAGTACGTGATAAGGAAGTAGATCAGGATGTCTATAGATTATTACTGTTTCCATTTGCTGTAAAAGATCAAGCTAAGAGGTGGTTAAACAACCAACCCACAGCAAGCATAAGAACATGGAAACAGTTATCAGACAAATTTTTGAATCAATATTTCCTTCCAAAAAGGATGACACAGCTAAGGCTGGACATCCAAGGCTTTAAACAAGAGGATAATGAATCTCTTTATGAAGCATGAGAGAGGTATAGAAGGATGCTAAGGAGATGCCCCTCTAAAATATTTTCAGAATGGGTATGATGTGTGAACTTTTGTTGATATAGAATTTCTCAATTGAATTCTCGTTGCAAGTATAGTTCCAGACCAACAAAGAGTCCTCACATACAAAAATTTAGGTTGTCACATGTACAAACCCCAAATAAGAATTAACCGGAGTATTTGGACTCCGGGTTGTCTCACGAGGAATTGCAATGAAGTGAATGATTATTGGCTATGAAGGGGTAAAAGGGGGTTTTGGGTTGATAAGAAGGGCACTAAAATAAATGACAAGAAAAGTAAATTAAGCAAGTAATTAAAGAGGACAAGTAAATAAGAGGAAGCAAATAATAAAGAGAGACATTCATGGTGAGAATTGAGATCATAGGCTTTCTATCCTAGTCATACAATGATTAATTCGCCTTATTTAGTTAACTCCAACAAACGGAAGAAGGTATCATGTCATCTTCACATAGGGAAAATGTCAAACAAGACTAATTAATCATGTCACAATTATAAATAAGAATTTATCTCATTACGTCATTTCCAACATTGGAAGAAGATATAGGTTATCTTCCATGAGAGAAAGTCTAACAAGACTAGCTAATCTCAATTCAAAAGTCCTAATCAACTTACTAATTAAATTAGCAAAAAATTAGTGTCAATGGAAACAATATTAGCTAACAACTCTAGATAACCAACATGAGTTGGGTTCTCATGACTCAAGATTGCCTAATTACTCTTTTCAAGCCAAGAATGCTCAAAATCTACTCTAAAGCCCAACCAAGCATTTTGTCAAATACTTGGTGGGTACAAATGGAAGGCATAGTAAAAATGCAAGAATAATAAAATCTAACAACTACCAATTGCAAAGAAAGTAAATCAACAACTTAATTCATCAATGAAATAAACATCAACCTCAAATTGCATTAAATGTAAACTAAATCCAACATGAGTTCATCATCACAAAAGAGTGCAAAATGAAAAATTAACATGACAATTACGAAAATCAAGATGTAGAAAAGAGAAATTATAGAAGAAACAAGATGAGATCAAGGAATTAAACATGGATCCATGGCAATTTAACCTAATCCTAACCTAATTCTAGAGAGAAGAGGGAGCTTCTCTCTCTAGAAACTACTCTACATGATACTAACACTTCAAACAATTGCTCCCCCCTTTGCCCAAGCTTGAATTCTGCATGAAATAGCATTAGAAATGAGTTGGGTTGGGCCCAAAGTGCTTCAGAAATCGCTGGGGGCGGTTTCACATTAGTGGGCCATGTGCTCAATCGGCGTGCACGCGTACATGGCACGTGCGCACCCCTTAACACGAAGCAACATATGGCAAATTTTATATCATTTTGAAGCCCCGGATGTTAGCTTTTCAATGCAACTAAAACCGCCTCATTTGGACCTCTATAGCTCAAGTTATGGTCGATTGAGTGCGAAGAGGTTAGGCTTGATAGCTTTACGGTTCCTTCATTTCTTCATGAGTTCTCCCACTTTGCATACTTTTTTTCTTCATTCCTTCCATCCAATACTTGTCTTATGAACCTGAAATCACTTAACAAACACATCAAGGCAGAATGGAATTAAAGTGGATTGAATTTAGCTATTTTAAGGCCTAAAAAGCATGTTTCTACATTTAAGCACAAATCAAGGGAGAATTACAAAACCATGCTATTTCATTGAATAAATGTGGGAAAAGGTGATAAAATCCCCCAAATTAAGCACAAGATAAACCACAAAATTGGGATTTATCAAATCTCTCCACACTTAAACTAAGCATGTCCTCATGCTAAAATCAAGAAGAAGCAAAGGGTATTAACATTTATTCAATGCCAACTAACTACATGCAACCTATCTATATGCAATCTATCTACATGAATGCATCAACTTAGTCAAAATAAATCAATTCCCAAGAATACATATACAAACACAAGGGCTAAGGCAATAACAATCACTCAACCCACAATTGAATTGAATTATTAAAAAGATTTTACAAACTTGCAGGAAAAGAGATGATCATGGGTGGAAACATGTAATTGAGCAATCGAACCCTCACCGGATGTGTATTCGCTCTAGTCACTCAAGTGTATGGGGTTGATTCACTCAATCCTCCCCTAATCATATTTTTCAAGATTTATTTTTCATCTAACAATCAACAATTACTTCATGCATGCATACAAATATCATGAGGACTTTCCATAGGTTGTAATGGGGTTAGGGTCAAGGTAGGATGCATATGGTCAAGTAGGCTTGAGATTTGAATCTTTGATTAACTTAAACTTCCCACCTAACCTATGACAACCTATACAATTCTAAACAAACCTAACTACCCACTCTTCACTTTTCACACACACTCATGTATTCTCTTTTTGATCACCATACATATGCATTGATTTTTTTTTAACTTTGAACTTTGGGGCATTTTTGTCCCCTTCTTATTGCTTTCCTTTCTTTCTTTTTTTTTCTATATATATATATATATTTTTTTTGTATATATATATATATATATTTCTTTTTATTTTTCTTATTTTTTTTTTCAAACTAGAATATATACAAGAACATCAATGCATATGGTTTACACATGATTAATACATGAGTATGTACCCAATTCCCATGATTTTTCAACAAAAACGTAAACACACTTTTATCTCTACCCAATGTTCCCAACTCTTCCAAAATCAAATGATGAACACTCTCACTAGCCTAAGCTAATCAAAGATCCAAACAAGGGACATTTATTGTTTTTCACTTAGGCTTGTAATGTGCTACAATTAAGAACAAATGGGTTGAGCATAGGCTCAAAATTGGCTAACAATGGAAGATAGAAGGTAGGCTATTCGGGTAAGTGAGCTATTTGAACAATGGCCTCAATCATATAAATGCATGTATACACAAAATAATGGACATATAGAATTAAACAAATAAAAGATTACAATCATAGGAAGAGAATAATGCACACAAGAATAAAAATAAGTGGTTATATATGATGTAACCACACAATTAGGCTCAAATCTCACATGCTTGTGTTCTTAGCTCAAAAATCATGTTCCACAAAGTATATAATTCAAGCAAGTTCTAAATTTTTTTTCAATCAATTGGGGTGCCCTATAGATAAAATCCTTGGAAAATATCATGATTTTGACTAAGCTTAATATATACATATGCAAAATAAGAAAATGCAACTAAAAATCCTAAAATGAAATGCAAAAGTGTTGGAATTAGGAACTTGTCACCCAAAAATGCCGAGCGGTCGGACGACCTCCCCACACTTAAAAGTTTGCACCGTCCTCGGTGCACTAAATGAGCAAGGGGGTACGGCGACTCTCCGAGTTGCCACCTTCAGCTGGTAGGTCAACCGGTTGCTGCATGTTCTTCCTTCCGCTTCCATTTTTGCTTATGGTGCATCGATCATGAAAAAAAAATAAACACCGTAAGATGAGATAATACAAAAGCAAGGAAGCGTGAATTGTTGGAATGAGGTGAATCACTAGAATTGAGCGAGTGAATTAGTGTGACATTGATGAAAAATAAGTATGTGGGTTCTAAAATTGCGCGCAGTTTAGAATACACGCACACTAGTACAAAAAGTTATGTCACAATTACACAAAAGAAAATATGCACTTCACTCATTCTAGTGTGCTTGAGATACTTTAAAAGACTTGTAGGCTAAAACAACCCAACAAGTAGTGAAAAAGCATAAAAGCATTCAAGCAAAAATCAAGAAATTGTGAAATTGAATAATGCATGGACATTGATTGATGTGTAAGTAAATTTAATAAACAAAATGGTATATGAAACTCACACAACAATCAATGACACATGTTGAAGTTGTTACAGCACCTAAGTGACATAGAGGTGAAATACATGGATGCTATGGAGCTTAGGAAAAAGAAGATAGAAGTGAAAATCAATCACATAGCAAGCATGGTCTACAAAGCTTAGAAAGCTCAAAAATATGTCGCTAGGTAAGCTTTCGATCCAATCTCACAATTCCACAATCTCAATGCATAAAATAGGTGATAGTCACTTAGAACAAGCATCCTAAAAAAAATTCATTGATAATATACAATTGCCTAACAATGGATGATGAATGCATGGTGGCCAAAATATGCAATTCAAAGAGTTAAGATGCATGAAGGCAATGTAACAAGTACTTGGTATTCAAAAGTGTTAAACATGAAAAATTCCAAACCAAGTAACCAAATACAACCTCAACAAAGGAATCCAACAATGACAATTAACAATAATGATGTTAAACTAACATCCTATTAGTAATAAGCAGTAGTAAATGGTAAACAAGATTAGTAATCCAACACTTATAATGGAAAACAAAAATTAAACTAACTAACTAACTAAAAGAAATGGTATTATATGATGCTTGGTATTGTTGGATGATGTTTGAAGGGTGGAAAGAAAAGAAGAGAAGAAAAAAGAAGGAAAGAAATGGAAAGAAGAGAAGAAAAGAAGGTGAGTGAAACAGGGCAATCCACGCGTGCGCGTCATGTGCGCGTAAGCGTGGATTGATGAAATGGAGGCAGCGTGTACGGGTACATGGCGCGTCCGCGTCGATGGCTTATTTTGAGAGGGGCGCGTACGCGCAAGGTGCGCGTGCGCGTGCCTTGGGCACAAAGTTGGCACACTTCAGGCACAACTCTCGGGTGAATGTATGGAAAGTGGAAAAATTCAATCCACGCATACGCGTACATAGCACGTCCGCGTGGATGGCCGAAATTGCTTGATTTACGCATACGCGTGAAGTCCGCGTGCGCATGGATGGTGCTTTATTTTTCAAAAATTTTTCTATGTTTTTGCACCAAACCAAGCATTTCCAACCTCCAAACAACTACCGAAACATCACAAAACCTTATTTAACCTACTAGACTCCCAATTAAACTCAACTAATCAAACAAAACATGAAATTAAATCTAAATTACCAATATTTACAAAGAGGAAAAGAGAAAGATGTTACCATGGTGGGGTGTCTCCCACCTAGCACTTTTGTTTATTGTCCTTAAGTTGGACTTATGGGGAGCTCTTCATCAAGGTGACTTGTGCTTGAATCCATCCTTGAACATCCACCAATGCTTGGACTTCCATTGTGCTTCATCATTCAAAGTTAATAACTCCAGGCTTTGATGGAGTTCTTCACAAACCGTGGGCTCCCAAAGTTGATCTTCCTTGTGCGATCCGGGATCCCACACTTTGTTTTCACACCCGTCCTTGAGTTGATCATGGTGGTTTCCTCCGGGTGGCAAGAGAGATGAATTCTCATGGAAGCACCAAACTATCCTCCTAGACCCATCCAATTGAGCACTAGTCCAACCTTTACTCCTTGAAGCTTCAACCATAATGAGCTTAGACTTACAACGCCAACCACGAAACATCTTTCTTTTACGCTTCATCCCACAAAGCATCCTAAGTTGACCATCCATTTCAAGCAAGCCATATTCGAGTAGGATAATAAAGGTAATAGAGATGAATTTTACCCACTCAAATGTAGGAGTAGATGGTAACCTAGGCAAAGAAGCTCCTAAGGGTCTTGCTAAAGCATATTCAATTCCCATCCTCCTTTTTCTAAGGATCTCCACCTTCTCACAAGATATCTTAATCTCAATCCTTTGTTCAACACTTTTATCTAACTCTTTTCCCTTACTCAAATCATAAATGGGAGAACGAGAGAGATTTACCTCCACATTGCCTTCAAATCCAATAGGGGAAGGTTCTTCATGCTCAAAGGATTCTTCACCACTAAGACTTGATGCTTGATCTTCATCACCAAGGGGACTCAATTCTTGCTCTATCCCATCCGATTCTTCATAAGGGATATGCCTTGGAGGTTGTGCACATTCCTCCTTAGCATCAAATCCAATCATCTTGGAGGGGTTTTCTTCAATCCTAAACTCCTAAGGTGGTTCCGCATCTCCTAAGTCTTCAACCACTTCTTCCTCTTGTTCAATAATCTCTACCTCCTCCTCTTTTTGCATTTCTTGCTTTAATTCCTCTTCTTTACCTTGGAGCTTCAAGTTCACTCCCTCACTAAGCTCTTTGGTTGCTTCTCTACATTCCACAATGGAAGTGCCTTGATCGCATAGGCTTAGGCAGGATGAGACTATTTCCACAATGGAAGTGCCTTGATCGCATAGGCTTAGGCAGGATGAGACTATGTTGCCAATGGCTTCTACCATGATAGCCATTTTTGCTCTTAACTCCTCAAATTGCTTTTTATCCTCCCCGTGTTGCCTTAAGATATGAGATCCAAGATCCCTTAATTCTAGCATAGAGGCTTCATTGGGAGGTGATGGTGGAAGAGATGGTTCATTGTTTGGGGGAAAGGTATTATAGTTGGAAGGTGGTTCTTCTTGGTAGAGTTGTAGTGGAAAGTAGAGTTCATCTTGTGGTTGAAAGTTTTCATGTATTGGAGGTGGTTCATCTTGGTAATAGTATAGAGGGGGTTGCTCTTGAAGATGTTGATGTTGGAGTGGTGGTGGTTCTATGTGTGGTTCATATGGCTCATATGATTGTTGGTAGGATGGATATGGATTAGGGTCATATGAAGATGGTTGGTGAAAAGTGGCTTGTGAGTATGGTTGATGACTATGTTGAGGATATGGCTCATAGGTGTATGGTGGTGGTTCTTGGAAGTCACAAGGGGATTCACCATAACCATTGGATTGGTATGCATCATAGAATGGCTCTTCTTCATAGTGCATTGGTGGAGGTTGTTGCCATGAGGATTGATCATATGCATATGGCTCCTCCCACCTTTGATTGTCCCATCCTTGATACACATCCTCATTGAAGCTCTCATTTCCTACAACATAGTTAGAATCAAACTCATAGCCAAAGTGAGAATTCATGATAGCAAAGAAAATGAAAACAAAATCAAATAAGAAGCATTAAATCCTAAAACTAGCAAGAACTAACAAAGAAGCAAAAGGTAAACCTATTTACAATATTCACATATATACAATAACCAATAACATAACACCATTGCGATTCTCCGGTAACGGTGCCAATAAGATATATACAATATTCACATATACAACTAGGAATGTCGGTGAACCCCCTTGTTCATCTTTGGATGCACTGAGGACAATGCAAACTTTTAAGTGTCGGGAGATCGTCCGACCGCTCGGCATTTTTGGGTGACAAGTTTCTAATCCCAACACTTTTGCATTTCATTTTTAGGTCTTTTAGGATTTTCGGTTGTATTGCATATGTATATATTAAGCTTAGTCAAAATCATGATATTTTCCAAGGATTTTAACTATAGGGCACCCCAATTGAAAAAAAAAAAATTTCTAGAACTTGCTTGAATTATATACTTTGTGGAACATGATTTTTGAGCTAAGAACACAAGCATGTGAGATTTGAGCCTAACTGTGTGGTTACATCATATATAACCACTTATTTTCATTCTTGTGTGCATTATTCTCTTCCTATGATTGTAATCTTTGATTTGTTTAATTCTATATGTCCATTATTTTGTGTATACATGTATTTATATGATTGAGGCCATTGTTCAAATAGCTTACTTACCCAAATAGCCTACCTTTTATCTTCCATTGATAACCAATTTGAGCCTATGCTTAACCCATTTGTTATTAATTGTAGCACATTACAGGCCTAAGTGAAAAACAATAAATATCCATTAATTTGGATCTTTGATTAGCTTAGGCTAGAGAGAGTGTTTATCATTTGATTTTTGGAAGTTGGAAACATGGGATAAAGATAAAAGTGTGTTTGTTGAAAAATCTTGGGAATTGGGTACATACTCATGTATTAATCATGTGTAAACCATATGCATTGATGTTCTTGTATATATTTTAGTTGAAAAGAAAAAAATAATAAAAAAATTGAGAAAAACAAAAAGAAAAAAAAAATATATATATATAAGAAAAAAAAAAGAATTACAATAAAAAGGGGACAAAAATGCCCCAAAGTTCAAAGTTCAGTAAAAGTCAATGCATATGGGTGGTAATCAAAAAGAGAATGCATGAGTGTGTGAAAAAGTGAAGAATGGGTAGTTAGGTTTGTTTAAAATTGTATAGGTTGTCATAGGTTAGGTGTGAAATTTAAGTTAATCGAAGATTCGAATTTCAAGCTCACTTGACCATATGCATCCTACCTTGACCCTAGCCCCATTAAAACCTATGCGAAAGTCCACATGATATTTGTATGCATGCATGAAATAATTGTTGATTGTTAGATGAAAAATAAATCTTGGAAAGCATGATTAGGGGAGAATTGAGTGAATCAACCCCATACACTTGAGTGCCTAGAGCGGATACACATCCGGTGAGGGTTCGATCGCTCAATTACATGTTTCCACCCATGATAATCTCTTTTCTTGCAAGTTTGTAAAAACTTTTTAATAATTCAATTCAATTGTGGGTTGAGTGATTGCTATTGCCTTAGCCCTTGTGTCTGTATATGTATTCTTGGGAATTGATTTATTTTGACTAAGTGGATGCATTCATGTAGATAGATTGCATATAGATAGGTTGCATGTAGTTAGTTTGCATTGAATAAATGTTGATGTCCCTTTGCTTCTTTCTTGATTTTAGCATGAGGACATGCTTAGTTTAAGTGTGGGGAGATTTGATAAACCCCGATTTCGTGATTTATCTTATGCTTATTTTGGAGGATTTTATTACCTTTTCTCACATTTATTCAATAAAATAGCATGGTTTTGTAATTCTCCCTTGAATTGTGCTTAAATGTGAAAACATGCTTTTTAGGCCCTAAAATTGGTAATTTTAATTCACTTAATTCCATTCGATGCCTTGATGTATTTGTTGAGTGATTTCAGGTTCATAGGGCAAGTATTGGATGGAAGAAGTGAGGAGAAAAGCATGCAAAGTGGGAGAACTCATGAAGAAATGAAGGAACCGTAAAGTTGTCAAGTCCGACCTCGTCGCACTCATTTGACCATAACTTGAGCTACAGAGGTCCAAATGAGGCGGTTTCAGTTGCGTTGGAAAGCTAACATCTGGGGCTTCGAAATGATATAAAATTTTCTATATGTTGCTTCACGTGAAGGGGCGCGCATGCGCCATGTACGCGTGTGCGCCGATTGAGCACGTGGCCCACAAATGTGAAATCGCCCCCAGCGATTTCTGAAGCACTTTGGGCCCAACCCAACTCATTTCTAATGCTATTTCATGCAGAATTCAAGATTGGGCAAAGGGGGAGCAATTGTTTTGGTAGTATAGCATCATGTAGCTTAGTTTCTAGAGACAGAAGCTCCCTCTTCTCTCTAGTTACTAATGTCCAAGTGATTGACGATTGGGAGCCATTAACGCTAGATTTCACCAATTGATTAGGTGTAGAACTAGGACTTATGGACTTGGATTGATATAGCTCACTTGACTTTCCTCTACTATTAGTTAGGGGTTAACTTAGTGGGATTGATCCTTGCCAAGACCTTTTTGTTAGTTTATTTCCTTTTTACCATTTATATTTCTTGTCCATCATCTCAAAAACCCCAAAACATACTCCATAACCAATAATCATACACTTCATTGCAATTCCTTGTGAGACGACCCGGAGTCTAAATACTCCGGTTAATTCTTATTGGGGTTGTACTTGTGACAAACCAAAATTTAGTTTGATGTGAGAATTGTTTGTTAGTTTGGGGCTATACTTGCAACGTACATATTTTGTGAAATTCCTTACCGACAACAATTTTTGCCATCACGTAGCGCCCAAAGAGCCTAGGGTTCAATTGAGGGAGCACAACGTTCAATTAGGTGAATGCCAGGAGCAAGCATGCCCACCAAAATGGCACGCCCAAAAGTAATGAGTGTAGCGTTCATTTTCAATCACGGAGCGCTACACTGGAGCTGCTCAGCACGTGACAAGGCACATAAGGCAAGTGAACGCAGCATTCACTAATGAAACGGAGCGTTCCACTGGAGTATGCACCACCCCTTATCCGTTTTCATTCAAGTGCCACCCGGATCCACTTCTTCAAGGCCAAACCAAAAAGCTGCAACTCTAGCTCAATTAATCCCAATTCAAGCCCATTGACACACCAAAACAAGCAAAACCCATGGACATCACTCAAAGGCACAAGAAAAAGCTAGATTAGGAATTTCATTTAAATTGTAAAGCCTATAAAAAGGCATCAATTTCATTTCATTAAGGAGGCTGGCTCTGCTAGAGAGCAGTAGGAGTAGCAGTAGGAGTAGAATAGAAAGCTCTCTTTGAAACACTTTAATTTTTCTTCAATTTTACAATTCAATTTACATTGAGCTTGATTTTAATCTTCTGTTCTCATTGCTTTCTGTTCCCAATTGCTTCCAATTTACTTTCATATAATTTAAATCTTCCTGTTCCTCTACACTTTACATTTGATGTTTGCTGTGAGCTTGATTTACATTTCCTGCAAATTTATATTTTCTGCAATTGCACTAAGTTACTGATTTACTGCTTTCATTTAATTTTTCCAGCACCCAGCCCCATTTATATTTGCTGCAATCTACATTTTTTGGTCTTTAAGATTTTGTCAATTTACTTCCTGCAAGTTAGATCTGATGCAATTTACGTTTCTTGCTATTTAAGCTTCAGTCCAATTTACATTCTGCAATTTATAATTTCTGCAATTTACTTTCTGTTGGCTACATTTCATTCAACTCACCAATGTTAGCTTGATCCATACTTTATTCAGCAGGAGACATCATCTCTTGATTATGCTTTCAATAAATTCATGCAAGATTGTTCCCCAATGCCATAAAGTGATCCACACCCTGATGAATTCTACAATGATTCACATTGTGGATGGGAGGATCAAAACCAGAAAGCCATTGACAGTTCATACTCCATTTATCAAGAGCCATCATCACTTGAGCAAACCTTCAATTCATTCATGTAAAATTGTCCACCCTCACCTCCTAGTTTCTTATTTGAAAATTCTTCAGCACTTGATTTTGCCTCAACACAAAGTTTCTTCCAAGATCCATATAACTCAGCCGACCAACCATAAAATTCATTCCACAACTCACAAAACTCATTCCATACCCCTCAACACAACTTCACCACAATACATCCATGTCACCAAAATCACTCTCAACCTTCATCTCTTGAGCTAGTAGTTGAGGATTACCTTCAATAGTCCAAAGAATCCTTAGAAAGCTGATGCCAAGTCATTGAAAGACAAGGACAACTCTTGGAAAAACACAAACAATCATGGAAAGAAATCCTCTTCAAGAAGATGGATGGGCATTTGGGGCAAAGAAGGAGAAAGTTAGGAGTACCAAGTATTGAGGATAAAGAACAATCTGTGAGTGAGGAAGTGGAAGAGCAAGATAAAGAGAGTCTACCCTCAATTGAAATAGAAAGTTGCATAGAGGAAGAGCTCATTGAACAACTAACTCAAAAGGCTTTTGATGAAGATAATACTCCAACCATCACACAACCACCAAGTATTGAAATCCAAGAAGTGAAGGCAACTAACAAGAGCACCAATCCTACCCCTGATCCAGCAGGCAAGTTAAATTCAGTAAATAACAAAAGGAAGCTTGCTAAGGAGAAGCCAAGACAGGGGACACTAGCTGGTTCATCTCTCCCCTTAAGGCCATTTGATAGATGAGAATTTGTCGTGATGGTATAGAATTTGCTCAAATGAATGAATTCTCGTTGCAAGTATAGTTCTATACCAACAAACAATCCTCCCAATAAAAAAATTGAGTTGTCAAAAGTACAAACCCCAATAAGAATTAACCAAAGTATTTAAATTCCGGGTCATCTCACAAGGAATTGTAATGAAGTGTATGCTTATTGGCTATGAAGGGGACAAGGGGTTTTATTTATAAGGGGCGAAAAATAATTGGCAAGAAAAGTAAATCAAGCAAGCAACTAAAGAAAGCAAAATAAAGAAAAGCAATTAATAAAGAGAGATATTCATGGCAAGAATTGAGATCATAAGCCTTCCGTCATAGTCACTAATAACAATAATTAATAAGAATTTATCTTATTACGTCATCCCCAATGATGGAAGAAGATATAGGTTATCTTCCATGAGAGAAAGTCTAACAAGACTAGCTAATCTCAATCCAAATGTCCTAATCAACTCACTAATTGGATTAGCAAGAGATTAGAGTCAATGGAAATGATATTAACTAACAACTCTAGATCACCAACATAGGTTGGGTTTTCATGACTCAAGATTGCCTAATTACTCTTTCCAAGCCAAGAATGCTCAAAGTCTACTCTAAAGCCCAACCAAGCATTTTGTCAAATACTTGGTGGGTGTACAAGGAAAGCATAATAAATTGCAAGAATGATAAATCTACCAACTACCAATTGCAAGAAAAGTAAATTCACAACTCAATCATCAATAAAGGAAACATCAAACATCAAATTTCATTAAATGTAAACCAAATCCAACATAGAACATTCATGAACATAAAAGAGACATGAAAGTAAAATTAACACTACAAACCATGAGAATGAAAGAGTAGAAGCAAGAAATTGTAAAGAAAACAAGATGAAAACATGTAATTAAACTTAGATCTAAGATGGAAATGTCCTAGGAACCCTAATTCTAGAGAGAAAAGGGAGCTTATCTCTCTAGAAACTAACCTACATGATGCCAAGTTACAAAAAATTGCTCCCCTCTTGCCCAAGCTTGAATTCTGCATGAAATAGCATTAGAAATGAGTTGGATTGGGCCCAAAATGCTCTACAAATTGCTGGCCACAATTTCACTTCAGTGAATCACGCTGCTCCATTGGTGTTCACAAGTACAGTGCGCGTGCGCATCCCTAGACGTCAGGAAACTATGGTAAATTTTATATCCTTTTCCTCTCATTTGTTTCCAGCACTTTAAATTGCATGATTGTCTTTAACTTCTCTGTATGCGTGTGTGGTATGAATAAGCATAGCCTGAATTTTGATTTGTAACATGTTACCTTGACATTATGACTACCAACTTGAGTTTTGTGAATTCAAAAGCAATAAAGTATCATGATCATAAACAAACATGGTTATTAAAGAAGAATTTAGCATGTGCATAGAAGTATTGGAAGGCTAGTATGGTTAATTATTACTCAATTGCATTTGAATATATTTAATTGAAGTTTTCATCTAGGACATTTTATGAAATATTTTTGAAATCATGAAAACCTTGAAGAGGCAATTGTAAATTAAGGCGAGAAAGAAAAAGGAAAAGAATGAGAAAGTTGAAGGCTCTGAGTACTGATGAGCGGATAATTTATACGCTTTTTGGCATTATTTTTACATAGTTTTTAGTATAATTTAGTTAGTTTTTAGTATATTTTTATTGGTTTTTAAATACAAATTACATTTTTGGACTTTAATATGAGTTTGTGTGTTTTTCTATGATTTTAGGTAGTTTCTGGCTGAAATTGAGGGACTTGAGCAAAAATCAGATTCAGAGGCTGAAGAAGGACTGCAGATGCTGTTGGATTTTGACCTCCCTGCACTCAAAGTGGATTTTCTGGAGCTAAAGGAGTCCAAATGGAGCGCTCTTAATTGCGTTGGAAAGTAGACATCAAGGGCTTTCCAGAAATATATAATAGTCCATACTTTGCTCGAGTTTAGACGACGCAAAATTGCATTCAACGCCAGTTCTCTGCCCTTTTCTAGAGTTAAACGCCAGAAACAGGCTACAACCTGGCGTTTAACTCCAAAAAGAGTCTCTTCACATGAAAGCTCAATGCTCAGCCCAAGCACACACCAAGTGGGCCCAGAAGGAGATTTCTGCATCATTTACTCATTTCTGTAAACCCTAGTAACTAGTTTAGTATAAATAGGACTTTTTACTATTGTATTTACATCTTTGGATTATCTTTTGATCCTTTGATCACGTTTAGGGGGCTGGCTATTCGGCCATGCCTGGACCTTCATCACTTATGTATTTTCAACGGTAGATTTTCTACACACCATAGATTAAGGTGTGGAGCTCTGCTGTTCCTCATGAATTAATGCAAAGTACTATTATTTTTCTATTCAATTCAAGCCTATTTCTTCTCTAAGATATTCATTCGCACACAAGAACATGATGAATGTGATGATTATATGACGCTCATCATCATTCTCACTTATGAACGCATGTCTGACAAACACTTCCGTTCTACATGTAAACAAGCTTGAATGTGTATCTCTTAGCCTTCTGATCTATGATCAGAGTCTTCGTGGTATAGGTTAGAATTATTGGCGGCCATTCTTGAGATCCGAAAAGTCTAAACCTTGTCTGTGGTATTCCGAGTAGGATCTGGGAAGGGATGGCTGTGACGAGCTTCAAACTCGCAAGTGCTGGGCGTAGTGACAGACGCAAAAGGATTACTGAATCCTATTCCAGTATGATCGAGAACCGACAGATGATTATCCGTGTGGTGACAGCGCATTTTGGACGATTTTCACCGAGAGGATGGGATGTAGCCATTGACAACGGTGATGCCCTACATAAAGCTTGCCATAGAAAGGAGTATGAAGGATTGGATGAAGACAGTAGGAAAGCAGAGATTCAGAAGGAACAAAAGCATCTCCATACGCTTATCTGAAATTCTCACCAATGAATTACATAAGTATTTCTATCCTATTTTATATTTTAATTATATTTTAATTATTAAAACTCTATAACCATTTGAATCCACCTGACTGAGATTTACAAGGTGACCATAGCTTACTTCAAGCCGATAATCTCCGTGGGATCGACCCTTACTCACGTAAGGTTTATTACTTGGAAGACCCAGTGCACTTGCTGGTTAGTTGTGAAGAAGAACTAAGATTAAGAATGTGCGTATTAAGTTTTTAGCACCGTTACCAAGGAATGAATGATCACGATTTCGTGCACCAAGTTTTTGGCGCCGTTGCCGGGGATTGTTCGAGTTTGGACAACTGACGGTTCATCTTGTTGCTCAGATCAGGTAATTTTATTTTAATTTTAAGCTTTCTGTTTTTGTTCTTTTTATTTTCGAAAAATTTTCCAAAAAAAAAAAACAAAAAAACAAAAAAATAAATTATTCTATGCTCTTTAGAATTTTTAAGAATGAATTCTAGAGTTTCATGAGATACGTTGAATCCTGGCTAGCTGTTAAGCCATGTCTAATCTTTTGGACCGAGGTTTTAACTATCTTGAGAAGAGCTTCTTTGTCTTTCTCAGCAAATTAGCTGTTGTATGTAATGTTCTGCTGAAGCTTGGCTGGCTATTGGCCATGTCTAGTGTTTTAGACCGGAGCTTTCACTAAAAGCTTGGCTGGCTAGTAAGGCATGTCTAATTCTTGGACCGGAGCTTTAGGCTGACATTGCATGATTCCTGGAATTCTCATTAAAAATTTTGAAATCCTTATTTTTCTTTTTCAAAATAATTTTCGAAAAATCCAAAAAAATTTAATAAATCATAAAACCAAAAATTTAATGTTTCTTGTTTGATTCTAGTGTCAATTTTTAAGTTTGGTGTCAATTGCATTTTGTTAAAATTTTCGAAAATTCATCATGTGTTCTACATGATCTTCAAGTTGTTCTTGATAAATTTCCTTGTGTGATCTTTGCATTTTTATGTTTTGTGTCTTTTCTTGTTTTCCATATACATTTTCAATTTGTTAGTGTCTAAAGTTTGAAAATTTCTAAGTTTGGTGTCTTGCATGTTTTTCTTTTCTTAAAAATTTTCAAAAATAAGTTCTTGGTGTTCATCTTGACATTCAAAGTGTTCTTGGTGTTCATCTTGACATTCAAAGTGTTCTTGCATGCATCATGTGTTTTGATCTTGAATTCTCATGTTTTAAGTCTTTTCATTGTTTTTCTCTTTCATCATTAAAAATTCAAAAAAAAAATTATCTTTCCCTTTTTCTTCTCAAAAAATTCAAAAATTTGAGTTGACTTTTTCAAAAATTTTTAAAATCTAGTTGTTTCTTATGAGTCAAATTAAATTTTCAATTTAAAAATTCTATCTTTTTCAAATCTTTTTAAAAAATCAAATCTTTTTCATTTTTTCTTTCATAATTTCAAAATTTTCAAAATTTATTTTCAAAATCTTTTTCTTATTTCTATTTCATATTTTCGAAATTAATGCTAACAATTAATGTGATTGATTCAAAAATTTTAAGTTTGTTACTTGCCTAGTAAGAAAGGTTCAATCTTTAAATTTTAAAATCATATCTTTTTGTTTCTTGTTAGTCAAGTAATCAACTTTAGTTTTCAAAATCAAATCTTTTTAAATTTCTTTTTCAAATCTTTTTCAAAATAAATTTCAATCATATCTTTTTCAAAACTTAATTTCAAAATCTTTTCTAACTTCTTATCTTTTTAAAATTTGATTTTCAAATCTTTTTCAATTAACCACTTAACTTTTTGTTTGATTTTAAAAGTTTACTATTTCAATCATATCTTTTTCAAAACCACCTAACTACTTTTCTCTCTCTTATTTTCGAAAATTACTAACCCCTTTTTTCAAAGTTTGTTTTAATTAACTAATTGTCTTAAATTTTAATTTAATTTTATTTCTCATCTTAAATTTCGAATTCTAATTAATAGTCAACATAAAAACAAAAAAATATTTTTTTATTTTATTTTTATTTTTTGAATTTTCCCACCTCTCATCTCCTTCTATTTATTTATCTACTAACACTTCTCTTCTAATCAAAAATTCGAACCAACTCTTCTCCTCTGTGTTCGAATTCTTATCTTTTCTTTCTTCCATTCTTCTCTTCTTATACTCATATAAGGAATCTCTATACTGTGACATAGAGGATTCCATATTTTCTTTTCTGTTCTCTTCTTTTTCATATGAGCAGGAACAAGGATAAGAATATTCTTGTTGAAGCTGATCCTGAACCTGAAAGGACTCTGAAGAGGAAGCAAAGGGAAGCTAAAGCACAACTCTCTGGAGAAAATCTGAAAGAAATTTTCGAAAAAGAAGGAGACATGGCCGAACCCAACAACAATGCAAGGAAGATGCTTGGTGACTTTACTGCACCAAATTCCAACTTACATGGAAGAAGCATCTCAATCCCTGCCATTGGAGCAAACAATTTTAAGCTAAAGCCTCAATTAGTTTCTCTGATGCAACAGAATTGTAAGTTTCATGGACTTCCATCAGAAGATCCTTTTCAGTTCTTAACTGAATTCTTACAAATCTGTGATACTGTTAAGACCAATGGGGTTGATCCCGAGGTCTACAGGCTTATGCTTTTCTCGTTCGCTGTAAGAGACAGAGCTAGAATATGGTTGGACTTTCAACCTAAAGATAGCCTGAACTCTTGGGATAAGTTGGTCACGGCTTTCTTAGCCAAGTTCTTTCCTCCTCAAAAGCTTAGCAAGCTTAGAGTGGATGTTCAAACCTTAAAATAGAAAGAAGGTGAATCCCTCTATGAAGCTTGGGAGAGATACAAGAAACTGACCAAAAAGTATCCTTCTGACATGCTTTAAGAATGGACCATCCTGGATATATTCTATGATAGTTTGTCTGAATTAGCCAAGATGTCATTGGACCATTCTGCAGGTAGATCCATTCACCTAAAGAAAATGCCTGCAGAAGCTCAGGAACTCATTGACATGGTTGCAAATAACCAGTTCATGTACACTTCTGAAAGGAATCCTGTGAGTAATGGGACGCCTCAGAGGAAGGGAGTTCTTGAAATTGATACTCTGAATGCCATATTGGCTCAGAATAAAATATTGACTCAGCAAGTCAATATGATTTCTCAGAGTCTGAATGGATTGCAAGCTGCATCTAACAGTACTCAAGAGGCATCTTCTGAAGAAGAAGCTTATGATCCTGAGAACCCTGCAATAGCAGAGGTGAATTACATGGGGGAACCCTATGGAAATACCTATAATCCCTCATGGAGAAATCATCCAAATTTCTCATGGAAGGATCAACAAAAGCCTCAACAAGGCTTTAATAATGGTGGAAGAAACAGGTTTAGCAATAGCAAGCCTTTTCCATCATCATCTCAGTAACAGACAAAGAATTCTGAGCAGAATCCATCTAGCTAAACAAAAATACTCTCTGATTTATCTAAGGCCACTCTAAGTTTCATGAATGAAACAAGGTCCTCCATTAGAAATTTGGAGGCACAAGTGGGCCAGCTGAGTAAAATAGTCACTGAAACTCCTCCAAGTACTCTCCCAAGCAATATAGAAGAGAATCCAAAAAGAGAGTGCAAGGCCATAACCTTACTTGGTGTGGCCGAACCTACAAGGAAGGAGGGGGACGTGAATCCCAATGAGGAAGACCTCATGGGACATCCTCTGAACACTAGAGGGTTCCTCAATGAGGACTGAAGGAATCTGAGGCTCATACAGAGACCATAGAGGTTCCATTCAACCTGCTTCTGCCCTTCATGAGCTCTGATGAGTATTCTTCCTCTGAAGAGGATGAAGACATTACTGAAGAGCAAGTTGCTAAATACCTTGGTGCAATCATGAAGTTGAATGCCAAATTATTTGGTAATGAGACTTGGGAAGATGAACCTCCCTTGCTCACCAATGAACTGAATGCATTGGATAGGCAGAAATTACCTCAAAAGAAACAAGATCCTGGTAAATTCTTAATACCCTGTACCATAGGCACCATAACCTTTGAGAAGGCTCTGTGTGACCTGGGGTCAGGCATTAACTTTATGCCACTCTCTGTAATGGAGAAACTTGGGATCTTTGAGGTGTAAGCTGCCAGAATCTCATTAGAGATGGCAGACAACTCAAGAAAACAGGCTTATGGACTAGTAGAGGACGTGCTAGTAAAGGTTGAAGGCCTTTACATCCCTGCTGATTTCATAATGCTAGATACTGGGAAGGATGAGGATGAATCCATCATCCTTGGAAGACCGTTCCTAGCCACAGCAAGAGCTGTGATTGATGTGGACAAAGGAGAGTTGGTCCTTCAACTGAATGAGGACTACCTTGTATTTAAAACTCAAGGTTCTCCTTCTATAACCATGGAGAGGAAGCATAAAAAGCTTCTCTCACTGCAGAGTCAACCAAAGCCCCCACAGTCAAACTCTAAGTTTGGTGTTGGGAGGCCACAACCAAACTCCAAGTTTGGTGTTGAACCCCAACATTCAAACTCTAAGTTTGGTGTTGGGAGGTCCCAACAATGCTCTGAATATCTGTGAGGCTCTATGAGAGCTCACTATCAAGCTATTGACTTTAAAAAAGTGCTTGTTGGGAGGCAACCCAATGTTATTTAACTATATTTAATTATTTTCTATTTCTATTTTATATTTTTTTTTTGGTTGATGATCATGTGAAGTCACAAAAACTACTGAAAAATCAAAAACAGAATGAAAAACAGCATTAAAAATAGCTCACCATGGAGAAAGAGCTTACTGGCGTTTAAACGCCAGTAAGAAGCATCAAACTGGTGTTTAACGCCAGAAAGAAGTATCAAGCTGGCATTAAATGCCAGAAACAAGCACCAGACTGGCGTTTAACGCCAGAACAGAGCATGGAGGTGGCGTTAAGGCGTTAAACGCCAGAAACAAGCAGCAAGCTGGCGTTCAATGCCAGACATGCACTCTAAGGGCATTTTGCACGCCTAATTGGAGCAGGGATGTTAAATCCTTGACCCCTGTGGATCTGTGGACCCCACAGGATCCCCACCTACCTCACCTCTTCTTCTCTCCTCTTCACACCTTTTCATAACTCTCTTCCCCAAATACCCTTCACCATTCACCTCCATACCTCTTCCCTAAATACTTTTAACCACTCACATCCATCCATTCTTCCCCATAAACCCCACCTACCTCCAAAATTCAAAATCTTTTCCCTCCCAAACCCAACCCTAATGGCCGAAACCTACCCTACCCCCACCCCTATATAAACCCCTCAACACTACTTCATTTTCACACATTACAAACAAGAGATTAGAAGAAGAGGATGGGAAGTTCTCTCTAATCCTATTCAACAAGTCGGGATCTTAATGGTTCATGAGTTCTATGCAAACGCATGGATTAATAGGAACCATGATAAAAGTAGGAACCCGAATCCAAAGAATTGGCTTATAATGGTTCGGGGGAAATACTTAGATTTCAGTCCGGAAAATGTAAGGTTGGCGTTCAACTCTCCAATGATGCAAGAAAATGCACGCCCCTACACTAGAAGGGTCAACTTTGATCAAAGGTTGGACCAAGTCCTCATGGACATATGTGTGGAAGGAGCTCAATGGAAAGTTGACTCAAGAGGCAAGCCGGTTCAATTGAGAAGACCGGACCTTAAGCCTATAGCTAGAGGATGGTTGGAGTTCATTGATAAACCACTATTTTATGGTTTATAATGTGTTTAATTGTGTGGTTTTATCGTGATCTTTACCCACTTATTCATATAATTAGCATGCATTTATATTTCCTTCCTAAAATTATTACATGATTGAAAACTTGCTTCCTAGAGAATTTTAATTATGTATTTTAATTCTCCTTTATTCCATTCGATGCCATGATTTGTCTGTTAAGTGTTTCAGACTTTATAGGGCATGAATGAGTTGGAGATTGGAAAGGAAGCTTGCAAAAATGGAAGGAACACAAGAAATTGAGGATATGACCAGCGAGAAGTGACGCGGCCGCATGGCTCATGCGACCGTACGAAAGAGAGGAAATCGCAGTAACGCGGCCGCATGGCTCACGCGACCGCACGGATTGGAATAGCGCAAGTGACGCGGAGGCGTGGACGACGCGCTCGCGTGGCAGGGCAAAACGCCGAATGACGCGGCCGCATGAATGATGCGATCGCGTGACGTGCGCGATCTGCATAATCTGCAGAATTCGCTGGGGGCGATTTTGGGCCCTGTTTTGACCTAGTTTTCGGCCCAGAAAAGCAAACTAGAGCCAGAGAACATGCAGAGACCGAAAATAACATTCATTCTACACAATTTTTAGTTTTTAGATCTAGTTTTACTCCTCCTCTAGGTTTTCTCTCTACACATTCATAGTTCTTAGGATTTTATTTCTATTGCTTTTTGCATTGGGATATTGAGAAGAGTTATTACCTCATCAAGACTTCGTCATTCTAGTTTGTTTTCTTTACTTGGCTCTTACTCTTCCATGTCCTTTAATTTACTCAATTTTACTATTGAATTATTTTTAGAATTTATTAATACAAGAATTACTTCTATTTTTAATTGATTTCTTTGATTATTATTTATCATGTCTTTTTTTAATTCCCTTTCCTATGTTATGAATTCCATATTCACAATGAGCGAGTAGTTTCCTAACTTGATGGGGAGTTGATTGAAAGGAACCCTTGAGTTGGAATGCTCAAAAAGAAAAATTGTAATTGGGTTTATTGTTGGATTGCCCTCTAGTCACTGACACCAATCCCTTTTAATTGAGTGGGTTGGAACTTGTGAATAGAAGTAGCATTCCAACTTGTTTGACTTTTCTTTACCTAGTAAGGGATAACTAAACAGAACAACCTTCAATTATCAATTAATCTTGAGAGTACTTCAACAAGAATAGGGCTTCCAACTAATCTACTCCCAGTCAAGGCTTTTATTTAAATTATTTAATTCCTCTAATTTAATTTCCTGTTTATTCAACTCAAACCCATTTTGAAAACATCTTATCAATAAAATAGCACACCTTTCTGCAACTCGTTGGGAGACGACCTGTGATTCATACTCCCAGTATTTTTATTTTAATTTTTGTGACACCCTTCTAAATTGATAAGCGGATTTCTGGTTGGTTAAGAACTATACTTGCAACACATATCTTATAACAATTCTTGACTCGCCAATTTCCGCCACGTCAATTTTTGGCGCCGTTGCTAGGGAGTTGCAATAGAGTGCAAAGTTATTGATTGGAATTTATTTATTTGCATTTTATTTTATCTTGCTACTATGAGCTGCTTATTTCTTTCGTTAGATGACGCGTTCACTTCCTGATCCAAGCTTGCCAGTATTCGATCCTGAGATTGAAAGAACTATTTCACGAATAAGGCAAGCTCGGCGTCAGTTAGTCCTCTCTGAGGGCGGATCTGAAACGTCACTTGAGGAAGAAACCCGCCCCCGTTCTACTGATTCGGTTGATTTACGTGCAGGTGACATGGCAGCAGCTAGGAGAGTTACTATCCAAGAGGCTGGAGCCCCTGATTTTTCAATGCAACCGTTTCAAGCGCATCACCCAGCGGTAGCTACAGACTTTAAAATAAAGACTTCACTGCTCAATTTGATGCCCAAGTTTCATGGCTTACCTGCTCAAGAGCCTATCAAGCACCTGAGAGATTTTCAAGCAGCCTGTTCTACTGTCAGACGTGATGGTGCAAATGAAACTTCAATTTTGTTGAAAGCTTTCTCATTTTCTCTTGAGGGAAAGGCAAGAGAGTGGTACTACACTCAACTCGCAGCAACTGTATCTGACTGGGATATACTTAGAAGAGAATTTTTGGAAAAGTTCTTTCCAGCTGAAGTTACTGATAAACTGAGGAAAGATATTTCCATGATTGTTCAGGACGAATCCGAGACTCTCTATGAATACTAGGAGTGCTTCAATAATCTTTTGGAAGCATGCCCCCACCATATGATTGACAAGATAGTGTTACTCGGTTACGTCACACAGGGCATGAGGCCCCAAGATAAGACCACATTGGAAAGTGCTAGCAATGGGTCTATGAAAAAGTACAAGACCACTGATGAGGCATGGCAATTGATCAGCGACTTAGCTGAATCTACTCAGAATCACAGGCAGAAACAAGGCCGTTCAAAAGCCGTTGCAGAAGTATCCTCTAGTAGAGAGACTGTTGCTCTAACTCAGAGTATCTGTGAAATGACCAACTTGCTGAAGCAGATGCAATTGAATCAACAACAAGTTCAGCAAGCTCAACCTTCTCCACCACAGCAAAGCCAACAGTTAGTCCCACAGAGAGTTTACGGAGTCTGTGCTGATTATAGCCATTATACTGATGAATGTCCGCAGCTCTAGCAGGAAGACAACACCGTGGCAGCCACTCATAACTTCTATGACCACCCCAACCAAGGGTACAATCAAGGTGGCAATTACAGCCATGGATGGCAGGACAATTCTAACCAGAATTGGAGGGACAACAACAACAGAGGAGGCAAAGACAATCAGAGATATCAGAGGTGGAATAATAACAACAACAAGCAGCAGAACCAGAACCAGCCTTACAGAGCACCTCACCGGCGGCAATCCCAAGGACCACAGAATACCCAACAGCAGACCTCTCAAATTACTTATCCCTTTTCATCTTCTAATGACGACTTACTATAATCTATTGATCGGAGACAACAGACCATGGAAAATAACCTTTATGCTACATTAAATGGTCTGAACTCTACTTTGCAAGCTCTTGTCTCACAGATTGGATCAATGAATAACTCCAATAACCAGCCTTTGAGCTCCAGTGGAATCCGCTCTCAACCATTACCCAATCCAAAGGGTGGCATTAATGCCATCACCCTAAGGTCCGGAACCACACTGCCTGAGAGGAATCAGGAGGAGCCAAGCCCACCAGAACACGCCTCAGCTGAAGAGGTAGTGGAAATAGAAGATGTTGAAGAGGAAGAGGACATACAGGACATGGCTGAAAAAGAAGAAGTTCAACCACAGGAGGAAGCACCAAAGGGCGCAGACACTGCAGAAGACACCACTCCCATTCCATTTCCACAACTTGCAAGGAAGCCCAGGAAGCAGCTGGAACCTGATCCCAAAATGGTAGAGATATTCAAAAAGGTTGAGGTAACTGTTCCTCTTTTTGATGTTATTCAACAGGTACCTAAATATGCAAAGTTTCTAAAAGATTTATGTATACATAAAGACAAAATTAATGAATTAGAAACTATTCCTTTAGGTAGTTCCATATCTGCTTTAATTGGAGGTTTACCTGAAAAGTGTAGTGACCCAGGTCCATGTATGGTTAATTGTACTATTGGTGGTGTAGTATTTTCTGAATGCATGTGTGATTTAGGAGCATGTGTGAGTATAATACCTTTGTCTATATATGATATTTTGAGGCTCCCTCCCTTAAAAAGGTCAGCAGCTCGTTTTGTGTTAGCAGATAAAAGCATTATTATAGTGGCTGGAGTTGCTGAAGATGTATTAGTGGGCATTAAGGGGCTCATATTTCCCATTGATTTTTATATCCTGGAGATGCCCCAAAATGACTCAGAGAAGCCATCATCAATCCTACTCGGAAGACCATTCCTGAAGACCTCGAAGTTCAAATTAGATGCTTTTTAAGGAACATACTCCTTTGAAATAGATGGCCGAGTAGTAATCTTCAATCTGAATGGAGTTATGAAGCATCCTCCAGAGGATCATTCTATCCTCCAGTGTGACATCATAGATGAAACCGTGGCTGATGTTCACCAGAAGGAAATTGAAGAGAAGTACATAGGACAAGGTCCAAGTGTGGGGACATTCTCAGAGGACAATGACAGTGATTTACCATTGTTACCAGCTCCAGAAAACCCAGAGCCTGACCATGATCAGAAGTTAGAATTAAAACCCCTTCCTCCACACCTCAAATATGCTTATCTTGAAGACGAGCAGAAGTTTCCAGTTATCATTGCAAGGGAACTCACCTCTCAACAGGAAGAGCAGTTACTTAGTGTGCTGAGGAGGCACAAGAAGGCAATTGGTTGGAGTTTGGCAGACATAGTAGGCATCAACCCTCAAGTCTGTGAGCATAAGATATTTTTAGAAGAGGGAGCAAGACCTATCCATCAACCCGAGAGAAGACTGAACCCCACTATCTTAGAGGTTGTCGAAAAGGAAGTGACCAGACTACTAGAGGCAGATATCATCTACCCTATTTCAGACAGTGAATGGGTAAGCCCAGTACAAGTGGTGCCCAAGAAGTCTGGAATCACTACAATGAAGAATGATCATGGAGATCTCATGGCAACCAGAGTTCAGAACGCCTGGAGGGTCTGCATTGACTACAGATGCCTCAACCAAGCCACTCGTCAGGATCACTATTCTCTTCCATTCATTGATCAAATGTTGGATCGCCTGTCAGGTAAATCACATTATTATTTTTTAGATGGTTACACAGGTTATTTCCAGATTCATATAGCTCCTGAGGATCAGGAAAAGACCACTTTCACATGTCCTTTTGGGACCTATGCTTACAAGAGAATGCCCTTTGGCTTGTGTAATGCACCAGCTACCTTCCAAAGGTGCATGATGATTCTTTTCTCTGATCTTATTGAGGACTGTATGGAAGTTTTTATGGATGATTTTAGTGTATATGGTGATTCTTTTAGCCTTTGCTTAGATGGATTATCTAGAGTATTAGATAGATGTGTCAGTACAAACCTTGTATTAAATTTTGAAAAATGTCACTTTATGGTAAAACAAGGTATTGTACTAGGATATGTTGTGTCTAATACTGGCATTTCTGTAGATCCAGCAAAGGTGGATGTTATTTCTAGTTTACCTTACCCCTCCTCTGTGAGGGAAGTCCGTTCGTTCCTTGGCCATGCAGGTTTTTACAGGAGATTCATTAAGGACTTCAGTAAGGTAGCACTTCCCTTATCCAGACTACTTCAGAAGGATATTAAATTCGAGTTCAGTGAGGATTGCAAACAAGCGTTTGATAAGCTGAAGACCGCGCTAACTCAAGCTCCAATTGTGAGAGGACCAGACTGGAGCCAGCCATTTGAAATAATGTGCGACGCCTCCAACGATGCAGTAGGAGCAGCATTGGCTCAGCGTGAAGGTAAGGACCCCTTTGTTATTGCTTATGCGTCTAAAACTTTAGATGCCGCTCAGTCCAATTACACTACTACTGAGAAAGAGCTTCTTGCTATTGTTTTTGCTCAGGATAAATTCCGAGCCTATTTACTTGGTACGAAGGTAGTAGTGTACTCAGACCACGCAGCTCTAAAGTATCTATTAGCTAAAAAGGAGTCCAAACCAAGGCTTATACGTTGGATACTGCTATTACAACAATTTGATTTAGAAATTAAGGATAGGAGTGGTAACCAGAATTTAGTGGTAGACCACTTGAGTCGCCTTGAGCACATTACAGATGACCCCACTCCTATAGCTGATAATTTCCCATTTGATAACCTGCAAGCAGTATCTGAGGTAGTCCCTTGGTATGCACGTGTAGCTAATTATCTAGTTAGCCGCACCTTTCCTCCAAACTTTTCTAAGCATCAAAGAGACAAGCTGAAAAGCAAGTCTAAATATTATATATGGGATGACCCATATTTATGGAGATATGGCGCTGACCAGGTAATTAGACGGTGTGTGCCTCAATCAGAATTCCAGTCCATCTTAGAGGCCTGTCACTCATTTGAGAGTGGAGGACATTTTGCCCCTCAAAGAACAGCTAGAAAAATCTTAGACTGTGGATTCTGGTGGCCTACTCTTTTTAGAGACGCTGCTGAATTTTGTAGATCTTGTTTCTCATGCCAAAAATTTGGTAATATATCCAAGAGGGATGTGATGCTTCAACAAATTATGCTTTTCTGTGAAATTTTTGATGTTTGAGGCATTGACTTCATGGGTCCATTTCCAAATTCTAATGGTTATTTTTATATATTGTTAGCTGTGGATTACGTTTCCAAATGGGTGGAAGCAATTCCTACCCGCACTGATGATGCTAACACTATCGTTTCCTTTGTTAGAAACCACATTATTTGTCGCTTTGGATCACCACGAGCAATCGTGAGTAATCAAGGCACCCATTTTTGTAACAGGAGACTAACAGGATTAATGAAGAAGCATGGGATAATTCATAAGGTTGCAACAGCCTACCATCCTCAAACTAATGGGCAAGCTGAGGTGTCAAACTGAGAGATAAAGCGTATCTTGCAGAAGATAGTCAAACCTCATCGAAGAGACTGGAGCACCAGGCTATAAGATGCACTCTGGGCATACAGAACAGCATACAAAACACCCATTGGGATGAGTCCTTTCCGCTTAGTTTATGGAAAAGCTTGTCATCTCCCTATTGAAGTAGAGCACAAAGCCTTTTGGGCAGTAAAGGAGTGCAACATGGGAATTGAGAAAGCTAGAGCTGAAAGGAAGTTGCAACTGCAAGAACTGGAAAGCCTTCGCCTAGAAGCTTATGAGAACTCAAGACTATACAAGGAGAAGATGAAGGCTGTACATGATCAGCACATCAAGAGAAAAGAGTTCCAACCTGGGGATTTAGTCCTCCTTTACAAATCTCGACTGAGGCTCATGCCAGGCAAGTTGAGATCAAGATGGGAAGGTCCATACAGAGTAGAGAAGGCCGAACCGTACAGAGTTTTTCACCTAAGTCATCCTTCAAGCTCTGAACTTATCAAAGTTAATGGACAACGTTTAAAGTTGTACCATGGAGAGAAGATGAAGAAAAACAAGGAGCTCGAGATCTTCCTCTTGGAAGATCCCCACATAGCCGAAGACTAAGCTAGTGGAGCGTCCAAGTTATGGACGTTAAAGCAAAGTGCCACCATGGTATGATCGTTCTTTTCTTTATTCTTAGTTTTCCTATTCAATAACTTTTTTCTTTATTAGTACATTTCATGCATCTGCATTAACATACTTTTATTTTAAAAAAAATTCACGCGACGCGACCGCATCATTGACGCGTCCGCGTCGCAGGTGATTGGAGAAAATAATAAAACGAACAGAGAGTCACGCGAGAGAGTGGCTAGAGGCGTGCCCGTGGCACACAAATCGCCCCACGCGACCGCGTCGCTGACGCGTCCGCGTCGGGTGGGAACATTGGCCTCCCACGCGACCGTGTCACTCATGCGGCCGCGTGCCGTGGAATTCGACGTGAAAAGGGTGCACGACCGAAAGTTGTGCTAGAGTGGTGCTGGATTGGCACTGAATGCACAATTCTTCCTACGCGGATGCATGGCTCACGCATCCGTGTCATACCCTTCTAATGGCCACTCACGCGATCGCGTGCCCCACGCGATCGCGTCACCCAACATTTGGCGCAATAAGAGTTTGAACAGATAGTTGTGCAAGTGCGAGGATGCCCTCACGCTAGTAGCATAAAACGGGTCACGCGACCGCGTCAATTAGTATAAGTGCAAGTCGCGCGACCGCGTGCCCCACGCGACCGCATCGCTTGCGCCGCCCAGCTTCCCTGATTTGCCAATTATCTTATCTTTCTTTTCCCCAAATCCTATTTTCTCTTTTCCCTCCTTATTTCTTCCTTCTTCCTTCTTCCTTCTTCCTTCTTTCTCACTTTCTACTCTCTCTCTCTCACCCCCATTAACAAGGTTTTCTTTTCTTCTTCCCCCTTACTTTTCTATTATTCTTCTTATTTCTATATGTTATCTTCTTTTCTTTTCTTTTTACTTTCCTTATCCATGTTTTCTTTTTCTTTCTTTTTCCTTTTTACTTGGTGTTGGAAATTTATTTGAATCATTATTTCTCATTATATGCTTGTGGATTGTTGTAAAATTGTTTGACAATTACCTTTTTTTAAAGGGTTGCTTGCATGTTCACTTTAATACTTTCTATACCTTATTTACTATGCATGCTATGTGTTTGTTAAAAAGCCCATATGGCATCATGCATTTTTCTACATTATTCTATTCTACTATTCAATGCTTGCTTTTCACAAATTCCCTTTACTGTTGCATTAATTGAATTTAATTGTCAATAAAAACGTGATGGCTAGTTTGTTACGAGTGATAACACATTTGACTAATTAAATGCTTGATCTATGCTACTCATGCCTTTGCCTGCATGCCAATAAACCCCTTGCATTTAATTATCCTCCAATGCACTTGCTATATTTCCATTGATGAACTTTTCACATGTAGTCATGACCATGTGTTAACAACATCCTCTTTACCGTGCATTGTTTATCACTTATACATCCCTCTTCCTTGCTCTTTCTCTTTGAATTTACGTTACTTTCTTTTTTCCCTTTTCAGGATGGCCACCAAGAAAGGAAAAGAGAAAGCTACTCCCAAACCACCAGCAAGAAGAGGAACAAAAAGAGCATTAGTGGCAGATCCTTCTTCAACTACGGTTAAACCCTCAACAAAAAGAACTAAGAGGATTATAAAGGTTGATGATAAAGAAAAAGCCTTCCCAGCAAAGGACACTGCGCGATTTCCCAATCGCTACTGTGAGCAGATGTTCCCCATCCTGGCAGCAAGGAGTTACAACAACGAATACCTTATTTTCCTCCCAAACCATATTGCTACCTTTGTTGAGCCGCAAATTGCACAAAGATAATAGGGTTTCCTACAGAGACAACCGTGGCAGGTCAATCTTTCTTGGATAGTCGAGTTCTACTCCAACTTCCACCTGCCAACCCTGCAGTCTGTCTTTGTCCGTCAGAAGCAAGTCCCCATTACAGAAGAGGCCATTCAAAAAGCTCTAGGTCTTCCCCCTGTTCCAGAAGGATTGGACACCTTTCAAGAAGCCGCACTCAAGCGCCAGATGTACCAATTTGACTGGGACACCATTCTCAGAGTTATCGCACTACCTGGCAGCCGTTGGATCTACGGATACCATCGTACCCGCCCTAAGGGAATATCGGCTTCAGCACTTACCTTGGAGGCTCGCGTATGGGCACAGATCATGTCCCATTACGTCTTTTCGAGCACTCACGAGTCCTCATTCACTGCGGACATGGCCGTTCTACTATGGTACATCCTTACAAACCAACCTCTGAACCTACCAAGACACATCCGGAATGCCATGGGACATGTACAAATTACGGGCAACTTACCTTTTCCCGCCTTGGTCTCAGATCTTGTCTTAGCAGCCAGAATTTCCTACAGAGCTGGGGACACCAAAGCCATGCTCCCACGGGATGATCAGTATGTCCCTAACGGGAAATACATCAGACCTCCACCAGCCGCCACAAGCCATCCTACTGAACCAGTCGAAGATATTCCTTCTTCAACACCATAAGCACCTACAACAGACCAACTGCTCCATCAGATACTCAAAAGGTTGGATCAACAGGAACACAAAACTAAGATGAGAGAGCGCCATAACAAGCACCGATTCACATACCTCAAGGAGCTGATTATGGGAAAATTCAAGGACTCAGACACCCCGGACTCCACTTCTTTTACCAGCACAGGAAGCCATGATGGTCCCGACTGTGGAGATACTGCTACCAGCCCACCTTTGTTCCTGACAGATGGCACCGAGGACAGTGCAAAGCCTTAAGTGTGGGGAGGTCGGTCAGTACCTGACTTCCGGAGGTAATTTCTCTTCTCTAAACACCAATAAATTAGGATATTTAGTTAGTTTTTCTTTTGTAGAATAGGATAAATTGCATAGTTATAGGTTAGTTGCATGCATGTTCTAGTTGATTGAAAAGACAATAAGTTTTCCTCTAAGACCCTATTTTCGGAACAAATTTCACTAACTTTAATTAAAACTCTTATGTTAAATTTGCTTGAAGTTGTATTTGGAACATGATTTTTGAGCTAAAAGAACACACAACCTGTGAGATTTGAGCCTTTATGCATGGTTACATTATTTAACCATAATTATTTTATATTTGTGTGTTTACTTCTCTATGATTGTAATCTATATTTTGTCTCATCCTATATGTCCAATGTTTATTATATTTGTATGCTTGCATATGATTGAGGCCATTATTTGTTTAAACTCACATATCCAAATTAAACCTACTCTTTCAATTACCTTTGTTAGCCACTTTGAGCCTTTAAATCCCATTTGTTCTATATTTTACCACATTACTAGCCTTAAGCGGAAAAACAATTATATATCCCAAATTGAATCTTTGGTTAGCTTAAGATAGAATTGTGTGTGCTAATTAAGTATGGGAAATTGTGGGAACAAAAGATAATAAAGGAATGTGTCATGATAATATAATGGGAATTTGGATACCTACTCATGTGAAACTATAAGAATTAAAAATCTATGTGCATTGATAAGCTATGTTTATTTTTATGTTTATGTTAAAAAAAAAAACCAAAAATATTCAATAAATAAATAAGGGGACAAAAATTACCCCAATGCTAAGTTAAGAATTCAAAGATCAATGCATGTATGATAAAATTAAAATAAAAAGTTGATACACGAGTATGGAATGTGAAAGGAAAATTCTGGGTAGCTAGGCATGAATTCTAAAGTTATATAGAATATATATAGGTTATGTTAAAGCTTGGGTTAATTAAAGATTCAGTTTATAAGCTTACTTAGCCATATATGTATCCTTACCATTACCTTAGCCCCATTACAACCTTGAAAAGACCTCATGATGTTTGCATTGGTATATTAAATGTTGTTGATTGGTTAAGAGAAGAACAAAAAAATTAGAGAGCATGATTAGAAAAGGATAGAGTGATTGCCCTATACCTCAATGCTTGAAATTCTATGTTCCCTGCTTTCATGAGCTACCTTCTTGCATTTTTATCTGTTCTTACTATATAAGAATTGAATTAGTGGAATTTGATTTGTAATTATTTTGAAGAACTTATTTACTATTGATCAAGTGGACAAGAATCATATAGTTGCATTCACATATATAAGTTGCATTGCATTGCATGAGTTTTACATGTTCCTACTCATTTATTTTATCTCCTTCAACTAAGCATGAGGACATGCTAATGTTTAAGTGTGGGGAGGTTGATAAACCACTATTTTATGGTTTATAATGTGTTTAATTGTGTGGTTTTATCGTGATCTTTACCCACTTATTCATATAATTAGCATGCATTTATATTTCCTTCCTAAAATTATTACATGATTGAAAACTTACTTCCTAGAGACTTTTAATTATGTATTTTAATTCTCCTTTATTCCATTCGATGCCGTGATCTGTGTGTTAAGTGTTTCAGGCTTTATAGGGCATGAATGAGTTGGAGATCGGAAAGGAAGCTTGTAAAAATGGAAGGAACACAAGAAATTGAGGAGATGACCAGTGAGAAGTGACGGGGCCGCATGGCTCACGCGACCGCACGGATTGGAATAGCGCAAGTGACGCGGAGGCATGGACGATGCGCTCGCGTGGCAGGGCAAACGCCGAATGACGCGGCCGCATGAATGACGCGATCGCGTGACGTGCGCGATCTACATAATCTGCAGAATTCACTGGGGGTAATTTTGGGCCCTGTTTTGACCCAGTTTTTGGCCCAAAAAAGTAGACTAGAGCCAGAGAACATGCAGAGACCGAAAACAACATTCATTCTACACAATTTTTATTTTTTAGATCTAGTTTTACTCCTCCTCTAGGTTTTCTCTCTACACATTCATATTTCTTAGGATTTTATTTCTATTGCTTTTTGCATTGGGATATTGAGAAGAGTTATTACCTCATCAAGACTTCGTCATTCTAGTTCGTTTTCTTTACTTGGCTCTTACTCTTCCATGTCCTTTAATTTACTCAAATTTACTATTGAATTATTTTTAGAATTTATTAATACAAGAATTACTTCTATTTTTAATTGATTTCTTTGATTTTTATTTATCATGTCTTTCTTTAATTCCCTTTCCTATGTTATGAATTTCGCATTCACAATGAGCGAGTAGTTTCCTAACTTGATGGGGAGTTGATTAAAAGGAACCCTTGAGTTGGAATGCTCAAAAAGAAAAATTGTAATTGGGTTTATTGTTGGATTGTCCTCTAGTCACTGACACCAATCCCTTTTAATTGAGTGGGTTGGAACTTGTGAATAGAAGTAGCATTCCAACTTGTTTGACTTTCCCTTACCTAGTAAGGGATAACTAAGCAGAACAACCTTCAATTATCAATTAATCTTGAGAGTACTTCAACAAGAATAGGGCTTCCAACTAATCTACTCCCAGTCAAGGCTTTTATTTAAATTATTTAATTCCTCTAATTTAATTTCATGTTTATTCAACTCAAACCCTTTTTGAAAACATCTGATCAATAAAATAGCACACCTTTCTGCAACTCGTTGGGAGACGACCTGGGATTCATACTCCCAGTATTTTAATTTTAATTTTTGTGACACCCTTCTAAATTGATAAGCGGATTTCTGGTTGGTTAAGAACTATACTTGCAACGCATATCTTATAACAATTCTTGACTCGCCAATTTCCGCCACGTCATTCATCCAACGCTTAATTATTCCTACTAGCAACCGGTCTGAAGTTACTGTAGACCGGGCCATCATGATCCATAGTATCATGATTGGGGAAGAAGTGGAAGTTCATGAGATTATACCTCAAGAATTCTACAAGGTGGCTGACAAGTCCTCCACTTTGGCAAGGTTAGCCTTTCCTCACCTCATTTGTCACCTCTGCAATTCAGCTGGAATTGAAATAGAGGGAGACATCCTCATTGATGAGGATAAGCCCATCACTAAGAATAGGATGGAGCAAACAAGAGATTATAGACCTCAACAAGAGCATGAGGAAATTCCTCACCATGAAATCCTTGAGATACCTCAAGGGATGCACTTCCCTCCACAAAACTATTGGGAGCAAATCAACACCTCCCTAGGAGAATTAAGTTCCAACATGGGACAACTAAGGATGGAACACCAAGAGCACTCCATCATTCTCCATGAGATTAGAGAAGATCAAAGAGCTATGAGGGAGGAGCAACAAAGATAAGGAAGGGAAATAGAGGAGCTCAAGAACACCATTGGTTCTTCAAGAGGAAGAAGAAGCCACCCTCACTAAGGTGGACCCGTTCCTTAATCTCCTTGTTCTTATTTTTCTGTTTTTTGCTTACTATACTTTATGTTTATTTATGTTTGTGTCTTTATTACATGATCATTAGTGTTTAAGTGTCTATGTCTTAAAGCTATGAATGTCCTATGAATCCATCACCTTTCTTAAATGAAAAATGTTTTTAATCACAATAGAACAAGAAGTACATGATTTTGAATTCATCCTTGAAACTAGTTTAATTATTTTGATGTAGTGGCAATACTTTTTGTTTTTCTGAATGAATGCTTGACCAGTGCATATGTATTTTGAATTTGTTGTTTATGAATGTTAAAATTATTGGCTCTTGAAAGAATAAAGAAAAAGGAGAAATTTTATTTGATGATCTAAAAAATCATAAAAATGATTCTTGAAGCAAGAAAAAGCAGTGAATAGAGAAAAGCTTGCAAAAAAAATGGCAAAAATAAAAGAAAAAAAGAAAGAAAAAGAAAAAGCAAGCAGAAAAAGCCAAGAGCTCTTTAAACCAAAAGGCAAGAGCAAAAAGCCAATAGCCCTTAAAACCAAAAGGCAAGGGTAATAAAAGGGATCCAAGGCTTTGAGCATCAGTGGATAGGAGGGCCCAAAGGAATAAAATCCTGGCCTAAGCGGCTAAACCAAGCTGTCCCTAACTATGTGCTTGTGGCGTGAAGGTGTCAAGTGAAAAGCTTGAGACTGAGCGGTTAAAGTCGAGGTCCAAAGTAAAAACAGAGTGTGCTTAAGAACCCTGGACACCTCTAATTGGGGACTTTAGCAAAGCTGAGTCACAATCTGAAAAGGTTCACCCAATTATGTGTCTGTGGCATTTATGTATCCGGTGGTAATACTAGAAAAAAAAGTGCTTAGGGCCACGACCAAGACTCATAAAGTAGCTGTGTTCAAGAATCAACATACTGAACTAGGAGAATCAATAACACTATCTGAATTCTGAGTTCCTATAGATGCCAATCATTCTGAACTTCAAGGGATAAAGTGAGATGCCAAAACTGTTCAGAGGCAAAAAGCTACTAGTCCCGCTCATCTGATTGGAGCTAAGTTTCATTGATATTTTGGAATTTATAGTATATTCTCTTCTTTTTGTCCTATTTTATTTTCATTTCCTTGGGGACAAGCAACAATTTAAGTTTGGTGTTGTGATAAGCAGAAAATTTATACGCTTTTTGGCATTGTTTTTACATAGTTTTTAGTATATTTTTATTAGTTTTTAAATAAAAATCACATTTCTGGACTTTACTATGAGTTTGTGTGTTTTTCTATGATTTTAGGTAATTTCTGGCTGAAATTGAGGGACTTGAGCAAAAATCAGATTCAGAGGCTGAAGAAGGACTGCAGATGCTGTTGGATTCTGATCTCCCTGCACTCAAAGTGAATTTTTTGGAGCTACAGGAGTCAAAATGGAGCGCTCTTAATTGCGTTAGAAAGTATACATCCAGAGCTTTCCAGCAATATATAATAGTCCATACTTTTCTTGAGTTTAGACGACGCAAACTGGCGTTCAACGCCAGTTTTCTGCCCTTTTCTGGAGTTAAACGCCAGAAACAGGTTGCAAATCAGAGTTAAACGCCAGAAACAGGCTACAACCTGGCGTTTAACTCCAAAAAGATTCTCTACACATGAAAGCTCAATGCTCAGCCCAAGCACACACCAAGTGGGCCCGGAAGTGGATTTCTGCATCATTTACTCATTTCTGTAAACCCTAGTAACTAGTTTAAATAGGACTTTTTACTATTGTATTTACATCTTTGGATTATCTTTTGATCCTTTTATCACGTTTAGGGGGCTGGCCATTTGGCCATGCCTAGACCTTCATCACTTATGTATTTTCAACAGTAGAGTTTCTACACACCATAGATTAAGGTGTGGAGCTCTGCTGTTCCTCATGAATTAATGCAAAGTACTATTGTTTTTCTATTCAATTCAAGCCTATTTCTTCTATAAGATTTTTATTCGCACACAAGAACATGATGAATGTGATGATTATGTGATGCTCATCATCATTCTCACTTATGAACGCGTGCCTGACAAACACTTCTGTTCTACATGCAAACAAGCTTGAATGTGTATCTCTTAGCCTCCTGATTTACGATCAGAGTTTTCGTGGTATAGGCTAGAATTATTGGTGGCCATTCTTGAGATCCGGAAAGTCTAAACCTTGTCTATGGTATTCCGAGTAGGATCTGGGAAGGGATGGCTGTGACGAGCTCCAAACTCGCGAGTGCTGGGCGTAGTGACAGACGCAAAAGGATTACTGAATCCTATTCCAGTATGATCGAGAACCGACAGATGATTAGCCGTGCAGTGACAGCGCATTTTGGACCATTTTCACTGAGAGGACGGGATGTAGCCATTGACAACGGTGATGCCCAACATAAAGCTTGCCACGGAAAGGAGTATGAAGGATTAGATGAAGACAGTAGGAAAGCAGAGGTTCAGAAGGAACAAAAGCATCTCCATACGCTTATCTGAAATTCTCACCAATGAATTACATAAGTATTTCTATCCTATTTTATATTTTAATTATATTTTAATTATTAAAACTCTATAACCATTTGAATCCACCTAACTGAGATTTACAAGGTGACCATAGGTTGCTTCAAGTCGACAATCTCTGTGGGATCGACCCTTACTCACGTAAGGTTTATTACTTGGACGACCCAGTGCACTTGTTGGTTAGTTGTACGAGATTGTGAAGAAGAACTAAGATTAAGAACGTGCGTATTAAGTTTTTAGCGCCGTTACCAAGGAATGAACGATCACGATTTTGTGCACCAAGTACCAATGACAATCATTTGTTAAGTACTTGTGGTGTTTATGTATCAGGCAAAAAGCTTGAAAACAAAACATTTAGAAGTCAAGGCTAGGCTCAAGTGCAAAAGCACTCCTTTAAAGCTCAAGGCTCTGAGCATCAATGATTAGAGAGTCAAGAAAAGAAACAAATGAGCTTAATGAAGTCCTCTAATTAAATGCTTGTGGTGCTTATGTATCAAGTGGTAATACTTGAAAAACAAAGCATTTAGAGTCGTAGCTTTGTTATCAACTCATGGGGCAAAACACCCAAAAGGAGAAGCTAATAAGAAAATCAAAAGCTTGTTTCAAGGAAGAAATATAAGGAAAAGATTTCATAAATTGAGCTAGATAGAAGCATCAATCATTTACATTTCTTTTGTGATTATGGCATGCATAGAAAACTAGCCAACCATGAACATTGAGTTGCTATTCTTCTTACCTTGGATTGTCAATCTTTATTACATGATTCTTTTCTTGCTTGTGGACAAGCAAGGTTTAAGTTTGGTGTTGTGATGACATGTCATCATGTCATATTTTTCTATGCTTTTTCATACAAGAAATTTATGATTAGTGCTTAAATATTGCATTCTTTTGTACTTAAATGGTATATTTCTTTGATCTTTTGATTTTATAAATTTTGTAGGAAATAAGTGGAAAAAGAAGCAAAATAGCACAAAATTAGCTCAAAAGAAGAAAAGAAGGATTTTGGGGCACACTTTAAAGTTTGAGCACGCTTTGGAATCTTAGGCCACGCTTTTAAAAGCATGGCCCATGACCATGAAGCCTTGGCATTAGCATCATGAACTACATGCATTAATGCTTATGCATGCATGCATTTAATTATTAATGACCGAATGAATGAAATGAATGCATGCATGAAACATTTAATTATTAAAGCCAATGAATGCAATGAATGAATGCTACGGCATTACTATTAAAGCCAATTGGCTAAAGAACAAATCATGCTTTAATGTGAATGCATTGGCTTTATTAATTAAAATATAATGAAAGCATGGATGAAGCTTTAATTACTAATGCCAATTGGCAGTGAAAAGAATGAAGCAAGTGTTCATTAAAAGAACTCTACAAATGAACGCTACATTAAGCAAGGGAGCGTTCATTATGCCAAGAAAGTAGCGTTCATTTGTTTGTGAATGTAGCACTCACTTTTCTTGCCTTTTTCGTGAGTTTCAAGTTGAGAGGCTAAGCGCGCATGAAAGCAACACAAAGGCGTAGCGCCCAAAGAGCCTAGCGTTCAATTGAGGGAGCGCAACATTCAATTAGGTGAACGCCAGGAGCAAGCATGCCCACCAGAATGGCACGCCCAAAGGGAATGAGTGTAGCGTTCAATTTCAGTCACGGAGCGCTACACTGGAGCTGCTCAACACGTGACAAGGCACACAAGGCAAGTGAACGCAACGTTCACTAATGAAACGGAGCGTTCCACTGGAGCATGCACCACCCCTGATCCGTTTTCAATCAAGTGCCACCCGGATCCACTTCTTCAAGGCCAAACCAAAAAGCTGTAACTCTGGCTCAATTAATCCCAATTCAAGCCCATTGACACACCAAAGCAAGCAAAACCCATGGACATCACTCAAAGGCACAAGAAAAAGCTAGATTAGGAATTTCATTTAAATTGTAATTTGTTTTCAATTTCAATTTTATTTTCATTTTGTAAAGCCTATAAAAAGGCATCAATTTCATTTCATTAAGGAGGCTGGCTCTGCTAGAAAGCAATAGGAGTAGGAGTAGGAGTAGAATAGAAAGCTCTCTTTGAAACACTTTAATTTTTCTGCAATTTTACAATTTAATTTAAATTTAGATTGATTTTAATCTTTTGTTCTCATTGCTTTCTTTTCCCAATTGCTTCCAATTTACTTTCATACAATTTAAATCTTCATGTTCCTCTGCACTTTACATTTGATGTTTTCTATGAGCTTGATTTACATTTCCTGCAAATTTACATTTTCTGCAATTACTCTAAGTTACTGATTTACTACTTTCATTTAATTTTTTCAGCACCCAGCCCGCTTTACATTTGCTGCAATCTATATTTCTTGTTCTTTAAGACTTTGTCAATTTACTTCCTGCAAGTTAGATCTGATGCAATTTACGTTTATTGCTATTTAAGCGTCAGTCCAATTTATATTCTGCAATTTATAATTTCTGCAATTTACTTTCTGTTGGCTACATTTCATTCAACTCACCAATATTAGCTTGACTAAACTAATCACCTCACTAAAGTTGCTTGATCCATCAATTCCTGTGGGATCGACCTCACTCTTGTAAGTTATTACTTCTTGATGCAACCCAGTACACTTGCCGGTGAGTTTTGTGTGGTATCGTTTTTCCCGCATCATTCATACATAAAATAATGGATATATAGAATCAAAAGAATCAAGGATTTAAATCATAGAAAGAGAACAATGCACACAAGAATGGAAATAAGTGGTTATATGATGTAACCACGCAATTGGGCTCAAAACTCACATGCTTGTGTGTTCTTAGCTCAAAAACCTTTTCCAAAATTAATTCTTCAAGCAAGTTTAAGAAAAAAAATTTCAAATTGATAGGGTGCTGACGAGAGAACTTTTGCGTGGTCTAGAAATTGCGGATAAATCCTCGTTGCAAGTATAGTTTTTAAACCTTCAAAAGTCCTTTCATACAAACGTTTTGGTTGTCAAAAGTAACAAACCCCTTTTAAAATTGATAACAAAGTATTTAAACCTCGGGTCGTCTTCTCAAGGAATTGCAGGGCGGTATGTTCTTATTATTGGTTATGAAGATTGTAAATTGGGAGTTTTGGAAGTAAGGTGGGAATATGTTATATGACAAGTAAAATAAAATAATAATAATAAAATCTCTTGGCAAGGTATAAGAAATTAGAAGTCCAGACTTACTTATCATTATCAATAATAATAAAAGTTGAATCTTAATTCCACTTAGTTGACCTTTACTAAAGCAAAGGAAAGTCAAGGGACAAATTGGTTTGATCTTCGAATCCTATTTATTTCCTAAAAAAAGATTAGGATTATTGAAGTTCAATTCAATTAGCAAGGATAACAATTATCAATTATGCTGTTGAATTGGATAACTCTTGAGTTACTGATTTCTTAACCAAAACCAAAAGGAAAAAAATAAATCTACTGGAATAAAAATGCCTTCAGATGGGAAGCAATAATCATGTAAATAAAAGAAAGCAATAATAACCAAAATACCTCAAACAATATTAATTCAAAGAAAATCATAACATGAATGTAGCATAAGCCAAATAGGCAACATAACTAATATAAGCATTAAAGTATCTAAAAATAAAAGATAAGTATAAAGTAAAAGAACATTGAACCTGGGATTTAGAGTCACTCCTAAAACTAAGAGAAGTCCTAAATCCTAATCCTAAGAGAGAGGAGAGAACCTCTCTTTCTAAAAACTACATCTACTCCTAAAATTGTGAATTGTGAAAACCTTTCTATGAATGGATGTAATTCCCCACTTTATAGCCTCTAATCTGTGTTTTCTGGGCCGCGAACTGGGTCGAAAACAGCCCGGAAATCGCTGGAGAAGAATTCAAACACGCTGATTTCCGTCACTGCGACGCGGCCGCATGGGTCACGCGGTCGCGTCGCCTAGCGTCAAAGCAACTATGGCATATTATATATCAAATCAAAGCCCCGAATGTTAGCTTTTCAATGCAACTAGAACCGCGTCGTTTGGACCTCTGTAGCTAAAGTTATAGCCATTTGAGTGCGAAGAAGTTAGGCTGGACAGCTTAGCTGTTTCTCCAACTTCTTGTATTCCTTCCACTTTTGCATGCTCCCTTTCCATCCTCTGAGCCATTCCTGCCCTGTAATCTCTGAAATCACTTAACACACATATCAAGGCATCTAATGGTGATAAGAGAGGATTAATATTAGCAATATAAAGGCCAAAGAAGCATGTTTTCAATCAAAGCACATAATTAGGAAGGCAAATGTAAAACCATGCAAATCATATGAATAAGTGGGTGAAAAGCTGATAAAAACCACCCAAATGAGTACAAGATAAACCATGAAATAGTGGTTTATCAGGTGCCCTAAAAATAGTTTCTTGGAAATAAAATCATCACTTAACCAAGTAGTCCTAACAAGAAACAACTACAACGCAACGAGTGTTTAATTGTATAAACTAACCATGAAATACAAATTATCCTAATTGACAAAATAAAAATAAAGATTCGAAGATTTGGGTGTTGAAAAGAAGTGTTGTTACCTACGGAAGTCGGTAAACGACCTCCCCACACTTAGAAATTTGTACGGTCCTCCGTGCTATCAATGATGAATAGAGTGGGTCCGGGAGTGTCACTCTCAATGGCTATAGGATGGTGAGACAAGGATGTCTCCTTGTTCACCTCTTGGTTACTTTTTTGCCATGATTTGAGGTGGACTCCGGATTGTCGGTTTCTGCCATAGGTGGGTTGGTGAATCTTGCGGAAATTTCCTTTTCTGCCTCATCAATGCGGCTAGAGCTCTTCAACGGCTTAGCAAGTGGGTTGGCCTTTGAGGAAGTTTGCACCTTGACGGCTGTTCTTTGAGTTGCTCTCTTTGTAGGCGGCTTTTTTTTGGAGTTCTTTTCCTTTTCTTTTCGATGGCCATCCTAAAAAGGAAGAAAAGAGAAATACATTAAGCTCAGAGAGACGAAAATTAGAATTAATACAATGCAAGTAAAGATTAGTGCCACAAAGGAGTAAAGTGTCCTAAAGACATGATAGATGCAACATGTAATCAAGACAACAATATAATCATGGAGGCATATCACTAGCATGAGATGCAAGAGTGAAAGAGGCATGCAAGTATAAAGCATGAGAAGAATAAACTCAAGCATCAATAACAATAATGACAAACACATGCAAGAATAGTGGGGGCGTAGGAAACCTTTCGCTCAACTAACTCCAAGACAATGAAGTCTAGAAATTGAAGAATATAGGGCTAGAGAGCATTGAGCCACCCATTCTTACATGATGCTACAAGCATAGCAAACCATAAACAATGAGCAATTGATGATGAAAAATCATGGAAATGACGCTCAATGCTCATGTAGCGCAAGTGTTGTGAAAAAGAGGCACTAAAGTTGAATGATAAAGGTTGACAGTGAACAAGTATGTCATTGGCTCTTTTTCACAAACATTTGGTGTGAAAATTGTAAATAACAAGCAAGTTTAATGAGTTCAAGGGGGATATGCCCCAAAATAGAATGTTATTTATCATAGCACAACAAGATAAGAGATATGAAAGAATCCACCAATTCGAAAGTAAATGAGATTCAACACCCATACAAGAAAATAAAAGGGAAGACAAGAAATAAGAGTGAACAAATAAATAAACAAACAACAAAGTTAAAATACAACCAAGAACAAAGAGTGTAAAGTAATTAAATGCATAGTAAAGAAAAGTCTTAAAATGAAATAAAGAGAAAGAAGAGGTATGCAACTATGAAAGGAGGGAGAAAATGAGATTGAGTATAAGTGAGAAAAGAAGAAGAGAAAGAGAAAGAAGAGATAAAAAAAGAGAGAGAAATGTAGGACTATCGGAGGTGGTGGTCACCGGTGGTTGAAGTCGCCGATGGTGGTGGGCGAAGAAGAAGTGCTAAGAAGAAAGAAGAAGAAGAAGAAGAAGAAGAAGAAAAGGAAAATGATGAGAACAGGGCAGTGCGCCCTGCTAGCTGCGTCAGGAATGCGACGCGCGTGACTCGTCCAGGCGTACGCGTAGAAGAGGGAAAATACGAGCGATGTAAGAACCGCAACTAATCAACCGGTTAATTAAGCGATTATATTGCTCACGTTACATTCCGAAAAGTTATAGTGAGAATGTGAGGATTTAAATGCGATATTTGGACTCAGTAGGACTTTTTAAGTTAGAAAATGGGTTTTCTACGAAAAACCGTGAAAAATCGTGAACCGACAGTCGAACCGGTTGAACCGGTTCAAGTCTGCTCAGTACCGCACGAGAAAAAGTGAAAACAGCCAAAACATTAGAATAATACTAGAAGTCGAAAACCGGGCGTTAATTTTAAAGGTTTGGTCCGGGTTGGGCCAAACGGGCTAAAAATGCTAACGGGTTAGACCGGGCCCAAGTTGGGCCCAAGCCCAACATATATAAGGTTTATTTAATGAACCCATGCAGCCACAACACACATTAAACACACACTCACATCAGAAATTGAAAGAGGGAGGAGAGAAGAGCTTGAGCACTATTCATCATCATCTTTTCTTTGCGATATCTCGAGCTACGGTGCTCCGATTTGCATGCCGTCAGCGGCTACGCATTCCTTGTGAATAGCTCTACAAAACCCATATAAGAAACTGGTAAGTAAAGTTCGAAATCTTCCCAGTTCCTCTCTCTAAATTTCGGGTTTCTAGGGTTTTGGATTAAGCGAGTTTTTGTGATTTTGGATGTTTAGGTTCACTCTAATCCTTGCTTAGCATTGATTTTTGACATCCAAATCTATTGGAAAAGGTAAGAGACATTAAACCCTTGTGCTTTTATGCTTGAATGGAACCCTAGGTTTATTTGTGATAGTTTATGCATATATAGTTTGATTATTGTGAGTTTGGAGCTTGTTGGTGATTGTTGGAAGCTTGGATTATGGTTGGAAAGCTCATTAGTGCTCAATTTTGAGTTTTGGACATATTGGAAATCGGTCAAGATATGGTTTCGGTTTCCTCTATGTAGTATATAATATTCATGGATACTTAGGCTAGTGACCCATAGGATAGGTTTGAATTAAAAATGGTTGATGAGTATTGAATGTTGTTGTATGTTGATTTATAATGAGTTGATGGTTGTTGAGTTTGATTATGATGAATAATAATGATATGATAAGGATGAATGAATTGTGAAGTTGAGAAGTGGATTGTGTTAGTATATATGATGATAATGTTGATGATTTGGTAAGGTAGTTGGAAAAGTATTAATGAGGATTGATTATAATGTGCTTTATTGATGTGGAAGTTGAGGATGATGAATGGTAAAGGAAATTATGGTGTGCTTGCTATTATATGACATAAAGGGTTAATATTTATGAGAAATGAAGTTTGGAATGGTTTGGTATGGTTTTGGTTGTTTTATGAGAAATTGGGGTAATGGTGAAATTAGGTAAAAGTTGGTTTTTGGTGAACTTTGTCTGATCATAACTTTTGTCTCGGTTTTCAAAATTTGATGAAATTTGTTTAAAATTAAAGATCTTCGAAAATACTTTAAATTGATATAAAGTTTGTGAAATTTGGAATTTTGTAGAGGAAGTTATGATCATTCAAAGATGGTGTTGAAAATCTGAAATTCTGCAAAGTTACAGAATTTCAGGATTTCTGATATGTGCGCACGCACAGCCTTGTGCGGACGCACAACCCTGCAAAAATTTTAATCTATGCGGACATACACACCTGTGCGTACACACAGACAGAGAAATGCATTCTGTTGGCAGCGCTAGCACAGCTGGTGCGCGCACATATCTAAGGATGAATTGCAACTTGTGCGTCCGCACAAACACCTGTGCGCACGCACAGGTTGGGGAGGCCAGTCTGTTGGGGGCACTGGTACAGGTTGTGTGAGTGAATAGACTTTGAAAATTTTGACACCTGTGCGTACGTACACGTTTTAAAACTCTCCAGAGCGTGCGCACGCACACCCCCGTGCGGTCGCACACGCGCTGTTTCTCAAAATTTTCTTTGTTTTCAACTATTCTATCTTCCGAACAAGGTTGTAAGCTTCTATAACACCATTTTAAGGCTTTTAGGCTTAATATTGAGTATGGGAATATCGGAGGTAGGCTAAGGGTTTTATTTAATGATTATTATGAAATATTAGAGAACGGAGGCTTAGGTTTTTGGTGTACTGAGGATGGGTTGGTAGAGTGAAAATGAAGAATGCAAATGATAAATTGGCAGTGGCTGAGATGAGTCGTGATGACATGTCACCATGTCATGTTTTTCTATGCTTATTCATACAAGAAATTGATGATTTGTGCTTGAATAATAAATGCTTTTGTGCTTAATTGGTATATTTCTTTGATCTTTTAATTTTATAAATCTTGTAGGAAATAAGAAGAAAAAGAAGCAAAAAAGCACAAAATAAGCTAAAAAGGAGAAAAAAGAGCTTTGGGACACACTTTGAAGTTGGAGCACATTTTGGAGGCTTAGGCCACGCTTTTAAAAGCGTGACCCATGACCAAATTAAAGGAGATTGGCAATCACCACACAAAGCTCCGCTCTTGCCAAGAGCTGAGCGCTATAAGAGTTCAAAATGAGCTTGGAAGCAAAATTTTTGCTAAGTTAAAATATGGGCGCTCACAGCATGACCATGCCTCCTTCAAAGGGCTATAACTTGAGCTACACATGTCCGATTGATGTGCTTCTAGTTGTGTTGGAAAGCTGACATTCAGAGCTTTCTAACGATATATGGAAATCCATATTCGGCACAAAATTGGGGTATGAGTGAAAGGCATCTTTAAGGACCAAAAACAAGCAAAAATATACCAAAGTGCAACCACCAAGGTTCGAAGCTGGAACCTCACTCCAAAGCAAAGTAGCACTCTACATCATTATTGTGCTCCGCTCTCTTGGAGAGCATTGTCGTGCTCTCTTCAAGAAAAATTCAAAGGAAAATGTTTGCTAGTGAAGCCACAAGGACTTGAACACGGATACCTCACCAAGGAAGCAAGGATGCTGCACTCTTGGTGAGAGCAGAGCACTAGTTTGATGCTTGGACCTTGTCACACACCAAAATTGACACAGCCAGGGACACAAACTAAATGCTGTGCTCTTGTGGAGAGTGGAGCATTGCCTTGGGAGGTGTCCCACACCAAACCAACTTGAACCAAGCTTGACCCATGCTCCAAACCAATTAAACCAAGGCCAACCAAACCCATCTCTTTTCAAATCCAAAGCAAGCAAAGCCCACATCATCACTCAAAGGCACAAGAACAAGCTAGAATTAGGATTTTCATTTAATTTTTTTTTCATTTTAATTTCATTTAATTTTGTAAAAAGCCTATATAAAGGCATCATTCTCATTTTCAAAGGGGAGCTCCATTAGAAAGCATAGGAGGTTGGCTCCATTAGAGAGCTCTCTCTTCTCTTTGCTCTTACTTCTGAAATTCTACTTTCTGTTTCTAAATTTTGGATTGAGATTTGAAGGAATTCTGTTTCAAATCATGATTTGAAATCTCTTTGTTCTTTTTCTGCATAATCTTAGTGAATTGAAAATTTAATCTGAGTTTCCTTTACTGTTTTCATCCTCTTCTCTTTTGCAAATTGTTCTCTATTGGATCAAAGAAGGAATTGAGATCTAGACTTGTTTTCTAGTCTCCTCCACCCCGGAGATCTTCAACTTTTCTTTTGGCTATTGCAATTGAGCTTAATTTAGTTTCTATATTGCTTTTTCAAGTAAATTTTACTTTTCTGTTTGAGATTGGGTACAATTTCCTTTTGCAGCAAGTTAAAATTCAATTTCCATTGAGTTTGCTTTTGATCTTTGGTTCCCATTGCTTTCTGTTCTCGTTACTTTCAATTTACTTTCATGCAATTTAAATCTCCTTGTTCCTCTGCACTTTACATTTGATGCTTGCTGCAAATCTCATTTACATTTCCTGCACAATTTTAAATTCCCTTGCAATTGCTCTAAGTTCTTATTGACTGCAATTTTGCTTCTCTCTTTACATTACTCCCGATTCATTCTTCCTGCAATTTAAATTTCCAGTTGCTTGATCTATTGCTTTCTTTAATTTCCAGCACCCAGCCCCCTTTTACATTTCATGCAATTTACTTTTCTTGCAATTTAAGTTTCAGCTCTTTTACTTTCTTGCACTTTAAGATTCATCCCATTTACATTTTGTCATTTACAATTCTTGTCAAATTACTTTTTGTTGGCTACATTTCATCCAATCTCACTTAAATGTTAGCTTGACTAAACTAATCACCCACTAAAGTTGCTTAATCCATCAATCCATGTGGGATCGACCTCACTCTAAGTGAGTTTTACTACTTGATGCGACCTGGTATACTTGCCGGAGAGATTTATGTGATTGGAATTCGTTTTTCCATAAAAACACCATCAAGTTTTTGGCGTCATTGCCGGGGATTGATTAGATCAACAATGATTAAGTGGGTAAGAAGGCTAGATGAGGCATTTTTTTTCTTTGTTCTAAATTGAAATCAAGGTGTTTGAGTTATTGCCTCACTCAAATGTTCTTCTCTGAGACATGAACTTCAATTTTCATTGGTGTTGTGTTTTAAAAAATTCAAATGGAGTTTAACTCATCTTGTGATCAAATAAATTTTCTGGGATATCACCCACCATCACAAATCTCTAATGGTGGCTGGGAATATCACCAAGAATTTACAGATTCTAAGCACTCCAATCCATGGAGATGCGCTTCAGAGCCACAAGATGAACAAGATAATCATATGGGATATTTCTCACCACCACAAAATGATTCAAGTCATTATTCTAATGGTGGTTGGGAATATCACCAAGAATTGAAAGAATATGAACATTTTCCAGAGCCACAAAATGACTCATACTGTGAAGGCACGTACACAAATGATGGCTGGGAAGGGAAATGCAATGATCCACATTCTAATTATTCAAGGACATTATCACTTGATCGTGCTGCCAGCGCATACTTGGAAAATTCTTCATCACTTGACTATGCCTCAACACAAAATCCATCCCAAGACTCACAACCAACACAAACTTTCACGAGCCAAAGACTCTCAATGCTTGAGTCCAGGTTCAACAGACTTGTGGAGAAACACCAACAATCCTGGAGAGAACAAGAAATCTTTTCTCTGGGGACGGATGAGCAATTGGAGGACACAGAGAAACGCTTAGAACTACTAAGCAAGGAAAATGAAGACCAATTGATGGATGTGAAGGATAAAGTGGAAGAGCAAGATGAGGAGGCTACCGCATCAAGTGAACTTTCAATGAAGAATGAGGTGGTTGAAAATGAAACTGCATTTGAGGTGACAAAGGAACATGAACATTCACAACCCTCACAAACTTCCCTTGAATCTGTGATCCGAAAATATGAAGAGGAGATGAAGAAATCTTGGGAAGAACAACAAACCTCCTCCATAAAAGAACTATTAAGTCAAATATTGAGTGCAAAGAAAGGAGTGGAGGAACAAAAAAGTGAGGAAGTCATTCAGGAAAATTCACACTCAAGTGGGGCAGAGAAGTACATGAAGGAAGAGCTCATTAAGCCACCAATTCAAAAGGCTCAGGATGAAGACAAAACTCCAATAATCACACAGCAACCAAGTCTTGAATCCAAAGGAGTGAAGGCAACTAGCAAGAGCACCAGCCCTGTCCCTGATCCAGCAAGCAAGATCAATCAAGCCATTTGCAAAAGGAAGCTTGCTGAGGAAAGGCCAAGACAAGGGACAGTAGCTGAATCTTCTCCCCCCTTAAGGTCATTCCTCTTAACAAACTGGAAGAAGAGGAAGAAAGTGAAGAATAACATGTCAAGCTAATGACACTAAAAGAGCACTTGTTGGGAGGTAACCCAACCGTAGGTAACATTTCTTTTCTGCTTTGTTTTCTTTCTGTGCTTTGTTTAAATTCAATAAATTGGCATATAGTTACATTCTAAGTTTGGTGTTGCCCTGCAACAAAGTATTTTCCATCTTCATGGATGATTGCATCCATTTTACATGGAAGTGTCACACAAGATTCTAAGTTTGGTGTGCCACTTAATTTTCTATGCAAGTCATCCAGCAGCACCACTTGTTTGCATAATCACAATGCCTCTGCAGTTTTATTTTTCTCTTTTGATTTAACACTTTTTCATTCTACTTGCTTTAGTTATTTTTCTGTTTTTTAAATGCTTTCCTCTAGTTTGCTTATTAACTGTCTTTGTTAGTACATCACCAAGAGATCCTTATCATGACAGATTCTTAGCTTGGTGATTGTACTTAACAAATAACAGTTTCATTTGCTTAGTTTTAATTCAAATAAATTGACATATGACTGCATTCTAAGTTTGGTGTTGCTATGCAACAAAATTTTCTTCCAATCTTTACTGGATACTTGCATTAATTCCAAGTGAAAGTGTCACACTAAGTTTGGTGTGCCACTTATCTTTTATGCAATGTATTGTGCACACCTTCTTATCTATGCAATCAAAATGTCTCTGTCTCTTGTGCCTTGATTGTTATCTTTAATTTTGCTTGTTTAAAACACATGTGCTACTAACATTTCATTGTATAAGACATTCATGATCCATCTTAGCCCCATAGCCATTGTTCTAATTGTTGCTTGAGGATGAGCAAGCATTTTGAGTTTGGCAAGGGAAAGGGAAGAATAAGGAAAATGACAATAATAGATGATGCCAGGGCATCTTGGCCAGTTTCACTGACCTTTTCTTTAATGTTTTTAGGGTAGTTTCATGCATTTCTTTAGGAAATAAGCTAGTTTTGGGTAAATATTCACCTACACCTTGATTCAAGCATACATTGTGCATTTTACATTATTTCATGAGGATTTTGCATGAATTTAGTGACAAATTGTATGCTGCATTACCCATGACTTGGACTAGAACTTTGATGCACTCTGTTGCTTGATTTCAGGACCAAAGGAAGCAAGGAAAGGGAGGTAACTTGCAAGGTTAATGAGAAAAGTGATTGCCAATAACACTCTCAAAGCCATCATTGCCCACGTTAAGAGTCACGTTAACTAAGTTAACGTGCACTCTAACGTGGAGAAGGGAAGTTGAGCCAACGTTAGTGACACTTAACATTGTCACTAACGTTGGCTTCTCTTCCCCCTTTAACGTTAGAGCCCACGTTAACCTAGTTAACGTGGCCTCTAACGTTAAAGGGGGAAGAGAAGCCAACGTTAGTGACATTCAACATTGTCACTAACGTTGGCCTAAGGATGCAACACACAACGTTAACTTCCACGTTAACTTGGTTAACGTGGGAGCTAACGTAAGAAGTGAGAGTTGTCGACAACGTTAGTGACACTCAACATCGTCACTAACGTTGGAAGCAACCACACAACCCCCAAGGAGCCACGTTAACTTCCACGTTAACTTAGTTAACGTGGAAGCTAATGATGAGGAATGAATGATGAGCCAACGTTAGTGACACTCAACATTGTCACTAACGTTGGGATGGCTAAGAATGGCCACGTTAGAAGCCACGTTAACCTAGTTAACGTGGACTCTAACGTGAGATCTAGGGGCACATTGGAACGTTAGTGACAATGTTGAGTGTCACTAACATTCTCGAAGTTTGACAAGGCCACGTTAGAAGGCACGTTAACCTAGTTAACATGGGCTTTAACGTGAAGCAAAAAGGGGCACACTGGAACGTTAGTGACAATGTTGAGTGTCACTAACGTTTTCGAAGGTTGGCAAGGCCACGTTAGAAGCCACATTAACCTAGTTAACGTGGGCTCTAACGTGAGGCAAAGGGGTACATTGGAACGTTAGTGAAAATGTTAAGTGTCACTAACGTTCTCGAACTTATACTTTCACTAAATGTTAACACCCCTAACGCCCTGAGCTAAAGTGTCTGCCCACTTAGCACTTTCTCTCTGCAAGTAAAGCCAAGCCCAAATGAAGAAAAGAACTGCTTCAAACTCAAGATCCAAAGGCCCAAGACTTGAAGAGCAAACTAGAACCTGAGAAGAGTAGTATATATAGGAGTAGCTTTGAATTGATAAAGGAGTTCTGGAGGCTGGAAAAAGAGAACTACTCTCTGTATTTTACCTTCTCTGCATTTTCTAGTTTTATGATGTATTCTCCATCTTTGTTTTCATTTTCAAGAGCTATGAACAACTAAACCCCTTTCATTGGTTTAGGGAGCTCTGTATTAATTTGATGGATCAATACTAATTTTCATTATTCTTCTTCTATCTTTTCTTTTGATTTTACTTGAAAGCTTTTGATCTTCATCCCATTGAGTAGTTATCTTGGAAAAGATGCTATTCAAACTTGGATCTCTTTTGAACCTTGAAAGAGGAATGAAGAGATCAAGCTAGAAATGCTTTCCCATGTTGGACCAAATTGGGTTTGGATGGGTATGTGACTATAACCCTCTCAATACGTGATTTGGGAAATGCATGTGGTATAATCAGTGACCATACTTCATCTCTTCTCATGAGCAATTGACCAAGAAATTGGCTATTGATCAAGACTTGAGATATTGAATTGCAAGAAATTGTAATTCAATCAATTAAGATTGCCAAGGAGATCAATGAGTGCATTGATTGAGGAAGAGATGAAAATGAACTTGATCCGGAGAATTGCAACATCTCCTAAGCCCAATGAACTCCCCATCTCTAATCTTACCCATTCTCTTTAATTTCTGCCATTTACTTTTATTAGCAAATCCCCCATTCCCATTTACAAATTCTGCAATTTATTTTCAGTCATTTACTTCCAGTCCTTTAATTCTAGCATTTACTTTTCTGTTATTTACATTCCCGCCATGTTATTACTTTTCTAGCAACTCTCAACCCAAATTCTGGATTCGCTCAACTAGAACATTCTTCTAATTAAAGTTGCTTGATCAATCAATCCCTGTGGGATTCGACCTCACTCTATTGTGAGTTTTTACTTGACGACAAATTCGGTACACTTGCCGAAGAGAGATTTGTTGAGAGACAAGTTTCCACCCGCATCAAGTTTATGGTGCCGTTGCCGGGGATTGATTGTGCATCAATAATGATTAAATTGGAAGATCACTAGATTGAGCATTTTTATTTTTTTGTGAATTTCATTTTCTGTTTGAGTGATTTACTTTTTGTTCTAGTTGAACTTCTTCCCTTCCCCCTCTACTCTTTTGTTTTTTTTTGTTATTTTCAATTCTGTTTGCTAACCCAATAACTGTTTGATATATTGCATCACCCACAACTAACAGTAATTCTGACACAAATACTTTCTGCACCTATCTTTTCTTGCTTGCACTTGATGGTTGTATGACAGGGAGAAGAAACGGGGCTTTAACTTCCTTCGATTCTGAACCTGAGAGGACCTTCCTTAGATTAAGGAGGGAGGCAAGAGGAAAGAAAGTGGTTGGTGCTGAGGAAGAAGAGGAATTCTTTGAATCAAACATGGAAGACAACATGGAAAACCATCATGAAGAAGAGGATCACAACCATGGGGGAGGAGGTAGAGCAAATCATGCTGGGGAGGATAGAAGAGTTTTGGGCTCTTACATCAATCCAAACCCAGGCAATTGTGGAAGTAGCATCCAAAAGCCAACAATCCATGCCAACAACTTTGAACTTAAACCACAGCTCATCACCCTTGTTCAGAACAACTGTTCGTTTGGAGGTGTTCAAGAAGACCCCAATCAACATTTGACCACCTTCCTGAGAATATGTGACACAGTGAAGTCTAATGGTGTTCACCCTGACGCTTATAGACTGCTCCTATTTCCATTCTCACTTAGGGACAAAGCAGCCAAGTGGCTGGAATTTTTCCCAAGGGAAAGCTTGACAACTTGGGAAGACGTGGTGAAAAAATTCTTAGCAAGATTTTACCCTCCTCAACGAATCAATAGGCTGAGAGCTGAGGTCCAAACTTTCAGGCAACAAGATGGTGAGACTCTATATGAAGCATGGGAGAGGTTTAAAGACCTAACAACGAGGTGCCCACCAGATATGTTCAACGAATGGGTGCAGCTGCACATTTTCTTTGAAGGACTCTCTTATGAGTCAAAGAAGGCCGTAGACCATTCATCCGGAGGATCTTTGAACAAGAAGAAGACTATTGAAGAAGCCATAGATGTTATTGAAACAGTAGCAGAGAACGACTACTTCTATACTTCCGAAAGAGGGAACACAAGATGAGTAATGGAGCTAAACAATGTAGATGCTCTGTTGGCCCAAAACAAGCTCATTATCCAGCAGCTGGCTGACCTCACCAAGAAGATGGAGATGAACCAAGTAGCAGCAATCTCCACTACATCAACAACCCAACTACATTGGGAATTTACCAAGGAAAAACTATGATCCATACTCCAAGACCTACAACCCTGGATGAAGAAACCACCCAAACTTTGGGTGGGAAAGTGAGCAAGATCAAAACCAAGACCAGAGATGTTACAACTCCAACAACAATGCAGCTCACCAGCAATTCACACAGAGGACATCTCAACATCCCCACAACAACACTTCTCCACACGCCTATCAAAATCAAAACAGCACATCTGCTCTGAATCACTCATCAATTGATGACAAGATCTCTAAGATTGAAGCCTTACTTGAAGGAATATGCCAAGAGATTCAAGAAAATAAGGTGTTCAAAGAGGAGGTGCGAGCCAATATTAAGAACCAGGGAGAGACCATCAGGAAGATGGAATTCCAGGTGGGATATTTAGCTGAGAAGATTCCCAAACCTACTGATAGCTTCCCAAGTGACACGGAGAAAAACCCCAAAGGAGAAGCAAAGAAAGTAAGATGGGAAGATTGCAAAATGGTCACTGCGAGTGATCAAGAGACTGAAGACAAGCAAGGCAAACTTTGCAAATAACCTGAAGACAACTCAACAAAGAAGGAGGATAGAGATCGCCAAGAACCAGAAATCTCACAACAAGAGCTACTGAAGCTCTATGCACCCTTCCCTCAACTGCTCAATGGTGCTGTGGGAAAGAGAATATACTCAAGGTTCCTAGGCTTGTTTGCATCTCTGTATGTAAACATACCATTCATCAAGGCAATTCAACAAATGCCTGCATTCATCAAGTATATGAAGGAACTTCTTCTCAGGAAAAGCTCACTCAAAGGAGGCCAGACTATAGTGATGAACAAGGAACGTAGTGCCCTTATTCAACCTGAGTTGCCTACAAAAAGAAGATCCCTTGTGCCATAGGTGAAACTATGTTCGATAGAGCACTATGTGATTTGGGGGCCAGCATTAACTTACTGCCCTTATCCCTGGCGAAGAGGCTGTAGATCAATGAGATAATACCCACAGATGTAATCATCAGACTGGTTGACAAAACTCAAAAGCAAGCAATAGGAGTGGTGGAAAATGTGTTGCTAAAGGTTGGGAAATACTTTCTCCCAACAGACTTTGTCATCCTATACATGGAAGAGAGTCACACTCATCCAATCATATTGGGAAGACCATTCCTAGCTACGGCCAGAGCACTTATCGATGTAGAGAAAGGGGAGCTAATATTGAGAATCCATGATGAACGACTCAGCTTCAATATTTTCAAACTCTCACAAGAAACAGATCAAGAGGACAAGGAAACAAGCACTGAAGCACAGCCAGTTCATTCTGAGATCCCCTTAATAGATAAACAAGGAAAACAGCAATTGCCACAGCTCAAGGAAAAGTTGGAGGAACCTAAACCTCTAGAGGCAGGTGAAGACAGCACCACAACTCCTTTAGAAAAAGAGGTCACCAAGGGGAAGGCAACATCAAAAGAAACAAAGAAGAAGGTACCAAGGAGGTGGAGGAACAAGAAAATCCCTATGGAAGACTTCTCTCCAGAGGATAGAGTTGTCTCAGCTTACTTCCCAGATATTCCCCCTAATCTCCCTACTGTACCATCTCAGTTACCCAAGGTCTTCACTATCAACAGAGTTCTTTCCCTAGAACATGTGGAGATCATTGATCCAACCAATGGATATAAGTCCACAGCAAGAGGGGAGGACTTTAAGCACTACCAACCACCCTGATGAAGGAAAAACGTCAAGCTAGTGACGCTAAAGAAGCGCTTCATGGGAGGCAACCCATGTTTTATATGTTTTTAAAATAATGAATAAATCAATGTTTATGAATTTCAACCCAAACTTGACAAAAACTTGGTGAAATCTTTGTCATGCAGTATATAGTGAAGAACAAGTTTGGTGTTCAAAGCAAACCAAGATGCATGCTAGTCTTGGGAGCTTTGAACAAAACTTTTCATCACATTGCTTCAAACTAAGTTTGGTGTCACCCCATGGTGCCACCAAAATGCATAAGGATACACAAGTAGTTAGTTAGTTGAAATTCATAAATAAACAAACTCTTTCTTCTATTTATTATTCTAGCCGTAGAGTTTGATTTTTACGATATTAATTTCTTTATTTTAAATCTTTATAGGAAAGGAAAAGAAGCATAAAAAGGGATTGATTGGACAATTAAATGGGAGAGATTTCACTACTTAATGAAGAGCACTACACACATGTCTCAAGAGGGAACGTATGGGGAAACGCTGCCATGCAACATTGGAGAAAGAAGACCCCTGAAGACCGAACCAATCACTCTCATTAAGTGATGATCCTTGTCCTTCCTTCATACATAACCCCAACCGTCCATCAAGCAACAATCCTTGCAATCCACACCTTCCATCCACTCATGACCTCCCTATATAAGTGAACCTTAGTGCATGATCATTCCTTACACTCAAATTCCCACTCTCCACACTTCATACTTTCGGCTTGCTCAAACCCCTTCATCACACTCTGTCCTAGCCAACCTATTCCTCATCTCTCCGTATCCTCCAACCTCCACCTCAAAACAGCAACTCAATTCATGGCATCATCAAGCTCAAAGAGGCAAAAGAGGAAGGAACCCATAGAGAGTGTTCCTTTCGATGAGAAGAAATTCAAAATTGCCTTTCATGAACGTGAATTCGAACGGGTAAGGGCGAGAAAGATATTGCCAGAGTTAATCTTCCAAATCAATGCAGATGAGTCACCAGAAATTCTGGAGAAAATCGAACAGAGGGGGTGGCAATTGCTCACAAGTCCAGAGGGGAAGATCAATGGAAACCTCATCAAAGAATTTTATGCGAATGTAGTAAGAGAGGATAAAACCAAGGCCCCAACCTTCAAAAGTTACGTAAGAGGAAAAGAGGTGGACTTCAGCCCAAATGCCATAATAAGAGTTCTTCACCTGAAACCACCTCGTTTTGATGAGGAAAGTTATCAGGCAAGGATAAGTAGAAGCCCTAATAATAATGAGCTCTCAGAGATAGTGGCAGACATCTGTGTTATAGCAGCTGACTGGGAGAGGTACACAGATGGGAGACCCAAGTTCATCAAGAGAAGAGACCTGAGCCCTGAAGCCAAGGGGTGGTTTGAACTTGTGAGGAGGTCCATTCTGCCAGCTGCAAATAATTCAGAGGTAAACATCAATCGAGCTACTATGGTGCATTGCTTAATACAAGGTGGGGAAATCAATGTGAATGAGCTCATCGCCGAGGGGATTCAAGATTCGGTTGAGAAGGTTGATTCAGGTGCCAGACTTTGGTACCCCAGCACCATTCTCCGCTTATGCAACAAGGCCAAGGTAGTATTTAAGGACAGCAATCCAGACTGGATAAACTCAAGGAGACCAGTTACACTCGAGCGATTGGTTTATACTACACCTGCTCAACAACAAAGAAGACCACAAATAGGAAAACCAAAAGCAAAAGAAAGAGTTCACCAAGAGGAACCTCATCAGGAAGAATATCAACAAGGAGAGTATTCTGATCCAACCAACTTGAACATGAGTCACCTTCTAAGAGCCATTGAGGATTTGGGGATGAGACATATTGAAGGACAAGAGCAAATACTGAACCTTCAAACCAACTAGCTGAGCCAACAGGAAGCATGGCAAAAATAACAAATAGAGCAGCAGCAGGAACACTACTCCAGGCTCACTTAAGCCATCAACCAAGTGAATGAGAGGCAAGAACTTCAAGAGAAGCACTTGCAAGAACTCAACCAGCGGTAGATAGCCCAAATGAAAACTTTCAATGAGTTCAGTGTACTCAATGAAGGAAGGCAACTACATAGGGAGGAGTTCTATGTGAACACTCAAGACAAGTTGAACTACATGACTAGTAATATGCATCAGCTATACTATGCCATCCCTACATATGATGAGGTCCAAAAAGATTTTGTAGAACAAGAAGAGAGGAAGGTGAAACAGCAAAATGAGACACTCAAGAAGAAGATGGAAGATGGTGGTTTCTGGAAGAAGCTGCTTGGAAAAGGCAAAGGAAGTGGGAGCACAAGCACTCAAGAGAGACACAATGAGGACAAGCAAGGATGGGAGCATGGGCATTGATGACAAGTCATCTTAGCCTATTTTAACTAGTCTTTTTCTTTTGTTTTCATTAGAATTATGCACTTTCTTGAGCTACAAGCAAGCCAATTAGGTAGATTTTCATGTTTCCTTTGATTGAATCAACCATGTATGAATTCATGCTATTTCATGAGGTTTTATACTATAATTGTCACATATTATGAAAGAATGAATATCTCATGATTTTAAGCATAGCTTTGATGTGTTTGGTTGATTAATGATAGGTGAAGAAAGCTTGGAGAAAGGTTGAAGCAAGAAGGAATAGCTAGGAGTAAAGAGAAGACAATGGAATAAGTGAAATTGAACCAGGAAGCAAAAAGCTGGACCTAAAGTTAGCCTCAAACTTTTGCACAAACTTTTGGGTGAAAAGTTAGCCTCAACGTTAGCCCCTAACTTTTGGGCTAACGTTGGAACTTGAAAATCACTCCCTGGGTACCAAAAGTTTGCGCCAACGTTAGCCCCTAACTTTGAGGCTAACGTTGGCACATGAAACTCACCCCTGGGCACCAAAAGTTTGCGCCAACGTTAGCCCCTAACTTTGAGGCTAACGTTGGCATGAGAAAAAACACTCCCTGCGCACCAAAAGTTTGCGCCAACGTTAGCCCCTAACTTTGAGGCTAACGTTGGCACATGAAAACTACAAGGGGAGGAGCAAAAGTTTGCGCCAACGTTAGCCCCTAACTTTGAGGCTAACGTTGGCACCACAAGTGCACCAAGGAAGGCCAACGTTGGTGCAAAAGTTAGACCCCTAACTTTTGCACCAACGTGAGTATCAGCAAGTTATGTTGGCTGATATGAAAAGTTGGACCAAAAGTTAGACCCTAACTTTTGCTCCAACTTTTGGTCCAACTTTTGCAAAACTCCAACCCGGTTCAATTGGTTCACTTTGGTTCTTCTCCAAACTTCAAGAGCAATCAACCAATGCCTCTTTCAACCCAATTCCACCAAGAGCAAAGGCCCAACTCAAGGCTTGAAGATCATTTGAAGAAAGTGTATAAATAGGATAGAATTCAAGTTCTTCGGGGAGCTTTTCTTTTAAATTTTCATAATAGTTTTCGGAGAGCTTTGAATATTGAGTGATCTTTAATTTCTTTGTCTTGGGGAAGGAGAATTCACTTCTCTTCCTCTCAGTTTTATTGCTTTCAATTTCTATTACAATTGTCTTGGATCTTGGGTTGAAGAATTGAAGAAATTCTGTTTCAATCTCATCCTTGGATCTCTCTGTTTATTTACTGCTTAATTGAATTTCAGTTTGGGTTAATTGTTCTTCATCTACTTTCTTTGCAATTTACTTTTCCCTTGCAATTGTTCTTGTTGGATCAAGGAAGGTAGTGAGATCTAGACCTGGTTTTCTAGTCTCTGGACCCCTGAGATCTGAAATTCCAATTTACATTCTGTTTTTGCTTTTCATGTTCATTTACTTGTTTGCTTCAGATCCGATTCAACCCAAAACACTCTTTTACTTTTCTGTTTAATGCAATTTACTTTTCCTTGTTTAATTTCTGCAAATCCAAGTCCCAATCCCCTTTACAATTCCAGCCGTTTACATTTCTTGCACTTTAAGATTCCGCAATTTACATTTCTTGCATTCTAAGTTTCTGCCATTTAATTTCTTGTTCTTTAAGATTCAGCACTTTAATTCCCTGTTCTCTTTAATTCCATGCAATTTAATTTCTGCAAATCTCAAAACACTCAACCAAATCTTGATTCGCTTGACTAAATTAACCACTAAGCTAAAATTGCTCAATCCTTCAATCCTTGTGGGATCGACCTCACTCCCGTGAGTTTTTATTACTTGATGCGACCCGGTACACTTGCCGGTTAGATTTGTGTGTTTTGGGAGAAATTCATTTTTCCACCAAAATACTCATCAAGTTTTTGGCGTCGTTGCCGGGGATTGATTAGATTGACAATGATTAAGTGAGGTGGTAATCTAGATCAAGCACTTTTTCTTTAATTTTGATTAACCCACTAATTGTTTGATTTTTTGCTCAAACTAACTAATACTTCAATCTAGCAGTCGATTAAAGTGTCACTGGTTTTGTGCATTTCTCATGCTCTGCTTGTATGTCAGGTACAAGAAGAACCACACCCAATTTTCATGAACAAGACGAAAGAACTCTCAGGAGGTTAAGAAGAGCTGAAAGAGGGAAAAACATTGTTGGAGAAGAGGAATCAGACGAAGAATTCCAAGAGATGGAGGAACATTCAACCAATCCACCAGGTGGAGCAGACAACAACAATGACAACCCACCCCAGAGGAGAGTTTTGGCTTCCTATACCTTTGCAAATCCTAGACATTGTGGGAGCAGCATCTTGGCTCCAAATGTCAATGCTAATAATTTTGAACTCAAGCCACAACTCATCACTTTGGTTCAGAACAATTGCTCTTTTGGTGGAGGACCACTTGAAGACCCGCACCAACATTTGTCCACTTTCTTGAGGATATGCAACACTGTCAAAACTAATGGAGTGCCTCCTGACAGTTACAAACTGATGCTATTCCCATTTTCTCTTAGAGACAAGGCCACTCAATGGTTGGAATCTTTTCCAAGGGACAGCATCAATAACTGGGATGATTTGGTGACCAAGTTTCTTGCCAAGTTTTACCCACCTCAGAGGATTATAAGGTTGAAGGCTGAGGTACAAACATTTACACAAATGGAGGCTGAACCCATCTATGAGGCATGGGAGAGGTACAAGGCTCTAATCAGGAAATGTCCCCCTGCCATGTTTAATGAGTGGGAAAAGCTGCAGAACTTCTATGAAGGCTTAACACTGAAATCCCAGGAAGCTTTGGATCATTCAGCTGGAGGTTCCTTGCAACTCATGAAAACTGCAGAGGAGGCTCAAGAACTCATTGATATGGTGGCCAACAACCAATATTTCTTTGCTCATCAAAGAGGCCGCCAACCATCACAAAGGAGAGGAGTAATGGAACTAGAAGGAGTGGATTCAATCCTGGCTCAAAACAAATTAATGCAGCAGCAAATTCAACAACAATTTGAGCAAATGACCAAGAGGATTGATGGCCTCCAAGTTGCAGCAGTTAACACCAACCAACCATCAGCCACATGGGGGCAAAATGAAGAAATCCAAGAGGAGCAACAGCAGGAACAAGTCCAGTACATGCATTCAAATCCAAATAAATTCTATGGTGATACCTACAACCCCTCATGGAAAAATCACCCCAACCTCAGATGGGGAGACACTCACAACCAAAACCAACAACCATGGCAGAGGAACTCAAAACAAAACAACCCAAGAAACAATCAAACTACAACCAGTAGTAGACTAACCAAAATACATACAGAAAACCTCAAAACAACTACCCTAATCTCAACCAGTACCAATCCAACAACCATTCCACCAACCAAAATGGTTACCACCCACCACCCACATCTCACAACCCACCACAAGCACCACCTGAACCTCAAAGACTCACCAACTTAGAGACCTTGATAGAAAAAATGATGAAACACCAGGAAATAACAAACAAAAACCATGAAGCATCATTAAAGAGCCTAGAGAGGCAGATTGGGCAACTCTCCAAGCAAGTATCTGTTGAGAGACCTTCAAACTCACTGCCCAGTGACACAATCCCAAATCCCAAGGAGGAGTGCAAGGCAATACAATTAAGGAGTGGGAGAACATTGATAAGCAACAATGACACTACAAAGAAACAAGCAGAGAACATCAAAGAACCAACAGAGGATGAGAAGCAAGCAAAGGACGATGAAGCTAAGGAGCAAGTTGTGATGCCAAACAAAAGCACTGAGAAACTTAAAGAGAAGGACAACCAGCTACATAGCTCAAAGAAAGTGGCTCAGGGACAGCAGCAAATAGGAAAGAGCATCACACCCCCACTGCCTTATCCCCAGAGGTTCAACAAAGAGGTTAAAGACCAGCATTTTCACAAATTCCTTGAGATTTTTAAGAAGCTGGAAATCAATATTCCCTTGGCTGAAGCACTTGAGCAAATGCCTCTATATTCCAAGTTTCTGAAGGATCTTATCAACAAGAAAAGAAGTTGGCTTGAGAAGGAAACCGTATTACTCACCGAGGAATGCAGTGCTGTGATTCAACGGGGTATTCCACCAAAACTTAAGGATCCGGGAAGCTTTGTAGTCTCATGCACTATTGGCAAGATAATTCTCAACAAGGCTCTCTGTGACCTGGGTGCCAGCATCAATTTAATGCCTCTCTCAATGATGAGAAAACTTGCAATAGAAGAGCTTAAACCCACCAGGATGTCACTAGTCATGGCTAACAAGTCAATCAAGACACCCAGTGGAATTGTGGAGAATTTGTTAGTGAAGGTTGGGGAGTTTATTTTCCCAGCAGATTTTGTAATTTTGGATACTGAAGAAGAAGGAAACGACTCAATCATTCTGGGAAGGCCATTTCTACACACAGCAAGGGCCATCATTGATGTAGAAAAAGGAGAAATGATCCTCAGGGTCCATAATGAACAAATGGTCATAAATGTGTTCAAATCAATGCAACACGTTCCTGAGCAAGAGGATTACGTAAGAGTGGATATGATAGACAGTTTGGTGGAAGAAATATTGGAAGAAAATTTTCAAGAGCAAGAAGGAAATCAAGGGGCAACAGAGGAACAAGTGGCTGAGACCTCTACTGAGCCAGATGAAAGACAAGACAAGAAGGAAGATGTACGAAAACAAGAACTGAAACCTTTACCAACCCATCTCAAATATGCATTCCTTGGCACATCGGAAAGCTTCCCAGTGATCATAAATTCATCCCTGACAAAGAAGGAAGAGGGAGAACTTCTTGATGTACTCAAAGCCCACAAAGATGCTTTGGGATGGACCATTGATGACCTGAAAGGTATCAGCCCTGCAGTGTGTATTCATAAAATCCTCTTGGAAGACAATTCCAAACCAGTGGTTCAACCTCAAAGGAGACTAAATCCCACAATAAAGGAAGTTGTCCAAAAGGAAGTAATGAAGTTGTGGAATGCAGGGATAATCTTCCCAATATCTGACAGCCCATGGGTGAGCCCGGTTCAAGTTGTACCAAAAAAGGAGGAATGACGGTCATCACTAATGAGAAGAATGAGTTGATTCCTACTAGAACAGTGACTGGATGGAGGATGTGCATAGACTATAGAAGGTTGAATGATGCGACTAAAAAGGACCACTTCCCTCTCCCATTCATTGATCAAATGCTGGAAAGGTTGGCCGGCCATGCATATTATTGCTTTTTGGATGGATATTCTGGGTATAATCAAATCGTGGTGGACCCCAAGGATCAAGAGAAGACTGCCTTTACATGTCCATTTGGAGTCTTTGCATACCGAAGGATTCCCTTTGGGCTTTGCAATGCCCCTGACACATTTCAAAGGTGTATGCTATCCATCTTCTCTGATATGGTCGAAAAGTTTCTAGAGGTCTTCATGGATGACTTCTCTGTTTTTGGTGATAATTTCAATGCTTGCCTAAACCATTTAACCCTTGTCTTGAAACGGTGCCAAGAAACTAATTTGGTTTTAAACTGGGAGAAATGCCATTTCATGGTACCCGAAGGGATTGTTCTTGGCCATAAAGTTTCAAGAAAAGGGATAGAGGTTGATAAGGCAAAGGTTGAGATCATAGAAAAACTCCCTCCACCAATTAATGTGAAATCTGTTAGAAGTTTCTTGGGGCATGCCGGATTTTACAGAAGGTTTATCAAGGACTTTTCAAAAATAGCCAAACCTTTGAGTAATCTGTTAATGCTTGATAACCCTTTTGTTTTTGATGAAAACTGCCAGCATGCCTTTGAAACTTTAAAAAATAGACTCACAACAGCACCAATCATCACACCTCCAGATTGGGAATTACCTTTTGAACTCATGTGTGATGCAAGTGACCTTGCAATTGGTGCTGTACTTGGGCAAAAGAAGGGAAATTTGCATCATGTCATATATTATGCAAGTAAAGTGTTGAATGAGGCCCAAAGAAATTACACCACAACAGAGAAAGAGTTACTAGCTGTAGTCTATGCATTTGATAAGTTTAGATCATATCTGATAGGATCCAAAGTTGTGGTTTACACTGATCATGCTGCACTTAAGTATTTGATGTCAAAGCAGGATGCTAAACCAAGACTCATCAGGTGGATACTGCTCCTACAAGAATTTGACATTGAGATAAGAGATAGGAAGGGCACTGAAAATCAGGTCGCTGATCATCTGTCGAGGCTACCACATGAAACAAGTCAAAAAGCATCCCAGCCCATAAATGAAAGCTTCCCAGATGAGCATCTTCTGCAAATCCAGCAAGCACCTTGGTTTGCTGACATAGCAAATTACAAAGTGGGAAGGAAGATACCGCAAGAGTTCTCTAAGCAACAAGTGAAGAAGTTGATCAATGAAGCAAGGAAATTTTCATGGGATGAACCCTTCTTGTTCAAGAGATGCTCTGATGGGGTAATCAGAAGGTGTGTTCCTGAAAGTGAAGTGAGAGACATCTTGTGGCATTGTCATGGTTCAGCTTATGGTGGACACTTTGGCCCAGAAAAAACAGCCGCAAAAATACTGCAGAGTGGCTTCTATTGGCCAACTATCTTCAAGGATGCCAGAGAATATGTACACCAATGTAATGAATGCCAGAAAGCAGGAGGATTAACAAAAAGGAATGAGATGCCTCAAAACTTTATCTTAGAATTAGAATTGTTCGATCTATGGGGAATTGATTTCATGGGGCCTTTTCCTCCTTCTTATTCTTTTAGATACATCTTGGTAGCAGTGGAGTATGTCTCAAAGTGGGTGGAAGCCATAGCCACAACCACCTGTGATGCACAGATTGTCCTCCAATTCCTTAAAAAGCACATTTTCACTAGGTATGGAGTGCCCAAGGGTCTTGTTAGTGATGGTGGTAGTCACTTTTGCAACAAACAGATGGAGAAACTCCTCCACAAATATGGAGTAATTCACAAAGTAGCCACACCTTACCATCCTCAGACTAACGGCCAAGCTGAACTTGCAAATAGGGAATTAAAGAAGATCCTAGAGAAAACAGTGGGAATCACAAGAAAAGATTGGGCTAGAAAGCTAGAGGATGCATTGTGGGCGTATAGGACAGCTTTTAAAACTCCTATTGGCAAGTCACCTTTTCAGCTATTGTATGGCAAATCCTGCCATCTCCCTGTAGAGCTTGAACACAGAGCTTTTTGGGCCACTAAACTCCTAAACCTTGATCCCCGAGCTGCAGGAGAAAAAAGGTTGTTACAACTAAATGAGTTGGATGAATTTAGACTAGAAGCTTATGAAAGTGCTAAGATATACAAGGAGAGAGCTAAGAAGTGGCATGACAAGAAGATCACAAAGAAGGAATTCAAGCCAGGACAGCAAGTGCTCCTGTATAATTCGAAGCTTAAAATTTTCCCTGGCAAACTGAAGTCTAAGTGGACTGGCCCATACTTGGTGACAAAGATTTTTCCCTATGGGAATATTGAACTGCTAGATGAGGCAACAAAAAATCAATTCACAGCAAATGGTCACAGAGCAAAGCTATATTTGGGAGGACAATGGGATAAGGAAAAAGAGGTTCAACACCTACAGCCCTCTTAAAAAGAATTGAAAGATGTCAAGCTAGTGACAATAAAAGAGCGCTTGTTGGGAGGCAACCCAACCTGAGGTAGTTTCCTTTTCATAACTTTTTCAATAAGAGTGTTGGATAACTGCTATGTATTGCAAGAAGCTAAGTTTGGTGTTGCACACCAAAAACAATCGAAGGGAGAATGTAGGATGCTAAGTTTGGTGTTCCACCAAAACTTCATTTAAAATTACATTCTAACTTCCTGCACATTGCTAGTTCCAAGCAATCAAACAGATTATTCAAACAACTTAACTGTTTTTGTTTAGTCTCAATTTCATAACCTTTAGCAAGGACACAAAAGTTTGCCCAGAGTTAACCTGTTGAATCAGAAGAAGTAGCAAGGAATTAAGTCTGGGGTTAACCACCAATTGAAGATACTATGCATCAAGACTCAAAAAGGGGCACAGTAGAAAAGAAGAACAAAAGAAATGCAAACCAATAGGTTGTATCTATACTTAACTTTTTCTGTTGATAAATACTTTTGATTGATGTCTTGTTAAAGTGTTCATTTAGTTCAAACAGATTCAAATTTCTTTTAAAATAAGTAAGCTAGTCTATGTGTGTACTTGTGTGTTTACTTTCACTTGACAAGAAGCATGTTTTGTCCCCTGCATCTTTAAGTTCAATAAAAGAAATGTTTGAATGTGAAGCAAGATGATCTCTGTTAGATAGAAGTAGAATAAAAGTAAGTGGTGGTATGTGTGTGATTGTATGATAGCTCACTTTTAGTGAATAAAGAGCCAGGATATCTCCTTCCAAGTAAAGAGTGGCCTACTGTCTATGAATCTCAATTAAATAAAAATTCCTTGGAAAGAAAAACAAAAAGAAAGAAAGAAAAGAGATAGCCAAAAAGTGGCAGAACAAAAGGAAACAAAAAGAAACAAAGCTGGACACCAATAGCTTGAACTTTAAAATATATGCCTGTGGTGTCTTTGTACTAGGATCTGGTTGGATTAGTAAGCTCTTAGGAGTGCATCAACACTCGGTGACTTGGGTTAACTAATCCGGGATCATCAGCTGAAAGTCCACTATCAAGAGCAACCTAACTACAAGGCATTTAGTAACCCAAAGAGGTGCTGGGCATCAATGTTTTAAGAAGGAATGCGAGCCAAGTGTCTATGGTGAATAATGTGTCAAGTATAAAGAAAAGGAAATGAACTTGCTACACATGACACTCAAATAAAGCTTATAAACAAAGTAATAGCAGTATGTTACTTGAAGCTTGAAGGAGACTTTCTAGGCCTAGGAGTCAATAAGAAGTGAGTATTTACATATCCACACAAAATCCCATGAACTATCAATAATACTCTGCTAGCATGAACATCCTCTTCCATTTCATTCTTTCTTCTCAATAAATCTTTTCTTGCTTGGGGACAAGCAAGCTTTAAGTTTGGTGTTGTGATGACAAGTCATCTTAGCCTATTTTAACTAGTCTTTTTCTTTTGTTTTCATTAGAATTATGCACTTTCTTGAGCTACAAGCAAGCCAATTAGGTAGATTTTCATGTTTCCTTTGATTGAATCAACCATGTATGAATTCATGCTATTTCATGAGGTTTTATACTATAATTGTCACATATTATGAAAGAATGAATATCTCATGATTTTAAGCATAGCTTTCATGTGTTTGGTTGATTAATGATAGGTGAAGAAAGCTTGGAGAAAGGTTGAAGCAAGAAGGAATAGCTAGGAGTAAAGAGAAGACAATGGAATAAGTGAAATTGAACCAGGAAGCAAAAAGCTGGACCTAAAGTTAGCCTCAAACTTTTGCACAAACTTTTGGGTGAAAAGTTAGCCTCAACGTTAGCCCCTAACTTTTGGGCTAACGTTGGAACTTGAAAATCACTCCCTGGGTACCAAAAGTTTGCGCCAACGTTAGCCCCTAACTTTGAGGCTAACGTTGGCACATGAAACTCACCCCTGGGCACCAAAAGTTTGCGCCAACGTTAGCCCCTAACTTTGAGGCTAACGTTGGCATGAGAAAAAACACTCCTTGGGCACCAAAAGTTTGCGCCAACGTTAGCCCCTAACTTTGAGGCTAATGTTGGCACATGAAAACTACAAGGGGAGGAGCAAAAGTTTGCGCCAACGTTAGCCCCTAACTTTGAGGCTAACGTTGGCGCCACAAGTGCACCAAGGAAGGCCAACGTTGGTGCAAAAGTTAGACCCCTAACTTTTGCACCAACGTGAGTATCAGCGAGTTATGTTGGCTGATATGAAAAGTTGGACCAAAAGTTAGACCCTAACTTTTGCTCCAACTTTTGGTCCAACTTTTGCAAAACTCCAACCCGGTTCAATTGGTTCACTTTGGTTCTTCTCCAAACTTCAAGAGCAATCAACCAAGGCCTCTTTCAACCCAATTCCACCAAGAGAAAAGGCCCAACTCAAGGCTTGAAGATCATTTGAAGAAAGTGTATAAATAGGATAGAATTCAAGTTCTTCGGGGAGCTTTTCTTTTAAATTTTCATAATAGTTTTCGGAGAGCTTTGGATATTGTGTGATCTTTAATTTCTTTGTCTTGGGGAAGGAGAATTCACTTCTCTTCCTCTCAGTTTTATTGCTTTCAATTTCTATTACAATTGTCTTGGATCTTGGGTTGAAGAATTGAAGAAATTCTGTTTCAATCTCATCCTTGGATCTCTCTGTTTATTTACTGCTTAATTGAATTTCAGTTTGGGTTAATTGTTCTTCATCTACTTTCTTTGCAATTTACTTTTCCCTTGCAATTGTTCTTGTTGGATCAAGGAAGGTAGTGAGATCTAGACCTGGTTTTCTATTCTCTGGACCCCTGAGATCTGAAATTTCAATTTACATTCTGTTTTTGCTTTTCATGTTCATTTACTTGTTTGCTTCAGATCCGATTCAACCCAAAACACTCTTTTACTTTTCTGTTTAATGCAATTTACTTTTCCTTGTTTAATTTCTGCAAATCCAAGTCCCAATCCCCTTTACAATTCCAGCCGTTTATATTTCTTGCACTTTAAGATTCCGCAATTTACATTTCTTGCATTCTAAGTTTCTGCCATTTAATTTCTTGTTCTTTAAGATTCAGCACTTTAATTCCCTGTTCTCTTTAATTCCATGCAATTTAATTTCTGCAAATCACAAAACATTCAACCAAATCTTGATTCGCTTGACTAAATTAACCACTAAGCTAAAATTGCTCAATCCTTCAATCCTTGTGGGATCGACCTCACTCCCGTGAGTTTTTATTACTTGATGCGACCCGGTACACTTGCCGGTTAGATTTGTGTGTTTTGGGAGAAATTCATTTTTCCACCAAAATACTCATCAGGCATCCACATGAATGAAAGGTGGTGGAGTTCTTTTTAGTCCATCGTTTTCTATGCTTTAAATAAGGAAGATCTTGTATGAAATAGAACCTGCTTCCATGTTATGTTTAAACTTTTTAAATTCTGTCTTTTAAGTTTTCTTTCTGAATAGGTCCATGATTTCTGGTTTAAATGTCACTGCATCTTTCCCTTATTTACTTGTAAGCTTGTCCATTTTAAATCAAATGAAGAAGAGAATGTTTATTTTTTTTAAAAGACCAGAGTAGAGTTCATAATGTGGAAGTGCATTCATGAATCTTTGGGGTAGTCATAAGTTAGCTAAGTTGGTTCAACCACAAGGCTAGGAGGACAACTATCTATCCTGAATACTTGACTTTGGATATACCCATGAGACTAAGTTAATAATAAGATCCTAATAAGAGAAAAGGGAAAGAACAATGGAAGTGAAAAACAAAAGAAAAAGAGTAAGCAATAAGGCTAGGCACCAATGGTTTGGACCTTGAGACAAGTGTCTGTGGTGCTCCTGTGTGAGGGATCTAATTGGATGAATAAGCTCTCAGGGGTGCTTTATCACTTGGTAACTTAGGTTAACTAACCCGGGATTATCAGCTGAAAATCCACTATCAAGAGTAACCCTCACCACAGAGCATTTAGTAACCCAAAGAGGTGCTGGACACCAAGGTCTCAAGAAAGAAAATAAATGAACTATATGCCTGTGGTGTGTATGTATGGGGGAGAGACTTGAGGGAGTCAGTCCTTAGGGGTGCTTCAACACCTAGCACCTTGAACCAACTGGTTCGGGAGTGTTGGCTGAAAGCTTATCTTAAAAAGTTGTCCCCTTACAGAGCACTTAGCCTAAGAACACCAATAAGCTCTAAAATGACAATAAAGGGATCAATGAATAAAAGTCTCATGGGATGTAAGCAAAGTGAGTGTTTTAAGACATGATAAAGGTCTGAAAGCCAGGAATGAACCTAAGTTGCTATTCATGAAACCACCATAAAATCAGTGATATGACTTCCACAAGAATGACTCATTCCTCTGGATATTCCATTCATCATTCTCTTGTTCCAGTACTTGCTTAGGGACAAGCAAGCTTTAAGTTTGGTGTTGTGATGCCAGGGCCTCTTGGCCAGTTTTACTGACCTTTTCTTTATTGTTTTTAGGGTAGTTTCATGCATTTCTTTAGCAAATAAGCTAGTTTTGGGTAAATATTCACCTACACCTTGATTCAAGCATACATTGTGCATTTTACATTATTTCATGAGGATTTTGCATGAATTTAGTGACAAATTGTATGCTGCATTACCCATGACTTGGACTAGAACTTTGATGCACTCTGTTGCTTGATTTCAGGACCAAAGGAAGCAAGGAAAGGGAGGTAACTTGCAAGATTAATGAGAAAAGTGATTGCCAATAACACTCTCAAAGCCATCTTTGCCCACGTTAAGAGTCACGTTAACTAAGTTAACGTGCACTCTAACGTGGAGAAGGGAAGTTGAGCCAACGTTAGTGACACTTAACATTGTCACTAACGTTGGCAAACACTCATGAGTGGCCACATTAGAGCCCACGTTAACCTAGTTAACGTGGCCTCTAACGTTAAAGGGGAAAGAGAAGCCAACGTTAGTGACATTCAACATTGTCACTAACATTGGCCTAAGGATTCAACACACAACGTTAACTTCCACGTTAACTTGGTTAACGTGGGAGCTAACATAAGAAGTGAGAGTTGTCGACAACGTTAGTGACACTCAACATCGTCACTAACGTTGGAAGCAACCACACAACCCCCAAGGAGCCACGTTAACTTCCACGTTAACAGTTAACATGGAAGCTAACGATGAGGAATGAATGATGAGCCAACGTTAGTGACACTCAACATTGTCACTAACGTTGGGATGGCTAAGAATGGCCACGTTAGAAGCCACATTAACCTAGTTAACGTGGACTCTAACGTGAGATCTAGGGGCACATTGGAACGTTAGTGACAATGTTGAGTGTCACTAACGTTCTCGAAGTTTGGCAAGGTCACGTTAGAAGCCACGTTAACCTAGTTAACGTGGGCTTTAACGTGAAGCAAAAAGGGGCACACTGGAACGTTAGTGACAATGTTGAGTGTCACTAACGTTCTCGAAGGTTGGCAAGGCCACGTTAGAAGCCACGTTAACCTAGTTAACGTGGGCTCGAACGTGAGGCAAAGAGGTACATTGGAACGTTAGTAAAAATATTAAGTGTCACTAACGTTCTCGAACTTATACTTTCACTAAATGTTAACACCCCTAACGCCCTGAGCTAAAGTCTCTGCCCACTTAGCACTTTCTCTCTGCAAGTAAAGCCAAGCCCAAATGAAGAAAAGAACTGCTTCAAACTCAAGATCCAAAGGCCCAAGACTTGAAGAGCAAACTAGAAGCTGAGAAGAGTAGTATATATAGGAGTAGCTTTGAATTTATAAAGGAGTTCTGGAGGCTGGAAAAAGAGAACTACTCTCTGTATTTTACCTTCTCTGCATTTTCTAGTTTTATGATGTATTCTCCATCTTTGTTTTCATTTTCAAGAGCTATGAACAACTAAACCCCTTTCATTGGGTTAGGGAGCTCTGTTGTAATTTGATGGATCAATACTAATTTTCATTATTCTTCTTCTATCTTTTCTTTTGATTTTACTTGAAAGCTTTTGATCTTCATCACATTGAGTAGTTATCTTGGAAAAGAAGCTATTCAAACTTGGATCTCTTTTGAACCTTGAAAGAGGAATGAAGAGATCAAGCTAGAAATGCTTTCTCATGTTGGACCAAATTACGTTTGGATGGGTATGTGACTATAACCCTCTCAATACTTGATTTGGGAAATGCATGTGGTATAATCAGTGACCATACTTCATCTCTTCTCATGAGCAATTGACCAAGGAATTGGCTATTGATCAAGACTTGAGAGATTGAATTGCAAGAAATTGTAATTCAATCAATTAAGATTGCCAGGGAGATCAATGAGTGCATTGATTGAGGAAGAGATGAAAATGAACTTGATCAGGAGAATTGCAACATCTCCTAAGCCCAATGAACTCCCCATCTCTGATCTTACCCATTCTCTTTAATTTTTGCCATTTACTTTTATGAGCAAATCCCCCATTCCCATTTACAAATTCTGTAATTTATTTTCAGTCATTTACTTCCAGTCCTTTAATTCTAGCATTTACTTTTCTGTTATTTACATTCCCGCCATGTTATTTTCTGCAACTCTCAACCCAAATTCTGGATTCGCTCAACTAGAACATTCTTCTAATTAAAGTTGCTTGATTAATCAATCCCTGTGGGATTCGACCTCACTCTATTGTGAGTTTTTACTTGACGACAAATTCGGTATACTTGCTGAAGGGAGATTTGTTGAGAGACAAGTTTCCACCCGCATCAATAGAGAAGATGGACAACAAGGTTGTAAAGTTCCTTTTCCTCTCCTTTGTTTCCAACACTTTATTTTGCATGATTGTATTTATATTCTCTGTATGCATGTGTGGTATGAATAAGCATAGCTTGAATGTTGATTTGTAACATGTTACCATGCCATTATGACAACCAACTTGAGTTTTGTAAAGCTTAAAGCAGTAAAGTATCATGATCATAAACAAACAAGGCATTAAAGAAGAACTTAGCATGTGCATACAAGTATTGGAAAGCTAGTATGATTAATTGTTGCTCAATTGCATTGGATTTTATTTAATTGAACTTTTCATCTAGGACAATTTGTGAAATCTTTTGAAAATCATGAAAACCTTGAAGAAGCAAATACAATTAAAGCAAGAAAAGAAAAAGGGAAAGAATGAGAAAGCTGAAGGCTCTGAGTACCAATGGCAATTTATTTGCTAAGTACTTGTGGTGTTTATGTATCAAGTAAAATTCTTGAAAACAAAACACTTAGAAGTCAAGGTTAGGCTCAAAGTGCAAAAAAGCACTCCCTCAAAGCTCAAGGCTCTGAGCATCAATGATTAGAGAGTCAAGAAAAGAAACAAATGAGCTTAATGAAGTCCTCTAATTAAATGCTTGTGGTGCTTATGTATCAAGTGGTAATACTTGAAAACAAAGCATTTAGAAGTCGTAGCTTTGTTATCAACTCATGGGACAAAGCACCCAAAAGGAGAAGCTCATAAGAAAATCAAAAGCTTGTTTCAAGGAAGAAATATAAGAGAATGATTTCATAAATTGAGCTAGATAGAACATTTACATCTCTTTTGTGATTGTAGCATGTTTAGAAAACTAGCTAACCATGAACATTGAGTTGCTATTCTTCTTACCTTGGATTGTCAATCTTTATTGCATGATTCTTTTCTTGCATAGGGACAAGCAAGGTTTAAGTTTGGTGTTGTGATGACATGTCCCCATTTCATGTTTTTCTATGCTTATTAATATAAGAAATTGATGATTTGTGCTTGAATAATAAATGCTTTTATGCTTAATTGGTATATTTCTTTGATCTTCTAATTTTATAAATCTTGTAGGAAATAAGAAGAAAAAGAAGCAATGAAGCACAAAATAAGCTAAAAAGGAGAAAAAAAGAGCTTTGGGACACACTTTGAAGATGGAGCACACTTTGGAGGCTTAGGCCACGCTTTTAAAAGCGTGACCCATGACCAAATTAAAGGAGATTGGCAATCAGCACACAAAGCTCCGCTCTTGCCAAGAGCTGAGCGCTATAAGAGTTCAAAATGAGCTTGGAAGCAAAATTTTCGCTAAGTTAAAATATGGGCGCTCACAGCATGACCATGCCTCCTTCAAAGGGCTATAACTTGAGCTACAGATGTCCGATTGATGTGCTTCTAGTTGTGTTGGAAAGCTGACATTCAGAGCTTTCTAACGATATATGGAATTTCATATTTGGCACAAAATTGAGGTACAAGTGAAAGGCATCTTTAAGGACTAAAAACAAGCAAAAATATACCAAAGTGCAACCACCAAGGTTCGAAGCTGGAACCTCACTCCAAAGCAAAGTAGCGCTCTACATCATTATTGTGCTCCGCTCTCTTAGAGAGCATTGTCGTGCTCTCTTCAAGAAAAATTCAAAGGAAAATGTTTGCTAGTGAAGCCACAAGGACTTGAACACGGATACCTCACTAAGGAAGCAAGGATGCTGCGCTCTTGGTGAGAGCGGAGCGCTACTTTGATGCTTGGACCTTGTCACACACCAAAATTGACATGGCCAGGGACACAAATTGAATGTTGTGCTCTTGTGGAGAGTGGAGCATTGCCCTGGGAGGTGTCCCACACCAAACCAACTTGAACCAAGCTTGACCCATGCTCCAAACCAATTAAACCAAGGCCAACCAAACCCATCTCTCTTCAAATCCAAAGCAAGCAAAGCCCACATCATAACTCAAAGGCACAAGAAAAAGCTAGAATTAGGATTTTCATTTAATTTGTTTTTCATTTCAATTTTATTTTATTTTGTAAAATAGCCTATATAAAGGCATCATTCTCATTTTCAAAGGGGAGCTCCATTAGAAAGCATAGGAGGTTTGGCTCCATTAGAGAGCTCTCTCTTCTCTTTGCTCTTACTTCTGAAATTCTAGTTTCTGTTTCCAAATTTTGGATTGAGATTTGAAGGAATTCTATTTCAAATCTTGATTTGAAATATCTTTGTTCTTTTTCTGCATATTCTTAGTGAATTGAAAATTTAATCTGAGTTTCCTTTACTGCTTTCATCCTCTTCTCTTTTGCAAATTGTTCTCTGTTGGATCAAGGAAGGAATTGAGATCTAGATTTGTTTTCTAGTCTCCTCCACCCCGGAGATCTTTAACTTTTCTTTTGGCTATTACAATTGAGCTGAATTTAGTTTCTGTATTGCTTTTTCAAGTAAATTTTACTTTTCTGTTTGAGATTGGCTACAATTTCCTTTTGCAGCAAGTTAAAATTCAATTTGCATTGAGTTTGCTTTTGATCTTTGGTTCCCATTGCTTTCTATTCTCATTACTTTCAATTTACTTTCATGCAATTTAAATCTCCTTGTTTCTCTGCACTTTACATTTGATGCTTCCTGCAAATCTCATTTACATTTCCTGTACAATTTTAAATTCCCTTACAATTGCTCTAAGTTCTTATTCACTGTAATTTTGCTTCTCTCTTTACATTACTCCCGATTTATTCTTCCTGCAATTTAAATTTCTAGTTGCTTGATCTATTGCTTTCTTTAATTTCCAGTACCCAGCCCCCTTTTACATTTCATGTAATTTACTTTTCTTGCAATTTAAGTTTCAGCTCTTTTACTTTCTTGCACTTTAAGATTCATCCCATTTACATTTTGTCATTTACAATTCTTATCAAATTACTTTCTGTTGGCTACATTTCATCCAATCTCACTTAAATGTTAGCTTGACAAAACTAATCACCCACTAAAGTTGCTTGATCCATCAATCCCTGTGGGATTGACCTCACTCTAAGTGAGTTTTACTACTTGATGCGACCTGGTATACTTGCCGAAGAGATTTGTGTGATTGGAATTCATTTTTCCATAAAAACACCATCAAGTCGAGGACTTGGAATGAGATGATGGATCCATGGCATATTGAAAATGTTTTATGAAAACCGTTGATGTATCATTATATATTGAAATTATGAGACACTAAGCGCCCAGCAGGGGCCGTGGTCGTATCCCGCCTATCGAGGTAGCGGCGGCGGCATAAGGGCGGTGGTTCATCCCGCTTGCGCTTAGATGTGAGGTCGGTGGCAATAGTATCTCGCTCGCATCCCTTCGGATCATCAGAGCGTACAAGCGCTAAACCCTGGATAGTGATCCGAGTACTATATCTCGGGGGTTCCCATATTATGATTTCGAAGGGCAAGATTTCCATGGAGATGTGTCGGGTTGGCAGTTGAACCGACAATGTGATATCACAGCCAATAGGGCAGGCATTCATCATATGCATCTTCTATCTGTTTGTATGCTTTGCCGACTTGTAATGGTTTGCCTATTTGAATAACATGCCTAAATGCTACTTGTATTACTTGCCTTATATGTTTTTACTTGTGATTTACTTGCATTGTATATAATTGTATTTTCTACTGGAATTGGGGAGGTTCGGAAGGTGGTGGTGATGGAATCGCATGGAGGATAGATTGGTGAAGGCTGTGGGATAGCGGTGTTTGGTTAGAGTAGAAATCCTTTAAGATAGACCACCCTCTTGATATGCTAAGGTCTTAAGTTTTGTTACGGTTTTATATGATTATACCTTATTATTTTAGTATACCTTAATATTGGATCTTGTGGTGGATATGGAGCTTAGGATTACCTTTGGCATCCCGAGGTCTTATATCCTACATCACTGGGCACTGTTACCATACTGAGAACCTCCAGTTCTCATACCATATTTCTGTTGTTGTTTTCAGATGTAGGTCGCAACCCACCCTGGTGAGTTGCTTTGGATGGTGACAACATCGGACGATCCCGTTACCTTTGAGTTCTTTTGATTTATTTTTGTTTATATTTATCTCTCACTTTTGTATTTTGTTTTGCCTAGAGGCATGTATTGAGAGAAAAAAACTTGTATAAGCTATTTTTATTGTCTGGTTTCTGTACATCTGTATATGGCTAGCCGGCTTAAACTCCACGAGTCGTGACTAGATTCTTATGATATCATACTCTATTATTTTGTTATATCATATCTATATCTTGTGCCTTAAGTTAGTAGCTTCTCTAGTACGTTTTGCGCTTTTCAAATCCTATTTTTGAGCTATATCCTTCATCGGGCTTCTAGAGTATATTATTTCCTTCTATATATAAATATGCATAAGCCTTAGAACTATCGTAACCTCTGATTAATCTTTGTCTTATGGCTAGAGGTAAGGCTTAGGGTAATTAGGGTGTTACAAGCGACGCGTAAGCGTCGTCCACGCCTACGCGTGGCTAGCAGAAATGGAGTGGGACGCGTACACGTCAGGTGATGCACACACGTGGAGTGAGATTGTGCTCCTCGCACAAAGGCAGCACAAAACTCGTGCAACTCTCTGGTTTTTGTACCAGAAGTTGCGAACTCAGCAAACGACGCGTACGCGTCGCACACGCTCACATGTGGATGTGTGAGATGGACAAGTGATGCGTACGCGTCACCGACGCGCACGCGTGGGAAGCATTGTGCTCCCAACATGAAATTCACACGGTTCCATCACAACTCTCTGGTTTGTGTACCGGGAGTTGTGGAAATGCAATCGACGCGTACACGTCGTCCACGCCTACGTGTGGGATGACGACTTTTTTTTTAACAACAAGTAACATGAGGGAAACCATTATAGTGAAATCTTGGCATTCATTCAAGCTACGCATTTTAAAAACACTTAGAATTTTGGACAATACTCAAAATCAGGCATTTTTCCTCAAACTTGCCAATTTAACCAATACCAAGATCAATGAAATCCTCATGAAGACTCTAACAAGCTCAACAAAATCAACTCAACAAAATCAAACAATCACAAAATCAAACAAAGGCTCTAAAACCAAGAAATTATGTACAAGGAAGATCATACCATGGTGGGGTATCTCCCACCTAGCACTTTTCTTTAACGTCTTTAAGTTGGACGGTCATAAGCTTGAGATCATCTTTTTGGAATATCCTCAAGGACATCTATCTTGTCCTTCTTGTTGGCTTTGGTAAGAGTGTCCTTCAAGGGGAGATGCTTCCACTTGTCAATTGCGCCATGATTGGGTGCCTTGTTCACTTGAGGATATGGAAGTCGTGGATCCTTCCCCTTTTCCTTGCTAACTCCTCTTGTACCCAAACCTCTATTGAAGCTTATCTTGTCACTCCCAAAATGTTCTTCAATTACATCATCTTCAACAATATCACAACCAAAAATTGAATGTACCTCTAGAGGTTGCCTTATGGTTTCCTCCAATTTAAACTTCACCACCTTCCCTTTGGCTTCAAATGAGTAATCCCCAGAAAATGCATCTAATTTAAACTAGGATGTCTTTAGGAATGGCCTCCCTAGTAAGATGGAGGATAGCCTATCCGAATCAATGGGAGGTGCCTCTAGGATATGGAAATCCACCGGAAAGACTAAGTCCTTAATTCTCACCAATACATTCTTAGCAATACCCACAACTGAAATTATGCTCTTGTCTGCAAGCACAAACCTAGCTCCGGATCGCCTCAATGGTGCAAGATTCAACTTCTCATAAATCGAGAGTCACATAATGCTCACACACGACCCTAAGTCGCACATACAGTCCTTAAGTTGAATCTCACCAATCATACAAGAAACCAAGCAAGGACCGGGATCAATATATTTTTCAGGAAAATCAACCATCACAGAAGAAGCAAAATTGCCTAATAGATTCATCCCTAGTCCACCAATATTATCTTTATGAATGCACACATCCTTAAGGAACTTAGAATACTTTGGAACTTGATGTATGGCATCAAAGAGTGGAATAGTTACCTCCACATTCTTGAAGATTTGCACTATGTTCGGATCAAGCTCCTCATTCTTCTTGGCCTTCTTGGCTAACGTAGGGAAAGGTATATGGATTTGTTCCTCTAAGTTGCTCTTCCGCTTCGGTTCCTTGGCCCTCAATTGCTCATCTTCTTTCTTTGCAACTTCTTCCTCCTTTTCATCTTCATCTATCTCCCTTATTTCACCAACTTCTACATGAGGAACATCCACTGCCAACTTGATGGGCTTGGGTTCAACTTCCTCAAGCGTTGTACCACTCCTCAAGGTGATTGCATTGATGATACCCTTTGGGTTTAGGAGAGGTTGGGAAGGAAGGTGGGATGAGCTAGAGGCTTGGTTGGTGTTGGTATTGTTGGTAGGAGGTAGGGATATCCTTGAAAGTAATTCGGTGATGTTGGACAATTGAGCACTCATGTTATAGAATTGGGCCCTATTGTTCTCTTTATTTTTCTCTACCATAGCTCTAAGTCTCTCTTGCTCTTGGTAGAGTGCACGATTAGAGTCATCACCTTGGTTGGTGGAAGAAGAAGAGGGTTGATTAGATTGGAGTCTTTGGTGAGGTGCTTGATATCTAGAGTGGTTGTTGTTGTGATTTTGTTGTGGGTGTTGGTATGGTTGGATATGATGATTTTGCTTGGTGTTGTTTTGATAATGAGAGGATGAGTTGCCTTGGTTCCATCTTTGCTTTTGGTTGTTCCCTTGTGCATTGTTCCTCCACCCTTGATTGAAACTATTACTATGAGAGTAATTATTTTGGCCTTGAGATTGATAGGGTGGACAGTTGTTGTAGTTCACATTGGCTATCGTAAAGGGGTAATCCTGTTGTACTTGATGGCATTGGTCGGTGTAATATGTGGTGCTAGAGCATAAACCACATACTCTAGGAGGTCCTTCAAGTTGGAGGATTTGGGGTGGGGCTTGGACGGCTTGGATTGAGTAAAATTCCTTTTGTTCCTTGTGCATCTTCGTGAGGAGAGTGGTCATGTCCCCAAGCACTTTGGTCAAAGTCGATTCGGAAGGAAGCGCTTCCACCACACCCTTGAGAGGGTTGTTCCTCACCCTTACATGTTGTGTAGCCTCGGCGACATCATTTATCAAGCTCCATGCTTCCGCCGCCGTCTTGTTCTTAGAAAGGGAACCACCACTAGAAGCGGTAAGCAATCTCTTATCCGCCGAGCAGAGACCTCCAGTGAAATAGCTAATGAGCAAGTGAGTGTCCAATCCATGATGTGGACAAGATTTCAATAGTCTCTTGAATCGAGTCCGGTACTCATAGAGGGCCTCTTGGTCTTTTTGCATTATACCAAAAACTTCTTTCTGGATGTAATCGGTCTTCTCCGGCAGAAAGAACTTGTCTAAGAACTCTCTTCCCAATAGATCCCATTCAGTCACCACTTCATCCGGTTGGGAGTAGAACCACTCTTTTGCTTGACCCTCAAGAGAGAAGGGGAAAGCAAAAACCATGATAGCAATCTCATCGGCACCATGCCTTCGAGCCGTAGAACAAGCAACTTGAAAATCTTTTAGATGTCTAATGGGGTCTTAGCCCGGAAATCCATGATACTTGGGGAGCAAATTAATCAAATTATTCTTCAACCCAAAATTTGGATCAAGATTTGGATACCTAGATTGCAACGGTTGAAGAATAAGATTCGGTGCTCCTTGTTCGTGCAAGGTAATCCTACATGGCTCCGCCATGTAGTTTTCACCTATAGGATGCAAAGATGTATCAGTGGTGCCAACAGAAGAATAAGAAGTTGTGGACTCTAAGTCACTCTCAGTTTCGTCTAGTGGTTCAGAAGGTTCCCCAAGAGAGGCCGAAGCACTAACCGTGTAGTCCAACTGCCGCCTAGCTTACCAAGTGTGTAACAAAGTTCTTTCAATCTCAGGATCAAACTCGGCTAAGCTAGAGTTCGGTTGAGACCGAGTCATTTAACTTAGAAGTCATAGCTCATGCATTAAAAGAAATCTAAACTAAAAACAAAAGAATAAAGGCAAGTAAACTATCTACACTATTCACATATTCACATAACCAATATCAAAGCACACGTTGCAACCATTCCCCGGCAACGGCACCAAAAATTTGATGGATAAGATTATGGTCGGTCTAGATTTTATCAAAAAAGATCATGTCATAGTATAGTCCTAGACCAACTTATAACCATATCGTTCAAATTTAGAATTTGGTTGTCATAAAGTCAACCCCAATATAAAGTAACAAAGAGTATTGGTCTCGGGTCGTCCTCAAGAGAATGGGCAAACATGTGCATCAATATTGGTTAGAATTCTGGGGTAGGGAGTCACAAACAAGAATTTAAACTACTAAACTTAACATGCAAGAAATCTTAAATTGCGAGAAACTAAATCAAAGCAACTAAAGCAAGATGTAAGTAAATGTAATCTAGCAAGAGAACATGTAAAGCTATTTCTATTTTAAGACTAAGTAAACAGCTAAACTAACTCTAGTAAGAATCAAATAATTGGGATTTTTGGGGATCAAATATGAATAATAAAAGGAACTCTTGGCTAGGCATGGGAATTGGGGTCACCATCCTTGTCTAATAACCATATCTTGACAATTATGAGGAACCAAGCTCATTAAGTCTACTTCTATGCTTGAAATACGTATAATATCTATTTCAAAGCTTAAAGTACATCAAATGGCTTGATCAATCTCAACTCATAAGTCCCAATCCAACTACTAATTGGCTTAGTAGTAGATTGGTGTCAATGGGTATCAATTTGACCACTAGGGCTCTCAAATCACCAAATCAATTAGATCAATGACTCAAGTTTACCCAATTCCCTTAGCCTAGGCAAAGAGTAAAGAAAAACTACTCCATAATCAAAGGAAACATTTCATCAAACACATGGTATGCATTAACAAAAGACATATTCAAATTGCAAGTTAATTGGAAATTACAAGTACCCACTAATAATTATCAATGGAAAGCAACTCATATAACACTATCAATCATAGAAAACATCAATGTACTAATAGAAATTCAAGATCCATAAAGTTCATAAAATGAGAAAAAAAGGGAAAATAACAAGAAAACATAAATTCAACACAAGATCTAAACAAAATTAAAACTAGAGAACTCAAATTAAGTAAATGAAACTAAAATTAACAAAACCTAATTTAGAATTTCAATAAAGCAAGATAAAAAAAACAAACTAGATCTAGAGAGAAGTAAGAGTCTCTCTCTAGAAAACAAGAACCAAGAACTAGCTAAAACTAAGTGTAAGGTGTGAATGATTAGATCCCCCCACTTCCTCCATCAATTCCTGGGTCTTTTCCATGCAGAATCCAGTTGGATTTGGGCCTGGAGCTCCTCAGAAATCGCCAGCCACGATTTCTTCAATGAAGTCACGTGCTAAGCGTCACGCGTGTGCGTCGTCTAAGTTCTGCGAGCCACGCGTACGCGTCGAGAATGCGTACGCATCGATTATTGTTGCACCAATCCACGCGTGCGCATTAGCCACGCGTGCACGTCGCCTCCAGTTCTCCAAAACTCCATTCTTCATGTTCCTTCCACTGGTGCATGCTTCCTTTCCATCTTCTACACTATTCTTGCTCTATAAATTCTGAATCCACTCAACAAACACATCACGGCAATGAATGGTAATGGAAGAAGATTAAAATATAGCATTTTTAAGGTAAAAGAAACATGTTTTAAACCCTGAAGCAAAATTAGGAAGGAAACACAAAACCATACAATTTATATGAATAAGTGCAGAAAATATTGATAAAACCCCCCAAATTCTACACTAGATAAACCACAAAATTGGGGTTTATCAGTGCCTGATGAGCGGATAATTTATACATTTGTTGGCATTGTTTTTAGTATGTTTTTAGTAGAATCTAGCTACTTTTAGGGATGTTTTTATTATTTTTATGTTAAATTCACATTTCTGGACTTTACTATGAGTTTGTGTGTTTTTCTGTGATTTCAGGTATTTTCTGGCTGAAATTGAGGGACTTGAGCAAAAATCAGATTCAGAGGTTGAAGAAGGACTGCTGATGCTGCTGGATTCTGACCTCCCTGCACTCAAAGTGGAATTTCTGGAGCTACAAAACTCAAAATAGCTCGCTTCCAATTGCATTGGAAAGTAGACATCCAGGGCTTTCCAGAAATGTATAATAGTCAATACTTTGAACGAGTTTAGATGACGTAAAAGGGCGTTGAACGCCAGTTCTACGCTGCTGTTTGGAGTTAAACGCCAGAAACAAGTCACAAACCAGAGTTGAACGCCAGAAATACGTTACAACCTGGCGTTCAACTCCAGAAAGAGACTCTGCACGTGTAACATTCAAGCTCAGCCCAAGCACACACCAAGTGGGCCCCAGAAGTGGATTTATACATCAATTACTTACTTCTGTAAACCCTAGTAACTAGTTTAGTATAAATAGGACTTTTTACTATTGTATTAGACATCCTGGATTGTATTTTTGATCCTGTGATCAAGTCTTGGTTACTCCGGTTCCCCTCTGGGGCCGAGACCAATGAACTCCATTATCACTTATGTATTTTCAACGGTAGAGTTTCTACACTCCATAGATTAAGGTGTGGAGCTCTGCTGTTCCTCAAAGATCAATGCAAAGTACTACTATTTTTCTATTCAATTCAACTTGTTCCGCTTCTAAGATATTCATTCGCACTTCAACCTGAATGTGATGAACGTGACAATCATCATCATTCCCTATGAACGCGTGCCTGACAACCACTTCCGTTCTACCTTAGATTGAATGAGTATCTCTTAGATCTCTTAATCAGAATCTTCGTGGTGTAAGCTAGATTGATGGCGGCATTCATGAGAGTCCAGAAAGTCTAAACCTTGTCTGTGGTATTCTGAGTAGGACTCTGGGATTGAATGACTGTGACGAACTTCAAACTCACGATTACTGGGCGTAGTGACAGACGCAAAAGGAGGGTGAATCCTATTCCAGTATGATCGAGAACCTCAGATGATTAGCCGTGCTGTGACAGAGCATTTGGACCATTTTCACAAGAGGATGGGATGTAACCATTGACAACGGTGATGCCCTTACATAAAGCCAGTCATAGAAAGGAGTAAGACTGATTGGATGAAGACAACAGGAAAGCAGAGGTTCAGAGGGACGAAAGCATCTCTATGCGCTTATCTGAAATTCTCACCAATGATTTACATAATTATTTCTATACTTCTTTTATTATTTATTTTCAAAAACTCCATAACTATTTTATATCCGCCTGACTGAGATTTACAAGATGACCATAGCTTGCTTCAAGCCGACAATCTCCGTGGGATCGACCCTTACTCACGTAAGGTTTATTACTTGGACGACCGAGTGCACTTGCTGGTTAGTTGTATCGAAGTTGTGACAAATTATGAATTAAGATTAGAGCACCAAGTTTTTGGAGCCATTACCAGAGATCACAATTTCGTGCACTAAGTTTTTGGCGCCGTTGCCGGGGATTGTTCGAGATTGGACAACTGACGGTTCATCTTGTTGCTCAGATTAGGTAATTTTCTTTTTGTTTTATTTTCAAAAATTTTTCAAAAATCTTTCAAAAATTTCTCCTTTGTTTTCGAGAAAAAAAATTTTAAAATAAAAATTTTCATAATTTTTAAGAATGAATTCTAGTGTTTCATGAAGCATGTTGAAGCCTGGCTGGCTGTAGGGCATGTTAGGCGTGTCATGTCTGAGTTACATACTAAAGCTTGGCTGGCTATTAAACCATGCCTGACCCTTTGATTGGAGCTTTAGACTAAAGAGCATAAGATTCCTGGAATTCATATTAAAAATTTTGGAATCCTTATTTTTCTTTTTCAAAATGAATTTCGAAAAAATTAAAAGAAAATACAAAAAATTTCATAAAATCATAAAAATCAAAAATATTTTTCATGTTTCTTGTTTGAGTCATGTGTCATGTTATAAGTTTGGTGTCAATTGCATATTCATTTTGCATTTTTCGAAAATTCATGCATTCATGGTGTTCTTCATGATCTTCGAGTTGTTCTTGGTAAGTCTTCTTGTTTGATCTTGATGTTTTCTTGTTTTGCATCTTTTCTTGTTTTACATGTGCATTTTTGCATCCATAGTGTCTAAACATGAAAGATTTCTAAGTTTGGTGTCTTGCATGTTTTCTTTGCATTAAAAATTTTTCTAAAACATGTTCTTGATGTTCATCTTGACATTCAAAGTGTTCTTGGTGTTCATCTTGACATTCATAGTGTTCTTGCATTCATCACATACTTTGATCCAAAATTTTCATGCATTGAGTCTTTTTCATGTTTTTTCTCTCTCATCATTAAAAATTAAAAAATCAAAAAAATATCTTTCCCTTTTTCTCTCTTAAAATTTCGAAAATTAGATTGGATTTTTTCAAAAATTTTTAAAATCTGGTTGTTTTTATGAGTCAAATCAAATTTTCAATTCAAAAATCTTATCTTTTTCAAAATCTTTTTCAAAAATCAAATCTTTTTCATTTTTCTTAATTTTATATCTTAATTTTCGAAAATAACATCATCAATTAATGTTTTGATTCAAAAATTTCAAGTTTGTTACTTACTTGTTAAGAAAGATTCAAACTTTGAGTTCTAGAATCATATCTTGTGATTTCTTGTGAATCAAGTCATTAATTGTGATTTTTTAAAATCAAATCTTTTTCAAAACTAATTTCAATCATATCTTTTCAAAAATATCTTCTTATCTTATCTTTTTCAAAATTTGATTTTAAAATATCTTTTCTAACTTCTTATCTTCTTATCTTTTCAAAATTGATTTTCAAATTTGTTTCAACTAACTAACTAACTTTGTGTTTGTTTCTTATTTTTTCTGTGCCCTCTTCTTTGTCATATGAGCTGAAGCAAGGACAAGAATATTCTTGTTGAAGCAGATCCAGAACCTGAAAGGACTCTGAAGAGGAAACTAAGAGAAGCTAAATTACAACAATCCAGAGATAACCTTTCAGAAATTTTCGAACAGGAAGAGGAGATGGCAGCCGAAAATAACAATAATGCAAGGAGAATGCTTGGTGACTTTACTGCACCTAATTCCAATTTACATGGAAGAAGCATCTCCATTTCTGCCATTGGAGCAAACAATTTTGAGCTTAAACCTCAATTAGTTTCTCTGATGCAGCAGAACTGCAAGTTTCATGGACTTCATTCTGAAGATCCTTTTCAGTTCTTAACTGAATTCTTGCAGATATGTGATACTGTTAAGACTAATGGAGTAGATCCTGAAGTCTACAGGCTCATGCTTTTTCCTTTTGCTGTAAGAGACAGAGCTAGAGTATGGTTGGACTCTCAACCTAAGGATAGCCTGAACTCTTGGGATAAGCTGGTCAAGGCTTTCTTAGCCAAGTTCTTTCCTCCTCAAAAGCTGAGTAAGCTTAGAGTGGATGTTCAGACCTTCAGACAGAAAGAAGGTGAATCCCTCTATGAAGCTTGGGAGAGATACAAAGGACTGACTAAAAAGTGTCCTTCTGACATGCTTTCAGAATGGACCATCCTGGATATATTCTATGATGGTCTATCTGAATTGGCTAAAATGTCATTGGATACTTCTGCAGGTGGATCCATTCACCTAAAGAAAATGCCTGCAGAAGCTAAAGAACTCATTGACATGGTTGCTAATAACCAGTTCATGTACACTTCTGAGAGGAATCCTGTGAATAATGGGACGCCTATGAAGAAGGGAGTTCTTGAAATTGATACTCTGAATGCCATATTGGCTCAGAACAAAATATTGACTCAGCAAGTCAATATGATTTCTCAGAGTCTGAATGGAATGCAAGCTGCATCCAACAGTACTCAAGAGGCATCTTCTGAAGAAGAAGCTTATGATCCTGAGAACCCTGCAATAGCAGCGGTGAATTACTTAGGTGAACCTTATGGAAACACCTATAACCCATCATGGAGAAATCATCCAAATTTCTCATGGAAGGATCAAAAGCCTCAACAAGGCTTTAATAATGGTGGAAGATACAGGTTTAACAATAGTAAAGCTTTTCCATCATCCACTCAGCAACTGACAGAGAACTCTGAACAAAATACTTCTAATCTAGCAAACTTAGTCTCTGATCTATCCAAGGCCACTGTAAGTTTCATGAATGAAACAAGATCTTCCATTAGAAATTTGGAAGCACAAGTGGGCCAGCTGAGTAAAAGGATCACTGAAATCCCTCCTAGTACTCTCCCAAGCAATACAGAAGAAAATCCAAAAGGAGAGTGCAAGGCCATTGAATTGATCACCATGGCCAAACCTGTAAAGGAAGGAGAGGACGTGAATCCCAGTGAGGAAGACCTCCTGGGACGTCCAGTGATCAATAAGGAGTTTCCCTCTGAGGAACCAAAAGAATCTGAGGCTCAACTAGAGACCATAGAGATTCCATTAAACCTCCTTATGCCATTCATGAGCTCTGATGAGTATTCCTCTTCTGAAGAGAATGAGGATGTCACTGAGGAGCAAGTCACCAAGTACCTTGGTGCAATCATGAAGCTGAATGCCAAATTATTTGGCATTAAAACTTGGGAAGATGAACCTCCCTTGTTCACCAATGATCTAAGTGATCTGGATCAACTAACATTACCTCAGAAGAAACAGGATCCTGGAAAGTTCGTAACACCTTGTACCATAGGCACCATGATCTTTAAGGCTCTGTGTGACCTTGGTTCAGGAATAAACCTCATGCCCCTCTCTGTAATAGAGAAACTGGGAATCTTTGGGGTGCAAGCCACTAAAATCTCATTAGAGATGGCAGACAATTCAAGAAAACAGGCTTATGGACAAGTAGAGGACGTGTTAGTAAAGGTTGAAGGCCTTTACATCCCTGCTGATTTCATAGTCCTAGATACTGGGAAGGATGAGGATGAATTCATTATCCTTGGAAGACCCTTCCTAGCCACAGCAAGAGCTGTGATTGATGTGGACAGAGGAGAATTGATCCTTCAACTAAATGAGGACAACCTTGTGTTTACAACTCAAGGATCTCTCTCTACATCCATGGAGAGGAAGCATAAAGAGCTTCTCTCAAAGCAGAGTCAAACAAAGCCCCCACAGTCAAACTCTAAGTTTGGTGTTGGGAGGCCACAACCAAACTCTAAGTTTGGTGTCAAACCCCTATATCCAAACTCTAAGTTTGGTGTTGGGAGGTCTCAACAAAGCTCTGCACATCTGTGAGGCTCCATGAGAGCCCACTGTCAAGCTATTGACATTAAAGATGCGCTTGTTGGGAGGCAACCCAATGTTTATTTATCTAATTTTCATTGTTTTTTTTTAGGTTCATGATCATGTGGAGTCACAAAATAAATATAAAAATTGAAAACGGAATCAAAAACAGCAGAAGAAAAATCACACCCTGGAGGAAGACCTTACTGGCGTTTAAACGCCAGTAGGAAGCATGTTTTGGGCGTTCAACGCCAGAACAGAGCATGGTTCTGGCGCTGAACGCCAGAAATGGGCAGCATCTGGGCGTTTGAACGCCAGAAATGCACCCTGGAGAAGAGCTGGCACTGAACGCCTAGAACAAGCATGGTTCTGGCGTTCAACGCCAAAAAAGGGCAACAAATGGGCGTTCAACGCCCAGAACAAGCACCAATCTGGCGCTGAACACCCAGCGTTGTGTGCAAGGGAATTTTGCATGCCTAATGGGTACAGGGATGCAAATCCTTGACACCTCAGGATCTGTGGACCCCACAGGATCAACTCAGCATCGGTGGACCCCACAGGATCCCCACCTACCTCACCCTCTCTCTCTCTCCATTCATGGCCAACCCTTCTGTTTTCCATTTACCACTCACATCCATACACCCACCTACCTTCAAAATTCAACATCTCTTCCCCACCCAATCCCACCCATATGGCCAAATACACACATCCCTCCATCTCCTCCATATCTTCTTCTTCTTCCTCTTCTTCTATTCTTTCTTCTTTTGCTTGAGGGCGAGCAATATTCTAAGTTTGGTGTGGTAAAAGCATAAGCTTTTTGTTTTTCCATTACCATTAATGGCACCTAAGGCGAGAGAAACCTCAAGAAGAGGAAAGGGAAGACAATTGCTTCCACCTCTGAGCTATGCGAGATGGAAAGATTCATCTCACAAGCCCATCACTAAGAAAAGGATGGAGCAAATAAGAGAGCACATTCATGGATCTCAACAGTCACATGAAAAAGCTCATCATCAAGAAACCCCTGAGATACCTCAAGGGATGCACTTTCCTCCACAGAATTTTTGGGAGCAAATCAACACCTCCCTAGGAGAATTAAGTTCCAACATGGGACAACTAAGGGTGGAACATCAAGAGCACTCCATCATCCTTCATGAAATCAGAGAAGATCAAAAAGCAATGAGGGAGGAGCAACAAAGACAAAGAACAGACATAGAAGAGCTCAAGGACATCATTGGTTCCTCAAGAAGAAAACGCCACCATCACTAAGGTGGACTCATTCCTTGTTCTCACTTTCTGTTTTTCATTTTCTCTATGTTAAGTGCTTATCTATGTTTGTGTCTTCATTACATGATCATTAGTAGTTAGTAACTTTGTCTTAAAGTTATGAATGTCCTATGAATCCATCACCTCTCTTAAAATGAAAAATGTTTTAATTCAAAAGAACAAGAAGTACATGAGTTTCGAATTTATCCTTGAACTTAGTTTAATTATATTGATGTGGTGACAATGCTTCTTGTTTTCTGAATGAATGCTTGAACAGTGCATATGTCTTTTGAAGTTGTTGTTTAAGAATGTTAAATATGTTAGCTCTTGAAAGAATGATGATAAGGAGACATGTTATTTGATAATCTGAAAAATCATAAAAATGATTCTTGAAGCAAGAAAAAGCAGCAAAGAACAAAGCTTGCAGAAAAAAAATAGGCGAAAAAAAATAGAAAGAAAAAAAGAAAAAGCAAGCAGAAAAAGCCAAAAGCTCTTAAAACCAAGAGGCAAGAGCAAAAAGCCAATAACCCTTAAAACCAAAAGGCAAGGACAAAAAAAAAGGCATCCCAAGGCTTTGAGCATCAGTGGATAGGAGGGCCTAAAGGAATAAAATCCTGGCCTAAGCGGCTAAACCAAGATGTCCCTAACCATGTGCTTGTGGCGTGTAGGTGTCAAGTGAAAACTTGAGACTGAGCGGTTAAAGTCAAGGTCCAAAGCAAAAGAAGAGTGTGCTTAAGAACCCTGGACACCTCTAATTGGGGACTTTAGCAAAGCTGAGTCACAATCTGAAAAGGTTCACCCAATTATGTGTCTGTGGCATTTATGTATCCGGTGGTAATAATGGAAAACAAAGTGCTTAGGGCCACGGCCAAGACTCATAAAGTAGCTGTGTTCAAGAATCATCATACTGAACTAGGAGAATCAATAACACTATCTGAACCCTGAGTTCCTATAGATGCCAATTATTCTGAACTTCAATGGATAAAGTGAGATGCCAAAACTATTCAAGAGGCAAAAAGCTACAAGTCCCGCTAATTTAATTGGAGCTATGTTTCATTGATAGTTTGGAATTTATAGTATATTCTCTTCTTTTTATCCTATTTGATTTTCAGTTGCTTAGGGACAAGCAACAATTTAAGTTTGGTGTTGTGATGAGCGGATAATTTATACGCTTTTTGGCATTGTTTTTAGTATGTTTTTAGTAGAATCTAGCTACTTTTATGGATGTTTTTATTAGTTTTTATGTTAAATTCACATTTCTAGACTTTACTATGAGTTTGTGTGTTTTTCTGTGATTTCAGGTATTTTCTGGCTGAAATTGAGGGACTTGAGTAAAAATCAGATTCAGAGGTTGAAGAAGGACTGCTGATGAACTCCATTATCACTTATGTATTTTCCACGGTAGAGTTTCTACACTCCATAGATTAAGGTGTGGAGCTCTGCTGTTCCTCAAAGATCAATGCAAAGTACTACTATTTTTCTATTCAATTCAACTTGTTCCGCTTCTAAGATATTCATTCGCACTTCAACCTGAATGTGATGAACGTGACAATCATCATCATTCCCTATGAACGCATGCCTGACAACCACTTCCGTTCTACCTTAGATTGAATGAGTATCTCTTAGATCTCTTAATCAGAATCTTCGTGGTGTAAGCTAGATTGATGGCGGCATTCATGAGAGTCCGGAAAGTCTAAACCTTGTCTGTAGTATTCTGAGTAGGACTCTGGGATTGAATGACTGTGACGAACTTCAAACTTGCGATTGCTGGGCGTAGTGACAGACGCAAAAGGATGGTGAATCCTATTCCAGTATGATCGAGAACCTCAGATGATTATCCGTGCTGTGACAGAGCATTTGGACCATTTTCACAAGAGGATGGGATGTAGCCATTGACAACAGTGATGCCCTTACATAAAGCCAGCCATAGAAAGGAGTAAGACTGATTGGATGAAGACAGCAGGAAAGCAGAGGTTCCGAGGGACGAAAGCACCAAGTTTTTGGAGCCATTACCAGAGATCACAATTTCGTGCACCAATGCCATAGACAAGGTAGATCTTCCGGATCAAAAAGTGCTGCTTCTCTGACTCTAGCCTTAACGCCACATAGACCTCACTTACCCACGGTCAACGGGATTTTATGTCACGTATCCAAAGTTGCCCAGGTACTCTATTGGAATCCGTAATGTAATCTCTAGCTTTGATTCAACACTGTCCGGGTCAGGACTCGCATGGAACTCATGTAGAACAAGGGTGATTGTCACGGATCACCCTCAATTCATAAGATGAAGAACGAGAATGCATAAGAGAATAGAATCAGACATATTGAACTAGAACGGTAATATTATTAATCCATAAAACTCAGCAGAGCTTCTAACCTTAACCTTAGGAGGTTAGTGACTCATGCTGTTCGAAAGTACAATGGAAAATGTAAAAGTGGGCAAGAGTCCCCTAACAAGGGTGAACTCTTGTATTTATATACTAATCTGCTAACTAAGAATTACAGAAACAAGATAAACTAGTCTTGTAGTGCGAAAATCCACTTCTGGAGCTCACTTGGTGAGTGTTTAGGCTGAGCTTCAGTGTTTCCCACGAGCTAATACTCCTTATGGGTGTTGAACACTGGCTTTGGACTCCCTTTTGGGCGTTGGACGCCAGCTGCTCCCTTGTGGGCACTGGATGCCAGGAATGGGGTTGGTGGCTGGCGTTGAATGCCATTTTTGGGCCTTCATTTCTAAGGTAAAGTATAAACTATTATATATTTCTAGAAAGCCCTGGATGTTAGCTTTCTATAGCCGTTAAGAGCGCACCATTTGGATTTTCTGTAGATCCAAAAAAGCTCCTTCGAGTGTACGGAGGTCAGATCCTGACAGCATCTGCATTTCTTTCTTTGTCTCTGAATCAGACTTTTGCTCGAGCTCCTTAATTTCAGCCAGAAAATATCTGAAATCGCCATAAAACACACAAACTCAAATTAGAATCCAAAAATGTGAATTTTCAACTAAAACCCATGAAAACTTAATAAAACTTAAATAAAACATAATGAAAACTATATGAAAATGATGCCAAAAAGCGTATAAAATATCCGCTAATCAGGTTGCGATTGGTGACTTGATACTTATACTTTTTGCAATCTTACGTATATATTTATTTATCTCTCTTGCTCCCGGATTTACATTTTGTACCGAACTATTTTTCGAGCGTTACACGATTCTCGTTTCTCATTCTTTTGTCTATCTTGTTTAAGGCAGCTAGATATGTAATCCTTCAGTTATATATGCATACGTATTTTTTTTAGAGGTCGTAGCGCCTCACTACCTTTGATTTATGACTATAGCATAAAGTTTTGTGTGGTAGGGTGTTACAAAAAGTGAAGGAAAATAAACCCACGTTCGACGTGAAATTTTCCACGTCCAACGTAATCAAGACAGAAAGCATTTTGGCCAAGAATGGACTTCACGTACAATGTGAAGGGACTCACGTGCGACGTGGGATTATGGGCCACCTCCCAGGGACCTTAATTCATCCACTAAGTCCTCAAATTATTCAAGACTTAAGTGATTAACCCAAGGCTCAACTTAAGCCCATGAATCATAGCATTGATTGAGGATTACAAGGAGAAAAGATCCAAAGCTTAGTAGGAGAAAAACATTAATTAGATTTGATTTGTTTAATTTGTTTTAGTGTAAGTTTTGAAGATTTGAATTTCTTTTAGGTTATTATTTAAGGAGAGAAGTCACTGACGACTTTTTCTTCTTTGGCACGTTTTACTTTTGATAGTTTTAGGTTTTCTCTGAAGGCATGAGCAACTAATCTCCTTGGTTAAGATTAGGAGATCTGTTGATTCCTATAGACTAATATTCTAGCTTGTCTACCTTTGATTAATGCTTTGATGTTTTCTTGAGGAAAAGTTTTCATTCTTAATCTAAAGGATTTAAATTTGTTGGGAAACAATTCATCTTTGACTTAATTCTTTTAATTTCCTAGGAAAGTTCATTAATTGAATTAAGCTTGAAAACTTATTCTCGTAGTTCTTAGGTTTTAAAACTAGCCTTAATTTGGGCTAAAATCTACCAGTGCCGACCACTTAGGAAATTCCGAATTTTATACCAAATTGGCATCCATTATATACCAACCTCGCCAATTCCAAGCTTAGGTCACCACTCACCAATTTCACTCTTATTTCCACCTAGCTCCTCGCTACATAGCTCATCCAAATCACAATCTCATCTCATCCTTAATCTTGTTCCTTATGAATTTTTCCTAAAAACAATCAACAATATTCATCCCAAATCCAGTTTAACATACTATCATAAAAATTTCAATTTCAACAATTAGACCACAACACATCAAGATATCCCAAGTAATAGGAAGTCAATCAATCAAGGCCTCCGGCCATTTTCATTTAACATTCAATATCATCCGAAATCACATAGTCATACTATACCACCATTATCAACAATGTCTATTCAACAATATCTTAATGTCAACTAGCCTAGGATTTCACATAGCATTACATAATGATTATCCAAAGCCAAAACCGTACCTTAGTTGACGATGGTCCCAACCTCTTGGGCTTTTCTCTGTATCCAATATAATTTTATTCAATTTATACAACGTTCATGCTAGGGCTTTACATAAATTAGGAAAAAATAGAGGAAAAAAGTTTTCTTACCTTATTCCACATGAACATGGGTTAAAACTCCGCTAGAATTTGAGTTTAGCTTCTCCTAAAGCATCAAAATCACAAACTCAGTACTTTACTATTCGAAAATGCAAAAATAGTGGGAAAAAGAAAAATAGAGTAGAGTTCTCGCAATTATTCATTGCAAGAGTTACATAAAAACATAGAGGGAGATGAGAGATATGTGTATCCACAAAGGGACCTTCAATTAGAGCTCTGGTTCGTGAGAAAATTGGATTTAAAGGGATGAGTGAATAGTGTCACAAGGTTTCCTTTTTTCTCTTTTAATTCTCGAGCTCCCTTCTCCTGGAGGGTGTGAAATAAATGGATTGGAAAGGGAGAGAGAAACAGTCACATGTTTGGCCAAAATGGTGAAAGAGCATTTTTTGTCCTTTCGCCTATTAGGCCTACCTAGGGCCAAAATTTTAAAGATATATATTATGATTTGTATTCAAAATATTTTTATGGTCATTTTTATATTTATATTTTTCTCATACACAGTGCCAATAGTTATAAGCTTGTATAGTTAATTATGTCACCAGTACACATTTTCCAAAAAAATTATATTTTTGCACTTCGAATAATTTTCTGGGTTCAAATCTTATCTACAAATTTCAAAATTAAGAACTTTAAAATTTTTAACCCAGACCAGACGGTTTAAACACTTTTAACACAATTTTCAAATATATAATCGACTAGTGAACTTTTTCCAGGTCTTACAAAAAAACCTTAAACCTTCTTTGCTAGAGCAGCCCTACCAGACATCCTACCGCCACCGCGCCCTCCCAGTTGCCACCACGCCAAAAAAGTCCTCCGCACCGCCAGTATTTTCAGGTGTGTTATTTTTTTTCCACTTTTCTTTTTCATATTTATGTTATTTTTTATTTATCTAATTTTCGAAAGTTCTAATCTACACTAGTTAAATTTTTTATTCTATCTTTTTTATTATAAAATTGTGATATAGGTTAAATTTAGAGTAATTAGTTTAGAGTAATTATGTAATTTTTATTTCTAACTAAGACATAGAACTTTAATTCTTATTTATAAGTCATTTGTTGTGAATTTGTGATATATGGTAAGTTAGCTTTGTTTAAAGTAATTAGGATTTAGATTAGATTAGGTCAAGTTGGTTAATTAATTAGGTTAGGTTAGATATATTAGGGTAATTAGTTGGATAAATTAGTTAGGGTTTAGTTTAAACTTAAAGTTATAGTAATTTAGAGTTAAATTTAGGTAAATTTAGCTAATTTGGTATTAATTAGGATTTTAGGATTAGATTAATTTAGTTAATTTTCTTAAAATTTTAAAAATGTTTCTACAAGCTTTATTTGAAACAATAGAGGTAAAGATAAGGACTCAATTTCGAATAATTAACACATAGTATTCTTTCTCTATTGGTTGAGTGACATTATTTTCTGTGCTCGGAGCATTCAGATTAAAGATATTTTTCTTTCGTTGGCCATTATATTAGCAGATGTATGAAGTTTTGTATAGTAAAACTATTTTTGACTCAGTTATATCTCAGCGTAGACTAGATCACAGACTTTATTAGGGATAAGAAAAGAATTACCAATGGACAGGCTTATTTATTTTTCAAATTATGGATTTTTTCTTTTTTGAACCTTAGCTATAAACACGTCATTGATACGAAAAATTATTGTCGGTCTAGATTTTCTCTTATAGGAAAGAATTATTTCGTTGTAAGCATAGCTCCAAGCCAACAAATAACTCTCACATTAAATTTAAATTGGTTTTGTCACAAGTACAAACTCCAATAAGAATTAACCAAAGTATTTAAACATCGGGTCGTCTCACAAGGAATTGCAATGAAGTGAATGATTGTTGGCTATGAAGATGCAAGGGGGTTTTGATTTGGTAAATTGACGAGAAATTAAATGACAAGAAAAGTAAATCAAGTAACTAAATAAAGCAAGTAATAAAGAGAGACATTCGTGGGAAGAATTGATAATATAGGCTTTCTATCCTAGTCACTAATAACAATGATTAACAAGAATTTATCTTATTACGTCATTTCCGACGATCCAAAAAGGTAACATATTATCTTCACACTCGAAGAAAGTCTATCAAGACTAGCTAATCTCAATCCAAACGTCCTAATCAATTCACTAATTAAATTAGCAATAGATTAGAGTCAATAGAAATCATATGAACAAACAACTCTAGATCACCAACATGAGTTGGGTATTCATGACTCAAGATTACCTAATTACTCTTTCCAAGCCAAGAATGCACAAAATCTACTCTAACATCCAACCAAGCATTTTGTCAAACACTTGGAAGGTATAAAAGAAAGGCATAGTAAAAGTGCAAGAAATATAAATCTACCAACTACCAATTGCAAAGAAAGTAAGATCACAACTCAAATCAACAATAAAAGAACATCAACGTCAAATTTCATTAAAAGAGATCCAAATCCAACATGAGTGCATGAACATAAAAGAGGCAAAAAAGGGAAATTAACACTACAAACTAAGAGAATCAAGATGTAGAAACAAGAAATTATAGAGGAAACAAGATGAAATCGAGTAATCAAATCTAGATCTAAGAGAAATTAACCTAATCCTAACCTAATTCTAGAGAGAAGAGGGAGCTTCTCTCTCTAGAAAACTAACTAAAGGCTCATCATGACTAACTATGTGCTCCCCCTTTGCTCAATCCTCATTTCTGCATCAAATACCCTCAGAAACAAGTTAGATTTGGGCCTGGGCAGCTCAGAAATTGTCCCCAGCGCTCTAACTTTAAGTGTGTCACATGCCAAGCGTCACGCGTACGCGTCGGTGACGCGTGCGCGTCGGTGACGCGTGCGCGTCGGTGACGCGTGCGCGTCGGTGACGCGTGCGCGTCGCTGGCCAAAACTCCTACTCACGCGTACGCGTAGGTGATGCGTGCGCATGGCTTGTAAATCTTCAATGCACGCGTACGCATACATGACGCGTGTCCGTGGCCCACAATTTTCCAAATACTCATTTCTTCATGAATTCTCCACTTTGCATACTTTTCTCTTCACTTCTTCCATCCAATACTTGCCTTATGATCCTGAAATCACTCAACAAACACATCATGGCATCGGATGGAATTAAGGTGAATTAAAAGGTGGCGGACAAGTCCTCTACCTTGGCAAGGTTAGCCTTCCCTCATCTCATTTGTTACCTCTGCAATTCAGCTGAAATTGACATAGAGGAAGACACCCTCATTGATGAGGACAAGCCCATCACTAAGAAAATGATAGAGCAAACAAGAGAGCCCACTCATGGACAAGATCATGAGGAAATTCCTCATCATTAAATCCCTAAGATGCCTCAAGGGATGCATTTTCCTCCACAAAACTATTGGGAGCAAATCAACACCTCCCTAGGAGAATTAAGTTCCAATATGGGACAACTAAGGGTGGAGTACCAAGAGCATTCCATCCTCCTCCATGAAATTAGAGAAGACCAAAGAGTCATGAGGGAGGAGCAACAAAGGCAAGGAAGACACATTGAAGAGCTCAAATACTCCATAAGATCTTCAAGAGGAAGAACAAGCCGCCATCACTAAGGTGGACCCGTTCTTTAATTTCCTTGTTCTTATTTTTCTGTTTTTCAAAAATTATGCTTTATGTTTTATTTGTGTTTGTGTCTTATTACATGATCAATAGTGTCTAACTGTCTATGCCTTAAAGCTATGAATGTCCTATGAATCCATCACCTTTCTTAAAATGAAAAATGATCTAAAAACAAAAGAACAAGAAGTACATGATTTCGAATTCGTCCTTGAAACTAGTTTAATTATTTTGATGTGGTTGCAATACTTTTGTTTTCTGAATGAATGTTTGAACAGTGCATATTTTTGATATTGTTGTTTATGAATGTTAAAATTGTTGGCTCTTGAAAAAAGCAGTGAAAAAGGAGAACCTTGCGAAAAAAAAGAAAAAAATGGTGAAAAGAAAAAGAAAAAGCAAGCAGAAAAAGCCAATAGCCCTTTAAACCAAAAGGCAAGGGTAAAATAAAAAGGATCCAAGGATTTGAGCATCAGTGGATAGCAGGGCCCACAGGAATAAAATCCTGGCCTAAGCGGCTAAACCAAGCTGTCCCTAACCATGTGCTTGTGGCGTGAAGGTGTCAAGTGAAAAGCTTGAGACTGAGCGGTTAAAGTCGTGGTCCAAAGTAAAAAGAGTGTGCCTAAGAGCTCTGGAAATCTCTAATTGGGGACTCTAGCAAAGCTGAGTCACAATTTGAAAAGGTTCACCCAGTTATGTGTCTGTGGCATTAATGTATCCAGTGGTAATACTGGAAAATAAAATGCTTAGGGTCACGGCCAAGACTCAAGCCTATTTCTATTCAACTCAAGCCTATTTCTTCTCTAAGATATTTATTCGCACACAAGAACTTGATGAATGCGATGATTATGTGACACTCATCACCATTCTCACCTATGAACACGTGCCTGACAACCACTTCCGTTCTACATGCAAACAAGCTTGAATGTGTATCTCTTGGGTTTCTAATCTAAGATTAAAACCTTCGTGGTATAGGCTAGAATTATTGGCAGCCATTCTTGAGATCCGAAAAGTCTAAACCTTGTCTGTGGTATTCTGAGTAGGATCTGGGATGGAATGACTGTGACGAGTTTCAAACTCGCGAGTGTTGGGTGTAGTGACAGACACAAAAGGATCAATGGATCCTATTCCAACATGATCGAGAACCAACAGCTGATTAGCCGTGCGGTGACAGCGCATTTGGACCATTTTCACTGAGAGGACGGGAGGTAGCGATTGACAACGGTGATACCCAAAATACAGCTTGCCATGGAAAGGAGTATGAATGTTTGGATGAAGACAATAGGAAAGCAGAAGCTTAGGAGGAACAAAGCATCTTCATACGCTTATCTGAAATTCTCACCAATGAATTACATAAGTATCTCTATCTTATCTTATATTTTATTCATCTTTTAATTATCTTAAACTTCATAACCATTTGAATCTGCCTGACTGAGATTTACAAGATGACCATAGCTTGCTTCAAGCCGACAATCTCTATGGGATCGACCCTTACTCACGTAAGGTTTATTACTTGGACGACCCAGTGCACTTGCTGGTTAGTTGTGCGGAGTTGTGAGAAAGAGTTGAGATTACATTCGTGCGTACCATGTTGTTGGTGCCATTGAAGATCACAATTTCGTGCACCACCCACCTAGCACTTTTGTTTATTGTCCTTAAGTTGGACTTATGGGGAGCTCTTTATCAAGGTGGCTTGTGCTTGAATCCATCCTTGAACATCCACCAATGCTTGGACTTCTATTGTGCTTCATCATTCAAGGTTAATATCTCCAAGCCTTGATAGAGTTCTTCATAAGCCATGGGCTCCCAAAGTTGATCCTTCCCTTGTAATCTGGGATCCCACACTTTGTTTTCACACCCGTCTTGAAGTTGATCATGGTAATCCTCTCTGGGTGGTAGAGAAGCCGAATTCTCATGAAAGCACCAAACGATCCTCATAGACCCATTCAATTGAGCACTACACCAATCCATGCTCCTCAATTTCGAGCTTCCAACCATAATGAGCCTAGATCAACAATTCCAACCACTAAACATCCTCCTCTTACGCTTAATTCCGCAAAGCGCCCTAAGTTGGTCATCCGTTTCAAGCAAACCAAATTCAAGTGGGATAATAAAGCTAAGAGTTAGAAGTTTTACCCACTCAAATGAAGGATTAGATGGAAACCTAGGTGGAGGAGTTCCCAACGGTCTTGACAAAGCATGCTCCACTCTCGTCCATCCTCTTCTAGAGGTGTCCACAACTTGGCAAGGTTCTTCAAGCTCTACCTCTTGCCAAGTTTCCTCAAGTTCACATTCTTCTTCACCAAATTATTCTATCTCTTCCCCATCACTCAAATCATAAATAGGAGGTTTAGTAAAGTCCACCTCATCATTAATTTCAAGCATAGTGGGGAAGGACTCATCATGCTCAAAAGGATTATATGCTGATACGGAATCATCATAGATAGGAGGGCTTGTTGCTTGGAACACTTCTCCCAATTATTCACTCACGATATGCCTTGGAGGTTGCACATCCTCCCCAACATTGGTTTCTAGTCCAATGGAAGAAGGCTCAACAAGATCATCAAGGGGATTGATCAATATGGACAAAAAATCACTAGTGATGGAATCTACTTCTTGATCAATTTCCCTTAACTCTCTATCCACTTCCTTAACATCACTCTCCTCTTTAGCATCCCTTCCAAACTCTGTGGAAGAAGGCTCTTCAACTTGAGATTCCTCTATATGCTCAACATATCCTAAACACCCAATCACTACTTTCTCTTGTTCAATAATCTCTACCTCCTCCTCTTGTTGTACTTCTTGCTTTAATTCCTCTTCTTCCCCGTGAAGCTTCAAGTCCATTCCCTCACTAAGCCCATTGATTGCTTCTCCACATTCAACAATGGGAGTGCCTTGATCGCATAGGCATAGGCGGGATGAGACCATGTTGCTAACGGCTTCCTCTATGATAACCATCTTGGCTTCTAGCTCCTTAAACTCCTTTTCCGTCTCCTCTTGTTGCCTTAGGATATAAGATCTAAGATATCCTTGTTTTAGCATGAGGGCTTCATTGGAGGGCGGTGGTGGAAGAGAGGGTTCATTGTTTGAGGGAAAGGTATTGTAGTTGGAAGGTGGTTCATATTAGTGAAAGTCTTGAGGTGGTGTATGACAAAATTGTGGTTCATGGGAGAATTGGTATTAGAATGGTGGTGGCTCTACGTATGGTTCATATGGTGGTTGGTATGGTGGGTATAGGTTAGGATCATATGGAGGTGAATGGTGGTATGAGGCTTGTGTGTATGGTTGTTGAGGGCTATGTTGAGGGAAGGGATCACATGCATGTGGTGGTTGTGGTTGACAATCACAATAAGGGTCATCACACACATTAGATTGGTATGCATTAGGATTGGGATTATACCCATAAGAGTCCGGAGAGTAGTCATGTTGGGGTGGTGCTTGAACAGCTTGGATGGAACAAAATGCCTTTTGTTCCTTGCGCATCTCCGTGAGGAGAGTAGTCATGTTCCCAAGCACTCTTCTCAAACTCGATTCGGAAGGAGGTTGTTGCCACGAAGGTTGTCCATAAGCTTGGGGTTCCTCCCACCTTCGATCTCCAAATCCTTTATACAAATCCTCATTAAAGCTTCCATTTCCTACAACATAGTTTGAACCACACTCATAGCCAAAGTGATGAGAATTCATGGTGATAAGAGAAAACAAAAACAAATTCTAACAAGAAACAAAGAAAATCAATTCCTAAAACTAGCAAAAACTAACAAAGAAGAAAAAGGCAAACATATTCACGATATTTACAATAGCCAATAACATAGCACCATTGCAATTCTCCGACAACGGCACCATAAATTTGATACGAAAAATTATTGTCGGTCTAGATTTTCTCTTATAAGAAAGAATTACTTCGTTATAAGCATAGCTCCAAACCAACAAACAACTCTCACATCAAATTTAAATTGGTTTTGTCAAATGTACAAACCCCAATAAGAATTAACCGAAGTATTTAAACCTCAGGTCGTCTCACAAGGAATTGCAATGAAGTGAATGATTATTGGCTATGAAGATGCAAGGGGGTTTGATTTGGTAAATTGACGAGAAATTAAATGACAAGAAAAGTAAATCAAGTAACTAAATAAAGCAAGTAATAAAGAGAGACATCCGTGGCAAGGATTGAGAATATAGGCTTTCTATCCTAGCCACTAATAACAATGATTAACAAGAATTTATCTTATTACGTCATCCCCGACGATGGATGAAGGTAACATATTATCTTCACACTCGAAGAAAGTCTAACAAGACTAGCTAATCTCAATCCAAACGTCCTAATCAACTCACTAATTAAATTAGCAAGAGATTTGAGTCAATGGAAATCATATTAACTAACAACTCTAGATCACCAACATGAGTTGGGTATTCATGACTCAAGATTACCTAATTACTCTTTCCAAGCTAAGAATGCTCAAAATCTACTCTAACATCCAACCAAACATTTTGTCAAACACTTGGAAGGCATAAAAGGAAGGCATAGTAAAAGTGTAAGAAATATAAATCTACCAACTACCAATTGCAAGAAAAGTAAGATCACAACTCAAATCAACAATAAAAGAACATCAACATCAAATTTCATTAAAAGAGATCCAAATCCAACATGAGTGCATGAACATAAAAGAGGCATAAAAGGGAAATTAACACTACAAACTAAGAGAATCAAGAGATAGAAACAAGAAATTGTAGAGAAACAAGATGAAATCGAGTAATCAAATCTAGATCTGAGAGAAATTAACCTAATCCTAACCTAATTCTAGAGAGAAGAGGGAGCTTCTCTCTCTAGAAAACTAACTAAAGGCTCATCATGACTAACTAAGTGCTCCCCATTTCCTCAATCCTCAATTCTGCATCAAATACCCTCATAAACGAGTTGGATTTGGGCCTGGGCAGCTCAGAAATTGCCCCCAACGATTTCACTTTAGGTGGGTCACATGCCAAGTGTCACGCGTACGCGTGGGTGATGCGTGCGCGTCGTTGGCCAAAACTCCTACTCACGCGTACGCGTAGGTGACGCGTGTGCATGAGTTGTAAATCTTCAATGCACGCGTACGCGTGCATGACGCGTGCGCGTGGCCCTCAATTTTCCAAATGCTCATTTCTTCATGAATTCTCTACTTTGCATGCTTTTCTCTTCACTTCTTCCATCCAATACTTGCTTTATGATCCTGAAATCACTCAACAAATACATCAAGGTATCGGATAGAATTAAGGTGAATTAAAATCACCAATTTAAGGGCCTAAAAAGTATGTTTTTACACTTAAGCACAAATTAAGGGAGAATTACAAAACCATGCTATTTCATTGAATAAATGTGAGAAAAGGTGATAAAATCTCCCAAAATAAGCAGAAGATAAAGCATAAAATTGGGATTTATCAGTCATTAGGATCCTATAGACTCTGTGGTTGTGAGTCATCACATTCTAGTTTACTTTTTCCTAATGAGCTAAAAGCTCCCTATGAGTAAATGAAGCATTGTTTCTACACTTTCTACCACTTGTTAGAAAAAGATAAGGCATCTAAATAATTTAACTCTTTTTGCCGTCCTTCAAACTGGTTCTGACTTGTTAATATGACCTCTTAGATCAGATGATAGGGTTATACAAGATGAGAACAATGTTATTTAGTCATAATTTATAACTCCTAAATGCGGTATCTCAATAATGCAAACGCTTAAGCTATTCCATCTCCTAATTATTTCAAAAAAACTCAGCTCTTGAACACTAAAGCTATCTCATTAGAGGATTTATGGAAAATTGAAAGAGACAATACCCATCGAAGGAGTATATTTCATCTATTTCCCTTTAGGGTATGTTTATTAACTACATAATCATTTATCTCTTGGTGGCAAGTGTAACACCCTACCACATAATGCTTTACATTTAATTCGTAAATTATAGGTGGCGAGGTATTATGACCTCTAAAATAAAAATACATATATAGGTAGATTTGAAAGGAAGTTTAACTAGGAGCCTCAAAGAAAAAGTTGAGCAAACCAGCACTCGAAAGGTGTATCACACTCGAAATATTTAAGCGTAGAAGAGATAGATAACAGTGCACAGAAAGGATAATATACAACGAATATAGAGTTCCAAAAAGATACATATAGCAAGTTCCAAACTCAACCTGCAAAGCAACAGCCGGCCAGAGTATATATATACAACCCAAAACTATACCAAAAGACAAAGTATAAATCCTGATTCTCCAAGTCAACCTCTAAGAGGGAAAAAATACAAATTTATACAAAAAGTGGAGAACTTATATACATATATATATATATATATATATATATATATATATATATATAAACTAGATGCACAATACGAAGTCCCCAAAACATAGATCTTCGCTTTCAAAGAGTCTCCAGCACGCTTAGCAAAGTGCCTCACGTCCTTCATTTGAAGAACAACAGAATATGTAGGGAATGAGAACCGAGAGTTCTCAGTATGGTAACAGCGCCCAAATAGTTAAGATATAAGGCTTCAGAAAGGCAGAGGCACTCCTAAACTCTAAGAACCCATATCAAAATCCTAGAGTTCTCACTAAACCCAAATTATGATAATTATATCTAAGGATTCTAGTCTAACTCTTTGTTTTTCGTTCTTTGCAAACCTCCCAATCACCAAGTGGAACAACCTCAGCGTCACCTCCGTCAGCATGAGGGATCTCTCAGAAATAAACACATATAAGAAAAATACAGATATGGATAGCAGATACAGAAAATAGATCAAGTAGCAGCTAATCACAATTAAACAGGTAAGCAAACCAATACAAATGCACACTCAAACAAAATATACAAGTGCATATGATGCATGTCTGCTCGATGGCTAATGAGCTCATTGATGAATCCATATTTGATGATAACTTTTGACTTGAAATGAGTGTATTTTATCATATAAACTTGCACTTATTCCTTGAAATAGCATGCTTTTGTGAATTCTTTCCTAATTGTGCTTAATTGTGAAAAACATGCTTTTTATGCTTAAAATTGCTAATCTTAATTCACTTTTCTCCCATTCGATGCCTTGATATGTTTGTTTGAGTGATTTTAGGTTTTGAAGTCAAGAATGGCTTGAAAAAGTGGAAGGAAAGCATGCAAAGTGGAAGAATTCAAGAAATGAAGAATTGGAAAAGCTATCAATCTTGACCTCTTCACACTAAATTGATCATAACTTGAGTTACAGAGATCCAAATGAGGCGATTTCAGTGGCATTAGAAAGCTAATATCTGGGGCTTCAAAATGATATGCATATGTTTATAGTGGCATGGAGTTGAGTATGCGTAAGCAGACATTTTATGCGTACACACACGTTTGAGCATGTGCCTCATTTAATGCAGCACGTGATTAGCGATTTCTAGCCCATTTAGGGCCCAATCTAACTCATTTATGATGCTATTGAACTAAGAGTTAAAGGATGATGAACCAAGTAGTCATAGTTTAGATTTTTATCGTGCTTTAGGTGATTTTAGAGAGAGAAGCTCCAACTTCTCTCTAGAATTCTAGGGTTTTAGCTTAGTTTTTTCTTTAGATTTAGGTTCTAATCTTGTTTTAGTTTAGTTTTCTTTATATTTTCTTGTTTTATCCTCTTAACTCACTTAGCTTTTATTGTTAGTTTCTTATTTTATGCTCTTTAGTTTATGAACTCTTGTTGGAATTTTGTTTCCTTTAATGCAAATTTGATGTTTTTCATGTTATTAATGCTTAATTGAATTGTTGTTAGTACTTTCTTGAATTTGGTAGTTATAGCTTTTATTAATTCATGCAATTTATGTTGTTTTCTTTTTATGCACACCAAATGTTTGATAAAATTATTGGCTTAGTTTTTTGAGTAATTTTTCACACTCTTGGCTTGGAATTGAGGACTTAGATGATCTTGAGTCATTGATGTCTATTCTTGATTGTGACTAGGATTGTTAGTTGGTTTGGTTGCCACTAACGCTAGTCTTTCGCTAAGTTAATTAGTGAGTTAGCTAGGACTTGTGGATTGAGATCAATTATGCCTGTTTGACTTATCCTTGATGTAGGGTTGACGAAATGGGATTAATTCTTCACAATCACTACAAGAAAAACACCCATTCAGCCACACTTTTTTTAAGCTACATTTGAAAAGCGTAGCCTATTAGAATAGGCTACGCTTTTCTCCGTGTTCCCCTTTCATAAGAGAATAAGAAACACAATTATGGCATCATTTAAAAATTGTAGCCTTAGATACAATAAAATTCACTTATAAAGCGTAGCTTTACGTTAATATCTATGGGTACACTTTTCATACCAAAGGGAGTGCTTTTGAAGAGTAACATATTTGTTATGATTTGGGTTTGCTTTAAAAGCATTGCCTAATGTAAAAATGCCAAATACACATAGGACACTTAGTGAAATTTTATTTTGTTTTCTTTTCATTATCGAAGCTTTGCACTCTCTCATTCGGTCATTCCTTCTCACCTACCAAAGCACCAAATAAAAAAACCCTAGCCGCTTCTCCAATCTCCCATCGTTGTGCCCTCCGTTGTCGTGCACCACTGTCTCCGTCTCACTTGTCTGCTCGTCACCCTTAGTCGCGCTTCTGCCGCCATCCATCCATCTTCACAGCTCTTCCTTGAAAGGATGTGAAAACCCTAGCCTCCATCGTGCCGCCATCAATCTCACCGTCGCCGCTCGTCATGCTCAAGATCACCATTAGGTTCATCGTGGTCATTCACAATCCTCATGGTTCGTCATTCTTGAGGACCCTCGATCCCTTGGTTCCCCAATGTTTGCTCTCTTGTCCGGTTTTGAAGGTCAATGCTTTGTTCATGGCTCACTGTAATAGTGTAATGACATTGTTATGCTTTTTTTTTTTGCTCTGTTCATAAGGGTTATTGATCTTTGAATTATTCTTGAATGATTTGTGTTTTCAATTTTTTATTCATTGATTAATATATTTTTTAGTATCTCTTACTGCTGTTTGTGATTATTCATTGTAAATATGCTGCTGTCCTGCTGTTCTTTGTGCTTTTGTGGCTTAATTGTGATTAGATTGTGCTGTTTGTGATTATTTCATCCTATATTATTGTTAGTTAACTGGTTTTAATTTTGTTTCTGGGGTTTGAGTTTCTTCTCCAAACTCCCTGGTTACCATCAGTGCCTCTCTCTTGGTCCAGAGATTCTGTCTCCACAGGTCTTTTATTACTATTTTATTTTAATTAACAAGATTGAAGTGAATGTACTATAATTGCTTGAGGTGTGTGATATATTTGATTAATGTGAATGAAGAACACTAGGTTGAATTGAATTGAATTGAATCATGGTTAAGAGCATGTTAGCTAGTTTAGAATCACTTCCAGAAGCTAATCAGCAAAGAATGGCATCCATGATGTAACAGGTTCAAATCTGTGACAAGTACCTCCTCTTCACTCTATCTGTTAATTAATTCCATGTGTTTTAATTTGAGCTTCATGTTCCTAAATTCTAAGTTAGGGTAGCACAAAGAGTTTTAGATCTTTGTCGTGCTTGTTATTTTAGAAGATTATATAATTGATAAGATTATACTAGATTTGATAAATAAATTCCATATGTTTTGATGTGAGAATGCAGACAGTAATTTGAGCTTTACTAATATTTGATTAATAGTATCATAACAAGTTGGGGTTAGGGTTGTGGTTGAGTTCTCATTAGATATAAGTTATATAACTCTACCATGTGAAGTGCTACTTCATAAATCATAATCATTCTTAAGCTTATTATGCTGCATTTTGTTTAAATTCATACCTAATTCAGATCCCTTCACTATTGAAAGTCTACATTTATCTTCCTCTTAAATAAATAAAAAAGGTAGACAGATCATGCACTTTGGATTCATTGGTTAACTTTGCCTTGTCCTTCCAATGAAAAACTTTCCAGGAATTAAGATTGCGGAGGGGTCGGAATGGAAGAATAGCATTCAGGGCTCAATAGGGGTGGTTAACTTGGCTGGAATGACCGTAAGTACCAGATGGTCTTTGGAGCTTATTGCCTTGTTCCTATCACTGTCATTATTGGATTGTATTGAACTAAAGATTCATAGAGTTTTGGTTATTAAGAGATAATAGACATCTACCCAACGCTCATTTTAATTCTGCAGATAAAAATAGAAATCAAGCAGAGCAGGATTAGAGTAACATCAAAAGTAAGCATATGATTCTTGAAGGTACAAATTGAAAATGAACCTTTTTATATGTATATTTTTCTTGACAAATATATGTGCATCAAGTTAAGCAAGTTTTACTTACAAGATATAGCTCATTCTTTGATGCACCACTATTTTGTGGTACATTTTATGCTTAATTGAGTGGATTTTATCCGCTATTCTCACACTTATTCATAGAATTCGCATGTTTTGCATTTTCCTTCCTAATTTTGTGCTATGATTAAAAACATGTTTCTTTGACCTTAATTTTGCTATGTTTAATCCTCTCTTATTACCATTTTATGCCTTGATATGTGTGTTAAGTGCTTTCAGGGTTCATAGGGCAGGAATGGCTTACAAGATGGAAAGGAAGCATGCAAAAGTGGAAGGAATACAAGACACTGAAGGAATTGCTGAGCTATCCAGCCTGACCTCTTCGTACTAAATCGACCATAACTTGAGCTACAGAGGTCTAAATGAGTTAGTTTCAGTTGCGTTGGAAAGCTAACATCCGGGGGCTTCAAAATAATATATAATTTTCCAAATTTGTTGTTGATGAGCAGATAATTTATATGCTTTTTGGCATTATTTTTAGGTAGTTTTCAGTATGTTTTAGTTACTTTTTATTATATTTTTATTAGTTTTTAAATAAAAATCACATTTCCGGACTTTACTATGAGTTTATGTATTTTTCTGTGATTTTAGGTATTTTCTGGCTGAAATTGAGGGACCTGAGCAAAAATCTGATTCAGAGGCTCAAAAAGGACTGCAGATGCTGTTGGATTCTGACCTCCCTGCACTCGAAATGGAATTTGTGGAGCTACAGAATCCCAATTGGCGCGCTCTCAATTGCGTTGGAAAGTAGACATCCTGGGCTTTCCAGCAATATATAATAGTTGATAATTTTCCCGAGTTTTGATAACGCAAACTGGCGTTTAAACGCCAACTTTCTACCCTATTCTGGCGTTAAACGCCAGAACTGGCATAAAAGCTGGAGTTAAACGCCCAAACTGGCACCAGAATTAGCGTTTAACTCCAAGAAAAGTCTCTACATATGAAAGCTTCAATACTCAGCCCAAGCACACACCATGTGGGCCCGGAAGTGGATTTCTGCATTAATTACTCATTTTTGTAAACCCTAGGCTACTAGTTCATTATAAATAGGACCTTTTACTATTGTATTTTCATCTCTGGAACACATTATGTAACTTTTACATTCTGAGACCTCCATGGGAGGCTGGCCACTCGGCCATGTCTACCCTATTTTTACTTATGTATTTTTAACGGTGGAGTTTCTACACCCCATAGATTAAGGTGTGGAGCTCTCCTGTTCCTCATGAATTAATGCAAAGTACTACTGTTTTCTATTCAATTCAAGCTTATTCTTATTCCAAGATATTCACTCGCACTTCAACATGATGAATGTGATGATCCGTGACACTCATCATCATTCTCACCTATGAACGTGTGCCTGACAACCACCTCCGTTCTATCTGCAATAGCTTGAGTGCATATCTCTTGGGTTTCTAATCTAAAATTAGAACCTTCGTGGTATAGGCTAGAATTATTGGCGGCCATTCTTGAGATCCGAAAAGTCTAAACCTTGTCTGTGGTATTCCCAGTAGGATCTGGGATGGGATGACTGTGACGAGCTTCAAACTCGCGAGTGTTGGGCGTAGTGACAGACGCAAAAGGATCAATGGATCCTATTCCAACTTGAGTGAGAACCGACAGATGATTAGCCGTGCGGTGACAGTGCATTTGGACCATTTTCACTGAGAGGACGGACAGTAGCCATTGACAACGGTGATCCCCAACATACAGCTTGCCATGGAAAGGAGTATGAATGATTGGATGAAGGCAATAGGAAAGCAGAAGTTTAGAAGGAACAAAGCATCTTCATACGCGTATCTGAAATCCCACCAATGAATTACATAAGTGCTTCTATCTTATTTTCTGTTTTAATTATATTTCAATTATCAAAATCCCATAACCATTTGAATCTGCCTGACTGAGATTTGCAAGGATGACCATAGCTTACTTCAAGCCGACAATCTCTGTGGGATCGACCCTTACTCCCGTAAGGTATTACTTGGACGACCCAATGCACTTGCTGGTCAGCTGCACAGTGTTGTGTGAAAAGTGTGCCATCACGATTTCGTGTACCAAGTTTTTGGCGCCGTTTCCAGGGATTGTTCGAGTTTGGACAACTGACGGTTCATCTTGCTGCTCAGATTAGGTAATTTTATTTTAATTTTAAGCTTTTTGTTTTTAATTATTTTTATTTTTGAAAAAATTTCAAAAATAATTTTGTTCTTCAGAGTTTTCAAGAATAAATTCTAGAGTTTCTTGAGATACGTTGAATCCTGGCTGGCTATTAAGCCATGTCTAATTTTTTTGGACCGAGGTTTCACATATCCTTAGAAGAGCTTCTTTGTCTTTCTCATCAATTTAGCTGTTGTATGTAATGTTTTGCTGAAGCTTGGCTGGCCATTGGCCATGTCTAGTGTTTTGGACCGAAGCTTTCACTGAAAGCTTGGCTGGCTAGTAAGCCATGTCTAATTCCTAGACCGGAGCTTTAGACTAACATTGCATGATTCCTAGAATTTGTATTAAAAATTTTGAAATCCTTATCTTTCTTTTTCCAAATAATTTTCAAAAAATACAAAAAAAAATATTTTTAATAAAATCACAAAAAAAAAATAATTTATGTTTCTTGTTTGAGTTTAGTGTCACATTTTAAGTTTGGTGTCTTGCATGTTTTTTATTTTTTAATGTTCCTGTATTTTTCGAATACATGCATTAGTTTCTTCAATGATCTTCAAGTCGTTCTTGGTGATTTTATTGGGTCTGATCTTTAAATTCTCTTGTTTTGTGTCTTTTGTTGTTTTTCATATGCATTTTCAAATTGTTATTGTCCGTAGTATACAAACTTCTAAGTTTGGTGTCTTGCATGTCTTTGTTTTCCTGAAAAATTTTCAAAAACGTGTTCTTGCATGCATTGTTTATTTGACCTTAGTTTTTCATGTTTAATTTCATTCTGTTGTTTTTTCTCTCATCATTAAAAATTCAAAAATATATCTTTTCAAGTCAATAGCACAGAGAATTAAAGATTCAGAACATGCAGCAGAGAAATTACAGAGAAAAAGATGGGCGTTCAAAACGCCCAGTGAAGAAGGAAAAATGGCGTTTAAACGCCAGCCAAGGTAACTGGCTGGGCGTTAAATGCCCAAAAGGGTAGCATTTTGGGCGTTTAACGCCAGGATAGCAGCAAGGAGGTAATTTTGTTTTCAATTCAAATCTTTTTCAATTTTGAAAGTTTTAAAACTAATTTTTCAAAATCTTATCTTTTTCATATCCTCTCTTATCAATCATATCTTTTTCAAAATCAAATCTTTTAAATTATTTTTCAATATTTTCGAAAATCCTTGCTACAATTAATGATTTGATTCAAAAATTTCAAGTTGTTACTTGCTTATTAAGAAAGGTTCAATATTTGAATTTTAGAATCATATCTTTTAAATTTCTTGTTAGCCAAGTAATTAATTTCCAATCATATCATTAATTTAAAATCTTTTCAAATTGTTTTTTAATCATACCTTCTCAATCACATCTTTTTCAAAATCACTTATCCACTTTCTCACTTTTAATTTTTGAAAATCATCAACCACTTTTTCAAAATTCCTTTTAATTAATTTAAATTTTTAATTTTGTTTTCGAAAATTCTTCTCCCTCCTCACTTTTTTCTATTTAAGGACTACACTCCTCCTCAATTAGCAATTCGGACTATCTCTCCTTCTTCATATGTTCGAATTCTTACTTACCTACCTCATCCCTTTGTTCCTATTTTCTTCTAACACCTCAAGGAATCTCTATACTGTGACATAGAGGATTCCATACTTTCTTGTTCTCTTCTCTTTCATATGAGCAGGAACAAAGACAAATGTATTCTTGTTGAAGCTGATCCTGAACCTGAAAGGACCTTGAAGAGGAAGCTAAGAAAAGCTAAAGCACAACTCTCTGGAGATGACCTAACAGAAATTTTTGAAAAGGAAGAAGACATGGCAGCCGAAAATAACAACAATGCCAACAATGCAAGGAAGATGCTTGGTGACTTCACTGCACCCTCTTCTGACTTCTGTGGAAGGAGCATCTCAATTCCTGCAATTGGAGCAAACAACTTTGAGCTTAAGCCTCAATTAGTTTCTCTGACGCAGCAGAATTGCAAGTATCATGGACTTCCATTGGAAGATCCTCATCAGTTTCTAGCTGAATTCTTGCAAATCTGTGACACTGTCAAGACCAATGGGGTTGACCCTGAGGTCTACAGACTTATGCTTTTTCCCTTTGCAGTAAGAAACAAAGCTAGGACATGGTTGGACTCACAACTTAAAGAAAGCCTGAACTCTTGGAAAAAGCTGGTCAATGCCTTCTTGGCAAAGTTCTTTCCACCTCAAAAATTGAGTAAGCTTAGAGTGCAAGTCCAAACCTTCAGACATAAGGAAGGCAAATCCCTCTATGAAGCTTGGGAAAGATACAAGCAATTGACCAGAAGGAGTCCTTTTGGCATGCTTTCAGAATGGAGCATCATATGCATATTCTATGATGGTCTGTCTGAACTGTCCAAGATGTTATTGGACAACTCTGCTGGTGGATCTCTTCATCTGAAGAAGACGCCTGAAGAAGCCCAGGAACTCATTGAAATGGTTGCAAATAACCAATTCATGTACACTTCTGAAAGAAATCCTGTGAATAATGGGACAACTCAGAAGAAAGGAGTTCTTGAGATTGATACTCTGAATGCCATATTGGCTCAGAACAAAATATTGACTCAGCAAGTCAATATGATTTCTCAGAGTCTGTCTGAAATGCAAGCTGCATCAGGCAGTACTAAGGAGGCTTCCTCTAAAGAAGAAGCCTATGACCCTAAGAATCCTACAATGGCAGAGGTGAATTACATGGGAGAACCCTATGGAAATGCCTATAATCCCTCATGGAGAAATCATCCAAATCTCTCATGGAAGGACCAACAGAAGCCTCAACAAGGCTTCAACAACAACAATGGTTGAAGAAATAGGTTTAGCAATAGCAAACCTTTTCCATCATCTTCTCAACAACAGACAGAGAATTCTAAGCAGAACCACTCTGACTTAGCAACTATAGTCTCTGATCTATCTACGACCACTCTTAGTTTCATGACTGAAGCAAGGTCCTCCATTAGAAATTTGGAGGCACAAGTGGGTCAGCTGAGTAAAAGAATTACTGAAACTCCTCCTAGCACACCCCCAAGCAATACAGAAGAGAATCCCAAGAGAGAGTGCAAGGCCATAAACACGTCCCACATGGCCGAATGCGTAGAGGAGGGAAAGGCAGTGATTTCCACTGAGGAAGACCTCAATGGACGTTCACTAGCCTCCAAGGAGTTCCCTTATTTTGAACCAATGGAATCTGATGCTCATACAGAGACCATAGAGATTCTAATAAACCTACTTCTGCCATTCATAAGCTCTGATGAGTATTCTTCCTCTGAAGAGGATGAAGATATTGCTGAAGAGCAAGTTGCTAAGTATCTTGGAGCAATCATGAAGCTGAATGCCAAGTTATTTGGTAATGAGACTTGGGAGAATGAACCTCCATTGCTCATCAATGAACAGAATACCTTGGTTAGGCAGAAATTACCTCAGAAGAAACCGGACCCTGAAAAGTTCTCAATACCTTGTACCATAGGCACCATGACCTTTGAGAAGGCTCTGGGTGACCTGGGGTCAAGTATAAACCTCATGCCCCTCTCTATAATGGAGAAACTAGGGATCCTTGAGGTGCAAGCTGCAAGAATCTCACTAGAGATGGCAGACAATTCAAGGAAACAGGCTTATGGACTTGTAGAGGATGTCTTGGTGAAGGTTGAAGGCCTTTACATCCCTACTGATTTCATAATCCTGGAAACTGGGAAGAATATGGATGAATCCATCATCCTTGGCAGACCTTTCCTAGCCACAGCAAAAGCTGTGATTGATGTTGACAGAGGAGAGTTGGTCCTTCAAGTGAATGAGGACTACCTTGTATTTAAGGCTCAAGGATCTCCCTCTGTAACCATGGAGAGGAAACATGAAAAGCTTCTCTCAAAGCAGAGTCAAATAGAGCCCCCACATTCAAACTCTAAGTTTGGTGTTGGGAGGCCATCATCATGCTCTGAGTACCTGTGAGGCTCCATGAGAGCCCACTGTCAAGCTATTGACATTAAAGAAGCGCTTGTTTGGAGGCAACCCAATTTTTGCTAATCTATGTTAAATTTCTATTGTTATTTTATGTTTTCCATAGGTTGATGATCATGTGAAGTAACAAAAACAACTGAAAAAGCAAAAACAGAATGAAAAATAGCATTAAAAATAGCACACCCTGGAGGAGAAGCTTACTGGCGTTTAAACGCCAGTACGGGTAGCAGAATGGGCGTTAAATGCCCAGTCTGGCACCATTCTGGGCGTTTAATGCTAGAAAAGGGCACTAGACTAGCGTTTAACGCCAGAAAAGGGCAACAAGCTGGCGTTTAACGCTAGAAAGGGAAGAAAAGCTGGTGTTAAATGCCAGAAATGGGCAGCAACCTGGTGTTTAACGCCAGGATTGGCACTCTAAGGGGCGTTTACACGCCAACATGGTGCAGGGATGAGAAATCTTTGACACCTCAAGATCTGTGGACCCCACAAGATCTCCACCTACCTCAACTCTCTCCCTCTCTTCTTCACACCTTTCCATAACACCCTTTTCCAAATACCCCTCACATCTTCACCAATCACCTCCACCCACTCTTCCCCAAAAACCCCACCAACCTCACAATTCAAATTCAAATACTTTCCCTCCCAAACCCAACCCTTAATACACGAAAACCCCCTTTCTCTCTTACCCTATAAATACCCCCCTCACCACCTTCATTTTCACACATCACACACACTTCTCTCCAACTTGGCCGAACCTACACCAACCCTCCATCTCCTCCATTTTCTTCTTCTTCTACTCACTTCTTTCCTCTTTTGCTCGAGGATGAGCAAACCTTTTAAGTTTGGTGTGGTAAAAGTGTCGCTTTTTATTTTTCCATAACCATTTATGGCACCTAAGGCCAGAGAAACCTCTAGAATGAGGAAAGGAAAGGCAAAAGCTTCCACCTCTGAGTCATGGAAGATGGAGAGATTCATCTCAAAGGTGCATCAAGACCACTTCTATGAAATTGTGGCAAAGAAAAAGGTGATCCCCGAGGTTCCCTTTAAGCTCAAAAAGAATGAATATCCAGAGATCCGGCATGAGATTCGAAGAAGAGGTTAGGAAATTCTCACCAACATCATTCAACAAGTCGGGATCTTAATGGTTCAAGAGTTCTATGCTAATGCATGGATCACCAAAAACCATGATCAAAGTATGAACCCGGACCCAAAGAATTGGCTTACAATGGTCTGGGGGAAATACTTAGATTTCAGTCTGGAAAATGTAAGATTGGCATTCAACTTGCCAATGATGCAAGCAGATGCACGCCCCTACACTAGAAGGGTCAACTTTGATCAAAGCTTGGACCAAGTCCTTATGGACATTTGTGTGGAAGGCGCTCAATGGAAGAGAGATTCAAGAGGGAAGCCGGTTCAACTAAGAAGGCTTGACCTCAAGCTAGTGGCTGGGGATGGTTGGAGTTCATCCAACGGTCAATCATTCCCACTAGCAACTGGTCTGAAGTTACTATAGACCGGGCTATCATGATCCATAGCATCATGAATGGAGAGGAAGTAGAAGTTCATGAGGTTATACCCCTAGAACTCTACAAGGTGGTGGACAAGTCCTCTACTTTGGCAAGGTTAGCCTTCCCTCATCTAATTTGTCACCTCTGCAATTTAACTGGAATTGACATAGAGGAAGATATCCTCATTGATGAGGACAAGCCCATCACTAAGAAAAGGATGGAGCAAGCAAGAGAGCCCACTCATGGACCTCAACAAGAGCATGAGGAAATTCCTCATCATGAAATCCCTGAGATGCCTCAAGGGATGCACTCCCTCCACAAAATTATTTAGAGCAAATTAACACCTCCCTAGGAGAATTAAGTTCCAACATGGGACAACTAAGGGTGGAACACCAAGAGCATTCCATCCTCCTTCATGAAATTAGAGAAGACCAAAGAGCAATGAGGGAGGAGCAACAAAGGCAAGGAAGAGACATAGAGGAGCTGAAGCGTTCCATTGGATCTTCAAGAGGAAGAACTAGCCGCCATCACTAAGGTGGACCGATTCTTTAATCTCCTTGCTCTTATTTTTTTTTTCGAAAATTATGCTTTATGTTCTATCTATGTTTTTGTCTTTATTACGTGATCATTAGTGTCTAGTGTCTATGCCTTAAAGCTATGAATGTCCTATGAATCCATCACTTTTCTTAAATAAAAAATGTTTTTAATTGAAAAAGAAAAAGAAGTACATGAATTTCGAATTTTAAAATAGTTTAATTATTTGATGTGGTGGCAATACTTTTTGTTTTTCTGAATGAATGCTTGAACGGTGCATATTTTTGATATTGTTGTTTATGAATGTTAAAATTGTTGGCTCTTGAAAGAATGATTAAAAAGGAGAAATGTCAGTTGATAATCTGAAAAATCATAAAATTGATTCTTGAAGCAAGAAAAAGCAGTGAAAAGCTTGCAAAAAAAAAGAAAAAAATGGCAAAAAAATAAAAGAAAAAGAACAAGCAAGCAGAAAAAGCCAATAGCCCTTTAAACCAAAAGGCAAGGGTAAACTAAAAAGGATCCAAGGCTTTGAGCATCAGTGGATAGAAGGTGGTGCGCAGAAATTGTGATTACACTTTGATTATGTAAAATTTATTGCTCTTTCTTTCCCTGGCAATGGCACCAAAAATACGATGCCAATACCATGGTTCACAACTTTGCACAACTAACCAGCAAGTGCACTAGGTCGTCCAAGTAATACCTTACGTGAGTAAGGGTCGAATCCCACGGAGATTGTTGGTATGAAGCAAGCTATGGTCACCTTGTAAATCTCAGTCAGGCAGATATAAAATAGTAATGGGGTTTTCGAAAATAGTACTAAATAAGGATAGAAATACTTATGTAATTCAGTGGGTAGAATTTCAGATAAGCGTGTAGAGATGCTTTCGTTCCTCTGAACCTCTGCTTTCCTGCTATCTTCATCCAATCAATCTTACTCCTTTCTATGGCTAGCTTTATGTAAGGATGTCACCGGTGCCAATGGCTACTTTCGATCTCTCTCGGGAAAATGATCCAAATGCTCTGTCACAGCATGGCTAATCGTCTGGAGGCATCACCTTTGTCGTTGGTTGCATCCTATTCCTCCTTGTGAAAATGGTCCGATGCGCTGTCACTGCATGGCTAATCATCTGGAGGTTCTCAATCATACTGGAATAGGATTTACTATCCTTTTGCGTCTGTCACTACGCCCAGCACTCGCGAGTTTGAAGCTCGTCACAGTCATTCAATCCCAGAATCCTACTCGGAATACCACGGAGAAGGTTTAGACTTTCCGGATTCTCATGAATGCCGCCATCAATCTAGCTTATACCACGAAGATCCCAATATCTCGGACTCGGTCCCCTGTATTAGTAATCTAAGAGATACTCATTCAGTCTAATGTAGAATGGAAGTGGTTGTCAGGCACGCGTTCATAGGGAATTATGATGATTGTCACGTTCATCACATTCAGGTTGAAGTGTGAATGAATATCTTAGAAGCGGAATAAGTTGAATTGAATAAAAAACAGTAGTACTTTGCATTAATCCTTGAGGAACAGCAGAGCTCCACACCTTAATCTATGGAGTGCAGAAACTCTACCGTTGAAAATACATAAGTGATAATGGAGTTCATTGGTCTCGGCCCCAGAGGGGAACCGGAGTAACCAAGACTGCGAATAAAATGATAAAAAGTTTTATTTATAATAAACTAGTCACTAGGGTTTACAGAAGTAAGTAATTGATGCATAAATCCACTTCCGGGGCCCACTTGGTGTGTGCTTGGGCTGAGCTTGAATGTTACACGTGCAGAGGCTCTTTCTGGAGTTGAACGCCAGCTTTTGTGCCATTTTGGGCGTTGAACTCCACTTTGCAACTTGTTTCTGGCGCTGAACGCCAGAATTGGGCAAAGAGCTGCCGTTGAACGCCAGTTTGCGTCGTCTAAACTCGAACAACGTATGGACTATTATACATTGCTGGAAAGCCCTGGATGTCTACTTTCAAACGCAATTGGAAGCGCGCCATTTCGAGTTCTGTAGCTTCAGAAAATCCACTTTGAGTGCAGAGAGGTCAGAATCCAACAGCATCAGCAGTCCTTCTTCAACCTCTGAATCTGATTTTTGCTCAAGTCCCTCAATTTCATCCAGAAAATACCTGAAATCACAGAAAAACACACAAACTCATAGTAAAGTCCAGAAATGTGAATTTAACATAAAAACTAATGAAAACATCCCTAAAAGTAACTAGATTCTACTAAAAACATACTAAAAACAATGTCAAAAAGCGTATAAATTATCCGCTCATCACAACACCAAACTTAAATTGTTGCTTGTCCCCAAGCAACTGAAAATCAAATAGGATAAAAAGAAGAGAATATACTCTAAATTCCAAACTATCAATGAACCATAGCTTCAATCATATGAGCGGGACTTATAGCTTTTTGCCTCTTGAATAGTTTTGGCATCTCACTTTATCCATTGAGGTTCAGAATGATTGGCATCTATAGGAACTCAGAGTTCAGATAGTGTTATTGATTCTCCTAGTTCAGTATGATGATTCTTGAACACAGCTATTTTATGAGTCTTGGCCGTGGCCCTAAGCACTTTGTTTTCCAGTATTACCACCGGATACATAAATGCCACAGACACATAATTGGGTGAACCTTTTCAGATTGTGACTCAGCTTTGCTAAAGTCCCCAATTAGAGGTGTCCAGGGTTCTTAAGCACACTCTTTTTTTGCTTTGGACCTTGACTTTAACCTCTCAGTCTCAAGTTTTCACTTGACACCTTCACGCCACAAGCACATGGTTAGGGACAGCTTGGTTTAGCCGCTTAGGCCAGGATTTTATTCCTTTAGGCCCTCCTATCCACTGATGCTCAAAGCCTTGGGATCCTTTTTATTTACCCTTGCCTTTTGGTTTTAAGGGTTATTGGCTTTTTGCTCTTGCCTCTTGGTTTTAAGAGCTCTTGGCTTTTTCTGCTTGCTTTTTCTTTTTCTTTCTTTTTTTTTTTTTGCCTATTTTTTTTCTGCAAGCTTTGTTCTTTGCTGCTTTTTCTTGCTTCAAAAATCATTTTTATGATTTTTCAGATTATCAAATAACATGTTTCCTAGTCATCATTCTTTCAAGAGCCAACATATTTAACATTCTTAAACAACAACTTCAAAAGACATATGCACTGTTTAAGCATACATTCAGAAAACAATAAGCATTGTCACCACATCAATATAATTAAACTAAGTTCAAGGATAAATTCGAAACTCATGTACTTCTTGTTCTTTTGAATTAAAACATTTTTCATTTAAGAGAGGTGATGGATTCATAGGACATTCATAACTTTAAGACATAGTTACTAACTACTAATGATCATGTAATGAAGACACAAACATAGATAAGCACTTAATATAGAAAACGAAAAACAGAAGAAATAAGAACAAGGAATGAATCCACCTTAGTGATGGTAGCGTTTCCTTCTTGAGGAACCAATGATGTCCTTGAGCTCTTCTATGTCTCTTCCTTGTCTTTGTTGCTCCTCCCTCATTGCTTTTTGATCTTCTCTTATTTCATGAAGGATGATGGAGTGCTCTTGATGTTCCATCCTTAGTTGTCCCATATTGGAACTCAATTCTCCTAGGGAGGTGTTGATTTGCTCCCAATAGTTTTGTGGAGGAAAATGCATTTGAGGTATCTCCGGGATCTCATGGTGATGAGCTTCATACGCCTCTTGAGCTCCATGAATGGGCTCTCTTGCTTGCTCCATCTTTTTCTTAGTGATGGGCTTGTCTTCTTTAATGAGGATATCTCCCTCTATGTCAACCCCAGCCGAATTGCATAGGTGGCAAATGAGGTGAGGAAAGGCTAACCTTGCCATAGTGGAGGACTTGTTAGCCACCTTGTAGAGTTCTTGAGGTATAATCTCATGAACTTCCACCTCTTCTCTAATCATGATGCTATGGATCATGATGGCCCGGTCTATAGTAACTTCAGACCAGTTGCTAGTGGGGATGATGGAGCATTGGATGAATTCCAACCATCCTCTAGCCACAGGCTTGAGGTCCAATCTTCTTAGTTGAACCAGCTTGCCTTTGGAGTCAATCTTCCATTGAGCTCCTTCCACACATATGTCCATAAGGACTTGGTCCAACCTTTGATCAAAGTTGACTCTCCTTGTGTAGGGGCGTGCGTTCTCTTCCATGTTTGGCAAGTTGAACGCCAACCTCACATTTTCCGGACTAAAATCTAAGTATTTCCCCCGAACCATTGTAACATAGTTCTTTGGATCCGGGTTCTTACTTTGATCATGGTTCTTGGTGATCCATGCATTGGCATAGAACTCTTGAACCATTAGGATGCCGACTTGTTGGATGGGATTTGTTAGAAATTCCCAACCTCTTCTTTGAATTTCATGTCGGATCTCCGGATACTCATTTCTTTTGAGTTTGAAAGGGACCTCGGGGATCACATTCTTCTTGGCCACAACATCATAGAAGTGGTCTTGATGGGCTTTGGAGATGAACCTTTCCATCTCCCATGACTCGGAGGTGGAAGCTTTTGTCTTCCCTTTTCCTTTTCTAGAGGATTCTCCGGTCTTAGGTGCCATCAATGGTAATGGAAAAACAAAAAGCTTATGCTTTTACCATACCAAACTTAGAATTTTGCTCGCCCTCAAGCAAGAGAAGAAAGAATAGACGAAGAAGAAAAAGAAATGGAGGAGAGGGAGAAGGGGTTGTGTTTCGGCCAAGAAGAGAAGAGATGGTTGTGTTGTGTGAAAATGAGGAAGAATTGAGGGTTATATATAGGGATGGGAGGGGGTGGAGGTTCGGCCATTTAGGGTGGGTTTGGATGGGAAATTGATTTTGAATTTTGAAGGTAGGTGGAGTTTATGAGGTAGGTTTATGGGGAAGAGTGGATGGATGTGAGTGGTGAAAAGGTGATGGGGAAGAGAGATTGAGGTGATTGGTGAAGGGTTTTGGGGAAGAGTGTTTATGGGATTGTGTGAAAGAGGGGTGAGAAGAAGTGAGTGGAGGTAGGTGGGGATCCTGTGGGGTCCACAGATCCTGAGGTGTTCAAGGATTTACACCCTTGCACCAAATTGGGCATGCAAAATGCCCTTGCACACAACTCTGGCCGTTCAGCGCCAGGTTGGTGCCCATTTTGGGCGTTCAACGCCCATTTGTTGCCCATTTCTGGCGTTGAACGCCAGAACCATGCTTGTTCTGGGCGTTCAGCGCCAGCTCCTCTCCAGGGTGCAATTCTGGCATTCAGCGCCCAGATGATTCCCATTATGGGCGTTCAGCGCCCAAATACTGCCCATTTTGGGCATTCAGCGCCAGAACCATGCTCTGTTCTAGCGTTAAACGCCAAGCAGATGCTTCCTCCAGGGTGTGATTTTTCTTCTGCTGTTTTTTATTCCGTTTTCGATTTTTATATTTATTTTGTGACTCCACATGATCATGAACCTATAAAGACATATAACTCAAGAAAAATATAGTTAGATAAATAAAAATTGGGTTGCCTCCCAACAAGCGCTTCTTTAATGTCAGTAGCTTGACAGTGGGCTCTCATGGAGCCTCACAGATGTTCAGAGCATTGTTGAGACTCCCCAACACCAAACTTAGAGTTTGGATATGGGAGTTCAACACCAAACTTAGAGTTTGGTTGTGGCCTCCCAACACCAAACTTAGAGTTTGACTGTGGAGGCTTTGTTTGACTCTGCTTTGAGAGAAGCTTTTTCTGCTTCCTCTCCATGGATGCAGAGAGAGATCCTTGAGTTGTAAACACAAGGTTGTCCTTATTCAATTGAAGGATCAATTCTCCTCTGTCCACATCAATCATAACTCCTGCTGTGGCTAGGAAAGGTCTTCCTAGGATGATGGATTCATCCTCTTCCTTCCCAGTATCTAAGACTATGAAATCAGCAGGGATGTAAAGGCCTTCAACCTTTACTAACACGTCCTCTACTTGTCCATAAGCCTGTTTTCTAGAATTATCTGCCATCTCTAATGAGATTTTAGCAGCTTGCACCCCATAGATTCCCAGTTTCTCTATTACAGAGAGGGGCATGAGGTTTATCCCTGAACCAAGGTCACACAGAGCCTTAAAGATCATGGTGCCTATGGTACAAGGTATTATGAACTTTCCAGGATCCTGTCTCTTCTGAGGCAATGTCAGTTGATCCAGATCACTTAGTTCATTGGTGAACAAGGGAGGTTCATCTTCCCAAGTTTCAATACCAAATAATTTGGCATTCAGCTTCATGATTGCACCAAGAAACTTGGCAGTTTGCTCTTCAGTAACATCCTCATTCTCTTCAGAAGAGGAATACTCATCAGAGCTTATGAATGGCATAAGGAGGTTCAATGGAATCTCTATGGTCTCTAGATGAGCCTCAGAGTCCTTTGGTTCCTCAGAGGGAAGCTCCTTATTGATCACTGGACGTCCCAGGAGGTCTTCCTCCTTGGGATTCACGTCCTCTCCTTCCCTTACAGGTTCGGCCATGGTGCTTATGTCAATGGCCTTGCACTCTCCTTTTGGATTCTCTTCTGTATTGCTTGGGAGAGTACTAGGAGGGATTTCAGTGATCCTTTTACTCAGCTGGCCCACTTGTGCTTCCAAATTTCTAATGAAAGACCTTGTTTCATTCATGAAACTTACAGTGGCCTTGGATAGATCAGAGACTAAGTTTGCTAAATTAAAAGTATTTTGTTCAGAGTTCTCTGTCTGTTGCTAGGTGGATGATGGAAAAGGCTTGCTATTGCTAAACCTATTTCTTCCACCATTATTAAAGCCTTGTTGAGGCTTTTGATCCTTCCATGAGAAATTTGGATGATTTCTCCATGATGAGTTATAGGTGTTTCCATAAGTTTCACCCATGTAATTTACCTCTGCTGTTGCAGGGTTTTCAGGATTATAAGCTTCTTCATCAGAAGATGCCTCTTGAGTACTATTGGATGCAGCTTGCATTCCATTCAGACTCTGGGAAATCATATTGACTTGCTGAGTCAATATTTTATTCTGAGCCAATATGGCATTCAGAGTATCAATTTCAAGAATTCCCTTCTTCATAGGCGTCCCATTACTCATAGGATTCCTTTCAGAAGTGTACATGAACTGGTTATTTGCAACCATGTCAATGAGTTCTTGAGCTTCTGCAGGCATTTTCTTTAGGTGAATGGATCCACCTGCAGAAGTATCCAATGACATCTTTGATAGCTCAGATAAACCATCATAGAATATATCCAGGATGGTCCATTCTGAAAGCATGTCAGAAGGACACTTTTTGGTCAGCTGCTTGTATCTTTCCCAAGCTTCATAGAGGGATTCACCTTCTTTCTATCTGAAGGTTTGAACATCCACTCTAAGCTTGCTCAGCTTTTGAGGAGGAAAGAACTTGGCTAAGAAAGCCGTGACCAGCTTATCCCAAGAGTTCAGGCTGTCTCTGGGTTGAGAGTCCAACCAGATTCTAGCTCTGTCTCTTACAGTAAATGGGAAAAGCATGAGCCTGTAGACTTCAGGATCTACTCCATTAGTCTTAACAGTATCACAGATTTGCAAGAATTCAGTTAAGAACTGAAAAGGATCTTCAGATGGAAGTCCATGAAAATTGTAGTTTTGTTGCATTAGAGAAACTAGCTGAGGTTTCAGCTCAAAGTTGTTTGCTCCAATGGCAGGAATGGAGATGCTTCTTCCATGTAAATTGGAATTAGGTGCAGTAAAGTCACCAAGCATTCTCCTTGCATTATTATTATTTTCGGCTGCCATCTCCTCTTCTTGTTCGAAAATTTCTGAAAGGTTATCTCTGGATTGTTGTAATTTAGCTTCTCTTAGTTTCCTTTTCAGAGTCCTTTCAGGTTCTGGATCTGCTTCAACAAGAATGTTCTTATCCTTGCTCCTGCTCATATGACAAAGAAGAAGGCACAGAAAAATAATAATAATAACAGGGATCCTTTATACCACAGTATAGAGGTCCTTATGTAAGTGGAAGAAACACAAGGGTGAGGAGAGCAGAGATGTGAGATGAGGAGATGTTAGTAGATGAATAAATAATTAGAATGAGATGAGAGAGGGAGAATTTCGAAAAATATTTTTTTTTTTTTGAAAAAGAGGGAGATATTTTCGAAAATTAGAGAGAGAGAGTTAGTTAGGTGGTTTTGAAAAAGATAAGAAACAAACAAAAAGTTAGTTAGTTAGTTGAAACAAATTTTGAAAAGATAAGAAGATAGGAAGTTAGAAAAGATATTTTGAAAATCAAATTTTTGAAAAGGATAAGATAAGAAGATATTTTTGAAAAGATATGATTGAAATTAGTTTTGAAAAAGATTTGATTTTTAAAATCACAATTAATGACTTGATTCACAAGAAATCACAAGATATGATTCTAGAACTTAAAGTTTGAATCTTTCTTAACAAGTAAGTAACAAACTTGAAATTTTTGAATCAAAACATTAATTGTTATTGTTATTTTCGAAAATTTGATATAAAAAATGAAAAAAGATTTTTGAAAAATATTTTTGGAATTTTCGAAAATAACTAAGAAATTTGAAAAAGATTTTATTTTTGAAAAAGATTTTGAAAAAGATGAGATTTTTAAATTGAAAATTTGATTTGACTCATAAAAACAACTAGATTTTAAAAAGTTTTGAAAAAGTCAAATCTAATTTTCGAAATTATGAGAGAAAAGAGGGAAAGATATTTTTTGATTTTTTTTTTTTTTGAATTTTTTAATGATGAGAGAGAAAAACATGAAAATTATGCAATGCATGAGAATTTTAGATCAAAACATGTGATGCATGCAAGAATGCTATGAATGTCAAGATGAACACCAAGAACACTATGAATGTCAAGATGAACATCAAGAACATATTTTTGAAAAATTTTTAATGCAAGGAAAACATGCAAGACACCAAACTTAGAATTCTTTAATACTTAAAAACTAAGAATTCAAGAATGCATATGAAAAACAAGAAAAGACACAAAACATGCAAATGCAAAGATCAAACAAGAAGACTTACCAAGAACAACTTGAAGATCATGAAGAACACTATGAATGCATGATTATTTTCGAAAAAAATGCAAGATGCACATGCAATTGACACCAAACTTATAACATGACTCAAGACTCAAACAAGAACACAAAAAATATTTTTGATTTTTATGATTTTCTAATTTTTTTTTTTTTGTATTTTTTCAAAAATTATTTGAAAAACAAAAAGAAGGATTTCAAAATCTTTAATATGAATTCCAGGAATCTTGTGCTCTTTAGTCTAAAGCTCCAATCAAAGGGTCAGACATGGCTTAATAGCCATTCAAGCTTTAGAATGGATTTACATCCATTGAGGTGATTAGTTGAAGACCAATCCCAAAGGAGTTTCGGTATGGCTTTTCAGCCAGATAGGATTCAACATGTTACCATGAAACTCTAGAATTCATTCTTGAAAGTTTTGAAGTCATAGAATAATTTATTTTTGAAAACATTTTTAAAAAAAAAAAATTTTTTCGAAAACAAAGGAGAAAATTTTGAAAGATTTTTGAAAAAATTTTTGAAAAGAAAACAAAAAGAAAATTTACCTAATCTGAGCAACAAGATGAACCATCAGTTGTCCAAACTCAAACAATCCCCGGCAACGGCGCCAAAAACTTGGTGCGCAGAAATTGTGATTACACTTTGATTATGTAAAATTTATTGCTCTTTCTTTCCCCGGCAACGGCGCCAAAAACTTGGTGCGCAGAAATTGTGATTACACTTTGATTATGTAAAATTTATTGCTCTTTCTTTCCCTGGCAATGGCACCAAAAACACGATGCCAATACCATGGTTCACAACTTCGCACAACTAACCAGCAAGTGCACTGGGTCGTCTAAGTAATACCTTACGTGAGTAAGGGTCGAATCCCACGGAGATTGTTGGTATGAAGCAAGCTATGGTCACCTTGTAAATCTCAGTCAGGCAGATATAAAATAGTAATGGGGTTTTCGAAAATAGTACTAAAATAAGGATAGAAATACTTATGTAATTCATTGGGTAGAATTTCAGATAAGCGTGTAGAGATGCTTTTGTTCCTCTGAACCTCTGCTTTCCTACTATCTTCATCCAATCAATCTTACTCCTTTCTATGGCTAGCTTTATGTAAGAATGTCACCGGTGCCAATGGCTACTTTCGATCTCTCTCGGGAAAATGATCCAAATGCTCTGTCACAGCACGGCTAATCGTCTGGAGGCATCACCTTTGTCGTTGGTTGCATACTATTCCTCCTTGTGAAAATGATCCGATGAGCTGTCACTGCATGGCTAATCATCTGGAGGTTCTCGATCATACTGGAATAGGATTTACTATCCTTTTGCGTCTGTCACTACGCCCGGCACTCGCGAGTTTGAAGCTCGTCACAGTCATTCAATCCCAGAATCCTACTTAGAATACCACGAACAAGGTTTAGACTTTCCGGATTCTCATGAATGCCGCCATCAATCTAGCTTATACCACGAAGATCCCAATATCTCGGACTCGGTCCCCTGTATTAGTAATCTAAGAGATACTCATTCAGTCTAATGTAGAACGGAAGTGGTTGTCAGGCACACGTTCATAGGGAATGATGATGATTGTCACGTTCATCACATTCAGGTTGAAGTGCGAATGAATATATCTTAGAAGCGGAATAAGTTGAATTGAATAGAAAACAGTAGTACTTTGCATTAATCCTTGAGGAACAGCAGAGCTCCACACCTTAATCTATGGAGTGCAGAAACTCTACCGTTGAAAATACATAAGTGATAATGGAGTTCATTGGTCTCGGCCCCAGAGGGGAACCGGAGTAACCAAGACTGCGAATACAATGATAAAAAGTTCTATTTATAATAAACTAGTCACTAGGGTTTACAGAAGTAAGTAATTGATGCATAAATCCACTTCCGAGGCCTACTTGGTGTGTGCTTGGGCTGAGCTTGAATGTTAAACGTGTAGAGGCTCTTTCTGGAGTTGAACGCCAGCTTTTGTGCCATTTTGGGCATTGAACTCCACTTTGCAACTTGTTTCTGGCGCTGAACGCCAGAATTGGGCAGAGAGCTGGCGTTGAACGCCAGTTTGCGTCGTCTAAACTCGGGCAAAGTATGAACTATTATACATTGCTGGAAAGCCCTGGATGTCTACTTTCCAACGCAATTGGAAGCGCGCCATTTCGAGTTCTGTAGCTCCAGAAAATCCACTTTGAGTGCAGGGAGGTCAGAATCCAATAGCATCAGCAGTCCTTCTTCAACCTCTGAATCTTATTTTTGCTCAACTCCCTCAATTTCAGCCAGAAAATACCTGAAATCACAGAAAAACACACAAACTCATAGTAAAGTCCAGAAATGTGAATTTAACATAAAAACTAATGAAAACATCCCTAAAAGTAACTAGATTCTACTAAAAACATACTAAAAACAATGTCAAAAAGCGTATAAATTATCCGCTCATCAGAAGGGCCCACAGGAATAAAATCCTGGCCTACGTGGCTAAACCAAGCTATCCCTAACCATGTGCTTATGGCGTGAAGGTGTCAAGTGAAAAGCTTGAGACTGAGCGGTTAAAGTTATAGTCCAAAGCAAAAGAGTGTGCTTAAGAGCTTTGGACACCTCTAACTGGGGACTCTAGCAAAGCTGAGTCACAATCTGAAAAGGTTCACCCAGTTATGTGTCTGTGGCATTTATGTATCCGATGGTAATACTGGAAAACAAAATGCTTAGGGTCATGGCCAAGACTCATAAAGTAACTGTGTTCAAGAATCAACATACTGAACTAGGAGAATCAATAACTCTATCTGAATTCTGAGTTCCTTTAGATGCCAATCATTCTAAACTTCAAAGGATAAAGTGAGATGCCAAAACTGTTTAGAAGCAAAAAGCTAAGAGTCCCGCTCATCTAATTAAAACTAATCTTCATAGATGTTTTCGGAATTCATTGTATATTGTCTTCTTTTTATCCTACCTTGTTTTTAGTTTCTTGGGGACAAGCAACAATTTAAGTTTGGTGTTGTCATGAGCGGATAATTTATACGTTTTTTGGCATTATTTTTAGGTAGTTTTCAGTATGTTTTAGTTACTTTTTATTATACTTTTATTAGTTTTTAAATAAAAATCACATTTCTAGACTTTACTATGAGTTTGTGTATTTTTCTGTGATTTCAGGTATTTTCTGGCTGAAATTGAGGGACCTAAGCAAAAATCTAATTCAGAGGCTAAAAAAGGACTGCAGATGTTGTTGGATTCTGACCTCCCTGCACTCGAAATGGATTTTCTGGAGCTATTAAAGCCCAATTGGTGCACTCTCAATTGCGTTGGAAAATAGACATCCTGGGCTTTCCAGAAATATATAATAGTCCATACTTTGCCCAAGTTTTGATAACGCAAACTGGCGTTTAAACGCTAACTTTCTACCCTATTCTGGCGTTAAACGCCAGAACTGGCATAAAAGATGGAGTTAAACGCCCAAACTGGCACCAGAGTTAGCGTTTAACTCCAAAAAAAGTCTCTACATGTGAAAGCTTCAATACTCAGTCCAAGCACAAACCAAGTGGGCCCGAAAGTAGATTTCTGCATTAATTACTCATTTCTGTAAACCCTAGGCTACTAGTTCATTATAAATAGGACCTTTTACTATTGTATTTTCATCTCTGGAACACATTATGTAACTTTTACGTTCTGAGACCTCCATGGAAGGCTGGCCACTCGGCCATGTCTACCCTATTTTCACTTATGTATTTTCAACGTTGGAGTTTTTACACCCCATAGATTAAGGTGTGGAGCTCTGCTGTTCCTCATGAATTAATGCAAAGTACTACTGTTTTCTATTCAATTCAAGCTTATTCTTATTCCAAGATATTCACTCGTACTTCAACATGATGAATGTAAAGATCCGTGACACTCATCATCATTCTCACCTATGAACGCGTGCCTGACAACCACCTTCGTTCTATCTACAATAGCTTGAGTGCATATCTCTTGGGTTTCTAATCTAAGATTAGAACCTTCGTGGTATAGGCTAGAATTATTGGCGGCCATTCTTGAGATCCGGAAAGTCTAAACCTTGTCTGTGGTATTTCGAGTAGGATCTGGGATGGGATGACTGTAACGAGCTTCAAACTTGCGAGTGTTGGGCGTAATGACAGATGCAAAAGGATCAATAGATCCTATTCCAACATGAGTGAGAACCGACAGATGATTAGCCGTGCGGTGACAGCACATTTGGACCATTTTCACTGAGAAGACGGACGGTAGCCATTGACAACGGTGATCCCCCAACATACAGCTTGCCATGGAAGGGAGTATGAATGATTGGATGAAGGCAATAGGAAAGCAGAGGTTCAGAAGGAACAAAGCATCTTCATACGCTTATCTAAAATCCCACCAATGAATTACATAAGTGCTTCTATCTTATTTTCTGTTTTAATTATATTTCAATTATCAAAATCTCATAACCATTTGAATCTGCCTGACTGAGATTTACAAGGATGACCATAGCTTGCTTCAAACCGACAATCTCCGTGGGATCGACCCTTACTCCCGTAAGGTATTACTTGGACGACCCAGTGCACTTGCTGGTCAGCTGCATGGAGTTGTGTGAGAAGTATGCGATCACAATTCTGTGTACCAGTCGTGCTGTTAGGCGACGCGCACGTGTGGATCACACGTACGCATGACCTGGCGAAAGTTCAATCCATGCATATGCGTGCACGACGCGTACGCGTGACAGAGCCACATGCTGGACGTATCAGAAATTGCTGGGGGCGATTTCTGGGCTATTTTTGACCCAGTTTTTGGCCTAGAAAACACAGAATAGAAGCTGTAGAGTGGGAGAATCAATCATTCATTCAGACATTTTTTCTATTATTCATAATTTAGGTTTTAGATGTAGTTTCTAGAGAGAAAGGCTCTCTCCTCTCTCTTAGGTTTTAGGATTTCTCTTAGTTTTAGGTTTATTTCTTCTCAATTCCAGGTTCAATGTTCCTTTAATTCAGTTTCTCTTCTACTTTTATTTATTCTAGCATTCTAGTTTATTTATTTTCCCAATTTGGTTTTTGAACTCCATTTTAGATTTGATTTCTTTATTTAATGCAATTTGAGGTCTTTCAGATTTATGATTACTTTCTTCTATTTATGTTGTTGATGCTTTTAATTTAATTTATATTTCTCTCCTTTTGGCTTTGATTGAGTAATTGGAGACACTTAAGTTATCAAACTCCTTTGTTGATTGATAATTGGAATTTGCTGGTTGGTTTGGATCCCTCTAAAGCTAGTCTTTCCTTAGGAGTTGACTAGGACTTCAGGAATCAAATTGATTAGTCTACTTGACTTTCCTTTATTTAGTAAGGGTTAACTAAGTGGGAGCAATGAACAATTCTCATCACAATTGATAAGGATAACTAGGATAGGATGTCTAATTCTCATACCTTGCCAAGAGTTTTCTTAATTATTAATTTACTTTCTTGAAATTTATTTTTCTTGTTCTTTATTCAAAAACCCCAAAAAGATAATCTTCCATAACCAATAATAAATACACCTCCCTGCAATTCCTTGAGAGATGACCCAAGGTTTAAATACTTCGGTTTATTTTTATTAGTTTTAAGTGACAAACAAGTTTTTGTATGAAAGGATTATTGTTGGTTTAGAAACTATACATGCAACGAGGATTTATTTGTGAATTCTTTACTAGCAAAAATCCGTTCATCAAAATGGCGCTGTTGCCGGAGAATTGCAAACGTGTGCCTTATTATTGGTTATTGTAAATATTTGCTTTTTGCTTATTTGTTAGTCTTTGTTAGTTTTAGGACTTAGCTGCTTATTTTTATTAGTTTTTATTTTTAGCTACTATGAATTCTCACCCCTGTCACTATGAGTTTGGTTCTAATTATGTTGTAGGGAATGGAAGCTATAATGATAACATGCATCAAGGTTGGAACAATCAAAGATGGGAGGAGCCACAAGGATTTGATCAACCCTCTTGGCAACAACCCCCTCCAAGGCGCTATAACCAACAACCATTCTATGATGCATACCAAGACAATGGTTATGGTGGACCTTTCCGTGACAACCAACCTCCACCAAATTACTATGGTCAAGAGCCATTCCACGGTGCGTACCAAGATGATGAACATGGTGGACACCCTTGTAGTTACCAACAAGCCCCACCATGTGCTTATGAACCACCTCCTCAACATAACTCTGAACCACCATACTCACAAGTCCCTTTTCCACCATTCACCTCCATATGACCCTAACCTATATCCACCATACCAACCACCTTATGAACCAAATGAACCATACATAGAACCACCACAATTCCAACCCAATTACTCCCAAGAATCACCACCTCAATATCCCTATGAAAATGAACCATCTTCATATCCTTATCAAGATGAACCACCTTCCTATTATGAACCCTTTCTCCAAAATAATGAATCCTCCTATCCACCCGAACCTCCACTGGATGACAACACCCTTAATGTTATTTGCCAAAGGCAAATAGAGCTTCAAACCACAATTACCTCTGCTTTCACTGGTATAACCTCTACTATCCAAGCTCTTATATCCCGCATGGATCAATTCTCTACCTCGAATACTCAACCCACAAGCTCTTGTACACCACCACCCGCTATGGAAGAGCATCCATATCCATCAATCCAAGAGCAACATGATCCCAATTATGCTATTGACATAGAACAAGAGAGAGGGGATCGTCTAGGGGACTTAATGGATCAGATTCATGCATCTATACTTCAAAAGAAGCAAGCGGAGGTTCAAAAGGTGGAGGTAGCAGAGACTCTTGAAGATGAAGGAGTAGTTGAAGAATTGGTGAAGGACGACATCAAGAAGGAGTTCGAGTTTTTATTAGAGCAAATGGAGAAAGCCGAAATGATCGAAGAAAAGGAAGTGTTGAAGACTTGGGAGATGCAGAATCTCCATGGAAAATTCCAATCATAGAGCCTCCTTCCAAGGTGTTTGATGTTGATGTCGAGGAGGGTGTACAACCTCCAAGGCATATCATGGTTGAAGACTTTGCAGAGGTTGATCAAGAGATGGAGATTAAAGAAGAAGAAGCACATCCTCCCATGCCTTTGGTAGGCAATGAAGAAGAGATTGAATTGGAAGAAAGCTACCAAGAGGAAGCGGTTGAAGTTGAAGAGGCTTGCAAAGAGGCGGGAGTTGTCAAAGAAGAGCTCAAGGGAATGGAGCTGGAAATTACCTTGCCAAAGTTATTGGAAACCTCTCCCCCAAAGCCATCACCATCCATTCCTTCATTCAAGTGGGTAAATCTTTCATCTCTAAGCTTAATTAGCCCACTTGAATATGCTTTACTGGAAACGGATGGTCAACTTAGAGCTCTTTGTGGCTTTAAGAGTAAGAGGGAGATGGTTAGTGGTTGGAGTTGTCCTACAAGGTTCAACAAGGTTCCACGCTCCGTATTGAAGTACAAGGATTGGTGTAGAGCTCGATTGAATGGGTCTCGGAAGTTATTTGGATGTCTCAGTGAGAATTCCGATTGCTCACCACCCAAGTGGAAAAATGATGATCAACATGAAGACGGGTGTAAAAGCAAAGTTTGGGACCCCGGAATTCATTCCAACAGTTAACACTCTTGGGGCCTTGTCACTTGCTTTGACTTGCTTGAAGGCTTTATGCGCCTAGTTTGGGATCTCGGAGGCTATTGGAATTGCAAACATTGGTGGAGATTCCTGGATGAGTTCAAGCATAAGCCACCATGACAAGGAGCTCACCAAATGTCCAACTTAAGGACTTTAACTAAAAGTGCTAGGTGGGAGAAAACCCACCATGGTATGATCGTTCTTTTTCAGTCTTAGCTTTATTTAATTTTGTTTTGTTCTTAGTTTTACTTTATTCTATTTTTATTAGTGTTCATTCATCATGTTTGCATCAGCATCTGCATTCTGTATTCTGCATTTCGCATAAAAAAATGGCACTCGACGCGCAAGCGTCCACGACGCGCAAGCGTCCACGACGCGCAAGCGTCCACGACGCGCAAACGTCGTATGTGTATGCGCAAATAGGCAGAGAGTCCTGCTAGAACGACGCGTGCCTGGCGCACAAACCAACCCACGCGTACGCGTACTGCACGCGTACGCGTCACCAGAGTTTTTTCCAATCCACGCGTAAGCATCCCTGACGCGTACGCGTGGGATTGCAAATCGGCGTAAAAAGGTGCTTGAACAAAGAGTTATGATGCCATGGTGCTGGAGCCGCGCGGGTTCTCAACCGTACACGTCCCTGATGCGTGCACGTCCTTTTGCTTTCAGACCACCCACGTGTACGCGTGGGCGATGCGTACGAATCGCATGGTGAATACAGTTTTCACGCGCACGCGTGTCCTGCGCGCGCACGTCACGTCCCGTTTTTCATTCCTTTCTCCTTTCTTATCTCTTTTCTCCTTTTTTCTTCCTCCTTTCTCACTCTCTTCTTCTTCATCTCTTTAACTTCTCATCCTTATTCTCTTTCATTCTATTTTTGTTATTACATTTGCATACTCTCATTCATTGCATTTTCATCTTGTGCATGATTTATTTTCTTTTCTAAGTTTATTATTTTACCATTGGTGTTAAATGTTCTTATTCAACTGTTGTATATTTTCTGGTATTATTTTGGTGCTTAGTGACTTGTTTTACACTGTTGGGTAATATTATTTAAGTCAATGGTAATCTTTTATGATACTTGTATTACTTTCGCATTGACCTGAGTTTATACTGTCTTTCATTACCTACTATCTCTTCTCCTTTGTTGCAAATTTTTGCAAAATTGATATGCCATTTGCTTCCACTATTTTCTCAATTTCATGTTGTAGCTACCATGTACTTGAGACCCTCATTATTTGGCATTAACCCAACCATATTTTATTTGTTTCCTATCTTTATTTTTGGGTTACTTTTCTTCCCTTTTCTCTTCTTTCAGGATGGCCACCGGGAAGAGAACCGGAAGACATTTACATGGGGCAACAGACACGTCCATACGCATATTCTTTAGGAGAAACACAACAATTGGAGCAACCCGTCCACTTGCACATCTAGCATGCACCGAGGACGGTGCAATCTTTAAGTGTGGGGAGGTCGATACTGACTTTCGTGGGTTAGTTACCTTCTTTTCAACACCATTATTTAATTTTCTTGTAGTTAGTTGTTGCATTTGCATGTTTGATTGCATGTTTTCTTAATTTTGTGCATATTTTACCACTGCTTGGTTAAAGTAATGAGTTTCTTTTCAAGACCCTATTTTTTTAGCATTTTACTAATTTAAATTGAAAATTTGTGTTAAACTTGTTTGTGGATTGTAATCTGGAACATGGTTAATAGCTAAGAACACACAACCTGTGAGAATTTGAGCTTAATTACACGGTTACATTATTTAACCATAATATTTTATTCTTGTGTGTTTCTTTCTCTATGATTATAATCTATATTTTGTTCCATTCTATATATCCATTGTTTAGTATATTTACATGCTTGCATATGATTGAGGCCATCATTTGTTACTAGCTCACTTATCCCAAATAGCCTACCCTTTCAATCACCTTTGTTTGCCACCTCGAGCCTTTTAATCCCCTTTTGTTCTATATTTTACAACATCACTAGCCTTAAGCGGAAAAATAATTAATTACCCCAAGTGAATCTTTGGTTAGCTTAAGTTAGAGATTGTGTATCAATTAAGTGTGGGAAACTGTGGAACTTGGGTTGATGAAAGTGTACAGTGTTTCATTGATAAAATATTAGGAATTTGGGTACCTACTCATGTAAGACCAGAAAAATTAAAAAAATTCATGTGCATTGATATGTTATATTTGCTTTTATGATTCAAAAAGAAAAAAAAAAGAGAGAAAAAGAAAAAGAAAAAAAAAATATATATATATATATATATATATATATATAATATAAATAAATAAATAAATAGGAGATAAAATTACCCCAATGTTAAATTTAATAAAGGATCAATGCATATGTGATAAAATCAAAGAAAAGTTGATGCATGAGTATGTGATGCAAAAGTGGGAATTTTGGGTAGCTAGGCATGATTTTGGAATTACATAAAGTGTGTGTGTGTTAGGTGAAAGCTTAGGTTAGTCAAAGATTTAATTTATAGCTCACTTAGCCATACATGTATATATCCCCTCCCTTACCTTAGCCCCATTACAACCCTGAAAAGACCTCATGATGTTTACATTGGTATACTAAATATTTGTTGATTGGTTAGATGAAGAACAAAGTTTAGAAATCATTATTAGAGAAGAGTGGAGTGATTCATCCTAGACACCTGAGAGATTAGAGTGTATGTACACTTCCTATGAGGGTTCAATGCTTGATTCTATGTTCCCTGCTTTCATGAGCTACCTTCATACAAGTTTACTTGTCTTTGATTGTATGATTTGAATTAGTGGAATCTGATTTATGTTTGTCTTGAAGAACTTGTTTACTTTTAATCAAGTAGGTAGAAATATTTTTGCATGTAGTTGGATTCATATAGATAGGTTGCATTGCATAAGTTCCACCATTTTGCCTTCACTCTTATAGTTTCTCTTGAGCTTAGCATGAGGACATGCTAATGTTTAACTGTGGGGAGATTTGATGCACCACTATTTCGTGGTACATTTTGAGCTTAATTGAGTGGATTTTATCCACTATTCTCATACTTATTCATAGAATTCACATGTTTTGCATTTTCCTTCCTAATTTTGTGCTATGATTGAAAACATGCTTCTTTGGCCTTAATTTTGCTATGTTTAATCCTCTTTTATTACCATTCGATGCCTTGATATGTGTGTTAAGTGCTTTCAGGGTTCATAGAGTAGGAATGGCTTAGAGGATGGAAAGGAAGCATGCAAAAGTGGAAGGAATACAAGAAACTTAAGGAATTGCTGAGCTGTCCCGCCTGACCTCTTCGTATTAAATCGACCATAACTTGAGCTACAGAGGTCCAAATGAGGCGGTTCCAGTTGCGTTGGAAAGCTAACATCTAAGGTTCAAAATGATATATAATTTTCCATAGTTGCCCTGCTGTTAGGCGATGCACACGCGTGGATCACGCGTACGCGTGACAGAGCCACGTGCTGGACGTATCAGAAATCGCTGGGGGTGATTTCTGGGTTATTTTTGACCCAGTTTTCGGCCCAGAAAACACATAATAGAAGCTGTAGACTGGGAGAATCAATCATTCATTCAGACACTTTTTTCATTATTCACAATTTAGGTTTTAGATGTAGTTTCTAGAGAGAGGGGTTCTCTCCTCTCTCTTAGGTTTTAGGATTTCTCTTAGTTTTAGGTTTATTTCTTCTCAATTCCAGGTTCAATGTTCCTTTAATTCAGTTTCTCTTCTACTTTTATTTATTCTAGCATTCTAGTTTATTTATTTCCCCAATTTGGTTTATGAACTCCATGTTAGATTTGATTTCTTTATTTAATGCAATTTGAGGTATTTCAGATTTATGATTGCTTTCTTTTATTTATGTTGTTGATGCTTTTAATTTAATTTAGATTTTTCTTTTTTTGGCTTTGGTTGAGTAATTGGAGATACTTGAGTTATCAAACTCCTTTGTTGATTGATGATTGGAATTTGCTGGTTGGTTTGGATCCCTTTAAAGCTAGTCTTTTCTTAGGAATTGACTAGGACTTGAGGAATCAAATTGATTAGTCCACTTGACTTTCCTTTATTTAGTAAGGATTAACTAAATGGGAGCAATGAACAATTATCATCACAATTGATAAGGATAACTAGGATAGGACGTCTAATTCTCATACCTTGCGATGAGTTTTCTTAATTATTAATTTACTTTTTTGCAATTTATTTTTCTTGTTCCTTATTCAAAAACCCCAAAAAGATAATCTTCCATAACCAATAATAAATACACGTCCCTGCAATTCCTTGAGAGATGACCCAAGGTTTAAATACTTCGGTTTATTTTTATTAGTTTTAAGTGACAAACAAGTTTTTGTATGAAAGGATTATTGTTGGTTTAGAAACTATACTTGCAACGAGGATTTATTTTTGAATTCTTTACTAGCAAAAATTCGTTCATCATTTTTCCTCTGACCTATCCATTTAATAGCAAAGGTTGTAGAATTGATTAACAGTGCGCCAAAGGATATTCGACCTAAAGTTTTCGTTAGTGCAATAGCTGTTGGTTACTATGGTTTGTTCATATGCCAAATCTTCTTCTCTACTGGTCGATTATTTTCTTGCTTATTGGTTGTTAACTCCTTTGGTGCACTCTTTAGAATCACTTGAATTGATAGAGAAGTATGCATGATTTTAAATATAAAATGTCTTTCACTTCTTTTCACTGTTCAGGCACCAGTGAAACACAAGTGTTTGATGAACAAAGTTCATCAGGAAATGATTACTTGGTCGAGGTATGAACAGATGTTTGTTGATACTATTGCAGAGAATGCAAGATATTAAAATTATAGAAACTCGAAAGAATATTCTGAGTGTTACTCAGCAGGTTTTATGAAGATATACAGTCATTTACATTTTCACCTGAAATACTATTAAACTTGAATACTAACTGATTAGCACATCAGTTGTTATTCAAATTAATGGAGCATTTCGCGATATATACCATCTCTTGCATTATAGGTTACATTGACGGATGTTGTCTTATCTTTTCAAGTATGTCGAGAATGGGAATCAACAGCCTCAAAAGTAAAAGGGGATGTTAGAGTAGCTCTAATTCGCATTGGTGTTGTTCTTGGTAAAGATGGTAGAGCACTAGGTATTATACTGTAACTGCTTGAATTTATGATTCAACATCAAATATAATCTAAGGTTCCTAAAATTCATTATATTTTTCTGTGTTTAATCTTCTACAGCTAAAATGATACCTCTCTTCAAGATGTTTGCTGATGGACCTATAGGCTCTGGAAACAATGGTATGTCCCACATCTTCTAGCTGTTATTGATTGGTTCCTGGTTGCGACTTAATTTTAGAAAGGCGCCATAATTAAGTTATTTTCCTTTCTTTTTGTACAAGTTTTTCTGAATTCATTTGGTTGACATTGTTAATTTAATATATAAAGCATTGATAAATCCCTCCTATGAAGGTGAACTCTTAACTCTCATATCTCCAAAGCGAAATTTATTAAAATTTTGGAAAACCAAAAATTAGTGGATATAGAACATTGGCTAGCATAGATAGTTTGGATGGTGCAATTTTGGATTCTGACTTGTGTGATTTGATTACCATGTTCATATATATCTTTGCAAGTGTGGCCAGCATTTAGTAAAAAAGAAAGAAGGCAGAAGTGAATTAATGATATCAGTCATTGATAGTTTTGAGTTTGATTTTTTAATTTTTATAATTGCGAATGTCATTATGAATATTTTTCTAATAATTACTTTTCTATATAATTATTGATAACAAGTCATCTTAGGCTAGTGTCACAAGCCTTTTTCATTAGTTTTTACTTGGTTTTCATGCATTTTTAGGCAATAAGTAAGTGTTTGAGTGAGAATTTCATGTTTGTCTTGATTCAATCAAATATTGTTAATTTTATGCATTTTCATTAGATTTCTTGCAAGATTTAGTTGATAATATGAATGATGTAAGATTTAATGATTATGCCAAGGCTTTGATTTCATGTTTGGTTGATTTCAGGTGAAAAAATGGAGAGAAAAGAGGAGCAGTGCAGAGTAACGCTACGTTCAAATAAAAAACGCTACGTTCACAGGGACGCGCACGCGTACCAGACGCCTCCGCACGGAAAAGCAATTTTGGAGATCCACGTGTATGAACGCATGGCGCGCCCGCGTGTATCAAGGATCAGTGTTCACATACAACGAACGCTACGTTCAGTCTGAGTGAATGCTTGCGATACTTTCAGAAACTGAATTTGAGATTGGTCACCGACGCGCACGCGTGCATGGCACGCACGCGTCGATGTGATATTATGGGAGATTGGCATAGACGCGTACGTGATGCCAAGGCGCAGAAGTGAAGTTTCATCATCCACGCGCACGCGCAAAGGGGGCATACGCGTGAGGAGCGTTCGTTGCATGAACACTACATTCGTTTTGTGAACGATGTAAGGGACGCGTACGCGCAAGTGACGCGTACGCGTCGATGAGCCAAAACACCAGGGACGCGCAAGTGTACAGCACGCATACGCGTGGGTGTCCGAACGCTCCGTTCTCTAAATGAACGCAACGTTCTCCAGGGAGCAGAATTGTGGTTCACTTTAGCTGATTCCAAGACCATTGAAGCTCCAAAGCAAGCAGAGCCCATTAACATCACTCAAAGGCACAAGAGATAGGTAGAATAGGAATTTCATTTGATTTGTAATTTGTTTGCAATTTCATTTTCATTTTGTAAAGCCTATATAAAAGCATCAGTTGTATTTCAAAAAAGAGGAGAGCTCGGTTAGGCTGCAATAGTAGTAGGCAGCAGTAGGAGTAGGAGTAGGATAGAATAGAAGGCTCTCCTTGATACACTTTTCTTTTCTGCACTTTCTATTATATTGAATTCAGTTTATGCAATTTCAATTTCTGCAATCCTCTACTATAATTTCATTTCTGTCAATTTTACTTTTCTGTTCCAATTGCTCTCAATTTACTTTCATGCAATTTTAAGCTTCTGCAATTGCTCTGAGTTTGGATCTACTGCTTCTTTTAAATTTTCCGTACCTAATTTCCTTTACATTTACTGCACTTTACCTTTCTTGTCATTTAAGCTTCAGCAGTTTACATTCCTTGCTCTTTAAGATTCTGTCAAATTTACTTTCTGCAATTTATAATTCCTACAATTTACTTTCGGCTGCATCAATTCTCACTCAATACTGTTAGCTTGACTAAACTAGTCACCCACTAAAGTTGCTTGATCCATCAATCCCTGTGAGATCGACCTCACTCTAAGTGAGTTATTACTACTTGATGCGACCCGGTACACTTACCGGTGAGTTTGTGTGGAAATCCAATTTTCACCCATCAATTATGCAGGATAATATTGAGGATGATAATGAAGATTAAGCTGATTATTATTGTGGTTTATTGGCTAAGATAGAGTAGTGTTGGAAATGGATACATGTATGGTTGACTACTAATGACTTTTATTAGAACATACTTATGTAGGATATGTTTTTGGTAGAGTATTACTAGTAAATTCTAAGTGGTATCATAGTTATTTTGATATGGCTATGCTCACTTTAGTGTGAGATGTATGAATACTCACAATTAACTTTATTCTAATACTTTTGGATCATTATTATAAATATATTTTGGTTAGAGATAATTTTTATTATTTAAAGAAATTATTTAGTATAATTATGTATTTATTTTTATTTTATAATATTTAACTCATCTATTCTATCTATTCTATTATATAAAAATCGAATTTCTACACTTAAGGATGGAGCTTACGTGGCATGCTTCTGAGAGTATTTCCCGATTTATTTCTTTTAACTCATTAAATAAAAGTTTTTATGATAAACTAACTATATTAACTAATTGATTTGATTAGATATATAATTTATTATAATTTATATCAATTTGATTTGGTAATATTTCCTAAATTATTTATTTTAATATTCTGTTAGTATTTTTTAATTTATTTCTTTTAATTTATTAAACTAAATTTATTGTGTGTACTAATTAATTAATTTGATTAATTTATTAGTCATTAAAATAATAAATCTATGAATAAAATAGGCAATTGAGATATTTTCAACTAATAATTAAATCAAATCAAATCATATATATTGAGCTAAATTCAAATTATGTGAATTAATGACTAAATTAAAATAATATAATTTCTTACTTATTCAAGTTGAGTGCAATAAATACAAATTAATTTTGTTAGATAATGATAGTTGTCTGGTCTACTATATATATATGGCCACACAGAATTATAAGAATCGTGATTTTTATCGCTCTTGCTATTTCAAGTTTTCAACTCTTCTTTTCTTCTTTTTTTTTTCTTTATATATAATTTCTTTTATATATAAATGTACCTAAAATGAGAAAGTATGGATGAGTATTTTATTGATTATTTTTTGATGAATATATCTCAATTTAGACATTTTACTACTGTAGATAGAAGTTGACCTGTAGCAATTCAAAGTGGCCAATGTATTTTTTTAATAGTATTAGATAGAAGAATATTTGTTAAAATGAATATACCCATTGTAATAATTTTTTTCAATTGTTATATTTTTATGTCAGTCGGGTAAATTCTTTGAAGGCACAAGATAATAAAATAGGTTGACTTTAATATCGTTAGAAGCTAAATTTAATGGTTCAAATAAGCACCATTAATTATATTAAAAAAATAATTTTGTAATAATAATGTGATTTACATATTAATTTTTCCGTGTAAATTCATTTCAAAATATAGAAATTAAACTCAATTACGCTAAAATTTTAAAGGTAATATAGAATTTGATGACAAAATTAACATTTATTAAGGAAATAAATTTATTTATGGCTATTTTCTAACTATAAATAATAACAAGACTTATGAAAAAATATTAATGTCATCATTTTTATTAATTAAATCATAATATTAGGTAGTTGATAGTTTCATAAGCGAAAATTATTAAGTAATTACGTAAAAATTAGCAACAAATAAGCAATAAGAATTCAGAAAAAATCTATTAGATAATACCAATTTCATAATTAAAATAGGTCACATATCTTATTCTCATATATTCTATTTATTATCTATTCTATTATATGAAAATCAGGTTTCTACGCTTAATGATGGAGTTGACGTGACATGTTTATGAGAGTGTTTAGCAATTTGTTTCTGTTAACTCATTAAATATAATTTATTATGATAAATTAACTATATCAACTAATTAATTTGATTAGATATTTAAATATCACATAATTTATTATAATTTATATCAATTTAATTTGGTAGTATTTTTTAATTTATTTCTTTTAATATTCTATTAGTATTTTTTAATTTATTTTTTTAATTTATTTTTTTAATTTATTAAATAAAATTAAATATACTAATTATCTATATTAATTAATTAGATTATATTAATTAATTAATTATTAAAATAATAAATCTATGAATAAAATAGATTCTCGAGATATTTTTCACTAATAATTAAATCAAATCATATTTATTAAGCTAAATTTAAATCATGTGAATTGAAGACTAAATTAAAATAAGATAATTTTTTAATTATTCAAATTGAATGCAATAAATAAAATTAATTTTGTTAGATAATCATGGTCTTTTGGTCTTCTATATATAGATAACCACACAAAATTATAAAAATTATTATTTTTATCGCTTTTGCTATTTCAGCTTTTTTTTTATGTATAAATGTACTCAAAATGAGAAGGTATGGATGAGTGTTTCATTAATTATTTGTTTGATAAATATTATAGTTTGAAAATGTCTCAACTTAGGCATTCTACTACTGTCGATGGAAGTTGAACCTCTAATAATTCAGGGTGACCATGATATTTTTTATAGTATTACATAGAAAAATATTTTTTAAAATGAATATACCCATTGTTATTAATTTTCTTTGTCAATTTGTTATCTTTTACCTAACAAACAATACCCATGTTGTATTATTTTCATGAGAAGCTATACATAATTGATTGATAATTCTATATATAAAAATATTTATGTAGTAACTAAATACCATATTGTTATTTAGCTAAAGTTAATTCACCTATGATTATGCGAGTGTATAGCACTATCAGATGAAAACTGATTGGATTACATTTATTTCCAATGAGGTAGGTGATCTTTTAGGCCCAATCACGGTAAGAGTTGAGGAAGGTTTGAAAAATGCTAACAATACAAATACTTTTTATTTTTAATACCCAATAATAAATATAAAAATTAAAACTAATATTGTTTTATACAAAATTATAAAATGTATAGCATACTCAAAACATATCCAATCCGTATTAACTGTCATTGTTTATCAATTACATTATGGCAAATCTGGTTATTAAAAAAGATTAAAATTAACTTAAATATACACAATATTATTTCATGCTTTTCATTTTTATTTTATTATCATAAAAGTTATATATATTATAAGAGAACCTTATCTTTTTACTAACGGTTCTTTTATTCAATGGTTTCTATAAAGAAAAAAGACATAATAATATTGTATTTGGCAAGAATATATGAGATTTTGAAAGATTGAAGTATAGGTTTAGTTCTTAATATATTCGTAGATAAAGTGCAGAGTAGATAAAAAGACAGCTAATAAAAGAATAAATGGTTAAAATTTTCTCAATACTAACAATCGTAGTGTATGATAGGTGTTCTATAACTTTTTTAGATTTGATCATTTCTTTATTATTATATGTTGTTCTGTTTAATTTATACTAAAAAGACTTATGATAATCATTTTATCGTAGTAGTGTAAAAGTTATAGATATTATATTTACTTTGTATGCTCTTAAATCTCATGTCCTTGATGGATATTTGTGACTGAGTAATTATTAAAAGAAATTGGTTTAATATCTATTTTATATTCTATTTAAATTATAATAGTTAGTAGTAAATATTTTTTTCAAAATAAATAATGTGATTTTTTCATAAAAATAACGTTTAAATAATTGTGAAATTAGATTATACCAAAGATAATGATTAATATTTTGGTATCAGATCTGCTATAAAATAAATTTTTAGGAATAGAAAGTTATATTATTTCTTATCTTCAATGTATATTATTTAGACTGGTATATTTCTAAAAAGGCTTATTCAATTTTTGTAAATTATTAAATTAAATCAGTTACAAACTAATTAATTAGGTTGATTAAATATCTAGATATCTTATAATTTAATATAATTTAATTTATATATATACATAATTTTTACAGTTTTATTATTTATTATAATAAATTCTAGAGATAATTTTTGCAAGTTATAATTTATTTTTTACCTGCATATTTTTTACCTGCATATTCAACTTTCAAGAATGAATACGATACCAACAAATAAAATTGTCCCAAGTAAATTTCAACAAAGACAAAAGTACATGAGTATTGCTATTAATGAAAAATTAATTTATTTTAAAGACAAATACAATTTTTTTCTACGGATTTCCTAACTCGACTAGTCGATGACTAATCCACCACATATTGATACTCTATTTATTAAGGGTCTGTCGCTAACTAATGGACTGTTATACACACAAGACGAGATTTGAACTCCAAATACTTGCTTAAACGGACAAATGAGTTGACCATTCAACCAATCTAAATTTATTAAAATAAATATTAATTATTTTTAATATTTTTAAGTTATAAAATATTTATAATAATAATTACTATAGATATTTTTTATTTAAATTTTAATAAAAAAATTTATATAATTTTATGTATTATCCCGTGCAGGACACAAGAACATACACTAGTTTAATTAAAAATACAGAATTATTATACATGTAATCATATTACTAAATATTATGTTGTATTAATAATTATTAGAATAGTAATTATTATATATATATATATATATACAGAAAATAAAAAAGACAATAAAGGACCTAAGGCTACACTTATATACAGTAGCTATAGAATACCAAAAAAAAAAAAGAGGAACCTAAGGCTACACTTATAAACGGTAGCTATGGTATATAATGTGGCTACGTTTCAAAAGTGATACAGTAGCATTGAAAAGCGTAGCCTATTTTAGTAAAATGGAAGCTGAAAAGCGTAGCCTTTGGTCCTAGACAGCATCACCTGAAAATCCCACCCTATTCCCAAATGCCAAAAGCCTACCCTTGGTGTAGAAAAGCGTAGCCTTTGAGAATAGGCAACGGCCGAATAGGCATCTCCCACTAAAGTGTCTCCGTAGCCCGAAAAGCATAGCCTTAGCCTAAGGTATCATTTTTTTTCACTTTTGGCTACAATTTTCAAGTGTATCTGAATGGGTGTTTTTCTTGTAGTGCAATTTCTATGTTTATGGTCAATGACTAGGATAGGACTCCTTGAATCTCAACCCTTGTCAAGAGGTCCCTTTTAACCATTTGAATTCCCCTTTCATTGATTACTTGCTTTGAGTTTAATTCCTTGCATGCTTCTTTACTTTCTTGTCATTCAATTTTCTTGTTTATTGTGATCCAAAACTCCTATTTTTCATAGCCAATAAATTGAGCACTTGATTGCAATTCCTAAAGAGAACGACCCGAGATTCTACTCCCGGTTATTTTGGTTTGTATTGTGACAACCTTTTAAACTTTGATTGATGGTTACTCGTCGGTTTAGACTATGCTTGCAATGAAATTCTTTTATTGAGAAATTCTAGACCGGTATTAATCCTTACATCACTCATCTGTTAGTTATACATCCAAACCTGACATGTCTGGTAGCGAACCCTGGACAATCCCTGTGTGCATGCATCCCCAAGAGTCTATGCATATATATAATCATTCATTTATCATCTCATTGGGGGATTCCGAAGAGTTAAAGTTCCTGGTCACACCTTGCCACGGAAGGTTAATAGAGTATCGAGTCTCAACCTGGATCAAGTGGGGGCAAACCACTGCATCTACCCAAGAAAACTCGTATGCCGTATGGATCTTTCAATCATAATTCATTAATATCATCATCACCCTTATTCGTATCTCATACCATCACAATTCATCATTATCATCATTATTATTCATATCTCATACTGTAAGACCCAGAACTTTGAAAAGTCTTATTATGATCAAGTCTCAAATCATATAATTATTTATAGCCTTAATTTCAGAGATTATTTTATTAAAGATAATTAAGGCAAGTTTTGATTTATTGAATTTGAGATGAGTTATGATTATTATCCAGTTTTATAATTATTGAATTATTTTCTATATTCAAATTATAAAGTTGGTAGTTGTGAAATAATAAGGATTTCTATATAATTTAGATTAAATAATTAATATTTTAAATATTAATACTGCTACTTTGGAAAATAAAGGGTTTAATTATATTATTTCTAATTATTTTGATTTGGGCATTTTATGGAAAATAATTTGTAAAATTGGTGAGCAAATAGTATTTTCTATATGCAATTAGTGTTGGATTTAATGTGGGTTTCAAGTACTATATTGTCCACAATTTTACCAGAAATTACCATAATGCCCCTAACCCTAACTTTTGAAAATGAAACCCTAACCCAGCAACCCGTTACTCGACCCGGTTCCCTTTTCCCCCTCACCCAGCTGCAGCCAAAATTTCCTTTCTCCCCCCAAAGCAGTATAGCACACACGGTTTCCTTTTTCCTTTTCCATGAAACGAAAGAAGCAGAAGCAGGAAACGGAGAAGAGGGAGGAGCGAGCTAGCACCGGTGGGCCTCGCCGTCACCACCGAGCTGCTCGCCGTTCGCCACCAACGTCAAAGAAGAGGGGAAGGAGGGGCGTCGCCGTCGGCCGCCGTCGCCTCGTCCAGATGCCGCCTTGCCGCCGCCATGGCGCACCGAATGAAGAGAGAAGAGAGCGTGCCCCGCCGCGCCTCGCCGCCAGTGCCGCCATTGTCACCATCGATGGAGGAGAAGGGGGAGAGCGCTTGCGAGGAGCTGCTGCAGAAGCCACCGCTGTGCATCCTCGTGCCGTCGCTGGAGATCTGGCCGTCGTCCCTGATCATCCTTGCGCCGCGTCGGAGACAGAACTGTGGAATGAAGGGAGCGCGACCCACAGCCACCAACGGAGAAGAAAGAGTGCGCAGGAAAGTGAAGCCGCTGCTGTCACCGTCACGTGTGGAGCCGCCGCCGCGCTTGACCTCCGTTGCTGTTGCACTTTGACCGCCACCATTCTTGCCGCCGTCAAGCTGTGTCAGAAGGAAAGCGCCGCCGCGTGCCCTGTTAGAATTTCTGGAGCCGTGTTGGAGCTTGCTGCAAAATGAGGATGAGGCTAGGACTAGCGCCATTGTGCCTGGTAAGGACCTGCAACAGCTGCTGCTCTTGCTCCGTTCTGCTTTATTTTGCCACTGTTTAATGGTTATCCTTGGCGCCGTTCTGTCCGCTAGGGCTGTTGCTGTCGATTTAGAGTTGCTGCGCAATGGGGCCACTAGGAGAGTATTGCTGCTGCTGAACCATGGGCTCTGTGGCCGAGACTCTGCCGCCGAAGAACGCTCTTCCGGTAAGGGTTTTTATTTGAGGTTTCTGTCCTTTTTGAATTCCGAGAATACCGTAGTCACTGCGTGTTGGTTTCAATTGGCGCGATCGGAAATTGTCGTCGCTGCCGCTTAGGTGGCTGCCGGGCTGCCGTTGAACCGGTTCAGAGACCGCCACTATTCCGGTTCAGCTGTTCCTTCTTCATTCGGTAAGCGTTTTCGATTTGAAAGCTCTCTAGTTACTATTCTGGCTTCATACACTAAGGCTTTGCGGCATCAATTGCTATGAGACTGAGTTTCTATTGTTATGTGTCGCGATTAGTGTTGCTGTGGTTACCGCGGGAGTGGCTTGGAGCCAAGGTTGCGTTGTTGGTGATCTCGGTTTAAGAGAGGAGGTTCCTGTGACGCGTTTGGATTATGGAATTGCGTTTTGAGGTAGGGGCGCTTTCCAAAAACTATGCTTTATGTATTGGAATTATTACATATGGATACTGGTGCGAGATATTGTGTATTTAGTGATTGTATCTGTCTTATGTATTATTTGATTGATTCGAATGACTATGGATGTTGGTTTGATTGAATTGTTGTGCGGCTTTGTGAAATGTAATGTCTGAAGTTGATTCTTTAAAGATTTGAGATATGAGTTTAATCCGTTGAGGATTGGTTTGAACCGATTCAATTATTTGGATGATGTGAAAGATAGAACACTTTTGAGTTCAGCCTGGTTTACTTTAATTGACTTGGTTTCGGACAAATGATTTATTGCTGAATCGATTCTTTAAAGCTTTGGAAATGAGTTAAATCGATTGATATTGAGTTGATTTTGAAATAGTATCCTTGAGATACGCCACTGAGGCGATTGTTGGATTTAGCTTGATTTGAATTGATTTCTGATTTTGTGTTGTTGAAAAGGAATGAGGAACGGTTTAGTTGGGACCCGAACCGGGTGGCAAAAGTCCAAGTTTTAGGGGAGGTGCTGCCGAAATTTCTATAAAATCTTAGTCTTATTTGAAAGGTTATTTAAAAGGTTTGGATTTGAGAAATTGTATTATTCGATTTATTAAGAGGGTATTTATGCTTTCCAGCTTAATTTATTTGATGAACCTTATACGTTGAGTTCGGCTTATTTAGAACTGAACTATTTTTACCGTTTGAATCACTGAAGGAAATAATGATGCTCTAATATTGATTTCAATATAAAAAGGAGTTTTTAGTGATTTTTAAAGGAACCTAGACTTTTGATTGATTAATCAAGTTTGAGGCATTTTGGAAGAGTTGGAAAAATGGGTTCCAAAAAGAAAACTGAAAACGGTTTGATTCAAATGAACCGGTTCCATTTCAAATGAGTTGATTTTTGGACCGGGTTGGAACTTGTGATTTTGTATGGTCGGTTTCATAATAAATTCAGTTTTATTTACTTGAACCGAGAATCTATGATTTTAAGAGTTTCAATGAATTTTAAAGAATTGAGGTAAGATGGCCTTCCCTAAAGACTTGGGACTCTGCCGAGAAACTTTGTTATAAAATCCCATTGTGGAATGGGCGATTCTGATTGTTCCCAAATTGAATCTTTAACTTTCCATGGTTTTGGAAGTCTTGGAAAGAGGATGCCGAGAGCGGCTTTGTTTTAAAAAGGGAATTTACTTTGAGTAAAACTGGCTTATGAGCCTGAGATAATTTGAGAAATGAGGTCTTTAAAGCCAAGGCTGAAAAGAGTTGAAACTCGATTTCAAAGTGAAATGAATTGAGAAAATGATTTATGGCTTAAATGCCGATTTCATGAATTTGATTATTTTGAATGTGGAAGTGCTGTTTTATTATGAGCCGGAATGGCTATGTATGATTATGAATATTGGCTTGTTCTGGACTGAATCGTAAGCCGGATGGCTAAGATGGATGTTGATCCATGGATGAGAATGAATGCATGTATATGCTGAATTATTGATAATTGTGATTTTTGGCACTTCCACTATTGGAGATGAGGGTTTCCCTAGGTAGTAGCAATGGCTAGCCACCATGTGCTCCAGGTTGAGACTCGAAGCTCTGTTAACCCAATGTCGTAAGTGTGGCCGGGCACTGTGAAAGGCCCGGATGAGCTCGCCCCCATAAATATTCACCAGTGATGGTGATGGATAAATATTCACCAGTGATGGTGATGGATAAATATTCACCAGTGAGGGTGATGGATATGGATCATGATTATGATCAAGTTTATGATGAGTATAACTCGAGTTGGGGATGCACGACAGAGGGACAGTCCAATGGTTAGCTACCAGGACTTGTCGGGTTGGCTCTATAACCGACAGATGATATCATCAGCCACTAGGGACAGGCATGCATCATATGCATTTGTGTGACATTGGTTGGGTGTGCATATTATACTTGGTTTGCCTATGTGATTAATTGCTAACTGTTCTACTTGTAATAACTGTTTGTTTGTGCTTGAACTTCCTATCTGTGTTTGCATCTGGGACTCTGTTGGATTGTGGTGATTGGTTGTTGGTTGGATTGCTTGGGCCTAGGGCCGTGGTTGGAATGAGATGAACTGATGGTTGATTTCGGTCTTGTGTTTATGGTTTGGAATAAAATATGAAAGGCTATTTTGGTTTCGCTTAGATAAACCGTTTTGAAAGGCTTTTGAGTTTTTGAAAATTGAACGGTTCTTCTTTCTGAAAGATTTCCGACTTTACTTTCATTGTAAACCGTTGTTTTTGAAAAGAGGCATAAGACGGTTATGAATCGCTGGTGCGATTATCTTCATGTATCCTATTACAGTAATTCCTAAAAACCCTCTACTGAGAACCCTTTCGAGGATGATGTTCTCACCCCCCTACATTTTTCCCCTTTCAGGATATGGGCGCAGAAGCTACGAAGAGCTTATTTAATTGTTGTTGTGATGCTCTGTATTGTTTTAGTTATGGTTTACTGTACCCTCGCCTTTATCTTGATATATTCTGTAAGAGGGATAGGAATTGTATTGGATTATGTTTGTAATATTATTTATATATATTTATGTATATATATATGGATGTACTCTTTATGAGTTGTTGTAAGTTGAATGGTATTTATGGATGTACGTTATCGAACGAAAGTATCTTTGGGAGCGGTATTGCGGTTTAAAGTTTTAAACAGGCTCATATTTTAGTATTAAATAATATAAAGTCGTCGTAATGTCCGAACTATCAGAGTCGCGCAGCCGGAAGTGTGAGCTTTGGTAGTTAGGGTGTTACATTATGGTATCAGAGCAGTTCTTCCTGTAGAGCCTGAGGAATGGACTGACTATGCTTCAATTGCATGCTCTGAGCGTTTGTCATGTATTAGGTCTTGTCAAATGACGAGAATTAGAGCTTTATGCACATGACGGTCTATTGATTAACGCTGTTAGTCTTGCATTGCATAATTCCTGATATTAAGTTTGGCCGGCTTAATACTAGTGAATTATGTATATGGAAGCACCGATGGGTTGTCATAGATGAAATACGAGTTTTGAGTAAAGTGAATCGCGGGTTTTGGTGGAACGTTGGAAACTATTTCTCGAGGCTATTCAGTTGTCTGTCTTGATTTCTGTTCAAGTCGACCTGTTCTTTCATATCCTAATTTGAAGTTCTTGTTTGCTAATCCTTTTGAAAAGTAGTTTGATTTTTCAACTCTATTCCTCTATTCATATGCATTCTTGTTTGATCTTAATTGCATATGCTTGTTTGGAATCCTTGTTACATCTGTCTTTCTCTATTAGAGTTCTTCCTGATTCAAGTATTCTTTGATATAGCTTTGAACTTGTCTTAACGCGCTGAGTCTTTTAACTCTGGGTTCTGAGTCCATTCTTTGAGAAATTGTTGATTCAGTTTTTCTCTTACTTGATAGTGATCACAGCCAATTTTTGAGATTTTATAAATTGCTGTTGATTAGGTATATTCTTATCTATATATGAAACTTCGAGATTACTTAAACCGTTTAACAACTATTTATTTCTAATACCTCGCTTGTACCTTTACTGATTTGTGGAACTGCACTTTCTTTAAATACAAATTGACTTTCTAGTAATTTTACTATAGTTCCAATGCACATCTTCATTTGATTATGTATTTGGAATATTTTTCAAAATTTTGAAAAGAAAGGATTTACCACTTTTGTCTCGGTTGAGTTTTGTTTGATAAGCTTTACTTAACTTATTTTGAATTGAGTTTGATTTAGCATACTACATGGTTTATGCCATTGTTGTTCTTTTGAAAATGTTGGACTCAGCTTTCTTCTTACAAACGGACTAAAGTCTTCCTTAAGCCTTCCATCTCCATGAATGTCATGCTTGACCTTGTTTTTAACTGATCTTTTACATCTTGTGAACATTATCATTGATCTTGGTTTTCCTCTCTTGTGAATCTCACTCTTATGCGAGTCAGCTTGATTTGTTTCAATTTCGTGCATTGTTTATCTTCTCATTGCCTCTACCAGAGTTTTTAGTCAAAGATTTATCCTTGAGAAGTTAATAATGATTGAGTTGTCTTTTCCTATGACTTTTGTATTCTTTTGAATCAATTGAAGGCTTGTTTGATGACTCATGCCTAGTGAATCTTGTTTGAACTACTTTGGTTTAAGACTCTTTCTTGTATGGCTTGACTCCTTCTTAAGTACATCCTAATATTCTTGAATATCCTTTTGAAATGGTGATTTCAAGTATACTTTTGGAGTCTTGTTTTAAACTTTTAAAGAAGTTTTGAATTCTCTTTGAAGAAATTCTAAACGGAATTTATTTTCTGTTGCTTGATTGAGATTGAAATCATTGTTCGATTTTGACGAAATTAATTTAAAGTTGGCATGCGCTATTTTAAATGAAGTTTTGAAAAGCTTCCTTGTTTAGTGGAAACCGGTTTGTTTGTAATGCACCACTTATTTCCTTACCAGATTGTAAGTAAATTTTTACCTCAGAATTTCTTTTCTAAAAAGAGTTTAACTTCCTCTTTCGTCCTTGCTATAAATGTTATACACGCTTGTTTGAATATGAATTTTGGGAATTTTTGAACAAGCATTTGATTTCTCTTCCGAGTTTTATTAATTACTTTTGGTTAAGTTGTGCACCTAATTATCTTTCTAAAATATTTGAGGGAATATTTTAGCTCTTAGCGAAACTTGTGTGCATTTTGTTTTTAAAACTCTACATGATTTACTTCAACATGAAATTGTATTGAGGTAAAGCCACGATTATGCTTTTGTTACTCTCTTGAAGGATGTTGTTACTTAACCTTTCTTTTAGACTGCGAAGTGGTTTTTCCGCAAGTTTTGGTTCCTTTATGAACAATGTATTCGGAAGTACCTTTAATCGTGCTCGAGTTCTGTGAGCTTTGCCTTGGATTTGAGATATTCTCTTTTGTGAACCTCATACTTCTTCGACTCAGCTTGAATTTGTTCAAACTGATGCAATGATTTTCTTCTTATTGATCCTATTGAACTTCTTCGATACAAGGATCATCTTTGAAGTTGCCAATTGAGTTGAGTCTAGCAAACTTCATTGCTTGAGAGTCCTTGTTTATCTGGACCTAGATACATTCTCCCAAATCTTTGAGTATTATCCTTGACATTTGACTCTCCTTTTTAAATCTTGTATCCTTCTGAGTAGACTCGAGAACTGTTTTGATATCACGTGCGATTTGTAGACATAGTAACGATGCGTTAGTTCCTTAAGACGTGATATGTGTATATGGAAGGTGAAACGGTAGGTGTACCATGTTATGAGTTGTGGATGTTTTATCCCTTGCAAACGAGCTTGCGGGTGTTAGGCTTATGTTTGGCTATGAGGTTGAAAAGTGCTTGACGGAGTTGGAAAGTTGAAGCCTTGAGGTTGATATGAGATTAGTGTGCGGATGTTGAGCACGTCGTTTTAACCCCATCATGTTTTATAGCCTTCGATGCCTTGCTTTACTATCACATGTTTGAACCATGTCATCTTTGCTTTGTGAACGCCTATCTTATTTGGCACCCTATTTTGGCACCTCAAGTTTTGTGAGACATTGAGGTCATATGACCTTGTACATTGAGCCTATCTTATAACGTTTGCTTTACAATCACACTCCTGCCTTTGTATCTTTATGCATACAACCATCCAAGTATTTGAAAATCGTATATATGTTTATATGTTGAGATATTTTTGCTTCTTTCTTAAATGTGTTCAAAGGTGAACTGTTATGAAATTTCTTTCGTTTTGTATCAATTTTCGAGGACGAAAATTTTTATAAGGTGGGTAGAATGTAAGACCCAGAACTTTGAAAAGTCTTATTATGATCAAGTCTCAAATCATATAATTATTTATAGCCTTAATTTCAGAGATTATTTTATTAAAGATAATTAAGGCAAGTTTTGATTTATTGAATTTGAGATGAGTTATGATTATTATCCAGTTTTATAATTATTGAATTATTTTCTATATTCAAATTATAAAGTTGGTAGTTGTGAAATAATAAGGATTTCTATATAATTTAGATTAAATAATTAATATTTTAAATATTAATACTGCTACTTTGGAAAATAAAGGGTTTAATTATATTATTTCTAATTATTTTGATTTGGGCATTTTATGGAAAATAATTTGTAAAATTGGTGAGCAAATAGTATTTTCTATATGCAATTAGTGTTGGATTTAATGTGGGTTTCAATTACTATATTGTCCACAATTTTACCAGAAATTACCATAATGCCCCTAACCCTAACTTTTGAAAATGAAACCCTAACCCAGCAACCCGTTACTCGACCCGGTTCCCTTTTCCCTCTCACCCAGCTGCAGCCAAAATTTCCTTTCTCCCCCCAAAGCAGTATAGCACACACGGTTTCCTTTTTCCTTTTCCATGAAACGAAAGAAGCAGAAGCAGGAAACGGAGAAGAGGGAGGAGCGAGCTAGCACCGGTGGGCCTCGCCGTCACCACCGAGCTGCTCGCCGTTCGCCACCAACGTCAAAGAAGAGGGGAAGGAGGGGCGTCGCCGTCGGCCGCCGTCGCCTCGTCCAGATGCCGCCTTGCCGCCGCCATGGCGCACCGAATGAAGAGAGAAGAGAGCGTGCCCCGCCGCGCCTCGCCGCCAGTGCCGCCATTGTCACCATCGATGGAGGAGAAGGGGGAGAGCGCTTGCGAGGAGCTGCTGCAGAAGCCACCGCTGTGCATCCTCGTGCCGTCGTTGGAGATCTGGCCGTCGTCCCTGATCATCCTTGCGCCGCGTCGGAGACAGAACTGTGGAATGAAGGGAGCGCGACCCACAGCCACCAACGGAGAAGAAAGAGCGCGCAGGAAAGTGAAGCCGCTGCTGTCACCGTCGCGTGTGGAGCCGCCGCCGCGCTTGACCTCCGTTGCTGTTGCACTTCTACCGCCACCATTCTTGCCGCCGTCAAGCTGCGTCGGAAGGAAAGCGCCGCCGCGTGCCCTGTTAGAACTTCTGGAGCCGTGTTGGAGCTTGCTGCAAAATGAGGATGAGGCTAGGACTAGCGCCATTGTGCCTGGTAAGGACCTGCAACAGCTGCTGCTCTTGCTCCGTTCTGCTTTATTTTGCCACTGTTTAATGGTTATCCTTGGCGCCGTTCTATCCGCTAGGGCTGTTGCTGTCGATTTAGAGTTGCTGCGCAATGGGGCCACTAGGAGAGTATTGCTGCTGCTGAACCATGGGCTCTGCGGCCGAGACTCTGCCGCCGAAGAACGCTCTTCCGGTAAGGGTTTTTATTTGAGGTTTCTGTCCTTTTTGAATTCCGAGAATACCGTAGTCACTGCGTGTTGGTTTCAATTGGCGCGATCGGAAATTGTCGTCGCTGCCGCTTAGGTGGCTGCCGGGCTGCCGTTGAACCGGTTCAGAGACCGCCACTATTCCGGTTCAGCTGTTCCTTCTTCATTCGGTAAGCGTTTTCGATTTGAAAGCTCTCTAGTTACTATTCTGGCTTCATACACTAAGGCTTTGCGGCATCAATTGCTATGAGACTGAGTTTCTATTGTTATGTGTCGCGATTAGTGTTGCTGTGGTTACCGCGGGAGTGGCTTGGAGCCAAGGTTGCGTTGTTGGTGATCTCGGTTTAAGAGAGGAGGTTCCTGTGACGCGTTTGGATTATGGAATTGCGTTTTGAGGTAGGGGCGCTTTCCAAAAACTATGCTTTATGTATTGGAATTATTACATATGGATACTGGTGCGAGATATTGTGTATTTAGTGATTGTATCTGTCTTATGTATTATTTGATTGATTCGAATGACTATGGATGTTGGTTTGGTTGAATTGTTGTGCGGCTTTGTGAAATGTAATGTCTGAAGTTGATTCTTTAAAGATTTGAGATATGAGTTTAATCCGTTGAGGATTGGTTTGAACCGATTCAATTATTTGGATGATGTGAAAGATAGAACACTTTTGAGTTCAGCCTGGTTTACTTTAATTGACTTGGTTTCGGACAAATGATTTATTGCTGAATCGATTCTTTAAAGCTTTGGAAATGAGTTAAATCGATTGATATTGAGTTGATTTTGAAATAGTATCCTTGAGATACGCCACTGAGGCGATTGTTGGATTTAGCTTGATTTGAATTGATTTCTGATTTTGTGTTGTTGAAAAGGAATGAGGAACGGTTTAGTTGGGACCCGAACCGGGTGGCAAAAGTCCAAGTTTTAGGGGAGGTGCTGCCGAAATTTCTATAAAATCTTAGTCTTATTTGAAAGGTTATTTAAAAGGTTTGGATTTGAGAAATTGTATTATTCGATTTATTAAGAGGGTATTTATGCTTTCCAGCTTAATTTATTTGATGAACCTTATACGTTGAGTTCGGCTTATTTAGAACTGAACTATTTTTACCGTTTGAATCACTGAAGGAAATAATGATGCTCTAATATTGATTTCAATATAAAAAGGAGTTTTTAGTGATTTTTAAAGGAACCTAGACTTTTGATTGATTAATCAAGTTTGAGGCATTTTGGAAGAGTTGGAAAAATGGGTTCCAAAAAGAAAACTGAAAACGGTTTGATTCAAATGAACCGGTTCCATTTCAAATGAGTTGATTTTTGGACCGGGTTGGAACTTGTGATTTTGTATGGTCGGTTTCATAATAAATTCAGTTTTATTTACTTGAACCGAGAATCTATGATTTTAAGAGTTTCAATGAATTTTAAAGAATTGAGGTAAGATGGCCTTCCCTAAAGACTTGGGACTCTGCCGAGAAACTTTGTTATAAAATCCCATTGTGGAATGGGCGATTCTGATTGTTCCCAAATTGAATCTTTAACTTTCCATGGTTTTGGAAGTCTTGGAAAGAGGATGCCGAGAGCGGCTTTGTTTTAAAAAGGGAATTTACTTTGAGTAAAACTGGCTTATGAGCCTGAGATAATTTGAGAAATGAGGTCTTTAAAGCCAAGGCTGAAAAGAGTTGAAACTCGATTTCAAAGTGAAATGAATTGAGAAAATGATTTATGGCTTAAATGCCGATTTCATGAATTTGATGATTTTGAATGTGGAAGTGCTGTTTTATTATGAGCCGGAATGGCTATGTATGATTATGAATATTGGCTGGTTCTGGACTGAATCGTAAGCCGGATGGCTAAGATGGATGTTGATCCATGGATGAGAATGAATGCATGTATATGCTGAATTATTGATAATTGTGATTTTTGGCACTTCCACTATTGGAGATGAGGGTTTCCCTGGGTAGTAGCAATGGCTAGCCACCATGTGCTCCAGGTTGAGACTCGAAGCTCTGTTAACCCAATGTCGTAAGTGTGGCCGGGCACTGTGAAAGGCCCGGATGAGCTCGCCCCCATAAATATTCACCAGTGATGGTGATGGATAAATATTCACCAGTGATGGTGATGGATAAATATTCACCAGTGAGGGTGATGGATATGGATCATGATTATGATCAAGTTTATGATGAGTATAACTCGAGTTGGGGATGCACGACAGAGGGACAGTCCAATGGTTAGCTACCAGGACTTGTCGGGTTGGCTCTATAACCGACAGATGATATCATCAGCCACTAGGGACAGGCATGCATCATATGCATTTGTGTGACATTGGTTGGGTGTGCATATTATACTTGGTTTGCCTATGTGATTAATTGCTAACTGTTCTACTTGTAATAACTGTTTGTTTGTGCTTGAACTTCCTATCTGTGTTTGCATCTGGGACTCTGTTGGATTGTGGTGATTGGTTGTTGGTTGGATTGCTTGGGCCTAGGGCCGTGGTTGGAATGAGATGAACTGATGGTTGATTTCGGTCTTGTGTTTATGGTTTGGAATAAAATATGAAAGGCTATTTTGGTTTCGCTTAGATAAACCGTTTTGAAAGGCTTTTGAGTTTTTGAAAATTGAACGGTTCTTCTTTCTGAAAGATTTCCGACTTTACTTTCATTGTAAACCGTTGTTTTTGAAAAGAGGCATAAGACGGTTATGAATCGCTGGTGCGATTATCTTCATGTATCCTATTACAGTAATTCCTAAAAACCCTCTACTGAGAACCCTTTCGAGGATGATGTTCTCACCCCCCTACATTTTTCCCCTTTCAGGATATGGGCGCAGAAGCTACGAAGAGCTTATTTAATTGTTGTTGTGATGCTCTGTATTGTTTTAGTTATGGTTTACTGTACCCTCGCCTTTATCTTGATATATTCTGTAAGAGGGATAGGAATTGTATTGGATTATGTTTGTAATATTATTTATATATATTTATGTATATATATATGGATGTACTCTTTATGAGTTGTTGTAAGTTGAATGGTATTTATGGATGTACGTTATCGAACGAAAGTATCTTTGGGAGCGGTATTGCGGTTTAAAGTTTTAAACAGGCTCATATTTTAGTATTAAATAATATAAAGTCGTCGTAATGTCCGAACTATCAGAGTCGCGCAGCCGGAAGTGTGAGCTTTGGTAGTTAGGGTGTTACACATGAGTTGGGATTTTGAAAATGTCGCATACGTTGACACCTTCGGCTTTCGCGAGAAGTTTTGGACAGCAAGGTTAGTTCGCGTTGTGTGGCACTTGCCACGTAAGCAAGATTTCAAAAATTGCCATTCTCGCGGATGCATGCCCTCCGCGTATGCGAGAGTAGTGCCATAGACTCGCGTACGCATGACATTCCCCGTGTACACATGAATGTGAATTTCTCCAAAAAGCTGTTAAGTTTAGAAAATCAGCTTTTCACACTAAACTTCTGCATAACTTTTTCGTTAAAAATTATTTTCAGTTCGTTCTTTGGAATGTTATAAACTTCATGGAAGACAAGTTTCGCAAGATTTGGGGTCTGGAAGCCAAGTTATGGCCCGCCGAAGTTGGTCAAAAATAAGTTTTTACCAAAACTTACAAATCCTCTAATTTTCTGAAATTCTCAATTCATAACCAATCAAACCACAACCAAATCAATACCAATTACTCCTAACCATTATCACATACTTCTCAGTCACTCCACAAAAATATGAACACTTAAATTCTTCAATCTAGAAGAAACTAGCATGGGCATATGAATATTAGAAGGCTAAAATAACTGTTTTGCTCAACACATTTCAACCTGATTGTTTGAGGTTTTAGTCTAGAGAAATATTATGAAATCTTTACAAATTGTTTAGAATCTTGAAGAAGAAAATGTCATCAATCAATAAATAAGTAAGAAGGGGGAAAGAAAGAGAAGCTGAAGGCTCTGAGCACCAAGGACTAATCTAAACCATTAGACAAGTGCTTGTAGTGTTTATGTATCAAGTGCTAAAACTTGAAAATAAAATACTTATAGTCAATGCTAGGCTCAATAGTGCAAAGCACTCCCTCAAGCTTAAGGCTCTGAGCATCAATGACTAGAAAGAAGAGAAAGAACAAATATAAGGCTCAAAGAGTCCTCTAGTCACATGCTTGTGGTGCTTATGTAACAAGTGGTAAAACTTGAAAACAAAGCACTTAGAGTCAAAGCTAAACTCATTGTGCAATGCACCCAATAAGCTAAGATAAGAAAGAAAAGAGAAAGACAATAAGCTTGCTTCAAGGAAGGAATATTAGAAAAGATTTCATAATATGATTAAGATAGGAACCTTAATACTTAGAATTCTTTTATGAGTGATGCATGCTTAAGTGAAACAGCTAACCAAGAACATTAGGAAATGCTAATCTCCACACCCTGGATTGTCAAAATTGAATCCTTATGGTTGATGTACATGATTTCTCATTTGCTTGAGGACAAGCAAAGTTTCAAGTTTGGTGTTATGATGCATGTGCATCATGAGTTATTTTTCATGGTTATTTCATATAGAAAGTCAATGAACTATGCTCAATTATGAAGTGTTTTAGTGCTTAATTTGAAAATTACTTTGATTACTTTGAGTTTATGAATTCTTGTAGGAAATTATAGAAAAATAAACAACAAAACCATCAATAGAGGAATCACTCAAGCAACACTTCTAGAGCAACATTCTAAAGGATAAAGAATGGATTTTTGCCAAAGATAAACAAGTCAAATGGTACAACAATAGAGAACCCATTTCAAGCCACATTACTTTTGTCTCCAATTCCACATGATTGGCATTTTGTATACCAAGGATGTTAGCTTCAAGGACCTCAAATTGATGCAACATAATGGCGTCTCCAACGCCATGCAAAGTGGCATCTCCAATGCCAACAATCATCACACTCCAGGGCCTCCATTTGAAGATGAAAGTGGTGTCTCCAATGCCATGGAAAATGGCATCTCCAATGCAAATAATCATCACACTCCAGGTGCCTTCAATGTGAGACACCATCTTTCTTCACTATTGGTGGTGTCTCCAACGCCATTCCCTAGAGGCAAATTCTTGGCAACAATGTCGCATCTTAGACGCCATCTTTCCTCACCATTTTGGGCATCTCCAATGCCATTCCTTAGAGCAAGACTTGAGGCAACAATGTGGCTTCTTAGACGCCATAAACATGAAGGAGAAGTGGCGTCTCCAACGCCACAAAATGCAAGCTCTAATTCTTAACAACAACATGGCGTCTCCAACGCCACAAGTGGGCATGATTATGAAGCGTTCACCCTAGAGACGCCTTCGATGTTTCAAGTTCAAACAAGGCTTGAATTGGCATTCCAATGCATGCATGGGCCTCACATCCCACCCTTAAAGCACACTTTTAAGACCACACTTTGAGCCTCAATTTTGTTCTCTAGTAAAGCTTATGGCACACATCAATAGTCACATTTTGGTACTCAAAATGACAAAACGTTGGCTACATCTAATGCTCATTAAGTCCAACCAATTAAGCCCACAACAACTCACAAGGCTCAGGATTCAATTGAAGCAAGGAAGAACATTAATGAAACTAGTTAGAAAGTTGGATTGGATTGTAATTTGAATGGCATTTTGAATTTTTTTGGGATAGTTAGACTAAAGTATAAAAGCCCCAATTGTTTCTTTAGAAAGGCATTCGTAACATTTTCATTATTATCACTTCACTCTTTCCTTCTCTTACTTTTCATACCTATTGAAGAATTTTCTAAGATATGAGTAGCTAAATCTTTCTTTGTTAAGGGGAAAAGCTCTATTACTTCTAATGGATTGATTATTTTTCATCTCCATCTTTAATTCATACTTTATTGTTTCTTCAAGAAGAGTTTTTGTTCTTTATCACAAAGATACAAATCTATCGGAAGATAGTTTAAATCTAATTTGGATTTCACACTACAACAATATAGATTATTTTTGAGGGTTATATGTGTCAAAAAAGAATTAAAAATCGTCAATAAAACAATTTTTGACACTATTTTAATTGTGAAAATATGTTAATAAAAGTTTTGTCAAAAATAGTATTTTTAACATTTAAGTAATTGTCAAAAAAGCTTAATCTTATTTTGATAAATATTGGCCGTCAAAAATAATGTTAGAAAAATTTGAGAATATATTTTTTGTAATACTTATTAACCGTCAAAAATACTATTTATTTTGACACTTATTGACCATAAAAAATTCTCAACAACAATTTTTTACAATTATTAACCGTGAAATATACTATATCATGGATATTTTTTGACAATTTTTTACCATAAAAAAAACTCAATTATATTTTTTTTGACATTCATTATTATAAAAGTTAAGGTTAGTTTCACCTATTATTTGTTTTTTAAATAAAAATTACTATAACAATAGACAAAACAAAAATTCTACCACTATGACATGAATATGCTTTCACTTTATCATACATAATCATTGTATAAAATCAAACAAGAACTTTGCAATTTTGATCATTGATCATGATTCAAAACTAGTACAAATAGCATTCCTTATTTAGCATTTGACAAGTATATCAACAACAATTAACACCAAGTACCAAAACCAATACTCAATATCATATTAATGTTCTTTTTTGTATAGTGCTATATGAATCACACATAAACTCATCAAAGTCTTGAGCATTAATCAACTGAAGTAGGATTGTTATCACTTTGAATTATAGGCAACCTTCCATCCAATAGTTGCTCAAGTATTCCTGCCATATGATCTACCTTTTTCTTTAAATCTTCCACCTCTATTTTAGAGTCTTCATATTTTTTTTCTGCACATTGAAGTTTTGTTTGGAGATCAGAAAATATGAATGATCTAGGACCCCATAACTGTGTAGGTGTCACGCCAGCCCCATAACCACGAACTCGTCCATGTCGTTCAGGTCCAAATACTTCTACCATCACCTCATGTTCATTCATCTCTAATGTTCCTTCATTTACTTGAGATGATAATTCCTTAAGTAAATCCTAAAAGGGATCAAATCAACCTAATAAAATCAATAAAAATATATGTAAACATAAATATAAAATGCTTTTAAAACATAAATATAAATATCGACATTCACCAAACATTTCAGCATTAAAATTATTTTTGACCGAGTAGTGAGAACTAGAGGATAATTTTGTGAGAACCATGATAGCACTCGAATGATGAATGTTTCAGATTCCACATTCCAGAAAACATGTGATTAATTTTCTACAAAATCCAAAAGCTCTAACGGCCCAAGGTAGCACACTTAAGGGGTCATACCAATCAGGCTCACATTATTGCTGGGCTAAGTGGGATCAGTTACTAGGCTCAAGATTCAAAACCCAAAGTTGAAGCATGCACAACTTGATAAAAAGTACCTGTTCAGCTGATAGCACTCTAATGATGAAAAATATTGCATCACACTTTACCATCTTACTACAATTACAGACTAACAATGATTTTTTTGTTGAAAGAGTGTTAAAGAATTGAACTATTCACCGCAAAGAAACCAATTAGCAACATTAAATGCCAGGCAGAACAGACAGAAAATTTAACATATCTTTAACAAAATCAAACAAGCAGAAAATTTAGAGGCTTCTTTAACAAGCAGAAAATTTAACATACATAAACTAAGGACAAAACAAACACAATTTTTCAAGACTTTCACAACAAAATCTGAAGCAGAAACAGCTCCTAATATCTTACAAGTTTTTCTTGAGTTTCTTCATTGCAAGCTTGTCCATTAGCACGGGTATGTGTAAGCTCCCAAAGACGAAGACGGTCAATTTCTTGTCATGTTTGCTCAAACTATAGCCACAAATAACATTTCTTATAAATATAACAACTAATATATATCTTCAAATTAAGTCTATAAATTAGTAAAATTTAGATACCGCCTCTTCAGCTCTTTGTTGGGCTCCCTTAGCACCAGTGGTATGGATAATGCTATTTGCAGCTCGACTCATCTTATTTTGTTGACTTATTTTCTAGTAATTAACAAAATATGTCATAACATGTGATAAAAGAGGCTAGTTAAATCTAAGTCAATTAACAATTATTATGTCATGTGAAGTACAAACCTGCCAGCCTTCATCAATCCAAAGATTCACAAGGTAATCCCAATCCTCTTTTTCCATTTCCAATGGTATATTAGCTCGAGCAATTTCAGGGTTATCATAAGGTTCAAAATACCTTTTCTTTAGTAGATGTCGATAACTCCGATAAGAAGAATTCATTTGAGCCCATACTAAATGCTTTCGACCTTCAACTTTAAAGTATGTCTTAAAAGAACATAACATATACTATTAGTTTGAGTTTATAGACATAAAAATAAAAAAAAGCATGTGAAAACATAATAAGGAGAACATGAATATTACCAAAACTAGGCCAAACATCTTTATTTTGTTCTCTATTTTGATATCAGCCCATTCTTTAACCTTTAGTGGTGCATTCTTCACATCACGAACTAGAACAGTACATCTTGATTTGAACAACTTTGCATTTGGACCAACTGGTCTATTCATTCTCCAATTTATGTCAAGTCTTTTTCCAGCTGGTAACTTTGCTAACTCAAGATTGCGTGTAGGTCCTCTCACTTTTTTTTTCGGTGCAACAAAATCTGTTTAAATCAGTGAGATAATAGGAGCAAGATATTTTTTCAGACATATATTAGTGGAGAAAATAGGAATTTATTTAGACAGCAAGTGGAGAAAATACAAAGAAAACAGTAGATTTTAATTTAGAGGACAAAAAAATAACTAGCATTGAAAAAGGACAAAAGAAGCATACATTATACATAGACTAGATGGCATAAGCAGAATTCCTAGCTAGCCAGATATATAATAATATACTAGTATATAAGACTCACCTCTGCAACTCAGAATTTAGTGGGGGGAAGAATAATAAATAGCTTGTCTTTGTTACACCCTGCACTGCACTGCACGCACCCACCCTGACCCATGCCCCTGTCCCCTCCTTCAGTTTTTAATTACTGCCCTTCTCTTCTCTTCTCTTCTCTTCTCACACCCCATCACCCTTTAAATCTATATGGTATAGCACTACTATTTTTATTGTAGTCACTAGCTTCAAAGTTTATGGTATGGCATTAATGTCACAAAGAAGACATACAAATAAAATTAGTCATGCAATTAATATTTTTATGTCAGAAAACTAAATCTACCTCATAATAAATATCCAAAAGAGACTAATGAAATTAAAAAATGCTAAAAAATATATACCGGATTCAAATTCTTCTTCATCCACTTCATCATCATTAGAAAGGGAGTCAAATTGCCTTCTAAGTTGTGAGTGACTTGATGAACTTGCTTTTTTTTCATGCACTCCATCATCATTAGAAAGGGAGTCAAATTGCCTTCTAAGTTGTGAGTGACTTGATGAACTTGCTTTTTTTCCATGCACTCCATCATTATTAGAAAGAAAATCAGCTTGTTGTAAATGACTTGATGGAGCTAAATTTCTTCTAGATACAAGACTCTGAATCCCTTTATTTCTTCTAGCAGCAACACTATTAATAATCTTTGAGGTCTTTGGCTAAATTAACAAATCATATTCATTATTAAAACCAACAAGAGCACATCAAAAGGATTTCAATAAAAATATTAAATAGAAACATTAAAATCCTAAAAACATAATTGCAATTAATTTCTATTAGAAAAGGTTTCAAGTAAAAAAAGAAAATCTATCTATTACTCTATTTATTCATCAAGCATATCATCAGCCACTTCCTCCTCCTCCTCCTCTTCTAAAGGCATGCTAAAATAGTCACGTAGAGTTACTTTTACAACACATTGCCAATTGGAGTTACAAATATCTTCAACATAGAATACTTGCTCAGATTGACATGCCATAACAAATACTTCTTTTGTCTTCAAAGTGCGACCTTTATTTACCAGGGTGACACCATATTCATCTACTTTCACTCCTCTACCATAATTGTCCACATCCCACCATAAGCATTTGAACATTACAACTTTGTTATCATTCATATATGATAACTCCACAATATCCTCAATGACTCCATAATACTCCTTTCCACAATTTAGCTTTACCAGAACTCCACTACTTTGAGTTTTTCTATGATTCTCACAATCTTTTGTGTGAAAGATAAAACCGTTTGCTTTGTATCCTTTATAGCATATGGCTTCTCTTGCTGGACCTCTTGCTAAACATAAAAGTTGATGGGTTACTTGTTCATCTTTTTCTTTATACAAAGATGTAACCTGATTTGAAAAAGAAAATATATAGTTAAAAAAAATTCTTACATGACTTTAAAAAGTAGTATGTAACCTGATTAAAAAGTAGTATTTAATATTTCATCCATATTTAGGACTTACATGACTTTCAAACCAATCTGAAAATTCTTGATCATGTCGTTTTTGAACATTTCTTGGGTTCTCTTTTTCTAATATTTCTTTATGTTTGCTGCATTTATAAAGGCCAATAAGTTTTGAGCAATACTTCTAAAATAAAAGTTAAATATTATCTAAATACAACTATGCTTACCATATGAAAGGAGTAACTTGATCACAGTTCTTCAAAATATAAAGATGAGATTGCTTTATTTCTTCTAGACTCAATCTTCTTGTCACTTTACAATTTCTTGTGGGTCTTCCAGTTTGCTTGAAAATCGGTAGTACTTTATCCTTTGTTTCAACTTTATAACCATGAGTTATTGCTAATTATATGTGAAATAAATTGTACCTTCAAGGTGTTGTGTAAGATTATCATAAAAGGGAAATTATATGTGAAAATGTGAAGAATGATGGTGTGCTTTTCAGGTTGGTGCTATATTCACAAGTAAAGTGTCCATGGATAGTACTATGCTGTTGATGATGTTTTCTTTCCAGAGTGTCCTCCAGATTTATGATAAAAGATAAATTTTTTTATTTTATCATAATAAATGTATAACAAATAATAAAAAATAATGCAAACATCACTTTTTGTATAATGAATAATCCATGCAATCATCATATATACACTCACACTGTCTCATACTTTAGTAGTGTAACTAATAATATGTTATTTCTAAACTCATTATTCATAAGAAAATAATAATTATAAATTAATATTTTAATTATTATTTTCATATAGAAACATCTCCATAAGTAATAGTTTAAGTTTTTAAAATTATAATATCATATTATCATGCACCGAACGCATATTAGGTACTAATAAAATATGTTATCTCGGTGAGTAACTTCCAAAAATACCTGAGCCTAGCATAGATTTATCAAATTATAAATAAATGTATAAGGTGTGTGGAAAACAATAAAAAAATCCAAATCTATATGAACCTAGGGAATTGAATTCTATGCATTAGGCATATATATGTGGTGTCTAGGGATCCTAAAAGTTAAAGCAAAAAGAAATGAACATACATGCACTACTTAATTGACAGATAATTAACGACAAACGAGATTAAAGTGGTGGTACTTATAAAAGCTAGAAATTCTTTCATGCATGCCAAATCTACTTGAAGTAATTAACAGAATATTATAGAAATGAAATCTGAGTTGACAAAAACTAAGGATAAGTAGTTCAGAGAGTTAAAAAAAAAGCACTCAAACTTTAAAAAGAATAAATAATCTAAGGGTAATTTTTGCTAGAAGAAATGGTGTGGAATAGCAGAAAAGAATGTGAACAAGTGTTGGCTAGATTTGGAGATCCTAGAATACCAATAAAAAGAAAAAAAGGTCATATAAAGAATAAGCTTTTGGTTTTGTTGCTGTGAAGGAGAAGAGAGGTTACTTGTGGCAGAGTTTATGCCTCATGAAACTCTCTCCAAGCACCTCTTTCACTGTGAGTTCCATTCATTTTTTTTCTGTTTGGTTTTGTTAATTGTAATCATTTGTAACATATAGAGGGAATGAATGTTTTGAGATATGCCATGTTGTGTCAACAATTGCCATGGACTAGACATTTTGCATGAGAAGCTAAATGTTTTCAGAAATGTTAAGTTAATAACCACTGATTTGTGATTGTGATTTGTGCGAAATCCGTCTGGCAGGGGAGTCCCAGCCCATGGAATGGGCAATGAGGCTGAGAGTTGCCTTGTATTTGGCACAAGCATTGGAATATTGCAGCAGTCAAGGAAGGGCAGTATACCATGATCTTAATGCTTATAGAATTTTGTTCGATTAGGTAGTTAAGCTTCTATGAGCAGGCTTATTCCTTTTCTTAAGTCAGTATGTTTTATCAAGTAATGTATATGTCTACATGGTATCAATGGTGGACAGGATGGCAACCCTAGACTCTCTTGTTTTGGACTAATGAAAAACAGCAGAGATGGCAAAAGTTATAATACAAATTTAGCCTTCACCCCTCCAGAATATTTAAGGATAGGTAAGAACCAAATGAAATAAAATAAAATATTGAAGTACATATATATGTTTGGGATAAAGAAATGGAGGGGCTGAAAACCATTAAAAGAGCAGTGAGATTGCAGTACATGAAAAATTAAAATGCCACTAAACACAATTAAAATTCTTTAAGTTTAACAAAGAGTAAGCTTCAATAATAAAGAATACTTGCCTCAACTGGTTGACTTTGTTTCTTCAACAGCAATTTGGAAGCCATTGATACAATTGTTTGACCTATATTAAGCAATTAAGCAAATAAACAATATTACTAATGCAAATTAATATATTATAGAAATTCAGACTCTCAAAATAAAATATATATATATATATATCCAAGCTCTCAAAGTAAAGCTAGATACTCCTATTTGATATGAACTTTTGATTTAGGAAATAGAACAAACACTTGGTGTGCGAAAATTGAAAAGAAAAAAAAAACAAAGGATTAGAAGTCAAATTAGATAAACATAAATTGAATAAAACTCTAAAATAGAACAAACACTAAAATTGCATCACTAAGTCACAGTTATCTTTCTCTCACTTTTTTATTATGAATAAAAGAAATAGAAAAATCAAACAGAGTAGAGCAAATTACCGAATATATAGAACAGATTTACACAAATTACCAAATCAAATATGAGGAACAAATTCAAGAGCAATTAGGTATGACGAACAAATAAAAAATTACGAATTATAAAATAGATCAATAAAAAGCTAAATCAAAAAATATAAATTAGAGAATAGATCTAAGAATATGAATACTTACCTTAATACCTAAAGTAATAAGAAGCTTGAATATAAAAATTTTGAAATCTGAAGCATGAAAACAAAAATTAAAACAGATTTATGAAAGAATAAAAAAATCTTGAGAGAGAGAGAAAAACATACCTAACAAGACGAAGTTGATTTTGGAACTCAAGAATGAAACGAGATCTTGAGATTGAAGTTATACTGGAGCAATTTATGTCCGTTAACATGCATGGCTATACTTTCTCATCATCATTATACTGGAGCTGAAGAATGACTGAGAGGAGTGTGATATTTTTGACGGAGCCAAGGGAAAGGAGCAGTATGATGCTTTCTTATTTCTTAGTGAAATAAATTGGGGACCGTCAAAATTGAACAATAATTTTCGACGGTCAAGTTATTTATCAAAAAAAAATAGAAAAGTTGACATTTATAATATTTGTTAAAAATATATATTAATTTTGACATTTAATTATGATTGTTAAAAAAAAAGTGTTGAAATTGCTTTCTTTTCTTGTAGTGTCATGACCACTTAGAAGAGCGAACCATAGAAATCAAGCTTGAAAACTCTTCCTCTCAATTCTCATAATCTTATATTTGAATTTGATAAGTGGTATCGAATCAAATCTTATCTAGATCTTGAGGATTGTGTGGCTCTAAATTAGAGAACATATATACTTCATCTCTTCTCATAAATAATTGATCAAGGAATTAGTGATTGATTAGCTTAAGAGAAATTGAATTAACAAGAAATTGGGATTCAATTACCTAAGGTTGCCTGAAATCTTTAATTGCATGATTGAGCTAGAGGTGAAATTCATTGATCCAAAGAATTTAATATCTCCAATCCTTAACATTCTCTCTCATATTGTTTCCTTAATTTGTTGTTATTTCTTCTCTGTTTTCAATTAATTCATTGCTAGTTCATTTACTTCATTGCTATGTTATCTAATTCTCTATTTATGTTATTTTATTGCCTTTAGTTACTTTAATTTTTGTCATTTATATTTTCTGTCATTTACATTCAAGTCATTTATTGCTTTCATTTACTTCTTTATCAAGTCATTTCAATTCCAGTTTATTTTTCTTGATGAATCATCATCCAAATTTGAATCGTCTAACTAGAATAACTAATTCATCATTACTTGCTTAATTCATTAATTCTTGTGGGAACGATAACCATCTCACCTTGTTATTACTTGGTGCGATTCGGTGCACTTATCGATGAGTTAAGCATAGAAATTTAAAATTTAGAAGTTGAGTAAATATATTAAAATAAAAGAAGCAATTTTTTTATATAGTTTTACAAATTCAAAAAACATACAGCTATAGTTGTAAAATTGGATCAAACTGGTCAATTGAACTAAAAAAACTGATAAATCAAATTTTTAAATCGGTCCATATTATTATTCTGACCATTTAAAAAAATAAATAAATAAAAACTAAAACCCGAATTGGACCAATTAACAATAACCTGGGACCAGCAATACCAGTGTTCTTACACCAGATGCCTATGCCGCTAAGCTGCTGTTGCTTTTATTATATACTGATAATTTTAAATAAAGAGTACTAAGCAACAAGTTTTTTTTTTTAATCATATTATCTTTCTTTTATTTCAGCATATTTCTATATTAGTCTTTTAATAATATAAATTTTTAAAAGTTCTTTCATTAACTCCAAAATTTAATTACATAACCTTTTATTTTTAGCGAAATATATTTATTATTTTCAAAAAATTTTAATTTATTATATTGTCATCCATATTTAATTTATAAATTATTTAAATATTATTAGATTTGAGTGATGTAAAATATTATTTTTATTGCTCAGATGTTCAATAATAAATATTATATTTATTTATTTTTTATTTTAATTTTAATTTTTATCATTTTATATATTTATTTAATTATTATTATATTAATGACTCAACTGTTGAATTAGTGAACAAGTAAACCAATAATCTAATCGATTCGATCACGAATTCAGTTCTGACAACTATGCATACATCATTTAATTTTCAATAATATTTAAAATAATTATCAACACGAAAATTTTAAAAACAATTTATTTTTAAAATAATAGAAAAGCAATTTGACAAGTAGGATATATAGTACCTCAGGAATAGGGTTAGAAGTGAGCCGAGCTGAGCCGAGTTAGACCAAGCTCAAGCTCGGCTCACAAAATTGAGCTTGGCTCATGGCTCGACTCATTAATAATCGAGCATATTTTTTAAACTCAAACTCGACTCACCGAAAGCTCACGAGCTGGCTCGAGCTCACGAGCTGGCTCGAGCTCACAAGCTGGCTCAAATTATAGAAACATAGATACGTAATTTATAATTCTATATCAATAAATTATAACTTATATATTTTAAAAAATATTTAAAAAGATCAATTTTATATATTTCTATTTATCAATAAATTATAAATTTTTCATTTATATCCTACATTAAAATTATAAATTTTTTATTCATATCCTACATCAAAATTATATGTAAAAAATAAATATAAAATTTTAAATAATTAAGATCATTAATATATATATAATATTAAAAATATAGATTAAATGCATATAGAATATGTGTATATATATAATCGAGTCAACTCACGAGCTAATGAGTTGAGCTTATCCAAGCTCAAGCTCGGCTCATTTAATTTATAAGCTCAATTTCAAATTCAAACTTAGCTCACTAGCTCACGAGCTCAACTTATCGAGCTATTAACGAGTCGGGTTCGAGCTAGCTCATGAGCTGGCTTCACTCACTTCCAACCCTACCCAGGAAGGTGAAAGCATTTGTGTTTGGAGAGAACTTAATGTGAACGAGCTATACTACATGTGTATGCATTTATATAGCAATGAACACTACAAGAAAACAGGCTTTTTGCTACGCTTTTAAAGCGTAGCGAAAAGTCAAAAAAAGCGTAGCGATAGCTTTTCGCCACGCTTTTTGAGCTACCGGCACGCTTTTGAAAGGGTCACAACTGCAAGGGTGCCGGTTGCTCTATCGCCACGCTTTTGATAACCTATCGCCACGCTTTATTTTTTGCCACGCTTTAAAAGATCGCCACGCTTTAAAAGCGTGCCCATATGTGCCAAATATAGCTACGCTTTTAAAGTGTGCCAACAGCAAGATATGGCTACGCTTTAAAAGCGTGCCAATAGAGAGATAAAACGTCCCGATAAAGAGATATAGCCACGCTTTTTAAGTTGGGTGCCTAGATACAAACCTATTGCCACGCTTTTAAAGCGTGGCTATAGCTAAATCAAATTAAAAAAAAAATCTGATAAAATCCTACATAGGAGCACTCAAATTTATGTTCCTTCATTCAATACTTGGTAAAAGCTTACAACAATGTCATCTGTATACATGCAACAGCTGCGTACATGAAATTTACAAACAATAACAAAAATGAATTTCTAAGAGAATTAAGAATTATACAAGACACAAATTTTACAAACTCTAACTCTAATGGCTTTACTTTCTTTAGATGTTTCCTTCACTCCTCAGTTCTATTACCTAGTTGACCAAAGTCATTAGCCCCTGAAAAATATCATAAGAAGAGTGTTAGACTCTTATCACTTCTATATTTTTTGAACATTTAAAGTATTGACCAGACATTGCAAATAGCAAATCAACATTGTGATAGTGTGAACCAAACAATGCAGTCACCAGAATTTGTTCTCCAAAATAATGCCCTAACACTTATACATGAGTTCTTTTGGGAAAGTTCATATAAACTCTGCTTCCAAAGTAGTCCCACTTTCTTTGTATGCATGAACACATACATAGCAACATTATACCTGCCACAAGTATCTCATCAAAATCCAGAGGGAAGAAAAATAACTATTTCGTAATCATGATCCATATTTGTAATTTTACAAAGTTAACAATTTTGTAAAAGTTCAATTTTATTCATAAAATTGCTAATTTATAAAATATAAATGTGTTCACCTTGCTCAGATTTCATTTCTCCCCCTGGAACTTGTGCAACATCATTTGAATGTTTTGTCTACTTTATCCTGAAGTTCATGTTCATCTACACCAGGAATCAGCCCAGTTCTGCGAAAGTCATAGTACAGGTAAGATAAGTGAAGCTGATACAACAAGTCCAATTCACTAAATAATGCCACTTTAAGTAATCACAAGGAACTTCAAAGGAATCATCAGTCAGATTTGATATCAAATAAATAGCACACCTTTCTTGAATTCTCAAATAAATATCATTCTGTAAATCGTTCAACACATCGGCGTAAGGGCATGCAAATTCTTTGAATGCCCCATAACATTCTTTGGGTGGATAATTGGGTCCTTTGCATTTGCTTGTGATTATTGTGTGATTCGCGAACTCGAAATTCACAAAACAACCTGCAGATTCAGGGGAAAACCAGTATCATGAGAACAGCTTGGCCCAGATTCCATATATATTTTAATAGCAAGTAGTAACGTCTGCAATGAGTTTGCAAGCAAACCAAGACAAAATTGGCAACTATAAAATCATGATTCATGAGGTGATACTAGATGAAAGACATAAGAAAGTGATTAAGACACATGCCATGTGGTAGCACTTTCCACTTGCCTTGTGCATTTGATAATTGATATCACCAAACTCTAACCTTTCAAGCTTCAGCATACACAAAACAGTTAAAATGTCATGGTAAAACCAAATTGCAACATGCTGAAAATCCTCTACAGATCAGAGACACAGGTAATGCACTAGATTTGCATGAAGTGATGAAAATATACTAAGACATCCTATAAAGATGGATATCTCAAATAAGTAATCAACAGAACTGAAGTAGTTTAATAGCAATCGTTATTCAACTATTCATAAGTATTTGTGCTGTTTGTATAACCTGTCTGTAACCAACTAACCATGTCCAGAACAGCTACGAAGGTCGACACTGAATCAAGAAAACCAGGTTAATATTTATTTATCAAATAAACTAGTTACCTTTTTAAACTAAATAAGTTAGTATAGAGGAAATGCTGTCCCATTCTGTGGTCAAGACTTGCCACAAAGCCCCTAAGTCTGAACCCAATATATTTTTAAAACAACGTCTAGTCTTACCAGTTCAGCAAAGCTTTACTAGAAAGAGATAATGTATACATAACACTCGTCAAAGAATTATATAAACAGATAGAATAAAATTGGTATGACCTCTACAAGAAAGTTTATACCTTGATTGAATTTGCGAGTGGCCCAACCATCCACAGCATCACATACGAAAGAATAACCAATAGTGTAAGCTTTTCAGGTTCATAATAATTAGTATCACAATTCATAATATCATCATCTCTTCCTAGAGAAATTAGCATATGTGTAATAAATTAAAAAGATAAGTATAATTCGTCACTTAATAAAACAAAATAAAATTCATGCAAATATAGAAAAAGTAACAAAAATGTTACAAGACCACATGCAACTGCAATGTCCGACAACTGAACGTGGACTCCATGGCCTACCATTCATTAATAATTGTTCTTTTTTTCTATAGATATAAATAGATATAAATCCACTGAATTTCAGCAACAAATTAAAGTTGAAAGAAACAAAGAATGAATAATCCATAGCTTCTAACCTCATCAAATAATTGATGGGCCAAGAAGAAATCTCCACACTTTTTCTCCCTTGAGCAAGAAAATAGCAAAACAATGTAATAGTAACTCCTCCTTTCAGCAACAAAAAACTTTGTTTCTTTTATTCTACTTACAAAGAACCCCTTCTTTAAATATCACCCTTAAAATTAACTATTGGCAATAAAATAACATTGACCATGCTCGACTTTATTTGATTTAAAAAGCATACACTGACCTGAAAAAGAAATCGAGAAAAATCAATATATCATTACATAGTATACGAATAGCAAAAAGGTTGCACCAAATCTGATCTTAACAAATTTTAGTTAGTCCACTTTGCAAAATATGTAACAAGGTCCCCTTGCCCAAAATATATGTGATGGGTGGTGCTTTGCTGTGTCAACAATCGATCATGGTTTTTAAAGAAATAAGAGTTGTAGCCAAATGAAAAGGATGGATATAAAATAATGGGCACAAGTAGTGTGACACCAAGGGAAAGAAGAGTTGGTCCCCAAAGCAAACAATTAAAAGCAACAACAACATGAGGACACCCCCTCGCTGTGCGGACAATTAAAATCATTCTTTCTATTCTACAATTTGAGAAGAAACCAAATAGCCAAATATTCACATTGCGAAAATTATTCCAAAGAGAGGTAGCTAGATGGCTAGCAATTTATGAAATAACATAACCAAACAAAAGTGACATTGAATTTTTAGGACTAATTCTGCATACTAGTAGGTGAAGTATTAAATTACCATGACAAAATCTCAGGGTACAAACCTCTAAGCAAGAGAAAAGGTTTTATTTATAGACTCCAATATGTTTTAATAATTCTGAGGCCAGAAATTTCAATGCTTAGGAATCAAACAAGGTTTTATTCTGTTGCATTTTCAAATTGGCATCACTTACCCTCAGAGAAGAAGGAAATTCATTCCAAAAGATCTACCAAGAATTCTCTTCATTTCACATTTTCTCACCAACATTACACACTAAATTATCAACCAATTCAGGAACAAAATCACGAACACAAACTACAAAATAGATAAATAAATGAAGGGATAAATAACAAAAATCAGTTACCTTCTCTTTTCTTCTTCGTCTTTTTTGAGCTTGTGATGGTTCGCAACGACACTAGGACTGCGCGATTTAGGAGGAGGAGGAGAGGGCGAGGAAGTGCTTCTGCTTCTGTGCCTTGTGTGGCGCCTTGGCGAAGACGGTGACTGCGTTCTGCTTCTGCGGCGCCTGTGGCTAGGGAATCGGCTTCTTCTCCTGAAAATTCGGAACTAATCCCATGATTCAAAAGCAAAGTTGAAACGGAAACCAAGACATTGGAAATGGAATTGCAGAAGAAGAAGATTGATAGAGGACCTTGAGGATGTTCGATCCCTTCGAGAGTGAGAGTGAGCATGATGGTGAGAACCAGGGGAACGAGAGTATCTTCTTCTGTGGGAAGGTGAACGCGAACAAGACAAGCTCCGAGCCATGGATGAGCGAATTTTTAAAACCTAACTCGGTAACTCGTCGCCAACTCGCAAATCCTCACTCACTTATCACCATTGATAATGATTTAGGGTTTACCTGCTCTTAAAACCAGCAATGAAGCATCGATGGAAAGGCCGCTGCACGAGGAAGGGATCGGCGCCAGAGAGAGCTGCAGCGGAGGGGTTAGGGGTTAGCAGCGACGGAAGGGAGCGGCAGCAGAGGGAGCATCGACAGAGGATTTGCGACGGCACAACGAAGAGGGGGTTAGGGTGAGGCACAATGAAGAGACTGTTAGGGTTTGGGTTTGAACGAGTTAATGTTTGAAGAAGGAGTTCTCTGAAACAGCTTAGGGGTCTTTGAATGAGTTAGGGCTGAGGCATATCGAAGGGTTATCTGAAAAACTTTAGGATTAAGCAGGCACGAGTTCTTTGAATTTTTTTTTGGGAAACCTTTTGGCTACGCTTTTGAAGCGTGCCAAAAGACTTGTAGAAACAGCTACGCTTTAAAAGCGCTACAATAATAAAATTCTGTCGCCACGCTTCAAAAGCGTGCCGGTTTCTCTCTATGGCTACGCTTTTTAAGCGTAGCAAAAAAAAACGTGGCCAAATTTCGAATCAATTGCCACCCTCATAAAAGCGTGGCCATTGACCCCTTTCGCCACGCTTTTGAAGCGTAGCAAAAAAAACGTGGCCAAATCTCTATTCAATCGCCACCCTCATAAAAGCGTGGCTATTGACCACTTTTGGCCACGCTTTTAAAGCGTGGCAAAAAAAAAGCGTGGCCATAGGTCTTTTTTCTTGTAGTGGAATAATGTTACGGTGTCCTTGTTATTTTATATTTTATTTGTTTATTTATTTATATACACACTTTGTGATAGAATTTGTGATGACACTCATTAAATGTATTTTTTTCACTTAAGATCTTAGCTATTTAGAAATTTATTATGCCTAGTTTTCATAAAATAAGATACTATTATAAATTATTTATCTTTTTATTTATTCGTCTAATAATGTATTTTTCTAGGTAGTGTATGATTATATAATAAATTATATTATTTATAATAATGTTAAGTCGACTTTGGTTATATGTACCAGAATTTTGCAAGATATCTGCAATGCCATCGTCAATTCATAATATTCATACAATTATTAAATAGTCATTTAATAACAATAAATCAGGCTACCGTTTAATTTATTATCTTACAATAAATATCATAGTCAATAATGTGTGTTCATACTACCTCTCAATTTGTATAGTACTATTTTCTTTCTCTCTTTATATATATCAAATAATTAACTTGATGATTTTCGCATCTGATCTTAGTTCCTTAAGAAAAATGGCTTCCAAAAATGCAATACTCATTTTAGGGCTCTTATTATTAGCTATGGTTGTTCTCATTCCTTCAAAGATAGCTACTGCTAGAGATTTTCCTGAAATAATTTCCTCTAACTCTAAAGCAGGTGATTAATTATTTGACATTTGCTTTCAATATAAAATGGTTGTTCTCTCACATATGTTTGAGTTGAATTATAAAAATCACATTCTCTATAATTGGCTATGATATTGTATAAATATTTAAAAAATGATTTATTATCATTTATGAACAAAATAAAGTATAAGTTCAATCTAAAGTCATGCACGGATGTTTTTTCTGGTGGACCATCGAGAGAGATTCTATCTCTCATCTTATAAACTCTTTACCCTTTTTATAAGATTCTATGCAAAGTTATTATGTTGCTTATTTGGTGAATTAGTGCCTTAATAAGTTTCAAGAAAACTAAAATGTTCATTGTATATTTAATTAATTTGCAGTAGAAATATCAAACTCCTCAAATGATAAGGAAGTAGAAAGTTCTGGTGGAGGAAGAGAAGTTGACCAGCTTCCAAAAGGTTGCCATCATTGCTGCCCCCGGGTGCCGCGATTCTGCACTGTTTGTTGCAACAAACCTCCTAGCGATAACAACTTATGAACATTATTATATGCTGTGTGTGTAAACCTTCTTAATAAAATATTGAAATAAGAGGAAAAGAATAAAAATTATATTATGATAGAAATAAAAGAAGATTAAGCCATTTTTTTATTATTACCTCTCTCTCTCTCTCTCTCTCTCTCTCTCTCTCTCTCTCTCTCTCTCTCTCTCTCTCTCTCTCTCTCTCTCTCTCTCTCTCTCTCTCTCTCTCGAAAAAGAAGCAGCCAAAAAAAATAATAATAAATTCCACCGAGTAAATTAAAGCTTATATCTATACCAATATATAAAGCCAATACCAGAGTTTGGTGTCCAATTTTTATAGACACAATTTGCCCTCAAATAATTCATTTTACAAATTAAATTTATGGACAAAATAGTAATAATACATTTTTGTTTATAATTAAAAAAAAGTCATTAACCCATTAAATAACTGCTGCAATCGTGAGAAAATTAAATAACTGCTCCACTTATAAATATTCCTCACTGTTGTCGATCATTTTTCCTGCATCTTGCTATCTTTTGGTTCTGACATGCATTTACTAAGAAAGGGATACCTGCAAATCATCGTAAGAGGATTTGACAAGGAAGTTGATACAATTTCTATGCCAATTCCCATTGCCAAATACAGGTACTTTTTGAAAAATAATAATAGACGTCATGATAATACAAGTGATTGGTATTTTATATTTACGGTTTATTTTATTTTTGAGTACTAATTTTTAATTTTTTTAAAAAAATTCAAAGGATAAGTACTCTTTATCTTATTCTATTTTTACATCTAAAGTTTGTATTTTTTTTGTATAATTATAGATCGAGCACTACTACTCAAATATATTCTATAGTACTAAAATTTATCTATAAATATATTTTATATTTATTAAAATTTATCAATATTTTTTTTTGCATTGTTTGATACGTGTTATCAAAATCTATGTTTATTAATTGATACGTATTATTAAAGTCTATGTTTATAATTTCCTAAACTATCTAAACTATTAATTATATAGAGTATTGAATTTGACATTTATTTATAAAGAGTACTAAAATTGACCTTTACTAATTTTTTAAATTATTGCGAAAAGATTAATTAATTTAATATTATTCATTGTCATATGATTGGCATATAAAAGATGTAAAAAAATTTAAACTTACCAATGGTAGAATGAAAAATCTCTACGTATATTTTGTTAATTTTTTTCTTTATTTTTAATATATTTTATATTAAAAAATATTATTTTTTATTAATTATTAGATTGACATATAACACAATAAATATAATAAATATAGTAAGATACGAACTTTGTTAATTGATTTTGTTAATCTCTTTCTTATTTTTAATCTATTTTATATTAGATAATATTATTTTTTATTAATTACATTTAAATGTCTTAAAGATAAGAACTGTGTTATATATTTTTCGTTATTTCAACTTTCATGATTATTTCGTTCTCTTTATTTTTCTATGTCATAGGCCAAGTAAGTTTTAATTTATTATTTTTCTTATATATATATATATATATATATATATATATTCTATTTTAAAAATTATTTTATTTTTTTAGGTTTTCTAATATGTTTTATTGTATTTTTCTTTTACTTTAAAAATTTTATGGTCTGAAGATCTTCTGTTAAACGATTCTAACCATATGATCAAGGAAGAAGTTCAAGATAATAAGTTTGAATTTTGGTAATTTATTGAGTCTAATTGAAATAAACACATTGAAATATAATAAACAGAATCGTTAATGCAACATTTATTAATGAATAATTACTAAAAAAAATATTATCTATACCAATATATGATGGGATATGGAATTGTGGTATCCAATTTTTTCTTTTCTTTTTATTTTACCCCTGTTTTCTTTTTATTAAAAATTGGCTTTATCCTATGACAGGACTTAAAAACAGATTTCAATAAAAAAAAAAACTGCTACTACGTACTCAATTTTTTTTATTTTATTTTATTTTTTTAAAAACTGGCTTTAACCGACGACAGATTTAAAACTGATTCACTTTCAACCCACGACAGAATTTAAAGTTGATTCACTTTCAATAAAAAAAACTATTAATACGTACTCAATTTAAATACCGATTCACTTTCAATAACAAAAACTTCTGCGCCTTCAATCAATCGTACTTTACTCAAGAGAGTTAAATATCTGTTTCACTTTCAATCATGCTCTTGCAATCATTCTTTTTCTTTGTGTCTTGCTACCTTATGTTCTGACAAATATAATTGAAAAATTCAACGAATCAGCAATCATATTATATCAACTAATATAATTCCTATTCCAAATCCATTGTCAAGTACAGAATTAACTACAATTAGACAAATGGTAAGAACCACCCATCATCATCATCATCATTTTGTTTCAGGCAACATAAAACTTAACATGTATTATGATAATTTAATTTTTTCGGCTATAAATTTAATTTTTGTTTAATATCTGTATTCTACTCTTTGAAAAATCTAGAATTGAAAGCGCATGATAATGAAGTTGGTCCAAATAACAGACGTCATAGTAACATAATTGGTTAGTATTCTATATCAAAATTGATTAAATTAATACACTATTTATATATTTCTGATGCTTATTATTTAACTTAAAAAAAATTACATATATAACAGAGCACTCTTTAATAAAAAATACAAAAAGTTATTAAAATTTGGTGTCCAATTTTTTTAGACTTCGTATATCCTTACATAATTTATTTCATAAAATAAATTTAGTGGACAAAATAATAATTTTTTAATATTTCATCTTTATCATATAGTATATAAATAATTAAAAAATTAAAATAAACAATGTATTCATAAAACTAATAATAACAAATAGAATAAAGAGAAAAAATATTAACATAACGCTTATTTTTTGTCATGTGTATTTTTTAATTTGAGTGATTAAATATATTTTACAAAGTAATAACTATAAAATGAAAATAAATTTATTGCTCTAAGTTATTAAAAGAAGTATTGAGTACTCTTTAACTAAAACTTTTATTATAAATTTATTACAAAAAAAAATATATTTATGTTTCAAATTAATATAGATGCTTGGGATAAAATATTAAAAATAAAAAAATATGCATTTGCATTCTCATATTAAAAAAATAAATGAAGTCATTTTAAACACAAAAATACTACGTTATAAGATAATTATAAAAAGTTGTCAAACATAATAATTTTATTATCAAAATAATATTTATATATTGTGTTAAATTAATGTAACATAATGATTTTTAATATACTTTAATTTAATTTTTTTAGTTTTTATTTTAATTTATATATTTTCATATTTTAAAATTTTGGTAATAATATATATATTTTATAATTTTAAAATAAAACTAGGAGAATTCTGACTTAAATACAAACATAATAATGATAGAAGAAGAATACAAGAATATTGATATTTTATCTCATGTATTTAAATACATGGCATAAATAAAAATTAATCCTTCTTATTATAAAATTATTTTCCATTTAAAAATTTAACAAATGCCAAAATTTGATCACAGTAAAATGGGTCATAACTTTATAAAAAATCTAAATACTATATTAAATATTACAAACAATGATTGGATAAATAATTTTCAAATTCTAAAATTAAAAACATAGATAACGCTTTACATATTTATATGAGTTACTGAATCAATTTTTATTGAATAACTATCTTAAAATACCCTTACCACTACCAACATAATTACTTCCTCCACCGCCACCACCAACACCAACACCACCGCCACAACCTCCACCACCAGCACTACCAGCACCACCACCAACACCGCCGCCGTCCCCCTCCCCCTCCCCCCTGTCCCCTTCCTGCCTCCCTGCACCCTCACCCCCACCCCCACCCCCGCCCCGCGTTCCCTCCCCTCCCCCTCCCCGTTTTCCCTTCCCCGCACCCCCACCCCCACCCCCACCCCGCGTCACCCCCCCTCGCCATCTTCCCTTCCCAGCACCCCCACTCCCACCCCGCGTCACCTCCCCCTCCCCGTTTTCCCTTCCCCGCACCCCCACTCCCACCCCGCGTCACCCTTCCTCCCCGTTTTCTCTTCCCAGCGCCCACACTCCCACCCCGCGTCACCTCTCCCTCCCCGTTTCCCCTTCCCCGCACCCACACTCCCACCAGGCGGCCCCACCCCTTCCCCGTATCCCCTTCCCCCCACCCTCCACCTCCACCACCACCAGAGAAGCAGAAACAAAGCAGAAAATCAACAAATCCAACACAAATTTAACACAAGCAAAAATAGAAAGCAACAAATCAACAAAGAAGAAGAAGAAGGTGATGGTGGTGCGGTGCGGTGCCGGAGGGCGGCAAGGCGGCGGCGGGACGGTGAGACTGCGGCGGCGGGACGGCGGCTTCCCTTCCCCCTTCATCGTCATCATCATCAGAGTTCTGGAGGAGGAGGAGGCGACGACGAGGTCACGGCGGCGATGACGGAGGCTCCCCGGCGCCGTCCCGTCCCCCTCTTCCCCTCCCCTCCCCCTTCGTTTCGTAACCCTTTTCTTCTCCCACCCCCAACGCGTTTTTACGCGTTTTCTTTTTTTTTTTTAATTTTATAATTTTTATTATTAAAATAGGATAGGGGTAGTTTAGGAATAAAACAAAAAAATTTATTGAAAAGGACGATTTTAATACGAAAAAAAACATTAAGGACGACTTTAATGGCAAAATAACAAGAGTGACGAATTCGATTCTGGCACTAAACTTAAGGGACCAAAATCGTACTTACCCCAAATAATAATCATGAGACACATAACATTATTTATTATTAAAAAATATATTAATTTAATAATATTAAATATGTAATAAATTCCTAATGTGAAATGTTAAAATATAAACATAAAAAATAAAGATAAATTAGAGTATAACAAATAAATTATTTTTAAAAAAATATTTCTGCAATCTTAACGGACAAAATACTCAACATATTGTTAATTTATCATAATAAATTAAAAAAATAAATTTAAAAATGTCACAAATTAATGGACGATATTCAAACTTTGAAAAAAATCAATGAAAAAAATATAATAGAAGAATATTATTTTTAAAATATTCTCTGTTTCAGAATAAAATTAAATAAATTTAAAATAATTAAAATCACCTTTATACGCGACATAAAAGTTAACTTTAATCATGATAACTAATTTTAATCTTATGAATTCAAATTATGCTTATTATCTGTATTGCTCTTTAAAAATATAGGTCTGGAATCACATTATAATGAAGTTGTTCAAGTAAAAGATGTGGTGATGTCCTAACTGGTTAGTACCCTATATATTCAAAACATGTAATAACGTCGTTTTAAGTCATTTTGCCTATACATTAAATCTTAATATAGAAGATTAACAAAATTAATTAACTTAATTTACGCGATTTGATTTGGTTTCTGAGAACTAATTTTTAATTCTTTTAAGATAATCTAAAACATATTAAGTTTGTATTTTTTTTTGTATTAGTGTAGTTCGAGACATACACCACTGCTACTAATTCAATGCCTCAATCAATCTCTTATAATGAACCAGTTACAAACAATACTAAAAGCCATGCAAATATGAAGTTAGTACTCACTTACTCTACCTATATTTTTAATATTTTATCTTCATCGCATAATATTCATTTAAAATATTTTTTGTATTGAATAAATTAAGAGGTTTGATATTGTGCACTACTATATAAAATGCCTAATGTTAAACAAAATTATGAATTCTATAATAAAAAAATAAAACAAATAATTAACAAATACTATAAATTTTAAATAGGCAATACATTCATAAGACTAATAATAACAATAACTTTGTAAAAAAATTTGGTAACAACATATATCTTTTAAAATTAAATAGTAAAATTAGAAAAGATCTACCTTAGACACAAAATAACAACTATTGTAAAATAGTACAAAAATATGTCTTATTTTATCTCATGTATTTATTAATGTATTGTATAAATTATATGGATCCTTTTTATTATAGAATCTTTACCCAATTAAAAATTTAATAGATAGTAAAATTTGGTCATGGCAAAATGTGTTCTAATTTTTTAAAAAATATCAAAATACTATATTAAATATTATAAGTCAATAGGTAACTAAACTAAAAATTCTCAAATTAAAAATATAGATAACATTGTATATATTTTTATGAGTTACCGGACAAATTTTTATTGAATAACTAATTTAAGTACAAACTAAAAAAATGCTACTACAAATATTATTTAATATTATTTAATGGCAATAACCGTAATACACATAACATCATTTAGTGATGAAAAATAAATCTTACTTAAATTACAGTAACTAAATAATAAGTCCTTGATGATAAAAAAATTATCAAATTAAAATTTAATAATGTATGGAATATAACATAAACACAAAAAAAAAAAAACAAAATAAAGTACAATGAATAAACTAATTTTTAAAAATATTTTCGCAATTTTAACGGACAAAAACTTTATCATATCGTTATTTTGTCATAATAAATTTAAAAAATTAAATTAAAAATATTATAAATTAATAGACGACAGTCAAAATTTTTAAAGAAATACAATAGAAGTATTATCATTCTGAAAATACTTTTTGTATATTTTAGAATAGTTGAGAATAAAAATTTACTCTATCGAATATTTCACCTCATATATTACCTAAAACTTTAAACTATGATGATTTTATATTACCTCTTTATTGTGTGGTTTTATAATTTAACATTTTAAAGTGTTTTATAATAATTTTAATTTTAACAAAATATGATATAAATAAGATCACGTCAATATTAAAATAAAAAAATATTTATCTAATAAATTTGAGAAATAAATAATATATTAACAGAAAAATAAAATTAATTTCTTAAAAACAATAGAAAAGCGGCTAAACAGGTGAGCCGCTAGTATATATTAACAGCAATTGGATAAAGATTTCGTTAGTGATACTGAATGCCAAAAATTTATTTATGTATGTATGTATATATATAGATTCCAATTTTTTCTGAAAAATGTGATAAGAAATAACCAAAAGCCAGTTGAAAATTACGTTACAAACTAATTGTCACATGTTAATAGCACATTATAATTTTCTTTTTTTTTTTTTAATGTTGTGCTTTTCTAATAGATTTCAACTTAGAAAAATAATTAGAAGTTTTAATTTATCTTTTTATTATTCTTTTAAGTTTTAAATAAATAAAAATTAAATGTATATTAGTTTTTAAAAGCCATAAAAAATAAAAAAATAAAATAAAATTTGTCGTTTAAAACTAAAAATAAATAAATAAATAAATAATGGGTTAAAATACCTAATCAATTTTTGTACCAATTCAGTTAGGTATGGACCTATGTTATAAGTTGTGGGAGCAAGTATCCTAACTAACATTTTAAAGAATATAAGAAAGTATATATACAAATATATATGTGTCTCATTGAAAAATTGTATTTGTTTTTACATTAAAAAATATTTATTAATTTTTGTGTCAAAATATTATTATATATATTTCTTAACTTTTAGAATTAAATTTTAAAACACTAAAATAATTTTAAGTGTATTTAATTACGTAATATCATATCATAAAAATAACTATTTTTTATATTAATTGCATTCACGTAAATATTCATTCAAAAGAATAGATGTAGTTAGACAATTGTATAAAATATTTTACACTGACAATATATTAAAATTAAACTCTAATTTATATCTAAAAGTACAAGATATGAAAATATATATTAAATCAATTTAATAAAAGCTAAAATATTATTGTAACATTATTTAAGTAATGGATTTATTTAGTTTAAGTTTAATTATATCCTTGAATTTTTTTTCTACTCAACTGTAATATTTATTAGTAAATTGAAAAATTTTGTACTAAATATCTATATATTTTAATAATTAGTTCTCAAACATAAATTGGAGTAAAAACTAATTGAAATAATAATGCATTTTGTATTTTTATCTATCTAAATAACTAACTCTATTATTATTATTATTATTATTATTATTATTATTTGAAATTAATTTCCGATCTTTCTTTTATTAAATGATTGAATAATTATTAAATAATCTATAAAATATATAATGAGAATATGAGAGATTTGTTATACAATTTTTTTTCTAAATACTTTTTATCATATATAATTCATAAAAAAATATATTTTAGTTTCATTATCGATTAGAAGGTAATCTGTTTATTATTGTTTTAATTAATCTCATTTATTATTATTACTAGTAGTATTATATATTTAATTTATAAGAAGATGAATTAATAATCACATTATTACTTATCAATATTGATAATAAATAAATAAAAATTATTTAATATTTAATATTTTATGTTATTTATTTTTATATACTTTGATATATTCATAAGAATTTTTTTTATTATTTTTATATATCATATGTTTATTTTTACTGCTTACAATTTTTAGATCTGTCACTATATACGGTGAAAACTGTTAATAAGTTGAAATCTATGAATTAATACTTCTTTGTTCTTTAAGAAACACCTTTATGAAAATATAAGTTCCGATATTTATTCCCTTGTTATAGACTTGCCATTAATCATCAAGATTTGAGTTTCAATATATAATTTTCTGGAGAGTGATACCTTTTGACCCATTAATATTGTATGTTCCAATCTAATCTTCAATATCATTCTTTAGTCTTTACAAATTTCCTTTAGTGTCTAATCAAATTGAGAATGACCCTCCTGATTTTCTTCTGAGTGTGTGGACTTTATATACGATCGAATTGATATGTTTCTTTTTATTTGTTTAAATTTTTTGTAAAGAGTGATTTTATGATATAATATTAAAACTTATATAGTCACCAAAAAAAATTAAAACTTATATAACTACAAAGTTTGGACTTTGATTTTTATTAAATTTTAAAAGAAAAAGTTTTTAACATAACACATCTTAAAAATATGAGAGAAAACTGAAAGAAATATTGTATATTATTAAGTCACAACTAGAAAATGGATTAATATAGGTAGATTTAGTCTTTATTACAGACAGATTTTTGGTTACTGACGGATTTTGTCTCTCTATAAAAGTCCTGTCGAAAATTATTTACCGACGGATTTTTTTCCGTTGGAAAATTACCGACGAATTTTTACCAGTTACCAACAGATTTTACCTCTATAAATTCTCCATCCATTTCCTTGAGGCGACGAACTTTTTGACGGATTTTTCATCTGTAATTATAGAAGAATTTTCAGACGGATTTTTTGTCTGTAATTGCAGACAAATTTTCAGACAGATTTTTCGTCTGTAATTACAGACGGATTTTCCGACAGATTTTTCGTCTGTAATTTGAACCTTGGAAAATCATCTCACACTCTGATTATAGACAGAAAATCCGTCTATAAATCTGTCAGCAAGGTAAAATAATTTTTTTTAAATTTTTTCATTGCAAAATACACCTGTTTTCATACAAAATAAATATAAAAAAACTCAACTCAACTCATATAAATTATATATTGTTTTTTTTTTCTTTGAGATATATGAAAAATAGATTATCTATATAATATTTCTTTGCATATAACTCTACTTATTCAATACTATACAGTTATACATCCATATGGAGTGAAAATTACATCCATGTCTCAGAAACATTAGTAGAGTAGCATCTTTAGAATTTTCTAAAATTTCTTGAACAATGCAAGCTAAGCTAGAGACCACTCACACTACTAGAAAACTAGTTATTACAGACAGATATTTCCCACAGATTTTATCCCACGGAAATACAGACGGAATTTCAGAGGAATTTTTAGTCGGAAAACAAAAAAATAAATTAGCATAAATTACAGACGGAAAAGAGAATCCGTCGATAATTCTGTCGGAAAAATTAATTTTTTTCGTAGGAAATGGTTACAGACAGATTTTTCGTTTGTAATTAAATGAACAAAAATGCTGCATTTTATTAAATTATTACAGACAGATTTTCCATCTGTAATTTAAAATTTTCCGTCGAAAATATTAACTTAAACCTAAACTCTACTTCTATCCCCTCGAGCTTCACAGTCCACACTCCAAACGTGCTTCAGAGTCATCTTCCTCTCCATTCACACTCCAAATCTTCCATCACCGTTGTTCCATCACCACAGTCTTCCACCGCATTCTTCCATCATCAACACCTTTGGGACTTCCATCACTCTCGTCATCGTCAATCATCACTCTCGTTAAACCTAACTCTACTTTTATGAGTATAAACTTTAATCCTCCTTCAGTGACTTTTTCTTCTCTTCAAACCCTACATTGATGGTGAGTACTTGAATTTTCTACTATATTTTCTTCCAGTTAGTTTAATTGCTGCTTGATTTCATTTCCGATTTGGGATTAAGCTAGCATTTTCCTTTGAGTTTGTAATTTATTTGGTTGCTGTGATGAATTTTTATTTAATAAAAGCATTTCGAATGATGCATGTAAGCTGTTTGATGAAAAGCCTCAGAAACGAGATATTGATTTGAAATGACACATTTGGCAATGGTGTTTTGGTACTACATATACCTTTTCTTGCTCACATCATTTTTTAATTATTTTTTTTGTTTTCTTCATTCTGTTATGTCACTTTGCAGGATTGGCATTTGACAAATCTGGAAGATGTTTAGGCCGTGGTGGAGGGTAAGTTTTTTATATTTTTTCTTCTGTATAAATTAAATAATGTAGATTTGTTTCTATGTCATATAAAGTCTTTGTTGTAAAGAAATACCTAATCTAAGTAGATTAGTTATTCTGGTCTGCTTTATGTTACTAACCATTCCCAAACCCAAAACCATGATTTTGTGAGCCAAATTGTAACAAAGTCTTAATCATTGAGAAGAAGGCTCTTAAATTTAGTTAAAGGGTTGAAGTGATTGTGATACAATGGTTTTAGTTTTTAAAACTTGCACAGAGAGAGAGAACAAAAAAAGAAAAACGGAAGCAAGGAATCTGTTCTGAGGGTTATCTGAAACTGTAGGTCGATCTTGGACGAAATCTTCTGTACTGATCGGCGATGACGTGTCCGGCGTGTGGGTGGTGGCCGGAGTAGTCGCGTCCGACTGGTAATGCTGCTGATCCTCTGTCACCGGAGGGTGGTGGTACCTGCAAGGGACTCCAATGCTTAAGTTAGCAAGGGTATTAAGCAGGTTTTTAGTAGAATCAGAGTATGAGTTATATCTGGGTGCTCCAGTGTATTTATAATGGTGAGAAGTGACCTTTTTTAGATAAGATAAGTTAGTTATCGTTATCTTATCTTATCTTTGAGCGAGGTCATCTTATCTTCAAGGGAACCGCCCTTATCTCTATAGGCATGGGCTGCCTTATGATTTGGGTCGTGTTCCTCTATTTGGGCCCTTTATTGGGCTTTCCTGGCAATTTGGCCGAGCTCTTTGAGAAGAGGTCGGATGGTCTGACCTGAAGAGGTCGGTCGCTTTGTCGCTAAACATTCCGGATCGGACAGTTCGACCCAGGGTATGAACAGTGCCCCTGCTCGAGCTCGGTTTTTATTTTGAGGTCGAGTCTTAGTTTTGGGACTTCGATCCTTCTCTGGTGAAGCTGAACTCGAGCATCTGTCGACTTCCTCTCTGTAGAATATTTTTTGAATGCGGAACATTTTCTTAAGCGCGCGCTTTTGTATTAGCACTCTGATCTTGGGAATGTGGGAAGGTTTAATACCCTCATTAATTGATTTTTAATGCCCCGTTTCCCTTGGCTCTTTTATTTTGAACTTTACACACAGAAAACGGTTTCTCTTCTCTGTTTTACTTGTAACTTCCCCCTTTTCTTTCTCACTTTCTGTTTTTGCATTTTCGCGTTTCTTCTAGCGACGTTGCTTGGCGATTGTTGGTGCTCTCTTTTAAAGGCAATTCCGGATTCTATCTTCCATCTTCAACTTCTTTGAAGCTTTCTCCTTTTTCCAGGTTGGTTTTACTTTTCTGCTTCTTTACTTCTTTCGTCGCTGTGCCTTCGGTTCTTTGGTAAAGCTTTGATTTTTCCTTTGAATGCATGCTAGAAAGTTTGAACCTTTTCGCGTCGTTATGCTCGATTGTTGTTGTGATGCGTGTTTCTGGCATTTCTCCTAATGATTGAGGTTTTTTAGGGCTTTGCATGTTTTGCTGCCTTTTTATTTGATTTTGTAGCTTTCCGGAATAATGGCTTCGTTTGATTCTTTTGAAAAAGGTTGCGTCTTTGATGTCCTTGATGGGAAGCAGAAGCTGGTGAATTAAAAATTTATTAAAATAGTTACGTTGCAAGTATAGTTCTTAACTCACCGAAAATCTGCCTATCAATTTAGAAATATGTCACAGAGAGTTTAAATTAAAATTACTGGGAGTTTTAAGTCCCAGGTCGTCTCCCAACGAGTTGCAGAAAAGTGTGCTGTTTTATTAATCAGATGTTCCAAGAAGTTGAGCTAAGTAAATTGGAATTTAAATTGAGGAATTTTAATTAATATAAATAAAAGCCTTGACTGGGAATTGATTAGTTAGAATCTCTATCATTGATGGAGTGATTTTTAAGATTGATTTATAATTAATGGTTACTCTGTTTGGTTATCCTTTACTAGGTAAGGGAAAGTCAAACAAGTTGGAATGCCAGATCTGTTCACGAGTTACAACCCACTTAATTCAAAGGGATTGGCGTTGGTGACAGGATAGCAATCCAACATTTAACCCAACTACAAATTTTTCCTTCAATCCTTCCAACTCAAGAGTTCCTTTTAATCAACTCCCCATCAAGTAATGAAACTACTCACACATTGTAACTAAAGAATCCATGGCACATGAAAGGGAATTAAAAGAAGACATGATTATTGGAATTGAAATTGAATTAAAAAGAAATAATCCTTGCATCAATTAATCATAAAAGTATCTGAATGACAAAATTGAACATAACAAAGAACATGGAAGAATAAAACCAAGTTAAGAGAACAAACTAGAATGATGAAGTCTTGATGAGGAAATAACTCTTCTCAATGTTCCAATGCTAACACCAATTGAAAATCCAAATTCTAAAAACTAGAGAGAAAAATCTAAGAGAGTGAAAAACTAGATCTAAAACTACTGAATGAATATGTGTGTTGTTTCTGCATATTCTCTGACTCTAGTCTGCTGTTCCGGGCCGAAAACTGGGCCGAAATAAGGTCCAAAATTGCCCCCATCGAATTCTGCAGATTATGCAGATCGCGCATGTCACGCGATCGCGTCATCCATGCAGACGCGTCGCTTGCACTTTTTCCTCTCCACGCGTTCGCGTCGTCCATGCTACCGTGTCGCTTGCGCTTTCCAAACCACGCGGCCGCGCAAGCCATGCGGCCGCGTCACTGCGATTTGCGCTCCTTCGCGCGGTCGCGTGAGCCATACGACCGCGTCACTTCTCGCTGGTTATCTCCTCAAATTCTTGTGTTCCTTCTATTTTTGCTAGCTTCCTCTCCAATCTCCATCTCATTCATGCCCTATAAAGCCTGAAACACTTGACACAGATCACGGCATCGAATGAAATAAAGGAGAATTAAAATTAAATAATTAAAGTCTCTAGAAAGCAATTTTCAAACATGTACTGAATTTAGGAAGGAAATCTAAATGCATGCTAAATTGATGAATAAGTGGGTAAGGATCATGACAAAACCACACAATTAAACACAATATAAACTATAAAATAGTGGTTTATCAACCTCCCCACACTTAAACATTAGCATGTCCTCATGCTAAATTGAAGGAGACAAGGAAATAAGTATGAACATGTAGAAACTCATGAAATGCAATGCAATCCTACATATATAAATAAATGCAACTATATGATTATTGTCCACTTGATCAAAAGTAAATAAGCCCTTCAAAACAATTACAAATCAAATTCCACTAATTCTATCATTATACAATAAAACCGATAAAAGTGCAAGAAGATAGCTTATGAAAGCAGGAAACATGAAAATTTAAGCATTGAACCCTCACTGATAATGTATGTACGCTCTAAGCTCTAGTGTATAGGGTAATCACTCTATTCTTCTCTAGTCATATTTTCTAACTTTTGTTTTTCTCCTAACCAATCAACAACAGTTAATATACCAATGCAAACATCATGAGGTCTTTTCATGGTTGTAATGGGCCAAGGTGCAGGTAAGGGTATACATATGGCTAAGTGAGCTTTATAAATTGAATCTTTAATTAACCTAAGCTCTCACCTAATATACATATATTCTATATACTTTTAAATTCATTCTTAGCTACCCATAATTCCCTTTTTCAACCCATACTCATGTTTCAACTTTGTATTTTAATCCTATCATATGTGCATTGATCTTTGAATTCTGAATTTAACATTGGGGTAATTTTGTCCCCTTATTTATTTGTTTATCATTTTTTTTATTTTTTTATTTTTTTTATATTTTTTTTGAACTGAAATAAATAAAGCATATCAATACACATAGATTTTTTATTCTTATAGTTTCACATGAATAGGTATCCAAATTCCCTTTAAATTTTCATGACACATTCCCTTAACAACTTTTGTTCCCACAATTTCCCATACTTAACTAGCACACACAATTCTATCTTAAGCTAACCAAAGATTCAATTTGGGATATGCAATTATTTTTTAGCTTAAGGTTAGTAATGTCGTAAAATATAGAACAAATGGGGTTTTAAAGGCTCAAAGTGGTTAACAAGGGTAATTGAAAAGGGTAGGCTTAATTTGGATGAGTGAGTTTAAACAAATAATGGCCTCAATTATGTGCAAGCATGTAGATATAATAAATATTGGATATATAAGATAAAACAAAATATGGATTACAATTATAGAGAAGTATACACACAAGAATGAAATAATTATGGTTAAATAATGTAACCATTCATAAAGGCTCAAATCTTCCACAGGTTGTGTGTTCTTTAACTCAAATATCATGTTCCAAATACAACTCAAGCAAATTTATCATAAAAATTTTGAAAAATTAGTGAAATTTTATTCTAAAGATAGATTTTTAACCCGATCTATATGCGGAGGGGGGTGAGACGAGGTGTAGCGCAGTCTGGTCAGCGCATCTGTTTTGGGTACAGAGGGCCATAGGTTTAAATCCTGTCACCTTGATGTGAGGTAGTAAACACCTAAAGAGCACCCATCCACCTGTAAACTTTCGCTCTTTTAGAAAGAAAAAAATAGACCGCCCTTGGAAGAGGTAGGGGGCACAATAACCCAGCAGGGTGCAGTTGAGAGGACTTGGCGCGCTGACAAACCAAATCAATCGACAACAAAAGGAGTCACTCGTGGCACACTGACTCCTCAATTCTGACACATAATCGTAATCAGGGTGAGCTTTGCCTTGTCCTTGTGGCTGCTCCATGTCCAGTACCGGTTGGACGTCATTACTGGGGAGCACCTCGCAGGAACCGTCGGTCGTCCCTTCGCCCTCGGGCGGGTGGATGCATTTTGAGCATGCTGCGAACTCCCCCGGGAGTAGCACATCAGTCAATCATTGTCTTTTCAATCAAGTAGAACATGCATGCAACTATCCTAACCTATGCAATTTATTCTATTCTATAAAGGAAGGAAAAATCTAACTAAAATATCCTAATTATTGGTGCCAGAGAAGAGAATTTACCTCCAGAAGTCAGGTACTGACCGACCTCCCCACACTTAAGGCTCTGCACCGTCCTCGGTGCCATCTGTCAGGAACAGGGGTGGGCTGGTGGCAATATCTCCACAGTCGAAACCATCATGGCTCCCTGTGCTAGTAAAGGAAGTGGAGTCTGGGGTGTCTGAGTCTCTGAAGCGTCCCTTGAGTAGCTCCTTGAGGTGTTTGAATCGGCGCTCGTTACGGCGCTCTCTCATCTTTGCTTTCTGTTCTTGCCGATCCAACCGTTCGATTATCTACTGGAGCAATTTCTCAGTTGTAGATGCTTGTGGTGTTGAAGAAGGATTATCTTCAACTGGAGCAGTAGGAAGGCTTGTAGTGGCTGCTGAGAGTCTGAGGTATTTCCCGTTAGGGACATATTGATCATCCCGTGGAAGCATGGCTTTGGTGTCCCCAGCTCTGTAGGAGACTCCGGCTGCTGAGACAAGATCTGAGACCAAGGCGGGGACAGGTAAGTTGCTCGCAATTTGTACGTGTTCCATAGCATTCCGGATATGTCTTGAGAGATTCAGAGGTTGGTCTGTAAGGATGCACCATAGTAGAACAGCCATGTCTGCAGTGAAGGAGGACTCATGAGTGCTCGGAAAGACGTAATGGGACATGATTGTGCCCATACGCGAGCCTCCAAGGTAAGTGCAGAAGCCAAGATTCCCTTAGGGCGGGTACGGTGGTATCCGTAGATCCAACAGCTGCCAGGTAATGCGATGACTCCGAGAACGGAGTCCCAGTCAAATTGGTATCTCTGGCACTGAAGGGTGGCTTCTTGAAAAGCGTCCATTGCTGCTGGAAAAGGGGGAAGACTCAGAGCTTGCTGGATGGCCTCTTCTGTGATGGGGACTTGCTTCTGCCTGACATAAACAGACTGCAGGGTCGGCATGTAGAAGTTGGAGTAGAACTCAACTACCCAAGAAAGATTGACCTGCCTTGGCTGTTTTCATAGAAAACCCCATTGTCTTCGCTCAATTTGCGGCTCAACAAAGGTGGCAATATTGGACGGGAGGATAAGAAGGTATTCATTGTTATAGTTCCTTTCTGCCAGGATAGGGAACATCTGCTCACAGTAGCGATTAGAAAATCGCGCAGCGTCCTTTGCTGGAAAGGCTTTCTCCTTTTCGTCAACCTTTATTATCCTCTTGACTCGTTTTTGAGGGCTTGACTGCGGTTGAAGAAGGCTCTGCCACTAATGCTCTTTTAGTTCCTCTTCTTGCTGGTGGTTTGGAAGTAGCTTTCTCTTTTCCTTTATTGGTGGCCATCCTGAAAGAAGGGAAGAGAAAGAAAATTAAATTTAAAGAGAGATACAGCAAGGAAGGAAACGGAAAAGAGGGTGAATGATGCACAGTAAAATGTAGATGACATTAACACATGCTCTCGAGTACATATGAAAAGCCATCAATGGAGAATAGCTAGTGCATAAAAAGACAAGTGAATGCAAGGTGTTTATTGGCATGCTGGCAAAGGGCATGAGTAGTATAGACCAAGCATTACTTTGTAACAAACCATCACGTTTGTATTGACAATTGAATTCAATTAATAAAATAATAAGGAAAAGTTGTGAAAAGCAAGCATTGAATAGTATAGTAACATAGAGAAGTGCATAATGCCACATGGGCTTTTTCACAAACACATGGCATGCATGTTAAACAAGAGATAAAAAGTATGAAATTGAACATGCAAGCAATCCCTTAAAAATAATAATAATTGTCAAATAAATTGTAACAAGTCACAAGCATATAATGAGGGATAATGACTCAAAAAATTTCTAACACCATGTAAAAAGGGAAAAGAAGAATAAAGAAAATAGGAATAATTAAAAGAAGAAGAAAAGAAAAAGAAAATACATGTAGAACAATAAAAAGAATGATAGAAAAAGAAAGAAGGAAGAAGAAGGTAAAACCTTGTTAATGGAGGAGAGAGAGAGAGAGAGTGTGTGAGGTGAGATAGAAAGGGGAATGGAGAAGGAAGAAAGAAGGAGGGAAAAGAAAAATTAGGATTTGGAGGAAAGAAAGATAAGATAATTTGGCAATTTAGGTTGAGCTGTGTGGCGCATGCGACGCGGCCGGTGGGGCACGCGTTCGCGCGGGTGCGCATCAGGTAAGAAGACGCGATCACGTCAGTCACGCGGTCGCGTGACCCGTGTTGCGCTGCTGGCGCGAGTGCAGCCTCGCTCCAGCACAACTCTCTATTCAATTTATTTTAATAGCCAAAATTGGGTGACGTGATCGCGTGGGTCACGCGATCGTATGAGTGTGCGTTATAAAATGGGTGACGCAGCCGCGTCAGCGACGCGGTCGCGTGACAAGGATTGTGCTTTCAGCACCAATCCAGCATCACTCTCGCACAGAATGTGACTGTGCACCCTTTTACGTCGAAAACTCAGGGCACGCGGCCGCGTGGGGCATGCTGTCGCGTGGGGTAATTTGTGCCATTGGCACGACTCCAGCGCTCCTCCTGCGTAACTTTCTGTTCATTTTTATTTTTCTTTACTCCCCCTGCCACGCGGACGCGTCGCTGGTGCGATCGCGTCGCGCGGCGAAATTTTTTTTTTTTAAAAGAAATATAAGGACATGTAGGTGTAAAAACATGAAAGTATTAATGAAGAGAAGAGTTATTGAAGAAAAGAACGATCATACCGCGGTGGGTTATCTTCCACCAAGCACTTTGCTTTAACGTCCGTAAGTTGGACGCTCCACTAGCTCAATCTGCTGCTATGTGGGGATCTTCCAAGTGGAGGATCTCAAGCTCCTTGCTTTTCTACACCTTTTCACCATGGTACAGCTTCAGGCGGTGTCCATTAACCTTAATAAGTTCAGAGCTTGAAGGATGGCTTAGGTGGTAAACTCCGTACGGTTCAGCCTTCTCTACTCTGTATGGACCTTCCCATTTTGATCTTAACTTACCGGGCATTAGCCTTAGTCGAGATTTGTAAAGGAGGACGAAATCTCCAGGTTGAAATTCTTTCTTCTTGATGTTTTGATCATGCACAGCTTTCATCCTTTCCTTGCAAATTCTGGAGTTCTCATAAGCTTCTAGGCGAAGGTTCACCAGTTCCTGGAGTTGTAACTTCCTTTCAGCTCCAGCCTTCTCAATTTCCATGTTGCACTCTTTAACTGCCCAGAAGGCTCTGTGTTCGATTTCAACTGGAAGATGGCAAGCTTTTCCATAAACTAAGCGAAAGGGATTCATCCCAATAGGTGTCTTGTATGCTGTTCTATATGCCCACAGTGCATCTTGTAGTCTGGTGCTCTAGTCTTTTCTATGAGGCTTCACTATCTTCTGCAAGATACGCTTAATTTCTCTGTTTGACACCTCGGCTTGCCCATTAGTTTAGGGATGGTAAGCTGTTGCAACTTTATGGATTATCCCATGCTTCTTCATCAATCCTGTTAGTCTCCTGTTACAAAAATGGGTGCCTTGATCGCTCACAATCGCTCATGGTGATCCAAAGCAGCATATAATATGGTTTCTCACAAAGGAAACAACAGTGTTAGCATCATCAGTGCGGGTAGGAATTGCTTCCACCCATTTGGAAACATAATCCACAGCTAACAATATATAAAAATATCCACTAGAATTTGGAAATGGACCCATGAAGTCAATGCCCCAAACATCAAAAATTTCATAGAAAAGCATATATTGTTGAGGCATCTCATCCCTCTTGGATATATTACCAAATTTCTGGCATGGGTGACAAGATTTACAAAACTCAGCAGCATCTCTAAAAAGAGTAGGCCACCAGAATCCACAGTCTAAGATCTTTCTAGCTGTTCGTTGAGGGCCAAAATGTCCTCCACTCTTAGATGAATGACAGGCCTCTAAAATGGACTGGAATTCTGATTGAGGTACACAACGTCTAATTATCTGGTCAGCGCCACATCTCCATAAATATGGGTCATCCCATATATAATATTTAGACTCACTTTTCAGCTTATCTCTTTGATGTTTAGAAAAATGTGGAGGAAATGTGCGTCTAACTAAATAATTAGCAACAGGTGCATACCAAGGGACTACCTCAGATACTGCTTGTAGGTTATCAAAAGGAAAATTATCATCTATAGGAGTAGAATCATCCTTAATATGTTCAAGGTGACTCAAGTGGTCTGCTACTAAATTTTGATTACCACTCCTATCCTTTATTTCTAAATCAAATTCTTGTAACAGCAGTATCCAACGTATAAGTCTTGGTTTGGATTCCTTTTTAGCTAATAGATACTTTAGAGCTGCATGGTCTGAATACACTACTACTCTAGTACCAAGTAAATAAGCCCGGAATTTATCCAGAGCAAAAACAATAGCAAGTAGCTCTTTCTCAGTAGTAGTATAATTGGACTAGGCAGTGTCTAAAGTCTTAGATGCATAGGCAATAACAAAAGGATCCTTACCTTCACGCTGAGCCAGCGCTGCTCCTACTGCATGGTTGGAAGCATCGCACATGATTTCAAACGGCTGGCTCCAGTCGGGTCCTCTCACAATTGGGGCTTGAGTTAGAGCAGTCTTCAACTTATCAAATGCTTGTTTGCAATCGTCACTGAACTCAAACTCAATGTCCTTCTGCAGTAATCTGGATAAGGGAAGTGCCACCTTACTAAAGTCCTTAATAAATCTCCTGTAGAAACCTGCATGGCCAAGGAACGAACGGACTTCCCTCACAGAAGAGGGGTAAGGTAAACTAGAAATAACATTAACCTTTGCTGGGTATATAGAAATGCCATTATTAGATACCACATGTCCTAATACAATCCTTTGCTTTACCATAAAGTGGCATTTTTCGAAATTCAATACAAGGTTTGTATTAACACATCTATCTAATACTCTAGATAATCCATCTAAGCAAAGGTTAAAAGAATCACCATAAACACTAAAATTGTCCATAAAAACTTCCATACAGTCCTCAATAAGATTAGAGAAAAGACTCATCATGCACTTTTGGAAAGTAGCTGGTGCATTGCACAAGCCAAAGGGCATTCTCTTATAAGCGTAAGTCCCAAAAGGACATGTAAAAGTAGTCTTTTCCTGATCCTCAGGAGCTATATGGATCTGGAAATAACCTGTGTAACCATCTAGAAAGCAATAGTGTGATTTACCTAACAGGCGATCCAGCATTTGATCAATGAATGGAAGTGGGTAGTGATCCTTACGGGTAGCTTGGTTGAGATGCCTGTAATCAATGCAGACTCTCCAAGCATTCTGAACTCTAGTTGCTATGAGCTCTCCATGCTCATTCTTCACGGTAGTGACTCCGGACTTCTTGGGCACCACTTGTACTGGGCTTACCCATTCACTGTCTGAAATGGGATATATGATACCTGCTTCCAATAGTCTGGTCACTTCTTTTTTGACAACTTCCAAGATGGTGGGATTCAATCTTCTTTGTGGTTGACGGACAAGTCTTGCTCCCTCTTCTAAAAATATTCTGTGCTCGCATACTTGAGGGTTGATTCCCACTATGTCTGCCAAACTCCACCCAATTGCCTTCTTATGCTTCCTTAGCACATCAAGTAACTGCTCTTCTTGTTGAGAAGTCAGTTCTCTTGCAATAATAACCGGAAGCTTCTGCTCATCCTCGAGATAAGCATATTTGAGATGTGGAGGGAGAGGTTTCAATTCTAACTTTTGATCATGGGCAGGCTCTGGATTATCTGGGGCTTGTGAAAATGGCAAAGTGTCCTCATTGTCAGTTAAGAGGGTCCCCACACTTGGACCTTGTCCAGTGTGCCTTTCTTTAAACTCTTCTTTTTGAACTTCAGCCACACTTTCGTCTATGACATCACACTGGAAGATAGAACGATCTTCTGGGGGGTTGTCAATGACTCCATTCAGATTGAAGATTACTATGCGGCCATCTATTTCAAAGGAGTATGTTCCTGAAAAAGCATCCAATTTGAATTTTGATGTTTTCAGGAATGGTCTTCCAAGTAGGATTGATGATAGCTTATCTGAATCATTATGGGGCATCTCCAAGATATAAAAATCAGTGGGAAATGTGAGCCCTTTAATGTTTACCAAAATATCTTCAGCAACTCCAGCCACTGTAATAATGCTTTTATCTGCTAACACAAAACGAGCTGCCGACCTTTTTAAGGGAGGGAGCCTTAAAACATCATATATAGACAAAGGCATTATACTGACACATGCTCCTAAATCACACATGCAATCGTAAATTACTACATCACCAATAGTACAACTAACTATACAAGGACCTGGATCACTACATTTTTCAGGTAATCCTCCCATTAAAGCAGATATAGAACTACCTAAAGGAATAATTTCTAATTCATTAATTTTGTCTTTATGGATACATAAGTCTTTTAGAAACTTTGCATATTTAGGTACCTGCTGAATAACATCAAAAAGGGGGACAGTTACCTCAACCTTTTTGAATATTTCTACCATTTTAGGATCAGGTTCCAGTTGCTTCCTGGGCTTCCTTGCAAGTTGTAGAAATGGAATGGGAGTAGTGTTTTCTGTGGTGCCTGTGCCTTTTTGTGCTTCTTCCTGTGGTTGAGCTATCTCTTCTTCAGCTATGTCCTGTATATCCTCTTCCTCTTCAACATCTTCGACTTCTACCACCTCTTCAGCTGAGGTGTATTCTGGTGAGCTTGGTTCCTCCTGATTTCTCTCCTGCAGTGTAGTTCCGGACCTCAGGGTGATGGCATTAATGCCTCCCTTTGGATTGGGTAATGGTTGAGAGGGGATTCCAGTGGTGCTTGAAGGTTGATTACTGGAATTTTGTGCTGAACCAAGCTGTGTCATAAAAGCTTGCAGAGTAGAGGTGAGACCATTCAGACTGGCGTTAATAGTGTTCACGATGGTACTTTCCATGGCCAGTTGTCTTTTCTCAAAAGCTTGTAATAAATCTTCATTAGAAGATACAGAAGAATGAGTAAATTGAGATGGTTGCTGCTGATTGTTCGGTGGTCCTTGGTTTTGCCTCAGGTGAGGTACTCGGTAAGGTTGATTTTGCTGCCTGTTGTTGTTATTATTCCACCTCTGATTTCCCTGATTATCTCTGCCTCCCCTGTTATTGTTGTCCCTCCAATTCTGGTTTGAATTGTCCTGCCATCCATGGTTATTATTTCCACTTTGATTGTACCCTTGGTTGGGGCGGTCATAGAAGTTGTGAGTGGATGCCACCATGTTGTCTTCTTGTTGGAGCTACGGGCATTCATCAGTGTAATGGCTGTAATCAGCACAAATTCCGCAAATTCTTTGTGGGACTAGTTGTTGGTTTTGTTGCGGTTGAGTTTGCTGAGCTTGTTGATTCAACTGCATTTGCTTCAGCAGGTTGGTCATCTTACAGATGCTTTGATTTAGAGCAGCAGTCTCTATGCCAGAAGATACTTCTGCAACGGCTTTTGAATGGCCTTGCTTCTGTCTGTGGTTCCGAGTCGATTCAGCTAAATCACTGATCAATTGCTAAGCTTCATCAGTGGTCTTGTACTTCTTCATAGACCCATTGCTGGCACTTTCCAATGTGGTCTTATCTTGGGGCCTCATACCTTGTGTGATATAGCTGAGTAGCACGATCTTGTCAATCATGTGGGAGGGGCATGCTTCCAGAAGATTATTGAAGCACTCCCAGTATTCAAAGAGGGTCTCGTTGTCATCCTGAACAATCGTAGAGATATCCTTCCTCAGTTTATCAGTAACCTCAGATGGGAAGAATTTCTCCAGAAACTCCTTTGTGAGTGTATCCCAGTTGGATACATTTGCTATAGGTTGAGTGTAGTACCACTCTCTTGCTTTTCCCTCAAGAGAGAACGGAAAAGCTTTCAGCAGAATTGAAGTTTCATCAGTGCCATCACGCCTGACAGTAGAACAGGCTGCCTGGAAATCTCTCAAGTGCTTGATAGGCTCTTGAGCAGGTAGGCCATGAAACTTGGGCATCAAATTTAGCAGTGCGGTCTTTATTTCAAAATTCGTAGCTACCGCTGGATGATGCGCTTGAAACGGTTGCATTGTAAAATCAGGAGCTCCTTCCTCCTGAATGGTAACTCTTCTAGATGCCATGTTTTCTGCATGTAAAACAACCGAATCAGTAGAACGGGGGCTGGTTTCTTCCTCAGATTCACTTTCAGATCCGCCCTCAGAGCGGGCTAACCTACGCTGTTCTCGCCTTATTCGTGAAATTGTTCTTTCAATTTCAGGATCGAATATTAGCAAGCGCGGATCAGGAAGTGAACGTGTCATTTGGCGGAAGAAACATGCAGCTCATAGTAGCAAAATTAAATAAAATGCAAATAAATAAATTCTAATTAATAAAATTAGCACTCTATTGCAACTCCCCGACAACGACGCCAAAAATTGATGGGAAGCAGAAGCTGGTAAATTAAAAATTTATTAAAATGGTTACGTTACAAGTATAGTTCTTAACTCACTGAAAATCTGCCTATCAATTTAGAAATATGTCACAGAGAGTTTAAATTAAAATTACTGGGAGTTTTAAGTCCCAGGTCGTCTCCCAACGAGTTGCAGAAAAGTGTGCTGTTTTATTAATCAGATGTTCCAAGAAGTTGAGCTAAGTAAATTGGAATTTAAATTGAGGAATTTTAATTAATATAAATAAAAGCCTTGACTGGGAATTGATTAGTTAGAATCTCTATCATTGATGGAGTGATTTTTAAGATTGATTTATAATTAATGGTTACTCTGTTTGGTTATCCTTTACTAGGTAAGGGAAAGTCAAACAAGTTGGAATGCCAGATCTGTTCACGAGTTACAACCCACTTAATTCAAAGGGATTGGCGTTGGTGACAGGATAGCAATCCAACATTTAACCCAACTACAAATTTTTCCTTCAATCCTTCCAATTCAAGAGTTCCTTTTAATCAACTCCCCATCAAGTAATGAAACTACTCACGCATTGTAACTAAAGAATCCATGGTACATGAAAGGGAATTAAAAGAAGACATGATTATTGGAATTGAAATTGAATTAAAAAGAAATAATCCTTGCATCAATTAATCATAAAAGTATCTGAATGACAAAATTGAACATAACAAAGAACATTGAAGAATAAAACCAAGTTAAGAGAACAAACTAGAATGATGAAGTCTTGATGAGGAAATAACTCTTCTCAATGTTCCAATGCTAAGACCAATTGAAAATCCAAATTCTAAAAACTAGAGAGAAAAACCTAAGAGTGTGAAAAACTAGATCTAAAACTACTGAATGAATATGTGTGTTGTTTCTGCATATTCTCTGACTCTAGTCTGCTGTTCCGGGCCGAAAACTGGGCCGAAATAAGGTCCAAAATCGCCCCTATCGAATTCTGCAGATTATACAGATCGCGCATGTCACGCGATCGCGTCATCCATGCGGACGCGTCGCTTGCGCTTTTTCCTCTCCACGCGTTCGCGTCGTCCATGCTACCGCGTCGCTTGCGCTTTCCAAACCGCGCGGCCGCGCAAGCCATGCGGCCGCGTCACTGCGATTTGCGCTTCTTCGCGCGGTCGCGTGAGCCATGCGACCGCGTCACTTCTCGTTGGTTATCTCCTCAAATTCTTGTGTTCCTTCCATTTTTGCTCGCTTCCTCTCCAATCTCCATCTCATTCATGCCCTATAAAGCCTGAAACACTTGACACACAGATCACGGCATGGAATGGAATAAAGGAGAATTAAAATTAAATAATTAAAGTCTCTAGGAAGCAATTTTCAAACATGTACTAAATTTAGGAAGGAAATCTAAATGCATGCTAAATTGATGAATAAGTGGGTAAGGATCATGACAAAACCACACAATTAAACACAATATAAACTATAAAATAGTGGTTTATCAGTCCTCCTGTTTGGTATTTGTTGTTTACTTTTTGATTGAAAAAGGGCTTTTCTTTGCTGAGAGTTTTGTTGGGATGTTAGTCTCATAGATTTTTTCTGAGTCCTTACTCTGTCACTGCCTCCAAAGGATGCCCCTAGACCTTGTCTTGGGGTTTTCCTTTTACTTGTTTGTATGCTTGAGTCATGCTCTGCTTATGAGTTGATTTTGACTTTTGCCCAAGGTGTTTTTGGTTGGTAATCTATTTTCTTCTTTCTTGCTGTAGGACTAGTTGACCTCATGTCTTCTCGCAAAAATATTGTTGAGACATCTTCCCATGTTCCTGAGGGCATGGCCAATTGGGTGGATTCTATGGTTCTTCTGTGTGTTTCTTTGGTCGACTCCGAGTTTTGTCAGCAGCTTAGGCAATTTCATAGGATTTGTAGTAATGGTAGTGATGAAAAGAATTATGAGCTTGTATCCCCTAACTCTGAAGAAAGGGTTTGTTTTTCTACCCGAATTGTTGGAGAACGTCCCTTTTTCTATGTATACGACTTCTTTTTTAGTCAAATGAATATTACTCTTCCTTTTACCCCCTTTGAGACCAACCTATTGTGGTCTTGTAATGTAGCTCCATCTCAGCTTCACCCCAACTCCTGGAGTTTTATAAAAATCTTTCAATTGCTGTGTCACGAACTAGGTATCCCTACTTCGCAGTCCCTCTTCTTTTATCTCTTTGTTTTGACAAAGCTTGGGGTGGTTAAGAAGAAGGCCGCCTAGGTTTCTTTCCGAGCTTCCCAGGGGAAGAAGGTTTTTTCCATGTTTGATGAATCTTTTCGTGACTTTAAGAATTACTTTTTAAGGGTCCAAGCTATTGAGGGAGCTCGGCCCTTTTTTTTGGATGAAAATGACGAGCCTTCCTTTCCTTTAGAATGGAAAAAGAATGTAATGGTGTCTAAATATACGTGGGAGATGTTAGATGAGGCTGAGCAAGCCTTTGTGACTGTGTTGGAAGAAAACTGGGGGCAGCCTTCCTATCTTGATACAAAGAAATTCCTAGGAAATTCCTCTCTTCTCCGAGCTGAGCTAGGTAGTGGTCGATTTCTCTTTTGTGTTTTTGCTTATTTTGTTGAGTTTATTTCTTTTCTCTTCTTTGATTCATAACCTGGTCTTTCACTGTGATGTTTGTTTGCAGAGATGATTAAAAATAAAGAATCTATGAAGGCCTTTAAGAAGGCGAGGAAAGCTACTGCAGTTCAGAACATCTCGGCCAAGATGGCTGGGGAGGGGTCTTCTCAGGTTCAGTCAAAGCCATCTGTACCAAGCTCTCCTGGACCGACGAGGATAATTCCTACTCCTCGGGTTCATTTGGTTGATCCTCCACAGGCTTCTGTCGTTGCCTCTGGCACTCCTCCGCCGAAAAAGCAAAAAACCGCTGAGCCCTTTAAGTCTTTAACCTTGATGCCCCTGATTTTGATGCTGTTGAGTTTGTGGACCAGCAAATTGGTCCTTATGGCACCATTCCTACTGACGATATTTCTCTCCTTCGCCATTTGGACTTTATTACTCGGAGCAGCGTAAAACTGGCACATATGGGTGTGACTTTATATCGGACTACTCAAGATCTTCCCATTTACGCTACAAAGGCTTTTATGGAGGAGGCTAAGTTGGAGTTCGACCAAATGAAGGGTTTGAAGGAGGAATTTGAGGTAAGGGTGACTAAGTTGGAGAAAGAGTTGGAGGGTGAAAAGGCCAGTTCTATTGCCTTGGCGGCTTCTGCGAAGTTGGCTGAAGACACGGCGTTGAAGTACAAGGAGAGTTATATCACGACTTATACGAAGATGATGGATCTCAAGGATGATTTAGAGTCTGCCCGAGTTGATTACACCGAGCTCCAGGGTCACCTTGTAGGTAGTATAACTGCTGCTTATGAGAACCTGAAGGAGCAGGTCCGGGTTCTTGCACCCAAGCTCGACCTTACTCTCTTCAGCTTGGATAACGTCGTAAAAGATGGTAAGATTGTCCCTGATGATCCTGATGATGATGATGTCGACCCTCCTTCAGTGCCTGCCTCAAAAGCTTCCGTTGTGCCTACTTCTTCAGCTCCTTCATCTGAGGCTGGTCATCCCGAGTCAGAGTCTGATTGTCAAATCTTGATCCGGGATGATGGGACCGTGGATGCGGTGCCTCTTCAGACTCGACCTCCTTCATTCCATGTTGATGCTGCCGAGAAGCCTTCGGATCGTCAATGATTTTTTCTAGATATTTGTGTGAATAGCCCGGCTTGTGGGCTTTTGAACTTTATGTTTTGTAAATGGTGATTCTGACTTTTTGCTACTTCCTGAGTTGCTTGTTTAGCAACTTCATTTTGAAAAACAAAGTAGTTTCCAAGCTCTTGGGGCTAATTTTGGTAGCCTCTTGAGTTTGTTATTATTATAACTTGTGTTTTTTGTAACATATCTGTCTGCATCTTGTCTTGGTACCTTTTTAGGTTTTTTGGGAGTGTTGGAACTTTGTTGTCCGACCTCTTTGGATTGCCTTTGCATTTCATACTTGTGGCTTGATTCCTTTGAGGTTGTGGATGTTTGGATCCACCTTGTATGTTGGCTTCCTCACTTTGGCCTGAATTTATTTCTAGTAATCCGTTTTGTTTGGACCTTGTTCAGGTCTCTGTTAGGAATTTCTTTTTATAACGTCAAGGTTTTTAGGAGGCTGACTTCGTCATGTCGGGATCTTCTAAGTTATTTTAGTAATCCTCTTTCTTGGACCTTGTTCAGGTCTCTTTCAGGGATTACTTTTATAACTTTATGTTTTAGGCCGACCTTATTATGTCGGTCCCTTCTAAGTTATTTTAGTAATCCTCTTTTTTGGACCTTGTTCAGGTCTCTTTCAGGGATTACTTTTATAACATTATGTTTTGGGCTGACCTCCTTATGTCGGGCCCTTCTAAGTTATTTTAGTAATCCTCTTTGTTGGACCTTGTTCAGGTCTCTTTCAGGGATTACTTTTATAACTTTATGTTTTGGGCCAACCTCATTATGTCGGGCCCTTCTAAGTTATTTTAGTAATCCTCTTTCTTGGATCTTGTTCAGGTCTCTTTCAGGGATTACTTTTATAACTTTCTGTTTTGGGCCGACCTCATTATGTCGGGCCCTTTAAGTTATTTTAGTAATCCTCTTTCTTGGACCTTGTTCAGGTCTCTTTCAGGGATTACTTTTATAATTTTCTGTTTCGGGCCGACCTCATTATGTCGGGCCCTTCTAAGTTATTTTAGTAATCCTCTTTTATAGGGCTGGCCAGACCTCTTTCCAGAGATTTACTTTTTATAACTTTGGTTTTGTGACTGATCCGACTTTTTTACGTTGGCCAGTCTTTAAGTTATTTTTTAGCAATCCATTTTATTAAGACTTCGTCAGGTCCTTTCTATGGATCACTTTCGATAACTTCTTGTATTATTCTGTTTTTATCTTTGCCAATTTTGTAGAAATTGGGTTTAATCCCCGTTTGGTCGACCTTTTGACGAATTTTGGTTTTCATCGTTGTTGGTCTTTATCATGATCGTGTAGTGAATTTGGTTTTCACTTTCTGCCGATCTGTAGCTGTATAATCGGAGGATGAGCGTTTCAGATTAATGCGTCTTGAGAATTTGTAGAAGATCTAAACAAATTTTATTCAAAAGAAAATGCAAATATATACATGTGGGAGTTTTATCCCTCTAAGTCGGGCAATTTGTAGGTCTTTGGCTTGGTACCTTATTAAAAAACCTTTTTAGGAAAAAGAGTGTTCCTTGTCCTAAGATCCTTTATCACCCCTAACTATAGGGACACCCGAAGAGGGGTGTAATTGTGATATTTTTTTATTTTTTCCCCATGTTGATCTTCTTTCTTTTTGGATTCTTTATCCTTATCTCGGGAGGAGTAGTTGAATTCGGATTTTGAGGTCTCTCCTAGTCGAGAGGTTTCCTCCATGTTGATGTACTTCTCTGCTCGTTCTTGCACTTTGTTCGGAGATGTGGGGTGTTTTTTCGATATAGATTGGCTAAAAGGTCCTTCTCGTAAGCCATTGATGAGACCCATAATGGCGGCCTCTATTGGTAGGCTTTGTATGTCCAGACATGCTTTGTTGAATCTTTCCATGTAGCTGCGGAGACTTTCCCGATCTCCTTGTTTGATTCCTAATAGACTTGGGGCATGCTTAGCTTTATCTTTTTGGATGGAGAATCTGGCCAGGAACTTCTTGGCTAAGTCGTCGAAGCTTGAGATGGATCTAGGAGGTAGATTGTCGAACCATCTAATTGCTGTCTTTGTTAAAGTAGTCGGGAAGGCTTTGCAGCGAACTGCATCTGAGGCGTCGGTGAGGTACATTCTACTTCTGAAGTTACTGAGATGATGGCCGGGATCTGCTGTGCCATCGTATAAAATCATGTCAGGAAGTTTGAAGTCCTTTGGAATTTTGGTCCTCATAATCTCTTTGGTGAATGGGTCTTGGTCCTTACGGGAGTCGTCTTTGTGACCGGATCGAGTAATCTTGGTCTTGAGATCTGTTTTGAGTTTTAGGAGCTTGTCCTCTAACTCGCGGCGTCGTATAACTTCCCTTCGTAGGTCTCTCTCAGCTTCTCGTTGATGCTCCACATCTTTTTCGAGTTGCTTTAAGCAATCTTGAAGTGCCTCCATGGCTCCCACATTTGGTGAATCGTTGTTTTTGTTAGGTTAAGGGGTATCTTTTGGTGTAGTGTCCGTGTTCTTGTACGACGTTCTATCTTCTAGATCTGAATCATGGTCGTTGTCATGGTCGTCCGCCATGGTGGTGGGATGACTTCCAGATTCCCCGGCAACGGCGCCAATGTTCCGAGGGTTACCTGAAACTGTAGGTTGATCTCAGACGAGATCTTCTGTACTAATCGGCGATGACGTGTCCGGCGTGTGGGTGGTGGCCAGAGCAGTCGCGTCCAACTGGTAATGCTGCTGATCCTCTATCACCAGAGGGTAGTGGTACCTGCAAGGGACTCTGATGCTTAAGTTAGCAAGGGTATTAAGCAGGTTTTTAGTAGAATGAGAGTATGAGTTATACTTGGGTGCTCTAGTGTATTTATAATGGTGAGAAGTGACCTTTTTTAGATAAGATAAGTTAGTTATCTTTATCTTATCTTATCTTTGAGCGAGGTTATCTTATCTTCAAGGGAACCGCCCTTATCTCTATAGGCTTGGACTGCCTTATGATTTGGGTCGTGTTCTTCTATTTGGGCCCTTTATTGGGCTTTCTTGGCAATTTGGCCGAGCTCTTTGAGAAGAGGTCGGATGGTCTGACCTGAAGAGGTCGGCGCTTTGTCGCTAAACATCCCGGATCGGACAGTTCGACCCAGAGTATGAACAGAATCCAAAGGGTACTTCTTCTTCTTCTTCTCCTTCATTTCCTTCTGAGCTTTTTGGTTCAAAAGAGTCTCAACCATCACCTTCTTCTGGAATTTTTGGCTCTATATTTTCTCCTCAGTCACCTAAGGTCAATGAATTTTCCTTCATTTTTCCTTTTTCATTCTTATTTATTTAATTCATTTTGTTTCTATCTTTCTGCATTTCATGCTTAGGTTGATGATGATTTCTCCTATGTAACAGATTTTCTTTTACTTTTGCATTTGCTCTTTGAATCATTATAACAAAGTTTTCATTGCATATATTTAGACTCATATTAATAAGCATCTTTTAGTGTTTTTTTTTAATTTTATTTATTTATTTATTTGTGTTGAGTCAGGTATTAGGCAGAGAATCTCTGAGTCATATTAATAAGTTTTATTTATTTATTTTATTTAGTTACTATGATACATTTTTGAAGAATTACACAGACCTTGCAAATACACGGAATTGGATTCAACCATTACTTGGTAAGCATTTTGATGGGAAAATTTATGGAAAAACGAATTTCTCCAAAACACCCAAAACTAACCGGCAAGTATACCGGGTCGCATCAAGTAATAAAACTCACGGGAGTGAGGTCGATCCCACAGGGATTGATGGATCAAGCAACTTTAGTGGGTGATTAGTTTAGTCAAGCTAACATTTAAGTGAGATTGGGTGAAATTGTAGCCAATAGAAAGTAAATGACAATGAATTTAAAGTTGCAGAGTGTAAATTGGCGAGTAACTTAAAGAGCAAGAAATGTAAATTGCAAGAATCTTAAATTAAAAGAAAAGTAAAATTGCATTAAATGTAAAGGGGAGTGGGTGCTGGAAATTAAAGAGAGCAATAGATCAAAGCTTAGAGAAAATTTAACTTGCAGGAAAAGTAAATCAGATCATGAACCGAAATGTAAAATGCAGAGCACTTGCAGAAGAATTAAATTGCTTGAAAGTAAATTGAATTCAGTGAGAACAGAAAGCAATGAGAACCAAAGATCAAAATCAAGCTCAATGTAAATTAAATTGTAAACTTGCAGCAAAGGAACTTGTAGTAGAGAAGAAATTAAAATTTCAGAAGAAGAACAAGAGAAATCTTAGACCGAGAGGGAAACAGAATTCCTTCTCCCCTCAATCCAAGATTCAAATTCAAAGAAAGAAAAACTAGAAGAGGGAAAGCTCTCCAATCCTAATGCTCCCTAGTGGAGCCAACCTCCTTAATAAAAATGAAACAGATGCCTATTTATAGGCATTTTTACAAAATAAAAATGAAATTCAAAACAAATTACAATTAAAATGAAATTTCTATTCTAACTATCTCTTGTGCCTTTGAGTGGTGTCAATTGGGCCCTTGCTCTTGATGGAATTGGGTTGACAAAAGCCTCTGTTGATTGCTCTTGGAGTTGGAGAGAAACCCATTGTGAACCGGGCCATGAATCATAAAAGTTTGAGTAAAAGTTTGAGGCAAACTTTTACTCAAACTTTTTATACCAGCTGCCCTTATTTGCTGCTACCAACGTTTGGGCTAAAGTTTGAGGTCAAACTTTTAGCCAAACCTTGGGCCTTCTTGCATGCATGTTGGGGTACTACTTTGTCTGCTTGTCAACGTTGCAAATTTCATGCCCACTATAGACTATTATATATGGTTAGAAAGCTCTGAATGTCAGCTTTCTAACCCAATTAGAGTCACCTCAATTGGACATCTACAACTCAAGTTATGCTCATTTGAAGAGGACAAGGTCGCTGGCCTTGTGGCAGCGTTTGAGATAAAGTTTGCCTCAAATGTGGTCGAAAACGCCAGTTCTGGAGGCTCAAACATATTGTCCACCCCATACTATTATACATTGTTGGAAAGCCCGGAATGTCTACTTTCCAATGCCTTTGAAAGCGCATCAATTGGAGCTCCACAGCTCGAGTTATACTCCGTCGAAGATGCAGAGGTCAGTTGGCCTCACTGCAGGTTGCCACCATGCTCGTTTATGCACATTGCGGGGCAGTTTTCTTCCTCAATTTTAGTGTCCACCATGCAGTGCCATATATTCTTGGAAAGATCTCGATTCCTACTTTCCATTGCTTTTGGAATCACCTCATTTGGAGCTCTGTAGCTCAAGTTATTCTTGTTGGAAGTATACCCCTTCAGGCTGTGAGGTGTGTGGCGCCAACGTTTGCCAAAAAGCTTGAGGCAAACGTTGGCGCAAGCTTTTGCTCCCTCCAGGGTGTAGTCAAGCTTTAGCTCAAGCTTTTTTGTCCTCTTTTGCTCTTTGTTTTGAGCCACGCTTTTCTTCCTTTGGGCCACGCTTCTCTTCCTTGATTTGGTCATGGGTCACGCTTTTAGAAGCGTGTCCTAAGCCTCCAAAGTGTGCTCCAACTTCAAAGTGTGCCCAAAATTCCTCTTTTCTTCTTTTTAGCTTATTTTGTGCTCTTTTTGCTTCTTTTTCTTCTTATTTCCTACAAAGTTTATCAAATCAAAAGATCAAAGAAATATACCATTTAAGCACCAAAGAATGCAATATTTAAGCACTAATCATAAATTTCTTGTATGAAAAAGCATAGAAAAACATGACATGGTGACATGTCATCACAACACCAAACTTAAAACTTGCTTGTCCCCAAGCAAGAAAAGAATCATGCAATAAAGATTGACAAACTAAGGTGAGAAGAATAGCAACTCAATGTTCATGGTAAGCTAGTTTTCTAAGCATGCTACAATCACAAAAGAAATGTAAATGATTGATGCTTCCATCTAGCTCAATTTATGAAATCTTTCTCTTATATTTCTTCCTTGAAACAAGCTTCTGATTTTTTTATTAGCTTCTCTTTTTGGGTGCTTTGCCCCCTGAGTTGATAACAAAGCTACGACTTCTAAATGCTTTGTTTTCAAGTATTACCACTTGATATATAAGCACCACAAGCATTTCATTAGAGGACTTCATTAAGCTCATTTTTTTCTTTTCTTTTCTTGACTCTCTAATCATTGATGCTCAGAGCCTTGAGCTTTGAGGGAGTGCTTTTGCACTTGAGCCTAGCCTTGACTTCTAAGTGTTTTGTTTTCAAGCATTTGGCTTGATACATAAACACCACAAGTACTTAACAAATAAATTGCCATTGGTACTCAGAGCCTTCGGCTTTCTCATTCTTTCCCTTTTTCTTTTCTTGCTTTAATTGTATTTGCCTCTTCAAGGTTTTCATGATTTTCAAAAGATTTCACAAAATGTCCTAGATGAAAACTTCAATTAAATAAAATCCAATGCAATTAGGCAACAATCAAACATACTAGCTTTCCAATACTTTTATGCACATGCTAAATTCTTCTTTAATTCCTTGTTTGTTTATGATCATGATACTTTATTGCTTTTGAATTCACAAAACTCAAGTTGGTAATCATAATGACACAGCACCATGTTGCAATTTAGAAATCAAACTATGCCTTTTCATACACACATGCATACAGAGAAGGTAAAGACAATCATGCAGTTTATAGTGCTTGAAACAAATGAGAGGAAAAGGAACTTTACAACCTTGTAGTTCATCTTCTCTATTGTTGTCATTTTCCTCCCATTCTTCCCCTTCCCTTGCCAAACTCAGAATGCTTGCTCATCCTCAAGCAACAATTAGAACAATGGCTATGGGGCTAAGATGGATCATGAATGTCTTACACAGTGAATTATTAGTAGCACATGTGTTTTAAGCAAGCAAAATTAAAGATAATAATCAAGGCACAAGAAACAGAGACATTGTGATTGCAAACTTAAGAAGGTGAGCACAATACATTGCATAAAAGATAAGTGGCACACCAAACTTAGTGTGACACTTTCACTTGGAATCAATGCAAGTATCCAGTAAAGATTTGAAGCAATTTGTGTTGCATAGCAACACCAAACTTAGAATGCAATCCTATGTCCATTTATCTGAAATAAAACTAAATGAAAGAAACTGTTATATGTTAAATACAATCACCAAGTAAAGAACATGTCATGAATAAGGGTCTCTTGGTGATGTATTAACAAAAACAGTTAATAAAAGAAAGCACTAAAAGCAAGTAAATGAATAGAGCAGAGAGAAAAACTAAATTATCCAAAATGACACTGCAAGGGGCATTATGATTAAGCAGACAAGTAGTGTTGCTTGAATGAATTGCATAGAAAATAAGTGGCACACCAAATTTAGAATCTTGGTGTGTCACTTTCATTTTTTTGATTTGATGCAATCATCCAAAAAAGATTGAAAACAATTTGTTGCAAGGCAACACCAAACTTAGAATGTAACCATATGCCAATTTATTGAAATTTAAACAAAGCAAGGAGAAGAAATGTACCTACTGTCTACCCGTTCTTTACTTTCTTCCTCTTCTTCCAATTTGTTAAGAGAAATGACTTCAAAGGAGGAGAAGTTTTAGCTACTGTCCCTTGCCTTGGCCTTTCCTCAGCAAGCTTCCTTTTGCAAATGGCTTGATTGATCTTGCTTGCTGGATTAGGGACAGAATTGGTGTTCTTGCTAGTTGCCTTCACTTCTTTGGATTCAAGACTTGGTTGCTGTGTGACTATTGGAGTTTTGTATTCATCCAGAGCCTTTTGAACTGGTGGTTCCATGAACTCCTCCTTCATGTACTTTTCTGCCTCACTTGAGTTTGGAATGATTTCCTCACTTTCTTGCTCCTCCACTTCCTCTTTTACACTCAACATTTGTTTTAATAGCTCTTTCATGGAGGAGGTTTGTTGATCTTCCCAACATTTCTTCATCTCCTCTTCATATCTTTTAATCTCAGATTCAATTGTTGAGACTTTTTGGTCCAGGGGGGTTTGAGGAGGTTGTGAGTGTTCAGGTTCTTTTGTCACCTCAAGTGCAGTTTCATTTTCAGCTATTTCCACCACCTCTTTCTTTTTCACTAAGAATTCACTTGACTCAGTAGCCTCTTCCTCTTGTTTTTCCTTCTTCTTCATTGCACTTAACAATTTGCCTAACTGTACTTCCATGTTTTTGATGGAGTTCTCTTGTTCTTTCTGGTATTTCTCTTTCTCCTCCGCAAGTCTTTTGAGCATGGACTCAAGATTTGAGAGTCTTTGGTTCATGAAAGTTTGTGTGGGTGGTGAGTTTTGGCAAGGATTTTGTGTGGAGATAAAGTCCAGTGATGAAGAGTTTTCAGATGAAAAACTAGATGGTGAGGTTGGAAAATTTTGTATAAGTGAATTGATAGTACGTTCGAGTGAAGATGGCTCTTGATAAGTGAAATATGGGCTCTCAACTGTTTTCTGGTTTTGCTCCCCCCAGCCATCATTAGAATAGCAACTTGCATCATTTTGTGGTGGAGGAAGATATCCCATATGATTTTCTTACTCATCTTGTGTCTCTGAAGCAAATCTCCATGAATTGGAGTGCTCAGAATTAGTATTCTCTTGGTGATATTCCCAGCCACCATTAGAGATTGGTGATGGTGGGTCATATCCCATGAAATTAATTTGATCATAAGATGAGTTGAACTCCATTTGAATTTTGGAAAACACAACACCAAGGAAAATTGAAATTCATATCTCAGAGATGAATTTCTTAGTGAGGCAATAACTCAAACACCTTGTTTTCAGCTTAGAATAGAGAACAAAAGTAAAGAAAATGCTTGATCTAGACTTCTCACCCACTTAATCATTGTTGATCTAAATCAATCCCCAGCAACGGCGCCAAAAACTTGATGGGAAAATTTATGGAAAAACGAATTTCTCCAAAACACCCAAAACTAACCGGCAAGTATACCGGGTCGCATCAAGTAATAAAACTCACGGGAGTGAGGTCGATCCCACAGGGATTGATGGATCAAGCAACTTTAGTGGGTGATTAGTTTAGTCAAGCTAACATTTAAGTGAGATTGGGTGAAATTGTAGCCAACAGAAAGTAAATGACAATGAATTTAAAGTTACAGAGTGTAAATTGGCGAGTAACTTAAAGAGCAAGAAATGTAAATTGCAAGAATCTTAAATTGCAAGAAAAGTAAAATTGCATTAAATGTAAAGGGGAGTGGGTACTGGAAATTAAAGAGAGCAATAGATCAAAGCTTAGAGAAAATTTAACTTGCAGGAAAAGTAAATCAGATCATGAACCGAAATGTAAAATGCAGAGCACTTGCAGAAGAATTAAATTGCTTGAAAGTAAATTGAATTCAGTGAGAACAGAAAGCAATGAGAACCAAAGATCAAAATCAAGCTCAATGTAAATTAAATTGTAAACTTGCAGCAAAGGAACTTGTAGTAGAGAAGAAATTAAAATTTCAGAAGAAGAACAAGAGAAATCTTAGACCGAGAGGGAAACAGAATTCCTTCTCCCCTCAATCCAAGATTCAAATTCAAAGAAAGAAAAACTAGAAGAGGGAAAGCTCTCCAATCCTAATGCTCCCTAGTGGAGCCAGCCTCCTTAATAAAAATGAAACAGATGCCTATTTATAGGCAATTTTACAAAATGAAAATGAAATTCAAAACAAATTATAATTAAAATGAAATTTCTATTCTAACTATCTCTTGTGCCTTTGAGTGGTGTCAATTGGGCCCTTGCTCTTGATGGAATTAGGTTGACAAAAGCCTCTGTTGATTGCTCTTGGAGTTGGAGAGAAACCTATTGTGAACCGGGCCATGAATCATAAAAGTTTGAGTAAACTTTTTATACCAGCTGCCCTTATTTGCTGCTACCAACGTTTGGGCTAAAGTTTGAGGTCAAACTTTTAGCCAAACGTTGGGCCTTCTTGCATGCATATTGGGGTACTACTTTGTCTGCTTGTCAACATTGCAAATTTCATGCCCACTATAGACTATTATATATGGTTAGAAAGCTCTGAATTTCAGCTTTCTAACCCAATTGGAATCACCTCAATTGGACATCTACAACTCAAGTTATGCTCATTTGAAGAGGACAAGATCGCTGGCCTTGGTGTGCAGCGTTTGAGGTAAAGTTTGCCTCAAACGTGGTCGAAAACGCCAGTTCTGGAGGCTCAAACATATTGTCCACCCCATACTATTATACATTGTTGGAAAGCCCGGAATGTCTACTTTCCAATGCCTTTGAAAGCGCATCAATTGGAGCTCCACAGCTCGAGTTATACTCCGTCGAAGGTGCAGAGGTCAGTTGGCGTCACTGCAGGTTGCCACCATGTTCGTTTATGCACATTGCGGGGCAGTTTTCTCCCTTAATTTTAGTGTCCACCATGCAGTGCCATATATGCTTGGAAAGCTCTTGATTCCTACTTTCCATTGCTTTTGGAATCACCTCATTTGGAGCTCTGTAGCTCAAGTTATTCTTGTTGGAAGTATACCCCTTCAGGCTGTGAGGTGTGTGGCGCCAACGTTTGCCAAAAAGCTTGAGGCAAACGTTGGCGCAAGCTTTTGCTCCCTCCAGGGTGTAGTCAAGCTCCTCCAAAAGTTTGAGGCAAACTTTAGCTCAAGCTTTTTTGTCCTCTTTTGCTCTTTGTTTTGAGCCACGCTTTTCTTCCTTTTGGCCACGCTTCTCTTCCTTGATTTGGTCATGGGTCACGCTTTTAGAAGCGTGGCCTAAGCCTCCAAAGTGTGCTCCAACTTCAAAGTGTGCCCAAAATTCCTCTTTTCTTCTTTTTAGCTTATTTTGTGCTCTTTTTGCTTCTTTTTCTTCTTATTTCCTACAAAGTTTATCAAATCAAAAGATCAAAGAAATATACCATTTAAGCACCAAAGAATGCAATATTTAAGCACTAATCATAAATTTCTTGTATGAAAAAGCATAGAAAAACATGACATGGTGACATGTCATCACATTTATTCCTCCTAAGATGACATATTTTTCTTTGAACCAAATCAAGTCTGCATTAATATCTATCTTTATCAAACAGTGTAACATTATCTTGCTTATGGTTGAACTGGTTTTGGTTTGATTTATAGTAACAATTTGTGGATTATTTATGCAGTTTAAAATTTAAGTGGGTTTGCTAAAAATAGTCAGTTGTGTATTATGCTTTTCTATATTTGTGTGTTTGATAGGTTTTGTGCTGGGATATCTTTGTTTTTTACTTTAAAATTTGAATTTTGTAAAACCACTACTTTGGATCTGAGAGAGCTGAAGTTTGTGTTTGGTGCAATTTGCTTTTGTGCTGTAGGTGGATCCATCAGGTTCTTACTTTTCTTGGAAAGCTTCTGCTTTGGGCAAAAATGTTTCTAATGCAAAGACTTTTCTTGAGAAGAGGAATGGTCACTTTGACTTTGACATCAATGACAATGTTAAGTGCAAAACTTATATCCATAGCATCAGAAAGTATAATGGGATGTGTGCTGGTGTTGAACTATTGATAGCTGTTAAGATACTCGACTATCATCTAAAGCAAACTTGCAAATTCTTTAAATATGTCCAGGCTCAAGTGGACTTGAGGACTTGAAATGGCTAAAATTGATGCATTCAGAATGCATACTTTGAAAAATTTTACATTATAAATATATACCATGTTTATTCTATGAGTTTAAAGTGGCATTTTTCTTTCCCCCCAAAGATTTGCTTTTGGTTTATGTTTCTTTGATGTCCATATCAGAGTCATTCTTTTATCCCCATTTCATTTCAGTGGTTCTTTTCATTCTCCACTTGCAGGTATACTGATGACATGGAACTTGATGATGCGGTGCACACGGCAATATTGACACTGAAGGAAGGGTAGGGTCATGTCCTTTCAAGTTTATGCACTAAATAAAATCATTAACCATCTGACTACCAAGAATCCCAAAATAAGTTTTGTCCACTTTCTTTCAGAGTTACGAATTTGTAGAAGGAAAAGAAATTAATAGTATAGTACAATATTAAGGCTTCCTACATAGGCATTCACTTAGATAGTATTATTATTATCTTTGCTAGGTTCTGTTGGTATAAGGGGCTTTGTATAATCTGAAACAGTTAATTTTTCATTGGTAGTTTACAGGTTTGAGGGACAGATCTTGGGAAAGAACATTGAAATTGGCATAATTGGATTTGGCAAAAAGTTCAGGTGGAAATCTCTTTCTGCAATATTTATAATAATTCGTGTGCTTTGCTTCTTATCTAGTCTGAATGACTTTCTGTTTTGCTTTCTTCAAAACATTACACTACATGAACCTTGCTTTTGATTTTTGATTCTGTTGGATTGTACTTTCTGAATTAAAATAGGAATTCTTAAAAAATACAAAACAGTAAAAAATATTGTTCCTGTGGAACTTGGACACGAAGACTGATTAAGCACAACTGCACAAGCTACCTCAAATCATGCTTACATGTAAATGGGTGACTTAATAGGTTATTAATTTCAAATCATGCTTACAGCTAGATGGTTCATTCTTTAGTTGGTATGAACGTTTTCAGTGCTACTGCCACTTAGGCTGCGTTTGGTTGATGTCTTGAAATAATAAAGACATAGACACAAATACACATGAGTACATAGACATAAAAGACACTCAATTTTTTTTATCTTATTTGGTAACTTAGACACAATAGAATATACAACTCAAAATTTTACTAAAATGTCAATTTTATCCCCATCATTCTTCTCTATCACTATTTTTGTCCAATCCCTTCTTTCAAAGTTATCATCAACATCAATACCACTATAATCGTCAACCAAATACAAAAGCAACAATATGCCAATCTAAATTAAATTTAATAAAATCAAAAAAAATTTTAATTTGTTGCATATCTGTAAAATAAAATATACAGATAATTTTTTTAATAAAGGAATAATAGAAGAGGAAAAGATCAGAGACGTTCTTTCTGAAAAGGATGAACGACGTTGGTAGAGAGAGGATGTGGAGGGAAGCGCCGTCGAAGCTTGAAGTCGCCGGCGAATCTGGATGACGATGGATCTGGACTCCCGTAGCCCGAACCCTTCGAGAGAGAAGGAGGAGCAAAAGCAGCGGTTCTTGATGGAGGAGCAATGGCAATCAACAACAAAAAAAAATGAACACAGAACATTCATCTACATAATAAAATTAATTGCAAAACCAGAACATTCATCTACATAATCCTATAACAAAACAAGATTTACAATATATATTCTGAAAAAATTTAAAAATAAAAATAAAGAAGCACAAGAAGATAGAAATAAAACAATGGTAGTATAATGATACTCACATTAACATTAATCAAATTACAACAAATTTAGTATCAAAATTTAACAGTCAAACTAAACTCAAATAACCAAATCTGTGTTCAAATATTATTATCTAAAAAAGAAAAAGCCTTTGAGATAAAGTTGAAATAGATAGAACAACGGGCACTTGCAGCACCCACATTGATGGCGAGTCCGAAACGGTGAGGCAGGGGCGATGCGGTGAGACCCGTGACAAGGAGGGAAGGAGGCACGGCGAGATACAGAAGCGCAGAGGCAAGAGGCAGAAGGGAGACAACACAATGGTGAGAGGAGAGGTTGAGTCGGCAGAGTTCCAAGTGAGGGATGCGGCTAGTAATGGCGGCAAGGAGATTAAGGAAGGCCGGAGGTGAAACAGTGGTCTAACTTTTAAGAGAGAGAAGAAGAAGAAAAAAAAGAAGAAAGAAAGAAAGAAGGAAGAAGATCTGGAAAGAAGAAGAAGGGGGTTGAGGCACTGACGGAGGAGAAGAGAAGGGCCAAATGGTATGGATAAATCTGGAATTTTAAAAAAATACTAAGGATAAATTTGTCCAAAATTTTAGTTTAATTTGTGTCTCAGGATGAAAATTCGTGTCTCATGATTTGGGAAAGACACAAAATACACATATTTTATGTACTCTTGTGTGTAACGTGTTTCTCTCTTTTTTGTGTCTTACAAAACAAACAACACACATGTACTCCCGTGTCCATGTCTTTGATGGACCGGAACACTAAACAAACACTACCTTAATGCACGGAATTGTGAGTTCTTGTCATAGCCATTTATCAAATTTTCGATTATGCTCCTAATAAGGAATGTGCTTATTAGCAAATGCGCTCTTGTTATGAATAATGAACAATGTTTGGATCCTTGTTGTAACTTGAATATGCAGGTAAACAACAGCAAATCAAGCAGAATCCTTAAATTCAATAGAAGAGAAATCTGTTGGGAAGTCGGAGAGCATCTCCTTCCAAAATTGGAATCAGAGATCATTATTAAGCAAATCTTTCCTTTGCATTGTGTTTTTTCACTTACATATCCATTAATTTTTACTTTAGACATTAACTTGCATTCTCCTCATCCAATTTTCGAATGATCAACTACAGATTGCAATCTATTTTGCTTTTCTTGGAATGTATACACAGTGGCTGCTCTTCCCTGCTGTGGTTGGGCTTATTGTGTACTTCATAGATTATGGGTAAGCCAATATGAATAGTTGGTTTGATAGTTTCTGTTATGATGCACCAGCATGGCGAGGGACATTAGGACACACCAACTTCAAAATTTTGCTGGACTTGAACATGACACAAAACACATACTTGAATGATTAATGACTTTAGACTTCCTTATAACATTTAGGTAAGTGGATTTAGTAGTGCTCCCTGCTTTCTTCATTGCGGTCATACTATGGGCTATTATGTTTTCTCAGTTCTGGAAACGGAAAAATGCTGCACTTTTCTCTGTGGTCTAGTGTTGCAGGTGGCCTATTACCTATGGAAATGCAGTTGATGAAGAATACAAGGTTGTTGGCATGAAGGGTAATGCTCAACCCCGACAGAATCCAATGGACCTCATAAAATTACTCGAGGCTGATAGAGTGAAAGGAAAGAAAGTGTTCACGAAATATAAGTGGTTTAATCATCTCTTGCGAATCAGGAACGATGCACTCAATATCATCAGCATAATATGCCTCCAGTTACCATTTGAGTTGGCATATGCTCATCTTTATGAAGTTCTTAATAAAGATATAATTAAGTAATAATCCATGTCGTTCTTTTCATGCTTCTACTTTTTAGTGTTAATCTATTATTCTCTTATTCAACTTCTTAATTCTTTCTTTGAGTTGTTCTATATTACTTCAATAATTCTTGGTTGTTCCCTTATAACTACTAAGATGACTCTCTTGTCAAATGCTGTGGTTCAGGTTTGGGCTCACTGCTATTTATCTTGCTACCATTCAGTACATTACTAAGCTTGGTGGCAAGGTTTCTGTTAAACTTATCATGTTTGAACACAATGAAAACCCGAAAACACGAGCTGATAGCTTGGTCTACAAGGTAAAAATGGGAAATTAAAAGGTTCCGTGTGCCTTACATTCCTTAGTACTACTAGACATGGAACTTAAGGGATTACTCTCCTCTGCAGGTTTTTGGTCTATACTTTATGCAGACATACGTTGGAATCTTTTATCACGCGTTGTTGCACCGAAACTTTGGTACTCTTCGCAAAGTTCTGATTCAGCAGCTCCTAATTTCTGAGGTTCCATAGAATAATTTCCTTTTGTTATCCTTCTCTTTGATTACCTATTTTTCTTCTACTTCAGTTTGAGGTTTTCCATTTTAGCTTATTTGAACAAAAGAAAACATTTTTCAGGTGGTTCAAAATTTGATAGAAACTTCATTGCCTTATATCAACTACAACTATAAAAAATATGCTGTTCGGTAAGAGCTTTTGTTGCTTTAGACATGGATCATGCAATGTTTACTTTGTTTATGAGATTGCCACTGTGCAGTAGCTAATTACTGTTCATTGTTAAGACAAAATAAGGAGAAGGAGGAGAAAGGATCAGCTGGAACATTCCAGTTTACTTCTAGAGTAGAGAAAGAATTCCTTAAGGCTTCTTACACTGCCAGCACTGGCAAGGAGCTTGAGGATGGGTTATTTGACGGTACTTCTGAATCCACTAGTCTTTCAAATTGCACATAAATACGTAGTTCTTGGTTAATTTCATTTTGGATGATCAAATGTATGCACCAGTAAGAACTCAAAAGCATCACAAGATAAACATTTTGTGTGTATATATATTGGGTTTACAACAGTAACATTGTTCAATGGATTTAACTAGAACATCCTTGTTTGATTGCAGATTTTTTGGAGTTGGCACTGCAGTTTGGAATGATTTTGATGTTTGCTTGCGCATTCCCACCTGCATTCACTATGTCTGCTCTGGTATAAATGCTTTTGTCTACCTTCCTTTTGTATTCTCTTTTCATTTAAATCTCTTTTCATTTAAATGGCCCTTAGTTTAACTATCTTTTATTAAACATTGTTATTGACAACTTAATTCCTACATATTCAGAACAACATTATGGAAATCAGGACAGATGCTTTGAAGCTACTAGCAATGATGAAGCGGCCTGTCCCTCGTGCGTCTGCAACAGTAGGAGTGGTGCACGAAATCGTGATCGTTCATTCCTTGGTAACGGTGCTAAAAACTTAATACGCACGTTCATAATCTTAATTCTTTGTCACAACTTCGCACAGCTAATCAGCAAGTGCACTGGGTCGTCCAAGTAATAAACCTTACGTGAGTAAGGGTTGATCCCACGGAGATTGTCGGCTTGAAGCAAGCTATGGTCACCTTGTAAATCTCAGTCAGGTGGATTCAAATGGTTATAGAGTTTTAATAATTAAAATGTAGAGTAAAGTATCATTTTTGTCCCCAACGTTTGGGGTAAGTTCTATTTGTGTCCCTAACGTTTAAATCGTCCTAGTTGTATCCTTAACGTTTATAAAAGTGATTCAATGTTATCCTACTATCAATTATACTAACAAATCAGATTATATTTCTCAATTATTCTCACTTGGATGTATTCATTCTCAAATATGTCTCATTTGGATGTGTTCGATTTTAATATTATACCCACTATTTGTGTTTAGATTCAATTATGTCCCTAGAAAAGTGAATTATGTAAATGTTGTAGGAATTAGTTTCAACTTTTGATGAGCTATTTTTCGGAGTGGATTATCGATTCTATCCCAGACATTTGTATTCTAACTTCAAGAAGAGATTTTTAAAACTCAAACTAAAGCGTTCATGATGTGTAATTTAGGGCAGGATAACATTGAATCACTTTTACAAACGTTAAGGATATAAATAGGACGATTTAAACGTTAGGGACACAAATAGGATTTACCCCAAACATTGGGGACAAAAACGATACTTTACTCTTAAAATGTAATTAAAATATAAAATAGGATAGAAATACTTATGTAATTCATTGTTGAGAATTTCAGATAAGCGTATGGAGATGCTTTAATTCCTTCTGAACCTCTGCTTTCCTACTGCTTTCATCCAATCCTTCATACTCCTTTCTATGGCAAGCTGTATGTTGGGCATCACCGTTGTCAATGGCTACTTCCCGTCCTCTCAGTGAAAATGGTCCAAAATGCGTTGTCACCACACGGCTAATCATCTGTCCGTTCTCGATCATGCTGGAATAGGATTCAGTAATCCTTTTGCGTCTGTCACTACGCCCAGCACTCGCGAGTTTGAAGCTCGTCACAGCCATCCCTTCCCAGATCCTACTCGGAATACCACAGACAAGGTTTAGACTTTCCGGATCTCAAGAATGTCCGCCGATAATTCTAGCCTATACCATGAAGACTCTGATCGTAAATCAGGAGGCTAAGAGATATGCATTCAAGCTTGCTTTCATGTAGAACGGAAGTGTTTGTCAGGCACGCGTTCATAAGTGAGAATGGTGATGAGCGTCACATAATCATCACATTCATCATGTTCTTGTGTGCGAATCAATATCTTGGAGAAGAAATAGGCTTGAATTGAATAGAAAAACAATAGTACTTTGCATTAATTCATGAGGAACAACAGAGCTCCACACCTTAATCTATGGTGTGTAGAAACTCTACCGTTGAAAATACATAAGTGAAGATAGGGTAGACATGGCTGAATGGCCAGCCTCCCATGGAGGTCTCAGAACATAAAATTTACATAATGTGTTCCAGAGATGATCAAAAGATGATAGTAAAAAGTTCTATTTATACTAAACTAGTTACTAGGGTTTACAGAGATAAGTAAATGATGCAGAAATCCACTTCCGGGCCCACTTGGTGTGTGCTTGGATTGAGCATTGAAGCTTTCATGTGTAGAGGTCTTCCTTGGAGTTAAACGCCATTTTGTAACCTATTTCTGGCATTTAACTCTGCTTTGCAACCTAGTTTTGGCGTTTAACTCCAGAATAGGGCAGAAAGCTGGTTTTGAACGCCTATTTACGTCGTCTAAACTCGAGCAAAGTATGGACTATTATATATATCTGGAAATCCCTGGATGTCTACTTTCCAACGCAATTGAGAGCACATCATTTGGACTTCTGTAGCTCCAGAAAATCTACTTTGAGTGCAGGGAGGTTAGAATCCAACAGCATCTGCAGTCCTTCTTCAGCCTCTGAATCAGATTTTTGCTCAAGTCCCTCAATTTCAGCCAGAAAATACCTGAAATCACAGAAAAACATACAAACTCATAGTAAAGTCCAGAAATGTGATTTTTACTTAAAAACTAATAAAAATATAATAAAAACTAACTAAATCATACTAAAAACTATGTAAAAACAATGCCAAAAAACGTATAAATTATCCGCTCATCACAACACCAAACTTAAATTGTTGCTTGTCCCCAAGCAACTGAAAATCAAATAGGATAAAAGAAGAGAATATATTATAAATTCCAAAATATCAATGAAACTTAGCTCCAATCAGATGAGCGGGACTAGTAGCTTTTTGCCTCTGAACAGTTTTGGCATCTCACTTTATCCCTTGAAGTTCAGAATGATTGGCATCTATGGGAACTCAGAATTCAGATCTTGTTATTGATTCTCCTAGTTCAATATGTTGATTCTTGAATACAGCTGCTTTATGAGTCTTGGCCGTGACCCTAAGCACTTTGTTTTCGAGTATTACCTCCGGATACATAAATGCCACAGACACATAATTGGGTGAACCTTTTCAGATTGTGACTCAGCTTTGCTAAAGTTCCCAATTAGAGGTGTCCAGGGTTCTTAAGCACACTTTTTTCTTTTTTTTGCTTTGGACCTCGACTTTAACCGCTCATTCTCAAGCTTTTGGCTTGACACCTTCACGCCACAAGCACATGGTTAGGGACAGCTTGGTTTAGCCGCATAGGCCAGGATTTTATTCCTTTGGGCCCTCCTATCCACTGATGCTCAAAGCCTTGGATCCTTTTTATTACCCTTGCCTTTTGGTTTAAAGGGTTACTAGCTTTGTGCTCTTGCCTTTTGGTTTAAAGAGCTATTGGCTTTTTCGGCTTGCTTTTTCTTTTTCTTTCTTTTATATATTTTTTTTTGCCAATTTTCTTTTCTTTTTTTTTTCGCAAGCTTCTGTATTCACTGCTTTTTCTTGCTTCAAGAATCAATTTTATGATTTTTCAGATTATCAAATAACATTTCTCCTTTTTCATCATTCTTCAAGAGCCAACAATTTTAACATTCATAAATAACAATTTCAAAAGATATATGCACTGTTCAAACATTCATTCAGAAAACAAAAAGCATTGTCACCACATCAAAATAATTAAACTAATTTCAAGGATGAATTCGAAATCATGTACTTCTTGTTCTTTTGTGATTAAAAGCATTTTTCATTTAAGCGAGGTGATGGATTCATAGGACATTCATGGCTTTAAGACATATACACTTAAATACTAATGATCATATAGTAAAGACACAAACATAAATAAAACATAATGCTCAAAAACCGAAAAACAGGAAAATAAGAACAAGGAGATTAAGGAACGAGTCCACCTTAGTGAGGGTGGCGTCTTCCTCTTCTTGAAGAACCAATGGTGCTCTTGAGCTCCTCTATGTCTCTTCCTTGCCTTTGTTGCTTCATCCCTAGTGATTTTGGTGCTCCTATCCTTAGTTGCTACCAATAGTTGTGTGGAGGAAAATGTATCCCTTGAGGTATCTCAGGGATTTCTTGGTGAAAGAATTCCTCATGCTCTTGTTGAGGTCCATGAGTGGGCTCTCTTGTTGTGCAGTCAAATGCTCTACTACTGAGCTATGGACCCTTGAGATGAATCTCTCCATCTCCTATGACTCGGAGGTGGAAGCTTTTGTCTTCCCTTTCATCTTTCTAGAGGTTTCTCCGGCCTTAGGTGCCATAAATGGTTATGGAAAAACAAAAAGCAATGCTTTTACCACACCAAACTTAAAAGGTTTGCTCGTCCTTGAGCAAAAGAAGAAAGAAAGAAGGGGAAGAAGAAGAAGAAAATAGATGAGATAGAGAGGTGTGAGTGGTTCGGTCAAGGGGGGTTTTAGGTGGTTATAATGTGTGAAAAGGAAGGAGTGATAGTTTGAATTTGAATTTTGGAGGTAAGTGGGGTTTCTGGGGAAGAGTGGATGGATGTGAGTGGTTAAGGGTATTTGGGAAAGAGGTAATAAGAAGGTGTGAAGAGGAGAGAAGAAGAGGTGTGGTAGGTTGGGATCCTGTGGGGTCCACAAATCCTGAGGGGTCCAGGACTTAGCATCCCTGCTCCAAGTAGGCGTGCAAAACGCCCTTAGAATGCTTGTCTGGCGTTAAACGCCAACTTGCTGCTTGTTTCTGGCGTTTAACGCCAATTCCATGCTCTGTTCTGGCATTAAACGCCAGTCTGGTGCTTGTTTCTGGCGTTTAATGCCAGCTTGATGCTTTTTTCTGGCGTTAAACACCAGTTTGATGCTTCTTACTGGCGTTTAAACGCCAGTAAGCCCTTCCTCCAGGGTGAGCTGTTTTTACTGCTATTTTTCATTCTATTTTTGATTTTTCAATAGTTTTTGTGACTTCACATGATCATCAACCTAAAAAAAACATAAAATAATAATAGAAAATAAATAGATATAATTAAATAACATTGAGTTGCCTCCCAACAAGCGCTTCTTTAAAGTCAATAGCTTGATAGTGAGCTCTCATGGAGCCTCACAGATGTTCAGAGCACTGTTGGGATCTCCCAACACCAAACTTAGAGTTTGAATGTGGGGGTTCAACACCAAACTTAGAGTTTGGTTGTGGCCTCCCAACACCAAACTTAGAGTTTGACTATGGGGGCTTTGGTTGACTCTGTAGTGAGAGAAGCTTTTCATGCTTCCTCTCCATGGTTACAGAAGGAGAACCTTGAGTTTTAAATACAAGGTAGTCCTTATTCAGTTGAAGGACCAACTCTCCTCTGTCCACATCAATCACAGCTCTTGCTGTGGCTAGGAAGGGTCTTCCAAGGATGATGGACTCATCCTCATCCTTCCCATTGTCTAGGATTATGAAATCAGCAGGGATGTAAAGGCCTTCAACCATTACTAGCACGTCCTCTACTAGTCCATAAGCCTATTTTCTTGAGTTGTCTGCCATCTCTAATGAGATTCTGGTAGCTTGCACCTCAAAGATCCCAAGTTTCTCCATTACAGAGAGTGGCATAAGGTTAATGGCTGACCCCAGGTCACACAGAGCCTTCTCAAAGGTCATCGTGCCTATGGTACAGGGTATTAAGAATTTATCAGGATCCTATTTCTTTTGAGGTAATTTCTGCCTATCCAATGCATTCAGTTCATTGGTGAGCAAAGGAGGTTCATCTTCCCAAGTCTCATTACCAAATAATTTGGCATTCAGCTTCATGATTGTACCAAGGTGCTTAGCAACTTGCTCTTCAGTAATGTCTTCATCCTCTTCAGAGGATGAATAGTCATCAGAGCTCATGAATGATAAAAGGAGGTTCAATGGAATCTCTATGGTCTCTAGATGAGCCTCAGATTCCTTTGGTTCCTCAAAGGGAAACTCTTTATTGGTCAGTGAACGTCCCAGGAGGTCTTCCTCACTAGGATTCACGTCCTCCTCCTCCTCTTTGGGTTCGGCCACACCAAGCAAGGTAATGGCCTTGCACTCTTTTTTTTTTGGATTCTCTTCTGTATTGCCTGGGAGAGTACTAGGAGGAGTTTCAGTGACTCTTTTACTCAGCTGGCCCACTTGTGCCTCCAAATTTCTAATGGAGGACCTTATCTCATTCATGAAACTTAAAGTGGCCTTAGATAGATCAGAGACTATATTTGCTAAGCTAGATGGACTCTGCTCAAAATTCTCTGTCTGTTGTTGAGTGGATGATGGAAAAGGCTTGCTATTGCTAAACCTGTTTCTTCCACCATTATTAAAGCCTTGTTAAGGCTTTTGTTGATCCTTCCATGAGAAATTTGGATGATTTCTCCAAGAGGGATTATAGGTGTTTCCATAGGGTTCACCCATGTAATTCACCTCTGCTATTGCAGGGTTCTCATGATCATAAGCTTCTTCTTCAGAAGATGCCTCTTTAGTACTGTTGGATGCAGCTTGCAATCCATTCAGACTCTGAGGAATCATATTGACTTGCTGAGTCAATATTTTGTTCTGAGCCAATATGGCATTCAGAGTATCAATTTCAAGAACTCCCTTCCTCTGAGGCGTCCCATTACTCACAATTCCTTTCAGAAGTGTATATGAACTGGTTATTTGCAACCATGTCAATGAGTTCCTGAGCTTCTGCAGGTGTTTTCTTTAGGTGAATGGATCCACCTGCAGAATGGTCCAATGACATCTTTGATAATTCAGAGAGACCATCATAGAATATATCCAGGATGGCCCATTCTGAAAGCATGTCAGAAGGACACTTTTTGGTCAGTTGCTTGTATCTCTCCCAAGCTTCATAGAGGGATTTATCTTCTTTCTGTTTGAAGGTTTGAATATCCACTCTAAGCTTGCTAAGCTTTTGAGGAGGAAAGAACTTGGCTAAGAAAGCCGTTGATGCACGGAAACTTGTCTCTCAACAATTTCCCTCGGCAAGTATACCGAATTGTCGTCAAGTAAAAACTCACAATAGAGTGAGGTTGATTCCCACAGGGATTGATTGGTTAAGAAACTTTAATTGGGTGAATGTTCTAGTTGAGCTAAGCAGAATTTGATATGAGAATTGCAGGAAATTAAATGGCGAGAAAGTAAATGGCAGAAAATGTAAATACTGGAAATAAAGAGCTGAATATAAATGACGGAAAGTAAATTACAGAATCTTAAATGGGGAATGGGGAATTTAGCATGAAAGTAAATGGCAGAAAATAAAGAGAATGGGTAAGATCAGAAATGGGGAATTCATTGGGCTTAGGAGATGTTGCATTCTCCGGATCAAGTTCATTCTCATCTCTTCCTCAATCAATGCATTCATTGATCTCCTTGGCAATCTTAAGTGATTGAATTCCAATTCCTTGGTAACTCAATCTATCAAATCTTGATCAATAGCCAATTCCTTGGTCTAATTGCTCATGAGAAGAGATGAGGTGCAGTCACTGATTATACCACATGTATTTCCAAATCAAAGTATTGGGAGAATTATATGTCACCAGATCCGCCCAAACCCCAATTTGGTCCAACATGAGAAAGCATTTCTAGCATGATCTCTTCATTCCTCTTCCAAGGTTCAGAAGAGATCCAAGTATGAATAGTTTCTTTTCCAAGAAAACTATCCAATTGGATGAAGATTGAAAGATTTCAAGTAAAATCAAGAGAAAAGAAAGAAGAAGAATAATGAAAACTATTATTGATCCATCAAATTACAATAGAGCTCCCTAACCCAATGAAAGGGGTTTAGTTGTTCATGGCTCTGGGAATGGAAAGCAAAGATGGAGAGTACATTCTGAAGTAAAACTAGAAGTTGCAGAGAAAGTAAAAATTATACAGAGAGAGTAGTCCTCTCAATCCAAAAGCTCATCTCTAGTTCAAAACTATCCCTATATATACTACTCTTCTGATCTTCCAGTTGGCTCTTCAAGTCTTGGATATGGGCCTTTGGATCTTGAGTTGAAGCAGTTTGGGATCTTCAATGGGCTCAGCTTTACTTGCAGAGAAAGTGTGAAGTAGGCATGGACTTTGTCTAGGACTTTAGTGGCGTTAACGTTAAGTAAAAATGTGGGTTCGAGAACGTTAGTGACAATCACCTTTTCACTAACGTTCCTAGCTCAAGATGAGTTACGTTAACTTCAACGTTAGTGGCACTAACGTGACTACTAACGTTGCCTCTTGATCCATCGCGAGCGTTATTGGCGTTTACCTTTGCCAATAACGTTGCCCTTGGCCCCTTCTTCCCTACGTTAGAGTTCACGTTAGTGTAGCTAACGTGACTCTTAACGTGGGTATGCCTCAACTTCGAGAGCGTTAGTGACACTTACCTTTGTCACTAACGCTCCAAACACCCTTCTTCCCACGTTAGAGTTCACGTTACTTAGGTTAACGTGACTTCTAATGTGGTAGTGATAGCCATCTCCAACGTTAGTGACAAAGGTGAGTGTCACTAACGTTGGCTCATAGAGGCTTAGCCCAACGTTAGTGACAAAGGTGAGTGTCACTAACGTTGGCTCTTCATTGCTTCTCCCACGTTAGAGTTCACGTTAATGTAGTTAACATGATTCTTAACGTGGCTAGGTGTGCCCCTCTCCCCAACGTTAGTGGCATTCACTTTTACCACTAACGTTGGAGCTTTACTTTTCTTCCACGTTAGCTTCCACGTTAACGTAGTTAACGTGGACACTAACGTGGGCTATGATGGCTCACGAAAGCGTTATTGGTGTTCACTTTTCTCGTTAACGTTGTAAGCTAGCCTCCTTTCCACGTTAATGGTCACGTTAGTTGGACTAACGTGGCTATTAACGTGGCATCTTCCTTGCTTCCTTTGTCCTGAAATCAAGCAAATAAAGTGCATCAAAGCTAGGTTCTAACCCATGAGATCATGCATCATTCAATTTATCATTCAATTCATGCATAATTCTCATGAAATCATATAAAATTCACAATGTTTGCTTAAATCAAGATGTAAATGATTATTTACCCAAAACTTACTTATTTCCTAAGAAAGTGCATGAAACTACCCTAAAACCATAAAGAAAAGGTCAGTGAAACTGGCCAAAATGCCCTGGCATCACAACACCAAACTTAAAGCTTGCTTGTCCCTAAGCAAGTACTGGAACAGGAGAATGATGAATGAAATGATAAGAGAAATGAATCATTATTGTGGAAGTCATGTCCTTGGTTTTATGGGGTTTCATACATAGCAACTTAGGTTCATTCCTTTATTGGCTTTCATACCTTTATCATGCCCTGGAATACTCACTTGATTGCACCCTTTGAGACTTTTATTTATTGATCCCTTTGTCTTTCCACGATTTATTGCATCCTTAGGCTAAGTGTTCTGTGAGGGGGCGACTCTTTAAGATAAGCTTTCGGCCAACACTCCCGAACCAGTTGGTTCAAGGTGCTAGGTGTTGAAACACCCTTAAGGACTTACTCCCTGAAGTCTCTCTCCCCCATACATACACACCACAGGCACATGGTTTGTTATTTTCTTTCCTTGAGGCCTTGGTGTCCAGCACCTCTTTGGGTTACTAAATGTTCTGTAGCAAAGTTGCTCTTGATAGTGGATTTTCAGTTGATAATCTCGGGTTAGTTAACCCAAGTTACCAAGTGATGAAGCACTCCTAAGAACTTATTCATCCAAGCAGATACTTGGTACAAGAGCACCACAGACATATCCCTCAAGATTCAAGCCCTTGGTGCCTAGCCTTATTTCTTATTACTTTTCTTTCTTTTTCAACTCTTATTATTCTTTTCATTTTTCTTATTAGGATCTTGTTATTTAGCTAGTCTCATGGAGTGTGTTTCAAGCATATGATTCAGGACAGATAGTTGCCTTCCTACCTTGTTGGTGAACCAACTTAGCTAAGTGATTACTACACCACAAATTTAAGGACCTACTCCGCAACTTGAACATCACTCTGGTCTTTCATACCATCTCCTCTTATTTGGTTTAAAAGGACAAACATACAATAAGCAAGATGCAGATTAAAACAGGTAACTTGAACCAGCACACATATGACAAAAGCAAGGAAAATACTAAAGACAGAATTGAAAATCCTAAACTACCATGGAAGCATGTTCTATTTCATACATGATTTTCCTTATTTAAAACTTGAAAAAGATGGGACAATAAGGGAACTCCACCACCTTTTACTCATGGGGTTGCTCATGCCCTCCCTCTTGTTTGTCCTCTTTGTGTTTTTCTTGAGTGCTTGAACTCCCACTTCCCTTGCTTTCTCCAATCAACTTTTTCCAGAAGCCAGCATCTTCCATCTTCTTTTTCAATGTTTCCTTCTGCTGTTTCACCTTCCTTTCCTCTTGTTCTGTTAGCTCTCTTTGGACTTTATCATACCTAGGGATTGCAGAATGCAGATTATGCATATGACCAGACATATAGTTCAACTTGGCTTGAGTGTTTATGTTGAACTCCTTCCTATGTAGTTGCCGTCCTTCATTCAGTACGCTGAACTCATTGAATGCCTTCGTCTGAGCTAGCTGTCGTTGGTTGAGTTCTTGAAGGCATTTGTCTTGACGCTCTTGCCTTTCAGTCACTTGATTTATGGCTTGAGTGAGCTGGGAGTAATGTTCCATTTGCTATTTCTACCACTCCTCTTGTTGATTTATCCAAGTAGAAAGTAGTTCTTCTTGATGATCCATCCTTTGGGCTTGAATGTGCAGTTGTTGTTCTTGTCCCTCCATATAACTCCTTGCTAGCTCCTCAATGGCTCCATGAATGTGATTCAGGTTGATGTTGGTTGGATCATAGTACTCCTCTTGCTGGTATTCTTCTTGATGAGATTCTTCTCGGTGAGGTCCCTCTTGTGCTGTTCTTTTCCCTATTTGAGGCCTTCTTTGTTGTTGGGCGGGTGCCACATAAGTTATTCGCTGTAGCGTGACTGACCTTCCAGGGTTCACCCAACTTGGATTGTTGTCCTCGAAGACTACCTTGGCTTTCGTGCACAGTCTAAGGATGGTGCTGGGGTACCAAAGTCTAGCACCTGGATCATTCTTCTCGGCTGACTCTTGAATCCCCTCAGCTATAATCTCGTGCACATTGATACCTCCACCCTTTATTAAGCAATGTACCATAGTAGCTCGAGTAGTGTAAACCTCCAAATTATTTGCAGCGGGGAGGATAGATCTCTTCACGAGCTCAAACCATCCCTTGGCTTCCGGGATGAGGTCTCCTCTCCTGATGAACCGGGGTCTCCTATCCGAATACCTTTCCCACTCAGATCCTATAACACACATATCGTTCACAATTTCTTCAAGTTCATCATTGTCGGGGCCATTACTTATCCTTACATGATAATTGGGCTCATCAAAATGTGGTAATTTCAGCTGAAGGGTCCTTGTTATGGCATTGGGGCTGAAGTCCACCTCTGTTCCTCTTACATAACTTTTAAAGGTGGGGGCCTTGGTTTTGTCTTCTCTGACCACATTTTCATAGAACTTTTTGATGAGGTTTGCATTTATCTTTACTTCTGGGTTCGTGAGCCTTTGCCAACCCCTTTGTTCAATCTTTTCTTGAATCTGTGGGCACTCATCCTCGTTGAACTGGAATGTTAACTCAGGCAATATCTTTTTGAGCTTTATCCGTTTAAATTCGAGTTCATGGAATGCAGTTTTGAATCTTCCTTCATCGAAAGGGATGCTCTCCACCGGTTCCTTCCTCTTTTGCCTCTTGGAGCTTGATGACGCCATAAGTGACTCTTGAGATGTGAATGTGTTGAGAATTATTGGTTAATAATGGGATTCGTCCGGTTAAGGTGGGGTGTAGTGAAGGGAGTGAGTGAGAGTGTTTTTGATAGGGTAAGAGGTATTGGGTTCCGAGAGTTAGAAGTACAAAGAATGAGAATTTGGAATGTGGAAGGGTATGGAATAAGAACCACTTATATAGGGAAGTGGGGAGTGAATGAAAAGTGTGGATTGATGGAGTGGGTGTATGATGAATGGATGGGGTTTAGCATGGAATGGGCACAAAGATCATCACTTTTATGAAGGGTGGTTGGTTTGATTTCCAAGCGTGTCATTCTTCCAATGTTGCATGGCAACATTTCCCAATGCAATCCCCTTGAAGACACGTGCATAGTCCTCTCTTTTTGTGGTGGCCGAACCCTCCTTTAATTGTCCCATCAATTTTCCTACAAAATAAAAGAAATGTGATTAATAAAATTGTGGAGAGTGGCGGCAAAATTTAAAAAGTGGGGTAACTACTTTTTAAAGATTTTTGTTTCTAATTACTAAGTGCTATTCATGAGTGCAAACCAACTAACCAGCCAAATATCCATGTATGCAACATTGGTGACACCAAACTTAGTTTGGGGCTATGTGGTGTAAATGACTTGTTCAAGGCTCTAAGAGTGACATGATAGGAGTTACATTTATGTTCTCTTAGTGTGCCTTGAACACCAAACTTGTTCTTCACTATATGTTGCATAAAAGGATTCATTCAAGTGCATGTCAAAGTTGATTTGAAATTCATGAACCTTTCTTTATTAATTACTTTAAAAGCATGTAAAACATGGGTTGCCTCCCATGAAGCGCTTCTTTAGCGTCACTAGCTTGACGTTCTGCCTTTGTCAGGGTGGTTGGTAATATTTCAGATCTTCCCCTCTTGCAGTAAACCTATATCCATTGGCTTCATCAAGGATCTCCACATGTTCTAGGGAGAGAACTTTGTTGATGGTGAAAACCTTAGGTAACTGAGATGGGATGGTGGGGAGATGAGGTGGAATGTCTAGGAAGTAGGCTGAGATCACTTTATCCCCTGGAGAGAAATCCTCTGTAGGGATCTTCTTGTTCCTCCATCTCCTTGGTGCCTTCTTCTTTGTTTCTTTTGTTGTTGCCTTGCTCTTTGTGGTGTCTTTTCCTAGGGAGACTTTGTTGCTGGTCTCATATGATTCTGGTGATTTTGGCTCCACTTGAGTTTCCTTTAGCTGTGGTAACTGCTGACTGTCTTGTTCATTAACCAAAGGAATTCCATGTGCTTCAATGCTTGTTTCTTCCACCAGTGCTTTGTCGTGCTATTTCCTTGGTTCCTTGTTTTCCTGATCTCCCTCTTGTGAGGGTTTGAAGACATTGAATGCGAGTTGTTCATCATGTATCCTCAGTATTAGCTCTCCTCGCTCCACATCTATGAGCGCTCTGGCTGTAGCTAGGAACGGTCTTCCCAATATGATTGGGTGGATGTGACTTTCTTCCATTTCCAATATGACAAAGTCTGTAGGAAGGAAGTAGTTCCCAACCTTTACTAACACGTTTTCAACCACTCCCACTGCTTGTTTTTGAGTTTTGTCAGCTAGCCTGATGACTACGTCTGTAGGTATTAGCTCATTGATCTGCAGCTTCTTCATGAGAGATAAAAGCATTAAGTTGATGCTTGCTCCCAGATCACAGAGTCCTTTGTCAAACGTTGTTTCTCCTATGGCACAGGGGATGTGAAAACTCCCTGGGTCCCTCCTTTTTGTAGGCAACTCTGGTTGAATGAGAGCACTGCACTCCTTATTCATCACTATTGTTTGCCCTCCTTTGAGTGAGCTTTTCCTGGTCAGCAGCTCTTTCATATACTTAATGTATGAGGGCATTTATTGGAGAGCCTTGATGAATGGTATGTTTACATGGAGAGATGCAAACATATCAAGGAACTTTGAGTATATTCTTTTTTCTACACCACCCTTGAGTCTTTGGGGAAAAGGTGCATAGAGTTTCAGTAGCTCCTTTTGTGTAAGTGTGGTTTCTTGGTGATCCTCTTCTTGTGTCTCTACTGAGGTATCTCCAGGTTGTTTTAAATGTTTGTTCAGCTCTTCCTCAGTACCCTTATCACTTATAGTGACCATCTTGCAATCTTCCCATCTGACCTTCTTTGCTTCACCTCTCGGGTTCTTCTCTGTGTCACTTGGGAAGCTATCAGTAGGTTTAGGAATCTTCTCAGAGAGGTATCCCACTTGAAACTCCAGCCTCTTGATGGTGTCTCCTTGGTTTTTGATATTGGCTCGCACCTCCTCCTTGAACACCTTGTTATCTTGGATTTCCTTACATATGCCTTCAAGTAGAGTCTCAATCCTTGTTAGTCTTTCTTCCGATGATGGAGAGTTGAGATTGGAGGGATGAAGGGCCATTTTGGCTTTGGTATGGATGTTGAGATGTGTTGTTAGGTGAGTGCTGATATGATCTCTGTGTGGGATGTTGGTGAGCTGCATTGTTGTTGGGATTGTGGCGTCTCTGATCTTGGCCTTGGTCTCATTGATTTCCCCACCCAAAGTTTGGGTGGTTCCTCTAGCCAGGATTATACGTTTTGGAGTATGGGTCATGGTTCTGCCTAGGTGAATTTTCAATGTAGTTGGCTTGCTCCTGACTACCCTCTGCTGCTTCATTCACTCCTTCTTGAGTTGCTGCTGAAGTGGTGATTACTGCTACTTGATTCCTCTCCATCTTCTTAGTGAGGTCAACCAATTGCTTGGTAATCATCTTGTTTTGAGCTAGCAGTGCATCCACATTGTTTAGCTCCATCACTCCTCTAGTGTTGCCTCTTTCAGAAGCATAGAAGTAGTCATTCTCAGCTATAGTCTCAATGACATCTATGGCTTCTTCAATGGTCTTCTTCTTGTTCAGAGATCCCCCGGATGAGTGGTCTACTGCCTTCTTTGATTCATAAGAAAGACCTTCATAGAAAATGTGCAGCTGCACCCATTCATTGAACATATCTGGCGGGTATCTTCTTGTCAAGTCTTTGAATCTCTCCCATGCTTCATATAGAGTCTCACCATCTTGCTGCCTGAAAGTTTGAACCTCAGCTCTCGACCTGTTGATTCTTTGAGGAGTATAGAATCTTGCCAAGAATTTGTTTACCACATCTTCCTAGGTTGTTAAGCTCTCCTTCAGGAAGGATTCCAGCCATTTAGATGCCTTGTCCTTGAGTGAGAAGGGGAGTAGAAATAGTCTGTAGGTGTCAGGATGAACACTATTAGACTTCACAGTGTCACATATCCTCAGAAAGGTGGTTAGATGTTGATTGGAATCTTCTTGAACACTTCCTCCGAATGAACAATTGTTCTGAACAAGGGTGATGAGCTGTGGCTTTAGTTCAAAGTTGTTGGCATATATGGTTGGCTTTTGGATGCAATTTCCACAGTTTCCTGGGTTTGGATTGATGTAGGATCCTAGAACTCTTCTCTCTTGCCCAGCATGATGCGCTGGACCTTCTCTGCCATGGTTGTGAGCCTCTTCTTCATGATGGTTCTCCATATTCTCATCCATGTCTAGTTCAAAGTACTCTTCCTCTTCCTCAGCACCAACTACTCTCTTTCCTCTTGCTTCCCTCCTTAATCTAAGAAAGGTCCTCTCAGGTTCAGAATCAAAGGAAGTTGAAGCCTCGCTTCTTCTACCTGTCATACAACCAACAAGGCAAAAGCAAGAAGGGTAGATGCAGACAGTATTTTCTACAGAAATGCTGTTAGTGTGAGTGATGCAATATATCAAACAGTTAGTGGGTCAGTGGACCAAATAGTAAAAAAAAAATGATATGCAGATAGCACCACAAATGGCTGAGAGGTAAAGGGAAGGAAATAACTAAAACTGAAAGTAAATTACTCAGGTGGAATTAAATCAAACAAAAGAAAAGTGCTCAATCTAGTTATCCACCAATTTAATCATTGTTGATACAAAATCAATCCCCGGCAACGGCACCATAAACTTGATGCACAGAAACTTGTCTCTCAACTCCCTCGGTAAGTATACCAAATTGTCGTCAAGTAAAAACACACAATAGAGTGAGGTCGAATCCCACAGGGATTGATTGGTCAAGCAACTTTAATTGGGTGAATGTTCTAGTTGAGCTAAGCAGAATTTGATATGAGAATTGCAGGAAATTAAATGGCGGGAAAGTAAATGGCAGAAAATGTAAATACTGGAAATAAAGAGCTGAATATAAATGACGGAAAGTAAATTGCAGAATCTTAAAGGGGGAATGGGGAATTTAGCATGAAAGTAAATGGCAGCAACTAAAGAGAATGGGTAAGATCAGAAATGGGGAATTCATTGGGCTTAGGAGATGTTGCATTCTCCGGATCAAGTTCATTCTCATCTCTTCCTCAATCAATGCATTTATTGATCTCCTTGGTAATCTTAAGTGATTGAATTCCAATTTCTTGGTAACTCAATCTCTCAAATCTTGATCAATAGCCAATTCTTTGGTCTAATTGCTCATAAGAAGAGATGAGGTGCGGTCACTGATTATACCACATATATTTCCAAATCAAAGTATTGGGAGAATTATATGTCACCATATCCGCCCAAACACCAATTTGGTCCAATATGAGAAAGCATTTCTAGCATGATCTCTTCATTCCTCTTCCAAGGTTCAGAAGAGATCCAAGTATGAATAGTTTCTTTTCCAAGACAACTATCTAATTAGATGAAGATTTAAAGCTTTCAAGTAAAATCAAGAGAAAAGAAAGAAGAAGAATAATGAAAACTATTATTGATCTATCAAATTACAACAGAGCTCCCTAACCCAATGAAATGGGTTTAGTTGTTCATGGCTCTGGGAATGGAAAGAAAAGATGGAGAGTACATTCTGAAGTAAAACTAGAAGTTGCAGAGAAAGTAAAAATTATACAGAGAGTAGTCCTCTCAATCCAAAAGCTCCTCTCTAGTTCAAAACTATCCCTATATATACTACTTTTCTGATCTTCCAGTTGGCTCTTCAAGTCTTGGATATGGGCCTTTGGATCTTGAGTTGAAGCAGTTTGGAATCTCAATGGGCTCAACTTTACTTGCAGAAAAAGTGTAAAGTAGGGATGGACTTTAGCTAGGACGTTAGTGGCGTTAACGTTAAGTGAAAATGTGGCTTCGAGAACATTAGTGACAATCACCTTTTGCCCTAACGTTCCTAGCCCAAGATGAGTTACGTTAACTTCAACGTTAGTGGCACTAATGTGACCACTAACGTTGCCTCTTGATCCATCGCGAGTGTTATTGGCGTTTACCTTTGCCAATAACGTTGCCCTTGGCCCCTTCTTCCCTACGTTAGAGTTCACGTTAGTGTAGCTAACGTGACTCTTAACGTGGGTATGCCTCAACTTTGAGAGCGTTAGTGACACTTACCTTTGTCACTAACGCTCCAAACACCCTTCTTCCCACGTTAGAGTTCACGTTACTTAGGTTAACGTGACTTCTAACATGGTAGTGATAGCCATCTCCAATGTTAGTGACAAAGGTGAGTGTCACTAACGTTAGCTCATCATTCCTTTCCTCCACGTTAATGCAATTAACGTGGCTAATAGAGGCTTAGCCCAACATTAGTGACAAAGGTGAGTGTCACTAATGTTGGCTCTTCATTGCTTCTCCCACGTTAGAGTTCACGTTAATGTAGTTAACGTGACTCTTAACGTGGCTAAGTGTGCCCCTCTCCCCAACGTTAGTGGCATTCACTTTTACCACTAACGTTGGAGCTTTACTTTTCTTCCACGTTAGCTTCCACGTTAACGTAGTTAACTTGGACACTAATGTGGGCTATGATGGCTCACGAAAGCGTTATTGGTGTTCACTTTTCTCATTAACGTTGTAAGCTAGCCTCCTTTCCACGTTAATGGTCACGTTAGTTGGACTAACGTGGCTATTAATGCGGCATCTTCCTTGCTTCCTTTGTCCTGAAATCAAGCAAATAAAGTGCATCAAAGCTAGGTTCTAACCCATGAGATCATGCTTCATTCAATTTATCATTCAATTCATGCATAATTCTCATGAAATCATATAAAATTCATAATGTTTGCTTGAATCAAGATGTAAATGATTATTTACCAAAAACTTGCTTATTTCCTAAGAAAGTGCATGAAACTACCCTAAAACCATAAAGAAAAGGTCAGTAAAACTGGCCAAAATGCCCTGGCATCAGCCGTGACCAGATTATCCCAAGAGTTCAGGCTATCTTTAGGTTGAGAGTCCAACCATATTCTAGCTTTGTCTCATACAGCAAACGGGAAAAGCATGAGCCTGTAGACCTCGGGATCAACCCCATTGGTCTTAACAGTATCACAGATTTGCAAGAATTCAGTTAAGAACTGAAAAGGATCTTCTGATGGAAGTCCATGAAACTTGCAATTCTGTTGTATTAGAGAAACTAATTGAGGCTTTAGCTCAAAATTGTTTGCTCCAATGTTAAGGATTGAGTTGCTTCTTCCATGTAAGTTGAAATTTGGTGCAGTAAAGTCACCAAGCATCTTCCTTGCATCTCCACCATTGTTATTAGTTTCGACCATATCTCCTTCTTTTTCAAAAATTATTGTCAGGTCCTCTCCAGAGGGTTGTGCCTTAGCTTCTCTTAGCTTCCTCTTTAGAGTCCTTTTAGGTTCCAGATCGGCTTCAACAAGAATGTTCTTGTCCCTGTTCCTGTTCATATGAAAAAGAAGAGACCAAAAAAGAAGAAGAATCCTCTATGTCACGGTATAGAGATTCCTTTATGTGAGTAGAAGAATAGAAGAGTAGAATGAAGAAAAGAGAAAATGAAGAATTCGAACACAGAGAGGGAGAGAGGGTTCAAATTTTAAATTAAAATAAAAGGAAAATATTTTTGTTTTTATTTTAAATATTAGTTAAAATTCGAAATTAAGAAGGAAAATAAAATTAAAATGAAATTTAAAACAATTAGTTAATGAAAAGTAATGTTGAAAAAGAGGTTAGTAATTTTAAAAAATTGGAGAGAGAAAGGTAGTTAGGTGGTTTTGAAAAAGATATGATTGAAACAGAAAACTTTTAAAATCAAACAAAAAGTCAAGTAGTTAATTGAAAAAGATTTGAAAATTTGAAAAGATAAGAAGTTAGAAAAAGATTTTGAAATTAAAATTGAAAAAGATATGATTGAAAGATATTTTGAAAAAGATTTGAAAAAGAAATTTAAAAAGATTTGATTTTGAAAATTAAAGTTGATTACTTGACTAACAAGAAACAAAAAGATAAGATTTTAAGATTTAAAGATTGAACCTTTCTTACTAGGTAAGTAACAAACTTAAAATTTTTGAATCAATCACATTAATTGTTAGCATTAATTTCGAAAATATGAAATAGAAATAAGAAAAAGATTTTTAAAATAAATTTTGAAAATTTCAAAATTATGAAAGAAAAAATGAAAAAGATTTGATTTTTGAAAAAAAGAATTGAAAAAGATAGAATTTTTAAATTGAAAATTTGATTTGACTCATAAGAAACAACTAAATTTTAAAAAGTTTTGAAAGAGTCAAGTCAAATTTTCAAAAATTTATGAGAAAATAAGGGAAAGATATTTTTTTGATTTTTGAATTTTTAATGAAGAAAGAGAAAAACAACCCAAAGACTCAAAACATGAAAATTATGAATCAAAACACATGATGCATGTAAGAACACTTTGAATGTCAAGATGAACACCAAGAACTTATTTTTGAGAATTTTTAAGAAAAGAAAAATATGCAAGACACCAAACTAAGAAATTTTCAAACTTTAGACACTAACAAATTGAAAATGCATATGAAAAACAAGAAAAGACACCAAACAAGAAAAATTTAGAGATCAAACAAAAAAATTCATCAAGAACAACTTGAAGATCATGAAGAACAAATGCATGAGTTTTCGAAAATTCTAATGAAATTAAAAAGATGCAATTGACACCAAACTTAAAAATTGACACAAGACTCAAACAAGAAACATCAAATTTTTTTGGTTTTTATGATTTTATTAATATTTTTTTTGTAATTTTTCAAAAATTAATTGGAAAAATAAAAATAAGGATTTCAAAATTTTTAATGAGAATTCCAGGAATCATGCAATGTCAGTCTAAAGCTCTGGTCCAGGAATTAGACATGGCTTATTAGCCAGCCGAGCTTTCAGTGAAAGCTCCAGTCCAAAACACTAGACATGGCCAATGGCCAGCCAAGCTTCAGCATACATAGTTCAAGCATGTGAAGAGGAAGCCTCAGTCCAAAAGAAATTAGACATGGCTTTACAGCCAGCCAGGCTTCAACATGTTATCTTGAAACTCTAGAATTCATTCTTAAAAATTTTTGAAGTCATAGAATAATTTATTTATTTATTTTTTTAGTTTTTTCGAAAATAAAAACAAAAAAAGCTTAAAATTAAAATAAAATTACCTAATCTGAGCAACAAGATGAACCGTCAGTTGTCCAAACTCGAACAATCCCCGGCAACAGCACCAAAAACTTGGTGCACGAAATCGTGATCGTTCATTCCTTGGTAACGGCGTAAAAACTTAATACGCACGTTCATAATCTTAATTCTTTGTCACAACTTCGCACAACTAACCAGCAAGTGCACTGGGTCGTCCAAGTAATAAACCATACGTGAGTAAGGGTCGATCCTACGGAGATTGTCGGCTTAAAGCAAGCTATGGTCACCTTGTAAATCTCAGTTAGGTGGATTCAAATGGTTATAGAGTTTTAATAATTAAAATGTAATTAAAATATAAAATAGGATAGAAATACTTATGTAATTCATTGGTGAGAATTTCAGATAAGCGTATGGAGATGTTTTTATTCCTTCTGAACCTCTGCTTTCCTACTGCTTTCATCCAATCCTTCATACTCCTTTCTATGGCAAGCTGTATGTTGGGCATCACCGTTGTCAATGGCTACTTCCCGTCCTCTCAGTGAAAATGGTCCAAAATGCGCTGTCACCGCACGGCTAATCATCTGTCGGTTCTCGATCATGCTGGAATAGGATTCAGTAATCCTTTTGCGTTTGTCACTACGCCCAGCACTCGCGAGTTTGAAGCTCGTCACAGCCATCCCTTCCCAGATCCTACTCGGAATACCACAGACAAGGTTTAGACTTTCCGGATCTCAAGAATGGCCGCCAATAATTCTAGCCTATACCACGAAGACTCTGATCGTAAATTAGGAGGCTAAGAGATATGCATTCAAGCTTGCTTTCATGTAGAACGGAAGTGTTTGTCAGGAACGCGTTCATAAGTGAGAATGGTGATGAGCGTCACATAATCATCACATTCATCATGTTCTTGTGTGCTAATGAATATCTTGGAGAAGAAATAGGCTTGAATTGAATAGAAAAACAATAGTACTTTGCATTAATTCATGAGGAACAGCAGAGCTCCACACCTTAATCTATGGTGTGTAGAAACTCTACCGTTGAAAATACATAAGTGAAGATAGGGTAGACATGGCCGAATGGCCAGCCTCCCATGGAGGTCTCAGAATGTAAAAGTTACATAATGTGTTCCAGAGATGATCAAAAGATGATAGTAAAAAGTTCTATATATACTAAACTAGTTAATAGGGTTTATAGGGATAAGTAAATGATGTAGAAATCCACTTCCGGGCCTACTTGGTGTGTGCTTGGGCTGAGCATTGAAGCTGTCTTCTGTAGAGGTCTTCCTTGGAGTTAAACGCCAGTTTGTAACCTGTTTCTGGCGTTTAACTCTGCTTTGCAACCTGTTTCTGGCGTTTAACTCCAGAATAGGGCAGAAAGCTGGCGTTGAACGCCAGTTTGCGTCATCTAAACTCGAGCAAAGTATGGACTATTATATATTGCTGGAAAGCCCTGGATGTCTACTTTCCAACGCAATTGAGAGCACGCCATTGGGACTCCTGTAGCTTCAGAAAATCCACTTTGAGTGCAGGGAGGTCAGAATCCAACAGCATCTGCAGTCCTTCTTCAGCCTCTGAATCAGATTTTCGCTCAAGTCCCTCAATTTCAGCCAGAAAATACCTGAAATCATAGAAAAACACACAAACTCATAGTAAAGTCCAGAAATGTGATTTTTATTTAAAAACTAATAAAAATATATTAAACACTAACTAAATCATACTAAAAACTATGTAAAACCAATGCCAAAAAGCATATAAATTATCCGCTCATCAAGGAGCCTGTCTTAACATTTTTCAGGTATTTGGTTAATAATATTGGGGTTATCATAGTTCTATACCATTGTGTTGAATGTAGAACATTGGACAAAACTATTTCAAACTTAGAGATGGAGTTAGCTGCTGCAAAGGCAGCTCAGGAGTCGATTCTCAATAGCTCTCTTTTATCAGAAGAATACACTAAAGTTTATGTTTTGAATACATGATAAATTTAGTATGGTTGAATAATACACTAAGTTTAGGTTTTGAATTATAGTTGATTTATCAATATACTTTGTTGATGTATGGTTGTTACTTATTATTATAGTTGATGTATAAATACATTTTGTTTATATTTTGTTAATGTATGGTTGTTTATAGTACTTTTCTTTTAGTTTGATAATGATGAACTTGTTTAAATTTACATTTATTTTGTATGAAATCAGATTTATTTTGCAATGAAAAAATCTATAAAAATGATGTTTTATCTTACCAACAGATTTACAGATAGAAAATTCGTCTGTATTCAGAGTTTGAAATGCTTTCCCTTTTAATTACCGAGGAAAAATCTGTCTCCAATTACAGACGAAAAATCTGTCAGAAAATCCATCTGTAATTATAGACGGGAAATTCGTCGAAAAATCTGTTTGTAAATTACAGACGGAAAAATCCGTCGAAAAATCCGTCTGTAATTACAGACGAAAAATCTGTCGAAAAATCCGTCTGTAATTAGCGACGGAAAATCCGTCGTCTTTGAGAAATGGATGGAGAATTTACAGAGTGAAAATCCGTCGGTAACTGGTAAAAATCCGTCGGTAATTTTCCGACAGAAAAAAATCCGTCGGTAAATAATTTCTGACGAGGCTTTTACAGACGGACAAAATCCGTCGGTAATTTCGTCAGTAACTAAAAATCCATCTGTAATAAAGACCAAATCTGTCTGTAAATCTGTCTGTATTAATCTATTTTCTAGTTGTGTCATATGGTAAGTGTAGAACTTTATGGCAGCTATGTACACTTTCTTATGGCAGCTGTGTACACTATTGATTCTACAATGTACACTCTATTGAAGCTACAATGGTCGCAACGGCAGCAACTATGCCTGCCACGGATACTACAGCATGCAACTGAGCATTATGAGTCCTAATTTCCTATTTTTTCCTCTCCTTTTGATCCTTCAGCCATCTTCCCATTGTCCTTCCTCTTAGCAAACTCCTGTAAAGCTAGTATGCAAAAGTTTACAAGAAGAATGACAAAGAAAAGAGTAATGAATGATTGAGCTTTTATTTTTAGTATATAATCATGAGATTGAGTGTAATGTATCCCATTTCTAAACAAGTTTTGACTGGAAAGAAATTCTGGATTGATTGCTTGATGGGGGTAAAAATAAGTCCTGCACATAGTGATTGACTGTTCCAAATGACATATGAAGTCAAAAGAATCAATTACCGTATATCTTGATCCTTTGTCAAGAATATATTTGAGCACTGCAATAGATGTGGAGAAAAAGATCAACATAGTTTCTCAATGATTTATATGATTTGTATGACATCACGATGCAGATTAGAAATTAGCTACCTATATGCACTGATCAGAACTCAACAATTTCTGTGTCACCGTGAGAGCAATATAATGCAACAACAACAACAACTGCTCCTAATAAAAAACTAAATTTGTGATGAGACAAATTTGTAGAAGCAACTTGCTTTGTTTATTTCTCTATCTACTAATCTGGATCCCTTAATTTTTATATACTAAGTAAAAATCAGGGACTTGAGTCATCAACTCCATTAGTTTATTTTTTTTCAACTTTGAAGTGAAAAGTTGAATCTAACTTCAGCATTTATATGAAAAGCATACTAGTATTATACTAGCTAGCTAGCCTCTTTTTTCTTTATTTATTTATTTATATTTCCCCTGGTATAATACATTCCCAAATGCCTATTATTTAATACGCAATTCCTGACATACTTTTTCCAAGTAGCAATAACTTATTTTTATTGTAAAAGCATGTACCTTTTCATTGTTCCTATCTAATCTAATATCTATATATATATAACCTTCTCTTCAACAAACACAAAGCACTACTACATGGTATTTGGAGGTCCATTAATCTTTATTCTCTCATCACATCACATAAGAAAAAATCTTCAACAAGAACAAATAATTGTTTTTACACTCTTCCATTATATTATCTACCAAAAAACTTTTCCATTATATATTAATTGTATCTTTTGCCTTTTCAGTACACACAAAAGCCAATTAACTTATGTGATCCTAATTTTTTTTCTAAACTATACTCCAAAGAACAATGAAACAGGAAATTGTACCCAAAAATAAATAAATATATAAATAAAATACACACCTTTGGATTGTGCTAAGTCCCCTGCTTCCCAGTACAATTGAGTCCAATTTCAGATCTTCAATAGTCTAGAAGTTTCTCTCTTGCATCACCCTAATAACTTTTTGCAACAATGTTCACCTGAATCAAAACATAACTTCACTCATAAAGGTACCTCTAGAACAATCTATGCCAAATAAAAAGAATAATAGAGATGGAAGCATGCATACCAGCATTCTTAGGCAAAGCCCTCCAAGAACCTTTTTTATTGGCTTGAATGTAGTTGGTCAAGATTTGATCCTCCTCTTTTGTCCAGCAGCCTTTCTTAAGTCCCACCTTGTCACATCAGGAGCCCTTCCCATCTTTCTATGCCTCCTGCAACTATAGTAATAATATAATGAAATTGGAATTATACCAATTGAGGACAGGGAGGATGGCTAAGTGGGAAAAAAGTAACAACAAATAATGTGGGAAACAAAGATAGTGCAGTGAAAGGAAACACCAAAAATTGAAAAACCATGAGGAAAAAAGTTTCAACAACAAATTTAAATCAAACTAATTACTAAAATCAGAAAAAACAAATCTAACTAAACCTAATCTAATCAAGTTGTTAATAGTAACTATACTTAAAGAAATTGTTAAAATAGCAATATGAAGTTGGATAAGCTCTAAAATAACAGCAGTTTGATGCGGGGAAAACTTGTCTCGCAACAAATCTCCCTTCGGCAAGTATACCGAATTGTCGTCAAGTAATAACTCACTATAGAGTGAGGTCGAATCCCACAGAGATTAACGGATTAAGCAATCAATGGTTAATTGATTATCCTAGTTAGACGAATCATAATGGAGTGATAAGTAACAAGGAATGTAAATTGACAGAAAAGTAAAGAAAGCAATAAAGTGCAGAAAAGTAAAATGACAAGAAAAGTAAATGTAAGAACTAAAAATAAAATGAACATTGGGATCAAGAGATATTGCAATCCTCCAGATCATGTTCATTCTCATCTCTTCCTCAATTAATGCACTCATTGATCTCCTTGGCAATCTTAAGTAATTGAATCACAATTTCTTGTAATTCAATCTCTCAAACCTTGATCAATAGCCAATTCCTTGGTCAATTGCTCATGAGAAGAGATGATGTATGGTCACTGATTATACCACATGCATTTCTCAAATCAAGTGTTGGAAGGATTATAGTCACATATCCATCCACCCCCAATTTGGTCCAGCATGAGAAAGCATTTCTAGCTTGATCTCTTCATTCCTCTTCCAAGGTTTAGAAGAGATCCAAGTATGAATAGTTTCTTTTCCAAGATAACTACCCAATTGGATGAAGATCGAAAGCCTTCAAGTAAAATCAAGAGGAAAGAAAGAAGAAGAAGAATAAGAACTACACTTAATCCATTGAATCACAATAGAGCTCTTTAACCCAATGTAAAGAGTTAGTTGATCATTGCTCTACGAAAAGAAAGAAAGTGCAGAAAAGTAAAGATGAAGATTAAAACTAAAACTGAAACTTCAAAATTCATAAATGAAAATTACAACTAAAATGAAACTACTCCTAAGGAAGAAAAGAAGAGAAAAGGAAGAAGAGTGGTTGAGGGGAGGGGTCCGAAGACCCACTCCCCTTGGAGTGTGCCAATTCACAGAAGTTCAAATTGGTCTTCACTCTCTCCCCCTTCCTTCAATTCTCCAGAATTCCAGAGTATTTTGAATGTAAAAACTAAGGCCTTTATATAGGCTCTCCTAAATTACAAAATGAAAATAAAAGCAAATTACAATAAAATGAAAATTCCTATTCTAGATGCTTCTTGTGGTCTTGATTGGTTGACAATTGTGGGCTTGCTTGCTTGAGCTTTGAAGTGGACTTGAGAGAGAAGTGAGTTAGGTTGAGGCCCAGGTGCTAAAGTTAGTGCTAAAGTTAGCCACACTAACGCTACAAGTGTGGCGTTAGTGCTAAAGTTATTGTGGCTAACGTTGCACTTGCTGCCCAGTTGGTGTTTTTAGGGCTTAAAAGATGCCTCTTGTTTGTGATCAAATTTCATGCCCAATATAGAGTATTATATATCGTTGGAAAGCTCAGAATATCAGCTTTCTAACGCAACTGGAATCATCTCAATTGGACATCTGTAGCTCAAGTTATGCTTCTTTGAAGTGGACATGGTCGCTGGCATATATGCCAACGTTACTGGAAATGTTGATTGCCAATAATGCTAGCGATTTTCCTGTTTCTGAAGCTCAAACTTAGTGCCCACCCCATACTATTATATATTTTTGGAAAGCCCTAGATGTCTAAGTTCCAATTCCTTTGGAAGCGCATCATTTGGAGCTCTACAACTCGAGCTATACTTCTTGGAAGGTGAAGAGGTCAGTTGGCCAAAATACAGGCTGATACCATGTTCATCATTACACTTTCGGGGCAGGATTTATCCCTCAAATTTAGTGTCAACCATGTAGTGCCATATATGCTTGGAAAGCTCTGGAATCCTAATTTTTAATGCCACTGGAATCACCTCATTTGGAGCTTTGTGGCTCAAGTTATGCGTGTTTGAAGAAGGCATGGTCAGGCTGCCAGGTGGGACTTTTGCCCACGTTAACTACCACGTTAACTAAGTTAACGTGGGAGTTAACGTGGCTCTTTGTGGCTTGTGTTGGCAACGTTAGTGACAATGTCTGGTGTCACTAACGTTGTCGATAACTAGGTTAACGTGGGAGTTAACGTGGCTTCTTGGGGATATGTGGTTGCTTCCAACGTTAGTGACAATGTTGGGTGTCACTAACGTTGTCGACCACTCTTGCCTCTTCACGTTAGCTTCCACGTTAACCAAGTTAACGTGGGAGTTAACGTGGCATTGTGCACTTAGGCCAACGTTAGTGACAATGTTGAATGTCACTAACGTTTGCTTCCTTTCCCCCTTTTAACGTTAGAAGCCACGTTAACTAAGTTAACGTGGACTCTAACGTGGCCACTTGTGAGCATTGGCCAACGTTAGTGATAATGTTAAGTGTCACTAACGTTGGCTCAAATTCCCTTTCTTCAAAGTTAATGCCACTAACTTTTCTCACTAACGTTGGGGCTTTCCTTCCTTCCACGTTAGTGCCCACATTAGTGTAACTAACGTAGCCACTAACGTGGCTTCTTCTCTTCTTCTTTTGGCCTAAAATCAATCAAACAAAGTACATCAAAGTCTTGCTCTTAATCATGGGATCATGCATCATCCAATTTATCATATAATTCATGCAAAATTCTCATGAAATCATGTAAAGTGCACAATGTTTGCTTGAATCAAGATGTAAGTGAATATCTACCCAAAACTAGCTTATTTCCTAAGAAAATGCATGAAACTACCTTAAAAACAGTAAAGAAAAGGTCAGTGAAACTGGCCAAAATGCCCTGGCATCACAGTTTATCGAGTTATTCCATGCACCACGCATCTAAAACGAACTTTTTTCTTTATATATATAGAAATAGAATTTATAAATTAGTATAAAATGAAATCTCATGTTTCATTGCCAAGAAAAACTTAGCAAGGGATGCATAAAGTTAATGTTAATCTTCTCAATAAACGAAGCAGGGTAACATTGGTAAGTCTGCTCAAATGATGTCTCATGATATTCATATCCAGAGTATTAAAACTTGTCTAATCAATATCAGATATTGAAATAAGAAAAACTTAGAACAATAACCTTGAGGAATATAGGAATTAACTCTAGAAACATACTGTTATCAGGTTGAAGTTCAAAACACTCAAGAACCTAATCAACAAATATCAATAGTGAGGTAAAACATAAAATGAGAACATAAATAGGCAAGTAAGTTAACTATAAAACAAGAAAGAAAGAAAAAAAATCAATGTTAAAAGGAACATGTAATGAAGAGAAGAATGAAAATACAATAAAACTCTAAAACTCTAAAAGCCAAAGCCTAAATGAAGAGAAGAATGTTTTCCTCCACACACAACAAGAAAAACCACATGATTACAAATTTTTTAAATATATGGACTTATTTGAAAATTGGTTACTATCCAAACCAAATATTATTCTATCGTATATATGCAGGAGGAATTAAGTAGAGATAAGCTTGCCTTGGTTAGCTTTATCATCAGTAACAAAATTTGTCTTTCTTCTAATGGATTTATCACCAATAGAAAAATTGCAGGTGATTCATTAGTAAGACATATGGAATAGAAGAATTGCAGCTAGCAGAGCTCGATAGGGTATACGGATGTACCAGATCGGGTGGTCCACCACAGGACCGTGCTCCTCATCAACGAAGAAATCATCACGCGTATTATCCTGTGTTCGAAGACTCAACGGTGGTGATAAGGATCTTCTCCTCCTTCTGAAGATCCTCGCGAAGATTGCACAGCAAATAACAACGAAGAAAGCAGCTCTGATAATGGAGAGAGCAAGGACCAAGTAGGGCAAGAGCACGTGGCTTTTTCCATGGTCTGATGTATCGTCTAAGGGGAGAGGAGGAATCGGTGGCGGTGGCGGTGGTGGTGGTTGGGAATAATAGTAGTATTGGTGGTTGGTGATGCAGATTTTGAGGCAATCATCACAGTTTGAAGAACAATTCTGCTCCACGTGGCAGAGGGACTCGCAGATTTCTGGCATGAGTTTTCTGCGATGGTGAAACACCATTTTTGAGAGAAATTGTGGTTAGTTAGGGTTTTAGGGTGTGAAAGAAGAGGGAGAAAAAGAGAAGGAAGGAAGAAAAAGAAGAAATCTCCATAGGGTGGGGATGAAGTTAGGTTTAAATTAAAATTTTCTGACGAAAAATTTTAAATTACAGACGGAATTTTCCGTCTATAATAATTTAATAAAACGCAGCATTTTTGTCTATTTAATTACAGATGGATTTTTCATTTGTAACTATTTTCCACGAAAAAAAAATTAATTTTACCGACAGAATTATCGACGGATTCTGTTTTCTGTTTGTAATTTATGCTAATTCATTTTTTTTGTGTTCCGACAAAAAAATCCCTCTGAAATTCCATTTGTATTTCCGTGGGATAAAATCCGTCGGAAATATCCGTCTGTAATAACTAAGTTTCTAGTAGTGAGTTATAAATGATATAATATACAAGAGTATATATAAGTGCTAGAAGAATCAAAATAATAAAATATAATATTTTATAATAAAAATACAGATAAGCTAAATAATTTTAATTGATGATAACTAATTAATGCTAATTGTTTCTAATTATACTCTAACATCATCCGTTAAATACTACAAGAAATTCGCTGAGTACTGTTAGATTTATTGGGGAATTTATGTAATAAATCCACTAGTAAATATATTATTGTCGAATTTTGTATCAAATATAATCCGACAGTGATAGCCTCGCTGGTAATAGTTTATTGTCGGATTTATAAATCCGACGGTAATTTGCAGTGAATGGCACTATAAAGGCAACGAAAATCTCCTTACGATTATTGTCGGATAAATTTCAATAGTAAAATTGGCGCCATATAATTAGGGTTTGTGCCATGTAATTAAGGTTCCCGCGACGTTACCATCGGATTTATCCAATGATAAATTGGACGGTGCGTTTAATTTCATTTTAAATTTAAAAGTTACCATCAAGTTTATCTGACAGTGAATCCCATAATAGTCTTAATTTTGTGCATTTAATTTTATTTTAAATTTAAAAGTTACCATCAAGTTTATCTGACAGTGAATCCCATAATAGTCTTAATTTTTTATTCTTTTTTAAATTTTTTCTGAACCTGATAGAACTTGATAGTTAATAACTAGTCGTAATCCCAATTAGTAAAAATGAAATAATAATTTATCTGAAAATATGTCATAATCTAATTAAATTTTAATAGAGAAATAGACAAGATAGAAGTAGGCTAGCATGCACTGTAATTTTATAATCTTACAAAGTTTAAACATATAAGAAGCTAGTTAACTATACTTAGGTTAACCTTATTGATGACATGTCATCTTATGCTAGCTTTTCAAGCATTTTTCACTTGTTTCATTAGGTTTTATGCACTTTTTTGCACAATAAGTAAGTGATTTGGAGTGGATTTTCATGATTATGTTAAATCAATCAACCATCATTTATTTGACATAAAATCATAGGATTTATGCTAGAATTAGTTGATTTTATGAATGATTTAGAAACCTTGTGAATTTGGTGATACTTTGATATGTTTGTTTGGTTGCTTGCAAATGAAGAAAGGAGGGCAAGACACCAAGGGGAACAAGGAAGGAAGGCCAGCGCTCAACCAAGGGAGCGGTCAACCAAAGCAGCACTCAACCAAGGGAGCGCTCAACAAAGGCCAACGTTCACAAGGAGTGCTCAAAGAAGTGAGCGCTACGCTCACAAGTGTGAGCATTTTCAAGCACTAACCTAAGGGAAGCTGGGTGCGCATTAAACCAAGGAAGGCACATATCAAAGGCTGGCGCTCAAAGAAGTGAGCGCTACACTCACAAGTGTGAGCATTCTCGTGGCCCTCACCAAGGAAATAAAGGAAGCGCAGCACTCACAAGAGGGAACACCAAGGCTCGAAAGGGGTGCACCCAAGGGAGTGCTAGACATAGCGCTCAATTAAGGAAGCATAGCGCTCACTAAAAGGAGCGCCAAGGATTGAAGAGGGGGCACACATTCAAGCAATAAGGAGTAGCGCTCAAAATTTGAACGCAGGGCTCACTTAGTGAACGCTAAGAGAGCTAAGCCCACGAAGGAAGCATGCTTGGCCAAAGGAAAATGAACGCTACGCTCACAAAACCCAACGGAGCGCTCTACTGGAGCATGCCTAAAACCCAAAATTCAATCAATTGCCATCTTGGATCCATTTCTTCACAAGTCAAAAGGCCCACTCAAAGCTTCGAAGACAAAAATAGAAAGTGTATAAATAGGAGTAGATTTGATTTAGAGAGGACTTTTGAACTTTTAACTTTGGGGGACTTTTTCACTTTTTGGCTGGCCTTTGATTTTCAATTTTCATTGGGAACTTTCTCTAGGGATTTCTTAGTTTTTAGAACTTTGTAATTGAGATCGGATCTAAATTTGGCTTTCTGGTTTTCATTTTCTTTCTTCTACAACTTCTACTTTCTCTTTGATTTTGATTTTTTGGAACTCTGATTAGAGAATTCTTCTGGATCTCTCCATCCTTGAGTTTCCTTTTGATTTCTTTGTTTCTGTTTTCATAAATTTGAAGATCTGATCTCAATTGTTTCTTTAAATTCCATCATGAAGCAAGTTTTCATTTCTGTTTTAGTCTTCTATAAATCTACACTTCTATTTAGATCTTCTGCAATTCTCTTCATCTCTTACTTCTCTGATTTTACTGCACTTTACATTTTCATCTTTGTTTAGATCCTAGCACCCAATTCCTTTAAATCTTCAAACAATTTAAGTTTCCAGCAATTTAGATTTATCAATTTAAGTTTCCTGCACTTTAAGTTTCAGTCATTTATATTTCTTGCGATTTTAGTTTCTGTTCTTTTACTTTTCTTGCAATCTAAGTTTCTGTTCTTTTACTTTTCTTGCATTTTAAGTTTCTGCTCTTTTACTTGCTTATACTTTATGTTTCATGCAATTTACCATTCCAGCACTTTAAGATTCTGTCAATCTCCCCTCTCCCTTTTGTTTTCATGCAATTTAGCTTCTGTTATTCAAGTTTCACCCAATTCATCAACTGTTTGCTTAACTAAATTCATCACCTAACTAAAATTGCTCAATCCATAAATTCTTGTGGGATCGACCTCACTCTTGTGAGTAATAACTACTTGATGCGACTCGGTACACTTGCCGGTGAGTTTTGTGTAGAATCGTAATTTCCACCCGTCAAGTTTTTGGCGCCGTTACCGGGGATTGATTCAGATTGACAATGATTAAGAAAGGTAATAATCTAGATTAAGCACTTTTTCTTTGTTTTTGTTCCTTTTCTTTGTTTTTTTAAAAAGCACACTAACTGTTTGAGTTTTTGTTTACGGTAACCACAATCTCACTCTAGCAGTAGAGGGATTTGCTTTTGTTTTCTGGTCTTGTGTATGTTTCTTGTTGTTTTATTTGCATGTCACAGGCAAGAAGAGAGATCCCCAACTTTTGTGATCAAGATGAGAGGACTCTCCGAAGATTAAGAAGAGAACCAAGAGGAAAAAGTATTGTTGGAGAGGAAGGATCAGAGGAAGAGAATCAAGAGATGGAAGATAATCCACCTAACCTATTTGATAGAGTAGCCAACAACAATGGCCAACCTTAGAGAAGAGTTTTAGCCTCTTACACCTTCCCCAACCCAAGGCACTATGGGAGTAGCATTCTTACGCCCAATGTTAATGCAAACAACTTTGAATTGAAGCCTCAACTCATCACTCTCGTGCAGAACAATTGTTCCTATGGAGGAGGCCCACTTGAAGATCCAAACCAGCACTTATCCACTTTTCTGAGGATTTGTGACACTGTCAAAACTAATGGTGTGCATCCAGACATTTACAAACTACTGCTGTTTCCATTTTCCTTGAGAGACAAAGCTGCTCAGTGGTTGGAAGCATTTCCCAGAGAAAGCATCAACAATTGTGAGGATTTGGTAGGCAAGTTTTTGGCTAAATTCTAGCCACCTCAGAGGATCATTAGATTGAAGACAGAGGTGCAAACCTTCACTCAATTGGATGCAGAATCACTCTATGAGGCTTGGGAGAGATACAAAGCCTTGATTAGGAAGTGTCCCCCTGAGATGTTTAATGAATGGGACAAGCTTCAGAACTTCTATGAAGGATTGACACTGAGAGCTCAAGAAGCTTTGGATTATTCAGCAGGTGGATCATTACAACTAATGAAGACAGCTGAGGAAGCCCAAAACCTCATAGACACAGTGGTGAACAATGAATACTTCTATGCTCATCAAAGACAACGCAAACCAGCTCAAAGGAAAGGAGTATTGGAGTTGGAAGGTGTGGACACTATTTTGGCTCAAAACAAGGTGATGCATCAGCAAATCCAGCAACAAATGGAAAAAATGGCAAAGAGGATTGATAGTCTTCAAGTTGCATCAGTAAATACCACCAATCAACCACCAGCTGGGTGGGGACAAAATGAGGACAATTGTGAAGATTAGCAGCAGGAGCAAGTGAACTATATGCATAACTAAGGAGTAGGACAAAATGAATTTCATGGTGACACCTACAACCCCTCTTGGAGAAATCACCCTAATCTGAGATAGGGAGACAATCAAAACCAGCAGCCTTGGCAGAAGAACTCAAACCAGAACAACTCAGGAAACACAAACCACCACAACCAGCAAAATAATAACCAAAATCCATATAGAAAACCCCAAAACAACTACCCCAATTCCAGCTACTATCTACCCAATAACCCAGCCACTAACCAAAATAACTACCATCCACCCTCAACATCCCACAATCAGCCACAGATACCACAAGAAGCTCAAAGGATCTCCAACTTGGAGATACTAATGGAAAAGATGATGAAACATCAGGAGCTCACTAGCAAGAACCATGAAGCCTCAATGAGAAATTTAAAAAGGCAAATTGGACAACTGTCCAAGCAAGCAGTGATTGAAAGACCAACCAGCTCACTCCCAAGTGATACCATTCCAAACCCCAAAGAAGAATGCAAAGCAATCCAATTAAGGAGTGGAAGAACCTTGGTGAATAACAAAGGAGCCAACAAGAAGCCTATGGAGAATGACAAGACCATCTGCAAGAAAGACAAGACCAGCAGCAAGGAAGAAGCTATACTTGACAAGCAAGATCAAGAAGAACCCAAACAGAAGGAGGAGCAGCCACAAGCTTCAAGGAAAGGGAAGCAAGTCATGAAGGAATCATCACAAGAATAGAGGAAGGTTGTAAAGGCTTACACACCTCCTCTGCCATATCCTCAAAGATTTCAAAAAGAGCTCAAGGATCAACAATTTTCCAAGTTCCTTGAGGTCTTTAAGAAGTTGGAGATTAATATCCCACTTGCTGAAGTATTAGAGCAGATGCCTCTATATGCTAAATTCCTAAAAGAGCTCATCAACAAAAAGAGAAGCTGGCATGAGAAGGAAACAGTGCTTTTGACACAAGAATGCAGTGCAGTGATCCAAAAAGGGCTTCCACCAAAACTTCAAGACCCTGGGAGCTTCTTCTTGCCTTGTACCATTGGTAATATAACCATTGACAAGGCACTGTGTGATTTAGGAGCCATCATCAATCTAATGCCCTATTCTATGATGAGAAGGCTATGTATAGAGTAAGTAAAGCCTACACAGATGTCGTTGGAGCTTGTGGATAAATCACTGGTACTTCCCAAAGGAGTGATTGAAAACCTCTTGGTTAAGGTGGATAAATTCATATTTCCTGCAGATTTTGTGATCTTGGATCTAGATGAGGAAGGAGGTGAATCCATCATACTGGGAAGACCTTTCCTGGTCACAGCAAGAGCCATCATAGATGTTGAACAAGGAGAACTGACCTTAAGGGTACATGATGAGAGAATTACTCTGAATGTCTTTCCTGAAGCACAGCATACTGATAAAGAGAAAAGCTACATGAAGGTTGAAGGAGATAGCTTAAATTGGAGAGAAGAATCTAACAAAACAGTCATTAGCTCACTTCCAAGGCAAGAGGCAAGCAGCAGAAAAGAACAAAAGGAGAATGAGAATGCACAGGATGAGAAGAGAAAATAAGAAGAGAGTGAGGAGTTGACCACTGAGAAGATAGATCCAAAAACTCAGCCTATTGTCAAGATAGAAGGATCATCAAAAAAGGGAAAGAAAAGCAAGAAAAGGGTTCCAAAAGGTTGGAAAAACAAAAAGATCCCAACTGAAGGATTCTCAAAGGGAGACAAAGTACAACTGATATACCAGCAGTGGGGGACAGATCCACAATCTAATGATTACTACACTATCAATAAGATACTCTCACTGGAGCACATAGAAATTAATCATCAAGGCAATGGAAGAAGGCTCACAGTGAGGGGAGACAAACTGAGGCACCACAATCATCAGCCACCCTAATAAAGAATCAATGTCAAGCTAGTGACAATAAAAGAGCGCTCCATGGGAGGCAGCTTGATAAATCCATATTTTACGATATATCTTGATTTGATTTGAGTAGATTCCATCACATAAACCCATATTTATTCACCTAAATAGCATGCTTTTGTGAATTCTTTCCTAATTGTGCTTAATTGTGAAAAATATGCTTTTCATGCTTAAATTGCTAATTTTAATTCACTATTCTCCCATCCGATGCCTTGATATATTTGTTTGAGTGATTTAAGGCTTTGAAGGCAAGAATGGCTTGAGAAAGTGGAATGGAAGCATACAAAGTGGAAGAATTCAAGAAATGAAGGATTTGGAAAGCTGCCAACCCTGACCTCTCTGTACTAAATTGGTCATAACATGAGCTACAGAGGTCCAAATGAGGCGGTTCTAGCGGCATTGGAAAGCTAACGTCCGGCACTTCAAAATGATATATAATTTGCTATAGTGGACATAAGTCTACCTATGTGTACGCACAGGTACTTGTGCATCTGCACAGGTCAATTTTCAGCATGTGTGCGGATGCACGCGTCTGTACGTCCGCACAGGTCCCTGTACGTGAGCTCATTAATGCAAATCGCTGGGAGCAAATTTTGGGCCTCCAAAACCCAATCCAACTCATTTTCTGAAACTATTTAAGACCAAATTGAAGAGGAATGAAGGGGGGAATTAGGGCTAGCTTTTATGATATTTTCTCTTAGTTTCTAGAGAGAGAAGCTCCCCCCTTTCTCTAGAATTAGGTTAGGTTTAGTTAATTTCTCTTTAATTTCTGTCTTTAATTATTGTTTTAATGTAGTTTCCTTTATGTTTTCATGCTTTTCTTATCTTTCTCTTCTTTATTTCTCTTGTAATTTCCTTTCTTTTGCCATTTTTTATGTTATGAACACTCTATGTTAATTTTACTTTCAATTAATGCAATTTATGTTTCATGTTCATTTATTGCTTTCTTTTGCTGTTGTTATGATTTTCTTGCTTTGGTAGTTATAGATTTATTTTTATTGCATTTTAATATTATTTTATTTTCATGCACACCAAGTGTTTGATAAAATACTTGGCTTAGTTTTTACATAGTTTTTCTTCACTCTTGGCTTGGAATTGTTGATTTTGGTGATCCTTGAGTCATTGATGTCCATTCTTGCTTGATATATTAGAGTAGTTAGTTAATTTGGTTTCCCTTGACTCTATGTGACCCCTTAGTGTTGACATAGGACTTAGGGATTGAAATTAACTATGCCTATTTGACTTATCTTCGATGTAAGGTTGACAAAGTAGGATTAACTCTTCATAATCATCATGTGTTTGTGGTCAATGACTAGGATAGGTAGCCTTAGTCCTCAATTGCTTGCCAAGAGGTTTCTTGTATTTGAAGATTTATTGCTTTGACTTTTACTTGCTTTCATTTACTTTCTTACATGTTAAGTTACTTGCTTGCCATTTCTTTCCCTTGCATTTAATTGCTTTAACTTTTATTGCTTTGATGTTTAATTTCTTGCATGTTTAATTTTCACATTCTTGGTTGAGAAATTGGATGTTTGGGTGGAATTGAGTTGTGGATGTCCATTCCGCATTGTGTGAGAATAGTTAATTGATTTGATTTCCATTGACACTAGTCTTTCACTAAGTAATTAGTGAGTTGACTAGGACTTATGGATTGAGATCAATTTCACCTTTTGACTAATTCTCAAGGAGGATTGACTAGTTTGTATTGCTTCCACACAATTGCCATGTTTGTGGTCCACAACTAGGATAGGAAGCCTAGATTACCAAATTCTTGCCAAGAGTTGCCATTTATATTCCTTGCATGTTCATTTACTTTCTTGCTATTTACATCTCTTGTTCTCTCTTGCTTTCATTCCCAATCCCCCATGCTCTTGCTCTCTCATAGCCAATAATTATACATTTCATTGCAACTCCTAGGGAAGATGATCTGGGAGCTAAATACTCTCGGTTTATATCTTGTATTTGATTTATTATTTGATAGTGAGAATTCATTGTTGGTTTGGACTATGCTACCAACGAATTGATTCTAGTTTTGATTGATTCCAAACTATACAAGAATTCTCCTTATCAAATTTGGCGCCGTTGCCGGGGAGTTGCAATAGTGTAAAGTTAGTGGCTATTGTATATATGTGAATATTGTAAATAGCTTGCTTTTTGGTTGTCTTTGTTGATGGTTAGGATTGGGATCCTAGAGGACATTGGACATTCAAGCATTGGTGGAGAAGTCAAGCACAAGCCACCATAGCAAAGGCTCTCCCAATTGTCTAACTTAAAGACATTAAATAAAAGTGCTTGGTAACATTGCTCCTACCCTTCTCTTTTTGTATATATTTTTCCTTAATTGCATTTTTGTTTGATTGATTAGCTTAGAATTAGTTTAATTTTGAGTTAGTTATGTTAATTTTGGTTTGGATCATGAATTTATGGGTTCTTGCATGTTTTGGTGTTGAGTTTTGATTGAACTAAGGCTTGGTACTTTAGAATTTTGAAGAAAATTTTTTGCAAAACAGGGCATTTGTGTGTACGAACGTACCTGTGCGTGCGCACAAAACTTCTATTTTCTGCGACCTGTGCGTGTGCACCAACCTGTGCACACGCACAAGTATGATTTTGCCCTCTGCTCGCAGCGCCAGCACGCCTTGTGCGTGATAAACCCCAATTTTGTGGTTTATCTTGTGTTTAATTTGGGGAATTTTATCAACTTTTCTCACATATATTCAATGAAATAGCATGGTTTTGCAATTCCCCCTTGATTTGTGTTTAAATGTGAAAACATGCTTTTTAGGCCTTAAAATAGCTAAATCAATTCACTTTAATTCCATTCGATGCCTTGATGTGTTTGTTGAGTGATTTCAGGTTCATAAGGCAAGTATTGGATGGAAGAAGTGAGGAGAAAAGCATGCAAAGTGGGAGAACTCATTAAGAAATGAAGAAACCGTAAAGCGGTCAAGCCTGACCTCTTCGCACTCAATCGATCATAACTTGAGCTACAGAGGTCCAAATGAGGTGGTTCTAGTTGCGTTGGAAAGCTAATATCTGGAGCTTCGAAATGATATAAAATTTGCTATAGTTTCCTGACGTATAGGGGTGTGCACGCGCCATGTACGCGTGTGCACCGATGCAGCACGTGGTTCACTAAAAGTGAAATCATGGCCAGCGATTTTGCAGCTCATTTTGGGCCCAATCCAACCCATTTTTGATGCTATTTCATGAAGAATTCAAGCTTGGGCAAGGAAGGAGCAATTATTTGGTAGTATAGCATCATGTAGGTTAGTTTCTAGAGAGAGAAGCTCCCTCTTCTCTCTAGAATTAGGTTAGGTTAATCTCTCCTAGATCTAGGTTCAATTTCATGTTTTCATCTTGTTTCCTTTATGATTTCTTGTTCCTACTACTTGATTCTCTTAGTTTTCTTGTTAATTTCCCTTTTATGCTCTCTTTTGTGATGATGAACTCTTGATGGATTTGGATCTCTTTTATGAAATTTATGTTTGATGTTCTTTTAATTGATGATTTGAGTTGTGGATTTACTTTTCTTGCAATTGGTAGTTGGTAGATTTATTATTCTTGCATTTTTACTATGCTTCCCTTTTATGCCTTCCAAGTGTTTCACAAAATGCTTGGTTGGGCTTTAGAGTAGATTTTGAGCATTCTTGGCTTGGGAAAAGTAATTGGGCAATTTTGAGTCATTAATACCCAATTTAGATTGGTGATCTAGAGTTGTTAGTTAACATCATTTCAATGACGCTAATCTCTTGCTAATTCAATTAGCGAGTTGATTAGAATTTTTGATTTGAGGTTAACTAATCTTATTTGACTTTCTCTAATAGAAGATAACTTACACCTTCTTCCAACATTAGGGATGATGAAATAAGATAAATTCTTGTTAAGTGTTATGATTAATGACTAGGATAGAAAGCCTATGATCTCAAACCTTGCCATGAATGTCTCTCTTTATTAATTGCTTTCTTTAATTGCTCTCTTTACTTCTTTTGCCATTTGCTCTCTTGCAAAAATATAAAATCAAACCCCCTTACATCTTCATAGCCAATAATTAAACACTTTGTTACAATTCCTTGTGAGACGACCCGGAGTCTAAATACTTCGGTTAATTCTTATTGGGGTTTGTACTTGTGACAACTCAAATTTTTTATGTGAGAATTGTTTGCTGGTTTGGAGCTATGCTTACAACGAAGTTCTTATTTCTATAAGAGGAATTCTAGACCGACACGACAAAACTTATCATCAAAATGGCGCCGTTGCCGGGGAGTTGCAATGGTGTTATGTTATTGGCTATTGTGAATATGTGAATATGTTTGCCTTTTGCTTATTTGTTAGTTTTTGTTAGACTTAGGACTTGTTGCTTATTTTTGTAGCTTTTACTTTTATTTGCTATTATGAATTCTCATCTTCACTTTGGCTATGAGTTTGGCTCAAATTATGTTATAAGAAATGGGAGCTACAATGAGGATGTGCATCAAGGATGGAACAATCAAAGATGGGAGGAGTCTCAAGGGATTGATCAACCTTCTTGGCAACAACAACCTCCGGTTTCTTATGGGTATAATTCTAATCCTAATGCATATCAATCTAATGGATGTGGTGACCCTTATTGTGATTGTCAACAACCACCACCACATGCCCATGAACCACCTCCCCAATATAGTTTTGAGCCACCTTACTCACAAGCCCCTTTTCACCAAACACCTCCATATGACCCCAACCCATATCCACCATACCAACCACCTTGTGAACCATATAAACCATATGAAGAACCATCCCAATTTCACCACCAATACCCTCAAGAACCACCACCTCACTATTCTTACCAAGATGAATCACCTCCCATGTATGATAACTTTCAACCACAAGATGAATTCCCCTTTCCACCATAACCCTCTATGGAAGAATACCCATATCCATCAATCCAAGAGCAATATGATCCTACTTATACTAGCCAAGTGGAACAAGAGCCAATGGATCGTCTCAAGGAAGCAATGGATTGACTTCAAGCAATAATCCGTCAAAAGGAGAAAGAGGAAGCCCAAAAGAGACACGAAACTATCGAGGCTAACCTTGCCAAAATTAAAGCCAACTTGGACTCATGGGACTCATGCAACAAGCAAACATCTCCACGGATGAATGTGAGAAATCAACCGAAGAAAGGAGCATGAAGGAGATTTTAGAATCTCAACATGAGGACAAGGAGATGGGGTATGTCTTGCAACAAGTGGAGAGTGAAGAGATTGTTGATGAAGAAGAATTGGTTGAAGAGCTAGGCGAAGTTGAGCAAGAGGTGGATTCCAAGCTTGAGAAAACTTCCACACCAAGTGATGTTGTTGATGATCTTGTGGAAGTTGTTGAACTTTCTTCCATTGAACTTGAAGATGATGTTGAAGGGGATAATGCGCAACCTCCTAAGCATATAATGAATGATGAAGAATTGGAAGAATGTGAGCAAATAACAAACCTTCCTCTTGGAGATGAGCCCACACCAACACATGATCCTTTGGTATTTGAGGAATCTTCTCCTATTGATATTGAGGTAAATGTTGAGATAAGTTCCATATTACCTCCATGTTGTGACATGAAGAGTGGGGAAGAGCTAGAAGAAGTTGGTGAAGAGGTGGTTGAATGTGAAGAACTTTGTTAAGAGGAAGAGGTTGAAGTTGAAGAAGCTTGCCAAGAGGTGGAGGTAGTCAAGAAAGAGCACAAGGGAGTAGACCTTGTATTGTCTAAGTGTGGGGAGGTTCCCCTTCCTAAGTTACCATCCATCATAACATTCAAGTGGGTAAAATTCTTATCTCTAATCTTTACTTTCCCACTTGAATATGGTTTGATTGAGACGGATGGGCAACTTAGAACTCTTTATGGGGTTAAGAGCAAAAGAGAATTTATTAGTGGGTGGAAATGCCAATCAAGGTTTTTTATGGTTGGAAACTCAAAGTCTAAGTGCAATGGTTGGTATAGTTCTCAACTAAAGGGGTCTAGGAAGATGCTTTGGTGTTTACTTAAGAATTTGGATCACTTCTCACCTAATTGGAATTGTGACGATCAACTTGAAGATGGGTGTAGAAACAAGATTTGGGATCCGAAAATAGATGAAGATCAATTTTGGAAGCCCTTAGCTTGTGTGGAACTTCATCAAATCTTGGTGCCATTGGTTTTGAATTTTGAAGCTTACTTGAGGTCCAAGCATTGGTGGAGGTTTCAAGATGAGTACAATCATAAGCCACCATAACAAGGAGCCTTCCAAATGTCCAACTTAAGGACTTAAACTAAAAGTGCTAGGTGGGAGACACCCACCATGGTAAACTCTTTTCATTTTTCCCTTTTGTACATATTGGTAATTAGTTTAATTTCATATTTTGTTGAGTTTGTTGAGTATAATTGGTAGTTTAGTAGGCTAAATAAGGCTTTATGGTGTTTTGGTAGCTGTTTGGAGGTTTAGAATGCTTGGTTTAGTGCAAGAACTTGGAAAAATTTTGAAAAATAGAGCACCATCCACGCGTATGCGAACTACGTGCGTACGTGTGCATTAAGCATTTTCACCCCTCCACGCGCAGGCGCCATGTGCGCGTACGCGTGGATTGAAAAATTCATCCCTCTATGCATTGACCCGAGAGTTGTGCCTACACTGCGCCAACACCATGCTTGAGGCACAAACCAACCCGCGCGTACGCGCACCTGGCGCGTACGCATCCATAAGCTAAATGCGCAATGCACGCGCACGCACGCTGTGCGTGTGCACGTCGATAGCGCCACCTGCCCTCCTGGTACATGTTCCAGAGAATTGGGCCAACCTTGGGCTGACACTGTGCCCCGCGCATAATCTCACCTACACGTGCGCGCACCTGGCGCGTACGCGCCCTTCGGGCAAACTGCGCATCGGCACGTAAGCGTGCATGACGCGTCCGCGTTGGTAAAAAAAAAGAGTTTTTTTTCTCATCTTCCATTTTCTTTTGTCCATTGCATTCGCATACTTTTATTCTTCGCATTTTTATTTTGTTTTTTATAGCCTGTTTTTACTTTAATTTTTTCGAGTTTCTTATTTTAATAATGGTGTTGAATTCTCTTACTCAAGTGTTAAGAATTTCTTGGTTAATCTTAGTGCTTCTTGACTTGTTTGATATTGTTGGGTGATGAAACTTTTAAATCAATGCTTAATCTTGTATGACTCTTATATTCTTTGTGCATTGATATGAACTTGCATGTCCTTCATGACCCACTCTTTCTGGTTGAACTTAATGCTTTTGAGTACTCTTCATGCTTTGACTTTACTCTCGCATCAAGTGTTAGTTAATATGCCTTAGCTTATATTATTTTCTCACTCACATGTTGTAGCTACCATGTAGTGAAAACCTTACTCTTATTTGGCATTAGCCCCCGCCTATGCTCTATTTGCTTTGCTATCTTTGTTGTAGGCTTAATTTTCTTTCTTTTCTCTCCTTTGAGGTTGGCCACCAAGAAGGAAAGGAATAGAAAAGCTTCTAATGGGGTAACAAACAAGTTCACCCGCACAACCTTTTGAAGAAACTCATCAATTGCAGCAACCCATCCACCTTGCTCTTCTTTGCATGCACCGAGGATGGTGCAAATTTCTAAGTGTAGGGAGGTCGTCCGACCGATCTCCATGGGTAACAATTTGTTTCTTTCAACACCAATTCTTGATTTCCCTTGTTAAATTAGTTGTTGCATTGCATGACAGATTGCATGTTAGTTAAAATTTGTACATATTTTTACCACTTCCTTTTTATGTTAGGACTACTTGGTTAAGGTGATGATTTCTTTTCCAAGAAAACTGTTTTTAGGGCACCCCACCAATTTGAAAAAAATTTTGTTGAACTTGCTTGAAGAATTTATTTTGGAACATGGTTTTTGAGCTAAGAACACAAGCATGTGATTTTTGAGCCTAATTGTGTGGTTACATTATATAACCACTTATTTTCATTCTTGTGTGCATTATTCTCTTTCTATGATTGTAATCTTTGATTTGTTTGATTCTTTATGTCCATTGTTCCATGTATAGATGCATTTATATGATTGAGGCCATCATTTCATATATCTCACTTACCCAAATAGCCTACCTTTCATCAACCATTGTTAGCCCATTTTGAGTCTATTTAATCCCTTTTGTTCTTAATTTTAGCACATCACTACCCCTAAGTGAAAAATAATAAATATTCCTTAATTTGGATCTTTGATTAGCTTAGGCTAGTGAGGGTGTGTATCATTTGGGTATGGGAAACTTGGGACATTGGTTCAGAGAAAAGTGTATTTTTTGTATTTTTGTCGAAGATTTTTGGGAATTAGGTACATACTTATGCATTAAATATGTAAAATTATATGCATTGATACGTTTGTATATACTTTAAAAAAAGATAAAGAAAAAAGAAAAAAAAACAAATATATATATAAAAGAAAAAAAATATAGAAAAAAGAAAAAAGAGAAAAAGAAATAAAAAGGGGACAAAAATACCCCAAAGTAAAGTTCAGTAAAAATCAATGCATATGGAATGTTAATTAAAGAGAATGCATGAGTATGTGAAAAAGTGGGAATCATGGGTAGCTAGTTTATGTATTAGAATTGTATAGGTTGTTACATGTGTTAGGTGAGAGCTTAGGCTAATCAAAGATTCAAATTTCAAGCTCACTTGACCATATGCATCCTACCTTTACCCTAGCCCCATTACAACCTATGAATAAGTCCTCATGATAAATGTGTGCATGCATTGAATAATTGTTGATTGTTAGAAGAAAAACAAATCTTGGAAAGCATGAGTAGAAGAGAATTGAGTGAATCGACCCTATACACTTGAGCGACTAGAGCGGATACACTTCCGGTGAGGGTTCGATGCTCAATTCCTTGTTCCCGGCTTTCATGAGCGTTCTTCTTGCAAGTCTATTTGAACTTCATTTTGATATTTGAATTGGTAGAGTTCATAAGTCATCATACTACTTAGCCCTACATGTGCATATATGTTCTTGGAGATTGATTTACTCTTAACCAAGTAGGTAGAAGCATTTTGCATTTAGTTGCACACATATAGATAGGTGCATATAGTTTATTTGCATTGAATAAATGTTCACACCCCTTTTCTTGTCCTTCTTTATTCTTAGCATGAGGACATGCTTGGTTTAAGTGTGGGGAGATTTGATAAACCCCAATTTTATGGTTTATCTTGTGCTTAATTTGGGGGATTTTATCAACTTTTCTCACATTTATTCAATGAAATAGCATGGTTTTGCAATTCCCCCTTGATTTGTGCTTAAATGTGAAAACATGCTTTTTAGGCCTTAAAATAGCTAAATTCAATTCACTTTAATTCCATTCGATGCCTTGATGTATTTGTTAAGTGATTTCAGGTTCATAAGGCAAGTATTGGATGGAAGAAGTGAGGAGAAAAGCATGCAAAGTGGGAGAACTCATGAAGAAATGAAGAAACTGTAAAGCTGTCAAGCCTGACCTCTTCACACTCAATCGATCATAACTTGAGCTACAAAGGTCCAAATGAGGCGGTTCTAGTTGCATTGAAAAGCTAACATCCGGGGCTTTGAAATGATATAAAATTTGCCATAGTTTTCTGATGTATAGGGGCGCGCACATGCCATGTACGCGTATGTGCCGATACAGCACGTGGTTCACTAAAAGTGAAATCGTGGCCAGTGATTTTGCAGCTCATTTTGGGCCCAATCCAACCCATTTCTGATGCTATTTCATGCAGAATTCAAGCTTGGGTAAGGCGGGAGCAATTGTTTGGTAGTATAGCATCATGTAGATTAGTTTCTAGAGAGAGAAGCTCCCTCTTCTCTCTAGAATTAGGTTAGGTTAATCTTTCCTAGATCTAGGTTCAATTTCATATTTTCATCTTGTTTCCTTTATGATTTCTTGTTCCTACTACTTGATTCTCTTAGTTTTCTTATTAATTTCCCTTTTATGCTCTCTTTTGTGATAATGAACTCTTGATGAATTTGGATCTCTTTTATGAAATTTATGTTTGATGTTCTTTTAATTGATGATTTGAGTTGTGGATTTACTTTTCTTGTAATTGGTAGTTGGTAGGTTTATTATTCTTGCGTTTTTACTATGCTTCCCTTTTATGCCTTCCAAGTGTTTGACAAAATGCTTGGTTGGGCTTTAGAGTAGATTTTGAGCATTCTTGGCTTGGGAAGAGTAATTGGGCAATTTTGAGTCATTAATACCCAATTTAGATTGGTGATCTAGAGTTGTTAGTTAACATCATTTCAATGATGCTAATCTCTTGCTAATTCAATTAGCGAGTTGATTAGGATTTTTGATTTGAGGTTAACTAGTCTTGTTTGACTTTCTCTAATAGAAGTTAACTTACACCTTCCAACATTAGGGATGACGAAATAAGATAAATTCTTGTTAAGTGTTGTTATGATTAATGACTAGGATAGAAAGCCTATGATCTCAAACCTTGCCATGAATGTCTCTCTTTATTAATTGCTTTCTTTAATTGCTCTCTTTACTTCTTTTGCCATTTACTCTCTTGCAAAAATATAAAATCAGACCCCCTTACATCTTCATAGCCAATAATTAAACACTTCATTGGAATTCCTTGTGAGACGACCCGGAGTCTAAATACTTCGGTTAATTCTTATTGGGCTTTGTACTTGTGACAACTCAAATTTTTGATGTGAGATTTGTTTGTTGGTTTGGAGCTATGCTTACAACGAAGTTCTTATTTTTATAAGAGGAATTCTAGACTGACACGACAAAACTTATCATCAGTGCGCGCACGTTCCCCTGCTTTCTGCCATTTGTGCGTGTGCACCTACTCGTGCGCACGCACACATGCTCTTTTTCGCACTCTTTGTGCGGATGCACAGATGTGTGCATCCGCACGCCAACTTGCAACCACTCAGGTGGGAGTGTTGGCACAGTCTGTGCGTATGAAACCCTGCCCCCTTAGCCTTTCGTGCGTGCGCATGGACCTGTGTGCGCACGTATATATGATCCTTCCCTTAAAAAATAAACTTTCTGTGTGTACGCACACAATTGTGCGCACGCACACGCTGTAATTCCTTTTCTGTTCGCAGCGCTCGCACCATGCTGTGCGCTCGCACACCCTCCCTTATTTCACCTTGTGTGCGTACACACACATACCTGTGCGTACGCACACCCCTGTTTTCACCCATTATACTTCTTTTCTTCTCTTCTTCTTTCTTCCACCCCCTCTTCTTTTGCTTTTGCCTTCTTTTCTACTTGTTTTACTTTGTTTTATTTGCATTTCATTTTTATTTTGGTAATTATATTAGCTTTAGTTTAGTTGTTTGACAATTAAATAAATTGCAAGTGTTTTCTTGATGATTATTGGGTTTCTTCTTGCTTGAATTTTGATTTAATGAATATGTGCACTATGTATCAAGTTTTTGTTGATTGCCTAGATGAATTGCAAGTTTAATGCATATGTTGTAGCTACCGTATGTGTTAGACTATATCCTTTTGTGGCATATTGAATTGTACAATTTTACTTTAGTGATTTGAGTTGAGCTACTTAGTCATCATGGTTCTTAAGTGAATATAATCACATAACAAGGTATTTGTTCCTTGTTAATGATTTGTATTTTTCTGAGTTGACTTGACTTGATTCATATCAAGACTTATCACTTTTTGTAACAAACACCTTATACATGTGGAAGTTTCCTTATTCCTAAGGGTGAATAAGTAGTCTCTTTTCATCAATAAATTGGTTGTTGTTGATTGTGCCATTTTTTTATTCACTTTATGCTTTCACTTGCACAACCTTACTATCCAATATATTTTATACTCAATTTATTTTAGTTGTGGTTACCTAGGTTGTTTATGCCTTAAGTCTTGCTTATTTATTACTTGCAACCTAGAACTACTTGATTGAGGAACATGCTATTTCTTTTGCTTGGGTGGTTATTGTTTTATCCGATCAATGTGTTGTGTTCTAAATTGTGCGCGTATTTAGAATACACACATTGCCTTTTATCATACCACACACATCTTACCTTTCCTCAATTGTTGTTTCTTTGTCTATAAAGCAACCGGAACCCCCGGAGCCCACCCGCTGAAGGAGGAGCCTCAAAACCCTTCATCCCTCGGATTGTGTGCATGCACAGAGGACTGTGCATTATTTAAGTGTGGGGGAGGATCGCTAACTTCAAGGGGGGTAAATTTTCTTTTCTTAGACACTTTGCAACATTCTTCCTTTTTGTTCCTTTCTCTTCAATTTTTGCAATTTTTGTTCTTGTTTTTATTTTGTTTTGTTTGGTTTGTTTGTATATATCTCCTTAATGCTTATAGTTATATGATAGTAAATACTTGCATGTTGCATGTTAGATTGAATAAGTTTGGTTGAAACAACAAAGAATTTTCAAGAAATCTCTTTTTGGGCACTCCATTGATTAGATTTGAAAATTATTTTTGAACTTGCTTGAAGTATCTTTTTATAAAACATAGAAAAGAGCTTGAACAAATACCAAGTGAGATTTGAGCTTTAATTGTATGGTTGCACATTTTCAACCACAATTTTTTGTTCTTGTGTGATAAACTCCTTTTATGATTGTAATCTTTGATTTGCTTTAATCTATATATCCTATATTTATTGTTTTAGATTGCATTTAGTATGATTGAGGCCATCTTTGTATAGCTCACTAACCCATATGGCCAACCCTTACATCTACCTTTGTAAACCACTTTTGAGCCTTTTAATTCCCCTTTGTTATAATTTTAAGCACATCATCAACCCTAAGTAAAAGATCATGAATGTCCTTGAATTGTACCTTTGATTAGCTTGGGTTTGAGTGTGTATGTTAATCAAGTGTGGGAGGAATTTGTGGAAAACCTTGGTAGTTAGTTAGCTTTGGGTGTTCATTGAAAATATGGCAAAATAGGTAACTACTCATGCATCTATTGGTTAAAACATATGCATATCATTTTGTTAATAATAAGAAAAAAAAGGAAAAAAAGAAGAAGAAAAAAGAAAAAGAGAAAAAGAAAAGAAAGAGAAATGATAATAAGAATGTAAGTAAGAGATGCATATGTAGTTGAATTGGAAAGAGTATGCATGAGTGAATGTGAGAAAGAGAATAAATGGGTAGTTAGGTTGTTTTGTTATGTATATAGGATGATATAGGATTAGGTGGGATACTTAAGCTAATCAAAGATCAAATCTATTAGCCCACTTAACCATATTGATCCTACCCTTACCTAAGCCCCACTACAACCCTCAAAAGACCTCATGATATTTGCATTCACTCATCAAATACTAGTTGATTGTTAGATGACTTGCAAATCTTTGAGAAATATGATTAAAGGAGGATTGAGTGATTAAACCCTACACACTGAGCGATTAGAGTGTAAACACATCCAGTGAGGGTTTCAATTGCTCAATTCTATGTTTCCATTGCTTATTTTGTGTCTTTTTGCAAGTTGGTGAACTTAATTTTGAAAATTTCAAATCAATCTTTGGACATTGATCATATTGCTATATTTTCCTTGTCTTGGCCCAAAGTTTCTACTTTGGATTGATTGAGATTCTTTTGTTTGTTTTTGCTAAACTCTATGAATCATAGTGTAGATATATATAGATAGCATTTAGTATAGTTACATGCATGTAGGTAGTTGCATTAATAATTACCCCTTCATTCATCTCCTTTGGTTGGTTTAGCATGAGGACATGCTTAGTTTAAGTGTGGGAGAATTGATAAATCCATATTTTACGATACATCTTGGTTTGATTTGAGTGGATTCCATCACATAAACCCACATTTATTCACCTAAATAGCATGCTTTTGTGAATTCTTTCCTAATTGTGCTTAATTGTGAAAAATATGCTTTTCATGCTTAAATTGCCAATTTTAATTCACTTTTCTCCCATTCGATGCGTTGATATATTTGTTTGAGTGATTTAACACTTTGAAGGCAAGAATGGCTTGAGAAAGTGGAAGGGAAACATACAAAGTGGAAGAATTCAAGAAATGAAGGATTTGGAAAGCTGCCAGCCCTGACCTCTTTGTACTAAATTGGTCATAACTTGAGCTACAGATGTCCAAATGAGGTGGTTCCAGCAGCATTAGAAAGCTAATGTCAAGGGCTTCAAAATGATATACAATTTGCTATAGTGGACATAGGTCTACCTATGCGTACGCACAGGTCAATTTTCAGCATGGGTGCAGACGCATGCATCTGTGCGTCCGCACAGGTCCCTGCACGTGAGCTCAATGCAAATCGCTGGGGGCGAATTCTGGGCCTCCAAAACCCAATCCAACTCATTTTTTGAAGCTATTTAAGACCAAATTGAAGAGGAATGAAGGGGAGAATTAGGGTTAGCTTTTATGATGTTTTCTCTTAGTTTCTAGAGAGAGAAGCTCCCCCCTCTCTCTAGAATTAGGTTAGGTTTAGTTAATTTCTTTTTAATTTCTGTCTTTGATTATTATTTTAATGTAGTTTCCTTTATGTTTTCATGCTTTTCTTGTCTTTCTCTTCTTTATTTCTTTTGTAATTTCTTTTCTTTTGCCATTTTTATGTTATGAACACTCTATGTTAATTTTACTTTCAATTAATGCAATTTATATTTCATGTTCATTTATTGCTTTCTTTAGTTGTTGTTATGATTTTCTTGCTTTGGTAGTTATAGATTTATTTTTATTGCATTTTAATATTATTTTATTTTCATGCACACCAAGTGTTTGATAAAATGCTTGGCTTAGTTTTTACATAATTTTTCTTCACTCTTGACTTGGAATTGTTGATTTTGGTGATCCTTGAGTCATTGATGTCCATTCTTGCTTGATATATTAGAGTAGTTAATTAATTTGGTTTCCCTTGACTCTATGTGACCCTTTAGTATTGACATAGGACTTAGGGATTGAAATTAACTATGCCTACTTGACTTATCTTCGATGTAAGGTTGACTAAGTAGGATTAACTCTTCATAATCATCATGTGTTTGTGGTCAATGACTAGGATAGGTAGCCTTAGTCCTCAATTGCTTGCCAAGAGGTTTCTTGTATTTGAAGATTTATTCCTTTGACTTTTACTTGTTTTCATTTACTTTCTTACATGTTAAGTTACTTGCTTGCCATTTCTTTCCCTTGCATTTAATTGCTTTAACTTTTATTGTTTTGATGTTTAATTTCTTGCATGTTTAATTTTCACATTCTTGGTTGAGAAATTGGATGTTTGGGTGGAATTGAGTTGTGGATGTCCATTCCGCATTGTGTGAGAATAGTTAATTGATTTGGTTTCCATCGACGCTAGTCTTTCACTAAGTAATTAGTGAGTTGACTAGGACTTATGGATTGAAATTAATTACACCTTTTGACTAATTCTCAAGGAGGATTGACTAGTTTGTATTGCTTCCACACAATTGCCATGTTTGTGATCCACAACTAGGATAGGAAGCCTAGATTACCAAATTCTTGCCAAGGGTTGCCATTTATATTCCTTGCATGTTCATTTACTTTCTTGCTATTTACATCTCTTGCTCTTTCTTGCTTTCATTCCCAATCCCCCATGCTCTTGCTCTCTCATAGCCAATAATTATACATTTTATTGCAACTCCTAGGAAAGATGACCTGAGAGCTAAATACTCTCGGTCTATATCTTGTATTTGATTTATTATTTGATAGTGAGAATTCATTGTTGGTTTGGACTATGCTACCAACGAATTGATTCTAGTTTTGATTGATTCCAAACCATACAAGAATTCTCCTTATCACAGCCCATGATTTAATATTCTTGCTTTGGTTTTAATTTCAATAAATGGTTCTTCTAGCATAAATTTGAGTTTTTATAAACAGATTTGATAATTGCACACATCATTGTGAAGTATATGTATGATTCCTAAGTTTGGTGTGCCTGAAGGCACTCCAAAATAGCTTCTCAAGCTTTCTTAGGATATATACTTATTCATTCTGATGGAGTATACAGCAAACATTAAGTTTGGTGTCTACATATGCAGTGAATTTCAGAAAAATTATTTTTGTTCAAAGGATCAAATTTATGAATAGATGAACCATACATTGCTTCATATTTTTTTTTGAGTTTATGGTATTATGGTAGAAAATAAAATGTTCCTTATAATGAATGTACCAATTATGGTGGATACTCATTGAGTTTTATATGGATCCTTTAGCAGAGAACAAGTTTGGTGTTCACCAAATTCGGTTTAAAATCTAAGGAGCATAATTGGTTATCTATAAATAAGGAACATGTAGAATTTTTCCTTGTTACTTGTCACTACACCACCGTACCAATTTTAAACCTTAAGCTTACCATTGCCTTGAGTTAATTGTATAGGTACAAGGGAGATTGAGAAGAAGACAAAAGGGGGCATGTACGGTTGTCACAAGATCAAAAGAGAGTCACATGTGCCTAGGGAATGGTGTTCTCTTGGGAACAAAATCTGCATGGTCTAGGAGGCCGAACCAAATGTGCCCAATGAGGAAGCAATCCTTATCCTCTTCCATCCTTGCATGCAAGCCATCCATGCCATGAGCTTTCTACAATGCTTTACTCAATCTACACCCTTCATTTTTGCTTAATCGAACCCCCTCCCCCCACTTGTGGCTTTGTTTTAATGATTCATGCCTTGGCTATAAATTGGCAGCAGTACTTCCTAGCTCACATATCCCCTCTCTACTCATACAAGACTTCTTCACCTAGTTGCCTTTATTTCATTTACACCTTCCTCTCAAACATGTTACAGCAGACCCTTTTCACCCAAAAGACAACACATAATACCCAACTCCCTCTCCTCTCCGTCCTAAAGCCATACCTTAAGTAAGGCTCATTCTCTTTCTTTTTCCACCTTCTATCCTAATTTATGGCTTCATCAAGTTTCAAAAGAAGGAAGGGAAAAGAACCAGCTGTAGCCGAACCATCAAATTATGATACAAGGAGATTTAAATCTCAGTTTCATGAATCAAGGTATCATAGGCTCATGGAATCAAAGCACGTCATTCCAGAGATGGGATTTATACTGCATGATGGAGAGTATCCTATCATGAGGAGAATCACCGCATAGAGGAGATGAAAACTTTTGTGTGAGCCTCTCACAAACATCAGTGCAGTCATGATAAGGGAATTCTACACAAATGCTATGAAGACAGGCAAGGACAACCCTCTTTATAAGAGCTATGTCAGGGGTGTTGAGGTAGATTTTAGCCCACCATTCATTATGAGAGTCCTACAATTGAGAGTAATAACCTATGGAGAACTTAGCTTTGAGGAAAGACTGTAGGGTGAGAATGACCCTGATGAGATATTACATGGGTTATGCTTTGAAGGTAGAGACTGGGAAAGGGACTCAGAGGGAGCTCCAAGCCACTTGAAAAGAATTGATCTTATACCTGAAGCCAAAGGGTGGTATGAGATAGTGAGGAGATCTATACTCCCTACTGCAAATACCTCAGCAGTCACAATCAAGAGATCCATCTTGACGTATTGCATCTTGAGGGGAGGAGAAATCAACATCCCACAGCTCATAGAAGATAGCATTTAGGAGATAGTTGAGAATACAGGCAAAGGTAGGCTTGGTCACCCAAGCACTATTCTGAGGCTGTGCAAAAGGGCTGGGGTACTCTTTGACGATGAATATATAGAGAAGGTAAAAGGAAGCAGGGGAATTACAAGGCAAAGAATGCAAGGTGCCACTGATGCTGACAACCAAGAGGAAGGAAGAGCTCAAGGTAGAAGAAGGAGACCACAAGTGGAGGGAGAGCAAGCTTCTAGTCCCATGGACCTGAGCCAATTGCAGAGAGTCATTGAAAAAATGTCTCAACAACACATGAGAGCACAGGAGCAACAACAGGAGCAATATTTGAGGCGACAAGAGTAATACTTGCAACAACAAGAGCAGTATTTGAAGGATCATGAGCAACAACAGCATTGGCAGCAGTAAATGATGGAGAAGCAAGAAAACTTCCAGCTCTAGATGTTGGAACAACAAAGAGAGTTTCAAGCAAGAATTCTTGAGGGACAAAGGGAACAATCAACAAACTTTCAAGAATTATTTAACAGATTGTCCCTATGACAGGCCAAGTATGGGGAGTACACCCAAAATCTCTACCAATGGAAGAACATATATCATACAATTGGAGAGCATAGGTATGTGGACAGAATGGAGTATGATATAGAAACTCAAGCAAAGTTGGACTATGTAGTCCATAGCATGCCGGCATTTAACCAACAGATCAAGCTATTTGAGCAATGCCAAGAGTTAATAGATCATCATAGAGAACTAGCCAATAAACAGACAGCACACATGCAATAAGGATTGAAGGATGCTGGGCTCTAGGATCAAGTAGACCAAATTTGGGATCGAAAGTCCCCTGTTGAAGAACCCCAAGAAAGAAAGAAGAAGAAGAAGAAACGAAAAAGCAGCAAAGGGAAAGAGCACGACAATTAGAGGTGGTGGAGTTCTTTTTATAGTTTTAATTAAATAAGGATGATGCATACCTGAAACATGATATGCCTCCAAATGTTTTATGTTCTACATCTTCATATCTTGAGTAGTTTTCTTGTTAGGATTTACATTATGCTTGTTATCACTCATCTGCTTTAAATTCATGTTTTGTTTCCCTTTTGCATCAATAAAGAGAAAATATTTGACATAGAGAGTAATTGTCCAATGTGGTAAGGATTGGAATGAAGTTCAGTGGTGGTGCTTGCTTGATTTAATGATAAGCTCACTAATAAAAGCTGCATAATGGAATATTCTATGTAGTATGAACTTGGTTGTTGCTATAAAACCTTTTATTAATGAACTTTCCTGGAAGAATGAAGAAAAGTGAGAAAGAAAAAGGAAAGAGAAAAAAGCCAAGAAATGGCAAAGAAACAAACAATAAGGCTAGACACCAATAGCTTAGACCTTAGGACATATGCCTGTGGTGCTTCTTGTACTAGGATCTGCTTGGACAATTAGGTTCTGAGGAGTCTTTTAAAACTTGGTAACTTGGATTAACTAATCCGGGATTGCCAACCGAAAGTCCATTATCAAGAGCAACCTAGTTACAAAGCATTTAGTGATCCAAAGAGATGCTGGGCATCAATGTTCCTAGGAAGAAATTGTGAGCCAAGTGTCTGTAGTGAAGAAATGTTGAGCAAAATAGAGCCAAAAGGCTGTGCAACACTTGACACTAAGCTATCATTAAGAAATAAGCTTTCTAAGCAAAAGAAAGAAGAAAAATTTAACAGGGATCAATCAAAAAGCAAGGCATTATAGCAGCAACTCTAGTGAACCTTCAAAGAGACATTCCATATCAGATAGCTAAGAATAATTGAGCTGCATTTGTCTGCATAAAACCCCATAGTCTTAATTCAATTATCTTCTAAATAAGGACATGTATGCTTCTCTGTTTGATTTCATTTCTTCTCATGTTTAGTGCTTGCTTGGGGACAAGCAAGATTTAAGTCTGGTATTGTGATGACAAGTCATCTTATGCTAGCTTTTCAAGCATTTTTCACTTGTTGCATTAGGTTTTATGTACTTTCTTGCACAATAAGTAAGTGATTTGGAGTGGATTTTCATGATTATGTTAAATCAATCAACCATCATTTATTTGACACAAAATCATAGGGTTTATGCTAGAATTAGTTGATTTTATGAATGATTTAGAAACCTTGTGAATTTGGTGATACTTTGACATGTTTGTTTAGTTGCTTGCAGATGAAGAAAGGAGGGCAAGACACCAAGGGGAACAAGAAAGGAAGGCCAGCGCTCAACCAAGGGAGCGCTTAACCAAAGCAGCACTCAACCAAGGGAGCGCTCAACAAAGGCCAACGTTCACAAGGAGCGCTCAAAGAAGTGAGCACTACACTCACAAGTGTGAGCATTTTCGGGCACTAACCTAAGGGAAGCTGGGCTCGCATTAAACCAAAGAAGGCACACATCAAAGGCTGGCGCTCAAAGAAGTGAGTACTACGCTCACAAGTGTGAGCATTCTCGTGGCCCTCACCAAGGAAATAAAGGAAGCGCAACACTCACAAGAGGGAACCCCAAGGCTCGAAGGGGGAGCACCCAAGGGAGTGCTAGACATAGCGCTCAATTAAGGAAGCATAGCGCTCACTAAAAGGAGCGCCAAGGATCGAAGAGGGGGCACACATTGAAGCAACAAGGAGTAGTGCTCAAAATTTGAGCGCAGCGCTCACTTAATGAACGCGAAGAGAGCTAAGCCCACAAAGGAAGCATGCTTGGCCAAAGGAAAATGAACGCTACGCTCACAAAACCCAACGGAGCACTCCACTAGAGCATGCCTAAAACCCAAAATTTAATCAATCGCCATCTTGGATCCATTTCTTCACAAGTCAAAAGGCCAACTCCAAAGCTTCGAAGACAAAAATAGAAAGTGTATAAATAGGAGTAGATTTGATTTAGATAGGACTTTCGAACATTTAACTTTCGGGGACTTTTTCACTTTTTGGCTGGCCTTTGATTTTCAATTTTCATTGGGAACTTTCTCTGGAGCTTTCTTAGTTTTTAGAACTTTGTAATTGAGATCGGATCTGAATTTGGCTTTCTGGTTTTTATTTTCTTTCTTCTGCATCTTCTACTTTCTCTTTGATTTTGATTTTTTGGAACTCTGATTGGAGAATTCTTCTGGATCTCTCCATTGTTGAGTTTCCTTTTGATCTCTTTGTTTCTGTTTTCATAAATTTGAAGATCTGATCTCAATTGTTTCTTTAAATTCCATCCTGAAGCAAGTTTTCATTTCTGTTTTAGTCTTCTATAAATCTACACTTCTGTTTAGATCTTCTGCAATTCTCTTCATCTCTTACTTCTTTGATTTTACTGCACTTTACATTTTCAGCTTTTTTTGGATCCCAGCACCCAATTCCTTTAAATCTTCAAGCAATTTAAGTTTCCAGCAATTTAGATTTAGCAATTTAAGTTTCTTGAACTTTAAGTTTCAGTCATTTACATTTCTTGCAATTTAAGTTTCTGTTCTTTTACTTTTCTTGCAATTTAAGTTTTTGTTCTTTTACTTTTCTTGCATTTTAAGTTTCTGCTCTTTTACTTGCTTATACTTTAAGTTTCATGCAATTTACCATTCCAGCACTTTAAGATTCTGTCAATCTCCCCTCTCCCTTTTGTTTTCATGCAATTTAGCTTCTGTTATTCAAGTTTCACCCAAATCATCAACTGTTTGCTTAACTAAATTCATCACCTAACTAAAATTGCTCAATCCATCAATCCCTATGGGATCGACCTCACTCTTGTGAGTAATTACTACTTGATGCGACCCAGTACACTTGTCGGTGAGTTTTGTGTGGAATCGTAGTTTCCACCCATCACTTATTCGGCTTCATCATTTTCTTCCTCTGGTTCATCCTTCTTATTGGAGGTAAATTCCTGATCATTGAACCTATCGTCTTCTTCTTCTTTGTCTCCATTCACCTCCTCTTCTTGAAAATCATTGTCCTCTACTAGTAGCATCTCGTCATCTATTGTAAAGTCAATGATGTCATCATCCATAATAGCTAACCTAAGGATGATCGGATCACCAGTATCAACGACCATCTTCGAAGGAGTTGGTGATGAGGGGATATTTTATACGCTTTTCGACATCATTTTCATATAGTTTTTAGTAGTTTTTATTTAATTTTTATTAAGTTTTTATAGGTTTTAGTATTAAATTCACATTTTTGGATTCTACTATGAGTTTTTGTATTTTTGGGTAATTTCAGGTATTTTCTGGCTGAAATTGAGGAGCTGAAGTAGAAGTCTGATTCAGAGACAGAGAAATCACAGCAGATGTTGTCCAGATCTGACCTGCCTTCATTCGGAAGAGCTTTTATGGAGCTACAGAAGTCCAATTGGAGAGATCTTAATGGCTATGGAAAGCTGACTTCCAGAGCTTTTCAGCAATATATAATAGTCCATACTTTGCTTCGGAGTAGAAGGTCCAAAACTGGCGTCCAACGCAAGCTTCCCACCCCCCTTCCAGGCATCCAGCGCCCAAAGAGCATAGCCAAGCGTCCAAAGGCCCAAAGAGGACCCCCTAGCTGGCGTTCCACGCCCAAGGAGCCTCATAGCATGTGAATCTTATCAAATCTCAGCCCAAACACTCACCAAGTGGGCCCCAAAAGTGGATTTTAGCACTAAATAAGATTGTTTTACCCTTACTAGTCATTTGTTCAGTATTTAAGGGATTAGATTCCTGTTATTCGTACACTTTTACCACCATTCAGCATTATTTTCATTTTTTTCCATTGTTTTTACTTCAATATGAGCTTCTAAACCTCCTAGGTTGGGGGGAGGAGTGATGCACCACTATGTCGTGGTACATTTTATGCCGAACTGAGTGGATTTTATCCATTATTCTCACACTTTTTCATAGAATTCACATGTTTTATATTTTCCTTCCTAATTTTTCTCTATGATTGAAAACATGCTTCTTTGGCCCTAAATTTGCTAATTTTAATCCTCTCTTATTACCATTCGATGTCATGATATGTGTGTTAAGTGTTTACAGGGTTTATAGGGCAGGAATGACTTAGAGGATGGAAAGGAAGCATGAAAAAATGGAAGGAACATAAGAAATAAAGTATTCCAGAATCTGGTGGCGACGCTGATGCACGGAAACTTGTCTCTCAACAAATCTCCATTCGGCAAGTATACCGAATTATCATCAAGTAATAACTCACAATAGAGTGAGGTCGAATCCCACAGAGATTAACGGATTAAGCAATCAATGGTTAATTGATTATTCTAGTTAGACGAATCATTAAGGAGTGATGAGCAACAGGAAAAGTAAATAGCACAAAAGTAAAGAAAGAGATAAAGTGCAGAAAAGTAAAATGGCAAGAAAATTAAATGTAAGAACTAAAAATAAAATGAACATTGGGATCAAGAGATATTGCAATCCTCCGGATCAAGTTCATTCTCATCTCTTCCTCAATTAATGCATTCATTGATCTCCTTGGCAATCCAATCTCTCTAAGCTTGAACAATTTCCCAATTCCTTGATTTAATTGCTCATGGGAAGAGATGAAGTTTGGTCACTGATTATACCACACACATTCATAGATCAAAGTATTGGTAGGATTAAATGTCACAATATCCATCCAATCCCCAACCTAATCCAATGTGAGAGAGCATTTCTAGCATGATTTCCTCATTCCTCTTTCAAGGTTCAGAGAAAATCCAAGTATGAGCAATTTCTCTTCCGAAACAATTATCCAATTGGATGAAGATCGAAAGCTCTCTAGTAAAATCAAGAGAAAAGAAAGAAGAAGAAGAATAAGAACTACAATTGATCCATTGAATCACAATAGAGCTCTCTAACCCAATGAAAAGAGTTAGTTGATCATTGCTCTACCAAAATAGAAAAGAAAGAAAGTGCAGAAAAGTAAAGATGAAGATTAAAACTGAAAATAAGACTTCAAAGTTCATAAATGAAAATTACAACTAAAATGAAACTACACCTAAGGAATCGAGTTGTAGAGCTCTAATCGAGTTCATAAATGAAAATTACAACCCACTCCCCTTGGAGTGTGCCAATTCACAGAAGTTCGAATCGGTCTTCACTCTCTCCCCCTTCCTTCAATTCTCCGTTCCAGAATGAATTCAATGTAGAGACTAAGGCCTTTTTATAGGCTCTCCTAAATTACAAAATGAAATTAAAAGTAAATTACAATGAAATGAAAATTAACTATTCTAGATGCTTCTTGTGGCCTTGATTGGTTGACAATTGTGGGCTTGCTTGCTTGAGCTTTGAAGTGGACTTGAGAGAGAAGTGAATCAATTTGAGGTCCAGGTGCTAATCGTTAGTGCTACCGTTAGCCACACTAATGCTACAAGTGTGGCGTTAGTGCTGAAGTTAGTGTGGCTAACGTCACACTTGCTACCCAGTTGGTGTTTTTGGGGCTTAAAAGATGCCCCTTGTTTGTACTCTAATTTCATGCCCACTATAAACTATTATATATCGTTGGAAAGCTCTGAATGTCAGCTTTCTAACGCTACTAAAATCACCTCGATTGGATCTCTGTAACTCAAGCTACACTTCTTTGAAGGGGACAGGGTCGCTGGCATAGTCGCTGGCGTTATTGGCAAAAGTGAGTGCGAATAACGTCCGCATTCAGGGGATTAGTATTGCCAGGTTATGGAGTTCAAACTTAATATCCACCTCATACTATTATATAATTTTGGAAAGCCCTGGATGTCTACTTTCCAACGCCTTTGGAAGCGCATCATTTAGAGCTCTACAACTCGAGTTACACTTCTTGGAAGGTGAAGAGGTCAGCTGGCCTTACTACAGGTTGATACCATGTTCATCTTTGCACTTTCGGGGCAGGTTTTCTTCCTTAAATTTAGTGTCCACCATGTAGTGCCATATATTCTTGGAAAGCTCTGGAAACCTACTTTCCAATGCCACTGGAATCACCTCATTTGGAGCTTTGTGGCTCAAGTTATTCTTGTTTGAAGAAGGTATGGTCAGGCTGCCAGGTGAGATTTTGCCCACGTTAGTGTCCACGTTAGTGTAACTAACGTGGCCACTAACGTTGGCCTTCTTTGCTTTGCAAACGTTAGTGGCGTTCACTTTTTCCACTAACTTTCACAGTTGCCTCCTTTCTTCCACGTTAATGCTCACGTTAGTGTAACTAACGTGGCCATTAACGTGGGTCTTCCTTTGCTGCGCTAGCGTTATTGGCACTCGCTTTTGCCAATAACGCTGCTCCTTCTTCAAAGTTAATGCCATTAACGTTCCCACTAACGTTTCAAACTTTCCTTCATTCCACGTTAATGCCCACGTTAGTAGCACTAATGTAGCTACTAAAGTGGCTCTTCTCTGCTTCTTTTGGCTTGAAATTAAACAAACAAAGTGCATCAAGGTAACATACAAGATGATCTTTATATACTAAGTGTGCTAATAATACTCAAAATCAAAACTTCACTTAGTGTGATCTATTTTATCATATTTACCCTGTATATTAACTAAAATTCACCTATGCTTGAGATTTTGTTTCATGAAGAGATTTTTCATGCTATTACTCATTTATTGGCAAAAATTGTATTAAAACTAACTAAAACCTACTAAAATAACTATAAAAAAAGGAAATGATGCACCCGCATCACAACACCAAATTTAAGTCTTGCTTGTCCCCAAGCAAGGATTATGAACAAAGGATTCTTTTTATTGGAGTGTGCTGAAGAATTTCTTATGATGCCTTGGTGAGTGAAGTGATTAAGTGATAATGAAAGCCAACTCCAATTATATGCTTATGCAAGGGTTCCAGTGTTTATCAGTCCTTACATCTTGGAAGTCTTAGATCTTAGGAGTGTCATTCGGATGGTATTATAGAGTCCTCTTTATAGATTATCACCTTGAAGCAGTATTTATTTGTCTTGGCCTCGACTCTAGGTGTCATGTCTCAAAGCGGCCCTTTAGGATAAGTTTTCAATCAATACTCCCAACCTAGTTGGGTTAAGGTATTAGGTGATGAAGCACCCCTTAGGATTTACTTGCTCAGGCCTCTTTCTTTGACACAAATTCACCACAAGCATGTAACTAGGACAATAACTCTTTGTTTTTGTATCTTTCTTTTTCGTCCTAGTAATTGATGCTCAGAGCCTTGGGCTTTTTCCTTGTTTTTCTTTTTCTTTTGTTTTCTTTTGTTTACTGCTTCTTGGATCAATAGATTTTTGAGAATTTCCATAACACTTCTCCAAATTTCAATTCCTGTTTATGAGCTCCCATGCAAGTTTTCACAAACATGTAACCTCATACACAATCATACAATCAGTCCATTTCTCTTAATCTTTAGCATGCCTCAAAATTGATAAAATTTCTCAACACTTTCCATTCAAAAGAATGATTTCTTCGATGCATTTTTAATTATAATGGGTGCAAGCAGATTAAAGATGAAGGTGCAATGATAAGCAGTGAACCATGCTTATTACTAAAAGCAACTTAACAGAACAGAGGTAGACCACAAAATTCAAAACAAGAGACATTCATGATTGTCATCAAGTCTACTGGGAGTAAAAGGAAATGAACTTTACAACCTTTGTAGCTCATCTTCGCCCTTGTTGTCCCTTCCTGCAAACTTCCTCCCTCCAATCACCATCTTAGAATAAGTGCTTTGCCGGTAAGCAACAATTAGGAGCATTGGTGTTGAGATTGTGATTCAACCATGAATGTCAAAAAAAAAAAGAAACAAGCTATGAGTAATGCATAAAATTAAGTAAGCTTGGTTAAAAATAACACTACAGGCCTACGAAGCAAAGGCATTATGATTGTACAAACAAGTGGTGTTGCTAGATACATTGCATAGAAAAATAAGTGGCACACTAAACTTAGTGTGACACTTTCTCTTGGAATTGATGCAAGTATCCAGAAAGATTGAAAACAGATTGTTCCAGGGCAACACCAAACTTAGAATGTGATCATATGCCAATTTTATTTGAAAAGAAGCTAAGTAAAAGGAACTGTTGTATTAATAACAAAATACCAAGAGCCAGAGCTGTCACGAACAGGGGCTTCTTGGTGAGGCATTAACACAAACAGTTGCAGAGCATAGAAAATAAAGAACAAAAATAATTACATGAACAAACCAAAACAAAAGAAAATGTCTAATCTAGGTAATCAACTAACCGGTAGTTTGTTAATCATAATTAATCCCCGGCAACGGCGCCATAAACTTGATGCACGGAAACTTGTCTCTCAACAAATCTCCCTTCGGCAAGTATACCGAATTGTCGTCAAGTAATAACTCACAATAGAGTGAGGTCGAATCCCACAAAGATTAACGGATTAAGCAATCAATGGTTAATTGATTATTCTAGTTAGACGAATCATTAAGGAGTGATGAGCAACAGAAAAAGTGATGCGGGTGGAAACTTGTCTCTCAACAAATCTCCTTTCGGCAAGTGTACCGAATTTGTCGTCAAGTAAAAACTCACAATAGAATGAGGTCGAATCCCACTGGGATTGATTGATCAAGCAACTTTAATTAGAAGAATGTTCCAGTTGAGCGAATCCAAAATTTGGGTTGAGAGTTGCAGAAAATAAAATGGCGGGAATGTAAATAACAGAAAAGTAAATGCTAGAATTAAAGGACTAGAAGTAAATGACTGAAATTAAATTACAGAATTTTAAATGGGAATGGGGGATTTGCTCATAAAAGTAAATGGCAGAAATTAAAGAGAATGGGTAGATCAGAGATGGGGAGTTCATTGGGCTTAGGAGATGTTGCAATTCTCCGGATCAAGTTCATTTTCATCTCTTCCTCAATCAATGCACTCATTGATCTCCTTGGCAATCTTAAGTGATTGAATTATAATTTCTTGCAATTCAATCTCTCAAATCTTGATCAATAGCCAATTCCTTGGTCAATTGCTCATGAGAAGAGATGAAGTATGGTCACTGATTATACCACATGCATTTCCCAAATCAAGTATTGAGAGGGTTATAGTCACATACCCATCCAAACCCAATTTGGTCTAGCATGAGAAAGCAATTCTAGCTTGATCTCTTCATTCATATTTCAAGGTTCAAAAGAGATCCAAGTTTGAATAGCTTCTCTTCCAAGATAACTACTCAATTGGATGAAGATCGAAAGCTTTCAAGTAAAATCAAGAGAAAAGATAGAAGAAGAATAATGAAAATTAGTATTGATCCATCAAATTACAACAGAGCTCCCTAACCCAATGAAAGGGGTTTAGTTGTTCATAGCTCTAGAAAATGAAAATAAAGATGGAGAATACATCATAGAACTAGAAATTGCAGAGAAAGTAAAATACAGAGAGTAATTCCCTTTTTCCAACTTCCAGAACTCCTTTATCAATTCAAAGCTACTCCTATATATACTACTCTTCTCAGCTTCTAGTTTGCTCTTTAAGTCTTGGGCCTTTGGATCTTGAGTTTGAAGCAGTTCTTTTCTTCATTTGGGCTTGGCTTTACTTGCAGAGAGAAAGTGCTAAGTGGGCAGAGACTTTAGCTCTGGGCGTTAGGGGTGTTAACATTTAGTGAAAGTATAAGTTCGAGAACGTTAGTGACACTTAACATTTTCACTAACGTTCCAATGTACCCCTTTGCCTCACGTTAGAGCCCACGATAACTAGGTTAACGTGGCTTCTAACGTGGCCTTGCCAACCTTCGAGAACGTTAGTGACACTCAACATTGTCACCAACGTTCCAGTGTGCCCCTTTTTGCTTCACGTTAAAGCCCACGTTAACTAGGTTAACGTGGCTTCTAACGTGGCCTTGCCAAACTTCGAGAACGTTAGTGACACTCAACATTGTCACTAACGTTCCAATGTGCCCCTAGATCTCACATTAGAGTCCATGTTAACTAGGTTAACGTGGCTTCTAACGTGGCCATTCTTAGCCATCCCAACGTTAGTGACAATGTTGAGTGTCACTAACGTTGGCTCATCATTCATTCCTCATTGTTAGCTTCCACGTTAACTAAGTTAACGTGGAAGTTAACGTGGCTCCTTGGGGGTTGTGTGGTTGCTTCCAACGTTAGTGACGATGTTGAGTGTCACTAACGTTGTCGACAACTCTCACTTTTTACGTTAGCTCCCACGTTAACCAAGTTAACGTGGAAGTTAACGTTGTGTGTTGCATCCTTAGGCCAACGTTAGTGACAATGTTGAATGTCACTAATGTTGGCTTCTCTTCCCCCTTTAACATTAGAGGCCACGTTAACTAGGTTAACGTGGGCTCTAATGTGGCCACTCATGAGTGTTTGCCAACGTTAGTGACAATGTTAAGTGTCACTAACGTTGGCTCAACATCCCTTCTCCACGTTAGAGTGCACGTTAACTTAGTTAACGTGACTCTTAACGTGGGCAATGATGGCTTTGAGAGTGTTATTGGCAATCACTTTTCTCATTAACCTTGCAAGTTACCTCCCTTTCCTTGCTTCCTTTGGTCCTGAAATCAAGCAACAGAGTGCATCAAAGTTCTAGTCCAAGTCATGGGTAATGCAGCATACAATTTGTCACTAAATTCATGCAAAATCCTCATAAAATAATGTAAAATGCACAATGTATGCTTGAATCAAGGTGTAGGTGAATATTTACCCAAAACTAGCTTATTTCCTAAAGAAATGCATGAAACTACCCTAAAAATAGTAAAGAAAAGGTCAGTGAAACTGGCCAAGATGCCCTGGCATCACAACACCAAACTTAAAGCTTGCTTGTCCCTAAGCAAGTACTGGAACAAGAGAATGATGAATGGAATATCCAAAGGAATGAGTCATTCTTGTGGAAGTCATATCACTGATTTTATGGTGGTTTCATGCATAGCAACTTAGCTTCATTCCTGGCTTTCAGACCTTTATCATGTCTTAAAACACTCACTTTGCTTACATCCCATGAGACTTTTATTCATTGATCCCTTTATTGTCATTTCAGAGCTTATTGGTGTTCTTAGGCTAAGTGCTCTGTAAGGGGGCAACTTTTTAAGATAAGCTTTTAGCCAACACTCCCGAACCAGTTGGTTCAAGGTGCTAGGTGTTGAAGCACCCCTAAGGACTTACTCCCTCAAGTCTCTCCCCCATACATACACACCACAGGCATATAGTTCATTTATCTTCTTTCTTGAGACCTTGGTGTCCAGCACCTCTTTGGGTTACTAAATGCTCTGTGGTGAGGGTTACTCTTGATAATGGACTTTCAGCTGATAATCCCGGGTTAGTTAACCCAAGTTACCAGGTGATAAAGCACCCCTAAGAGCTTATTCATCCAAGTAGATCCCTCACACAGGAACACCACAGACACATATCTTAAGATCAAAACCATTGGTGCCTAGCCTTATTGCTTACTCTTTTTCTTTTGTTTTTCCACTTTCATTATTCTTTTCTCTTTCTCTTATTAGGATCTTGTCATATACTTAGTCTCATGAGTATATTCAAAGTAAAGTATTCAGGCCAGATAGTTGTCATCCCACCTTATGGTTGAACCAACTTAGCTAACTTATGATCATACCACAAACTCATGAATGTACTCCATAGTGTGAACTACACTCTGGTCTTTTGAAACATGAACATTCTCTCTTCATTTGATTAAAAAGGGACAAGCATACAAGTAAGTTAAGGAGGATGCAGTGACATAAAGACTAGAACACATAGACCTATTCAGAACTTAAAAGACAGAATTTAAAAAGGGTTCAACTACGAGTAACTACAAATCAAAAGTGCATTCGGACTTCCAACTTTCAACAATTCTGAGTACAATGGAATTAAGTAACGATACAACCTTTGGGTGATGATTTCTGGTTGCCCTCTCTCTTTGTCATCATCCTAGTTTTTGCTGCTTAGCTTCTTTGGGTGGAGGTGCACCATTTCCTCATAAGGTTCCTGCAAGGTTACTGGAAGTTGCTTGTTCCCAAAGCACTTGAGACATAGTTAGCTTGCATGTATGCTGGTGCTTTTTGAACTCAATTTGGTGTGTGAACACCAAACTTAGTTCCTTGCTCAGTCCAAACATTGCACATATGTAGAGAACCCCATATCTTGTTGTCAACAAAGCAATGATAACCTATAGTCTAACTACATCTAAGTGGTTTCTCTTGATTGGATGGAGCTAGCAATGTTCTTCTGGAGTGGAGTGTAATTCTAACCAATGTCCTTTGGTGGAACACCAAACTTAGAATTACACCATCACTCTTGGATTGTTCTGGTGTGGAACACCAAACTTAGCTCCTTACAATACAGGGGAAATGACTTGTGATTTTTTTATTGAAATAAAGATGAATGTGAAACTACCTGAGGTTGGGTTGCCTCCCAATAGAGTGCTCTTTTATCGTCGCTAGCTCGACGAGTCCTTAATTACTTGAGATGGTACTTTACTCTGGGGTTTTCCCCCATGTTGCCCAGATAATGCTTGAGTCTTTGTCCATTCACTGTAAAAGTCCTCTCTGAACCTTCATCCGTGATTTCGATGTGGCCATATGGTGATACTTTCGTAACCATGAAAGGTCCGGACCACCTTGACTTGAGTTTTCTTGGGAACAGCCTTAATTTAAAATTGTAAAGGAGTACTCGCTGCCCCTTTTCAAAACTTCTGGGCGCAAGATGCATGTCATGTTTTCTCTTTGCCTTTTCTTTATACATCTCAGTGTTTTCATAGGCTTGTGACCTGAATTCGTCCATCTCTTGCAGCTGCAAGATCTTTTTTGTACCAGCAGCAATGCTGTCAAAATTTAGTATCTTGATAGCCCAGAGAGCTTTGTGCTCCAGCTCTAGTGGTAAATGACAAGCCTTCCCATAGACCAGTTGATATGGAGACATTCCAAGTGGAGTTTTGAATGCTGTTCTGTATGCCCAAAGAGCATCATCCAGCTTCTTCGACCAATCCTTTCTAGATGCACCCACAGTCTTTTCTAGGATCCTCTTCAGCTCTCTGTTGGATATCTCAGTTTGCCCACTTGTTTGAGGATGGTAAGGTGTAGCTACTTTGTGTTTTACCCCATATCGTAGGAGGAGAGCTTCTAGTGGTTTGTTACAAAAGTGGCTCCCTCCGTCACTGATGAGGCATCTTAGGACTCCAAACTGGCTAAAGATATTTTTCCTGAGGAAGTTCATGACTACCTTGTTATCATTAGTTGGGGTTGCAATAGCCTCTACCCACTTGGAAACATAATCCACTACTACCAAGATGTACTTGTTTGCATATGAGGTTGGGAATGGTCCCATGAAATCTATTCCCCACACATCAAACAGTTCCAGTTCTAAGATGAAATTTTGTGGCATGGCATTTCTTTTGGGCAGGTTTCTAGATCTTTGGCATTCATTGCAGCTTTTTACTAGTTCCTTGGCATCCTTGAAAAGGGTGGGCCAAAAGAATCCGCTTTGTAACACCTTTGCGACAGTTCTGTCCCCTCCAAAGTGCCCGCCATAACATGAACCGTGGCAATTCCATAGGACTTCTCTTCCTTCTTCTTCCGAAACATATCTTCTAAGGATTCCATCTGAACATTTCTTGAAGAGATATGGCTCGTCCCAGACAAAGTATTTTGCATCATTCATGAGCTTCCTTTTTTGATGTTTATTGATCCCTGGAGGTAATGCACCAGTTGCCTTGAAATTTGCAATATCTGCAAACCATGGTGCTTTTTGAACTGTCATCAACTGCTCATCGGGGAAGAGCTCGTTCACATTTGTATCATTTCCTCCACCTTGATCATGAGGGATTCTGGATAGGTGATCTGCCACCTTGTTTTCCACTCCTTTCTTGTCTCTGATTTCAATATCAAATTCCTGCAACAGTAAGATCCACTTTATTAGTCTTGGTTTTGATTCTTGCTTGGCAAAAAAATATTTAAGTGCTGTGTGATTTGTAAAGACAATCACTTTAGCACCAATGAGGTATGATCTAAATTTGTCAAATGCAAAAACTATTGCTAGCAACTCTTTTTCAGCTGTGGTATAATTTCTTTGAGTTTCATTAAGGATTTTGCTAGCATAGTATATCACACGAACTAAGTTATCTTTCCTTTGTCCTAACACTGCCCCAACTGCAAAATCAAATGCATCACACATCAATTCAAATGGTAAGTTCCAATCAGGTAGGGAGATGATAGGAGCAGAGGATAACCTCATTTTCAAATGTGCAAATGCTAGCATGCATGTTTCATCAAAGATAAATGGTGTATCAGATACAAGGAGATTGCTTAAGGGTTTGGCTATCTTTGAAAAATCTTTAATGAACCTTCTGTAAAAACCAGCATGCCCTAAAAAACTCCTAATTGCCTTGACATCACTGGGTGGGGGTAGTTTTTCAATAAGTTCTACTTTAGCTCTATCAACCTCAATGTCTTTGAGAGACCTTGTGACCAAGGACTATTCCTCCTGTCACCATGAAATGGCATTTTTCCCAGTTCAAGACCAAATTGGTCTCTTGGCATCTTTTCAATACCAAGGCGAGGTGATGTAGGCAACTAGAAAAGGAATCTCCGAATACCAAGAAATCATCCATAAAAACTTCAATGAATTTTTCTATCATATCTGAAAAGATAGAAAGCATGCAGCGTTGGAAAGTTGCAGGAGCATTACATAACCCAAATGGCATGCGCCTATAGACAAACACTCCATACGGACAAGTAAATGAGGTTTTCTCTTGGTCTCTCAGATCAACCACTATTTGGTTATATCCTGAATAACCGTCGAGAAAACAATAATATGCGTGCCCTGCAAGTCTTTCCAACATCTGATCCATGAATGGAAGGGGAAAATGGTCCTTTCGTGTAGCCTCATTGAGTTTTCTGTAGTCTATGCACATCCGCCATCCTGTGACAGTCCTTGTATCTATGAGTGATGACAAGTCATCCTAGCCTATTTTAACTAGTCTTTTTCTTTTATTTTCATTAGAATTATGCACTTTCTTGAACCATAAGCAAGCTAATTGAGTAGATTTTCATGTTTCCCTTAATTGAATCAACCATGTATGAATTCATGCCATTTCATGAGGTTTTATGCTATAATTGTTGCATATTATGATAGAATGAATATCTCATGATTTTAAGCATAGCTTTGATGTGTTTGGTTGATTAATGATAGGTGAAGAAAGCTTGGAGAAAGGTTGAAGCAAGAAGGAATGGCTAGGAGTGAAGAGAGGACAATGGAATAAGTGAAATTGAACCAGGAAGCAAAAAGTTGGACCTAAAGTTAGCATCAAACATTTGCACAAACTTTTGGTTGAAAAGTTAGCCCCAACGTTAGCCCCCTAACTTGGAGGCTAACGTTGGAACTTGAAAATCACTCCCTGGGTACCAAAAGTTTGCGCCAACGTTAGCCCCCTAACTTTGAGGCTAACGTTGGCACATGAAATTCACCCCTGGGCACCAAAAGTTTGCGCCAACGTTAGCCCCCTAACTTTGAGGCTAACGTTGGCATGAAGAAAACCTCCCTGGGCACCAAAAGTTTGCACCAACGTTAGCCCCCTAACTTGGTGGCTAACGTTGGCACATGAAAATCACAAGGAGGAGCAAAAGTTTGCGCCAACGTTAGCCCCCTAACATGGTGGCTAACGTTGGCGCCACAAGTACACAAGGTAAGGCCAACGTTAGGGCCAAAGTTAGACCCCTAACTTTGGCACCAACATTGGCATCAGCAAAGTGGTGTTAGCTGATATGAAAAGTTGGAGCAAAAGTTAGACCCCTTTTACTGCTTTATATGTTCCCATTTCAATTCTCTGTTTACTGCTTTATATGTTCATTTACTTTTCTGTTTCGGATCCGATTCAATCCCAATTCCCTTTTACTCTTCTGTTTAATGCAATTTAACTTTTCCTTGTTTAAATCCAAGCCCCAATTCCCTTTATAATTCCAGCCGTTTACATTTCTTGCATTTTAAGATTCCGCTATTTACATTTCTTGCATTTTAAGTTTCTGCTATTTAATTTCTTGTTCTTTAAGATTCAGCAATTTAATTCCCTGTTCTCTTTACTTCCATGCAATTTAATTTCTGCAAATCACAAAACACTCAACCAAATCTTGATTCGCTTGACTAAATCAACCACTAAACTAAAATTTCTCAATCCTTCAATCCCTGTGGGATCGACCTCACTCCCGTGAGTTTTTATTACTTGATACGACCCGGTGCACTTGCCGGTTAGATTTGTGTGTTTTGGGAGAAATTTATTTTTAACCAAAATACTCATCAAGTTTTTGGCGCCGTTGCCGGGGATTGATTAGATTGACAATGATTAAGTGAAGTGGTGATCTAGATCAAGCATTTTCTCTTTAATTTTGATTAACCCACTAACTGTTTGATTTTTTGCTTAAACTAACTAACACTTCAATCTAGCAGTAGATTGAAGTGTCACTGGTTTTGTGCATTTCTCATGCTCTGCTTGTATGTCAGGTACAAGAAGAACCATACCAAATTTTCGTGAACAAGACGAAAGAACTCTCAGGAGGTTAAGAAGAGCTGAAAGAGGGAAAAATATTGTTGGAGAAGAGGAATCAGACGAAGAATTCCAAGAGATGGAGGAACATTCAACCAATCCACCAGGTGGAGAAGACAACAACAATGACAACCCACCCCAGAGGAGAGTTTTGGCTTCCTATACCTTTGCAAATCCTAGACATTGTGGGAGCAGCATCTTGGCTCCAAATGTCAATGCTAACAATTTTGAACTCAAGCCACAACTCATCACTTTGGTTCAGAACAATTGCTCTTTTGGTGGAGGACCACTTGAGGACCCACACCAACATTTATCCACTTTCTTGAGGATATGCAACACTGTCAAAACCAATGGAGTGCCCCATGACAGTTACAAACTGATGCTATTCCCATTTTCTCTCAGGGACAAGGCCACTCAATGGTTGGAATCTTTTCCAAGGGACAGCATTAACAACTGGGATGATTTGGTAACCAAGTTTCTTGCCAAGTTCTATCCACCTCAGAGGATTATAAGGTTAAAGGCTGAGGTACAAACATTTACACAAATGGAGGCCGAACCCATCTATGAGGCATGGGAAAGGTACAAGGCTCTGATAAGGAAATGTCCCCCTGCCATGTTTAATGAGTGGGAGAATCTTCAAAACTTCTATGAAGGCTTAACACTGAAATCCCAGGAAGCTTTGGATCATTCAGCTGGAGGTTCCTTGCAACTCATGAAAACTGCAGAAGAGGCTCAAGAACTCATTGATATGGTGTCCAACAACCAATATTTCTTTGCTCATCAAAGAGGCCGCCAACCATCACAAAGGAGAGGAGTAATGGAGCTAGAAGGAGTGGATTCAATCCTGGCTCAAAACAAGATGATGCAGCAACAAATTCAACAACAATTTGAGCAAATGGCCAAGAGAATTGATAGTCTCCAAGTTGCAGCAGTTAACACTAGCCAACCATCAACCACATGGGGACAGAGTGAAGAAACTCAAGAAGAACAACAACAAGAGCAAGTACAGTATATGCACAACCAAGGACCAAATGAAGTGTATGGTGATACATACAATCTATCCTGGAAGAACCACCCAAACCTCAGATGGGGAGATAACCATACCCAAAACCAACAACCATGGCAGAGGAACTCAAACCAACACAACCCAAGAAGCAACCAAAACCACAACCAGCAGTAGACTAGCCAAAACCCCTACAAAAAACCTCAAAACAACTACCCCAACCTCAACCAATACCAATCTAATAACCAACCCACCAACCAAAATGCCTACCATCCACCACCCACATCTCATAACCCACCTCAAGTATCACCTGAAGCCCAAAGAATCACTCACTTGGAGGCCATGATAGACAAAATGTTGAAACACCAGGAAATGGTAACCAAGAATCAGGAAGCCTCCCTGAAGAGCCTAGAGAGACAGATGGGGCAACTCTCCAAGCAAGTATCTGTTGAGAGACCTTCAAACTCACTGCCCAGTGACACAATTCCAAATCCCAAGGAGGAATGCAAGGCAATACAATTAAGGAGTGGGAGAACATTGATAAGCAACAATGACACTACAAAGAAGCAAGCAAAGAACATCAAAGAACCAACAGAGGATGAGAATCAAACAAAGGCAGATGAGGCTAAGGAGCAAGTTGTGATGCCAAACAAAGGCACTGAGAAACTTAAAGAGAAGGACAACCAGCCACATAGCTCAAAGGAAGTAGCTCAGGGACAGCAGCAAATAAGAAAGAGCATCACACCTCTACTGCCATATCCCCAGAGGTTTAACAAAGAGGTTAAAGACCAGCATTTTCACAAATTCCTTGAGATTTTTAAGAAGCTGGAAATCAATATCCCCTTGGCTGAAGCACTTGAGCAAATGCCTCTGTATGCCAAATTCTTGAAGGAGCTTGTCAACAAGAAAAGAAGCTGGGATGAGAAAGAAACCATAATGATTACTGAGGAATGCAGGGCCTTGATTCAAAAGGGGTTTCCTCCCAAGCTTGAGGACCCAGGGAGCTTCCTGTTGTCTTGCACCATTGGGAATTGACCATCACTAAAGCAATGTGCGATCTCGGAGCAAGTATTAACTTAATACCATCCTCCTTGGTGAAAAAGCTGCATATAGAGGAGGTCAAACCAGTACAAATGTCTCTGGAGCTGGTAGACAGGTCAATGGTATACCCCAGGGGTGTAATTGAAAATCTTTTGGTTAAGGTGGACAGTTTTATATACCCTGCTGATTTTGTGGTTCTAGAATCAAACGATGATGGTGACTCTGTTATACTGGGAAGGCCATTCTTGGCCACTGCTAGAGCTATCATAGACGTAGAGGAAGGGGAATTAACTCTCAGGATGCATGACCAGAGTGTCACTCTGAAAGTATTACCAGAAGCACAATTTAGCAAGGAGAAGAAAGACTATATGAAAAATGACCAGGAAGGTCACAGCAACATCCCAATGCTAAAGATTGTGCAGACTGATAAAGAAACCCAAGAGGGTATTAGAGTATTAGCCACTGAAAAGAGAGGCCCCCAAGGAAAGCCTACGGCCAGAAAAGAAAGATCAACAAAAGGAAAGATGAAACGCAGAAACAAAGCAAAAAGGGGTTGGAAGAATAGAAAGATTCCAACAGAGGGGCTTTCCAAAGGGGACAAAGTGCAACTGATATATCAACAGCTGGGGGGCAAATCAACAAACCGAGGATTACTACACTGTCAGCAACATACTCTCATTAGAGCATGCTGAAATTGAACACCAGAGAACAAAGAAGAGGATCACGGTCAGAGGAGACAAATTGAGGCCCTACAAGCACCAACCACCATAAAAGAAAGCCTCAATGTCAAGCTAATGACAATAAAAGAGCGCTCCATGGGAGGCAACCCATGCTTTAAGATTCATGTCATTTTAAATTCAATAAGTTATGATCAATTGAGCATGAATTCTTTTCTCTTTTCATGAACATGTCCATTGACTGCATGCACTATTTTGAAACATATGCTAAGTTTGGTGTGCCTTCAAGCACACTAAACCAATGTCACAAATAATTCCATTTTGCATGTTTGGAGTATCTTGACAAAGCATATGGCCAAACACTAAGTTTGGTGTCCACATAGCTTCATGAAAAGTAGAAACTCATGCATCAATAATCATACAATTGTTGTTTTCCAAAATCTTATAAATGGAAAAATTCTTTTCTGGTAATGAAGGCATTAATTGTGATGTACCCTTTGACAAGAAACAAGTTTGGTGTTCATCAAACCTTGGTGCACCGATTTAGGGATACAATTGGTCCTTCATGAAAAAAAAAAAGGGAGAAAAAGAAAGTATGATGAAAACAATTCTTATGAACATTTAACATTTGAATCTCACTAATTGGAGGAAGATACTCATTTTCTTTATATATGACCAAACATTAAGTTTGGTGTCCTCAAAGGAGAGTGTCACGGTTCAAATGATATAAGAATTGATGGTTCACATAGTATTAATAAAAAGAACACTCTTGCTACGGTTGGATAAAACTAATGTATGTTGTCTTGTTGTGGTGACTAGGAAGTCAAACAATCTTCAAAGAAAAAGACAAGACAAAGGAAAGCATAGCATGTGGACAAAATCCCATCACATGCCTCGAAAAAGAAATCTGTCACTCCTTGAGAATGATCACGGCAAAGGCAAGGGAAGGAGCAAACTTTGTCTTCATTCATCCTTACATGCATACCTTTGATCTCCATAAGTCTAATTGCATCCCAGCCCTTCATTGCTCATTTAAAAGCATACCACCTTCAAGCCATGCACATGACCGAATCACTCCAACCTTGGAAACTTCACTCCCTTCATCACTCCTCAACATAACAAGCTCTGTGCAACATTTCTCTTACTTTAAACTCCAAACATTTAAACTTCTCTTCATCATTTCTTGTCATAGCAAGTTCAGTCTCAATTTCTTTTTGCTCCAAACACACATCAAACTCTCCAACATTCTTCACACTCCTTCTAACCTCACAAGACTTGACCGACCAAGTGATCATGGCCTCCTCCTCAAGAACCAAACGAAGAAAAGGGAAAGATCCCATGGTGGAGGAAGACACACATGAATATGACCAACGGAGATTCAAGTCTTGGTTTCATCAAATGTAAATTCAATGGATGAACGAGAAAAGAATCTATCCTGAAATTCCATTCTTGTTGCCGGATGATGGATGTCAAGAAATGAAGGACAAAATTCGGAAGAGGAGGTGGGAGGAACTTGCATCACCAGCCATCCGAATCAATGCCAATATCATAAGAGAGTTCTATGCAAATGTCCCAAGTCTTGACATGCGTGAGCCCCCAACGTACAAGAGCTATGTGCGGGGGGTGGAGGTAGACTTTAGCCCGGATGCAATCAAGAAAGTCTTGAAACTAAAGTCAATCCGCTTTAGTGAATCGGGATACCAACAAAGATTGAATGAGAATCAGGATTATGATGAGATTGCGAGAGACATTTGTATGGAGAACTCAGAGTGGGAAGGAGATGACAAGAACAGGTATAAGTTCCTGAAGAGATGTAACCTCACCCCGGAAGCAAAAGGATGGTATGAGTTGATGAAAAGATCAATTCTGGGCACAGTGAACACCTCAGAAGTTAACAGGGAGAGAGCCGTGATGCTGCATTGCATCATTGTGGGAGGAGAGATAAGAGTTCATGAAATCCTTGCAAAAGACATTCAAAAGCTGGCTGAGAAGAATTCGGCCGGATCTTGGTTGTACTATCCGAGTACCATTTGGAGGTTGTGTGCAAAGGCTAAAGTTCCAATGGAAGAGGAGAATCCAATGTGGTTAAGCCAAGGCATGCCAATAACCATTGAACGAATGATGATGCCCCTTGAAGCACATCAAGGCCGAAGACCACATGGAAGAAGGGAAAGAGAAGAACCAATGGAAGAAGATGAGCCACACATAGAAGAAGAGCCGCAAGAGGAGGAGGAACAGCCACACTTTTTCCCACATGGCAATATGGATATGACTCAAATGCAAGAAGCAATAGGAAGATTGTCACAACAGTACATGAGAATTCAAGAAAGGCAAGAGGAATACCATTCACTGTACATGAAAAACCAACAAGCACAAGAAGAAAGGGAGCTAAGAATAATGAACAAACAAAGTGAATTCGAGTCAAGATTCCTTGTGATGCAAGAAGAACATGCTTTTCAATCTCATGAATCTTTTGGGAAGTTGGAACAAATGCAAGCTGAAAATTTGAAGGCTCTCAAAGAGTTCACAACACTCCAAGATGCAAGGTATGAAGTACAAGCCGATTACAACATCAATAGCCAAATCAAACTGAACTATATTGGAGAACATTTGCACAACATGGATCCGGCATTCCCAACTTTTGATGAATTCTTCAAAAAGAGAAGTGAGGTAGAAGTAAGCAGGGCCATGGGGCTTGAAGATAGAGTGGAGGAGGCTATGAATAAGGCTGGCTTCTGGCGGGGTCAACAGACAACAGACATGAACACTGGGAACACCAGCAACCAGGTGTATGAAAGAAGAAAGAAAAAGCCTGACAAATGAAAGGTGGACTTGCTCCTTGTTCAACACTACAAAGAAAAAGCATGCACTGTGTCTGTTTTAAGTTGTCTTTGCATCTTTAAGTAGTTATTATAATTAATAGTCTTTGCATCATGTTTGTTTCTCTTAAAATAAGTAAGCTAATCTATGTGTGTGCTTGTGTGTTTACTTTCACTTGACAAGAAGCATGTGTTGTCCCCTGCATCTTTAAGTTCAATAAAAGAAAAGTTTGAATGTGAAGCAAGATGATCTCTGTTAGATAGAAGTAGAATAAAAGTAAGTGGTGGTATGTGTGTGGTTGTATAATAGCTCACTTTTAGTGAATAAAGAGCTAGGATATCTCTTTCTAAGTAGAGAGTGGCCTACTGTCTATGAATCTCAATTAAATAAAAAAAAATTCCTTTGTTAGAAAGAAAAACAAAAAGAAGGAAAGAAAAGAGATAGCTAAAAAGTGGCAGAACAAAAGGAAACAAAAAGAAACAAAGCTGGACACCAATAGCTTGAACTTTAAAATATATGCCTGTGATGTCTGTGTACTAGGATCTGCTTGGATTAGTAAGCTCTTAGGAGTGCATCAACACTCGGTGACTTGGGTTAACTAATCCGGGATCATCAGCTGAAAGTCCACTATCAAGAGCAACCTAACTACAAGGCATTTAGTAACCCAAAGAGGTGCTGGGCATCAATGTTTTAAGAAGGAATGTGAGCCAAGTGTCTATGGTGAATAATGTGTCAAGTATAAAGAAAAGAAAATGAACTTGCTACACATGACACTCAAATAAAGCTTATAAACAAAGTAATAGCCAAGGATAAAGGAATAATGAGAGGTCATAGCAGTATGTTACTTGAAGCTTGAAGGAGACTTTCTAGGCCTAGGAGTCAGTAAGAAGTGAGTATTTACATATCCACACAAAACCCCATGAACTATCAATAATACTCTGCTAGCATGAACATCCTCTTCCATTTCATTCTTTCTTCTCAATAAATCTTTTCTTGCTTGGGGACAAGCAAGCTTTAAGTTTGGTGTTGTGATGACAAGTCATCCTAGCCTATTTTAACTAGTCTTTTTCTTTTGTTTTCATTAGAATTATGCACTTTCTTGAACCATAAGCAAGCTAATTGAGTAGATTTTCATGTTTCCCTTAATTGAATCAACCATGTATGAATTCATGCCATTTCATGAGGTTTTATGCTATAATTGTTGCATATTATGATAGAATGAATATCTCATGATTTTAAGCATAGCTTTGATGTGTTTGGTTAATTAATGATAGGTGAAGAAAGCTTGGAGAAAGGTTGAAGCAAGAAGGAATGGCTAGGAGTGAAGAGAGGACAATGGAATAAGTGAAATTGAACCAGGAAGCAAAAAGCTGGACCTAAAGTTAGCATCAAACTTTTGCACAAACTTTTGGTTGAAAAGTTAGCCCCAACGTTAGCCCCCTAACTTGGAGGCTAACGTTGGAACTTGAAAATCACTCCCTCGGTACCAAAAGTTTGCGCCAACGTTAGCCCCCTAACTTTGAGGCTAACGTTGGCACATGAAATTCACCCCTGGGCACCAAAAGTTTGCGCCAACGTTAGCCCCCTAACTTTGAGGCTAACGTTGGCATGAAGAAAACCTCCCTGGGCACCAAACGTTTGCGCCAACGTTAGCCCCCTAACTTGGTGGCTAACGTTGGCACATGAAAATCACAAGGAGGAGCAAAAGTTTGCGCCAACGTTAGCCCCCTAACATGGTGGCTAACGTTGGCGCCACAAGTACACAAGGTAAGGCCAACGTTAGGGCCAAAGTTAGACCCCTAACTTTGGCACCAACATTGGTATCAGCAAAGTGGTGTTAGCTGATATGAAAAGTTGGAGCAAAAGTTAGACCCCTAACTTTTGCTCAAACTTTTCGTCCAACTTTTGCAAAACTCAAACCCGGTTCAATTGGTTTGTTTTGGTTCTTCTCCAAACTTCAAGAGCAATCAACCAAGGCCTCTTTCAACCCAATTCCACCAAGAGCAAAGGCCCAACTCCAGGCTTGAAGATCATTTGAAGAAAGTGTATAAATAGGAGAGAATTTAAGTTCTTTGGAGAGCTTTCCTTTTGAATTTTCATAATAGTTTTCGGAGAGCTTTGGATATTGAGTGATCTTTAATTTCTTTGTCTTGGGGAAGGAGAATTCACTTCTCTTCCTCTTCATTTTATTGCTTTCTATTTCAATTGCAATTGTCTTGGATCTTGGGTTGGAGAATTGAAGAAATTCTGTTTCAATCTCATCCTTGGATCTCTCTGCTTTGTTTACTGCAATTTAATTTCCGTTTCTGTTACTTGCTTCTCATCTACTTTCCTTACAATTTACAATTCCCTTGCAATTGTTCTTGTTGGATCTAGGAAGGCATTGAGATCTAGACTTGGCTTTCTAGTCTCTGGGTCCTGAGATCTGATTTCCCATTTCAATTCTCTGTTTACTGCTTTATATGTTCATTTACTTTTCTGTTTCGGATCCGATTCAATCCCAATTCCCTTTTACTCTTCTGTTTAATGCAATTTAACTTTTCCTTGTTTAAATCCAAGCCCCAATTCCCTTTACAATTCCAGCCGTTTACATTTCTTGCATTTTAAGATTCCGCTATTTACATTTCTTGCATTTTAAGTTTCTGCTATTTAATTTCTTGTTCTTTAAGATTCAGCAATTTAATTCCCTGTTCTCTTTACTTCCATGCAATTTAATTTCTGCAAATCACAAAACACTCAACCAAATCTTGATTCGCTTGACTAAATCAACCACTAAACTAAAATTGCTCAATCCTTCAATCCCTGTGGGATCGACCTCACTCCCGTGAGTTTTTATTACTTGATATGACCCGGTGCACTTGCCGGTTAGATTTGTGTGTTTTGGGAGAAATTTATTTTTCACCAAAAAACTCATCAATGAGCTCGTTCTTCTCATTGGTAACCACAGTGATTCCTCCCTTCTTGGGCACAACAAGTATGGGGCTAACCCAAGGGCTGTCCGAAATTGGGTATATGACCCCTCCTTGCCAAAGCTTCATAACCTCTTTCTGTACCACTTCCTTTATGATTGGGTTCAGCCTTCTTTGGGATTGAATGGATGGCTTGGCATCATCTTCCAACAGTATTTTATGCATGCATATGGCTGAACTGATTCCCTTCAGGTCAGCAAGGGTCCATCCAATGGCATCCTTATGCTCCCGCAGCACCTTGAGTAGCTCGTCCTCTTGATCTTGACTGAGGGATGAATTTATGATCACTGGGTAGTTTTCATTTTCTCCTAGATATGCATATTTGAGAGTGGGTGGCAGTGCTTTGAGTTCAAGTTTGGGTGCTTCTGACTTTTCGTTCCCTTCCTTTGGTGCATCTGGTATATGTATTTCTGCTGTGGCCACCTCTTCACTTGATTCAGATTCTTCCTCCACCAATCTCTCGTCCTCTTCAGGTTCTTCTTCTTCAAAATTCTCCTGCACTTCATCCTCAAGTGCATCTAACCTCATGCATTCCCCCAATTGTTCGGGTGGGTAACTCATGGCCTTGAACACATTGAATGTCATCTTTTCATTGTGTAATCTCAGGGTGAGGTCACCCTTCTGAACATCAATGACAGCTCCAGCAGTGGCCAAGAATGGCCTTCCCAAGATGATGGAGGTCTTGGCGTCCTCCTGCATGTCCAGCACCACAAAATCTGCTGGAAATATGAAATCTCCCACTTTTACCAGCAAATCCTCTACTATCCCGTGAGGGAATTTGAACGATCGGTCTGCCAGTTGTAGGGCCATTTTTGTTGGTTTCGCCTCCTCAATTTTCATCTTTCTCATCATAGCTACTGACATCAAATTGATGCTGGCCCCTAAGTCACAAAGAGCCTTCTCCACTGTGATTTCTCCTATAATACAAGGGATCTGAAAACTCCCAGGATCCTTCAGTTTCTGGGGTAGTTTATGCTGAATGATAGCACTACACTCTTCGGTTAGTATCACAGTCTCATTGTTCTTCCAGCTTCTCTTCTTAGTCATTAGTTCCTTCAAAAACTTGGCATAGAGTGGCATTTGTTCTATGGCTTCAGCAAAGGGTATGTTGATTTGTAGCTTCTTGAAGATTTCCAAAAATCTCAAGAACTGGTTGTCATCTTCCCTTTTCTTCAATAGCTGGGGATATGGAGCTCTTGAGATGTTCAGTTGTGGTATCCCTTTTTCTTTCTGCAGACTTGGCGTGGGCGGTTGAACTCCATCTTGCTCTTCTCCCTTTTCAATTGAGCCTTCTTCTTGTGGTTTTTGGGGACGTTCCTTCAGTTCCTTTCCACTCCTAAGTGTGATAGCTTGACACTCCTCCCTTTTGCTTGAATGGGCATCATAGCAAAAGTTGTGGTTAGGAAGCTGCTTAAACAGATAGCTGATTTGTGTCTCCAGTTTTTTGATGGCAGCATTTTAATTCTGCATGTTTGACTGCACTTCCTCTCTGAATGCTTTACTGTTTCGAATGTCTTTGCATACTCCTTCAATTAAGGTTTCGATCTTAGAGAGCTTGTCATCAATTGATGGGTGATTCGGAGCAGATATGCTGTTTTGGTTTTGATAGGCGTGTGGAGAAGTGTTGTTGTTGGAGTTGTAACGTCTCTGGTCTTGGTTTTGATCTTGCTCACTTCCCCACCCAAAGTTTGGGTGGTTTCTCCATCCAGGGTTATAGGTTTTGGAGTATGGATCATAGTTTTTCCTTGGTGAATTCTCAATGTAGTTGGCTTGCTCCTGACTCCCCTCTGCTTCTCCATTCACTCCTTCTTGGGTTGTTGATGAAGTGGAGATTGCTGCTACTTGGTTCATCTCCATCTTTTTGGTGAGGTCAGCCAACTGCTGGGTAATGAGCTTGTTTTGGGCCAACAGAGCATCTACATTGTTTAGCTCCATTACTCCTCTTGTGTTCCCTCTTTCAGAAGCATAGAAGTAGTTGTTCTCTGCTACTGTTTCAATAACATCTATGGCTTCCTCAATAGTCTTCTTCTTGTTCAAAGATCCTTCGGATGAATGGTCTACGGCCTTATTTGACTCATAAGAAAGTCCTTCATAGAAAATGTGCAGCTGCACCCATTCGTTGAACATATCTGGTGGGCACCTCCTTGTTAGGTCTTTAAACCTCTCCCATGCATCATATAGAGTCTCAAGATCTTGTTGCCTGAAAGTTTGGACCTCAGCTCTCAGCCTATTGATTCATTGAGGAGGGTAAAATCTTGCTAAGAATTTGTTCACCACGTCTTCCCAAGTTGTCAAGCTTTCCCTTGGGAAAGATTCCAGCCACTTGGCTGTTTTGTCCCTAAGTGAGAATGGAAATAGGAGCAGTCTATAAGCGTCAGGGTGAACACCATTAGACTTCACTGTGTCACATATTCTCAGGAAGGTGGTCAAATGTTGATTGGGGTCTTCTTGAACACCTCCTCCAAACGAACAGTTGTTCTGAACAAGGGTGATGAGCTATGGTTTAAGTTCAAAGTTGTTGGCATGGATTGTTGGCTTTTGGATGCTACTTCCACAATTGCCTGGGTTTGGATTGATGTAAGAGCCCAAAACTCTTCTATCCTCCCCAGCATGATTTGCTCTACCTCCTCTCCTATGGTTGTGATCCTCTTCTTCATGATGGTTTTCCATGTTGTCTTCCATGTTTGTTTCAAAGAATTCCTCTTCTTCCTCAGCACCAACCACTTTCTTTCCTCTTGCCTCCCTCCTTAATCTAAGGAAGGTCCTCTCAGGTTCAGAATCGAAGGAAGTTGAAGCCCCGCTTCTTCTCCCTGTCATACAACCATCAAGTGCAAGCAAGAAAAGATAGGTGCAGAAAGTATTTGTGTCAGAATTACTGTTAGTTGTGGGTGATGCAATATATCAAACAGTTAGTGGGTTAGCAAACAAAATTGAAAATAACAAAGAAAAACAAATGAGTAGAGGGGGAAGGGAAGAAGTTCAACTAAAACAAAAAGTAAATCACTCAAACAGAAAATAAAATTCACAAAAATAAAAATGCTCAATCTAGTGATCTTCTAATTTAATCATTGTTGATGCACAATCAATCCCCGGCAACGGCGCCATAAACTTGATGCGGGTGGAAACTTGTCTCTCAACAAATCTCCTTTTGGCAAGTGTACCGAATTTGTCGTCAAGTAAAAACTCACAATAGAGTGAGGTCAAATCCCACAGGGATTGATTGATCAAGCAACATTAATTAGAAGAATGTTCTAGTTGAGCGAATCCAGAATTTGGGTTGAGAGTTGCAGAAAACAAAATGGCGGGAATGTAAATAACAGAAAAGTAAATGCTAGAATTAAAGGACTGGAAGTAAATGACTGAAATTAAATTGCAGAATTTTAAATGGGAATGGGGGATTTGCTCATAAAAGTAAATGGCAGAAATTAAAGAGAATGGGTAGATCAGAGATGGGGAGTTCATTGGGCTTAGGAGATGTTGTAATTCTCTGGATCAAGTTCATTTTCATCTCTTCCTCAATCAATGCACTCATTGATCTCCTTGGCAATCTTAAGTGATTGAATTACAATTTCTTGCAATTCAATCTCTCAAATCTTGATCAATAGCCAATTCCTTGGTCAATTGCTCATGAGAAGAGATGAAGTATGGTCACTGATTATACCACATGCATTTCCCAAATCAAGTATTGAGAGGGTTATAGTCACATACCCATCTAAACCCAATTTGGTCCAGCATGAGAAAGCAATTCTAGCTTGATCTCTTCATTCCTCTTTCAAGGTTCAAAAGAGATCCAAGTTTGAATAGCTTCTCTTCCAAGATAACTACTCAATTGGATGAAGATCGAAAGCTTTCAAGTAAAATCAAGAGAAAAGATAGAAGAAGAATAATGAAAATTAGTATTGATCCATCAAATTACAACAGAGCTCCCTAACCCAATGAAAGGGGTTTAGTTGTTCATAGCTCTAGAAAATGAAAATAAAGATGGAGAATACATCATAGAACTAGAAATTGCAAAGAAAGTAAAATACAGAGAGTAATTCCCTTTTTCCAACTTCCAAAACTCCTTTATCAATTCAAAGCTACTCCTATATATACTACTCTTCTCAGCTTCTAGTTTGCTCTTCAAGTTTTGGGCCTTTGGATCTTGAGTTTGAAGCAGTTCTTTTCTTCATTTGGGCTTGGCTTTACTTGCAGAGAGAAAGTGCTAAGTGGGCAGAGACTTTAGCTCAGGGCGTTAGGGGTGTTAACATTTAGTGAAAGTATAAGTTCGAGAACGTTAGTGACACTTAACATTTTCACTAACGTTCCAATGTACCCCTTTGCCTCACGTTAGAGCCCACGTTAACTAGGTTAACGTGGCTTCTAACGTGGCCTTGCCAACCTTCGAGAACGTTAGTGACACTCAACATTGTCACTAACATTCCAGTGTGCCCTTTTTTGCTTCACGTTAAAGCCCACGTTAACTAGGTTAACGTGGCTTCTAACGTGGCCTTGCCAAACTTCGAGAACGTTAGTGACACTCAACATTGTCACTAACGTTCCAATGTGCCCCTAGATCTCACATTAGAGTCCACGTTAACTAGGTTAATGTGGCTTCTAACGTGGCCATTCTTAGCCATCCCAACGTTAGTGACAATGTTGAGTGTCACTAACGTTGGCTCATCATTCATTCCTCATCGTTAGCTTCCACATTAACTAAGTTAACGTGGCTCCTTGGGGGTTGTGTGGTTGCTTCCAACGTTAGTGACGATGTTGAGTGTCACTAACGTTGTCGACAACTCTCACTTCTTACGTTAGCTCCCACGTTAACTAAGTTAACGTGGAAGTTAACGTTGTGTGTTGCATCCTTAGGCCAACGTTAGTGACAATGTTGAATGTCACTAACGTTGGCTTCTCTTCCCCCTTTAACGTTAGAGGCCACGTTAACTAGGTTAACGTGGGCTCTAACGTGGCCACTCATGAGTGTTTGCCAACGTTAGTGACAATGTTAAGTTTCACTAACGTTGGCTCAACTACCCTTCTCCACGTTAGAGTGCACGTTAACTTAGTTAACGTGACTCTTAACGTGGGCAATGATGGCTTTGAGAGTGTTATTGGCAATCACTTTTCTCATTAACCTTGCAAGTTACCTCCCTTTCCTTGCTTCCTTTGGTCCTGAAATCAAGCAACAGAGTGCATCAAAGTTCTAGTCCAAGTCATGGGTAATGCAGCATACAATTTGTCACTAAATTCATGCAAAATCCTCATGAAATAATGTAAAATGCACAATGTATGCTTGAATCAAGGTGTAGGTGAATATTTACCCAAAACTAGCTTATTTCCTAAAGAAATGCATGAAACTACCCTAAAAACAGTAAAGAAAAGGTCAGTGAAACTGGCCAAGATGCCCTGGCATCAAAAAGTAAATAGCACAAAAGTAAAGAAAGAGATAAAGTGCAGAAAAGTAAAATGGCAAGAAAAGTAAATGTATGAACTAAAAATAAAATGAACATTGGAATCAAGAGATATTGCAATCCTCCGGATCAAGTTCATTCTCATCTCTTCCTCAATCAATGAATTCATTGATCTCCTTGGCAATCTTAAGTGATTGGATCCCAATTCCTTGGCAATCCAATCTCTCTAAGCTTGAACAATTTCCCAATTCCTTGATTTAATTGCTCATGGGAAGAGATGAAGTTTGGTCACTGATTATACCACACACATTCATAGATCAAAGAATTGGTAGGATTAAATGTCACAATATCCATCCAATCCCCAACCTAATCCAATGTGAGAGAGCATTTCTAGCATGATTTCCTCATTCCTCTTCCAAGGTTCAGAGGAAATCCAAGAATGAGCAATTTCTCTTCCGAGACAATTATCCAATTGGATGAAGATCGAAAGCTCTCTAGTAAAATCAAGAAAAAAGAAAGAAGAAGAAGAATAAGAACTACAATTGATCCATTGAATCACAATAGAGCTCTCTAACCCAACGAAAAGAGTTAGTTGATCATTGCTCTACCAAAATAGAAAAGAAAGAAAGTGCAGAAAAGTAAAGATGAAGATTAAAACTGAAAATAAAACTTCAAAGTTCATAAATGAAAATTACAACTAAAACAAAACTACTCCTAAGGAAGAAAAAAAGAGAAAAGGAAGAAGAGTGGTTGAGGGGAGGGGTCCGAAGACCAACTCCCCTTGGAGTGTGCCAATTCACAGAAGTTCGAATCGGTCTTCACTCTCTCCCCCTTCCTTCAATTCTCCGTTCCATAATGAATTTAATGTAGAGACTAAGGCCTTTTTATAGGCTCTCTTAAATTACAAAATGAAATTAAAAGTAAATTACAATGAAATGAAAATTAACTATTCTAGATGCTTCTTGTGGCCTTGATTGGTTGACAAATGTGGGCTTGCTTGCTTGAGCTTTGAAGTGGACTTGAGAGAGAAGTGAATCAAGTTGAGGTCCAAGTGCTAATCGTTAGTGCTACCGTTAGCCACACTAACGCTACAAGTGTGGCGTTAGTGCTGAAGTTAGTGTGGCTAACGTCACACTTGCTACCCAGTTGGTGTTTTTGGGGCTTAAAAGATGCCTCTTGTTTGTGCTCCAATTTCATGCCCACTATAGACTATTATATATTATTGGAAAGCTCTGAATTTCAGCTTTCTAACGCAACTAGAATCACCTCAATTGGATCTCTGTAACTCAAGTTATGCTCCTTTGAAGGGGACAGGGTCGCTGGCATAGTCGCTGGCGTTATTGGCAAAAGTGAGTGCCAATAACGTCCGCGTTCAGAGGATTAGTATTGCCAGGATCTGAAGCTCAAAATTAATGTACATCCAATACTATTATATATTGTTGAAAAGCCCTGGATGTCTACTTTCCAACGCCATTGGAAGCGCATCATTTAGAGCTCTACAACTCGAGTTACACTTCTTGGAAGGTGAAGAGGTCAGCTAGCCTTACTACAGGTTGATACCATGTTCATCTTTGCACTTTTGGGGCAGGTTTTCTCCCTCAAATTTAGTGTCCACCATCTAGTGCCATATATGCTTGGAAAGCTCTTGAATCTTACTTTCTAATGCCACTGAAATCACCTCATTTGGAGCTTTGTGGCTCAAGTTATTCTTGTTTGAAGAAGGTATGGTCAGGCTGCCAGGTGAGATTTTGCCCACGTTAGTGTCCACGTTAGTGTCCACGTTAGTGTAACTAACGTGGCCATTAACGTAGGCCTTCTTTGCTTCGCAAACGTTAGTGGCGTTCACTTTTTCCACTAACTTTCACAGCTGTCTCCTTTCTTCCACGTTAATGCCCACGTTAGTGTAACTAACGTGGCCATTAACGTGGGTCTTCCTTTGCTGCGCTAGCGTTATTGGCACTCACTTTTGCCAATAACGCTGCTCCTTCTTCAAAGTTAACGCCATTAACATTCCCACTAACGTTCCAAACTTTCCTTCCTTCCATGTTAATGCCCACGTTAGTAGCACTAACGTAGCCACTAACGTGGCTCTTCTCTGCTTCTTTTGGCCTGAAATTAAACAAACAAAGTGCATCAAGGTAACATACAAGATGATCTTTATATACTAAGTGTGCTAATAATACTCAAAATCAAAACTTCACTTAGTGTGATCTATTTTATTATATTTACCCTGTATATTAACTAAAATTCACCTATGCTTGAGATATTGTTTCATGAAGAGATTTTTCATGCTATTACTCATTTATTGGAAAAAATTGTATGAAAACTAACTAAAACACTACAAGAAAAATACCCATTCAGCCACACTTTTTTTAAGCTACATTTGAAAAGCGTAGCCTATTCATAGAATAGGCTACGCTTTTCTCAGTGTTGCCTGTTTTTTAGAGAAAAGGAAACACAATTCTTGCATCATTTAAAAAGTGTAGCCTTAGATATTATAGAAATCACTTATAAAGCGTAGCCGTATGTTAATATCTATCGGTACACTTTTATATCAAAAAGAGCGCTTTTTAAGAGTAGCCTATTTATTAAGTTTTGGGTGCGCTTCAAAAGTGTTGCCTAATGTATCTAAGTGAAATGTCCAATAACACTTAGTAAATTTTTTGAATTTTCCCCAAATGATACATGCGTACAAACACTTAGCCAAATCAGAAAACATAACCCTTAGCTACTGAAAACATAACACTCGATCATCACTACCCTTAGCTTTTCCCTTCTTCGCGCCACTCATCACCCCCAAATCAGAGAAAGGGATCGCCATCACCAGTCAACACTCACCACTCACCACTCACCACTCACCATCTCCACCAGTCACTCATATTCGTCACTCACCACTCACCACGCCATCACTAGTCTTCATCGTCGCTTCTGTTCGCTGCGCTCTCACATTAGGTAAATTTTTCCCCCTTTTCGTATCCATTCAGCCTCACTCACGCACTCTCATCCTCCCTCAACTCACACACACGAAAGAGAAGAAATCAGAAAAGGGGAGCACAGGAAGAAGAAGAGAAGAAGAGAGGAGAGGGGAAGGAAGGAAAGAAACGACGACGCCGCATATGGCTCCACCGCTGTCGAGCGCCGGTGAAAGAGAGCTCGAGGGAGAGAGAAAACGCGATGGAGGAGAGAAGAAAGGGGTGCTTGGTCACCGCTGAAACTCCACCACCATTGCTAGGGCTTCTTCCACCGCTATCATCTCCTCAAGATTCAGATTCCCTTCTTCTCTTGCATCAATTTCTCGTTCCACGCTATCATCTCCTCTCTCCCCGCTTTTCAGATCCTCATTCAATTTCTCATCATCTCGTTCTTCTCGCCATCATATCGTGGTCAAAGCCACCGATGACTCTTCCAACCTATCCGGTGATGATCCTTTTCGATCTTTCCCGTGGTTCCAATCCGACTCTGGTAATCTTTCCTTCTTTTTCCTGAAATTTCATTCAAGTAGCTGGATTTTCCTTTCACTGATTGTTGTAATTGAAGTTCATTTCAATTGCGGAATTTGATTCTGCAGCGCTAGTTGTGATTGTGCAAGTTGTGAAACATATTTTTGTATATAGAATATTCAAATGTGTGTGCTTTTTTAGAATATTTGAGCTGAAATCTTGAAAATTAAAATTAGTTTTTGTTGAAATAAAATGGTGGAGCTTTTGCTTCTTCTTTTCGATGTTTATGTGCTCTAAGTTATGGTTATTTTGTTTCTTCAAGGCCTAGTGATTTTGCTGCTTTAGTTGAGTTAGGTATTCTTCAAGTATAATTTATAAACTTTCAGAGGATTTTTAGGTTATTGAAGGGTGCAGTGCTTTTTGGATTCATGGCATTTGGTACTTTTTAAGTTTTAATTGATCGATAACTGAGATTGCCTTCATCAGAGTCTGCATTTTGGAAAATGATATACTGCTCTTTTATGCTGATGAGATTTATTTGCTAAGTAAAAAAAAAAAAGCGGCCTGGTTCACAAGCATCCCGCGTTCACGCAGGGTCCCGAGAAGGGCTGCACCCAACGGGTGTAATTTATTTGCTAAGTACTATATTGCTAATTTGTTTCAATGATTTCTCAGAAATTCAATGGGTTCATGAGGATAGAATTACATTGTTCACCGCTGATGGACTGGTGCAGATTGGAGGCTCCATCACCCCTCGCCATGTTAGCTCTTCAGATGTATGATTTTATTATGCAATTTCATTAATTTTTTCTATAATAATTTATTTAGGTAAAAAAGGTGACCCTGTCAGTGCCGTTTCGGTTCTGTTAACCATGCTTGTTGGTGTTGGGGTTTTAACTTTTTAGGATTTATCTTGGATTTATCTTGGCTTTAAAGAGAGAAGACCTAATACAAAATTTACGAAATCACTTAGGAGTTATTTGATTTGGTTATGACTTATGAAAACACTTTGTTGTTGAATAGCTTAATATAAACTGGTTTTCTTTTGTGGTATAGGTAGTACCGAAGACTATTGGAAAAGATAGGATGCTGCTCAAGTAATGGATCAGGTTGAGGACTTGTGTTTTCTTCACTTTGCATCGATCTGTAGAATTTTTCTTCTACAAAATTCCTCAGCTGATTAAGAATATATAGTTATTTTGTTTACTGACATGATGGTGTTTGTGTTGTTGTAGTTAGTATGGGAAGGACTTGGACTCGGAGGAGGGACAGATGTCCGAAACTGGGGCAGGTAGAATGATAAAACCGATTGTGCTCTTTTGTGTCTAATGAATTTCCATATGAACTGCTTCTTTCCTTGTTTTGCAGCCTGGTTTATCAGGCTATTTCAATAGCAAATAATGCATGCTGGGCTATTGGAGAACTTGCAGTTAAGGTATGTTAATGTTATGTGCTACATTCTGATTAAATTTTGTAGAATTGTATTGTGGCTGGAATCTAATTGGCTTAGTCAGAGTTATGTGCATAATGTAGTTTTAAACTGTTAGTTTCAAAAGCCAATTAGGACAAATGGTTCTGCTCTTTGTGATTGCTATTTGACTGTTATCTTTTAATTTTCCACTTATATATTTTTGTCTTATGAAATTTTTTTGTCTAAAACAACACTTGTTGGCACAATTGACAATAAATGTATGAATTTAACTAAATTTAACTAAATGTACCCACTGTATATTCACCTGTTGGCACAATTGACAATAAATGTATAAATTTAACTAAATTTCATAAACAGAAAGTTTAACTTGTTTCTTAAAAATACTTATTTGTAAATGTTTTACTATTCTATTCTATTTGTGTTTTGAGGGAACTTTTTTAAGTTAGGATTGGGTTTTGGAGTGTGGACGGGAATTTCCAAAGGAGGAAAAGAAAAGGCTGAAAAAGCAAAACCTTAGCTTATGAGCATGTGAGGGAGAGGACGACTTTCTCACTTGATAACTCAAAACCGATCATATAATCTTAATCATGAGTCACACAACATGGCACTTGGCAAAGAGATGCTCATTCACCACATGTGACACCTTTTCTTGTTTATTGCTTCTGTCCCACGAATGGTTTCTGATTCATTCAAATATGTATTACATAAGGATAACCAAGAAAAAAAAAGGGAATTTCACTTACCATGAAAAAAAAAGATAGAATTAAAGCTCAATCTATTAATTCTGGAAGAAAGCTCACTTGATTTAATGCTTGTTGCTTCTTTCCCTCAGATTATGTTATGCTAGTGTATAAGAGAGAATATTAATTTCTCAAAGTATGACAAATTAGTTGGCAATGCTTGACTTTTTTGCAGATGATCACGAGATTTCTGAGCACAAGGAATGTGTAGCAGCTGTAATTTTTGTGTGTAGAAGTAGAACCCACTACACTAGCCACTTGACTTTCACTGCTATATCTTTATGCCTTTTAGGATGGCTGTGAATGCTATAAACAATGCTTGTAAGAGATATTGGCATTTGGGATTTGATGAGTTATAGGTTATTCTTTTATTGATGGGGTGATTCTTTTGTTGTTGCCTGTCAAAGTTGCTGCCTTTAGGCTTTATAAGTTAAAAAAGAATTCACTTGGTTGCTGGAATTGATTGCAGATTTGAGTTATCTTCTGTGGTCACCACATTTTAAAGCAATAGCTCAAAGAAAAAGCGACAACTTTAAAAGATGAACTTGGAGACATGAAGGCCAAACAGTAGCAACAAGAGGAAGAGATTCATGGATTGTGGAATATGGTTTAGTTATTAGAAAATACTTATGTAAGATATAATATTTTAGTTTTTTGTAGAGTATTAGTAGTAAATTTTAAGTGGTCTCTTGCTTATTTTGATATGACTATGCTTAATTTGGTGTGAGATGTATAAATATTCAAAATTAATTTCATTTTAATACTTTTGGTTCTTTATAAATATATTTTGTTTACAGATAATTTTTATTATTTAAATAAATTTAGTATAATTTTATATTTATTTTTATTTTATTTTATTTAATTCATTTAATTAAAAATACAAAATTATATATGTAATTATATTATTAAATATTATATTGTACAAAAAATTATTGAAATATTAATTATATATATATATATATATATATATATATTAAAAATTAAAAAAAATAATGAGGGACTTAAGGCTACACTTATATAAAGTAGCTATAAGTATGCTATTTGTTACGTTTATAAAGTGATGCAGTAGCCTTGAAAAGTGTAGCCTATTCTTTTGAATTCTGGTAACCATTAGTGCTGAAAAGCGTAGCCTTTGGTCCTGGACAGCATCACTTGAAAAGCGTAGCCTATTCCCAAACGCCAAAAGCGTAGCCCTTGGTGCAGGAAAGCGTAGCCTTTGAGAAATGCTACGGCTGAATAGGAATCACCCCAAAAAGCGTAGCCGTAGCCCAAAAAGCGTAGCCGTAGCCTAAGGCATCATTTTTTTTCACTTTTGGCTACACTTTTCAAGTGTACCTGAATGGGTATTTTTCTTGTAGTGAACCTACTAAAATAACTATAAAAAAAGGAAATGATGCACCCGCATCAGATGTGCACACATGGACGACGCGTACGCGTGACTGGTGCAGTAGATGAACGACGCACATGCGTGGCTGATGCCTAGGCATGGACAGTGAAAAAGACCAGTGACGCGTACGCGTGGCTGACATGTACGCGTGATAGAGCGTCACATGCTGCATTAAACTGAAAATACTGGGGGCGATTTCTGGACTGCTTTTGACCCAGTTTTATGCCCGAAAACACTGCTTAGAGGCTGCAGAGTGGAGCTGGAAGGAGAATCAATCATTCATACATTCATACACATTTTAGGTTTATATGTAGAATTCTAAAGGGAGAGGCTCTCTCCTCTTTCGAGGTTTAGGATTTTTAGTTTTATCTCTTCTAGAATTCAGATTTCTATCTTGCTTTAATTTAGTTTCTATTCTATATTCTATTATTCTAGCATATTAGTTTATCTTTTCTTGTTGATTTTTCTATTTTTCCAATTTAGTTTATGAACTCTTCATGTTAGATTCAATTTCCTTTTTAATGCAATTTGAGGTATTTTATGTTTATTGCTTCTTTCTTCATTTGTTATTATTGATTCCTTGCAATTGTTAGAGTCTTAGATTTTACATTCTCTTATTATTTTTCTATGCTTTTATTTTGTGCCTTCTAATTGTTTGATAAAATGCTTGGGTGGATTTTAATTTAGATTTTTGTATTCTTAACCTGGATTGAGTAATTTTGAGACTCTTGAATTGTCAAAGTCTCTTGTTGGTTGGTGATTGAAAGTTGCTAGTTGGCTTGAGCTTCACTAACTCTAATCTTTGATTAGGACTTGTGAACTCAAGTTGATTTGCTCACTTGACTTTCCTTCAATTGTTAGAGGTTAACTAAGTGAGAGCAATTTACAATTCCCATCACAATTGACAATGATAATGAGGATAGGAATTCCGATTCTCAACCATTGCTAGGACTTTTCTTATTTATTAGTTTATTTTTCTTGCAATGTATATTTTCTTGTTCCTCATTTCAAAAACCCAAAAATATACTTTCCCATAACCAATAATAAACATACTTCCCTGCAATTCCTTGAGAGACGACCTGAGGTTTGAATACTTCGGTTGATTTTATTGGGTTTGTATTTGTGACAAATAATTTAAACATTGACTGAGGTTTAGTTGTCAGTTTAGAATTATACTTGCAACGCGAATTTTTGTAAAAATCGTTACCGACATTTTTCCTCCGTTAAGGAGCCCTGCTGAGTCCTATGAATTAATAAAAGTATTTTTGTTTCTTCTCCGATACGTGTTTGCTCTATCTCAAAGATGTATATTCGTTCTTCATCAATATGAATGCGTTGAATTGGCATAAGGTTATCACATTCTACATGGGTTCAGAGTGCGTCTTTCATTGGACAATGATGAACCATCAGCTTGAATATACGTCTCTCAGATGGCTAATCCACGACTTCGTTGGGGACTTCTCGAGACATCAGTTCAGCCAATTTCTGGGGAGATTAGGGTCTCTGTGGTAGAGACTAGAACCCAAAGATGCAACATTCTCTAATCCGGAAGATCTTACCTTGTCTGTGGCATTTTGAGTAGGATCATTAAGGAGAATGCCCTGCCAGAACTTTACCCTCAAGTAGAGATAGATCCACATGAAACCTGGCGTTCAGATCCGTAAGAGTATTGGCAGCTGCTCGAACCAGTGTCAAACACATACAGCCTGCCATTGAAGAAGAACATTCACAAGCAAAGAAGACAGTAGTACCAGAGTTACTTCAGAAAGACAAACAACTCCGACTCTCAACTCTAATCCTATCACTTATTCCTTTCACAGTTTCATGAAACTTTATCCAACTCCATATACTTAATCCAACAACCTTCTGATCTGCCTGACTAAGACCTACAAGATAACCATAGCTTGCTTCAAACCACAATCCTCGTGGGATCGACCCTGACTCGCTCAGGTATTACTTGGACAACCCAGTGCACTTGTTGGTACAACTGTACAAAAGTGTGGGGATTTGTGCACCAAGTTTTTGGCGCCGTTGCCGGGGATTGTTGAGTTTGGACAAACTGCTGGATTGTTTTACTCCACAGATCAGGTATTTTCTTTAATTTTGTAGCTTTTCTACTTTTTGTTTTTTCTCAATTTTTCAAAAAATTAAAAATCTTTTTTCAAAAAATATTTTTCTTTTCTTTGTTCAATTTTTATTCTTGGTTTGAGTCTTTAAGTCTTATATTTTTATTTTACTCTTCTTCAAACTTTCGAAAATCATAAAAAACTTTTCAAAAATATTTTTCTTTTCTTTGTCTAATCTTTGTTCTCTGAATGTGTCTATGTTCTTGGTAATTTCGTGTTCTTTGAGTCTTTCTTAATAAAAATTTTCAAAAATAATTTTTCTTTGGTAAAATCTTGTTCAAATTTTTAAGTTTGGTGTTTTCTTTTTATTTTTCTTGTGATTTTCGAAAATTTTGTCTTGGTTTTCTAAAAATTTTATGTTTGGAGTTCTTTTTTATGTTCTTGAGTTCTTTGAGTCTTTAAATTTTGTTCTTCGTGTTCTTGTTCGTCTTCAAAGTGTTCTTGAGTCTTGTATGTGTCTTGATCTTAAAATTTTTAAGTTTGGTATTCCTTGGTATTTCCCTCCAAAATTTTTCAAAAAATAAGGGTGCTAGATCGATCTAAAAATTTTAAGTTTTGTGTCTTTTTTGTGTTTTTCTCTTTCATCATAAAATCCAAAAAAATAAAAAATATCTTTTCTAACTAATTTTCACCTTAATTTTTGAAATTTTTCAAAAAAAAAATTCAGATTTCAATTTTCAAAATTTTATCTTATCATATCTTAGTTGTCAGGTTTTCAAAAATCAAATTCTTCAAAATTAAAAATCATATCTTTTTAAAAAATCTTATCTTTTTCAAATCTTATCATATCTTTTTCAAAATTTAAAAATTTTATCTTATCTTTTTCAAACTTCAAATTTTAAAATCATATCTTTTTCAATTTCAAATTTTAAAATCTTATCTTTTTAAAATCAATTTCAATTCTTTTTAATTTCCTATCTTATCTTTTTCTAATTTCAAATTTTAATTTCAAAATCTTTTCTTATCTTACTTCTTATCTTATTTTAAATTTAAATCTTTTCTTATCTTATCTTTTATTTTTATTTTTTATTTTTATCTTTTCTTAATTAATATCTTATCTTCTCTCTCATCTTTTTTAAAACCACCTAACTAACTTTTTTCACTCTCAATTTTCGGAAACCACTCCATCTTCTTCTCTCTCTTCTTTTTCAAAACCACCTAACTAACTCTCATCTCTCTCAATTTTTGAAAATTTGTCTCTCTTCTTTTTCCCCTATTTTTGAAAATTCAACAATTAAAATTCAAATCTTTTTAAATTAATTTAACTTAATTTTTGAAAAATAATTAATTAATTAAAAAAATAAAAATATTTTAATTCTTATTTAATTTTTCTATTTATACTGCTCTTCTTCTCACATCTCTATTATTCAACTCTACTCTCCCTCTCTCATCTGCTATCTTCTTTACTTTTACTCTATCCCCTATTTTCAAGGTATACTTCTTTTACTTATTTTATTTCTTTTATTTCTTCTTCTTCACTCTTCACTCTTCACATCTTACAGGGAGTCCTTTGTTCTTGAACATAGAACTCCCATTTGATTTCTATTTTATCGTCTTTCTTCACATCTTACTTTAAGGAGGAGTTTCTTGCCAATTGGCACAAAGAGCTTTCTTCTTTTCCATCTTTCTTTTTCTTTTCTTCTTGTTTATGACTAGGAACAGGGATAAAGAATCCCTCTTGACTCCTGGTCCTGAACCTGAGAAGATTCTGAGGAGGCATTTACAACAAGCTAAAGCTCAACACTCCAGAAGAGAGACCTTTCAAAAAACTTTGAACAAGAAAAGGGAGACATGGCCGAACCTGGAAGAGAGGCAAGAAAGGTGCTTGGTGGCTTCAACCCTAATTTTTATGGAAAAAATATCAATGTACCTCCTATCAGAGCAAGAAGCTTTGAGATCAACCCACAACATATTACATTAGTGTTGCAGAAGTTCCAACTTCACGGACATCCACAAGAAGACCCTAGTAAATTCATCACTGACTTCTTGTAGTTCTGTGACACTGCAGACACCGATGGAGTGGACCCTGCACTCCACAAGCTAAAACTATTCCCATTTGATCTGAAAGATTGAGTAAAGGATTGGTGGAATTTTGCACCCAGGAGAAGTATGAACACTTGGGATCAGGTTATTAACAATTTCTTGAGCAATTTTTCTCCCTCACAGAGACTAGCAAAGCTAGTGACAAATGTCTAGACCTTCAAACAGATTGAGAGTAAGTCTATCTGTGATGCTTGGGAGAGGTACAAGTTAATGTTCAGGAATTGCCCCCTCCCATGTGTTGTCTAGATGGGGCAAGACGATCATCTTCTATGAAGCTATCTCTGAGATGGCCAGAGAGATAATAGATCACTTTGTAGGTGGTTCTCTGGACCTAATAGAGACACATGAAGAGGCAGATGAGCTCATTGACATAGCTGCCAATAACTAGCACTTATACTCTTGTGAGGAGACCCCAGCTAGGACAGAAGTTCTAGACATGAAAACCTTAAAAGAAGGTGAGACAGTAGTCTTCACCAGGGAGGCCAAACCTCAGAAGTATGCTACTGAGGGACTTTTGGCAAGCAAGGACCAAGAGGATCCTGAGACTGCCATTGAGCACGCCCCTACAGAAAAGAAGGAACCTCAAGTTGATTCCTCTCTGGGCGTACAAGAGGAGTTTGTGATGATCACAAAGCTCCCTCTTACAGAGATGAAAGAACCTCAAGAGCCATATTTCCTTGGCGTGCAGAAAGAATAGGCAGATGAGCAGTTAGCTCATTTCCTAGCAGCCCTTAAGGAACTACAAGTTAATATCTCCTTTACAGAGGTATTTGAAAAGAAAGACCTAAGGGGAGTTGAAATAGCGATACTTACTAAGAAGTACAGTATCCTAATTCAGTATGAGCTGCCAAGGAAGATGCTAGATCCATGGAGCTTTCAGATCCTATGGACTACTGGAAAGATTATTTTTGATAAAGCCATGTATGATCTTGGCTTAAGTTTAAAACTGATACCTTCCACTGAGGTAGAGGCCAAATCTGGAGAGACTCAGAAGGCATTGAACGCCAGTGAGGAAGCCCTCACTGGGTGATGCCAGGGCATCTTGGCTAGTTTCACAAGCCATTTTTAGTTTGTTTTAGAGTAGTTTCATGCATTTCTTAGGCAATAAGTAAGTATTTAGATGAGAATTCTATACATGCCTTGATCCAATCAAACATTGTTAATTTGATGTATTTTCATGAGATTTATGCCATAATTACTTGTGTGTTAGGAATGATGCAATTTCTTGTGAATTTAGCAAGGCTTTGATGCATGTGTTCGGTTGATGATAGGTGGAAAGAAGCAGAGGAAGAGCATGGAAAGGGGCAATACAACGTTCTGCAAGAATCTGGTGCCAAAGTTGGAGGGAACGTTGGTGAGCCAACGTTACCTCCAACATTTTTCAAAACAGTTTGCTTTCTGGAAATTGGAAAAATTAGCTACAACGCGTACGCGTGTGGGACGCATACGCGTGAAGCGTGGAAATTTTACAATCCACGCGTACGCATGGGTGACGCGCACGCGTAGAAAGGCCCATGTTGGAGGGAATGTTGGTGAGCCAACGTTGAGTCCAACGGCTGCGATGAGAATTCCAAATCTGGAAGTTGGAAAATTTGAGGCGATGCGTACGCGTCCATGATGCGTACGCGTGGAAGCGCATTTTGGCCTTGATGAACTATATTTTGTCGGTATAGAATTTTCAATAGGACTATTTCATGAGTATAGTCTAAACCAACAAGCTACAACACATCAAACATAGAAAATGTGTGTCCACAATTCAAAATTAATAACCGAGAGTATTAGTCCCGAGTTGTTCTCCCTACGAGTTGCCTAAGATATGCACATCATTGGTTAGGAGTTCTCTTGTTGTTTGAGGTTGAATACGAGAAATGAAAACAAGCTTGCATAAACGTAACGGACGAATAACAAGTATGCTAAAGGACACAAGAAATTGAACTAAACAAGGGTGTAATCAATCAATGTAAAGGCCTTGGCTAGGGTTGGAAATTGGAATTCTTATCCTTATTGTCTCCAACGATTGTGATAAGAATTGGTTATTGCTCCACTTAGTTAACCTCTAGCTATGAAGGAAAGTCAAGTGGAAGTAATCAATTTGAATCCACAAGTCCTAGCCAAATTCTAAGGAAAGACTAGAGTTAGTGTCATCCAAATCAATTAGCAATTTCCAATTATTAATCAACAAAAGCTTTGACAATTCAAGTGTCTCCAATTGTCCAACCCCTAAGCCAAGAGTGAAAAACTACTCCATAGCTATAGTTGACATTTTCTCAAACAATTGGTGAATAAGAATGAAAGACATTGTGAAATTGAGAAGAGAAATTGAATTCAAGCTATCTAACACAAGCAATCAACAACAATAAAGCAATTCACAACAATGAACATGAAATTCCTCAATGCATTAATAGAAATCAAAGTAACAAGATCCAAATCCAAGATCTACAATGCTAGAGTAGCAAAAACACTAAATTGAGAGTAGAAGAGTGAGATCTACAAACTAGAACAATGTAGAATTGAAATTGAATTCAGATCTAACCAAAGGATCCAAGTGAAATTGAGATTGAGAAAGCCAAAACCTAGGGAGAAGTTAGAGTTTCTCTCTCTAGAATCCTCCAAAACTAACTACCCAAAATATCTAAAAGTGTGTAATGTTTTTAATCCCCTTCAACCCTTGGTCCTTTTAATCTTTTCCCTCCAAAATTCAGCTCAAAACTGGGCCAGGGGCTCCTCTGAAATCGCCAGGCACGATTTTATTAAAGAAGTCACGTGTCGGTCGTCACGCGTACGCGTGGGTCACGTGTACGTGTGGGTCACGCGTACGTGTCGTCTGGGTTTTTGCAATCCACGTGTATGCGTCAGGCGTGCGTATGTGTCGATGAAAATTGTGGCCAGCCCCGCGTATGCATCCACGTTTGCGCGCCTATCCCAAATTTCAGCTCCCACTCATGCGCGGTTGCTATGCGTGCGCGTCGATGCCAGTACTCCAAAGCTCCATTTTTCATGCTCCTTCTACTAAAAAGCATGTTTTCAACCATCAAGCAAAATTAGGAAGGAGACATAAAGCCATGCATTTTATATGGATAAATATGATAGAATGTTGATAAAACCCTCTAAATTCTACGTAAAGTAAACCCTCAAATTGGGGTTCATCAAATCTTCCCACACTTAAACCAAGCATGTCCTCATACTAAAGGGGATTAAAAGACCAAAGAATCATAGGAGAATGGGAATTTATTGAATGTAACTCACCTATATGGATGCAACTAATGCAAATTCATCTATCTACTTGGTTAAAGGTAAATCAACTTCCAAGAATATATATATGGGCACTTGGGGCCAAAATGACAAAAACAGTTCATGACTCTACCAATTCAAACATCAAAGTGAAGTTTATACAACTTGCATGAAGAAAACTCGTGAAAGCCAGGAACAAGGACTTGAGTGTCAAACCCTCACCGGGAGTGTTTGCACTCTATTCGCTCTAGTGTTTAGGGTTGACTGCTCAATTCTCCTCTAATCATGCTTTCCCCGATTTGTTTGTCATCTAACAATCAACAATTATCCAATGCATGCATACACCTATCATGAGGTCTTTTCATAGGTTTTAACGGGGCTAGGGTCAAGGTGAGGTTATATATGGCTAAGTGAGCTCGAGATTTGAATCTTTGATTAACATAAGCTTCCCACTTAACCTATATGACAACCTATAACAATCTAATGCAAGCCTAACTACCCATTCTTTTCTTCTTCACACATTCATGCATTTTCTTTTCTTTATCATTTCCCATGTGCATTGATTATTATTGAACCTTACTTCGGGGCATTTTGTCCCCTTTTTATTTCTTTCTTTTTCTTTTCTTTCTCTTTTTTTTCTTTTGTAAATATATATATATATATATATATATATATATATATATATATATATATATATATATATATATATATTCTTGTCTTTCTTTTCAAACTACCAACATATATAAGAGCCTCAATGCACACGGTTTCATATTTAATGCATGAAGATGTACCCAATTCCTAAGATCTTAAATGAAAATCATAAACACGCTTTCACCTCAACAAATGTCCCAAGTTTCCCCACACTTGAATGACACACACTCACTAGCGTAAGCTAATGAAAGATCCAAATTAAGGACATTCATTGTTTTCTGCTTAAAGGCTTGTAATGTGCTAATATTAAGAACGAAGGGGTTTATCATCGGCTCAAGGTTGGCTAACAATGGTTGATGAAAGGTAGGCCATTTGGGTATGTGAGCTAAATAAAATAATGGCCTCAATCATATAAATGCATATCAACATGGAATAATGGACATAAAGAATCGAACAAATCAAAGACCACAATCATAGAAAGAGAACAATGCACACAAGAATGAAAATAAGTGGTTATAAGATGTAACCACACAATTAGGCTCAAGTCTCACATGCTTGTGTTCTTAGCTCAATAACCATGTTCCAAAATACATTCTTCAAGCAAGATTAACACAAAAATTTTCAAATTGGTAGGGTGTCCTAAAGATGATTTCTTGGAAAAGAAGTTATTACTGTAACCAAGTAGTCCTAACATGCACAAAGTGTTCAAATACAAATACTACTAACCAAGAAATCTATCCTAATTAACGAAAGAAAAGATAAAAATCATGAGTGTTGAAAAGAAAAGTTACCTACGGAAGTCGGTAACCGACCTCCCCACACTTAAAAGTTTGCACGGTCCTCCGTGCCACTGGTGATACGCAAAGGGGAATCGAGGTTGCTATCTCCATCATCTGATCCTTGAGTGCTTGCTTCGCTATGGTCCAAGGCAGATGAGAATATGACCGGCTCTTCCGTAGGCAGGTTGACAGAACCCAAAAGCCTCTTCATGTAAGCGAATCGGCGTTTGTTACGCCTTTCATATCGATCTATCTTCTCATGAAGCTCTACAAGCAATTGATGGGTTGACTTTGGTGGTGGGGATGAAGTGGTAGGGATGGTGGAAGGGGGAGCTATGTCAAGGCTTGTGGTGTCCACGGGAGGCTGAAGATATTTCCCGCTCGGGACAATATCGCCCTTTGCCGGAATTATAACCTTCATGTCCTTAGCCTCGCAAGGGACACCGGCAACGGCAACCAAGTCGAATACCAAGGCGGGAAATGGTAGACTACCCTTGGCATGGACCCGACCCATCGCTTGTCAGATGAGGAGAGGGATGTTGACTGACTTCTCCGTGAGTATGCACCAAACAAGGAAGGCAAGGTCCGCCGTGATGGATGACTTATGGGTGATAGGGAGCACGTAGTGAGATAAGATTTGGGCCCATGCTCGGGCCTCCACTGTGAGCGCACGTGCGTCAAGGCACTTGGGTTGCATCCTTAGTCTCCGTTGGGTCCAATGATTCTCTGATTCGGCAAAGACTCAAAGGATCGAGTCCCAATCAAAACCAAATTCATCATGCTTACGTAGGACCTCTTGGTAACCATCCGTTTCCTCCGGTACCGGTAAAGCATTAAGCACTTGCCGAATGGCCTCTTCTGAAACTGGGACTTGCTTTCGGCGCACATAAACCGACTGAAGAGACGGGGAGTGGTAATTGGAGTAAAACTCCACCACCCAAGAGAGGTTGCTCTCCTGTGGTCTTCACAAAAGAAACCCCATCCTCACCGCTCAATGCGGGGTAACACATACGGAGCAATTTTGTCTGGGGGAGTGAGTGGTGCACGAAATTGTGATCTCTGAAACGGCGCCAAAAACTTGGTACGCACGATCGTAATCTCAACTCTTTTTCACAACACCGCACAACTAACCAGCAAGTGCACTGGGTCGTCCAAGTAATAAACCTTACGTGAGTAAGGGTCGATCCCACGGAGATTGTCGGCTTGAAGCAAGCTATGGTCATCTTGTGAATCTCAGTCAGGCAGATTCAAATAGTTATGGGATTTTGATAATTAGAATATAATTAAAACAGAAAATAAGATAGAAATACTTATGTAATTCATTGGTGAGAATTTCAGATAAGCATATGGAGATGCTTTACTCCTTCTGAATCTCCGCTTTCCTACTGCCTTCATTCAATCATTCATACTCCTTTCCATGGAAAGCTTTATGTTGGGGGATCACCGTTGTTAATGGCTACCATTTGTCCTCTCAGTGAAAATGGTCCAAATGTGCTGTCACCGCACGGCTAATCATCTGTCGGTTCTCGATTATGTTGGAATAGGATCCATTGATCCTTTTGTGTCTGTCACTACGCCCAACACTCGCGAGTTTGAAGCTCGTCACAGTCATCCCTTTCCAGATCCTACTCGGAATACCACAGACAAGGTTTAGACTTTCCGGATCTCAGGAATGGCCGCCAATAATTCTAGCTTATACCACGAAGACTCTGATCATGAACCAGGAGGCTAAGAGATACACACTCAAGCTACTGCAGATAGAACGGAAGTGGTTGTCAGGCATGCATTCATAGGTGAGAATGATGATGAGTGTCACGTATCATCACATTCAACAGGTTAAAGTGCGAGTGAATATCTTAGAATAAGAATAAGCTTGAGTTGAATAGAAAAACAATAGTACTTTGCATTAATTTATGAGGAACAGCAGAGCTCCACACCTTAATCTTTGGGGTGTAGAAACTACACCGTTGAAAATACATAAGTGATGAAGGTCCAGGCATGGACGTCAGGCCAGCCTCCAAACATGTACAAAGGTCTCAGTTTCGAAATATGAAAACTGGATCTGTGGTCAAAAGACATAAAATAAATCTCTAAAAGTAGTTTTTATACTAAACTAGTAACTAGGGTTACAGAAAATGAGTAACTAAGTGCAGATAGTGCAGAAATCCACATCTGGGGCCCACTTGGTATGTGCTTGCGCTGAGCATTGAAGCTTTCATGTGTAGAGACTCTTCTTGGAGTTAAACGCCAACTTTGGTGCCAGTTTGGGCGTTTAACTCCAGCTTGTAACTCAGTTCTGGCGTTTAACGCCAGAATAGGGCAGGAAGTTGGCATTTAATGCCAGAATAGGGCAGGAAGTTGGCGTTTAACACCAGATAAGTGTGGACTATTATATATTGCTGGAAAGCCCAGGATGTATAATTTCCAACGCAATTGAGAGCGCGCAAAATGGGTTTCTGTAGCTCCAGAAAATCCATTTCGAGTGCAAGGAGGTCAGAATCCAACAGCATCTGCAGTCCTTTCAGCCTCTGAATCAGGATTTTGCTCAGGTCCCTCACTTTCAGTCAGAAAATACCTGAAATCACAGAAAAACACACAAACTCATAGTAAAGTCCAGAAATGTGAATTTTTCTTGAAAACTAATAAAAATATACTAAAAAGTAGCTAGATCCTACTAAAAACTACCTAAAAACAATGCCAAAAAGCATATAAATTATCCGCTCATCACAACACCAAACTTAAATTGTTGCTTGTCCCCAAGCAACTGAAAATCAAATAGGATAAAAAGAAGAGAATATACTATAAATTCCAAAATATCAATGAGACTTAGCTCCAATTAGATGAGCGGGACTTGTAGCTTTTTGCCTCTGAATAGTTTTGGCATCTCACTTTGTCCTTTGAAGTTCAGAATGATTGGCATCTATAGGAACTCAGAATTTAGATAGTGTTATTGATTCTCCTAGTTCAGTATGTTGATTCTTGAACATAGCTACTTTATGAGTCTTGGCCGTGACCCTAAGCATTTTGTTTTCCAATATTACCACCAGATACATAAATGCCACAGACACATAACTGGGTGAACCCTTTTAGATTGTGACTCAGCTTTGCTAGAGTCCCCAATTAGAGGTGTACAGGGTTCTTAAGCACACTCTTTTTGCTTTGAACCATGACTTTAACCGCTCAGTCTCAAGCTTTTCACTTGAAACCTTCATGCCACAAGCACATGGTTAGGGACAGCTTGGTTTAGCCGCTTAGGCTAGGATTTTATTCCTTTAGGCTCTCCTATCCATTAATGCTCAAAGCCTTAGATCCTTTTTACCCTAGCCTTTTAGTTTAAAGGGTTACTGGCTTTTTGTTCTTGCCTTTTGGTTTAAAGAGCTCTTGGCTTTTTCTGCTTGCTTTTTCTTTTTCTTTCTATCTTTTTTTTTCTTTTATTTTCGCCATTTTTTTGCAAGCCTTGTTTTTCACTGCTTTTTCTTGCTTCAAGAATCAATTTAATGATTTTTCAGATTATCAATAATATTTCTCCTTTTTCATTATTCTTTCAAGAGCCAACTATTTTAACATTCATAAACAACAAATTCAAAAGACATATGCATTGTTCAAGCATTCATTCAGAAAACAAAAAGTATTGTCACCACATCAAAATAATTAAACTAATTTCAAGGATGAATTCGAAATCATGTACTTCTTGTTCTTTGGTGGTTAAAACATTTTTCATTTAAGAAAGGTGATGGATTCATAGGACATTCATAACTTTAAGGCATAGACACTTAAACACTAATGATCATGTAATAAAGACACAAACATGAATAAAACATAAAGCATAGAGAACGAAAATAGAAAAAATAAATAGACAAGGAGATTAAGGAACGGGTCCACCTTAGTGAGGGTGGCGTCTTCCTCCTCTTGAAGAACCAATGGTGCTCTTGAGCTCCTCTATGTCTCTTCCTTGCCTTTGTTACTTCTCCCTCATAGCTCTTTGATCTTCTCTAATCTCATGGAGAATGATGGAGTGCTCTTGGTGCTCCACCTTTAGTTGTCCCATGTTGGAACTTAATTCTCCTAGGGAGGTGTTAATTCGCTCCCAATAGTTTTGTGGAGGAAAGTGCATCCCTTGAGGCATCTCGGAAATTTGATGATGAGGAATTTCCTCATGCTCTTGTTGAGGTCCATGAGTGGGCTCTTTTGTTTGCTCCATCCTTTTCTTAGTGATGGCCTTGTCCTCATCAATGAAGGTGTCTTCCTCTATGTCAATTCCTGCTGAATTGCAGAGGTGACAAATGAGGTGAGGAAAGACTAACCTTGCCAAAGTGGAAGACTTGTCAGCCACCTTGTAGAGTTCTTGAGGTATAATCTCATGAACTTCCACTTCCTCCCCAATCATGATACTATGGATCATAATGGCCCGATCCACAGTTACTTCGGATCAGTTGCTAGTAGGAATAATAGAGCGTTGGATGAACGCCAACCATCCTCTAGCTACAGGCTTAAGGTCTGGTCTTCTTAATTGAACCGGGTTGCCTTTTGAGTCTCTTTTCCATTGAGCTCCTTCCACACATATGTCCATGAGGACTTGGTCCAATCTTTGATCAAAGTTGACCCTTCTAGTGTAGGGGCGTGCGTTTTCTTGCATCATTGGCAAGTTGAACGCCAACCTTACATTTTCCAGACTGAAATCTAAGTATTTTCCCCGAACCATTGTAAGCCAATTCTTTGGATTTGGGTTCATACTTTGATTATGGTTCCTAGTGATCCATGCGTTTGCATAGAACTCTTGAACCATTAAGATCCCGACTTGTTGAATAGGATTGGAGAGAACTTCCCATCCTCTTCTTCTAATCTCATGTTGGATCTCCGGATATTCACTCCTTTTGAGCTTGAAAGGGACCTCAGGGATCACCTTCTTCTTGGCCACAACTTCATAGAAGTGGTCTTGATGGACCTTTCAGATGAATCTCTCCATCTCCCATGACTTAGAGGTGGAAGCAATTTCCTTCCCTTTCCTCTTTCTTGAGGTTTCTCTGGCCTTAGGTGCCATAAATGGTTATGAAAAAACAAAAAGCATTGCTTTTACCACAGCAAACTTAAAAGGCTTGCTCGTCCTCGAGCAAAGATGAAAGAAAGTAGTAGAAGAAGAAGAAAATTGAGGAGATGGAGGGAGATATGTGGTTCGGCCAAGGGGTAGAAGTAGTAATTGTAATATGTGAAAATGAAGGAGTGGTGAGGGGTTTATATAGGGGTGGGGGGATGGTTAGGTTTCGTGTATTAGGGTTGGGTTTGGGAGGGAAAGGATTTTGAATTTGGAGGTAGGTGGGGTTTTTGGGAAAGAGTGGATGGATGTGATTGGTGAAGAGGTGATGGGTAAGGGTGATGGAGGTGATTGGTAAAGGGTATTTGGGAAAGAGTGTTATGAAAAGGTGGGAGAGAAAGAGAGGTGGGGTCCACAGATCCTGAGGGGTCAAAGACTTATCATCCCTACTCCATTTAGGCGTGTAAATGCCCTTAGAGTGCAATCCTGGCGTTTAACGCCAGACTGCTGCTTGTTTCTGGCGTTAAACGCCAAACTGTAGCCTGTTTCTGGCATTTAACACCAGCTTATAGCCTGTTTCTGGCGTTTAATGCCAAACTGTAGCCTATTTCTGGCATTTAACGCCAGCTTGATGCTTCTTTCTGGCGTTAAATGCTAGTTTGATGCTTCTTATTGGCGTTTAAATGCCAGTAAGCTTATCCTCCAGGGTGTACTATTTTTAATGTTGTTTTTCATTCTATTTTTGTTTTTTCTGTTGTTTTTGTGGCTTCACATGATCATCAACCTACAGAAAACATAAAATAACAATGGAAAATAAATAGATATAATTAAATAACATTGGGTTGCCTCCCAATAAGCGCTTCTTTAATGTCAATAGCTTGACAGTGAGCTCTCATGGAGCCTCACAGATAATCAGAGCAGGGTTGGGGCCTCTCAACACCAAACTTAGAGTTTGGTTGTGGCCTCCTAACACCAAACTTAGAGTTTGAATGTGGGGGTTTTGTTTGACTCTGTATTGAGAGAAGTTTTTCATGCTTCCTCTCCATGGTTACAGAAGGAGAACATTGAGTCTTAAATACAAGGTAGTCTTCATTTAACTGAAGGACCAACTCTCCTCTGTTAACATCAATCACAGCTTTTGCTGTGGCTAGGAAGGGTCTGCCAAGGATGATGGATTCATTCTCATCCTTCCCAGTGTCTAGGATTATGAAATCATCAGGGATGTAAAGGCCTTCAACCTTCACTAGCAAGTCCTCTACTAGTCCATAAGCCTGTTTTATTGATTTGTCTGCCATCTCTAGTGTGATTCTTGCAGCTTGTACCCCAAAGATTCCCAGTTTCTCCATTACGGAGAGTGGCATGAGGTTTATCCCTGACTCCAGGTCACACAGAGCCTTCTCAAAGGTCATGGTGCCTATGATACAAGGTATGAAAAATTTTTCAGGATCCGGTTTCTTCTGAGGTAATGTCAGCCTCATTAATGCATTCAGTTCATTGGTGAATAAAGGGGGTTCATCCTCCCAAGTTTCAGTACCAAATAACTTGGCATTCAGCTTCATGATTGCTCCTAGATATTTAGCAACTTGCTCTTCAGTGATGTCTTCATCCTCTTCAGAGGAAGAATATTCATCAGAGCTCATGAATGGCAGAAGAAAGTTCAATGGAATCTCTATGGTCTCTGTATGAGCCTCAGATTCCTTTGGTTTCTCAATGGGAAACTCCTTTCTGTCCAAAGGACGTCCCATGAGCCTTTTCTCACTGGGACTCACGTCCTCCTCACTCTCTCCAAGTTCGGCCATGTTGATCATGGTTATGGTCTTGCACTCTCTCTTGGGATTTTCTTCTGTATTGCTTGGGAGAGTACTGGGAGGAGTTTCAGAAATCTTCTTACTCAGCTGACCCACCTGTGCCTCCAAATTTCTAATGGAGGACCTTGTTTCATTCATGAAACTTTGTGTGGTCTTGGATAGATCAGAGACTATGGTTGCTGGGCCAGAATAGCTCTGTACAGAATTCTCTGTCTGTTGCTGAAAAGATGATGGAAAAGGTTTGCTATTGCCAAACCTGTTTCTCCCACCATTGTTATTATTGAAGCATTGATTAGGCTTCTGTTAATCCTTCCATGAGAAATTCGGATGATTTCTCCATGAAGGATTATAGGTGTTTCCATAGGGTTCTTCCATGTAATTCACCTCTGCTATTGCAGGATTCTCAGGGTCATAGGCTTCTTCTTTAGAGGAGGCCTCCTTAGTACTGCTTGATGCTGCTTGCATTTCAGACCGACTTTGAGAAATCATATTGACTTGCTGAGTCAATATTTTGTTCTGAGCCAATATGGCATTCAGAGTATCTATCTCAAGAACCCCTTTTTTCTGAGTTGTCCCATTATTCACAGGATTTCTTTCAGAAGTGTACATAAATTGGTTATTTGTAACCATTTCAATGAGTTCCTGAGCTTCTTCAGGCGTCTTCTTCAGATGAAGAGATCCACTTACAGAGTTGACCAAAGACATCTTGGACAGTTCATACAGACCATCATAGAATATGCATATGATGCTTCATTCTGAAAGCATGCCAAAAGGGCACCTTCTGATCAATTGCTTGTATCTTTCCCAAGCTTCATAGAGGGATTCGCCTTCCTTCCGTCTGAAGGTTTGGACTTCCACTCTAAGCTTACTCAATTTTTGAGGTGGAAAGAATTTTGCCAAGAAGGCATTGACTAGCTTTTCCCAAGAGTTCAGGCTGTCCTTAGGTTGTGAGTCCAACCATGTCCTAGCTCTGTCTCTTACAGCAAAAGGAAAAACATAAGTTTGTAGATCTCAGGGTCAACCCCATGAGTCTTAACAGTGTCACAGATTTGCAAGAACTCAGCTAAAAACTGATGAGGATCTTCCAATGGAAGTCCATGATACTTGCAATTTTGCTGTATTAGAGAAACTAATTGAGGCTTAAGCTCAAAGTTGTTTGCTCCAATTGCAGGAATTGAGATGTTTCTTCCACAGAAGTCAGAAGAGGGTGTAATAAAGTCACCAAGCATCTTCCTTGCATCTCCACCATTGTTGTTGGGTTCGGCCATGTTTGTTTTATCTGCTTCCTTTTCGAAAATTTCTGTCAGGTCCTCTTCAGAGTTTTGTGCCTTAGCTTCTCTTAGCTTTCTCTTCAAGGTCCTTTCAGGTTCAGGATCAGCTTCAACAAGAATGCCTTTATCTTTTTCCTGCTTATATGATAGAGAAGAAGACAAAGAAAGTATGGAATCCTCTATGTCACAGTATAGAGATTCCTTGAGGTGTCAGAGGAAAAGAAGAATAGAAGAAGGATAAGAGAAAAATTCGAACACAGAGAGGAAGAGGGGGTTCGAATTTTGAGTGGAAGAGGAGTGTTAGTAGATAAATAAATAAATAGAAAGAGATGAAAGAGAGAGAATTTTGAATTTAAAAAGAATAAAAGGAAAATATTTTTGTTTTTATTTTAATTATTAGTTAGAATCCGAAAATTAAAAAGAGAAATAAAATTAAAATTAAAATTTGAAACAATTAGTTAATTAAAAAGAATTTTGAAAAAGTGGGGAGGAGTTTCCGAAAATTAGAGAAAGGAAAGTCGTTAGATGGTTTTGAAAAAGATAAGAATTTTTAAAATCAAACAAAAAGTTGAGTGGTTAATTGAAAAAGATTTTAAAAATCAATTTTGAAAAGATAAGAAGTTAGAAAAGATTTTGAAATTAAGTTTTGAAAAAGATATGTTTGAAATTTATTTTGAAAAAGATTTGAAAAAGAAATTTAAAAAGATTTGATTGTTGAAATTAAAGTTAATTACTTGACTAACAAGAAACTAAAAGATATGATTCTAGAATTCAAAGATTGAACCTTTCTTAATAGGCAAGTAACAAACTTAAAATCTTTGAATCAATCACATTAATTGTCAGTAAAATTTTCAAAAATTAGAAACAAAATTAAGAAAAAGATTTTGAAAATCAATTTTTAAAATTTTCAAAAATATCTATAGAAAATGAAAAAGATTTGATTTTTGAAAAAGTTTTGAAAAGATAGGAATTTTAAATTGAAAATTTGACTTGACTCATAAGAAACAACTAGATTTTTAAAACTTTTGACTAAATCAAACCAAATTTTTGAAAATTTATGAGAAGAATAAAGGAAAGATATTTTTTGATTTTTTTGATTTTTTTATGAGGAGAGAAAAAAACATAAAAATGACACAAAACATAAGAAATTAAAATCAAAACAACTAATGCATGCAAGAACACTTTGAATGTCAAGATGAACACCAAGAACACTTTGAATGTCATGATGAACACCAAGAACTTATTTTTGAAAATTTTTAAGAAAAGAAAAACATGCAAGACAACAAACTTAAGATTTGACACTAGACTCAAACAAGAAACACAAATTATTTTTTATTTTTATGATTTTATTTATTTTTTTGGTATTTTTCAAAAATTAATTGGAAAAGAAAAATAAGGATTTCAAAATTTTTAATAAGAATTCCAGGAATCATGCAATGTTAGTCTAAAACTTCGGTCCAGGAATTAGAGATGGCTTATTAGCCAGCCAAGCTTTCAGTGAAAGCTTCGGTCCAAAACACTAAACATGGCCAATGGGCAGCCAAGCTTCAGCAGAACATTACATACAACAGCTAAATTGCTGAGAAAGACAAAGAAGCTCTTCTAAGGATTTTTGAAACCTCGGTCCAAAAGATTAGACATGGCTTAACAGCTAGCCAGGATTCAACATATCTCATAAAACTCTAGAATTCATTCTTAAAAATTCTGAAGAACATAGAATAATTTAATTTTTTTTTTAAATTTTTTTTCGAAAATAAAAATAATAAAAACAAAAAGCTTAAAATTAAAATAAAATTACCTAATCTGAGCAACAAGATGAACCGTCAGTTGTCCAAACTCGAACAATCCCCGGCAATGGCGCCAAAAACTTGGTGCACGAAATTGTGATCTCTGAAACGGCGCCAAAAACTTGGTATGCACGATCGTAATCTCAACTCTTTTTCACAACTTCGCACAACTAACCAGCAAGTGCACTAGGTCATCCAAGTAATAAACCTTACGTCAGTAAGGGTCGATCCCACGGAAATTGTCGGCTTGAAGCAAGCTATGGTCATTTTGTAAATCTCAGTCAGGAAGATTCAAATGGTTATGGGATTTTGATAATTAGAATATAATTGAAACAGAAAATAAGATAGAAATACTTATGTAATTCATTGGTGAGAATTTCAAATAAGCGTATGGAGATGCTTTGCTCCTTCTGAATCTCCGCTTTCCTACTGCCTTCATTCAATCATTCATACTCCTTTCCATGGCAAGCTTTATGTTGGGGGATCACCGTTGTCAATGGCTATCGTCCGTCCTCTCAGTGAAAATGGTCCAAATGTGCGGTCACCGCACGGCTAATCATCTGTCGGTTCTCGATCATGTTGGAATAGGATCCATTGATCCTTTTGGGTCTGTCACTACGCCCAACACTCGCGAGTTTGAAGCTCGTCATAGTCATCCCTTCCCAGATCCTACTCGGAATACCACAGACAAGGTTTAGACTTTTCGGATCTCAAGAATGGCCACCAATAATTCTAGCCTATACCACGAAGACACTGATCGTGAACCAGGAGGCTAAGAGATACACACTCAAGCTATTGCAGATAGAACGAATGTGGTTGTCAGCCACGCGTTCATAGGTGAGAATGATGATGAGTGTCACAGATCATCACATTCAACAGGTTGAAGTGCGAGTGAATATCTTAGAATAAGAATAAGATTGAGTTGAATAGAAAAACAATAGTACTTTGCATTAATTTATGAGGAATAGCAGAGCTCCACACCTTAATCTATAGGGTGTAGAAACTCCACCGTTGAAAATACATAAGTGATGAAGGTCCAGGCTTGGCCGTGAGGCCAGCCTGCAAACATGTACAAAGGTCTCAGTTTCAAAATATGAAAACTGGATCTGCAATCAAAAGACATAAAATAAATCTCTAAAAGTAGTTTTTATACTAAACTAGTAACTAGGGTTACAGAAAATGAGTAACTAAGTGAAGATAGTGCAGAAATCCACTTCTGGGGCCCACTTGGTGTGTGCTTGGGCTGAGGATTGAAGCTTTCACGTGTAGAGACTCGTCTTGGAGTTAAACGCCAGCTTTGGTGCCAGTTTGGACGTTTAACTCCAGCTTGTAACTCAATTCTGGCGTTTAACGCCAGAATAGGGCAGGAAGTTGGCATTTAAACGCCAGTTTGCGTCATCAAAACTCGGATAAAGTGTGGACTATTATATATTGCTGGAAATCCCAGGATATCTACTTTCCAACGCAATTGAGAGCGCGCTAATTGGGTTTCTGTAGCTCCAGAAAATCCATTTCGAGTGCAAGGAGGTTAGAATCCAACAGCATCTGTAGTCCTTTCAGCCTCTGAATCAGATTTTTGCTCAGGTCCCTCAATTTCAGCCAGAAAATACCTAAAATCACAAAAAAACACCCAAACTCATAGTAAAGTCCAGAAATGTGAATTTTGCTTGAAAACTAATGAAAATATAATAAAAAGTAGCTAGATCCTACTAAAAACTACCTAAAAACAATGCCAAAAAGCGTATAAATTATCCGCTCATTAGCGAGTAGATGCTCGGAATGATAGTTCTGCTCAACCATGGTCGGGAACATGAGCTCACAAAAGTGGTTGTGAAACCTTGTGGGGTCCCTCGCCGGATTATCCTTCTCTCGTTCATCAATATGAATGGGTGTCTTCACCTTCTTATAAAGAGGCTTAGCACCTAGTGTCAGGCGTGCCTTGGAAGTTGATTTTTGGGGTGCCCTTTTAGTGGCCAGTTTCTTTGATGCCTTCTCCTTGCCTTTTCGAGTGGCCATCCTAAAAAGGAAGGAAAAGAGGAAACATTAAACCCAAAAAATCATCACTTGAAAAATAACATGCAAGTGAAGAGTAATGCCCAAAAGGAATAGTGCGTCTTGAGGACATGACAGCTGCAATATGTGACAAGACAACAAGGTGATCATGTGGAAAATCACTAGCATAAGATGCAAGAGTGAGTAAAGCATGCATTAAGGCATGAGAAGGATAAACTCAAGCATAATGAATAATGAAGAAGCAAGTCATAGGTAGTGAGCATAAGAATGGTAAAATGAAGTAAAATAGGCCCAATGCACTTAGAGAAAGCAAGTGTATGAAGAAGAGGTACCAAATTGGGAGCAAAAAGTCAAAATTGAACTAAAATAGTATAGGTGCATTTCAACAAACACTTGGCGTGAAACTAATAAACCACTATTTTATGGTTTATCTTGTGCTAATTTGAGTGGTTTTTATAAAGTCTTTGCATACTTATTCATACAATCTGCATGATTTTACAATTCCTTCCCAATTTTGTTCTATGGTTGAAAACTTGCTTCCTAAGCTTTTAAATTGTGTATTTAATTCTCCTTTATACCATTCGATACCGTGATCCGTGCATTAAATATTTTCAGGCTGTATAGGATAGGAATGGCTTAAAGGATGGGGAGGAAGCTTGCAAAATTGGAAGTAACACAAGAAATAAAGGAGATGACCAGCGAGGATCGACGCGCACGCATGGCTCACGTGTGCGCGTGATTTGGAGATTTTCACAATGACGCGTGCGCGTACTTGACCCGTACGCGTGATAAGCGAGATTGCACAGCGACGTGTGCACGTAACTGACGCATCCACGTGACATGCGAAGAGGACCATCGACGCGTACGGGTGACGTGCGCCACGTGCAGAAATTGCAGAAATCGCAGAAAATACTGGGGGCGATTTTGGGCTGAGTTTGGACCCAGTTTTCAGCCCAGAAACACAGACTAGAGCTAGGGGACAAGCAGAGACTCAACAGACATTCACTTTTACACAGTTTTTAGTTTTAGTTTGGAATCTGAAAGAGAAAGATACTACTTCCTTTAGGGTTCTTCACATTCATAGTTTTAGAGTTTTACACTTTTGATTTAGATATTGAGAAGAGTTACTACCTCTGTTGAAGTTTCTATCATTCTAGTTTGTTTCCTTATTTTCTTACTCTTTTATCACCCATTTACCCTGTTCAGATTTACATATGGATATCTTTGTTTTTTTGAATTTATTAATGTAAGAATTATTTTTACATTTAATTTCAGTATTAGTTTGAGTATCATCTTTCCTTAATTTATTACTCCAAAATTTGCTTTTATTAATTTAATTTTAGTTACCATGTCTCTTCTCTTTTCCCTTTACATGTCTGTGACATTGGCATCCATGTCAATGGAGTAGGCTCTTAACTTGACTTTGGAGTTGATTAATAGGAGACCCTTGAGTTGGAATACTCAAGTGTTAATTTGCAATTGGAAGTTGTTAGCTAACTCTCTAGTCACTAACGCTAATCCTTCCATAGGAGAGGATTAGGACTTGTGGATTAGAATTGGCTCAATTACTTGACTTTCCTTTATTCAGTAAATGTTAACTAAGTAAAAACAACAACCTCTTACTATTACACTTGGGAGAATTCAACAAGGATAGAACTTCCAATTAATCTTCTCCTGGTCAAGGCTTCTTTATTTCAATTACACAAAACCTCTTGTTAATTTTCATTGCTTTAATTTATAATCATTTATTTTTCTGTTCTCCAACTCTAAATTTTCTCGAAAAAATTCCTGACCAATAAAATAGCACTCTTTTGTCAACTCGTTGGGACACGACCTGGGAATTCTACTCCCAGAATTTTATTCTTAAATTGTGACAACTCTTTCTAAATTGATAAGCGAAATTTTTTGTCGGTTAAGAACTGTACTTGCAACGCTGTTCTTATCATAAATTCTTAATCGGTAATTTTTCGCCCGTCAATTTTTAGCGCCGTTGCTGGAGATTTGCAATAGTGTGCTAAATTATTGGTTGGTTTAAATATATTTTTTTAATTTTACATATTTGCATATTTTATTTTATTTTATTACCATGAGCTGTATGTTTTTTTCATTGAATGACGCGTTCACTACCTGATCCGAGCTTAGCCGCATTTGATCCTGAAATTGAAAGAACTATTTCGCGTATTAGGTGAGCTCGGCATCGGTTAGCCTCTGAGGGTGGTGAAGTGGTTACTACCAATTCACCAGTCTCATCTGAGGGTGAATCTGAAGCGCCATTTGAGGAAGAAACAAGCTCCTCTTCTACTGATTCTGTTGATTTACGCGCAGGTAATATGGCGAGCCCAGAAGGATTACTCTCCAGGAAGCAGGAGCTCCGGACTTTACATTACAACTGTATCAAGCGCGTCACCCAAATCTGGCTGCAGATTTTGAACTGAAGACTGCACTAATCAATCTACTGCCTAAGTTTCATGGCTTACCTGCTCAAGAGACTATCAAGCACCTTAGAGATTTTCAGACAACCTGCTCAACTACTAGGCGTCATGGTGCAGATGAGACTACTATTTGGCTATATGCCTTGCCATTTTCTCTTGAGGGAAAGGCAAGGGAGTGTTTCTATACTCAACCTGAATAAGTTGTTACTAATTGGGATCTGCTCAGAAGGGAATTCCTAGAAAAGTTCTTTTCAGCTGAAGTTACAGATAAACTGAGGAAAGAAATGTCATGTATTATCCAAGGAGAATTAGAGACCCTTTACGAGTATTGGGAGTGCTTCAGGAATCTCCTGGACTCATGTCTCTACCACAAGATTGACCAGTTGGTGTTGATTAGCAATTTCACACAAGGCATGAAGCCTCAAGATAAGACTATATTAAATGCTGCGAGTAATGGCTCACTGACTAAGTATAAGACGGTGACAGAAGCGTGGCAATTGATCGCCAATCTAGCTGATTCTACCCGGAATACAAGGCACAGGAACAACCATCCCAAGGCTATTGCGGAGGTTTCCTCTAATAGTGAGACTGCTGCTCTCACAAAGACCCTGGGAGAGATGACCAACATACTGAAGTAGCTACAGTTGAATCAACAGCAACCTCAGCCTCCTCCACAACAACAGTGTCAATAGTTGGTTCCTTAGAGAGTATGTGGAATATGTGCTTGCTATTCCTATTACACTGAAGAATGTCCACAACTCCAACAACAAGAAGACAACACTTTGGCAGCTGCTAGCAACTACTATAACCGCCCGAATCAAGAGAATTATCAACAAGGCGGTAATTATAACCAAGGTGGGAACTATAATCAAGGTTGGCAAGATAACTCCAACCAAGGCTGGATAGACAACTCCAACCAGGGGTGGAGAGATAATTCCAACCCAGGATGGAGGGACAATTACAACCAAGGAGGCAGAGACAATGGTGGAAATCAGAGGTGGAACAACAACAATCAGTAGAATCGGTATCTACAGAACCCCCCGTACCAACAGCAGAACCAAGGCCAGACGTACCAGGCACCTCACCAAAGACAAGCCCAAGCACATCAGAACAACCAACAGCAAGCCCCTCAAATTACTTATCCCCCTCTCTTTTCCAATGATGAGATGCTTCGCTCTATTGTACAAGGACAGAAAGACCTTCAGAATACACTTACCTCTAGCATCACTGGTCTTACCTCCATATTACAAGCTCTCATCTCCCAGATGAAATCACTTTCTACTCTCAACAATCAACCTTTCAGCTCCAATGTACTATCTTCTCAACCTTTACCCAACCCCATGGGTGGATGCCATTACTTTGAGGTCCAGAACCACACTGCAAGAGAGAAGTCATGAGAAGACATGTTCAAAGGAAGACATTCAAGTTGAAGACATTGTTGAGGTAGAGGATGTTGAAGAAGAGGAGGAAGTACAGGACATGGTTGAAGAAGAAGTGGCTCAACCAAGGAATGGAACACCAAAAGAAGATGAGGTTACAAGAGCAGCCATTCCCATTCCTTTTCCACACCTTGCTAGAAAATCCAGAAAGCAGATGGAAGTAGACCCCAAAATGGTGGAGATCTTCAAAAAGGTTGAGGTAACTATTCCCCTTTTTGATGCCATTCACCAGGTACCTAAGTATGCTAAGTTTTCTAAAAGATTTATGCATGAATAAAGATAAAATACATGATTTAGAAACTATTCCACTAGGTAGCTCTATTTCTGCTTTAATGGGTACTGTACCGAAAAAATGTAGTGATCTGGGTCCTGATGTGTATTTTTGTGGAAAAACGAATTTCTCCAAAACACACAAATCTAACCGGCAAGTGCACCGGGTCGCATCAAGTAATAATAACTCACGGGAGTGAGGTCGATCCCACAGGGATTGAAGGATTGAGCAATTTTAGTTTAGTGGTTGATTTAGTCAAGCGAATCAAGATTTGGTTGAGTGGTTTGTGATTTGCAGAATTTAGATTGCATGGAAAGTAAAGGGAATGGGTAAATTGCGTTGAATTTAAAGAGAACTGAAATTTAAAGTGCTGAATCTTAAAGAACAAGAAATTAAATGGCAGAAACTTAGAACGCAAGAAATGTAAATTGCAGAATCTTAAAGTGCAAGAAATGTAAATGGCTTGAATTGTAAAGGGAATTGGGAGTTGGATTTACAGAAATTAAACAAGGGAAAAGTAAAATTGCAACAAGCAGAGAAGTAAAGGATGACTAGAATTGAACCGGATCTTAAAACAGAAATGTAAATGAGCATGAAAAGCGTTAAACAGAGAAAGTAAAATGAGAAATCCGGATCTCGGGACCCAAGAGACTAGATAACCAAGTCTAGATCTCAACGCCTTCCTAGATCCAACAAGAACAATTGCAAAGGAATTATAAATTGCAGAGAAAGTAGATGAAGAAGCAATTAACAGAAATGGAAATTCAATTATGCAGTAAAGAAACAGAGAGGTCTCAGGATGAGATTGAAACAGAATTCCTTCAATTCTCCAACCCAAGATCCAAGACAATTGTAATTGAAATTGAAAGCAAGAAAACTAAGAGGAAGGGAATTCAATTCTCCTTCCCCGAGACTTAGAAATTAAAATTCACTCAACACCAAAAGCTTTCCGAAAACTCTCTATGAAAACTAAAAGGGAAAGCTCCCTTAAAAACTTAAATCCTATGCTATTTATACACTTTCTTCAAATGGTCTTCAAGCCTTCAATTGGGCCTTTGCTCTTGATGGAATTGGGTTGATTGAGGCCTTGGTTGATTGCTCTTGGAGTTGGAAAGAGAACCGAAGTGAACCGGGTTGGGAATTATAAAAGCTTGAGTAAAAGTTTGAGTAAAAGTTTGAGGCAAACTTTTACTCAAACTTTTTACATCAGCAACCCCATTCTTGCTGCTACCAACGTTTGAGCTAAAGTTTGGGGTCAAACTTTTGCTCAAACGTTGGCCCCCTTATGCACACTCATGGCGCCAACGTTTGCCAAAAAGTTTGAGGCAAACGTTGGCGCAAACTTTTTGTCTCCAGGGTGTGTTGCTGATGGCGCCAACGTTTGCCAGAAAGTTTGAGGCAAACGTTGGCGCAAACTTTTTCTCTCCAGGGTGTTGATTTGTGATGCCAACGTTTGCCAAAAAGTTTGAGGCAAACGTTGGCTCAAGCTTTTCTCCCAAAAGTTTGAGCTAAAGTTTGAGGTAAACTTTTGCTCAAGCTTTTTGTTCCCTGGTGTGTTTTCACTTATCCGAAAGTTTGAGCTAAAGTTTGAGGCAAACTTTTGCTCAAACTTTTTGTTCTCTCTTGCTCCTAGCCATTCCTTCTTACTTCAACCTTTCTCCAAGCTTTCTTCACCTATCATTAATCAACCAAACACATCAAAGCTATGCTCAAAATCATGAGATTGTCATTCTTTCATAATATGTGGCAATTATAGCATAAATCCTCATGAAATTGCATTAATTCATCTATGGTTGATTAAATCAAAGGAAACATGGAAATCTACCCAATTGGCTTGCTTATGGCTCAAGAAAGTGCATAAATCAATTGAAAACAAAAGAAAAAGGCTAGTGAAACTAGGCTAAGATGACTTGTCATCAGGTCCTTGCATGGTTACTATTACTATTGAGGGTGTAAAATTTTTTGATTGCATGTGTGATTTGGGTGCATGTGTTAGTATTATGCCATTATTTGTATATGATGCCTTGAGGCTCCCTCCCTTAAAAGGGTCGGCAGCACATTTTGTTTTGGCAGATAAGAGCATAATCTCGGTGGTTGGTGTTTCTGAAGACGTGCTGGTGAGAATTAAAGGGCTCACATTCCCCATTGACTTCTACATTTTGGAGATGACCCCTAATAACTCAGGAAGACCATCATCCATCCTGCTTGGAAGACCATTTTTGAAGACTTCAAGATTCAAATTGGATGCCTTCTCAGGAACTTACTCTTTTGAGATAGATGGTAGAGCAGTGAGCTTCAACCTGGATGAAGCTATGAAGCACCCACCGGAAGATCATTCCATCTTCCAGTGCAACATCATTGATGAAACTATAGCTGCGGTTCACCAAGAAGAAGTAGAAGAGATGCATACGGAGCAAGGTGCAAGTGTGGGGAAGCTCTCTGAACAAGATGAAGACACCTTGTCTCCTTCCATGGCTCCAGATGATCAAGTGCCTAACCATGAGCAGAAAATGGAATTGAAGCACCTTCCGCCCCACCTCAAGTATGCTTACCTTGAGGATCATCAGAAGCTCCCAGTTATCATTGCACGGGAACTTATTTCCCAACAGGAGGAGCAGTTGCTTGGTATGCTGAGAAGACACAAGAAAGCTATTGGGTGGAGCTTGGTGGATATAGTAGGCATCAGCCCTCAAGTTTGTGAGCAACGTATATTTTTAGAAGAGGGAGCAAGGCCTGTTCGTCAACCTCAAAGGCGGTTGAACCCCACCATCTTGGAAGTTGTCAAGAAGGAAGTGACCAGGCTGCTTGAAGCTGACATCATCTATTCCATCTCTGATAGTGAATGGGTTAGCCCAGTACAGGTGCTACCAATGAAGTCTGGAGTCACAACAGTGAGGAATGAACATGGAGAGCTCCTGACAACTAGAGTGCAGAACTCCTGGAGGGTGTGCATTGATTACAGGCGCCTCAACCAGGCTACTCGCAAGGATCACTACCCCCTGTCCTTCATCGATCAGATGCTTGATCGCCTGTCAGGTAAATCACACTATTATTTTCTAGATGGTTACACTTGCTATTTTCAAATTCATATAGCTCCTGAATATCAGGAGAAAACTACTTTTACATGTCCCTTTGGAACGTATGCATACAAGAGGATGCCTTTTGGCTTATGTAGTGCACCGGCTACTTTCCAAAGATGCATGATGAGTATTTTCTCAGATCTTATTGAGAACTGTATGGAAATTTTCATGGATTACTTTAGTGTGTATGGTGATTCATTTAACCTTTGCTTGGATAGTTTAGCTAGAGTATTGGACAGGTGTGTTAGTTCGAACCATGTATTAAATTTTGAAAAATATCATTTTATGGTAAAACAAGGTATCGTTCTAGTACATGTTGTTTCTAATACTGGTATTTCTATATATCCAGCAAAGGTAGATGTGATTTCTGGTTTACCTTACCCCTCCCCCGTGAGGGAAGTTCGTTCATTCCTTGGTCATGCAGGTTTTTACCAGAGATTTATCAAGGACTTCAGTAAGGTAGCATTTCCTTTATCCCAACTGCTGCAGAAGGATGTTGAGTTCGAGCTAAGTGAGGACTGCATGGAAGCGTTTAATAAGCTGAAGATCGCCTTGACACAAGTTCCAATTGTGAGAGGACCCGACTGGAGCCAGCCATTTGAGATTATGTGTGATGCCTCCAGCTATGCAGTGGGAGCGGCGCTGGCTCAGCATGAAGGTAAGGACCCTTTTATAATTGCTTATGCTTCTAAGACCTTAGACGCTGCTCAGTCTAATTATACTACCGCTGAAAAAAGGCTTCAGGCTATTGTTTTTGCTCTGGATAAATTCCGAGCCTACTTACTTGGTACTAAGGTGGTATTATACTTAGACCAAGAAGCACTAAAATATTTGTTAGCTAAAAAAGAATCCAAACCAAGGTTAATACGTTGGATATTGTTGTTGCAAGAATTTGATTTAGAAATCAAAGATAGGAGTGGTTCCCAGAATTTAGTGGCAGACCACTTGAGTCGCCTAGAGCACATTAAGAAGGACTCCACTCCTATCAATGATGCTTTCCCATTTGATAGCTTGCACGCAATATTTGAGGTAGTTCCTTGGTACGCACCCATAGCTAATTATCTGGTTAGTCGTACCTTCCCTCCTAATTTTACTAAGCATCAAAGGGACAAGCTGAAAAGTGAGTCCAAATAATAGCTATGGGATGACGCATATTTATAGAGGTATGGTGCTGACCAGATAATTAAAAGGTGTGTGCCTCAATCAGAATTCCAGTCAATTTTAGAGGCCTGCCACCCTTCTGAGAGTGGTGGGCATTTCGGTCCCCAAAGAATAGCTAGAAAAATTTTAGACTGTAGATTCTGGTGGCCCACTCTTTTTAAGGATGCTAGTGCCTTCTGTAAATCTTGCTCCCCATGCCAAAAGTTTGGAAATATATCCAAGAGGGATGAGATGCCCCAATAGCTTATGTTATTCTGTGAAATTTTTTATGTTTGGGGTATTGACTTCATGGGTCCATTTCCAAACTCTAATGGTTTCTTATACATATTGTTAGTTGTTGATTATGTTTCTAAATAGGTGGAAGCAATTCCTACCCGCACTGATGATGCTAACACTATTGTCTCCTTTGTATGAAATAATATTATTTGTCACTTTGGATCACCACGAGAAATCGTGAGTGATCAAGGCACTCACTTTTGTAACAGGAAATTAACAGGTATACTGAAGAAACATGGTATTGTTCACAAGGTAGCAACAGCTTACCATCCCGAGACCAATAGGCAAGCCGAGGTGTCTAACAGGGAGATAAAGCGCATGCTGGAAAAGATTGTCAAGCCTCATAGGAAAGACTGGAGCACCAGGCTTGTAGATGCGCTCTGGGCTTATCGGACAGCATATAAGACACCCATCGGAATGAGTCCCTTCCGCCTAGTCTACGGCAAAGCTTGTCACCTTCCAGTGGAGGTGGAGCACAAAGCTTTCTAGGTGGTACGGGAGTGCAACATGGGATTTGAGAAGGCCGGTGCTAAAAGGATGCTACAACTAGCAGAACTGGAGAACCTTCGAATCGAAGTATATGACAACTCCAGGCTATACAAAGAGAGGGTGAAGGCTGTGCATGACAAGAATATCAAGAGAAGAGAGTTCAGACCTCGGGAGTTAGTCCTCCTTTACAACTCAAGGTTGAGGCTCATGCCAGGCAAGCTGTGATCAAGATGGGAAGGCCCTTATAGAGTAAAGAAGGCAAAGCCATTCGGAGTCTTCCACTTGAGTCATCCTGCAAGCTCCAAATTCAACAAAGTCAATGGCCACCGCTTGAAGATGTATCATGGTGAGAAAATGAAGGACAATTAAGAGCTAGAGGTCTTCCTCTTGGAGGATCCACCAACAGAAGAAGACTGAGCTTGTGGACCGTCCAACTTAAGGACGTAAAAGCAAAGTGCTAGGTGGGAGACAACCAACCATGGTATGATCATCCCTTTTCATTCCTAATTTTATTTTATTTTGTTTTTCCCGGTGTTCATTCATAATTTCTGCATAATCATTTGCATTTTGCATAAAAAAATGCATTCAATGCGCAAGCATCTAGGACGTGCACGTGTCGCTTCTGAATGCGAAAAGAATAGGAATTGAACAGAAAGCTATGCGGGATTGGTGCTGGAACCATGCTCTGCGCACAAACAAGCCCACACGTTCGCGTACTTCACACGTGCGCGTTGATTGCGTTGTTAGCCACCCACGCGCAAGCGTCCATGACGCGTACGCGTGACCCTAGATATCGGTGTAAATAGCGTACTGAACAGAGAGTTGTGCTGATCTCGCGCTGGAACTATGCTAGAGGCACAAATTTAGCCATGCGTACGCGTCCTTGACGCGTGCGCGTCAATTTCACTATGTGACTATCCACGCGTGCGCGTACCTGACGCGCACGGGTCGTATGTCTTTTTGGCTCTCATGCATTCCAACCCGAGAGTTGTGCGTGCACGGAGCTGCCTTCACGCGATTGACACAATCCATGTCACGCGTATGCGTCCCAGACACTTATGCGTCGCTTAAATTTTACACGACCCACGCGTACGCGTGCTGTACGCGTACACGTCGCATGCGCCGCCTGACCTATACAGTACGCCGTCCATATTTTATCTTTCCCCCTCCCAAATCCCAATTCTTTCTCATTCCTAATTCTTTCTTTTTTCTTCATTATTCCTTCTTACTATCTACTACTTTCTTCCTCCCTTTTTCATCTTCTACCTTAGGTTCTTTTCTTCCTCCCATCTACTCTTTCATTCTTCTTTCATTATTGCATATTAATAGTTTATCTTTCTTCTCAATTTTTTATTAGCTTAGTTATTTGTGTTTTCTTTTGCATTCTTTTTCCATGCATTTTTATGTTGGTGTTGGAGTTCTACTTGGGCATTACCTTATTATCATAAAGCTTGTGGATACTATGAGGAGTAATTTGACAACTGACAAGTAATTTTGGCTCTCATATACATTTGGATCCATTATTTTCATTCCTTTTTTAACTTGCACACCAAGTGTTTGTGAAAACGCTCTCATGGCATTCTGAATCCTATTTTATTTTACTCTTACACTTTAATGCCTCTTTTTCACAACACTTGTACTTCACACGTATTTGGGATTATCATTCACAATTGTCATCATATAAATGCTCTTTTAACTAGTACATTTAATAATTGATGCTTGAGTTACGCTTCTCATGCCTATTACTTGCATGCTTTTAACCCTTTTGCATCTAGTTGTTATGAGTTGCCTTTAGGGATTTTACTTAATGTCTTCCATGCATGTTGTAGCTACCATACTCTATATTTGAATTTAATTCTCTTTCTTCCTTCTTTTTAGGATAGCCACTAAAAAGGGAAAAGAGAAAGCTTCTGACAAGACACCAGCAAGGAGAGGAACCAAGAGAGCACTGGCTAAGGCGCCACCATCTACCAGCGTTAAGCCGCCAACAAAGCGGGTAAAGAGGATCATTAAAGTTGATGAAGCAGAAAAAGCCTTTCCTGCACGGGACTCCACACGGTTCCCCAACCGTTATTGCGAGCAGATGTTTCCCATCCTAGCTGAGAAGAACTACAATAATGAATATCTACTCATTGTTCTAACACATTTTATGGATTTTGTGGATTCCCCCATCGAGAGGAGATAGTGGGGATTTTTGAGGAGGCAGCCGCGAGAGGCCAACCTATCATGGGTAGTTGAATTCTACTCCAACTTCTACTTGCCTACTCTGCAGACTGTCTATGTCTGTCAGCAGCAAGTCCCTATCTCCGAGAGTGCTATACAAAGAGCACTGGATCTTCCACCTAGCCCAGAGGGAATGGATGCCTATCAAGAAGCCTCTCTTAAGCGCCAGATGTATCAGTTTGACTGGGATAGCGTCCTTGGAGTTATAGCCCAACCTGGCAGCACCTGGATCTATGGGCAGCATCGGTCAAAACCCAAGAGCATCTCAGCCCAATCACTTACTTTAGAGGCTCACGTGTAGGCACAGATTATATCCCACTATATCTTTCCGAGCACTCACGAGTCCACCTCCACAGCGGACATGGCTGTTCTCATCTGGTGCATCCTAACAGAGCAACCCCTCAACCTGTCCCAACACATCCAGCAAGCCATGGGAAACGTGCAGATAGCGGTTAACCTGCCTTTCCCTGCCTTGGTTTCAGATTTATTCTCTGCAGCAGGTGTTTTCTATTGGGCTAGAGACACAAAGGTCATGCTCCCTAGGGCCGACCAGTATGTCTCGAATGGGAAGTACATCAGGCCACCAATTCCCTCTGCGAGCTGGCCTGTAGGCCCATCTTTGGATACTCCTCCCTCTTCTACTCCATCATCATCCACACCACAAGCACCATCAGCCCATCAGATGTTCCTTGAGATCCTTGAGAGGTTTGACCGGCAAGACCGACCGATGGAACGAATGGAGTGACGTAACAAGCGCTGATACAACTATCTGAAGGAACTCATAGTTCGTACCCACCCACCTCCAGAACAGAAGGACACCCCGGATTCCCCTTCACCTAGTAGCACAGGGAGCCATGGCGAACCAAACAGCGGAGGCGATGCTTCTAGCCCTACCTTGCTCCTTACTGATGGCACAGAGGACCGTGCCAAGCCTTAAGTATGGGGAGGTCAGTCCTTAACTTCTGGAGGTAATTTCTCTCTCTTAACACCAACATTTGACTTTTTCTTTTGTTAGGTAGGATAGATTGCATCATAATAGTTACTTGCATGTATATTTTGCTTGGTTGAAGTAATAAATTTCTTTTCAAGACCCTATTTTATAGTATTTCACTAATTCAAATTCAAATTTGTGCTAAACTTGTTTGAAGATTTTAATTTGGAACATGGGTTATAGCTAAGAACACATAACCTGTGAGATTTGAGCTTAATTATATGGTTATATTATTTAACCATGATTTTTATTCTTGTGTGTTTTCTTCTCTATGATTGTAATCTATAGTTTGTTCCATTCTATATGTCCATTGTTTAGTGTATTTGCATGCATACATATGATTGAGGCCATCATTTGTTATTAGCTCACCTATACTAAATAGCCTACCATTTCAATTACCTTTATTTGCCACTTTGAGCCTTTTAATCCCCATTTGTTTTGTATTTTACCACATCACTAGCCTTAAGCGGAAAAATAATTAATTACCCCAATTGAATCTTTGGTTAGCTTAAGATAGAGATTGCGTATCAATTAAGTGTGGGGAATTGTGGGAACTTGGGTTGATGAAATTGTGTTGACAAAAGTATTGAAAATTTGGGTGCATACTCATGTGAGATCAGGAAAACCATGTGCATTGATATGTTATGTTTGCTTTCATGTTCATCAGAAAAAAAATAATTTTATTACAATATAAGTAAATAAATAAATAAATAAGGGATAAAATTACCCCAAGGTTAAGTTCAATAAAAGGATCATTGCATATGTGATAAAATAGAAGAAAACTCTGATACATGAGTAGGTGAAATATACAAAAGTGAGATTATGGGTAGCTAGGCATGATTTTAAGACTATATAAAGTGTGTGTGTGTGTGTTAGGTGAGAACTTAGGTTAGTCAAAGATTCATATTATAGCCCACTTAGCCATACATATATCCTCACCCTTACCTTAGCCCCATTACAACCTTGAAAAGACCTCATGATGTTTGTATTTGTACACTAAATATTTGTTGATTGGTTAGATGAAGAATAAAGTTTTAGAAAGCATGACTAGAGAAGGGTAGAGTGATTGACCCTCGACACTTGAGAGATTAGAGTGCATATACACTTCCAGTGAGGGTTCAATGCTTGATTCTATGTTCCCGGCTTTCATGAGCTATCTTCTTACAAGTTTACCTATCTTTTACTGTGTGATTTGAGTTAGTGGAATCTGATATATGTTTGTCTTGGAGAACTTGTTTACTTTTAACCAAGTAGATAAAAACATCTTAGCATATAGTTGCATTCGCATACATAGGTTGCATCTCATGAGTCTTACTTTCCCCCATTCATTTCTTTTGTCTCCTTGAGCTTAGCATGAGGACATGCTAATGTTTAAGTATGGGTAGATTGATAAACCACTATTTTATGGTTTATCTTGTGCTAATTTGAGTGGTTTTTATCAAGTCTTTGAACACTTATTTATACAATCTGTATGATTTTACAATTCCTTCCCAATTTTGTTCTACTATGGTTGAAAACTTGCTTCCTAAGCCTTTAAATTGTGTATTTTAATTCCCCTTTATACCATTCGATGCCGTGATCCATGCGTTAAGTGTTTTCAGGCTGTATAGGGCAGCAATGGCTTAAAGGATGGAGAGGAAGCTTGCAAAAAAGGAAGGAACACAAGAAATAAAAGAGATGACCAGCGAGGATCGACATGCATACATGCCTCACGCGTGGGCGTAATTTGGAGATTTTCACAGTGACGCATGCCCGTACCTGACGCGTGCGCGAGATAAGCGAGACTGCACAGTGACGAGTGCGCGTAACTGACGCGTCCGCGTGACATGCGAAGAGGACCATCGACGCGTACGCGTGACGTGAACCACGTGCAGAAATCGCAGAAAATGCTGGGGGCAATTTTGGGCTGAGTTTGGACCTAGTTTTTGGCCCAGAAACACAGACTAGATCCAGGGGACAAGCAGAGACTCAACACATATTCAGTTTTACACAGTTTTTAGTTTTAGTTTGGAATCTGAGAGAGAAAGATACTACTTCCTCTAGGGTTCTTCACATTTATAGTTTTAGAGTTTTACACTTTTGATTTGGATATTGAGAAGAGTTACTACCTCCGTTGAAGTTTCTATCATTCTAGTTTGTTTCCTTATTTCCTTACTCTTTTATCACCCATTGACCCTATTCAGATTTACATATGGATATCTTTGATTTTTGAATTTATTAATGCAAGAATTATTTTTACATTTAATTTCAGTATTGGTTTGAGTATCATCTTTCCTTAATTTATTACTCCAAAATTAGCTTTTATTAATTTAATTTTAGTTACCATGTCTCTTCTCTTTTCCCTTTACATGTCTACGACATTGGCATCCATGTCAATGGAGTAGGCTCTTAACTTGACTTTGGAGTTGATTAATAGGAGACCCTTGAGTTGAAATACTCAAGTGTTAATTTGCAATTAGAAGTTATTGGCTAACTCTCTAGTCACTAACACTAATCCTTCCATAGGAGAGGATTAGGACTTGTGGATTAGAGTTGGCTCAATTACTTGACTTTCCTTTATTCGGTAAAGGTTAACTAAGTAAAAACAACAACCTCTTACTATTACACTTGGGAGAATTCAACAAGGATAGAATTTCCAATTAATCTTCTCCTGGTCAAGGCTTCTTTATTTCAATTACATAAAACCTCTTGTTAATTTTCATTGCTTTAATTTATAATCATTTATTTTTCTATTCTCCAACTCTAAAAATTCTCGGAATAATTCCTGACCAATAAAAGAGCACTCTTTTGTCAACTCGTTGGTAGATGACCTGGGAATTCTACTCCCAATATTTTATTCTTAAATTGTGACAACTCTTTCTAAATTGATAAGCAGAATTTTCGTCGGTTAAGAACTGTACTTGCAACGCTGTTCTTATCATAAATTCTTAATCGGTAATTTTCTGCCCGTCAGCAACATTCAAATAAAGAGCAAGTAGGAGGAATTCAATCACATAAAGCCTCAAATGGGAAACCAAACAACAACACAACACCGCATAGTCATAAAGGAATCAAGAGACATCAAAATGATCCATCAAAGAAAGAGAAACTCAAAGTTGAACACCCATGAAAAATATGAAAAGAAAGAAAGCAAACAAGCAAGAACCCAATCAATAAAAATTGCAACTAAGAAGGAATGCACTAGAAAGAAAATAAATGGAACTAATAAGAGAAAAAAATTGGAGTACGAGACAAAGAGGAAGAGGGAGTAGGGGTAAAACCTTGAGAAGAAGAAGAGAGGAGGTTGGAGTGTAGGTGGAAAATATGAGAGGAGAGGGAAAGGAAAGAGAGGAGAGAGAAAATATGGGACCCCCAGAGGTGGTGGACGGAGACAAGGGTGGTAGGGTGATGGGAGAAGAAAGGAAGAAGAAATGGAAGAAGAAAAGTGAAGAAGGAAATCAAAACAGGGGCGTGCTACCCATTTAGGTGCGTCAGGGGACGCGTACGCGTCACCCACGCTTTCGCTGGGTTTTAACATGAACTCCTTTGATTAACTCAACTCAATTGTGAATGTGTTTTAATATGATTTTGCCCTTGGTTGTGCATATATGATTCCTTGAAAATCTGACTCAATTTAATCACATGTAAGCTTTATATATATAGGTGGATAGTAATTAGAATTGCATGATTCATATAGGTAGCTAGCATTTAGATAGATTGCATTGCATAGATTCCACCATTCTGCCTTCACTCTTTTTCAGTTTCTCTTAAGTTGAGCATGAGGACATGCTAATGTTTAAGTGTGGGGAGATTGATAAACCACTATTTTATGGTTTATCTTGTGCTAATTTGAGTGGTTTTTATCAAGTCTTTGCTCACTTATTCATATGATTTGCATGGTTTTACAAATCCTTCCTTATTATGTGATATAGTTGAAAACATGTTTCCTAGACCTTTAAACTATTAATTTGAATACCCTTTATTACCGTTCGATGCCGTGATTTGTGTGTTAAGTATTTTCAGGCTTTATAGGGTAGGAAAGGCTTAGAGGATGGAAAGGAAACATGCAAAAGTGGAAGGAACGCGAGAAAATAAAATTTTGAGAAACTGGCAGCAACGCGCACGCATGGATGACGCGGACGCGTGCCTAGCGCAGAACACGAGTGACGTGTACGCGTGAAAAGGAATTCGCCGAATGACGCACACGCGTGACCTACGCATATGCGTGACATGCGCCACGTGCAGAAATGGCAGAAAGCGTTGGGGGCGATTTCTGGGCTCCTTTTCGACCCAATTCCAAGCACGAGAACACAAAATAGAGGCTGCAGAATGGGGGAATCATTGAAGCATTCATTGATTATTCACATCTTAGGTTTTTAGATGTAGATTCTAGAGAGAGAGGCTCTCTCATCTCTCTAGGTATTAGGATTTAGGATTTCTCTTAGTTTTAGGATTACTTCTTCTCAATTCCAGGTTCAATGTTCCTTTAATTTAATTTCTCTTCTACTTTTATTTATTCTAGTGCTTTAGTTTATCTATTTCTCTATTTAATTCCTTATGTTGCCAAATTGGTTTATGAACCTTCCAATGTTAGATTTGATCTTATATTTAATGCAAATTGAGGTATTTCAGATTTATGATTTTAATTTAGCTTTTTATATTCTTAGCTTGAATTGATTAATTGGTGACACTTGAGTTATCAAACTCCTTGTTGATTGATAATTGGAATATGCTGGTTGATTTGGATCCCTCTAAAGCTAGTCTTTCCTTAGGAGTTGACTAGGACTTGAGGAATCAAATTTATTAGTCCACTTGACTTTCCTTCATTTAGTAAGGGTTAACTAAGTGGGAGCAATAAATAATTCTCATCACAATTGATAAGGATAACTAGGATAGGATTTCCAGTTCTCATACCTTGCTAAGATCTTTATTAATTATCACTTTAATTCCTGCAATTTACTTTTCCTGTTCATTATTCAAAAACCCCCAAAAAGATAATCTTCCATAACCAATAATAAATACACATCCTTGCAATTTCTTGAGAGACGACCTGAGGTTTAAATACTTCGGTTATCAATTTTCGTAGGGGTTTGTTATATGTGACAAAAAAATTTTTGTATGAAAGGATTCTCTATTGGTTTAGAAACTATACTAGCAATGAGAACTTATTTGTGAATTTCTTTACTAGCAGAAATCCGTTCGTCAAACAATGGCGGGGTTTGTTACTTATGACAAACAAATTTTTGTACGAAAGGATTCTCTGTTGGTTCAGAAACTATACAAGAAACGAGAACTTATTTGTGAATTTCTTTACTAGCAGAAATCCGTTCGTCACTGTGCAACTTCGCTTTTCGCGCGTACGTGTTAGGTACGCGCACGCGTCGCCATGGAAAGCTCCAAATCACGTGTACGCATCAGATATGCGCACGCGTCACTCCTCACTGGTTATCTCCTTTAATTCTTGTGCTCCATCCATTTGTGCAAGCTTCCTCTCCATCCTCTAAGCATTTCTACCCTATATAGCCTTCTTCTCTTTTTCTGCGGAAGCTCCGTCAAATCCAACCAAATGCTACCTAAAATAAATAGAATTGCACAAGACTCAAAGTAGCATCCATAGTGGCTAAAAGATAATTAATTCTTGATTAAACTCAACAAATTGAATGCAAATTCACTAGGAAAAGATAGGAAAGATGCTCACGCATCACAACACCAAACTTGAATTGTTTCTTGTCCTCAAGCAACTAAACTAATATAAGCTTAGGATGTGAATTTGCATGAGAATGAGAGTTCGATTAAGTTCATGTCTCTTCTTATAGTGGGGTTTACAACTGCAATATTGAATAGTTTTGGCATCTCACTCTCCTTTGAATCAGAAGGATGTCAATGTCATTCAGAATTAAAATCCGGATAATATTATGAATTCTCTGATCTTTTGTAACTCAATTTAACCCTTGAACACAGCAATTTTTATTTTCTTTGGTGCTTTGTACCTTGAGCCTAGCCGTGACTTTAAATGTTTTTTCTCAAGCTTCACTTGACACAGAAACACCACAAGCACTTAACTGGGGAACTCTCTTTAAGTTCTGATTTTTCTTTCAGTTACTCCCAGAAAGTGGTGCTCAAAGCCGTTGGCATACTCTGCTAATTGCAATTGATCTCAACTCTAAATGTTTTGTCTCAAGGATTACTTGACACAAGAACACCACAAGCATGTGACTAGGGAAACAACTCTTTGAGCTTTTAATCATGTCTGACCTCCCTAGTTATTGATAATCAGAGCCTTGGACCTTGCTTTTATATCTTTCTTTTTTTTCTTGCTGTCTCTTTTGCTTCAAGGATTAAATTTTTGTTTATTTCAGAGAAGTCATAATAATTTTCTAAATTCCTATTCCTTGTACATCAACATTCTTTGATTCAAATTTAAATATGCACTATTCATGTCATGCATTCAGAGTCACAGAAAATACCACCACATGTAAGTGAATAAGACTACTCTTCAATATAAACTCAATTTCTCAGGTAATACATCACTTCTTTTTCTTTTTCTTTTTAGATTCAAGTTCAATGAGCCGTACATGAGACAAATAATAAAATGAAACTAATTCTAAGAACCGAAAGTACTAAAGACCATGCAGGCAATCAAAGCAATAAAAAACAAAAAACTATAAAATAAGAACGGAAGAGAAATAAAATGAAAGGAACTCAACCACCTCATTTATGCTAGTGGCCATCTCATTCCTCCATGAAGAACATTCATCTCCCTTTGGTGCTATTAAAATATACAGAAAAGCCATAAGCGAAGCAACAACACCAAACTTAAAGGTTTGCTTGTCCTCAAGCAAAGAAGAACTGAAAACAAAAACAAATATCATGAGGAAAGAAGAATAAAGGGATAAAAGAACAAGAGAGAATTAGGTTTTGGGAGAGAGAGAGAGAATGAAAATTTAAAACTGGACGGCACACTAGTGGAGGTGTGCGGCGCAGGCGACGCGTACGCGTACAGCACGCGTACGCGTGGGTCGGCCGATTTTGATAGTGACGCATAAGCGTTTGGCACGCGTACGTGTGCCCTTGGTTTGTGCGAATCACGCGAAGGCGGCCGCGCGTACGCACAACTCTCTATTCGCGAGGCCTGGGAACCAAAATTTTCATATGACGTGTGCGCGTCATGCACGCGCACGCGTGGATGGCCACATGTGGAAAGGACGCGTAGGCGTCAGGGACACATATGTGTGATCATGTTTGTGCCTCTAGTACACTTCCAGCCCCATGCCAGCACAACTTTCTGCCCAAACACTCATTGACGCCGATTTGGAGGGTCACGCGTACGCGTCAGGGACGCTAACGCGTGGGTGGCTAAAAGCGCATACGACGCACACGTGTGAGGTACGCGGACGCGTGGGCTGGTTTGTGCGTAAAACATAGTTCCAGCGCCACTCCTGCTCAACTCTCTGTTCAGTTTTATTTTTCAAGCACACACATATGACGCGTACGCGTCAGTGACGCTTGCGCGTCGTGTGCTCTTTTTTTTGTCGCCTGAAGTATTCGGTTCCTGTTATAAAATAGCTGCATGATCAGAAAAATAGTAAAAACTCAATAAAAATCGGAAAAGTAATAAAACTACTACTACGAAAAATAACTAACGATACGAAATTATCAGGTTGCCTCCCGACAAGCGCTTCTTTAACGTCACTAGCTTGTCACTCAGTTCTGCTAATTCAGCAGATGAGCGGACCTCTGGCGATCGATCTCGCCTCCAAGATAGTGCTTCAACCTCTGGCCATTCACTGTAAATTTTCTGTCAGAATTCTCTTCTTGTATTTCCACATAACCATATGGTGAAGCTCTGGTAACCACAAACGGTCCTGACCACCGGGATTTCAGCTTCCCGGGAAAGAGTTTGAGCCTTGAATTATACAGAAGCACTCTCTGTCCTGGCTCAAAGACTCTGATGGCGATCTTCTTGTCATGTAGTAACTTGGTTCTCTCCTTATAGAGCTTGGCATTCTCATAGGCTGAATATCTGAATTCATCAAGATCATTCAACTGAAGCATTCGCTTAATTCCTGCAGCTTCTGAATCAAGATTCAGATACGTGGTTGCCTAGTAAGCTTTATGCTCCAGCTCAATTGGCAAGTGACAGGCCTTGCCATAGACGAATTGATAAGGGGACATGCCAATAGGAGTCTTTTAAGCTGTCCGGTATGCCCAGAGAGCATTATCAAGCTTCCTAGACCAGTCTTTTCTTGAAATACTGATGGTCTTCTCTAGAATCCTCTTGAGTTCCCTGTTGGAAACTTCAACCTGTCCACTTGTCTGAGGGTGATAGGGGGTTGCCACTTTATGACGAACTCCATATCTCTGCAGAAGAGAGTCCAGCTGTCTGTTACAGAAGTGGCTTCCACCATCACTAATGAGTGTCCTTGGGACACCAAACCGGCTAAAGATATATCTCTGAAGAAAGCTCATTACCACCTTGGCATCATTGGTGGGTAGGGCCACAGCTTCCACCCACTTGGACACATAATCAACTACCACTAGAATATAGTTGTTTGAATGTGACGGTGGGAAAGGTCCCATGAAATCAATACCCCATACATCAAACAGCTCAATCTCAAGAATCCCCTTATGTGGCATTTCATGGTTGGCAGGGAGATTCGTGGCTTTTTCACATCTGTCACAGTGCTTCAAAAATGCTCTTGAGTCTCTGAAGAGAGTCGGCTAGTAAAACCCGCTCTGAAGGACCTTTGTAGCTGTCCTTTCACCACCAAACTGGCCTCTATAATCAGAACCATGACAGTGCCAAAGAATCTGCTGTGTTTCTTCATCTGGGACACATCTCCGGATGATACCATCTGAACACCATTTAAAAAGGCATGGTTCCTCCCAAATGTAGTACTTTACATCAGTTAATATCTTCTTCACTTGATGCCTACTGTACTCCCTTGGAATAAAATTCATGGCTTTATAATTTGCAATGTCTGCAAACCATGGAGCCTGCTGAATGAGGAACAATTGCTCATCTGAAAATGTCTCAGTCACAGCTGTGGGTGGTTGTACTCCTGCTTCAGGCACAATTCTGGAGAGATGGCCAGCCACTTGATTTTCTGACCCTTTTCCTGTCTTTTATCTCAATATCAAACTCTTGAAGGAGCAACACCCATCTGATTAATCTTGGTTTAGAGTCCTGTTTAGTTAGAAGGTACTTCAAAGCAGCATGATTAGTATAAATAATAACCTTAGAACCAATTAAATAGGACCTAAAATTATCAACAACATACACAATAGCTAATAATTCTTTTTCTGCAGTTGTGTAATTCTTTTGGGCATCATTTAACACACGGCTAGCATAGTAAATGACATGTACAATCTTACCATGTCTCTGTCCTAAAATAGCTCCTATAGCAAAATCACTAGCATCACACATTAATTCAAATGGTAAATCCCAGTCAGGGGGAGCTGTGATGGGAGCAGAGGTAAGGTTTTCTTTCAGAGTTTCAAAAGCATGCAGGCAATCAAAATTAAAGACAAAAGGAACATCAGCAACCAACAGGTTGCTTAATGGTTTAGCAATTTTAGAAAAATTCTTTATAAATCTTCTATAAAATCTTGCATGACCCAAGAAACTCTTGACTGCCTTAACATTATTTGGTGTTGGTAATTTTTCAATTACCTCCACCTTTGCTCTGTCAACCTCAATCCCCTTACTTGAAATTCGGTGTCCAAGAACAATGCCTTCTGTCAACATAAAATGGCACTTTTCCCAATTTGAAACAAGGTTTGATTCTTGACATCGTTTCAAGACTAGAGATAAATGCTTAAGGCATGATTCAAAAGAATTACCAAAAACAGAAAAGTCATCCGTAAATACCTCAATGAACTTTTCAACCATGTCAGAAAAAATTGAAAGCATACACCTCTGAAAAGTTGCTGGAGCATTACAAAGTCCAAAAGGTATTCTCCTTTATGCAAATACTCCAAAGGGGCATGTGAATGTTGTCTTCTCTTGATCTTGAGGGTTCACTACAATTTGATTATATCCAGAATATCCATCTAGAAAACAGTAAAAAGCATGACCAGCTAACCTCTCAAGCATCTGATCAATGAAAGGCAGGGGGAAGTGATCCTTCCTTGTAGCATTGTTGAGCCTCCTATAGTCTATACACATTCTCCATCCTGTGACTGTTCTTGTAGGAATAAGATCATTCTCTTCATTCTTGATCATTGTCATCCCTCCTTTCTTGGGAACTACCTGCACAGGACTTACCGAAGGACTGTCAGAAATAGGGTAAATAATACTTGCTTCCCATAATTTCATTACCTCTTTTTGGACCACCTCTTTCATAGTTGGATTGAGTCTCCTTTGTAGTTGCACAACTGGTTTAGCATCATCTTCAAGGAGGATCTTGTGCATACACTTGGTTGGACTAATCCCCTTCAAGTTACTAATGGTCCATCCAAGAGCAGTTTTATGGCTCCTGAGCACTGAAATAAGCGCCTCTTCCTCTTTAGGCTTTAGAGAAAAGCTAATAATCACTGGATAGGAATCATTTTTACCCAAGAACACATATTTCAGAGAAGGAGGTAAAGGTTTGAGCTCAAGCTTGGGGGCTTCCTCCTCTGCTTTAGGCGTGTGTACCATAGTCTTCTGGGATGGTGAATTATCAACTTCAACTAATTCATACTCAGAAGTAGGATCCAGAATGTCATCAAGTACCTCAGCTTCCAATACTTCTTGAACAAGCGATTCAACAACATCAATTCTCATACACCCTTTAGAATCATTAGGGTGCTTGAGAGCTTCAAAAACATTAAGGACCACCTGTTCTTCATTTACCCTTAGGGTTAATTCACCCTTTTGCACATCAATCAGAGCTCTTCGTGTAGCTAAAAAGGGTCTACCAAGAATAATAGATGATTTTACATCCTCTTCTATGTCTAATATAACAGGATCAGCAGAAAAAATAAATGGTCCTACTTTCACAAGTAAATCCTCAACAACACCAACCGGTAATTTAATAGAAAGATCAGCAAGTTGAAGAGAAATACGAGTGGGTTTTACCTCCTCAATTTGAAGCTTTTTCATCACTGAAAGTGGCATGAGATTGATGCTAGCTCCAAGATCACATAAAGCTCTCTAACTGGTGACATCTCCAATGGTGCAAGGAATCATAAAGCTCCCTAGATCTTGCATTTTCTTAGGAAGTTTATGTTGAATAATAGCACTGCATTCCTTGGTTAACACCACAGTTTCTTGCTCCTTCCAATTCCTCTTGTTAATCAACAATTCTTTCATAAATTTAGCATAAAGAGGCATTTGCTCAAGAGCTTCTTCAAAAGGAATGTTGATCTGTAGCTTCTTGAAGACATCTAAAAATTTAGAAAATTGCTTTTCTTTGGAAGCTAGTGCACAAAATTGTGATTCACATTTTTCACAACTTCGCACAACTAACCAGCAAGTGCACTGGGTCGTCCAAGCAATACCTTACGTGAGTAAGGGTCCATCCCATGGAGATTGTCGCCTTGAAGCAAGCTATGGTCATCTTGTAAATCTTAGTCAAGCAGATTCAAATGGTTATGAGGTTTTAATAATTAAAAGATAAATAAAATATAAAATAAAATAAAGATACTTATGTATTTCATTGGTGGGAATTTCAGATAAGCGTTTGGAGATCCACCAGCAGAGTGGTCCAATGACATCTTGGACAATTCAGACAGACCATCATAGAATATACATAAGATGCTCCATTCTGAAAGCATATCAGAAAGACAACTTGTGATCAATTGCTTGTATCTTTCCCAAGCTTCATAGAGGGATTCACCTTTCTTCTACCTGAAGGTTTGGACTTCCACTCTAAGCTTGCTCAACTTTTGAGGTGGAAAGAATTTGGCCAAGAAAGCATTGACCAACTTTTCCCAAGAGTTCTGGCTTTCTTTAGGTTGTGAGTCCAACCATATCGTAGCCCTGTCTCTTACAGCAAAGGGGAAAAGCATAAGTCTGTAGACCTTAGGATTAACCCCATTGGTCTTAACAGTATCACAGATCTGCAAGAATTTAGCTAAGAACTGATGAGGATCTTCCAATGGAAGTCCATGAACCTTGTAATTTTGCTGCATTAGAGAAACAAATTGATGCTTAAGCTCAAAGTTGTTTGCTCCAATTGTAGGAATTGAGATGCTTCTTCCATAGAAGTCAGAAATTGGTGTAGTGAAGTCACCAAGCATCTTCCTTGCATCTCCACCATTGTTATTGGGTTCGGCTGCCATGTCTTCTTTTTTTTCAAAAATTTCTGTAAGGTCCTCTCCAGAGTGTTGTGCTTTAGCTTCTCTTAGCTTCCTCTTCAGAGTCCTTTCAGGTTTAGGATCAGCTTCAACAATGATGTCCTTATCCTTGCTTTTGCTCATGTGAAAAAGAAGAGAACAAAAAAGAAGAGGAATCCTCTATGTCACAGTATAGAGATTCCTTTATGTGAGTATAAGAATAGAAGAATAGAAGAATGAGGTAGAGAGAGAATAAGAAGAATTCGAACACAGAGAGAGGGAGAGGGTTCAAATTATGAGTAGAAGAGAAGTGTTAGTAAATAAATAAAATAAATAGAAAGAGATGAGAGAGAGAGTATTCGAATATTAATTAAAAGAAAAGAAATTTTTTTATTTTAATTATAAGTTAGAATTCGAAATTTAAGAAAGGAAATAAATTAGAATTAGAATTTAAAACAATTAGTTGATTAAAAAGAATTTTGAAAAAGTGGTTAGTGATTTTCGAAAATTAGAGAGAGAGAAAGGTAGTTAGGTGGTTTTGAAAAAGATAAGAAATATTAAACTTTTTAATTAAAACAAACAAGTCAAGTGGTTAATTGAAAAAGATTTGAAAATAAATTTTGAAAAGATAAGAAGTTAGAAAAAGATTTTGAAATTAAGTTTTGAAAAAAATTTGATTGAATATTATTTTGAAAAAGATTTGAAAAAGAAATTTCAAAAGATTTTATTTTGAAAATTAAAGTTGATGACTTGACTAACAAGAAACTAAAAGATATGATTCTAGAATTTAAAGATTGAACCTTTCTTAACAAGAAAGTAACAAACTTGAAATTTTTTTGAATCAAAACATTAAATGTTAGCAATAATTTCGAAAATTATGAAATAAAATTAAGAAAAAGATTTTGAAAAATTTATTTTGAAGAAATTCGAAAATATTAAGAAGAAAAATAAAAAAGGTTTGATTTTTGAAAAAGATAAAATTTTTAAATTCAAATTTTGACTTAACTAACAAGAAAAAACTAAATTTTAAAAATTTTTGACCAAGTCAACTCAAAGATATTTTTTTTTATTCTTGAATTAATGAAGAAAGAGAAAAACAACAAAATGACACAAGACATAAGAATTTAAGATTAAACAAATAATGCATGCAAGAACACTTTGAATGTCAAGATGAACACCAAGAATACTTTGAAGAGCATGATGAACATCAAGAACATATTTTTGAAAATTTTTAAGAAAAGAAAGACATGCAAGACACCAAACTTAAAAATTTTTAAACTTTAGACATTAATAATTCAAAAATGCATATGAAAAACAAGAAAAGACATAAAACAAGAAAAATTAAAGATCAAACAAGGAAAATCATCAAGAACAACTTAAAGATCAAGAAAGAACACATGATGAATTTTCGAAAATTTTAAGGAAATAAAAAAAAATAAAAAAAATGCAGTTGACACCAAACTTAAAATTTGACACTAGACTCAAACAAAAAACACAAAATTTTTGGTTTTTATGATTTTATTAAATTTTTTTTGTATTTTTCGAAAATTATTTTGGAAAAAGAATGTAAATAAATTCAAAATTTTTAATAAGAATTCCAAGATTCGTGCAATGTTAGTTTAAAGCTTCGGTCCAAAAGAATTAGACATGGCTAAATGGCCAGCCAAGCTTTAGCATAACAATTACAGACATGTCCTTTCTACAATGAAAAGTGAAAACCTCGGTCCAAAAGATTAGACATGGCTTAACAGCCAGCCAGGCTTCAACATATCTTAAGAAGCTCTAGAATTCATTCTTAAAAACTCTGAAGAACAATTTTTTTTTGAATTTTTTGAAAATTGAATTTTTTTTGTTTTTTTTTTCAAAAATAAAAAATAAAAAGCTTAAACATAAAATAAAATTACACAATCTAAGCAACAAGATGTCTACTTTCCAACGCAATTGAGAGCGCGCCAATGGGGCTTCTGTAGCTCCAGAAAACCCAGTTCGAGTGCAGAAGGGTCAGAATCCAACAGCATCTGCAATCCTTTTTCAGCCTCTAAATCAGATTTTTGCTCAGGTCCTTCAATTTCAGCCAGAAAATACCTGAAATTACAGAAAAACACACAAACTCATAGTAAAGTCCAGAAATGTGATTTTTGCATAAAAACTAATAAAAATATAATAAAAAGTAACTAAAACATACTAAAAACTATGTAAAAACAATGCCAAAAGGGTATAAATTATCCGCTCATCAGAAGCCTTCTGAAGCCTCAGAGGATATGGAATTTTTGGCTTATATTCAGGAGCCTTTGGCAAGGTAGGATAAGTGTCAAGAGAATTAGGGAATGGGTTGTCTGCACGCTTAGGAGGGGCGTGTTCTACTTCTCCCTTTTTCTCCTATGGAGCTTCTTTTTCAACTAACTCCTCATTGACCTTGGTCTCAGAGCCAGCTACTTTACCACTTCTTAATTGAATAACCTTGCAATCTTCTCTTGGGTTCACTACTGTATCACCTGGAAATGTACTTGCAGACCTCTCAGGTATTTGCTTGCTTAGTTGGCCCATTTGCACCTCCAAGTTTCTAATGGAGGCTCTGGTTTCCTGCATAAAACTCCTCATCATCTCCCAGTTAAAATCTTCTTGGAGATTTAGAATTTGCCTGCGGAGGTGGTTGTTGTTGGTGAGACTGAAATTGGCGGTTATTGTGATTGTTCTGTTGGAAACCGCCCTGAGAGTTATTGTTGAAATTCTGAGGTCTCTGAGGTTGGTCCCTCCATCCAAAATTTGGGTGGTTTCTCCATCCCTGATTGTATGTCTTAGAGTATGGGTCATTATTGGGGTTTCTAGGACCATTCCCCATGTAATTTACCTGTTCAGAAGAAGATTGAGCATAATCATAATTATCATTTTGCATAAAATTATCTGTTATGTCATAAGAGACCTCTTGAGGTGGATTTTGGGTGTTGATAGCTGAGACTTGCATGCCACCCATCTGCTGAGTGAGTAGATTTAATTGCTGAGACATAAGCTTGTTCTGAGCAAGAATAGTATTAAGAGCTTCTACTTCCATAACACCCTTCTTTTGAGGAGTCTCAGAGTTCACAGGATTCGTGTTAGATGAATATAAATATTGGTTGCTAGCAACCAATTCAATAAGCTCAATAGTCTCCTCTGGTGTCTTCTTCTTGTGCAATGAACCACCTGCAGAATTATCTAAGCACATCTTCGATATTTCACCCAAGCCTTCATAAAAGATATCTAGTTGGGTCCATTTGGAGATCATGTTCGGAGGGCATTGCCTAGTCAGTAGCTTGTACCTCTCCCAAGCTTTATAAAGAGTTTCACCATCCTTCTGCCTGAAGGTCTGAACCTCCACCCTAAGCTTAGTCAGCTTCTTTGGTGGGAAAAATTTAGTAAGAAACTCAGTAACAACCTTCTCCCAAGTATCCAAGCTCTCCTTGGGTTGAGAATCTAGCCATAGTTTTGCTCCATCCCTCAGAGCAAATGGGAAGAGCATGAGTTTGTACACCTCTGGGTTCACTCCATTTGTCTTCACAGTATCACAAATCTGCAGAAAATTGGAAATAAATTGATTTGGGTCTTCGTGGGGAAGACCATGATATTGGCAATTTTATTGCACCAAGGTGACCAATTGTGGCTTTAACTCAAAGTTGTTCACAGCTATAGGAGGCACCACAATGCTTTTTCCATAGAGATCTGCAGTAGGAGCAGAGTAAGAGCCAAGCACTCTCCTTTGTTGATCATCCCCATTCGGATTTGCCACATTGGCATTAACAGCATTATTAGGATCCATAGTGAATTCTGCAGCCTTGTAAAGTCTTGCTTGTTGCAAATGCCGCCTGAGAGCCCCTTCAGGTTCAGGATCAACGTCTAAGAGAGGTTCCTTGTCTCTGTTCCTGCGCATACATAGACAAAAAACAAGAAAAGATGGGATTCTCTACGTCAGAGTGCAGAGAACTCCCAGTGAGGTAACCTGTGTAAAATAATAAAATAGAAATACTAAATAAATAAAACAATAAAAATAAAAAATTAACAGGGAAAATAAACGAGAAAATTAAAATTAAATTAACTAGGTGACACCAAACTTAATTTCAGAAATTATGGAAAAATATTAGTGTTATTTATTTATTTAAATTTTTTTTTCGAAAATAATAAAGCAAAACTTACATAAAATTAAAATTAAAACTCCTAATCTAAGCAATCAAACAACTAATAGTTATTAATCACTATCAATCTCCGCAACGTTGCCAAAAACTTGATGTGAAAATTATAACCACAAACTAACCGGCAAGTGCACCGGGTCGTACCAAGTAATACCTCAGGTGAGTGAGGGTCGATCCCACGAGGATTGAAGGACTAAGCAACAATGGTTGATTAATTGGCTTAGTTAGACAAGCAGAAAATATTGTTTGAGATTTCAAGAAGCATTAAACAGAAGATAGGCAAATAAATAAGTTGGGAATAAAATATGGAGAAGGCAGTTAAGGCTTCAGAGTTATCTATTTTCTGGATTGACTTTTCTTACTAACTATTTTAATTATGCAAGATTTAATTCATGGCAAACTATATGTGACTAGACCCTAATTCCTTAGACCTTTTTAGTCTCTTCGAAAATTCATCAACTGCCAATTCCATGGTCAATTTATTCCAATTAGAAGGTGAAGCTTAATTCTAGTTTATATGCCACATAAATCCTAATTACCCAAATATAAGAGGATTATATGTCACGTATCTCGTAAAGTCCAGATAATTAAAATTTAGGAGAAGTTATTTTCAAACTGTTGTTCAAGTAAAGAGCTTTTCCAAGTTATACAAGAACTCAATTAGAAAGAGGGGCATACCTCCGTTCCACCCAAATTCATAAAATAAAGAACGAAAACAATTCTTGAAATATAAATCAGTACATGAATTAAAATAGAAAAATAATAGTATCAATCCATACAATAGACAGAGCTCCTAACCTTAACAATGGAAGTTTAGTTGCTCATGGTTCAGAGAGAAAATAAGGATTCTGATAAAATGTATTTTGGCTGAGGTCGAATGGAATCCCCCAGAAGGGAAGTTTTTTTTCCCTTTTATATCTAATCCTAATAAATTAAAAATATATTTTCTAAAACTAAAATAATATCTTTTCCTATTTTAAAATAAAAATAAAGTTTAAATCAGAATTAATAGGAATCAGTGTTTTCTGCGCTTCGCGCTTGTCACATGTATGCGCCAGTCACGCATACGTGTCGATGGTCTTCTTCGCGTGTCACGCGTACGCATCAGGTACGCACACGCGTCGCTGTGCAACTTTGCTTTTCGCGTGTACGCGTCAGGTACGCGCACACGTCACTCCTTGCTAGTTATCTCTTTTAATTCTTGTGCTCCCTCCATTTGTGCAAGCTTCCTCTCCATCCTCTAAGCATTTCTGCCCTATATAGCCTTCTTCTCTTTTTCTGCGGAAGCTCCGTCAAATCCAACCAAATGCTACCTAAAATAAACAGAATTGCACAAGACTCAAAGTAGCATCCATAGTGGCTAAAAGATAATTAATTCTTAATTAAACTCAACAAATTGAATGTAAACTAACTAGGAAAAGATAGAAAAGATGCACACGCATCACTTGGCATATTCAGGCACTTGGCGGATAGCATCAATGAGAGGAATGGTTACCTCAACTTTCTTGAACATCTCCACCATTTTGGGATCCAACTCAACTCGCTTCTTGGTCTTCCTTGCCAATGTGGGAAATGGGATTGGAGTAACTTCTTGCAAGACATCTCCATCTTTTAGAATTTCACCCCTTGGTTGAGCAATCACTTCCTCAACTACCTCTTGGGCTTCACCCTCCTCTTCGACTTCTTTTATCTCAACCACATCCTCATCTTGAGTGACCTTTATTGGACTTGGCTCTTCACGACTCCTCTCTTGCAATTTGGTTCTGGACCTCAAGGTGATGGCATTGATGCCACCCTTGGGGTTGGGTAGAGGTTGAGAGGGTAAGGCACTTAAGCTTGAGGGTTGAGTGGTAGAGGTAGAGGTAGAGCTTGAGGGGGGGTTCCATTCGGGAAATAAGGGCTTGGAGCGTAGAAGTAAGACCGATAAGACTTGAGGCAAGTGTTGTTTGAAGCTCCTTTTGTCGTTGGAGGATGGAGCAGAGTGTCTCATCTTGGTTGGAAGAAGGAGAAGGATAAGTGATTTGGGGGGCTTGTGGTTGGTTAGGTGGATGTGCTTGCCTTTGATGTGGTGCTTGGTAGGTTTGGTAGGCTCTTCCTTGGCTTTGGTTTTGGTATGAAGGGTTTTGTTGGTACTGGTTTTGTTGGTTGTTGTTATTCCATCTTTAGTTCCCACCGTTGTCTCTTCCTCCTTGATTATAGTTGTCCCTCCATCCTTGGTTGGAGTTATCTTGCCAACCTTGATTAAAATTACCCCCTTGATTATAGTTGCCTCCTTGTTGATGATAACCTTGGTTTAGATGGTTGTAGTAGGCATTAGTAGCCGCCAAGGTATTATCTTCTTGGAGGTTTGGGCATTCATCGGTGTAATGGGTGTAATAAGAGCAAATTCTGCACACTCTTTGGGGGACCAATTGTTGACTTTGTTGTGGTTGAGGAGGTGGAGATTGTTGTTGATTGAGTTGGAGTTGCTGTAGAATGTTTGTCATTTCTCCCAAGGTTTTGTTAAGGGCGGCGGTATCACCACTAGTAGAAACTTCATTTATAGCTCTTGGATGGTTGTTTCTTTGTCTAGCATGTTGGGTGGACTCACCCTGATAAACCCCAATTTTGTGATTTATCTTGTGCTTAATTTAGGGGATTTTATCACCTTTTCTCACATTTATTCAATGAAATAGCATGGTTTTGTAATTCTCCCTTAATTTGTGCTTAAGTGTAAAAACATGCTTTTTAGGCCCTTAGATTGGTGATTTTAATTCACTTTAATTCCATTCGATGCCTTGATATGTTTGTTGAGTGATTTCAGGTTCATAAGGTAAGTATTGGATGGAAGAAATGAAGAGAAAAGCAAGCAAAATGGAGAATTCACAAAGAAATGAGCATTTGGAGAATTGAGCGCTACGTGCACGCGTCATGCACCCGTACACGTGCATTGAAGATTTTCAAGCCACGCACACGCGTCACCCACCCGTACACGTGACACTCAGCACGTGACTCACTTAAAGTGAAATCACTGGGGGCGATTTCTGAGCTACCCAGGCCCAAATCCAACTCATTTTTGAGGGTATTTTATGCATAATTCAAGCTTGAGCAAAGGGGGAGCACTTAGGTTAATTTCTCTTAGATCTAGATTTGATTACTTGATTTCATCTTGTTTCCTCTACAATTCCTTGTTCTAATACTTCAATTCTTCTTGGTTCATTTGATTGTTGATTTGAGTTGTGATCTCACTTTTCTTGCAATTGGTAGTTGGTAGATTTTACTATTTCTTGCAATTTATTATGCTTTCCTTTTATGCCTTCCAAGTGTTTGACAAAATGCTTGGTTGGATGTTAGAATAGATTTTGAGCATTCTTGGCTTGGAAAGAGAAATTAGGTGATCTTGAGTCATGGATACCCAACCCATGTTGGTGATCTAGAGTTGTTAGCTAGTATTGTTTCCATTGACACTAATCTCTTGCTAATTCAATTAGTGAGTTGATTAGGACGTTTGGATTGAGATTAGCTAGTCTTGTTAGACTTTCTCCGAGTGTGAAGATAATATGTTACCTTCTTCCATCGTTGGGGATGATGTAATAAGATAAATTCTTGTTAATTATTGTTATTAGTGACTAGGATAGAAAGCTTATATTCTCAACCCTTTCCATGAATGTCTCTCTTTATTACTTGCTTTCTTGACTTGCTTGAATTACTTTTCTTGTCATTTAATTTCTTGCCCCTTTTATCAATCAAACCCCCTCTTGTACCTTTATAGCCAATAATTAACCACTTCATTGCAATTCCTTGTGAGACGACCCAAGGTTTAAATACTTCGGTTAATTCTTATTGGGGTTTGTACTTGTGACAACCAATATTTTTGCATGTGAGGATTCTTTGCTGGTTTAGAACTATACTTGCAACGAGATTTCATTTGTGAAATTCTAAACCGTAAAAGAAAACCGAGCAACACGGCCAAATCGGTGATCAATTGCCATGCCTCCTCTGCCATTCTATACTTTGTCAAGGAACCATTGCATAAGGCATCCAAGAGGATTTTGTCTTGTGGTTTCATTCCTTGGCAAAAATAGCTAATCAACACTAGAGTGTCAATCATATGGTGGGGGCATGAATCAAGAAGCCTCCGAAACCGTTCCCAATACTCGTATAGAGTTTCCATTTCACTTTGGACAATGCATAAAATTTCTTTCCTCAATTTATCCGTCACTTCCGGATGAATGAATTTGTCTAAGAACTCCTTGTTAAGCAAATTCCAATCACCAACAATCTCAACGGGCAAAGTGTAAAACCACTCTTTGGCTCTTCCCTCAAGTGAGAATGGGAAGGCAAACAACCAAATAGCAACCTCATCGGAACCCTCCGGCTTAGTTATTGAACATACACCTTGAAAGTCTCTAAGGTGTCTAATAGGATCTTGGGCAGAGAGTCCATGAAACTTGGGTAGAAGATGAATCAATGAGGTCTTGAGTTCAAAATTAGCATTTAACTCCGGATAACACACTTGAAGCGGTTGAAGAACAAAGTCCGGAGCACCGGCTTCCTTAAGAGTGACTCTCCTTGGAGCGGCCATCATTTCGGTACCTAGATCAATAGAAGAAGAATTAGTAGTATTGATGAGCGGATAATTTACGCTTTTTGGCATTATTTTTAGTATATTTTTAGTATGTTTTAGTTAGTTTTTATTATATTTTTATTAGTTTTTAAATAAAAATCACATTTCTGGACTTTACTATGAGTTTGTGTGTTTTTCTGTGATTTCAGGTATTTTTTGGCTGAAATTGAGGGACCTGAGCAAAAATCTGATTCAGAGGCTGAAAAAGGACTGCAGATGCTATTGGATTCTGACCTCCCTGCACTCAAAGTGAATTTTCTGGAGCTACAGAAGCCCAATTGGTGCGCTCTCAATTGCGTTGGAAAGTAGACATCCTGGGCTTTCCAGCAATATATAATAGTCCATACTTTGCCCATGATTTTGACAGCCCAAACCGGCATTCAAAGTCAGCATAGAAATTCTGGCGTCAAAACGCCAGAACTGGCATAAAAGCTGGAGTTAAACGCCCAAACAGGCACAAAAGCTGGCGTTTAACTCCAAGAAAAGTCTCTACCCGTGAAAGCTTCAATGATCAACCCAAGCACACACCAAGTGGGCCCGGAAGTGGATTTCTGCATCATTTACTTATTTTGTAAACCCTAGGCTACTAGTTCTCTATAAATAGGACCTTTTACTATTGTATTTTAGACACTGGATCATACTTTTCATCTTGGAACTTGTATGTTCACGCTTTGGGAGGCTGGCCATTCGGCCATGCCTAGACCTTTTGTTCTTATGTATTTTCAACAGTAGAGTTTCTACACACCATAGATTAAGGTGTGGAGCTCTGCTGTTCCTCATGAATTAATGCAAAGTAATATTGTTTTTCTCTTCAATTCATGCCTACTTCTGTTCTAAGATATCCATTCGTTCTTTAACATGATGAATGTGATGATCCGTGACACTCATCATCATTCTCACCTATGAACGCGTGCCTGACAACCACTCCCGTTCTACTTGCAATAGCTTGAATGTGTATCTCTTAGGTTTCTAATCTAAGATTAAAACCTTCATGGTATAGGCTAGAATTATTGGCGGCCATTCCTGAGATCCGGAAAGTCTAAACCTTGTCTGTGGTATTCCGAGTAGGATCTGGGAAGGAATGACTGTGACGAGCTTCAAACTCGTGAGTGTTGGGCGTGTGACAGACGCAAAAGGATCAATGGATCCTATTCCAACATGATCGAGAACCGACAGATGATTAGTCGTGCGGTGACAGCGCATTTGGAACATTTTCACTGAGAGGACGGGAAGTAGCCATTGACAACGGTGATGCCCAACATAAAGCTTGCCATAGAAAGGAGTATGAATGATTGGAAGAAGGCAATAAGAAAGCAGAGGTTCAGAAGGAACAAAGCATCTTCATACGCTTATCTGAAATTCTCACCAATGAATTACATAAGTATCTCTATCCTATTTTATGTTTTATTCATCTTTTAATTATCAATTCTCCATAACCATTTGAATCCGCCTGACTGAGATTTACAAGGTGACCATAGCTTCCTTCAAGCCGACAATCTCCGTGGGATCGACCCTTACTCACGTAAGGTTTATTACTTGGATGACCCGGTGCACTTGCTGGTTAGTTGTGCTGAGTTGTGACAAAGAGTTGAGATTACAATTGTGTGTACCAAGATGTTGGCACCATTGATGATCACAATTTCGTGCACCAAGTATCGATGGAAGAATAGATGGTTTCCTCCTCAAATGACGTTTCCGATTCAACCTCGGATAAGTTTGGTGAATTGGTAGGAACCCTTTCACTACCTCTAAAGGCTAACCATCTCCGAGCTTGCCTAAGATGAAATAAAGTTCTCTCAATTTCGGTATCAAAAGTGGCTAAGCTTGGATCCGGTATTGATCGCATCATTCAATGAAAGAGGCATAGAGCTCATGACAATAAGATGCACTAAACAAAGATTAATCCTAACTAACAATTGAACTAGCAAACAATCAATGAAAATGTAAGTATTCACATATCCACATATTTACATTAACCAACAACATGGCACACATATGCAAACTCCTCGGTAATGGCGCCATTTTTAAGAGCTATATTTTGTCGGTATAGAATTTCCAATAGGACTATGTCGTGAGTATAGTCTAAACCAACAAGCTATAACACATTAAACATAGCAAATGTGTGTCCACAATTCAAAATCAATAACCGAGAGTATTAGTCCCGAGTCCTTCTCCTTACGAGTTGCCCTAAGATATGCACATCATTGGTTAGGAGTTCTCTTGTTGTTTAAGGTTGAATACGAGAAATGCAAACAAGCTTGCATAAAAGTAACGAACGAATAACAAGTATGCTAAGGGACACAAGAAATTGAACTATACAAGGGTGTAATCAATCAATGTAAAGGCCTTGGCTAGGGTTGGAAATTGGAATTCCTATCCTTATTGCCTCCAACGATTGTGATAAGAATTGGTTATTGCTCCACTTAGTTAACATCTAGCTATGAAGGAAAGTCAAGTGGAAGTAATCAATTTGAATCCACAAGTCCTAGCCAAATCCTAAGGAAAGACTAGAGTTAGTGTCATCCAAATCAATACAAAAGCTTTGACAATTCAAGTGTCTCCAATTGTTCAACCCCTATGACAAGAGTGAAAAATTACTCCATAGCTATAGTTGACATTTTCTCAAATAATTGGTGAACAAGAATGAAAGATATTGTGAAATTGAGAAGAGAAATTGAATTCAAGCTATCTAAGACAAGCAATCAACAACAATAAAGCAATTCACAACAATGAACATGAAATTCCTCAATGCATTAATAGAAATCAAAGTAACAAGATCCAAATCCAAGATCTACAATGCTAGAGTAGCAAAAACTCTAAATTGAGAGTAGAAGAGTGAGATCTACAAACTAGAACAATGAAGAATTGAAATTGAATTCAGATCTAACCAAAGGATCCAAGTAAAATTGAGATTGAGAACGCCAAAACCTAGAGAGAGGTTAGAGTTTCTCTCTCTAGAAACCTCCAAAACTAACTACCCAAAATATCTAAAAGTGTGTAATGCTTTTAATCCCCTTCAACCCTTGGTCCTTTTAATCTTTTTCCGCCGAAATTCAGCTCAAAACTGTGCCAGGAGCTCCTCTGAAATCGCCAGGCATGATTTCAATAAAGAAGTCATGTGCCGATCGTCACGCGTACGCGTGGGTCACACGTACGCGTGGGTCACACGTACGCGTGGGTCACACGTACGCGTCGTATGGGTTTTTGCGATCTACGCGTACGCATCAGGCGTGTGTACTCGTCGATGAGAATTATGCCCAGCCCCGCGTATGCGTCCATGTTTTCGCGCCTATCCCAAATTTCAGCTCCCACGCGTGCGCATTGTCTACGCATGTGCGTCGATACCAATACTACAAAGCTCCATTTTTCATTCTCCTTCCACTTATGCATGCTTTCTTCCTCTCTTCTAGACCATTCTTACCCCTATAAATTGTGAAATCACTCAACAAACAGATCACGGTATCAAATGGCAATAGAGGTAGATAAAAATATAGCTTATTTAGGGCCAAAAAATCATGATTTCAACCATCAAGCGAAATTAGGAAGGAGACATAAAGTCGTGCATTTTATATGGATAAATGTGATAGAATGTTGATAAAATCCTCTAAATTCTACATAAAGTAAACCCTCAAATTGGGATTCATCAGGCCTTGCACGCGAACGCTTGAGTGACGCATACGCGCAAAAACCTATTTGACGCGTCGCCCACGCGTGGAATTGCAAATTTGACCATCGACGTGTACGTGTGAGCCACGCCCACGCGTGACTGCACGAACGTTGCTGCACCAACATTGAGTCAAACGTTTCTCGCAACACCCATAATTCATTCTTTTCAGTAACGTTTGACCCAACATTTTTATACAAACGTAATCACCAACGTTAAGGCTAATTTCAATCCAAAATGCACCAATACAGAACATGAATGTTAGTTGCCAATGTCCATCATCAAAGAATCACTCCTAACTGCTTCAATCAAGGCCAAGGCCCACATCTAAGTATTTGAAGATCCAATTGAAGATGAGAAGAAGATATAAATAGAAGAGTTTTTGAAGATTGAGTGAGCTCTCGGGAGGCCCTGAAGAGGGGCTCTGGGAGTTCCAAACTCTGATTCCATCGGTTTTGCACTTTTCCTTTAGTTTTATGTACTTTCTTTACTTTTCTGCACTTTTCTTTCTTTTTGGAATTGAATTGAGCTATGAACAACTAAACCCTTCTTCATTGGGTTAGGGAGCTCTGTTGTAATTCAATGGATCAATAATAGTTTTCATCTTCTTCTTCTATCTTTTCTCTTGATTTTGTTAGAAAGCTTTCGATCTTAATTCAATTGAAGAGTTGTCTTCACAGAGAAGCTATTCATAATTGGATTTCCTCTGATCCTTGAGAGAGGGATGAGGAAATCATGATGGATATCGTGACATGTAATCCTACCAATACTTTGATCTATGAATTTGTGTGGTATAATCAGTGACCAAACTTCATCTCTTCCCATGAGCAATTAAATCAAGACATTGGGCAATTGTTCAAGCTTAGAGAGATTAGTGAGCCAAGACATTGGGATCCAATCACCTAAGATTGCCAAGCAAAGTCAATGAATGCATTGATTGAGGAAGAGATGAAAATAATTTGATCTGGAGAATTCATATCTCCTAAAACCCAATGAATCCCTCCATTCTGATCTTACCCATTCTTTTACATTCTGCTGTTTAATTTGATGCTCAATCCCCGTTCCCATTTAATTTCTTGCAATTTATGTTTCTGCACTTTAATTTCCTGAATTCTACTTTCTTCTCTCTAGATTCTACAATTTAAATTCTTTCATTTACATTTTTTGCTCTTTAAGTTTTCTGGCAATGTACATTCTACAATCATTCAATTCTGATTCAGTTCAACTAGAACAATCCTTCAATTAAAATTGCTCAACCAATCAATCCCTGTGGGATTCGACCTCACTCTTTTTTGAGTTTTTACTTGACGACAATCCGGTGCACTTGCCGGTGAAAATTTGTTGAGAGACAAGTTTTCGTGTATCAAGTTTATGGCGCCATTGCCGTGGATTGATTTTGTATTGACAATGATTAAATTGAAGCATAACTAGATTGAACATTTTTCTTTTCTTTTGTTAATTAGTTTCAATTTCAACTGTTTATTGTTATACTCTGCACTTTAAGCTGTTTTTTCTTTGTTTGTTTACTTGTTACCACACTAATCACTAGCTGTTTGTGATATTGCCTCACTAAGAATCTTTCGTTAATGACAATGGAGATTCTAATTTCTTTTGGTGATTATTGTTTGAGACAGAGCATTTTGCAAAAAAAGAAGGGCATCCATCACATTTGGGTCAATCAAATTTCATGGGAGACTTTCCACCACCATAGAATGATTCATGTTATTATGCTCATAGTGGGTAGGAGTATCAAGAACATGATATGGGGTACTTTCCAGAGCCATAAAACGGTCCATCTTTTGGTGGAATTGATCACTACTCAAGTTGTGGCTGGGAAGATCAAAATCAAAGAGATTTCACTCATTCACACCCATTCATCAAGAGCCATCACCTCTCAACTATCCAACCTCACCTCCAAGTTTTACATGTCTAAATTCTTCATCACTTGAGTATGCCACATCACATGATTCTGTCCCAAATCCATATAATTCATTTTACCATCCACAAAACTCATTCCATTACCCACAAGAGTCATACCACTTTCAGGACACACAACCACAAAACAACCAATTCCATTCACAAGCCATCCCCAACAAACCATCACAACCTACTCGACCTCCTTTAGATAGACTTTCTAGGATGAAACTCATCATTAAAGAACTCAGAAAAAAGAGAGAAGAAGATAGACTTGCTAGGATAGAACTCCTCCTTGAAGAAATGATAAAGATAAACGAAGAGGAGAAAATAGCAAAAAGAGAGCTTGAAGAAAAAATGAAACAGATAGCACAATCATATTCTGAAGAACAATTCATTGAAGAGCTGAGATCACAAAGAGAGACCACTTCACTCTCTCCAGAAATAGAGGAGTTCATTCAAGGGTCAAGAACAAGGGAGGAATCATAAGAACAAGAAAAAGAGGCACCCATACCAAGTGAGATTCATATGAAGAAGGAGGAGGTTGTGAGAGTATATAAGCCTAAGGCTTCATACCCACAGAGGCTACTAGGGGTGACAAAGGATCATGCAAACTCACTCCCAAAAGATTTAATGCAACGTCATGTAGAAGAAAGGGAGAAAGTCAATTAAGTGAGTCCACACTCCAATGAAACTGAGAGTTGCATAGAGAGTGAGTTCACTGAACCACCAATTTAAGAAGCTCTTGATGAAATCGATGCTCCAACTATCCAACAATATCCAAGTTCTGAGATCAAAGATATGAAGGCAGTAGAAACAAGCACCAAAAGGAGGATTGTGACCAAAAAACAAAGGATCATATCCATGAAAAAGAGACGGTCAAAGAACAATCCAACTTCTGATCCAACAAGCAAGTTCACTCAAGCCAATCACAAAAGAAAGCTTGCTGGAAAGAGACACTCACAACAAGGGGCATTAACTGGCTCCTTTTTTCACTTGAGGTCATTCCTCTTAACAAACTGGAAGAAGAGGAAGAAATTCATGAACAAAATGTCAAGCTAATGACAGTAAAAGAGCGCTTGTTGGGAGGCAACCCAACTAGAGGTAGTTTTCTTTTCCTAGTTAAATTCAATAAAAGAGTAAAGTAGATTCTCTGTATTGCAAGGAGCTAAGTTTGGTGTTGCACACCAAAGCAATTCAAAGGGTGAATGTGTGATGCTAAGTTTAGTGTTCCACCATTAATTTCATTTAAAAACACATTGTAACCCTTCAATGACAAGTCACTGACTCCAAACAATAAGAGAAATTGCTTAACACGTGTTTAGTTTCTAGTTTATAGTTTGTTTTTCTAGTTCACAATTTGTTTTATTAATAAAAGCACATGAGGTTCTCTGCATGTATTCAATCCACTACATTAGGCAAGGAACTAAGTTTGGTGTTCACACACCAAATTAAGTTTAGAAAATCACAAACATACATGCATGCTAACCATCTCTCAAGTGCTTGGAGAACAAGCCACTTTCAATATCTTTGCAGGAAGACACTCAATTTCTTGGAAGAAATGGACACCATCATCTAAAGAGAAAGGGCACAAAAGCTAAAGATGGTGATGACAAGGAGGAAACAAGTGAACTCAAAGAGGTTGTACTGTTACTTGACTATCTTGAGCTTAAATCTGTTAATTGGAAGTGCAATTGTACCCCCGTTGAATTGTGTCCTGTTAGTTATAAGTCAATTGCTGTTTGTTTGTTTTTATGCTGTTATGGCTTGCTGGCCTAAGTACATGCCTCATTTTCATCATGCTTGAATTGTATGATGTGCCTTTGAGCTTAATAAAAGGAATTATGAGAATTTGCTGTGAAAGACAAGAGTGAAATCCAATATGCAGAATAAAGTCCTAGTGTTGTGGTGGTATTTGCTAGCTAAGTTGGTTTATCAATAAGGTACAAGACTAAGATATCTCTTGAATTATGACATTGAAGTTCATTCTATGAGGCGTAAATGAAGTAATAAGATCCTAAAAAGAGAAAAAGAAAATGAAAACGAAAGAAAAGAGCAGAAAATAAAGCTAGGCACCCATAGTTTGAATCTTGAGGCATGTGTCTGTGGTGTTTTTGTGCAAGGATCTGCTTGGATGAGTAAGTTCTTAGGAGTGCTTCATCACTTGACAACTTGGGTTAACTAACCCAGGATTGTCAACAGAAAGTCCACTATCAAGAGCAACCTTGTCACAAAATACCCAAAAAGGTGTTGGACACCAAGGTCTAAGGAATGAATGACAAACCATGTGCCTGTGGTGTATATGTGCTGAGGAAAAACTTGGGTGATTAAGTCTTTAGGGGTGTTTCAACACGTAGCACCTTGAACCAACTGGTTCGAGAGTGTTGGCTGAAAGCCTACCCTAAAGAGTTGTCTCAGCACAAAATACTTAGTTGCAGAAAGCAATAAGCTCTAAAGAAGAAAACAAAAACAGAGAAGTTATGGATCAAGAATAAGAGTCTCATTGAAAGCAATAGAGTGAGAATTCAAGAGCATATAAGAGCCTAGAAACCAGTAGGAACATGAACCTAAATTGCCATGCATGAAACTCCATGAACCAAGGATTTGAATTCTCTGAATAAGGACTTGTATCTCTTGTATTTTCATTTCATTCTTCTTATGTTCCATCACTTGCTTGAGGACAAGCAAGATTTAAGTTTGGTGTTGTGATGCCAGAGCATCTTGGCTAGTTTCACAAGCTATTTTTATTTTATTTTAGAGTAGTTTCATGCACTTCTTAGGCAATAAGTAAGTATTTGGATGAGAATTATATACATGCCTTGATTCAATCAAACATTGTTAATTTGATGCATTTTCATGAGATTTATGCCATAATTACTTGTGTGTTAAGAATAATGCAATTTCTTGTGAATTTAGCAAGGCTTTGATGCATGTGTTTGGTTGATGATAGGTGGAAAGAAGCAGAGGAAGAGCAAGGAAAGGGGAAAATGAAACGTTCTGCAAGAATCTAGTGCCAACGTTAGAGGGAACGTTGGTGAGCCAACGTTTCCTCCAACGTTTTTCAAAATAGTTTGCTTTCTGGAAATTGGAAAAAAATTAGATGCGACGCGTACGTGTGAAGCGTGGAAATTTTACAATCCACGCGTACGCGTGAGTGACGCGCACGTGTGAAAAGGCCAACGTTGGTGAGCCAACATTGAGTCCAACGGCTGCAATAAGAATTCAAAATCTAGAAGTTGGAACATTTGAGGCGACGCATACGCGTCCATGACAAGTACGCGTGGAAGCGCATTTTGGCCTTGCACGCGAACGATTAAGTGACGCATACACGCAAACGCATGGGAGACGCGCACGAGTGACTGCACGAACGTTGGTGCACTAATGTTGATTCAAACATTGTTGGCAACACCCAGAATTCTTTCTTTTAATTAAAGTTTGACCCAACGTTTTTATACAAACGTGATCACCAACATTAAGGCTAATTTCATTCCAAAATGCACCAATACATAACATGAATGTCAGTTGCCAACATCCATCATCAACGAATCACTCCTAGCTGCTTCAATCAAGGCCAAGGCCCACATCTAAGTATTTGAAGATCCAATTGAACATGAGAAGAAGATATAAATAGAAGAGTTGTTGAAGATTGCGGGAGCTCTCGGGAGGCCCTGAGGGGGGCTCTGGGAGTTCCGAACTCTAATTCCATCTGTTTTGGACTTTTTCCTTTAGCTTTATGTTCTTTCTTTACTTTTCTACACTTTTCTTTCTTTTTGTAATTGAATTGAGCTAAGAACAACTAAACCCTTCTTCATTGGGTTAGAGAGCTCTATTGTAATTCAATGGATCAATAATAGTGTTCATCTTCTTCTTCTATCTTTTCTCTTGATTTTGTTAGAAAGCTTTCGATCTTAGTTCAACTGAATAGTTGTCTTGACAGAGAAGCTATTCATAATTGGATTTTCTCTGATCCTTGAGAGAGGGATGAGGAAATCATGCTAGAAATGCTTTCTCACATTGGATTAGTGATGAGCGGATATTTTATACACTTTTTGGGGTTAATTTCATATAGTTTTGAGTATGTTCTAGTTAGTTTTTAGTCTATTTTCATTAGTTTTTAGGAAAAATTCATATTTCTGGACTTTACTATGAGTTGTGTGTTTTTCTGTAATTTCAGGTATTTTTCTGGCTGAAATTGAAGGAGCTGAGCAAAAATCTGATTCAGGCTGAGAAAGGGCTGCTGATGCTGTTAGAGTCTGACCTCCCTGCACTCAAAGTAGATTTTCTGGAGCTACAGAACTCAAAATGGCATGCTTCCAATTGCGTTGGAAAGTAGACATCCAGGGCTTTCCAGCAATATATAATAGTTCATACTTTGCACAAGGATAGACGACGTAAACTGGCGTTCAACGCCAGTTCTCTGCCCAATTCTGGCGTCCAGCGCCAGAAAAGGATCAAAAGCTGGAGTTGAACGCCCAAACTGGCACAAAAACTGGCGTTCAACTCCACAAATGGCCTCTGCACGTGAATTTCTTAAATCTCAGCCCAGCACACACCAAGTGGGCCCCAGAAGTGGATCTCTGCATCATCCATCATAGTTTACTCATTTTTTGTAAACCTAGGCTACTAGTTTAGTATTTAAACAACTTTTAGAGACTTATTTTGCATCTGATGACATTTTTAGATCTGAACTCTGTACTCTTTGACGGCATGAGTTTCTAAACTCCATTGTTGGGGGTGAGGAGCTCTGCTGTGTCTCGATGAAGTAATGCAAGTATTTCTGTTTTCCATTCAAACACGCTTGTTCCTATCTAAGATGTTCATTCGCGCTTAACTGTGATGAAGGTGATGATCCGTGACATTCATCACCTTCCTCAAACCATGAACGTGTGCCTGACAACCACCTCCGTTCTATATCTGATTGAATGAGTGTCTCTTAGATTCCTTAATCAGAATCTCCATGGTATAAGCTAGAACCGATGGCGGCATTCATGAGAATCCGGAAAGTCTAAACCTTGTCTGTGGTATTCCGAGTAGGATTCAATGATCGAATGACCTTGACGAGCTTCAAACTCGCGAGTGCTGGGCGTTAGTGACAGACGCAAAAGGATGAAGAATCCTATTCCAGTATGATCGAGAACCGACAGATGATTAGCCGTGCTGTGACAGAGCATGTGAGCATATTCTTCACTGAGAGGATGGGATGTAGCCATTGACGACGGTGACCCCCTACATACAGCTTGCCATAGGAGGACGTGCGTGGGCGAATTAGAAGACAGAGGAAAGCAGAGATTCAGAAGACAAAGCATCTCCAAAACTCCAACATATTCTCCATTACTGCATAACAAGTAACCTTTAATTTATGCTCTCTTGGTTATTCGCAATTCAACTGATAAACATATTTGACTTCCTGACTAAGATTTACAAGATAACCATAGATTGCTTCAAACTAACAATCTCCGTGGGATTCGACCCTTACTCACGTAAGGTATTACTTGGACGACCCAGTGCACTTGCTGGTTAGTGGTACGAGTTGGGAAAAGTGTGATTCACAATTCGTGCACCAAGTTTTTGGCGCCGTTGCCGGGGATTGTTCGTGTTTGGACAACTAACGGTTTTTTTTGTTGCTTAGATTAGGAAAAATTTCTCCATTTTTTTTTGTTTAGAGTATCATACTATTGTCGTGTTAAAAATTTCAGAATCCTTATTTTCTTATTAAAACCTTTTTCAAAAATAATTTTTCTATTAAATCCTGTGCCTGATGACATGTCACCATGTCATGTTTTTTCTATGCTTTTTCATTTGTTTTCAATAGGTTTTATGCACTTTCTTGAGCCATAAGCAAGCCAATTGGGTAGACTTTCATGTTTCCTTTGATTTAATCAACCATGTATGAATTAATGCAATTTTATGAGGTTTTATGATATAATTATCACATATTATGAAAGAATGAATATTTCATGATTTTGAGCATAGCTTTGATGTGTTTGGTTGATTAATGATAGGTAAAGAAGGCTTGGAGAAAGGTTGAAGCAAGAAGGAATGGCTAGGAGGAAGAGAGGACAAAAAGTTTGAGCAAAAGTTTGCCTCAAACTTTAGCTCAAACTTTTGGATTAATTGAAAACAAACCAGGGAGCAAAAAGCTGGAGCAAAAGTTTGCCTCAAACTTTTGGGCAAACTTTTGGCATCACAAATCAACACCCTGGAGAGCAAAAGTTTGCGCCAACGTTTGCCTCAAACTTTTTGGCAAACGTTGGCGCCACACCAACACACCCAAGGGAGAAAAAGCTTGCGCCAACGTTTGCCTCAAGCTTTTTGGCAAACATTGGCGCCACAAGGCATACAAGGGGTATACTTCCAACAAGAATAACTTGAGCTACAGAGCTCCAAATGAGGTGATTCAAAAAGCAATGGAAAGTAGGAATCAAGGGCTTTCCAGGCATATATGGCACTGCATGGTGGACACTAAAATTGAGGAAGAAAACTACCCCGCAATGAGCATAAACGAACATGGTGGCAACTTGATGCTACGATTTAAGGAAATTGCACGATCGGCAAAAATTCCTTCCGGCAAGTGCACCGGTTATCGTCAAGTAAAAACTCACAATAGAGTGAGGTCGAATCCCACAAGGATTGGTTGAGTGAGCAATTCGGATTAGAAGTGTGTTCTAGTTGAGCGGAATCAAGATTTAGATGAGAATTGCGGAATGTAAAATTGCATGAATTAAAGAGCGAGAAGCTAAATTGCTGAAATTAAAAAGGGATCGGGGTGATTGCATGAATTTAATTGCAGAATGTAAAGAGAAGTGATAGGTCAGAAATGGGGAATTCATTGGGTTTCAGGAGATATTGAGATCTCCGAATCAAACATTTTTTTATCCCTTCCTCAACCAATGCATTCATTGAATTTTGCTTGGCAATCTTATATGATTGGATCCCAATCCCTTGGCTCACCAATTCTCTCTAAAAACAAACAAATTCCCAATCCCTTGGTTTAAATGTTCATAAGAAGAGATGATGCTCGATCACTGATTATACCACACAGTTTCATGAACCACAATTTGGTAGGATTACATGTCACAATATCCATCCAAACCCCAATCCAATTCACTGTGAGAAAGCTTCTCTAGCATGAATCCTCCATTCCTTTCCCAAGGTTCCGAAGGATTCCAATTATGGATAGTTTCTTTCCCAAGACAACTAACCAATGGAATTAGATCGAGAAGCTTTCTAACAAAATTCAAGAGAAAAGATTGAAGAAGAAGATAAAAACTATTATTGATTCATTGAATTACAATAGAGCTCCCTAACCCAATGAAAGGGGGTTTAGTGAGTCATAGCTCTGAATTCAATTACAAAAAGTATGAAAACTAGAAAAAGTGATCCCCCAAATTCCCCCTTGTGCCAACCAACTTAAATTCTATCCTATTTATACACTTTCTAAATTGAGCTTCTGTTGTGTTTCTTGGGCTTTGAGGCCTTTCCCTGATTTCCTTTTGCTTTGGGTTTATGATCCATAATCCTGATGAGGCTGCTGATCCAATTCTGTAACATTCATTGAGCCAACTTAGTGATAATCAAGTAATGACACATGACTCAACAATTTGAAATTCCAGACTCATCAATTCTTCAGGCCCAATCCCATAAACCATGATATTCAATTGGGTTTCATACCAGAGTACGTTTAAGTTAATGTTTGTGCTCAAATGCTAACTTAAACTGCAATATCTTTGGCCCAGAAACCTTTTCCATTAGTGGCGTTTAAGTTGCAGTTTAAGCTTAAACTGCAACTTAAACGTTGGAAACTCCTGGAGGTGGTATAATTCAAGCACGATTAAGCTTCAGTTTAAGGTTAAACTGAAGCTTAAACGTGGAAATGGAAGAAGGCAAGTCTGGAGTGTGGAGTTGTCGAACACGTTTAAGCTTCAGTTTAAGGTTAAACTGAAGCTTAAACGTGGAAATGGAAGAAGGCAAGTCTGGAGTGTGGATTGTCGAACACGTTTAAGCTTCAGTTTAAGGTTAAACTGAAGCTTAAACGTGGAAATGAAGAAAGCACCCCTGGAGGAGAATGGTCGAACACGTTTAAGCTCCAGTTTAAGCTTAAACTGGAGCTTAAACGTGAAAATGGCTCCCTGGTGCATTTCTCATTTCTGGCGTTTAACTTCCAGTTTAAGGTTAAACTGGAGGTTAAACGCCACTTTCAGCTTTTCCTCAGCCTTCATGATTTTGGCGTTTAAGCTCCAGTTTAAGCTTAAACTGGAGCTTAAACGCCACTGATAGTTCCCAGCATTATATGGCTTGGTAGTTTGAGTTCCAGTTTAAGCTTAAACTGGAACTTAAACTCCATATGTGATATTCAAGCTTCCTTTATTGATTTTGTTGCTTCCTTGCCTAGCCTCTTCTTCCCTGAAATCATCCAAACAACTACATCAAAGTCTTGCAAAATTTCATGAGAAATCTTCCATTCATAGCATTCAAGTAATATAACTAAAAACTCATGGAATTTGCATCAAAATCATACTGTTTGGATGGTTCATTGCTTTGTTATTCATTTAACCATTCTTGGTTACTTTAAGCTCAAGAAAATGCATAAAACAACTAAAACTAACAGAAAAATGCTAGTGAAACTAGCCTAAGATGCCTTGGCATCAGCAACCTGCAGTGAGGCCAACTGACCTCTGCATCTTCGACGGTGTATAACTCGAGCTGTAGAGATCCAAATGATGTGCTCCCAACGGCATTGGAAAGTAGACATTCAGGGCTTTCCAACAATATATAATAGTATGGGGTGGACAATATGTTTGAGCCTCCAGAACCGGCGTTTTCTACCACGTTTGAGGCAAACTTTACCTCAAACGCTGCACACCAAGGCCAGCGACCTTGTCCTCTTCAAATGAGCATAACTTGAGTTGTAGATGTCCAATTGAGGTGATTCCAATTGGGTTAGAAAGCTGACATTCAGAGCTTTCCAACCATATATAATAGTTTATAGTGGGCATAAAATTGGCAACGTTGACAAGAGGACAAAGTAGCGCCACATATATGTACTAGGGGGCCAACGTTGGAGCAAAAGTTTGACCCCAAACTTTTGCCCCAACGTTGGTATCAGCAAGAATGGGGCAGCTGATGTGAAAAGTTGGAGTAAAAGTTTGCCTCAAACTTTTACTCAAACTTTTAAGATTCACAACCCAGTTCACATTGGTTCTCTCTCTAACTCCAAGAGCAATCAACCAAGGCCTCTATCAACCCAATTTCATCAAGAGCAAGGCCCAATTGACACCACTCAAAGGCACAAGAGATAGTTAGAATAGAAATTTCATTTTAATTGTAATTTGTTTTGAATTTCATTTTCATTTTGTAAAAATGCCTATATAAGGCATCATTCTCATTTTAGAAAGTAAGCCCGAATAGAGAGAATAGGAGGCGAGCTCCACTAGGGAGCATTAGGAATACAGAGCTCTCTCTCTTTAGTTTTTCTTTTGTTTTAAATCTTGGGTTGAGAATTGAAGAAATTCTGTTTCAATCTCACCTTGAGAATTCTCTCTGTTTTCTTCTTCTGCAAACTTTCAAGTGAATTGAGATTTGAATCAAAGTTCGTTTCATCGCTTTCATCTTTAATTTTCCTGCATCTTGTTTGCTAACGGATCAAGGAAGGAATTGAGATCTAGACTTGTTTTCTAGTCTCATTGATTTCCTGAGATCTTCAACCTCTCATTTAGATTTTGCAATTGAGCTGCATTTCATTTTCTGTTCGATTCCTCAATTCAATTTACATTAAACCTGCTGCATCTTTTACTTCTCTGTTTGATTGTTATTTACACTTCCGTGTTTGATTTCATGAATCCCAATACCCAATTTCCTTTATTCTTCTTGCAATTTAACTTTTCAGTTACTTGATCTACTGCTTCCTTTTAATTTCTAGCACCTACTCCCCTTTAATTTCATGCAATTTACATTTCTTGCAATTTAAGATTCTTGCAATTTACATTTCTTGCCCCTTAAGTTACTTGCTAATTTACATTCTGCAACTTTAAATTCATTGTCCTTTACTTCCTGTTGGTTACAATTTCACCCAATCTCACTTAAATGATAGCTTGACTAAACTAATCACCCACTAAAGTTGCTTGATCCATCAATCCCTGTGGGATCGACCTCACTCCCGTGAGTTTTATTACTTGATGCGACCCGGTGCACTTGCCGGTGTGATTTGTGTGTTTTGGAAATTAGTTTTTCCGCAAAAACACCATCAGTGCCTAACTTTAAGTTTGGTGTTTTCTTGTTGATTTTTCTGTGTTTTTCGAAAATTTATTTTGGTTTTTTAAAAATTTTAAGTTTGGTGTTCCTTGGTGTTTTCCCCCCCCCCCCCAAAATTTTCGAAAATAAGGAACCTCAGATCTAAAAATTTTAAATCCTGTGTTATCTTATTGTTTTTCTCTCTCCTTTAAAAAATTCATATTTTTATTTCAAAATTTAAAACCTTTTTCAAAAATCATCATATCTTTTTCAAAATCTCCTAACCACTCTCTTTCTCCTCACTTTTTCGAAAATCTTTTACTCATTTTTATTTATTTTATTTTGATTTATTTTATTTTCGAAATAAATAAATAAAAATATTTTTTCTATTTTACATCATCTCCCTTTCTCCATCATGGACCTAAGCGGAAATGAACAGTCCAAGAGAACTCTGGGGTCATATTCTAACCCCTCTACTGCTTCATATGGGAGTAGTATCTGCATACCCTCCATTGGAGTCAGTAGCTTTGAGTTGAATCCTCAGCTCATTATCATGGTGCAGCAAAGTTGCCAGTATTCCGGTCTTCCACAGGAAGAACCTACAGAGTTTCTGGCACAGTTTTTACAAATTGCTGACACAGTACATGATAAAGAAATAGATCAGGATGTCTACAGACTATTACTGTTTCCATTTGCTGTAAAAGATCAAGCTAAGAGGTGGTTGAATAACCAACCTAAGGCCAGCATAAGGACATGGAAACAGCTGACAGAAAAATTCCTGAATCAATATTTCCCTCCAAAAAGGATGACACAGCTAAGGCTGGACATCCAAGGCTTTAAACAAGGAGATAATGAATCTCTTTATGATGCCTGGGAGAGATACAGAGAGATGCTACGAAAATGCCCCTCTGAAATGTTTTCAGAGTGGGTTCAGTTAGACATCTTCTACTATGGGCTTGCAGAAGGAGCTCAGATGTATCTAGATTACTCAGCTGGTGGATCTATCCACATGAGAAAGACAATTGAAGAGGCTCAAGAGCTCATTGATACAGTTGCCAGGAATCAGCATCTGTACCTAAGCAGCAACCCTTCCATGAATGAAGAGGTTAAAACAGTAACTGCTGAACTCAGTCCTGTAAAACAAGCTGCTGAATTCAATCAGCAATTGGACTTTCTAACAAAGCAGCTAGCCGAATTTAAAGACAGGTTACAAGAGACAAGGATGGCTAATATACATATGGACGAACAGTTTAAGCAAACAAAGCAGCAGCTGTCAAGGCAAATAGCAGAAGAATGCCAAGCAGTTCAACTAAGAAGTGGGAAAACATTAAATACCCCACCTCAAGGCAGCAAAAAGCTAAGAAATGAGCAAACCACCCAAAATTCACCTGAGGACAGTAAGAGCCCAGGGAAAAATAATTCTGGCGCTAAAATACCAGAAAATTGGTGGAAGGCTGGCGCTGATCGCCCAGACCATGGCCAAAACTGGCGTTCAACGCCAGAAACAAAGCAGGACTGGCGTTCAACGCCAGAAATGGGCAAGGGTCTAGCGTTGAACGCCCAAAATGGGCAGGATCTGGCGCTGAACGCCCAAAATGGGCACAATTCTAGCGTTCAAACGCCAGGAACAGACAAGGAGTTGGCTTCTCACGTCACTCTAGCTTCGAACTCTGGCACTCAATTGCCAGTGAGGGATCAGACACACACAAGTGCTGATGACAACCCCTCTAAAAAGGCTTCTTCAACCACTTCTGTAGCCAATAAACCTACAGCAACTAAGGTTGAAGAATATAAAGCCAAGATACCTTATCCTCAAAAACTCCGGAAAGAGGAGCAGGATAAGCAATTTGCTCGCTTTGCAGATTATCTCAGGACTCTTGAAATAAAGATTCCATTTGCAGAGGCACTTGAGCAAATACCTTCTTATGCCAAGTTCATGAAAGAGATCTTGAGTCATAAGAAGGATTGGAGAGAAACAGAAAGAGTTCTCCTCACTGAAGAATGCAGTGCAGTCATTCTGAAAAGCTTTCCTGAAAAGCTTAAAGACCCCGGGAGCTTTCTGATACCATGTATATTGGAAGATAATTGTACCAAGACAGCTTTATGCGATCTTGGGGCAAGCATCAATCTAATACCTGCATCCACTATCAGAAAGTTTGGTTTAACTGAAGAAGTTAAACCAACCCGGATATGTCTTCAACTTGCTGATAGATCCACTAAATACCCATCAGGCGTGATTGAAGACATGATTGTCAGGGTTGGGCCATTCGCCTTTCCCACTGACTTTGTTGTGCTGGAAATGGAGGAGCACAAGAGTGCTACTCTCATTCTAGGAAGACCCTTCCTAGCAACTAGACGATCCCTTATTGACGTCCAACAGGGGGAAATAACCCTGAGAGTCAATGATGATGAGTTCAAGTTGAACGCTGTCAAAGCCATGCAGCATCCAGACACATCAAAAGACTGCATGAAAGTTGATCTTATTGACTCTTTGGTAGAAGAGATCAACATGGCTGAGAGTCTTGAATCAGAGTTGGAAAACATCTTTAAAGATGTTCAGCCTGATTTAGAAGATTCAGAGGACATGAAAGAGTCTATGAAATTTCTTCTGGAAGAGGAGAAACCTCCTAAACCAGAGCTCAAGCCATTACCACCATCCTTGAAATATGTATTTCTGGGAGAAGGTGACACTTTTCCAGTGATCATAAGCTCTGCTTTAAATTCACAGGAAGAGGAAGCACTTATTCAAGTGCTAAGGACACACAAGACAGCTCTTGGGTGGTCCATAGGTGACCTTAAGGGCATAAGCCCTGCTAGATGCATGCACAAAATTCTATTGGAGGATAATGCCAAACCAATGGTTCAACCACAGAGGCGGCTAAATCCAGCCATGAAGGAAGTGGTGCAGAAAGAGGTCACCAAATTACTGGAGGCTGGGATTATTTATCCTATTTCTGATAGCCCCTGGGTGAGCCCTGTTCAAGTCGTCCCAAAAAAGGGAGGCATGACAGTGATTCATAATGAAAAAAATGAACTGGTTCCTACAAGAACAGTTACAGGGTGGCGCATGTGTATTGACTACAGAAGGCTCAATACAGCCACCAGAAAGGATCATTTTCCTTTACCATTCATAGACCAGATGCTAGAAAGACTAGCAGGTCATGATTATTACTGCTTTTTGGAGGGCTACTCAGGCTATAACCAGATTGCAGTAGATCCCCAGGATCAAGAGAAAACAGCATTCACATGTCCATCTGGAGTGTTTGCTTATAGAAGGATGCCATTTGGGCTATGTAATGCGCCTGCAACCTTCCAGAGATGCATGCTCTCTATTTTCTCTGATATGGTGGAAAAATTTCTAGAAGTCTTTATGGATGACTTCTCAGTATATGGAGACTCATTCAGCTCCTGTCTTGATCACCTGAAACTTGTTCTGAAAAGATGCCAAGAGACCAACCTAGTTTTAAACTGGGAAAAATGTCACTTCATGGTGACTGAGGGGATTGTCCTTGGGCATAAAATCTCAAACAAGGGAATAGAGGTAGATCAAGCAAAAATAGAGGTAATTGAAAAATTACCACCACCTGCCAATGTTAAGGCAATCAGAAGCTTTCTGGGGCATGCAGGATTCTATAGGAGGTTTATAAAGGATTTTTCAAAAATCGTAAAACCTCTGAGCAATCTGCTAGCTGCTGACACGCCATTTGTGTTTGACACAGAGTGCCTGCAGGCGTTTGAAATGCTGAAAGCTAAGCTGGTTACAACACCAGTCATTTCTGCACCAGACTGGACATTACCATTTGAGCTAATGTGTGATGCCAGTGATCATGCCATTGGTGCAGTATTGGGACAGAGGCATGACAAGCTTCTGCATGTCATTTATTATGCCAGTCGCGTTCTAAATGATGCCCAGAAAAATTACACAACCACAGAAAAAGAATTACTTGCAGTGGTTTACGCCATTGACAAGTTCAGATCATACTTAGTAGGATCAAAAGTGATTGTGTACACTGACCATGCTGCTCTTAAATATCTACTCACAAAGCAGGATTCAAAACCCAGGCTCATCAGATGGGTATTGCTTCTGCAAGAGTTTGATATAGAAATAAGAGACAGAAAAGGGACAGAGAACCAAGTGGCTGATCATCTGTCCCGGATAGAGCCAGTGGAAGGGACGTCCCTCCCCTTTCTTGAGATCTCTGAGACGTTTCCTGATGAGCATTTATTTGCCATTTAGGAAGCACCATGGTTTGCCGATATTGCAAACTATAAAGCTGCAAGGTTCATACCCAAGGAATACAACAGGATACAAAAGAAGAAATTAATTACTGATGCAAAGTACTACTTGTGGGATGAACCTTATCTCTTTAAGAGATGTGCAAACGGAATTATCCGTAGGTGTGTGACTAGAGAAGAAGCACAAAGGATCCTGTGGCATTGCCACGGATCTCAATATGGAGACCATTTCGGAGGTGAGCGAACAGCCACCAAGGTCCTCCAATGTGGCTTCTATTGGCCCACACTCTATAAAGATTCCCGAGAGTTTGTACGTAACTGTGACAGTTTCCAAAGAGCTGGTAATCTGCCTCATGGTTACGCCATGCCTCAACAGGGAATCTTGAAAATTGAGTTGTTTGACGTATGGGGAATTGACTTCATGGGACCTTTCCAACCGTCATACTCAAACACTTATATTCTGGTAGTAGTTGACTATGTATCAAAATGGGTTGAGGCCATTGCCACACCCACCAATGATACTAAAACAGTGCTAAAGTTCCTCCAGAAACATATCTTTAGCAGGTTTGGTGTCCCTAGAGTACTAATCAGTGATGGGGGCACTGATGTGCGGAAAACGATCCGACACAAAACTCACCGGCAAGTGCACCGGGTCGCATCAAGTAATAAAACTCACGGGAGTGAGGTCGATCCCACAGGGATTGATGGATCAAGCAACTTTAGTGGATGATTAGTTTAGTCAAGCTAACATTGAAGTGAGATTGGGTGAAACTTAAAGCAACAGAATATAAATAACAAGGAATTATAAAGTGCAGAAAGTAAATTGCATTGAAACTTAAATTGCAAGAAAAGTAAATTGGAAAAATCTTAAATGACAAGAAAAGTAAATTGCATCAAATGTAAAGGGAATTGGGTGCAGAGAAATTAAAGAAAGCAAACAAGGAAGTGTAAATAGCAATCAAACAGAGAAGTAAAAGATGTAGCAGTTTCAACAGATTTGGAAAATCACTTGAAAAATCAAAACAGAAAGCAACTTGGCTCAATTGCAAAATCTGAATGAGAGGTTGAAGATCTCAGGGGTTGGATGAGACTAGAGACCAAGTCTAGATCTCAATTCCTTCCTTGATCCAACAGAGAATAATTGCAGAAGAAAATAGAGAGGAAAGCAGTAAAGAGAGTTTTGATTCAAATCACAATTCCTTCAAATTATGCAGCAAGTAAACAGAGAGAAATCTCAGAGGGAGAATGAAACAGAACACCTTCAATTCTCCACCCAAGACTTAAAAACAAAGAAAAGAAAACTAAAGAGAGAGAGCTATGTATTCCTAATGCTCCCTAGTGGAGCTCCCCCCCCCCCCCAAATAAAATGAAACAGATACCTATTTATAGGCATTTTTATAAAATAAAAATGAAATTCAAAACAAATTACAATTAAAATGAAATTTCTATTCTAACTATATCTTGTGCCTTTGAGTGGTGTCAATTGGGCCCTTACTCTTGATGGAATTGGGTTGATAGAGGCCTTGGTTGATTGCTCTTGGAGTTGGAGAGAGAACCAATGTGAACCGGGTTGTGAATCTTAAAAGTTTGAGTAAAAGTTTGAGTAAAAGTTTGAGGCAAACTTTTACTCAAACTTTTTATACCAGCTGCCCTTATTTGCTACTACCAACGTTTGGGCTAAAGTTTGAGGTCAAACTTTTAGCCAAACGTTGGGCCTTCTTGCATGCATGTTGGGGTACTACTTTGTCTGCTTGTCAACGTTGCAAATTTCATGCCCACTATAGACTATTATATATGGTTAGAAAGCTCTGAATGTCAGCTTTCTAACCCAATTAGAATCACCTCAATTGGACATCTACAACTCAGGTTATGCTCATTTGAAGAGGACAAGGTCGCTGGCCTTGGTGTGCAGCGTTTGAGGTAAAGTTTGCCTCAAACGTGGTCGAAAACGCCAGTTCTGGAGGCTCAAACATATTGTCCACCCCATACTATTATACATTGTTGGAAAGCCCTGAATGTCTACTTAACAATGCCTTTCGAAGCGCATCAATTGGAGCTCCACAGCTCGAGTTATACTCCGTCGAAGGTGCAGAGGTCAGTTGGCCTTACTGCAGGTTGCCACCATGTTCGTTTATGCACATTGCGGGGCAGTTTTCTTCCTCAATTTTAGTGTCCACCATGCAGTGCCATATATGCTTGGAAAGCTCTTGATTCCTACTTTCCATTGCTTTTGGAATCACCTCATTTGGAGCTCTGTAGCTCAAGTTATTCTTGTTGGAAGTATACCCCTTCAGGCTGTGAGGTGTGTGGCGCCAACGTTTGCCAAAAAGCTTGAGGCAAACGTTGGCGCAAGCTTTTGCTCCCTCCAGGGTGTAGTCAAGCTCCTCCAAAAGTTTGAGCTAAAGTTTGAGGCAAACTTTAGCTCAAGCTTTTTTGTCCTCTTTTGCTCTTTGTTTTGAGCCACGCTTTTCTTCCTTTGGGCCACGCTTCTCTTACTTGATTTGGTCATGGGTCACGCTTTTAGAAGCGTGGCCTAAGCCTCCAAAGTGTGCTCCAACTTCAAAGTGTGCCCAAAATTCCTCTTTTCTTCTTTTTAGCTTATTTTGTGCCCTTTTTGCTTCTTTTTCTTCTTATTTCCTACAAAGTTTATCAAATCAAAAGATCAAAGAAATATACCATTTAAGCACCAAAGAATGCAATATTTAAGCACTAATCATAAATTTCTTGTATGAAAAAGCATAGAAAAACATGACATGATGACATGTCATCAGGAACTCACTTCTGCAATAAACAGCTTTACTCTGCCATGGTTCGGTATGGAATTTGCCACAAGGTGGCCACTCCATATCATCCACAAACCAATGGGCAAGCTGAAGTCTCTAACAGAGAATTAAAGAGAATCCTGGAACGGACAGTAAATACCCATAGAAAGGATTGGGCACGGAGCTTGGATGATGCTCTGTGGGCTTACAGGACAGCATTCAAGACCCCTATAGGGACCTCTCCATACCAACTCGTGTATGGTAAGGCATGTCACCTGCCCGTGGAACTGGAACATAAGGCCTACTGGGCAACCAGATTCCTAAACTTTGATGCCAAATTAGCAGGAGAAAAATGATTGCTCCAGCTAAATGAGCTAGAGGAATTCAGATTCACAGCTTTCGAAAATGCCAAGCTTTATAAAGAAAAATAAAAAAAATGGCATGACAGAAAGCTGTCATCTAGAATCTTTGAACCAGGACAGAAGGTCCTGTTGTTTAACTCTAGACTCAGGCTATTCCCCGGGAAACTGAAATCCCGGTGGAGGGGACCATACGTGATTACAAGTGTATCACCATATGGTTATGTGGAGCTTCAAGATATTGATTCTGATAAGAAGTTCATTGTCAATGGACAGAGAATCAAGCACTATCTTGAAGGCAACATTGAGCAAGAATGCCCAAGGCTGAAGCTAGATTAAAAGCTCAGTAAGGTCCAGCTAAAGACAATAAAGAAGCGCTTGCTGGGAGGCAACCCAGCCATGGGGCAACAATCCTCTAAGCATTTTGCCCTATTTCTTTTATTTGTTATTTTTATTTATATAAAGTTCACTGACACTAAGGTGAGGAATCATTTACAGAAGACCTCGGCACACAAAACAGAGAAAAAGAGCTCACTGGCAAGAAAACGCCAGTAAAAGTGTATTTTGGGCGTTCAACGCCCAAAATGGGCATCCGCTGGGCGTTAAACGCCAGTAATGGTAGCAATCTGGGCGTTCAACACCAGAAACGGGCACCCACTGGGCGTTGAACGCCAGTAATGGCAGCAGCTGGGCGTCGAACGCCCAGGAGAGCAGTATTTGGGCGCTGAACGCCCAAAACAGGCAGTGTTTGGGCGTTCAAACGCCAGGATAGCAAGGAGGAGCCAAATTCATTTTTCCACATGTATTTCCATTCTAATTTCAAATTTTATGTTTTAATGCATGATGTTTACATGAACATGTTAAGAACCCTGATTTCTAAAATCCTTAATTTCTAAAAATCCCTCTTTCCAAATTCAATCCAACTCTTTTCAAATCTTTTCTGAAAACAAATCTATCTTTTTCACTCTAAAATCTTTTCAACTAATCCATATCTTTTTCAAATCTCCATATTACCTTTTACAAAATTCAGATTTATCTTTTTCAAAAATCTATCATATCTCTTCAAAATTAAACTATATCTTCTATCTTATCTTTTTCAACTCAATCTTTTTATCTTATCTTTTCCAATTTTTCGAAAACCCACCCCCTTATCCCTTTAAATTTGGGTTCGGCCTCCCTCCTCCTCCATCAACAATTGCACCTAGCTCTCCTTCTATCCCTCTCCTTTCTTTTCTTTTGCTTGAGGACAAGCAAACCTCTAAGTTTGGTGTGTTTATCCGAGATCACTAAGATCATGGCTCCTAAAGGAAAACAACCCACTCCAAGAGGCAAGAAAGAGAGCGTTCCAAAACCACTTTGGAATCAAGGGAAGTTCTTATCTAAAGAACATTCAGACCATTATCTTAAAATAATGGGTCTGAGATCAGTGATCCCGGAAGTTAGATTCGATCTGAAAGAAGATGAATATCTGGAGATCCAGGAGCAAATTCGAATCAGGAACTGGGAAGTCCTAGCTAATCCTGAAACGAAAGTGGAAAGGAACATGGTCCAGGATTTCTATGCTAATATGTGGCAAACTGACAAGCAGAAACTATCTGGAACTGCCTTCTATGACTATCGGACCGTGGTCAGAGGAAAGATTGTTCATACCCACCCTGACAGAATCAGGGAGATCTTAAAGCTACCTTAGCTAAAGGATGATCCAGACTCCTTCAACAGGAGGATGACGAGAGCAGACTTTGACCTGGATAAGATTCTAGAGGACATATGTATCCTTGGAGCCAGGTGGACCACCAACACAAAGGGTGTCCCAATTCAACTCAAGAGAGAGGATCTCAAACCAGTCGCCAGAGGATGGCTAGACTTCATTGGGCATTCTCTGTTGCCTACTAGCAACCGTTCTGAAGTCACAGTTAAAAGAGCAGTGATGATCCATTGCATCATGATAGGAAAGGAAGTGGAGGTTCATCAACTGATTTCAGCTAAACTCTACAAAATTGCTAACAAAAATTCTAAAGAGGCCAAGTTGGCTTATCCAAGCATGATTTCTCTACTCTGCAAGGACGCTGGAGTAAGAATGGGAATAACTGAGTATATCTCAATTGAGAAGCCAATCACCAAAGCATCAATGGAAAAACAACAAGCACAGGATGATCCCATCAAGAAGAGAGCACAGGAATTCCTCCCAGAGATCCCTCAATCTGAATACTGGGAGTATCTTGAGACGTCTGTTACTAAGATACGGGAAGCTATGGAGCAAATAATAAAAGAATAGAAGGAACACAGTCAAATGCTGACCTATATGTTTAAAGAACAAGAGGAGCAAGGGCGTGACTTAAGAGAATTGAAGCGCCAAAAGTCTTCTCTTGCAGGACCAAGCACCCCAAGAATCAGAGGAACCCTCGTTCCCCCAGAATAAAGGTTGTTAATTTCCAATTCCTGCCTTAACTCTGTGACAGTGTCCTTATAGAAGTTTACCTTAGGAGTCATATAGTAGTAATTAGTATCTATTTTGATTTTATCTCCAATTAAGCTATAGTTTATTTTTCTCATCATCAGCAAACATGAATAAAGTAGTAGATCTTTTGAATAAGAGGCAATAAAATTTCGAGTTTTAATAAGAGAAATTCTAATTAGTTAAATGTGGTGGCAATGCTTTCTGTCTTCTAAATGAATGCTTGAACAGTGCATATGTCTTTTGAATTTGTTGTTTAAGACTGTTAAATATGTTGGCTCTTGAAAGAATGATGAACATGAGACATGTTATTGATAATCTGAAAAAGCATAAAAATGATTCTTGAAGCAAGAAAAAGCAGCAAAGAACAAAGCTTGCGAAAAAAAAAAGAAAAAGCAAGCAGAAAAAGCCAAAAGCTCTTAAAACCAAAAGGCAAGGGCAAATAAAAAGGATCCCAAGGCTTTGAGGATCAGTGGATAGGAGGGCCTAAAGGAATAAAATCCTGGTCTAAGCGGCTAAACCAAGCTGTCCCTAACCATGTGCTTGTGGCGTGAAGGTATCAAGTGAAAACTTGAGACTGAGCGGTTAAAGTCATGGTCCAAGGCAAAAAGAAGAGTGTGCTTAAGAACTCTGGACACCTCTAATTGGGGACTTTAGTAAAGCTGAGTCACAATCTAAAAGGTTCACCCAATTATGTGTCTGTGGCATTTATGTATCCTGTGGTAATACTGGAAAACAAAGTGCTTAGGGCCACGGCCAAGACTCATAAAATAGCTGTGTTCAAGAATCATCATACTGAAATAGGAGAATCAATAACACTATCTGAATTCTAAGTTCCTATAGATGCCAATCACTCTGAGCTTCAATGGATAAAGTGAGATGCCAAAACTGTTCAGAAGCAAAAAGCTACTAGTCCCGCTCATCTAATTAGAATCTGAGCTTCACTCAAAAAGTCTGAGATATTATTGCTTCTCAACCTATTAGTCTTCTATTTTATTTGTCTAGTTGCTGGAGGACAAGCAACAGTTTAAGTTTGGTGTTGTGATGAGCGGATATTTTATACGCTTTTTGGGGTTAATTTCATATAGTTTTGAGTATGTTCTAGTTAGTTTTTAGTCTATTTTCATTAGTTTTTAGGAAAAATTCATATTTCTAGACTTTACTATGAGTTGTGTGTTTTTCTGTAATTTCAGGTATTTTTCTGGCTGAAATTGAAGGAGCTGAGCAAAAATCTGATTCAGGCTGAGAAAGGGCTGCTGATGCTGTTAGAGTCTGACCTCCCTGCACTCAAAGTGGATTTTCTGGAGCTACAGAACTCGAAATGGCATGCTTCCAATTGCGTTGGAAAGTAGACATCCAGGGCTTTCCATAAATATATAATAATCCATACTTTGCACAAGGATAGATGACGTAAATTGGCGTTCAACGCCAGTTCTCTGCCCAATTCTGGCGTCCAGCACCAGAAAAGGATCAAAAGCTGGAGTTGAACGCCCAAACTGGCACAAAAACTGGCGTTCAACTCCACAAATGGCCTCTGCACGTGAATTGCTTAAATCTCAGCCCAGCACACACCAAGTGGGCCCCAGAAGTGGATCTCTGCATCATCCATCATAGTTTACTCATTTTTTGTAAACCTAGGCTACTAGTTTAGTATTTAAACAACTTTTAGAGACTTATTTTGCATCTGATGACATTTTTAGATCTGAACTCTGTACTCTTTGACGGCATGAGTTTCTAAACTCCATTGTTGGGGGTGAGGAGCTCTGCTGTGTCTCGATGAAGTAATGCAAGTATTTCTGTTTTCCATTCAAACACGCTTGTTCCTATCTAAGATGTTCATTCGCGCTTAACTGTGATGAAGGTGATGATCCGTGACATTCATCACCTTCCTCAAACCATGAACGTGTATCTGACAACCACCTCTGTTCTATATCTGATTGAATGAGTGTCTCTTAGATTCCTTAATCAGAATCTCCGTGGTATAAGCTAGAACCGATGGCGGCATTCATGAGAATCCGGAAAGTCTAAACCTTGTCTATGGTATTCCGAGTAGGATTCAATGATCGAATGACCTTGACGAGCTTCAAACTCGCGAGTGCTGGGCGTTAGTGACAGACACAAAAGGATGAAGAATCCTATTCCAGTATGATCGAGAACCGATAGATGATTAGCCGTGCTGTGACAGAGCATGTGAGCATATTCTTCACTGAGAGGATGGGATGTAGCCATTGACGACGGTGACCCCCTACATACAGCTTGCCATAGGAGGACGTGCGTGCGCGAATTAGAAGACATAGGAAAGCAGAGATTCAGAAGACAAAGCATCTCCAAAACTCCAACATATTCTCCATTACTGCATAACAAGTAACCTTTAATTTATGCTCTCTTGGTTATTCGCAATTCAACTGATAAACATATTTGACTTCCTCACTAAGATTTACAAGATAACCATAGATTGCTTCAAACCAACAATCTCCGTGGGATTCGACCCTTACTCACGTAAGGTATTACTTGGACGACCCAGTGCACTTGCTGGTTAGTGGTACGAGTTGGGAAAAGTGTGATTCACAATTCGTGCACCAATTAGATTGGGGGTTGGATGGATATCGGGACATGTAATCCTTCCAATACTTTGATCTATAAATTTGTGTGATATAATCAGTGACCAAACTTCATCTCTTCCCATTAGCAATTAAATCAAGACATTGGGTAATTGTTCAAGCTTAGAGAGATTGGTGAGCCAAGACATTGGGATCCAATCACCTAAGATTGCCAAGCAAAGTCAATGAATGCATTGATTGAGGAAGAGATGAAAATGATTTGACCTGGAGAATTCAATATCTCCTAAAACCCAATGAATCCCCTCATTCTGATCTTACCCATTCTTTTACATTCTGCTATTTAATTTGATGCTCAATCCCCATTCCCATTTAATTTCTTGCAATTTAAGTTTCGACACTTTAATTTCCTGAATTCTACTTTCTGCTCTCTAGTTTCTGCAATTTAAATTCTGTCATTTATATTTCTTGCTCTTTAAGTTTCCCATGAATTTACATTTTGCAATAATTCAATTCTGATTCAGTTCAACTAGAACACTCCTTCAATTAAAATTGCTCAACCAATCAATCCCTGTGGGATTTGACCTCACTCTATTGTGAGTTTTTACTTGACAATAATCTGGTGCACTTGCCGGTGGAAATTTGTTGAGAGACAAGTTTTCGTGTATCACTAGGCATTGAACGCCCTACCATGCTGCCATTCTAGCGCTGAACGCCAGTGAGCAACTCCTCATTGGGTGTTCAATGCCCACCGACCCAGGAAAGCTGGCGTTGAATGCCAGCAAGGACATCCATGCTGGGCGTTCAATGCCTAGAACGCTAGAGGGACTGGCGTTCAGGGTGGACAGCAAGGGCGTTCAACACCAAATAAGTTGACAGAGCTTGCGTTGAACGCGAGTGAAATCAAACCCCTTGAGAGCTTAAAGCCCACTCAAGAACCCTCTATCTCAGAGCCAAAGGAAATCATAAAGACCAGTGAGGTTCCTTTGAATGCACTTCTGCAGTGTATAAGTTTTGATGACTACTCATCCTCAGGTGAGGATGAAGACACTAAGGAAGAGCAAGTTGCTCGGTACCTAGGAGCTCTCATGAAGCTGAATACCAAACTGTTTGGTACAAAGCCTTTGGAGGAAGAACCTTCATTGCTTTCCAAAGACCTTAATGCTTTGGTTCAGCAGAAGCTACCTCAGAAGCCTCCAGATCCTGGACGCTTTCTGATTCCTTGCACCATAGGCACCATGACCTTTGAGAAGGCTCTGTGTGCCCTAGGGTCAAGTATAGTAATGGAGAAGCTGGGAATCCAAGAGGAAACAAGGATTACCTTGTATAAGGACTGGATGGTATTCAAGGTTATTGACATTCCATTACCCCCTGACAAGGGAGGCACTTGCATAAAGGATTAAGCATCCAAGCCTCCTCCCTTGGATGGAACTAATTCAATCCCTCCTAAGACCAAACGTAAGTTTGGTGTCGCATGTACACTATCCACAAAGGAGGAAGGCGCCAAAAGGAAGATACCTTGGGGTTGGAAAAACAAGAATATCCCTACTGAGAGCTTTTCACCATGGAAGAGGAAAGGGACAAAAAGGGACCCCAGCATACTACTGTAAGCCCAACCCTGCCTCAGGCAGTGTGATAAATCCCAATTTTTTGGTTTATTTTATGCTTATTTTAGGGGATTTTATCACCTTTTCCCACATTTATTCAATGAAGTAGCATGGTTTTGTAATTCTCCCTTAAATTATTCTTAAGTGTAAAAACTTGCTTTTTAGGCCCAAAAACTGGTGATTTTAATTCACCTTAATTACATTCGATGCATTGACGTGTTTGTTGAGTGATTTCAAGTTCATAAGGCAAGTATTGGATGGAAGAAATGAAGAGAAAAGCATGCAAAAGGGAGAGTTCATGAAGAAATGAGCTTTTGAAGAATTGAGGGCCACGCGTACGCGTCATGCACGCGTACGCGTGCATTAGAGATTTTGCAAGCGACACGCACGCGCCCTGCACGCTTACGCGTGGATATGAGTTTTTGCCATCGACGGGCACGCGTCACCCACGCGTACGCGTGATGCTTGGCACGTGACCCACTTAAAGTGAAATCGCTGGGGGCGATTTCTGAGCTTCCAAGGCCCAATTCCAACTCGTTTCTGATGGTATTTGATGCTGAATTGAAGATTGAGCAAAGGGGGAGCAATTGTTTGGAGTTTTTGCATCATGTAGCTTAGTTTCTAGAGAGAGAAGCTCCCTCTTCTCTCTAGAATTAGGGTTCTTAAGCTTATTTCCATCTTAGATCTAGGTTTTGATTATTGTTCTAATCTTGTTTTCTTTGGTAGCGTTTGTTTTGAGGTACTGAGACAGAGACTGAGAGACTGAGACTCAGTATCGTGTTTGTTAGTTCAGACACTGGTACTAAAATTTCTGTCTCTGTCTCTAAAATTTCAGTATTTCAGTACCTCCAAAAAGTAGGGACACAGGGGACTGAAATTTTTAGAGATGGAGACTGAAACTTTAATAACATTTTATACCTAAAATACTAATATTTCAATTAATTAATTCCAATTTTACCCTATGTGCAAATTAAATTAGAGTTTCATTCTTGTTTCAACTCTTGTCTCCCATTTTGCACCAAACAGAATACTGAGATTTATTTCAATCCCTGTCTCTTAGTCTCTGTCTCTCAGTCTCAGTCTTTTCGTCTCTGTCTCTCCACCAAACGCTACCTTTAGAATTTCATGCTTCTACACTTTGATTCTCTTAGTTTTCTTGTTAATCTCCCCTTTCATGCCTTTTTGTTTAGGATTGATGTACAGTTGTTGGATTTGAATTTTCTACTAATGCAATTGATGTTTGATGTTCTTTTATTGATGATTTGAGCTGTGAATTTACTTTCCTTGCAATTGGTAGTTGTTAAATTTTATTCTTCCTTGCAATTTATTATGCTTTCCTTGTATGCCTTCCAAGTGTTTGACAAAATGCTTGGAAGGATGTTATAGTAGATTTTGAGCATTCTTGACTTGGGAAGAGTAATTAGGCAATCTTGAGTCATGAACAACCGATTTAGATTGGTGATCTAGAGTTGTTAGTTAATATTATTTCCATTGACTCTAATCTCTTGCTAATTCAATTAGTGAGTTGATTAGGATTTTTGGATTGAGATTAACTAGTCTTGTTTGACTTTCTCTCATGTGAAGATAACATTATACCTTGTTCCGTTGTTAGAGATGACGAAATAGGATAAATTCTTGTTAATTATTGTTATTGTATGACTAGGATAGAAAGCCTATGTTCTCAATCTTTGCCATGAATGTCTCTCTTTATTACTTGCTTCCTTTAGACACTTGCTCGATTTACTCTTCTTGTCATTTAATTTCTTGCTCCTTTTATCAATAAAAACCCCCTCACACCTTCATAGCCAATAATTGACTACTTCATTACAATTCCTTGTGAGACGACCCGGAGTTTAAATACTTCGGTTAATTCTTATTAGGGTTTTGTACTTGTGATAAAACCAAACCAATATTTTTGTATGTGAGGATTCTTTGTTGGTTTGGAACTATACTTGCAACGAGATTTCATTTATGAAATTCCATATCAACTAAGGTTCTCACATCACAGTGAACAAAATCCTATCTCTTGAGTGTATTACGCTACTCCATCAGAGCACACGAAGGAAGCTCCCAGTAAGGAGTGAGGATTTATTCCTCTATGACTATCTTCCTTCTTGAAAGGAGTTGTCCGTCAAGCTAATGACATTAAAGAAGCGCTTGTTGGGAGGCAACCCAACCTTACTCAACCATGTTTATTTTCTTTCATTTCGTTTTTATTTTAGTTGTTAGAGTTATGATCATATGCACTAGTCAAGAGACGGAATTCACAGCAGTGAAAACAGAACACTCCGAAAAGAGTGTTAAAGTTGAACGCCAGCCAGGGTGTCCCTGCTGGGCGTTCAACACCCCAAGAGGGGAGCATTGCTGGTGTTGAACACTAGCCAAGGAGCAGCCCCTGGGCGTTCAAATGCCAGTACAGAGAAACAGAGAATTTGAATTCTCTAGCCTCTCAGGACCAAGAGGTCCCATAGAAGCTCCACCTATCCCACCTTCTTCTTCCCTATTGATCATATTTACTCGAGGACGAGCAAAACTCTTAAGTTTGGTGTTGCAAAAGCTTTGCTTTGTGATTTCTACCACTCTTAAATATAGAGAAAAGGATGGAGCAAACTAGAGAGCATGAACATAAACTTGTGTAGCTGGTGCAGAATTTATAACCACAAACTAACCGACAAGTACACCGGGTCGTACCAAGTAATACCTCAGGTGAGTGAGGGTCGATCCCATGAGGATTGATGGATCAAGCAACAATGGTTAAGTGATTGGCTTAGTCAGACAAATAGAAAATGGTGTTTTGAGTTCAAATGCATTAAACAGTAAATTCAGAATATCAAAAAACAAGCAGTAAACAAGTTATGAATAATATATGGAGAAACAGTTAAGGATTCAGAGTTATCTATTTTCCGGATTGACTTTTCTTACTAACTATTTTAATCATGCCAGATTTAATTCATGGCAAACTATATGTGACTAAACCCTAATTCCTTAGACCTTTTTAGTCTCCTCTAACTCTCATTAACCGCCAATTCCTTGGTCACTTAATTCCAATTAGAGGGTGAAGTTATATGCCACAGAAATCTTAATTACCCAAATATAAGAGGATTATATGTCATGTATCCCATTAAGTCCAGATAATTAGAAATTTAGGAGAATATGTTTTCAAGCTGTTGTTCAAGTAAAGGGCTTTTCCAAGTTATACAAGAACTCAATTAGAAAGAGGGTCATACTTCCGTTCCACCTGAATTCATAAGATAAAGAACCAAAACAATTCTTGAATTATAAATCAGTACATGAATTAAAATATAAAAATAATAGTATCAATCCATACAATAGACAGAGCTCCTAACCTTAACAATGGAGGTTTAGTTGCTCATGTTTCAGAGAGAAAATAAGGATTCTGAAAAACTGTAAAGTGCGGAATCAGGTTGAAGAGAAGAGAAGAGATTCCCGAAGGGCTGATTCTTTTTCCTTTTATATCTAATCCTAATTAATGTAAAAATATAATTCCTAAACTAAATAATATCTTTTCCTAATTATAAATAAAATAAAAGTTTAAATCAAAATTATTTTAAATTTATTCGTGCAGCTTTGGATGAATTGGGGACCACTTGATTCATTAAGGTCCACGCTAAACTTGGAAATTCTCAAGTTTAGCGTGGATGAGACAGTGTTGCAAACTTTGTTTTCCTTGAAGCCACGCTAAACTTGAGAATTTCCACATTCAGCGTGGAGTAATGCGTGCAGCTTCCTTGATGCGTTGGGCTCCACGCTGAACTTGAAAAAGCTCAAGTCCAACATGGAGAAGGCCGTGTGGAATGGAAAAAAAAAGGGTATACTATTATATATCCTTGGAAAGATCTGGAAGTTAGCTTTCTAATGCCACTAGAATCAGATCAATTGGACCTCAGTAACTCACGTTATTTATGTTTGAGTGAAAGGAGGTCGGGGTTGACAGCATCATTCGCTTTCTTCCTTTTCTGCTACAAAACTCCGTCAAATCCATCCGAATGCTACCTGAAATAAACAGAAATTGCAAACAACTCAAAGTAGCATTCATAGTTGCTAAAAGATATTTAAATCTTGATTAAACTCCATAATTTGAATGCAAATTCACTAGGAAAATATAGAGAAGATGCTCACGCATCACAACACCAAACTTGAATTATTGCTTGTCCTCAAGAAAGCAAAACTAATATAGGCCTAGGATATGAATTTGCATGAGAGTTAGAGTTCAATTAAGCTCATGTCTCTTCTTAAAGTAGGGTTTACAACTACAATCCCGAATAGGTTTGGCATCTCACTATCCTTTAAATCAGAAGAATGTTACTGTCATTCGGAATTAGAATCCGGATAATATTATGAATTCTCTAATATTTTATGCTTCAGTTTAATCCTTGAACACAACAAATTTCCTTTAATTCTCTTTTCTTGGGTGCTTTGCACCCTGAGCCTAGCCGTGTCTTTAAATATTTTGTCTCAAGCTTTACTTGACACAAAAACACCACAAGCAATTAACTGGGGAACTCTCTTTAAGTTCTGATTTTTCTTTCAGTTACTCCCAGACAGTAGTGCTCAAAGCCTTGGGCATACTCTGCTAAATGCACTTGATCTTGACTCTTAGTGCTCTATCTCAAGGATTACTTGACACAATTATACCACAAGCATATGACTAGGAAAACAACTCTTTGAGCTTTTAATCATGTCAGACCTCCCTAGTCATTGATGCTCAGAGCCTTGGACCTTGCTCTTATTTTTCTTTTGTTGTTTCTTTTGCTTTAAGGATTAAGCTTTTGTTTACTTCAGAGAATTCATAATAGTTCTCTAAATTCCTGTTCCTTATACATCAACATCCTTTGATTCAAATTCAAATATGTACTATTCATGTCATGCATTCAGAATCACAAATAATACCACCATATTTAAGTAAATAAGATTACTTTTAAATATAAACTCAATTTCTCATGCAATGCATCACTTCTTTTTCTTTTGAATTCAAGCTCAGTGAGCAATACATGAGATAATTATTTTTTAACTAAAAGCAAATTACAGAATGAAACTAAATCTAAGAACTGAAAGTACTAAAGATCATGCAGGCAATCAAAGCAATAGAAAATAGAAGACAACAAAATAAGAACGAAAGAGAAATAGAATGAAAGGAACTCAACCACCTCAGTTATGCTAGTGGCCATCTCATTCCTCTATGAAGAACATTCATCTCCCTTTGGTGCTATTAAAATAAACAGAAAAGGCCAAAAGCGAAGTGATAACACCAAACTTAAAAGTTTGCTTGTCCTCAAGCAAAGAAAATCTAAAAATAGGGTGTCAAAAATTCTTCTTAATTGCTCCTATTCCTATTCTAATCATTCTGCATGACCAAAACACATGTAAAACAAGAAAAATTCTAAAAAAATAGATAAAGTAATTTAAAACCAAAACTAAAATAAATATAATGCTAAAATCAAAATAACTATAAAATTAAAACCAAAGCAACTGCAAAATCAATGATACTAGTAGTTGGGCTGCCTCCCAATAAGCGCTTCTTTAATGTCACTAGCTTGACACTTGATTGTTGAATTTTCTTCCTCTTCTTCCAGTTGGTTAAAAGAAATGACTCCAAGGGGGGGAGGTGAAGATTAGTGCCCCCTGATATAAAGTCCTCCTAACAAGCTTTCTTTTATTGTGATTAGCTTGATTCACTTTGCTTGTTGCGGTAGAGGTTGGATTATTTTTTGCTGACCTTTTCTTCTTCATATATATTTTCTTCTATTTCTTGGTCACAATTCCCTTTTCAGTGCTTTCCTTGGTTGCCTTCACTTCTTTGATTTCAAAATTTGGGTGTTGTGTGATGGTTGGAATGTACCCTTCATCAAGAATTTCTTGAATTGGTGGTTCAATAAACTCACCTTCTATGCCACTTTCTGCTTCATTAGGACCAAGGAAAGCATATTTAAGTGTTGGGGGGAGAAGACTTCAATTCAAATGTGGGTAGTGCATTCATATTTTTCTTCTCAGGAGCTTGCATGCATAGAATTATAGGGACTTGTATGGCTTCCTCCGAAATTATTGGAATGTGCACGCATGGAGTGTGCATGGCTTCCTCCTTTGTTTGTGTATCATCCTCCTTTATTTGTGCATCTTCCTCCTTTGTTTTTGCATCTTCCTCTTCTTCCATGTGTGAGGGTGGAAAATTCTCTAATTCACTAAAGTATGAACTCCTTTGATTGATTCCCTCACTTTCTTCCATAGGATCTTGCATTATATCTCTTGGGAAGGAATTTGCTTGTTCCTCTTCCTGGGACTTGATAATCAACTGCACATATTTCTCTACATTTTTGACACTCGTCCTTATATCATGTATGAATTCTTTATTGAGAAGCTCAAGAGCTGATGGTTCTTGATATGAATAAGGAGATGGTGGCTCTTGATATGAATAAAAAGAGGAGGATGGTTCTTGGTATGAGTAGGGAGATGTTGGCTCTTGGTATGAATAAGAAGGAGGTGATGGTTCTTGATAAGAGTAAAAAGATGATGGTTCTTGGTAAGAATAGGGAGATCGTGGTTCTTGATATAAATATGGAGATGGTGGTTCTTGATGGATAGGATATGGGACATTGAAATCTTTTTGCTCTTGACCTTGCCAACCAAAATCCGGGTAGTTATTCCATCCACAATAATATGAATCACTCCTTGGGTGTGAGTAGTAACCCATGTGATCTCTCTCCATTATTTTTCTTAGCATAAAACACCAAATAGAATTAAACGCACCATGTGGTAAACAGGCAAGTAAAGAAGAAAGAAGATAAAGAAAAATAAAAATAATAAAAAATAAAAATAAAGTAAAATATAAAAGAAAACAAAAATAAAAGAAAAATAATATAAAGAAAATAAACTGAATAATTAAGAAAATAAAACAACTAATAAGCAAAAAGGAGTGTAAAATTTAAACTCAATAAATAAAATACTAGGAAGAATAAAACAACTAAGGGGACACCAAACTTAATTTCAGAAATTAGGAGAAAAAAAATTAAATAAAATAAATCTAAATATTTTTTTTTAAATTTAAAGAAATAGGTTAAATGAAATTAAAGCAAAAATGCCTAATCTAAGAAATCAAACAACCAGTAGTTGTCAATCACAGTCAATCCCCGGCAACGGCGCCAAAAACTTGGTGCGGAATTTATAACCACAAACTAACCAGCAAGTGCACCGGGTCGTACCAAGTAATACCTCAGGTGAGTGAGGGTCGATCCCACGAGGATTGATGGATCAAGCAACAATGGTTAAGTGATTGGCTTAGTCAGACAAACAGAAAATGGTGTTTTGAGGGTCGATCCCACGAGGATTGATGCATTAAACAGTAAATTCAGAATATTAGAAAGCAAGCAGTAAACAAGTTGTGAATAATATATGGAGTAACAATTAAGGCTTCAGAGTTATCTATTTTCTGGATTGACTTTTCTTACTAACTATTTTAATCATGCAAGATTTAATTCATGGCAAACTATATGTGACTAAACCCTAATTCCTTGGACCTTTTTGGTCTCCTCTAACTCTCATTAATCGCCAATTCCTTGGTCACTTAATTCCAATTAGAGGGTGAAGTTCAATTCTAGTTATATGCCACAGAAATCTTAATTACGCAAATATAAGAGGATTATATGTCACGTATCCCGTTAAGTCTAGATAATTAGAAATTTAGGAGAATATGTTTTCAAGATGTTGTTCAAGTAAAGAGCTTTCCCAAGTTATACAAGAACTCAATTAGAAAGAGGGTCATACTTCCGTTTCACCCAAATTCATAAGATAAAGAACGAAAACAATTCTTGAATTATAAATCAGTACATGAATTAAAATAGAAAAACAATATTATCAATCCATACAATAGACAGAGCTTCTAACCTTAACAATGGAGGTTTAGTTGCTCATGGTTCAGAGAGAAAATAAGGATTCTGAAAAATTGTAAAGTGTGGAATCAGGTTGAAGAGAAGAGAAGAGATTCCCGAAGGGCTGATTCTTTTTCCTTTTATATCTAATCCTAACTAATGTAAAAGTATAATTCCTAAACTAAATAATATCTTTTTCTTATTATAAATAAAATAAAAGTTTAAATCAAACTTATTTTAAATTGATCCGTGCAGCTTTGGACGAATTGGGGACCACTTGATTCATTAAGGTCCATGCTGAACTTGGAAATTCTCAAGTTCAGCGTGGATGAGGCAGTGTTTTAAACTTTGTTTTCCTTGAATCCACGCTGAACTTGAGAATTTCCAAGTTTAGCGTTGAGTAATGCGTGCAGCTTCCTTGATGCGTTGGGCTCCACGTTGAACTTGAAAAAGCTCAAGTTCAGCGTGGAGAAGGCCTTGTAGAATGGAAGAAAAAGGTATACTATTATATATTGTTGGAAAGATCTGGAAGTTAGCTTTCTAATGTCACTAGAATCACGTCAATTGAACCTCTGTAGCTCAAGTTATTCTTATTTGAGTGCAAGGAGGTCGGGGTTGACAGCATCATTCACTTTCTTCCTTTTCTACTACAAAACTCCGTCAAATCCATCCGAATGCTACCTAAAATAAACAGAAATCGCAAACAACTGAAAGTAGCATTCATAGTTGCTAAAAGATATTTAAATCTTGATTAAACTCCACAATTTGAATCCAAATTCACTAGGAAAAGATAGAGAAGATGCTCACGCATCAGCAGCCGCATCAACAGAGACAAAGGAGTGACATAGAAGAGATCAAGCATTACATTGGATCCTCAAGGAGGAGTAGTAGCCATCATCATCCAGGTGGATTCGTTCTCTTTATCTCCTTGTCTATTATTTTTCTATTTTCTATCTATTTTATTTCCTGTTCTCTTGTTCTAGTTGCATGATCATTTGCATTTGATGTCCTTAAGTTGTAAAATGTTCCATATATCTCTCACCTTGCTTAAATAAAAATTTTTTATTTGAAAAGAATTGAGAGATGCATGAATTTCAAGTTTAAAATAAGACTAGTTTAATTAGTTTGATGTGGTGTCATTTGCTTTTATTTTCTGATTGTATGAAATAAACAATGCATATTTGAAGTTGAAATTTATGAATATTGGCTCTTGAAAGAATAAGGAAAAAGAAAAAATATTATTGATAATCTGAAAAATCTGAAAATTAATTCTTGAAGCAAGAAAAAGTAGCAAAAAGCAAAAGAAAAAGCATGTTGCAAAAGAAAAAAAATTATATGCATGCGAAAAAGAAAAAAAATTATATGCATGCAAAAAAGAAAAAAAATTGCAAACAAAATGATAAAGCAGAAAAATCCATTACTACCCAAAAATGCAGGAAAAGGAGGGCAAATTGAAAAAGCCAGTAACCCTTTAAACCAAAAGGCAAGGGTAAAAGGACCCAAGGCTTTGAGCGTTAATGGATAGGAGGGCCCAAAGGAATAAAATCCTGGCCTAAGCGGCTAAACCAAGCTGTCCCTAACCATGTGCTTGTGGCGTGAAGGTGTCAAGTGAAAAGCTTGAGACTGAGCGGTTAAAGTCGTGGTCCAAAGCAAAAAGAGTGTGCTTAAGAACTCTGGACACCTCTATCTGGGGACTCTAGCAAAGCTGAGTCACAATCTGAAAAGGTTCACCCAGTTAAGTGTCTGTGGGATTATTGTATCCGGTGGTAATACTGGAAAATAAGGTGCTTAGAGTCACGGCCAAGACTCTGAAAGCTGTGTTCAAGAATCAAAATAAGCTTAACTAGGAAAGTCAATAATATCATCTGGACTCTAAGTTCCTAAGGATGCCAACATCTCTGAGTTTCAATGGATAGTGAGATACCAAAACTGTTGACAATCTGATTTCTTCCGGTAAAGAATTTTATAAGAATAATCGCGTTGTAAGTATAGCTTCTAGACCGACAAGAATCCTTTCGTACAAAAGTTTCGTTGTCACAAGTAACAAAACCCAATAAAATTTATAATCGAAGTATTTAAACCTCGGGTCGTCTCTCAAGGAATTGCAGGGAAGTATGAATTATTATTGGTTATGGAAAAAGGTATGTTTTTGGGTTTTTAAAAATAAGGAACAAGAAAATAAATTGGCAAGGAAAATAAATTAATAATTAGAAAAACTCTTAGTAAGGTATGAGAATTGGAAATCCCATCCTAGTTATCCTTATCAGGTGCGATGAGAATTGTTTATCGCTCCCACTTAGTTAACCCTTACTAAATAAAGGAAAGTCAAGCGGACTAATTAACTTGATTCCTCAAGTTCTAGTCAACTCCTGTGGAAAGACTAGCTTTAGAGGGATCTAAATCAATCAGCAATTTCCAATTTTCAATCACCAGCTGAGTTTGACAACTCAAGTGTCACCAATTACTCAACCAGAGCTAAAAGGGGAAGAAAATCTACTCGAATAAAAATGCCTTCAGATTGGAAGCAGCAGTAACATAAATAAAAGAAATAAATCTTAAATCTGAAATACCTCAAATTATATTAAATAGAATATTCAAATCTTAACATGAAGAGTTCATAAGCCAAATAGGCTAAATAAATAATTACCAAGTGAAATAGAGCAACTAAAGTAATAGAATAAATAAAAGTAGAAGAGAACATAAATTAAAGGAACATTGAACCTGGGATGAAGAAGCGATCCTAAAATTAAGAGAAATTCTAAATCCTAAATCCTAAATCCTATGAGAGAGGAGAGAGCCTCTCTCTCTAGAAAACTATATCTAAATACTAAAATTGTGAATATGAATGTTGTATATGTTGTGTGAATGAATGGATTGATTCCCCCACTTTATAGCCTCTAATCTATATTTTCTGGGCTGAGAACTGGGCCAAAAATAGCCCAGAAATTGCCCCCAGCAATTTCTGGTACGTACAGGTCGCTGCAAAGTCACGCGGAAGCGTCGTCCACGCGTTAGCGTGGATTGGGTTTTTGCCAGGTCACGCGTCCGCGTGATCCACGCGTGCGCGTCGCCTGGCTTCGGGGCAGCTATGGCAAAATATATATTTTTGCGAAGCCCCAGATGTTAGCTTTCCAACACAACTGGAACTGCATCATTTGGACCTCTGTAGCTCAAGTTATGGTCGATTTAGTACCAAGAGGTCAGGCTGGACAGCTTTAGCAGTTCCTTTAGTTTCTTGTATTCCTTCCACTTTTGCATGCTTCCTTTCCATCCTCTAAGCCATTCCTGCCCTATAATCCCTGAAATCACTTAACACACATATCATGACATCGAATGGTAATAAGAGAGGATTAATAATTAGTAAATTTAAGACCAAAGAAGCATGTTTTCAATCATAGCACAAAATCAGGAAGGGAAACGTAAAACATGTGATTTCTATGAATAAGTGTGAGAATAATGGATAAAATCCACTGGATTAAGCACAAGATAAACCCTAAAAATGGGATTTATCAACTATTCAGAAGAAAAAAGCTACTAAGTCCCGCTCATCTGATTTTTAACTAAGCTTCATTTGAAACTTAGAAATTTATTGTATCTTAATTTTCTTTTTATCCTACTATGTTTTTTAGTTGCTTGAGAACAAGCAACAGTTTATGTTTGGTGTTGTGATGAGCGGATATTTTATACGCTTTTTGACATCATTTTCATATAGTTTTTTGTAGTTTTTATTTAGTTTTTATTAAGTTTTTATAGCTTTTAGTGTTAAATTCACATTTTTGGACAATTTTTTTACCTAATATAATGATTCGATTATAAACTCTTAAACTATAAGAACCTAACAAGTACTTAAACCAATAAATTATTAATATATTTTATATATTTTATCCCAATTGTCAAATTTTCTAGATCCGTAACTATTCTAAAACTTCTTGGTGAAGACGAACAGATTCAAAATTTTATGTTGTGGGACAAATATATAACACGTGACAATAATAAAAATTTATTTATAAACATATCAAATTCTGTTGAATTAAATAACGTCAAAAGATTAATTATTGAATAATTTTTCATCTATATATATAGCTACGTACTAATGTGATGATTAATTCATTTTTTTATAACATAAATACATAGTAAATGTAAAATTAATCAACATGGTAAAGAAATTATCTTTAGAGCAAGATGTTTTTTGTTTCATGATAAACCTCAATTTTGTGGTTTATGTGTGCTTAATTTAGGAGATTTTATTAACTTATCTCACATTTATTCAATGAAATAGTATGATTTTGTAATTCTCCCTAAATTTGCGCTTAAGAGTGAAAGCATGCTTTTTAGACCTTAAAATAGCCAAATTTAATTCACCTTAATTCCATTTGATGTCCTGATATGTTTGTTAAGTGATTTCAGATTCATAAGGCAAGGATTGGATGGAAGAAGTGAAGAGAAAAGCATGCAAAGTGGAAAATTCATGAAGAAATGAGCATTTGGGGAATTGAAGGCCACGCGCACACGTCATCCACGCGTACGCATGAAGAGGACATTCAAGCCACGCGCACGCGTCACTTATGCGTACGCGTGAGGAGGGAATCTGCCAGCGACGCGCACGCGTCGTCCACGCGCACGCGTCGTCCACGCGCACGCGTCGTCCACGCGCACGCGTGACGCTGATCACGTGACCTCACTAAAGTGAATTCGCTGGGGCGATTTCTGAGCTTTTCAGGCCCAAATCCAACTCGTTTCTGAGGCTATTTCATGCATAATTCAAGATGGGTCAAAGGGGGAGCAATTAGTTAGCTTAGGACCATACTTTAGGTAGTTTCTAGAGAGAAAAACTCCCTCTTCTCTCTAGAATTAGGGTAGATTAGGTTAAATTCTTCTTAGATCTAGCTTTAATTTCTTGTTTTCATTTACTTTCCTTTGCAATTTCTTATCGCTACATCCTTACCCTCTTAGTTTTATTTGCTATTTCTTTTTTTGTTGCTTTTATGTTCATGACTCTTGTTGATTTTAATTTTCTTTAATGTTTCATGTTTAATGTTGCTTTCCTTAGTTGTTATTGTTACCTTTCTTGTATTGGGTAGTTGTAGATTTATTATTCTTGCAATTTAACATGTCTTCCTTTTATGCCTTCTAAGTGTTTGAAAAAATGTTTGGTTGGATGTTAGAGTAGCTTTTTGAACATTTTTGGTTTGGAAAGAGAAATTAGGCAATCTTGAGTCATCAATACCCAATTTAGATTGGTGATCTAGAGTTGTTAGTTAATATTATTTCCATTGGCTCTAATCTCTTGCTAATTCAATTAGTAAGTTGATTAGGACTTTTAAAGTGAGGTAACTAGTCTTATTTGACTTTCTCTTATGTGAAAATAATATTGTACCTTCTTCCAATGTTAGAGATGACTAAATAAGATTAGCTCTTGATAATTATTGTAATATGATTAATGACTATGATAGAAAGCCTATATTCTCAATCATTGCCATGAATGTCTCTCTTTATTACTTGCTTTGTTTAGTTGTTTGCTTTACTTCCTTGCCCTTTTATCAACCCAACCCGTAAAACTCATAATCAATAATGTGCATACCTCACTGCAATTCCTTTGAGAAGACGATCCGAGACTAATACTCTCGGTTACTTTTATTGGATTGGACTTGTGACAACCAAAAATTAAACTTTGATTGAGCATTACTTGTCGGTTTGGAACTATACTTGCAACGAAGTTATTTTCCTCTAACCGAGAACAAATTCTAAACCGACGGGTTTTACTCTTTCATTCTAGTTTAGAAATAGGAAGCATACTTTTATAAATTTGTTATTACGAAAGATTAATACATGCACTGAAATTAGTACCATGTTAAACAAATTATCCTTAATCTTTACACTTTACACAAATTATTCAGGTTTATTAGCATCTTGATTCTTCACATGGAGAAGACAACGAAGATGGTTGCTCTACTCGATTACTAGAACTTACAAGCATTGACACAACTTTGCGCATACTCGGGCGCCTTGAAGCACACGTATCAGTGCAGATCACAGCAATTTTCAAGACATCACATATCTGAGCAACAAGTATTTTATCCAATAGATGCAGGTTCAATCGAGTATCAAAAATGTCCAGTGATAAAGAATGTTTGTGTATATGATTTTTCACCCATGACACGAGATCACCACCTTGATCTATTGGTTGCACTGCCTTCTTGCCAGTCAGTAGCTCCAAAAGGACAACACCATAGCTATATACGTCACATTTTTCAGTCACTTTCACGGTATATGCATACTCTGTTAAGATGTCAGAACCATCAATTATACAACAGAATTTATATCTTGAAAGATGTTAAACAAGATATCCAGAATCATAAGCTGTGAGTTAGTTATAATGAAAAAGAATCAAGGTTCCAACAATTTTTAATTAGATTTCTATAGCTTAAAAATTTGTAATCAAGTCCTTAACGTTGAGTAGAATAATAGCAACCATGTTCCGATGGTGTAAACATTTCTAATAAATCGTTACATTACAAATATTTTCAACACCTCTCTCTAATTTGAAAATTTTGTGATAAGACATTTTCTTCTTAAATTTTTTATACACGTATATATCACAAAATTTTAAAACCATATAGACTATATAATGAACTTAGTTAGAAATTGCTAAACTATAATGAACTTAGTTTTTGTACAATATAAGGACTGATTACCAAACTTTTAAACCATATAAACTAAATTGAAAGGATAACGGAATCAAGTACAGTGGAAGATTGACTAATAAGTGGAAAATATGTTTGGATGAATATTACTCACCCGGGGCAATGTAGCCATAAGAACCTGCAACTGCAGACACTGATTTAGACGTTGACACATCAATCAGCTTTGCCAAGCCAAAGTCACCAACATGAGCTTCAAATTCATGATCAATGAGTATGTTACTAGGCTTAATGTCACGGTGGATTATCCTAGGCTTGCAATCATGGTGCAAATAAGATAGTCCTTGTGCAGTTCCAAGGGCAATCCTAAATCTTTTATGCCAATCAAGACTACAAGTTGCTCCTTGCAATAACTCCCCCAAGCTACCCTTAGCCATGTACTCGTAAAGTATTAGTTTTGAGCCACGATAGGTGCAGAAGGCATGCAATTTCACAATATTTCTGTGACGTATTTTTCCCAAGGTAGAAATTTCAGCGCGGAAGCTGTCATTTAAGACCACGCCTTCCCGACTCGAATCTAGCTTCTTAATAGCAATTGTGTCACTGGTTGATATATCTGCTCTGTACACAGTACCAGTGCCACCTTTCCCAATGATATACTTGGAGTGGAAATTTTCAGTGGCTTCAACCACGTCTTGGAATGTTAAGAACTCCTTTGGGAAGAAGTACATGTCTGAAACAGGTGGAGCATGTGATGTGTCGACGTCTAGCTGTGGCGAAACGGAATCCACCGGACGTATCATGAGATATATAATTACCACAATCAGAACTAAAGAAACAGCACTAACGACAGCTGCAGCTATAGCCAGTACCTTCCCTAGTTTATTTGGAGAGGGCGAAGCATTTTTCGGGCAAGGGCGAAGAATTCCACCGCATAGTCCTTTATTTCCAAAGAAGCAGCTGGATGTGGAGTTCTGGAAGAAGGGTAAGGAAGGTAAAGGCCCAGAAAGATCATTGTTTGAGAAGTTGCAGGCCAACAAACTTGATAGTTGCACAAAGGTGGATGGAATTTGACCACTCAAATGGTTGTTGTTGAGTTGGAGGGATTCTAGCATGTTAAGTTTCCCAAGCTCAAAGGGGATTTGGCCTGTGAGTTCATTATGACTGAGATTCAATGTGATCTGTAAGGCCGAGAGGGCACCCAACTCGGCCGGTATGCAACCACTGAACGAGTTTTCACTCATTTGCAATTCAGTCAAACGCACAAGTTTCCCTATTGACGCTGGAATTTGCCCTGAAAAGTTATTTCCTGTGAACCTCAGAAGCTCCAACTGAGAAAGAGTTCCTATCTCACCTGGAAAAGGACCTACAAATTTGTTATGGTTTAGATCAAGCCGTTGGAGCTTCTTGCAATTGAATAGTTCCAAAGGTAATCTACCGTAAAGATAATTTGTTGAGACATTAAAGGTCACTAACTGCGATAGGTTACCGATTTCTTTTGGCAGCTCAGACGAAAAACGATTGTTGGAAAGGTGAAGTCTCTGCAAGCTTATGCAGTTACCAATTTGTGGAGGAAGAGGACCAGTGAAGTCATTTTGATCCAATTCCAGTGCAGAAAGATTAACAAGTCTGCACAAAGTGGAAGGAAACCTGCCTCGAAAGTTGTTAGCAAAGAGACGAAGTTGCACCAAAGACTTGCATCTTGAAATCCCATAAGGGATACTTCCACTGAGCTTGTTTGAACCCAAGTTCAACAGCATCAACTTAGAATTTTGGCATAGATGAACTGGAATTCTTCCCACCAAGTTGTTGAATGATACATCAAGCACCCAGAGTGGACTGTTGGCTCCGAGCGCTCGAGGAATAGAACCACTTAGTGAGTTGTTGAAGAGTTGCAAGGTGGTCAAGTTGAGCAAGTCCTGAAATCCAATAGGAATAGTACCTCTGAGATAATTGATAGAGAGATCAACATCAGTCAGGTTCTTCAAAGTTGTGAGCTCATTTGGGATGACACCGGTTAGCACATTCTGGAAGAGATGAAGCAATTGTAGCCCTGGAATCTTAGCCAACTCTGCTGGTATTCTTCCGGTCAACATGTTCTCTGAAAAGTCAATCTCAGTAGCAAGAGTAAGGTTCCCAATTTCTCTTGGAATTTCTCCTGTCAACTCATTGTGGTAAAGGTACAACTTCTTTAGGAGCACAAGGTTTCCCAGCTCCCTGGGGATTGATCCCACAAGCATGTTCCTATATAGAGCCAGAACCTCCAAATTTGTGCAGTTTCCAAGCTCCTTGGGTATGGCCCCATTGAAGTTGTTTTCCCTAAGGACCAAAAATTTTATGTTCTTGAGCAGCCCAAGTGCTTTTGGAATTTCACCACTTATCTGATTCTGAGTTAAACCAAGATACTCCAAGCTCTGACATCCACCTATCTCTTGGGGTAGACTTCCTGATATCATGTTTTGACCGGTTCGGAAGCGTCGCAAGCTCTTAAGGTTGCCGAAAGAACTTGGCAAAGATCCAGTGAGATTATTGGTGTATGCAGTAAATACTGTGAGTGAAGAAAGGTTACCAATTTCCACTGGAAAATGCCCAGACAGTCTGTTGTTGTGAACATACAATTCTGTTAAATCCAAAAGCTGGCCGATTTCAACAGGAATTCGGCCTTCTAAAAGATTGTTGTTGAGAGCAAGAACTTGCAAGCTTGAGCAGTTTCCAATTTGTTTGGGTATAATCCCAGTCAAGGAATTTCCAGAGAGGTTAAGGTGAGACAAGTAAACCAAACTACCAATGCTGGGAGCCAAGGATCCGGAGAGGTTCATCGAATGCAAGTCAAGAGACACCACCACTGGATTGCTTACCATGCTGCAGTTCACACCCTTCCACCCACAAGGCGTGGAATCACTTGAGTTCCAATTCTCCAGGTGCCTGTATTTGTCGGAAAATTTCCTTTTCATTTCAAGAAGGTATTCACCCTCTGCATTGAGTCCTTCTGAAGGACAATATAACACAACAGTTGAAAGAGTAAATATCAGCATCAAAAACAAAGCACGTGAATTATTCTCCATATGCTGATCTACTAGGAGCACTTGCAGATGCAAACTATGTACACGTTTCTATACTAAAGGTGCATACTTTCTTCTGCTCTAAGTAGAAATGGGAAATGAAGCAAATTATAAGATTCACAAAAGGATTCAAATTTTTGTAATGGACAATACAGCTAGAGTGATACTTGCCATAATAACGGGAACATACATTCTAGCATAATAGTGGATAAATTAAGGACTCAAAGACACCACTTTCTTTGAACGACAAGTTCATCTGAGAGACTAAGAGATCCTTTACATATGTTAAGGTTTGTGATGGCCGACAAAGGATGAATGAATAGATTTGGTATTCTTTCCACACACTCCATAATAATATTATAGAGCTTCTCCATCCAGTAGTCTTTGGAATTTCAAAATTTCAAATGGTGCCTCTTTGGTTTGATACCAACTGGTTCCAATCAAAATCAAAAGGGAGAAAATATAGAATTGATAGAAAAAAGAAAAGTAAAGTAAAAGGACAAAGCCTTGGTTGACTGTGGGAGTGGCTGTTAACAAAATGATGGGATGGCACGCTTAGCTTTTCAAGATATATATGATATGATATATGATATAAGAGGACGACATAAACTCATTCCATAAAGTTGAAATGGAATCTCTATTATACACCAATTAACCTGAAGATAAGTGGGGTTTTAACTAGCGGCACATCCTCATTCCTCAACCTGAATTCTACCTAAAATGGCCGGTAGGTACATGCTTGATGGTACATAAACAATTGAACCACAAAATTTGTCTCCTTTTGTCAAACTACTTTTTCAAATTTCCCCACCTTATTATATTGTCTACAATTTCCAAATTTTTGTTGTACAAAATATAGTTATCATTCTCTTTATTTCGTTTGGCCGAATTTGAATTCTCTCCTAGAACGCTATGTTATGTGTTAACTTACAGAGCGAGGAAAATGTCTATGGAGGAAAAGTGTATCATACTTGTGGACAAATTATTATTATAATTGGTATGGGACTGTCAAGTATTATGGACTTATCGAAATTTACCGTGAAGATCGACGAATACTTCTCCTTATAAATTAGTTTATGGTCATGATACAGTATTATCCTTAGAAATTAATCTCAATGAGGCAAAATGAGTTGCCAATTGAAGATTATTGAAATGCAATGTTCGATGAATTAAATGAGTTAGATAATGAACGTATTTTGGCACTTGAAAATCTCATTCATAAAAAAAAGAAGTATTGCTCGTATTTACAATCAACGAGTAAAAGAAAAGTGTTTTCAAGTGAGTGAATTAGTTCTCAAAGTTATATTACTGATGGAAAGAAAGTAAAATTTTATGATAAGTGGTCCTATAATTGGGAAGGCCTTTTTCAGGTAATCAATTTATACTCCGGAAATGCATATCATCTCCCATATTTCTGGGCATATTCATCCCATCCTCTTGATTCAAATGCAAATTTTGATCTCCCTCATGATAATCAACAATTCGAGTAATTCTCTCCACTTGCCTAGCAAGGCGCTCGAATTTTAGTTTGTAATTAGTTATCATAGGGTTGAAAGTTGTAGTCATCTGCTGGATCAATAAATTGACCAGATCGTGATGACTTTTATCAACATGTTGTCGAAAAGCAGCCATTGAACTAGAAGCATTCTATGTAGAACCCAATTGATAATTCCAAGAAAATTCAGAATATAATGGAGGGCATTGGGTTACCACCAAAACTTGATGAATTCTCAAAACTATTTGGTGGAGCATACCCACTATTGGTGGAGTATAACCTAGAGGAAGGCCATAAGTAGGCTAACCAGCAGTTACTGGTGTAAGACCTCGAATTTTTTAAAGTTAAATAATAAATTATTTAATTATTTATTTTATTTATTCAAAAATATATTTTCAAAGATGTTTATACTAATTGAATACTTTCTTAATATTGATTTAAAACATTAGTGATTGAAAAATAATGAGAGTTTTATCCGTTTTAATTTGAATAATTAGATTTTAAATTTTATTTTATAATTTAAAAAAATTAATTTAATTATCTCTAGTTATTAAATTAGAGTGTTTATTTAAAAATAAATTTGTAAATTGATAATTAAATAGTATTTTTGTAGATATTATTAATGGATTAAAATTTGTTTTCAATAACTTTATTACCCTAATTTTATTAAAATTACTAAACTACTAAAAATTCCCAATTTCATACACAAAACTCTAATTCCCAAATCAAACCCTAACCCTTTTACGCTAATCGCCATTTCCTTTCTTAAAAGAAAAACACAACACACGCACCCAGGGGAAGAAAAAGTCGAACGGAAAAGCGGGGACCAAGGAAGAAGAAAGAGAGAGGTGGAAGGAAAGGAAAACGGCGCCGGTATACGTCACTATCACTTTCACCACCACTGTGTCACCGGCAAGAAGAAAAGCCAAACGAAAGAGAGAGACCAATGGAGGAGAGGAAGAAGGGCGCCGATGTTATCACTGAGAGGGAGACGCGAGAAGTTTCTGACAGCTGGCCAGCCCCGAATCGGTCACCTGTGCCGTTCGTCCTCATCGCCGCCAGCTGCGCCGTCGTGGAAGAGAGATGGGTTGGAGAGAGGGAGGGTCCGCGGAGGGTTGTCACCGTGCGTGGAGTCCGAGCCACAACAGCCGCTATCAAAGCTCCTGTCGCCGTTGCCACTGTTGGGTCATCATCAGAGTAAGTCAACACCGCTGGAGCTCGCCGGAACTGCTTGGGGTTGCTGCCACTTCTCTTGGTTTAGTTCAAACCGCACCACCGCACCTCTGGATGCTGGGAACGGCGTGATGGCCGCTGTGACCACCGATTGAGCAGTTGCTGTTCGGTTCAGTCGATTTTCCTCAGTTAGGTAAGCATTTCGTTCTGGAACCCTTGAAAAGTCAGCATTCTATTAGGTTTGATTAAAGATTCTGAGGTTTTGGTAACGTAGGGTTGAGTTACGGTCTTTGCATGTTTTGATTAAAGCTGCCGCTGTTGCCGCAGAAATAAGATGAAGTTGTGGTTGCGGTTGCCGCTGTTGGGGCTAGGGGGAAAAGATGTTTTGTGCGTTTTATAGCTTTCGGATTTCGATTAGTTGAGGTTAGGTTTTTTCTTAAAAATTTATTTTATATTATAGAATTGTTTAAATTGATATAGTCGTGAAAGACGTATTCTTGTGATTAAGTTTATCTTATAGACATGGTTGTTTGTTGAATTGAATTACCGATTGCTTGAGTGGTATGCGGTTGTTGATAAGAAATTAATTTGGTTGAATATTATGAAAAAATATTTTTTTGGTTTTGGAATTAATTTGATATTGAAAATGAATCGGCATTGGAAAATGGTATATTGAAAATGAATTGAGATATGAAAATGATTTGATATTGTAAGCAGTTTGATTTTGAATTAGTTTAATTTTATAAATAATTTAATATTAGAGCTGGTTTGGTTTTGAAAAAGATTTAGTATTGGAATTGGTTCGATTTTGAAAATGATTTGACATTATAATTGTTTGATATTGAAGCTAGTTGAGAATGGGTTGGAAAATGTGGTTTTGATGGGACCCGTAAAAGTGGCATACTCTAAATTTAGAGGAGATGTTGTACAAATTTTTATAAAAATTAGAGACATCGTTTAATGTGGTTTTTTAGAAAGATTGAGATTTAAGGATTATATGACTTGTTTCTGAGTTATTAAGAAAAGAATATGTTTTGAGTTTAAATTATTAATGAACGGATGGGAGGAATCAAGGTTGTCAAACTCGCGAGTCTAGGTAAACTCGTGGAGCTGACCTAGACTCGACTCGTAAACTCGACTCGTAGACTCGTACGAGTTTACCTGTTATAAATTTTTTATAAAAAATATATATATCATGTATAATATATATATTTACTCAAATATAGGCACTCAAACTTAACAATTTTAACATAATAAATTAACATAATACTACAATTATAACAAGTACTCTAGATCACACATTCAAATCCTTCACAAATCACAAATATGCATCTAGTTCAACATAAAACACACAATCACACAATCAAAACTTCATATAACACAACCAAAAAACAAAAAAAAATAACAAAGCAACAATTAAATGTTCTAATAAAATAAAAGACTAAAACTGAAATCCTCCAACATCTTCATCTTCCATGACATCAACATCATCACCTTCACCATCTTCATCAGACATTTTGTATTTTTGTCCCTAAATCAACATTCAGATTCAGTTGCAAAGTTATCAAAGTTGATAAAATGAATAAATGATAAATAACAAATTCAGATTTCAGGATTCAATTGCCAAGTTATCCACTAGTCCACTATCAAAGTTGATAAATTTATAACCAACACAGCTATTAAAAACAAACTAAACTACAAATTAAATATAATACAATTGGTGTTAGCTGAAACTATCTCATTTCTTTTAAGTATTGTAATATAATACAATTCATGTTAGCTTCCTTCCAATCATTAACTATCTACCAACAATTGATGCTTATATGGATTAGCATCTGCATCTATGTGAGGCATGTGCACTGACAACCTGCAATACAAACATAGCTTAGCATATCAATTCACAAGAAAAAAGAAAAGAGAAACTTCAAAAATAAATAAATTCCATAACAGAAGGAACAAAGTCATATAAAACTTGGTATATTTTTAAGGTAGAAACTTATAAACAGTTATTTTTATGTGAAATTAATAATTGAGAATCAGTAAATAAAAATTTAGTTAAACTTGTCAAATTATCTAACAATTCTTAGTTATGAATTTTATATGAAAATAAATGCACGTGAGCCTTCATATTTTAGTATGCTTTTGTAAAACTGATTCTACGTAGAATCAGTTATATGAGTTACACAAACATGCTTTGATTGGGAATGAGTAATGACAAGTAAAAAGATTGAGCAACTGTACTTAAAGCAAACTGACATCTAAACTCTAAACACGAATCTATGCATCCTCCAAATAAAGTTCTTCTTTCCACCTCATTTTCCATAAAAGCAAAGCAAATTCAGCAACTAGAAGCATGATGAGTGCAATGATAAGGAATATGAGACAAACATTATCTAAGAACTCAACCAATTGGATTTGGAAGGACCATTGTGCAAGCACAGTCAAATTTGCACACCCCAACAAGGTTAAGAGCTAATAAACAAGTTAAAATATTGAAAAGCTCAAAGCTTTCAAAATCATGAGCCAACTTTACAACATGTACATCGAAAAACAAGTAACAAAATACAAATTACAAGAAGCAGCTATTAAAAACAAACTAAACTAACCCTAACATTTCAGAGTTTCAGTATTTCAGTTTCAGATATTCAAATTCTTCAACAAAAAATAACTAATTAAATAACTAACAGTCTAAGTATCTAACACTAATTAAACTATTAAAGCATCAATTTAATTTTTGATACATTATTAACTTATTAAAGCATGTTTAATTTTTTTTCCATCAAATTTCAATAACCAATTTCATCATTCATCACACCATATGACCAGAATTTAAACTAAAAAATTAAACTATTAATATCAGAAGTCAGAACCAAAATGGCAAAACCGATGAAAGCTTAGGCAGAACCGAAATTATTGATATTTAAATTTGCGGAACAAAATTACCTTGGAAAAGGAAGCTCAGATAGAACCAAAGAAGAAGAGAGGCAGCTCAGGCAACCTTCAGCTCAGGCAGAACAGAGGGCGAGGAACACAAACCAAAGGTGAGGAACGAGGGGAAGAACAGAAGTGCCGTGAAGCGTTGAGGAACCTTCAGCGTCGTCGTCAGCCTTCAGCTTCACCGACGAAGTGAGGACTGAGAAGTGGACATGAACGACGGTGGCAGTGCTGCACCACGAGGAAGAAGATGGCGTGGGATCCGTCCAGCCTCTGACGTGGTGGCGCAGACAATGGTGGATGGCGGCACGATGGGCTTGGAGAAGAGAGTGAGGGCTTGGAGTCTTGGAGAAGATAGTGTTTCTCTGTTCTGTGTGTTAGTGTGGTTTGATCGTTTGGGATTAGGGTTTCCTTACATGAACGAAGCCCTTTCCCATTTTTTTGGCCCAAAACGACGTCGTTTTGGCGAAAATGGGCTCCTAAATCAAACTCGCTGACTCGCCCTCAAACTCGCAAGTTTGACCGATTCTGTCCGAGTCTAGCCGAGTCTACCCGAGTCTACCCAGAAATGAGTTTGTGTCCGAGTTAACTTGATTCTACTACCTAAACTCGTAAACTCGTACGAGTTTACGAGTTAACTCGCGAGTTTGACAACTATGGGAGGAATGATGATGATTGAATTTAAATGAAAGATGATGAGATTTGATTTTTAAAAGTATGATTTTTGAATGAATTCAATGATATTGTGAAATGGATTTGAAAATGAAATTGAGTTTGATTAAGAATTAAGACCCCGGGTAAGAGGCAGTGTCGTTGTCCACTTGCTCCGGAAAAGAGATGAGGAAGAAGAATGAGAAAACTAAGTTTGATTATAAAATTGAATGAATATGATAAATGAGACATCGTTTAGGATGATTGATGACAAGTATGTCTGTGTTTTCTCTTTGGTTGTAAGGGTGACAAGGCACCTATTCCCTCCAATGGTGACAGCAGGGTATATAATTCCTCTAATGGTGATAGGGCACATAATCCCTCTAATGGTGACAGGGCACGTATTCCCTCTAATGATATTAATGCGCAACAAAGAGACAGTGTCAGGATTAGCTACCAGACATGTCAGATTTGGCTATATGGTACGCAAATTATGAACTCCACAGCTTAACCCGTAAGTGCACCGGGTCATCCAAGTAATAACTCAGGTGAGTGAAGGTCGATCCCACGAGGATTGTGATGATCGGAATTTTTGACAGTTTAGAATTTCACAAATGAAGTCTCGTTGTAATGTATAGTTTCTAAACCAAGCAATAATCCTCTCATACAAAAATTTGTTTGTCACAAGTACAAACCCCTAAATTTATAAACCGAAGTATTGGAATCTCGTGTCGTCTCTCAAAGAAATTTCAGGGTAGTGTTCTTGTTATTGGTTATGAGTTGTATATTTTGGGGTTTTGATTAAGGAACAAGAAAAGTAAATGACAATGGAAATGTAAATGATAAAGCGGTCTTGACAAGGTTTGGTGGTCAAGGATCTCTATCCTTATTGCTAACCACAACATGAGAATTGGCAAGGATCAATCCCACTAAGTCATCCTCTAACTAATAGTAAAGGAAAGTCAAGTGAGCTATATCAATCCAAGTCCATAAGTCTTAGTTCTCCACCAATTCAATTAATGAGATCTAGCGTTAATGGCTCCCAATCATCAATTACTTGGACATTAGTAACTCAAGAGTTCCTAAGTTACCTTCCCAAGCCAAGAGCATAAAATTCTTCTCTAACATCCTTCCAAGCATTTCATCAAACACTTGGAAGGTACAAAAGGAAAACATAGTAAATTGACAACAAGAATAGAATCTAACAACAATTATTGCAAGGAATTAATAACAACAATAAAAAGAAACACAATTATCATGAATTACCTCAAATTGAATTGAAAAAAAATAGAATGAACAAAAGTAGATCTATAACAAAGCATAGAAACAACATAAAGGAAATTGCAACAAAAGAATAGAAGAATGATGAATGTAACAACAAGAAATTGAAGAGTAGAAGTAGATGAGAGCATGAATTAAAACCTAGATATAAGATTATTGACCTAAACCTAATCCTAATCCTATTCCTAATCCTAGAAAGAAGGGAGAGCTTCTCTCTCTAAAACTAACTAAAACTAGATCTAATGTGTCATGTGTGAAGTGATGATCATGCCTTCCCCTTCATTCCTTAGTCTATTTAGCCTTTTTCCGCCAAAAACTTAGCTCCAAATGAGACCAAAAACCCTCCAAAATCGCCAGGCACGAGTTCTTCTTTAAAAATCACGTGCGACCTTCGGCGCGTACGCGTACAGTGCGCGTACACGTACAGTGCGCATACGCGTCCCTGGAGCATTTTGCAATCCGCGTGTAGGCGCATAGTGCGCGCGTGCGCCCATAGGCTTTTTCCAAATCTTTGGCTTTTCATGATTTCTCCATTTTGTATGCTTTCCTTCCACTTCTTTGATCCTTTCCTAGCCCTTTTCAATCTGAAATCACTAGCAAACACATCAAGGCATCTAGTGGAATTAAAGGAAGATAACAATCATCAAATTAAAGGTCTAAAAAGCATGTTTTCACATCTAAGCACAAATAAGGAGACAATCCCAAAATCATGCTATTTCATTGAATAATGTGAGGAAAGGTTATCAAAATGCTCTAAATTTAACACAAGATAAACCCTAAAAAGGGGTTTATCAACCTCCCCACACTTAAACCTTAGTATGTCCTCATGCTAAACCAAGAAGGATAAGAGAAGGGGTTTGGACATTTATTCAATGCAAATAACCTAAATGCATCTATCTATATGAGTGCAACTAAATGCAAAATGATTCTACCTACTTGGTTAAAAATAAATCAATCTCTAAGACATACATGCAAAAGTAGGGCCAAGATCATATAACGGTTCATGAATCCTACCAATTCAAGTATAAAAATAAAGTTCAAGTAGACTTGCAAGAAGAAAGCTCATGAAAGCCGAAAATCGAGGAATTGAGCGTCGAACCCTCACCGGAAGTGTTTGCACTCTAGTCGCTCAAGTGTATAGGGTCGATTCTTTCAATTCTCCCCAATCATGCTTTCCAAGGTTTGTTTTTCATCTAACAATCAACAATTATTCGATGCATGCATACATTCATCATGAGGTCTTTTCATAGGTTGTAATGGGGTTAGGGTCAAGGTAAGGATACATATTTGGTCAAGTGGACCTAAAATTTGAATCTTTGATTGCCTCAAACTTCCCACCTTACCTATATAGCAACCTATACAATTCTAAACAAACCTAACCACCCATTCTTCACTTTTTCACATACTCATGCATTTTTTTTCTTAATCATAACACATATGCATTGATTATTATTGAGCTTCACTTGGGGCATTTTGTCCCCTTTTTATTACTTTTCTTTTCTTTTTATTTATTTTTCTTTTTCTTTTTCTTTTGATATCTACATATATTTTTTCTTTCTTTTTTTTCTTTTTATTTTCTCATTTTTTTCTTTTTGCAATAAAGTATATACAAAAGTATCAATGCATATGGTTTTACATTTAATTAACACATGAGCATGTACCCAATTCCCAATATTACCAACAACAATACAATACACCCTTTTATCCCAACCAATGTCCCAAGTTTTTCCACACTTGAATGATACACACACACACTAGCCTAAGCTAATCAAAGATCCAAATTAAGGACATTTATTGTTTTCCGCTTTCAGGCTTGTAATGTTCTAAAATTATGAACAAGTGGGTTAATCGTAGGCTCAAAGTTGGTTAAAAATGGATGATAAGAGGTAAGGCTATTTGGGTAAGTGAGCTAGTGAAACGATGGCCTTAATCATATAAATGCATGAATACACAAAATAATGGACATAGAGAATCAAACAAATCAAAGATTACAATCATAGAAAGAGAATAATGCACACAAGAAGGAAAATAAGTGGTTATAAGATGTAACCACACAATTAGGCTCAAATCTCACAAGCTTGTGTTCTTAGCTCAAAAACCATGTTCCAAAATAAATTCTTCAAGCAAGTTCAACAAAAAGTTTTTTCACATTGGTAGGTTACCCTAAAATAGTTTCTTGAAAAAGAAATCATCACCATAACCAAGTAGTCCTAATGAGAAAGAAGTGGTAAAAATATGTACAAATTCTAACTAACATGCAACCTATCATGCAATGCAACAACTAATCTAACACTGGTGTTGAAAATGGAAATTGTTACCCATGGAGATCGGTCGGACAATCTCCCCACACTTAAAGATTGCACCGTCCTTGGTGCATGCAAAGAAGAGCAAGGTGGATGGGTTGTTACAACTGATGAGTTCCTGATGTCTCTAATTCACACCCCATTCAAAATTGGTGAATTAGTTCTTTTGGCAAGCGCACCAAAATTATCGTCAAGTAATAACCCACAGTGGAGTGGGATCATATCCACAGAGATTGGCAAATTCGAGCAGTTTTAATCAATTGATGAATTAGTCAAGCGGATCAATAAGATTGTGAAGTGCAGACTTGTAAATGACATAAATGTAAATGGCTAGAATATAAAGAAAAGCAATAAAGTGCAAGAATATAAATGGCAGAATGTAAAGTGCAGAATCATAAATGACTTGAATGTAAATTGGAATGGGGAATTGCTGAATGTAAAAATAACCTGTAAAGAAATGGATAGATAAGAATGGGGAAATTCATTGAGATTGGGAGATGTTGTCTCTTTGGATCAAATCTAGCTTATATTCTCTTCAATCATGCAACTCATTGACCTCTTGGCAATCATGATTGATTGAACCCCAATCCCTTGGTGACTCAATCTCTCAGATCTTGATCAATAGCCAATTCCTTGGTCTAATTGCTCATGAAGAGAGATATGCTTGGTCCCTGATTATACCACACACCATTATAGGTCCAAGTAGAGGGAGGATTATATGTAACATATCCAAACATCAAAACCCAGATTTTACTCAAGTGTGAGAAGGGATTTCAAGCATGGTTTCATGTTTCCTTTCCCAAGGTTCCCATGAAACCCAATTGCATTCAATTTCTTTCCCAAGATAATTGAATACTAAGCATTAAGAACGAAATTCCTTCTAGCAAATCAAAGAGAAAATGAAGAGAAGAAGAATTTCACTATTATCAATCCATCAAGTACAACAGAGCTCCCTCTCTCAATGAGAGGGAAGTTAGCTACTCATAGCTCAAAAAGTACTCAAAAGTGAAGTGTAAAAGTGGATCTAAAACTGACTACTTAACCCCCTTCTTCAGTACTCCTTGGGGGTATTTATACTACTCCTAGTAAAATAAAAGAATTAAAAAAGTGAAAAGGGAAAATTACATTTTGGAGGAAAAAGAAAACACTCAATAAGAGTGACTTCTCAGCTGGCGTGTGGCTGGCGCTTTTCTGGCGTGTCACGTGCCCTTCATTTCTAGCTTGGCGTGCCACACCCAGCCCTTCAAGTGGCACGCTTTGTCCCTACAACAACCTTGGCGTGCCACGCCTTCAAACTCAAGTGGCACGCCCCTTGCCTTTCTCACTTCTCTTTGCCTCTAGAAACTTGAACTGGCGTGCCACGCACTTGCTCTATGCTTGGCTAAGCTTCTCTGGAAAGTTACACTAGCGTGGCACGCCCAGGGTCTGGCGTGCCACGCCCATTTTGTGAGTGAGTGGTTCCTCTGTTTGGTGTGCCACACCATGAACTCAAGTGGCACGCCCCAATGCTTCTTTGCTCTCTGAATGACACTGGCGTGCCACGCCTGGTTGCTGAAGTGGCACGCCTAAGTGAAGAATGGTGAGTGGCGTGCCACGCCTTCGATACCAAGTGGCACGCCCCATGTAATTGGCCTCCTTCATCCTCTCTGGAAACTTATACCAGCATGCCACGCCTAAAGGCTGGCGTGCCACGCCCATGATCTTATCTTGGTTCCAGTAGTTGCCGTGCCACGCCTTCGATACCAAGTGGCACGCCCAATCCTTGCTTTTGGTCCTTTGTGCATTGGCGTGCCACGCCTGGTTGCTCAAGTGGCATGCCCAGTCTTCAATTGCCTTTAGCCCCTTTCTCTGGATTGTTGTATGATGACAAGTCATCTTAGCCTAGTTTCACTAGCCTTTTTCTTTTGTTTTCAACTGAATTATGCACTTTCTTGAGCCATAAGCAAGACAATTGGGTAGATTTTCATGTGTCCTTTAATTTAATCAACCATGTATGAATTAATGCAATTTCATGAGGTTTTATGCTATAATTGTCACATATTATGAAAGAATGAATATCTCATGATTTTGAGCATAGCTTTGATGTGTTTGGTTGATTAATGATAGGTGAAGAAAGCTTGGAGAAAGGTTGAAGCAAGAAGGAATGGCTAGGAGGAAGAGAGGACAAAAAGTTTGAGCCAAAGTTTGCCTCAAACTTTCGCTCAAACTTTTGGATTAATTGAAAATGAACCAGGGAGCAAAAAGCTGGACCAAAAGTTAGCCTCAAACTTTTGTATAAACTTTTGGGCAAAAAGCTGCAGCAAAAGTTAGCCTCAAACTTTTTGGCTAACTTTTGGGCAAAAAGCTGGAGCAAAAGTTAGCCTCAAACTTTTTGGCTAACTTTTGGCATCACAAATCAACACCCTGGAGAGCAAAAGTTTGCGCCAACGTTAGCCCCTAACTTTTTGGCTAACGTTGGCGCATGAAAAACACACCCTGGAGAGCAAAAGTTTGCGCCAACGTTAGCCTCTAACTTTTTGGCTAACGTTGGCGCCATGAGTATGCAAGGGGAGGCCAACGTTGGAGCAAAAGTTTGATCCCTAACTTTTGCCCCAACGTTGGTATCAGCAAAGAAGGGTGGCTGATGTGAAAAGTTGGAGTAAAAGTTAGCCTCAAACTTTTACTCAAACTTTTACTCAAGCTTTCATGATTCCAAACCCGTTCAATTCAGTTCTTCTCCAAACTCCAAGAGCAATCAACCAAGGCCTCTATCAACCCAATTCCATCAAGAGCAAAGGCCCAATTGAAGGCTTGAAGACCATTTGAAGAAAGTGTATAAATAGCATAGGATTTAAGTTTTTCGGGGAGCTTCCCTTTTTAGTTTTCATATAGAGCTTTCTTTTCTGGTTTTGATTGGGAATTCACTTTTACATTCTAGCATTGTTGTTTTAATTCAAGAGAATTGGGGAGGAGAATTGATCTCTCTTCTTCCTTGTTCTTGCCCAGCACTCTTTAATTTTCTTGCTTCAGATCTTGGGTGGAGAATTGAAGAACTTCTGTTTCAATCTCACCTTGGAATCTTGTTTAATTCTCTGCTTAATTAAATTTCAGTTTCGGTTAATTGCTTCTTCATCTACTTTTTTTGCAATTTACAATTTCTTTGCAATTGTTCTTGTTGGATCTAGGAAGGCATTGAGATCTAGACTTGGTTATCTAGTCTCTTGGGTCCTGAGATCTGAATTCCAATTTTACATCATCTGTTTACTGTTTTCAAGCTCATTTACATTTCTGTCTTAAGACCCGGTTCAATTCCAGTCATCCTTTACTTTTCTGCTTGTTGCAATTTTACTTTTCCTTGTTTAATTTCTGGAAATCCAATTCCCAATTCCCTTTACAATTCAAGCCATTTACATTTCTTGCACTTTAAGATTCTGCAATTTACATTTCTTGCGTTCTAAGTTTCTGCCATTTAATTTCTTGTTCTTTAAGATTCAGCACTTTAAATTTCAGTTCTCTTTAATTTCATGCCAATTACCCATTCCCTTTACTTTCTATGCAATTTAAATTCTGCAAATCACAAATCTCTCAACCAAATCTTGATTCGCTTGACTAAATCAACGACTAAACTAAAATTGCTCAATCCTTCAATCCCTGTGGGATCGAACTCACTCCCGTGAGTTATTATTACTTGATGCGACCCGGTGCACTTGCCGGTTAGTTTTGGGTGTTTTGGAGAAATTCGTTTTTCCACAAAAATATCCCATCAAGTTTTTGGCGCTGTTGCCGGGGATTGATTAGATTGACAATGATTAAGTGAGGTGGTGATCTAGATCTAGCATTTTTATTTTCTGTTTCTCTAATTTTCAATTAACCCGCTAACTGTTTGAATTTTTGCTTAAGCTAACTAAAACTTCATTCTAGCAGTAGATTGAAGTGTCACTGGTTTGTGTGTTTCTTATGTTCTGCTTGTATGTCAGGTACAAGAAGAACCACACCCACCTTTCATGAACAGGACGAAAGAACTCTCAGGAGGTTAAGAAGAGCTGAAAGAGGGAAAAATATTGTTGGAGAAGAGGAATCAGAAGAAGAATTCCAAGATATGGAGGAACATTCAACCAATCCACCTGGTGGAGCAGACAATAACAACAACAACCCACCCCAGAGGAGAGTTTTGGCCTCATATACCTTTGCAAATGCTAGACATTGTGGAAGCAGCATTCTCACCCCTAATGTCAATGCAAATAACTTTGAATTGAAGCCACAGCTCATTACATTGGTCCAAAACAACTGCTCGTTTGGGGGAGGACCATTGGAGGATCCAAATCAACATCTATCTACCTTCTTAAGGATTTGTGACACTGTCAAGTCCAATGGCGTGAATCCTGAGACCTACAAGCTTCTGCTGTTCCCGTTCTCATTAAGGGACAAGGCCGCACAGTGGCTTGAAACTTTTCCTCAAGGAAGCATCACTAGCTGGGATGATTTGGTGACTAAATTTCTAGCCAAATTCTATCCACCTCAAAGAGTCATCAGGCTGAAAACTGAGGTGCAAACATTCACACAATTGGATGCTGAAAATCTGTATGAAGCATGGGAGAGATACAAGGCTCTGCTGAGGAAATGTCCACCAGAAATGTTCACTGAGTGGGACAAGCTACAGAACTTCTATGAAGGACTCACTCTAAAGGCTCAAGAATCACTTGACCACTCAGCTGGAGGATCATTGCAACTGATGAAAACAGCAGAAGAAGCTCAAAATCTTATTGACATGGTGGCCAACAATCAATATTTCTTTGCTCACCAAAGAAATCGCCAACCATCACAAAGGAGAGGAGCAATGGAGCTAGAAGGAGTGGACTCAATCTTGGCTCAAAACAAGATGATGCAGCAGCAAATTCAACAACAATTTGAGCAAATGGCCAAGAGGATTGATAGCCTCCAAGTTGCAGCAGTTAACACAAGCCAACCATCATCCACATGGGGGCAGAATGAAGAAACTCAAGAAGAACAACAACAAGAGCAAGTACAGTATATGCACAACCAAGGACCAAATGAAGTGTATGGTGATACATACAATCCATCCTGGAAGAACCACCCAAACCTCAGATGGGGAGATAATCACACCCAAAACCAACAACCATGGCAGAGAAACTCAAACCAAAACAACCCAAGAAACAACCAAAACCACAACCAGCAGCAAACTAACCAGAACCCCTACAGAAAAACTCAAAACAACTACCCCAACCCCAACCAGTACCAATCCAATAACCAACCCACCAACCAAAATGCCTACCATCCACCACCCACATCTCATAACCCACCTCAAGTATCACCTGAATCTCAAAGACTCACTAACTTGGAGACCTTGATGGATAAAATGTTGAAACACCAGGAAATGACAACCAAGAACCATGAAGCCTCCATAAAGAGCCTAGAGAGGCAGATGGGGCAAATCTCCAAGCAGATCTCTATTGAGAGACCTTCAAGCTCTCTGCCGAGTGACACAATTCCAAATCCTAAGGAAGAATGCAAGGCAATACAATTAAGGAGTGGGAGAACATTGGTGAGCAACAATGACACTACAAAGAAGCAAGCAGAGAGCAGCAAAAGACCAATAGAAGATGAGGAGCAAACAAAGGAAGATGAAGCCAAGAATCAAGTTGTGATGCCAAACAAGAGCACTGAGAAACTCAAAGAGAAGGACAACCAACCACACGGTTCAAAAGAAGTAACTCAGGGACAGCAGCAAATAGGAAAGAGCATCACACCTCCACTGCCATATCCCCAGAGGTTCAACAAAGAAACTAAGGACCAGCATTTTCTTAAGTTCCTTGAGATTTTCAAAAAGCTGGAAATCAATATTCCCTTGGCTGAAGCACTTGAGCAAATGCCTCTGTATGCCAAGTTTTTGAAGGAGCTTATCAACAAGAAAAGAAGTTGGCTTGAGAAGGAAACCGTGTTACTCACCGAGGAATGCAGTGCTTTGATTCAAAGGGGCATTCCACCAAAACTCAAGGATCCAGGAAGCTTTGTAGTCTCATGCACCATTGGCAGAATAATTCTCAACAAAGCTCTCTGTGACCTTGGTGCCAGCATCAACTTAATGCCTCTCTCAATGATGAGAAAACTTGCTATAGAAGAGCTTAAACCCACCAGGATGTCATTGGTCATGGCTGACAGATCAATCAAAACACCCACTGGAATTGTGGAAAATCTGTTGGTGAAGGTTGGGGAGTTTATTTTCCCAGCAGATTTTGTGATTTTGGATACTGAAGAGGAAGGAAACAATTCAATCATTTTGGGAAGGCCATTTCTAGCCACAGCAAGAGCCACTATTGATGTAGAAAAAGGAGAAATGATCTTCAGGATCCACAATGAACAAATGGTCATAAACGTCTTCAAGTCAATGCAACACATTCCTGAGCAAGAGGATTATGTGAGAATGGACATGATAGAGAGTTTGGTGGAAGAAATGCTGGAAGAAAGTCCTCAAGAGCAAGAAGGAAATCAAAAGGCAACAGAGGAACAAGTAGCTGAGACTTCTATTGAGCAAGATGAAAAACAAGACAAGAAGGAAGAAGTACGAAAACAAGAATTGAAACCATTACCCACCCATCTCAAATATGCATTCCTTGGAACATCGGAGAGCTTCCCAGTAATCATTAATTCATCCCTGACAAAGAAGGAAGAAGGAGAACTTCTTTATGTACTCAAAGCTCACAAAGATGCTTTAGGATGGACCATTGATGACCTGAAAGGAATCAGCCCTGCAGTGTGTATGCATAAGATCCTCTTGGAAGATAATTCCAAACCAGTGGTTCAACCACAAAGAAGGCTAAATCCCACAATGAAGGAAGTTGTCTAGAAGGAAGTAATGAAGTTGTGGAATGCAGGGATAATCTTCCCAATATCTGACAGCCCATGGGTAAGCCCGGTTCAAGTTGTACCAAAGAAAGGAGGAATGACGGTCATCACTAATGAGAAGAATGAGTTGATCCCTACTAGAACAGTGACTGGGTGGAGGATGTGCATAGACTATAGAAGATTGAATGATGCCACCAGGAAGGACCATTTCCCTCTCCCATTCATTGATCAGATGCTGGAAAGGTTGGCCGGCCATGCCTATTATTGCTTTTTGGACGGATATTCTGGGTATAATCAAATCGTGGTGGACCCCAAGGACCAAGAGAAGACTGCCTTTACATGTCCATTTGGAGTCTTTGCATACCGGAGGATGCCCTTTGGGCTTTGCAACGCCCCTGCCACATTTCAAAGGTGTATGCTCTCCATTTTCTCTGATATGGTCGAAAAGTTTTTAGAAGTCTTCATGGATGACTTCTCTGTGTTTGGTGATAATTTCAATGCTTGCCTAAACCATTTAACCCTTGTTTTGAAACGGTGCCAAGAAACTAATTTAGTTTTGAACTGGGAGAAATGCCATTTCATGGTACCCGAAGGGATTGTTCTTGGCCATAAAGTTTCAAGAAAAGGGATAGAGGTTGATAAGGCAAAGGTTGAAATCATAGAAAAACTCCCTCCACCAATTAATGTGAAATCTGTTAGAAGTTTCTTGGGGCATGCCGGATTCTACAGAAGGTTTATCAAGGATTTTTCAAAAATAGCTAAACCTTTGAGTAATCTATTAATGCTTGATAACCCTTTTGTTTTTGATGAAAACTGCCAGCAAGCCTTTGAAACTTTAAAAAACAGACTCACAACAGCACAAATCATCACACCTCCAGATTGGGAGTTACCCTTTGAACTCATGTGTGATGCAAGTGACCTTGCAATTGGTACTGTACTTGGGCAAAAGAAGGGAAACTTACATCATGTCATATATTATGCAAGTAAAGTGTTGAATGAGGCCCAAAGAAATTACACAACAACGGAGAAGGAGTTGCTAGCTGTAGTTTATGCTTTTGATAAGTTTAGATCATACTTGATAGGATCCAAAGTTGTGGTTTATACTGACCATGCTGCACTTAAGTATTTGATGTCAAAACAGGATGCTAAACCAAGACTTATCAGGTGGATATTGCTCTTACAAGAGTTTAACATTGAGGTAAGAGACAGGAAGGGCACTGAAAACCGGGTTGCTGACCATTTGTCGAGGCTACCACATGAAACAATTCAACAAGCATCTCAGCCCATGAACGAAAGCTTCCCAGATGAGCACCTTTTGCAGATCCAGCAAGCACCTTGGTTTGCTGACATAGCAAACTACAAAGTGGGAAGAAAGATACCTCAAGACTTTTCTAAGCAACAAGTGAAGAAGTTAATCAATGAGGGAAAGAAATTCTTATGGGATGAACCCTTCCTGTTCAAGAGATGTTCTGATGGAGTAATTAGAAGGTGTGTCCCTGAGAGTGAAATGAGGGATATCCTGTGGCACTGCCATGGTTCAGCTTATGGTGGACACTTTGGCCCAGAGAAAACAGCTGCAAAGATATTGCAGAGCGGCTTCTATTGGCCAACTATCTTCAAGGATGCCAGAGAATATGTTCACCAATGTAATGAATGCCAGAAAGCAGGAGGATTAACAAGAAGGAATGAGATGCCTCAAAACTTCATCTTGGAACTGGAATTGTTTGATCTATGGGGAATTGATTTCATGGGGCCCTTTCCCCCTTCCTATTCTTTCAAATATATCTTAGTCGTAGTGGAGTATGTCTCAAAGTGGGTGGAAGCCATAGCTATGACCACCTGTGATGCACAGATTGTCCTCCAATTCCTTAAAAAGCACATTTTCACAAGATATGGAGTGCCCAAGAGTCTTGTCAGTGATGGTGGTAGTCACTTTTGCAACAAACAGATGGAGAAGCTCCTCCACAAATATGGAGTAATCCATAAAGTGGCTACACCTTACCACCCTCAGACTAATGGCCAGGCTGAACTAGCAAATAGGGAATTAAAGAAGATCCTAGAGAAAACAGTGGAAAGCACAAGAAAAGATTGGGCTAGGAAGCTAGAAGATGCATTATGGGCATATAGGACAGCTTTCAAAACTCCTATTGGCAAGTCACCCTTTCAGCTATTGTATGGCAAATCCTGCCACCTCCCTGTAGAGCTTGAACACAGAGCTTTTTGGGCCACTAAACTCCTCAACCTTGATTCCCAAGCTGCAGGAGAAAAAAGGTTGTTGCAACTGAATGAGTTAGATGAATTCAGGATAGAAGCTTATGAGAATGCTAAGATATACAAGAAAAGAGCTAAGAGGTGGCATGACAAGAAGATCACAAAGAAGGAATTCAAGCCAGGGCAGCAAGTGCTCCTATATAACTCAAGGCTTAAGATCTTCCCTGGCAAACTTAAGTCTAAATGGACTGGCCCATACTTGGTGACAAAGGTTTTTCCTCATGGGAGCATTGAACTGCTAGATGAAGCAACAAAAAATCAATTCACAGTAAATGGTCACAGAGCAAAGCTGTACTTGGGAGGACGATGGGATAAGGAAAAAGAGGTCCAGAATCTACAGCCTTCCTGAAGGGAATTGAAGGATGTCAAGCTAGTGACAATAAAAGAGCGCTTGTTGGGAGGCAACCCAACCTGAGGTAGTTTTCTTTTCATAGCTTTTTCAATAAAAATGTTGAATAATTGACATGTATTGCAAGGAGCTAAGTTTGGTGTTGCACACCAAAAACAACTTAAGGGAGAATGGAGGATTCTAAGTTTGGTGTTCCACCAAAACCTCATTCAAAAGCACATTCTAAATTCCTGCACATTGTTAGTTCCAAGCAATCGAACAGATTATTCAACCACTTAACTGCTTTTTAGTCTTAACTTCATAACCTTTAGCAAGGACACCAGATTTTGCCTAGAGATAACCTGCTGTATCCAGAGAAGTGGCAAGAACTCAAGTTTGGTGTTCCCACACCAAATTAAATCCACAAGCCACACTCAATTCATGCATACTAACTGGTCATCTAAGGGCTTGAGAAGCAAGCAACTTTTGAGAATTATGCAGGGAATTCACCACCATTTAAAGACACTATGCATCATAACATAAAAGGGCACAACAGAAGGAAGGACAAAGGAATTGCAAACCAATAGGTTGTATTTATACTTAACTCTTACTGTTGAAAAATGTTTTGACTTGTGTTTTGATAAAGTGTTCATCTAATACAAGTAGAATTTCTCTTAGAATAAGTAAGCTAGTCTATGTGTGTGCTTGTATGTTTACTTTCACTGAACAAAACGCATGCTTTGTCCCCTGCATTTTCAATTCAATAAAAGAAATGTTTGAATGTGAAGTGAGATAGTTCTCTGTTAGATAGAAGTACAAAAAAAAAAGTAAGTGGTGGTATGTATGTGTGATTGTATGATAGCTCACTTTTAGTGAATAAGAGAACTAGGATGTCTCCTTCTAAGTAGAAAGTGGCCTACTGTCTATGAATCTCAATCAAATAAAAATCCTTGGTTAGAAAGAAAAACAAAAAGAAAGAAAAAAAGTGGAGAAAAAGAAATAGCCAAAGAGTGGCAGAACAAAAGAAAACAAAAAGAAACAAAGCTGGACACCAATAGCTTGAACCTTAGAATATATGCCTGTGGTGTCTTTGTATTAGGATCTGCTTGGACTACTAAGTTCTTTGGAGTGCATCAACACTCGGTGACTTGGGTTAACTAACCCGGGATCATCAGCTGAAAGTCCACTATCAAGAGCAACCTAACTACAAGGCATTTAGTAGCCCAAAGAGGTGCTGGGCATCAATGTTCTAAGAAGGAATGTGAGCCAAGTGTCTATAGTGAATAATGTGTCAAGTATAAAGAAAAGGAAATGAACTTGCTACACATGACACTCAAATAAAGCTTATGAACAAGATAATAGCCAAAGGAATAATGAGAGGTCATAGCAGTATGTTACTTGAAGCTTGAAGGAGGCTTTCTAAGCTTAAGAATCAATAAGAGGTGAGTGTGTACATGTCCACATAAAACCCCATGAACTACCAATAACACTCTACTAGCATGAACATCCTCTTCCATTTCATTCTTTCTTCTCAATAAATCATTTCTTGCTTGGGGTTGTGATGACAAGTCATCTAAGCCTAGTTTCACTAGCCTTTTTCTTTTGTTTTCAACTGAATTATGCACTTTCTTGAGCCATAAGCAAGCCAATTGGGTAAATTTTCATGTTTCCTTTGATTTAATCAATCATGTATGAATTAATGCAATTTCATGAGGTTTTATGCTATAATTGTCACATATTATGAAAGAATGAATATCTCATGATTTTGAGCATAACTTTGATGTGTTTGGTTGATTAATGATAGGTGAAGAAAGCTTGGAGAAAGGTTGAAGCAAGAAGGAATGGCTAGGAGGAAGAGAGGACAAAAAGTTTGAGCAAAAGTTTGCCTCAAACTTTAGCTCAAACTTTTGGATTAATTGAAAATGAACCAGGGAACAAAAAGCTGGACCAAAAGTTAGCCTCAAACTTTTGTACAAACTTTTGGGCAAAAAGCTGGAGCAAAAGTTAGCCTCAAACTTTTTGGCTAACTTTTGGGCAAAAAGCTGGAGCAAAAGTTAGCCTCAAACTTTTTGGCTAACTTTTGGCATCACAAATCAACACCCTGGAGAGCAAAAGTTTGCGCCAACGTTAGCCCCTAACTTTTTGGCTAACGTTGGCGCATGAAAAACACACCCTGGAGAGCAAACGTTTGCGCCAACGTTAGCCTCTAACTTTTTGGCTAACGTTGGCGCCATGAGTATGCAAGGGGAGGTCAACGTTGGAGCAAAAGTTTGACCCCTAACTTTTGCCCCAACGTTGGTATCAGCAAAGAAGGGTGGCTGATGTGAAAAGTTGGAGTAAAAGTTAGCCTCAAACTTTTACTCAAACTTTTACTCAAGCTTTCATGATTCCAAACCCGGTTCAATTCGGTTCTTCTCCAAACTCCAAGAGCAATCAACCAAGGCCTCTATCAACCCAATTCCATCAAGAGCAAAGGCCCAATTGAAGGCTTGAAGACCATTTGAAGAAAGTGTATAAATAGCATAGGATTTAAGTTTTTCGGGGAGCTTCCCTTTTTAGTTTTAATATAGAGCTTTCTTTTCTGGTTTTGATTGGGAATTCACTTTTACATTCTAGCATTGTTGTTTTAATTCAAGAGAATTGGGGAGGAGAATTGATCTCTCTTCTTCCTTGTTCTTGCCTAGCACTCTTTAATTTTCTTGCTTCAGATCTTGGGTGGAGAATTGAAGAACTTCTGTTTCAATCTCACCTTGGGATCTTGTTTAATTCTCTGCTTAATTAAATTTCAGTTTCGGTTAATTGCTTCTTCATCTACTTTCTTTGCAATTTACAATTTCTTTGCAATTGTTCTTGTTGGAGCTAGGAAGGCATTGAGATCTAGACTTGGTTATCTAGTCTCTTGGGTCCTGAGATCTGAATTCCAATTTTATATCCTCTGTTTACTGTTTTCAAGCTCATTTACATTTCTGTCTTAAGATCCGGTTCAATTCCAGTCATCCTTTACTTCTCTGCTTGTTGCAATTTTACTTTTCCTTGTTTAATTTCTGCAAATCCAATTTCCAATTTCCTTTACAATTCAAGCCATTTACATTTCTTGCACTTTAAGATTCTGCAATTTACATTTCTTGCGTTCTAAGTTTCTGCCATTTAATTTCTTGTTCTTTAAGATTCAGCACTTTAAATTTCAGTTCTCTTTAATTTCATGCCAATTACCCATTCCCTTTACTTTCTATGCAATTTAAATTCTGTAAATCACAAATCTCTCAACCAAATCTTGATTCGCTTGACTAAATCAACCACTAAACTAAAATTGCTCAATCCTTCAATCCCTGTGGGATCGACCTCACTCCCGTGAGTTATTATTACTTGATGCGACCCGGTGCACTTGCCGGTTAGTTTAGGGTGTTTTGGAGAAATTCGTTTTTCCACAAAAATATCCCATCATTGTACCAGCATGCCACGCCATGCTGCTCAAGTGGCACGCCCATGGATTTGTGAACTCTTCAAGCTTGGCGTGCCACGCCTGGGTTCTCAAGTGGCACGCCCAAGTGACTTCTTGGGGCTGGCGTGCCACGCCTTCGATACCAAGTGGCACGCCATAGTGGAGGTACTTCTTGGAATGGTGAGTTGGCATGCCACGCCCCTTTGCTCAAGTAGCACGCCCATAGTAATTGATGGGACAGGCGTGCCACGCCCAGCTTGGCGTGCCACGCCCCTTTTGTGTCCTCCTTTATAGCTCTCTGGAAAAATGCATTAGCGTGCCACGCCCAGTTCCTGGCGTGCCACGCCCTGATGCATGCTTGGAATTCTTCTCTGGACTTTAGTACTGGCGTGCTACGCCTAGCTCCTGGCGTGCCACGCCAGTGCATTTTTGTGGCGTTTGCTCCCAAGTGGCACGCCAGTTTCACACGCCCAGCTTCTTGTTTGTCTTCTACCCATTTTTGATGCCTTCTTCACCTGAAATTCAGCACAACTCATTTCAAAGTAGTGTACCATAATATTCATCAAATAATGCATGAATTGTACTGACCAAATGAGATTTATGCTCCTTTATGGTCTTCTTTATACAAGAAAGAAGGGTAGATGATGCAAGTCATCACAACGCCACACTTAAGTTTTGCTTGTCCCAAGCAAATTAATGTGAGTAAACCTTTATAACTTGAGGCCTTGGCTTTGAGTGATTGCAATACAACTAAGAGTAAGACTAAGTGTTCAACACATGTATGAATATTTTAATGTCATGAAAAGCTCTTAGATCCTTGAGGGTTCTTTCAGGTATAGGCTTTAGGGGTCCTTTCTATTGATTGTCACCTTGAAGTAGTAAGGGTTGTTTTGCTTTCTTGACCACGAGTCTAAGTGTTTTGTCTCAAGACAACCCTTTAATTAAGCTTTCAATTAGCACTCCCAAACCAGTTGGTTTTAGGGTACTAGGTGTTGAGACACCCCTAAGAATTTACTTGCCTAGGTCTCTTCTTGACACATCTTCACCACAAGCATCAACTAAGATCTTTAATTCTTTTTGAGCTTTTTAATGTTTCTTTTTTTATCCCAGTAGTTGATGCTCAGAGCCTTGGGCCTTTATTGCTTACTACATCTTGGTTCTATGGATATTCAAGGAACACCCCTTAACCTTCCCCTTGTTGTACCTTCTAGGACTAGTTGCTCTTCCATGACTCATTTTCTTTTTAGTTCATCCAAGGTCCTACACTTGGTTACTTATTTCTTAGTTTGTTTGATGATCTCTCTTGGCCTTGGTCTCTCTCATTGTTTTTGCACAACTCACAGTGACTCTTATGGAGACAAACTCTATTTTTATTTATGTTGAAATGAAGACTTAGAATACATGGCATTTTCTTTCTTGAAAAAAAACTCATAAAGACTTCAAACAAGAATTAAAACTAAACATAAAATATAAACTATCCTAGCATGATTATTTTTTCAAAAAGTAAATAAAGCAAAAGCTTAAACAAGATTTCAGAATTTAGAAAATGTCAACCATGGGACTCAACAACCTTGAGCAGCTTCATCTTTAGTGCCCCTTTCCTTTGTCCTTCTTCTTGGAAAGGGAGGAGCCACCTTCATCTGGCTTGGAGGAACCTTCTTGTGCTTTGGCATCCTTGGGCTTTCAAAATCCTACCCTCCTCATATAATTCCTTTCATCTTTCTTATGTTTGGCTAGGATTTCCTCTTGTCTTGCACTTAGCTCTTCCATTCCTTGCATGAAGGTTGGGTATCCTGGGTTTAGAACGGCCACGGTGTTACACAAGTGATTCAGCTTTGCTTGTGTATTGATGTCATACTGCCTCCTGGATATGGTTCTGGCATCATAGTGATGTCTGAATTCGGCCAAGTTCCTCTGTTGCCATTTGCCTTGCTCTACTATTTTGTCCAGTGCACTTCGCACCTCTCCCCAGTCAAATTGTTCTTGTTGTTCCTTCCTAGTTGAAACCTAACTTCTGAAATGATTTCCCTCTCACTCACCCAACCATAGAATTGATTTTGCTTAAATGCGGAGAGGAACTTGTAGTCATTAAAGGAGCTTGAGGATCCAGAGGTTGGTTCCATGATTTTTCTTTTCTTTGAGGCTGAGCTTTTTGGTGGTGCCATTAGGTTGAGAGAGTATGTATGGGATTGTGAAAACGTGTGGTGGTTGCAAGAAAGAACGAGCAAAACAATATTTTTCTCCAACACCAAGCTTAGGACTTCATTGTCCCAATCAAGAAAAAGAAAGAAAGAAAGTAGGAAAAGAGATGGTAAAAGATGAAAAGAGAAAGGAAGGCGAGGGTTATATGCTCTTCGTGTGTGATTGGGGTTGTTGAAGTGGAAGAGGAGATGGGGAGGTGAGGCTTTTATAATGGGTGAATAGTGTGGTACGAAGGGTGGGAAATAAAAAGGGTTAAATGTTTTCCCACTTGGGGAGTGGCGCCTAGCATGGGAAGAGGCGCCAACTCTTTTCTCACATGTCTTCTGCGTGTGTTGAGTTCCAAAGTGCAAGTACACTTTGACTTCCTTGTTTTGTGATTTGTTTCCATGTGGGCCCCATCTTCTCTCCTGAAATTGAAACTGAACCCATTAGTAATGACAAAAGAACCCTTGACAATCCTTCTCATCAAGAGTTAATTGGATTGCAACTGATGGGTGTCCCTTGGGACACCAAACTTAATTCTTTAGCATCTCAATAAATTGGTTTCATCATTGTGTATTTAATGTGTTTATAAGAGTGGAATAACATCAATCTTTTCATTTTCTTTTGATTCTAATTCCTCTGAACTCATTAAATCACATTCATGTTCTTACCCAAAGCATTAAGTGCTTTCAAATAAGGTGACTTAGGCTGCTAGGTGATTCTTGGTGGTGGCCACACTAAACTTAATCTTTGGGCTTACTCTTCAAGATCAGGCTATTAATTGTTTGTAAGCCTAGATTAAGTGGGTGGAAGGCCACACCAAACTTAGTAGTTTAGCTAGTTCTCAGCCCATTCACTCATCATGATTTATGCCTTCATCAAGTTGCAATTCCAGAATAGAAAGAAATAAAAGAGTGTAAAAAAAATCTAGCTACCAAAGTTAATATCAAACTTTCTAACCTACAATTGTAAACTAATCCTAATTTGATACTGTAACCTCAAAGTGAGACTGAAAATTAAACTATCTAAAGTAATAGATTTTAAACTACTTCTAAGAAAAGCAATTAAATCAAAAAAGGATAAAGTGTTGGGGTGCCTCCCAACTAGCGCTTTTTTATTGTCATTAGCTTGACATTCCTTCATCTTCAGCTGAGCTTGTAGCTCACTCTCTGCTCCTCTAAAAAGCCTCCCAAGTAGTGTTTGAGTCTATGGCCATTGACAGTAAAAGTTCTCTGAGTCTTGTCCTCCAAGAGCTCCACATGACCATAGGGAAACACCTTGAGTATGGTGAAAGGTCCTGACCATCTAGACTTCAGTTTTCCAGGGAAGAACTTGAGTCTTGAGTTGTAGAGTAACACCTTCTGTCCTTCAGTGAACTCCCTTCTTGCTATCTTTTGGTCATGCCACCTTTTTGTGTTCTCTTTGTAGATTTTTGCATTCTCATATGCTTGATTTCTAAACTCCTCCAGCTCATTGAGTTGCATTAATCTCTTTTCTCCAACAGCTTGCTCATCATAGTTTAACATCTTTAGAGCCCAAAATACTCTATGCTCAAGCTCAACTGGTAAGTGACAAGCCTTACCATATACCAGTTGGTATGGAGACATCCCAATGGAAGTCTTACAGGCTGTTCTGTAGGCCCATAGTGCATCATCCAGCTTCTTATACCAATCCTTTCTTGAACTTCCAACAGTTTTTTCAAGGATTCGTTTCAACTCTCTGTTGGAGATTTCAGCTTGCCCGTTGGTTTGTGGGTGGTATGGAGTTGCCACTTTGTGCTTTACTCCATATATGAGAAGGAGTGTCTCAAGTTGTTTGTTGCAGAAGTGTGTCCCTCCATCACTAATGAGAGCTCTGGGGATTCCAAATCTTCTGAAGATGTTCCTTCTCAAGAAGCTTATCACAACCTTGTTGTCATTTGTTGCAGTGGCTATGGCTGCTACCCACCTTGAGACATAATCAACAGCCACCAATATGTAGCTATTTGAGTAGGAAGTTGGGAAGGGTTGATAAACCACTATTTTATGGTTTATCTTGTGCTCAATTGAGTAGATTTCATTAACTCTTTACACACTTATTCATAATATTTGCATGGTTTTATATTTCCTTCCTGATTTTGTGCTATGATTGAAAACATGCTTCTTTGATCTTATATTTACTTATTATTAATCCTCTCCTATTACCATTAGATGCCTTGATATGTGTGTTAAGTGTTCTCAAAGATTACAGGGCAGGAATGGTTCAGAGGATGGAAAGAAAGCATGCAAAAGTCGAAGGAATACAATAAGTTGGAGAAATTGCTAAGCTGTCCAGCCTGACCTCTTCGCACTGAAACGGCTATAACTTTAGCTACAGAGGTCCAAATGACGCAGTTCTAGTTGCATTGGAAAGCTAACGTCCGGGGCTTCGATTTAATATATAATATGCCATAGTTGCTCTGACGCTAGGCGACACGAACGCGTCGCATTTGCGAATTTCAATCCGCGCGGCCGCGTGGACGACGCCTCCGCGTCACTTGTCCGCGACCTGAACGTACCAGAATATGCAGGGGGCGATTTCTGGGCTGTTTTTGACCCAGTTTTTGGCCCGGAAAACACAAATTAGAGGTTATAAAGTGAGGGAATGCATCCATTCAGAGAGAGCTCGCTACTTTTCACTTTCCATGATTTAGATTTAGTTTTGAGGGAGGTTCTCTCCTCTCTCTCTTAGGATTAGGATTTAGGACTTCTCTTAGTTTTTAAGAGTGACTCTCGATCCAGGTTTAATATTTACTTTAATCTATGTTTCTATCTACTTTTACTTTAATGCTTTTATTCGTATCTATAAATGATGCCAAATTGGCTTATGAACCGTTTCCATGTTATGATTTGAATTAATGATTATTTGAGGTATTTCAGTTTATTATTGTTCTCTTTGAATTAAGATATTTTCGCTTCCCATCTAAGGATATTTTTATTCTAGCAATTTTACTTTTTCCCCTTTTGGTCTTGGTTAAGAAATCAGTAACTCAACATTATCAAACTCAGCATAATTGATAATCGTTATCTTACTAATTGAACTGAACTTCAATAATCCCAACTTTTTCTTAGGAAATAAATAGGATTCGAAGGTCAAACTAATTAGTCCCTTGACTTTCTTTTGCTTTAAAGGTTGACTAAGAGGAATTAAGATTCAACTTAAATTATTGTTGAGAGGGATAACCAAGTTGGACTTCCAATTTCTCTTACCCTGCCAAAAGTTGCTTTACAATTATTTATTAATGTTTATTGCCATTTAAATCACTTGCTTCTCATCTTCTAAACCCCGATTACAACCTTTATAGCCAATAATAAGAACATACTTCCCTGCAGTTCCTTGAGAAGACGACCCGAGGTTTGAATACTCGGTTAACAATTTTTAAGGGGTTTGTTACTTGTGACAACCAAAACGTTTGCACGAAAGGGATTTTTGTTGGTTTAGAGACTATATCTACAACGCGACTGTTTTTATGACATTCTTTACTGGCAAAAATCCTGTTCGTCAAAATGGCGCCGTTGCCGGGGAACTGCTAACGTGTGCCTTATTATTGGTTATTGTAAATATTTTTCTTTTGCTTGTTTATTCATTTTTATTTTTTCTTTTTAATTTTATCTGCTACCATGAACTCTCACCCCTCTCGCTTTGAGTTTGGTTCTAACTTTGTTGAAGGAAATAGAAGTTACAGCAGGAATATGCATCAAGGTCAGACCAATCAAGGATGGATGGAGCCAAGAGGATATAATCAACCCTTTAGGCAACAGCACCCTCCGAGATATCATGGACAAGGACCATTCCACAATGCATACCCAGCTGGGAAAAATGGTGGACAACCTTGTAACTACCAACAAGCCCCACCCCGTGCCTATAGACCATCCTCTCAAGATAACCTCGAACCACCACACTCACAAGCTTCTTTTCACCATTCGCCACCGTATGATCCGTCCCTATCCCAATTCCAATCCACTCACTCCCAAGCACCACCACTTCCCCATGTTTCATATCCAAATCCATCACCCCGAGAATCAGAGGTTCACCTGAAGGAAACAGTAAATAAACTTCAAACAACCATTCGACAACTGGAGCAAGCAGTAATCCAATGGGTTTCTAGACGCTCAAACATTCAAGGACCAACCACAGGCCCATGTGGACAATTTCATGAAGAGGGTAGCATGAAGGAGATACTAGAGACTCCAGTGGACAAGACAGAGCATGAATCCATACTAGAACAAGTAGAAGAAGCTGTCATTGTTCAAGAAGAAGAGTTGGTTGAAGATCTAGGAGATGCTGAACCTCCATGGGAATGCAGAGCTGAAGAGAACTCCGTCAAGGACGTTACAGTTGATGCTAAGGAGGATAGCGCACAACCCCCAAGGCAAGTCGTTTATGAAGAATCAGACGGAATAATCCAAGAAGCAAATTCCCTTGATAGTGATAGTCACAAGTCTAGCTCTCTTAGTAATGAACTTGTATCCGCAAGTGAATTCTCTGAGATCGAAGAATCTTCCCCAGATGAATACGAAGATGATGCAGAGGTAGATTTCTCTCAACCTCCAATCTATGACTCGAGTGATGAGGAAAACATAGAAGACTTTGACCAGGGTGATACTACATTTGAAGACACTTGCAAGGAAATGGAGAAATTCACAGAAGAACCCAAGGGAGAAGAACTTACAAAACCACTAGAAACACCTACCCCAAGGCCATTGCCACTCAATACAAGCTTCAAGTGGGTACAATCCTTAACCTATAACTTTACTTATTCACTTGAATATGGTTTGCTTGAAATAGATGGCCAGCTTAGAGCTCTCTGCGGCTTTAAGAGTAAGAGGGAAATGGCTCGTACTCAAAGCTGGTGCACAAGGTTCAATAAGGTTCCACGCTTCACCTCAAAGTACACGGATTGGTATCATGCTCAATTGCATGGATCACGGAGAACGTTTGGTCACCATGGTGAGATTCTACTTTTTAAACCGCTCGGATGGAAACATGTAAATCAAGACGGAGGCGGATTTAAAAACAAAGCTTGGGATCATGGATTCTGTTCTGACATTCGTCATCCCGGGAGCCTGAAAATCTGCTTGAAGCTGATCGGAAGCTTCACATGCCTAGTTTGGGACCCCGGAGGCTATTGGCATTCCATGCATTGGTGGAGATTTCTGGATGAATTTAAACACAAGCCACCATAACAGGAAGCTCATCTAATGTCCAACTAAAGGACTTTAACTAAAAGTGCTAGGTGGGAGACAACCCACCATGGTATGATCGTTCCTTTTACAATTTTAATTTTATTTAGTTTTGTTTGTTTTTAAATTTTATTTTTATTTTATTGAACCTAGAATCATGCATAGCATTCACATTAAGCACTGCATTCTGCATTCTACATAAAAAAAAATTTATGCGACGCGACCGCCTCATTGACGCGTCTGCGTCGCAGATGTGGGAGACAATAATAAAATGAACAGAGAGTCACTCGAGAGCGTGGCTGGAGGTGTGCCAATGGCACAAATCATCCCACGCGACCGCGTCGCCGACGCGACCACGTCATGTGGGAATAATGGCCTCCCACGCGACCGCGTGCCCCACGCGGCCGCGTGACCAGGATTTCGGCGTAATAATGGTGCACAGCCGAAAGTTGTGCTAGAGTGGTGCTGGACTGGCGCTGGACGCGCAGTCCATCTCACGCGACCGCATGCCCCACGCGGCCACGTCACATCCTACTAAGTGGCCACTCGCGCGATCGCATGCCCCATGCGATCGCATCACCCAAAATTTGGCACTAATATGATTTTGAACAGAGAGTTGTGCAAGCGCGAGGCTGCCCTTGCGCTAGCAGCATAAAAAGTGTCACGCGACCGCGTAACCGACGCTACCACGTCGATTAACTTAAAGCGCAGGTCACGCGACCGCGTGCCCCACGCGTCCGTGTCGCTTGCGCCGCACAGCTTATCCTAATTTGCCAAATATCTTATCTTTTCTCCCCCAATCTTAATTTTTCCTCCCTTCTTTCTTACATACCTCTTCTTCCCTTCTTTTCCTTCTCATTCTTCTTATCTTTTATTTTATTTTACTTATTTTGTTTGCATATTTCATTCATTGCATTTTAATTTTGTGCATATTTTTTCTTTTCTTTTCTACATTTATTATTTTTCCTTTGCTGTTGATTTTCTTATTTAACTGTTGCAACTTTTCTGGTATTATTTGGTGCTTAGTGACTTATTTACACTGTTGGGTAATATTATTTAAATCAATTCTATTCTTTTATGATATTTGTATTCCTTTTTGCATTGACATGAGCTTATACTATCTTTCATTACCCACACTTTCCTCCCCTATGTTTCAAATCTTGCACCACTGCTATGCCATGGCTTCTATTGTTTTCTCACGTACATGTTGAAGCTTCCATGTAAATGAGACCCTTATCATTTGGCATTAACCCACCCATACTTCATTTATTTTCTTATCTTTATTACTGGGTTACCTTTCTTCCCTTTTTCTTTCAGGATGGCCACCCGGAAGGGAACTGGAAGACGTTTACATGGGGAGATAAGACAAGTCCATCTGCACAATCTTTGGAGAAAAGCATCAGTTATAGCAGCCCGTCCACCGCACATCTCAGCATGCACCGAGGACGGTGCAATCTTTAAGTATGGGGAGGTCGATACCGATCTCCATGGGTTAGCTATTCTCCTCCTTTCAACACCATTGTCTTATTTTCTTTGTTAATTCATTGTTGCATTTACATATTTGATTGCATGTTTATTTGATTTTGTGCATTTAGTTTCTACTTGGTTGAAGTAATATTTTGTTTTTCAAGAAATTTTTATAGTACTTCACTATTTTAAATTAAAAAAAAAAATTTCTATTAAAACTTGTTTGAAGTTGTATTTGGAACAAGGTTTTTGAGCTAAAGAACACACAACCTGTGAGATTTTGAGCTTATTTACATGGTTACATTATTTAACCATAAATTTTTATTCTTGTGTGTTTTCTTCACTATGATTGCAATCTTTGCTTTGTTCCATTCTATATGTCCAATATTTAGTGTATTTACATGCTTGCATATGATTGAGGCCATTACTTGTTATTAGCTCACTTATCCCAAATAAGCCTACCTTTTACATCACCTTTGTTAGCCCCTTGAGCTTAATCCCCTCTTGTTCTATAACCACATTACTAGCCTTAAGCAGAAAAACAAATTAAAAATCCCAAGTGAATCTTTGGTTAGCTTAAGATAGAAATTGTGCATCAACTAAGTGTGGGAAAACTGTGGGAACATGGATTTATAAGGGAATGTATCATGTTTCTAATTTATTTGAATATTGGAAATTTGGGAAACCTACTCATGAAAAAAACCAAAATAGAAAAATAATGGAAAATCCATGTGCATTGATAAGTTATGTTTGCTTATATGATTCAAAAAAAAATTTTCAATAAATAATTAAGGGGACAAAATTACCCCAATGCTAAGTTAATAAAAGATCAATGCACATGTGATAAAAGTAAAGAAATATAAAAAATTTGGTACATGAGTATGGGAATCATACAAAAGTGGGAATTATGGGTAGTTAGGCATGAATTTAAAAGTATATAGAGTATATGTATATTAGGTGAGAGCTTAGGTTAGTCAAAGATTTATATTATAGCTCACTTGACCATACATATATCTTTACCTTTACCTTAGCCCCATTACAACCCTGAAAAGACCTCATGATGTTTGCATTGGTATGCTAAATATTTGTTGATTGGTTAGATGAAGAACAAAGTTTAGAAAGCATGATTATGGAAGAGTAGAGTGATTGACCCTAGACACTTGAGAGTTTGAGTGATATACACTACCAGTGAGGGTTCAATGCTTAATTCTATGTTTCCTGCTTTCATGAGCTATCTTCTTACAAGTTTACTTGTCTTTTATTGTATAATTTGAATTAGTGAAATTTGATTTGCGTTTTTCTTGAAAAGCTTATTTACCTTTAACCAAGTAGGTAGAAACATTTTGCATTTAGTTGCATTCATATAGATAGGATTGCATTTCATACTTTCTACCATTCCTCTTCATCTTTATAGCTTCTCTTGAGCTTAGCATGAGGACATGCTAGTGTTTAAGTGTGGGGAGGTTGATAAACCACTATTTTATGGTTTATCTTGTGCTCAATTGAGTGGATTTCATCAACTCTTTACACACTTATTCATAATATTTGAATGGTTTTATATTTTCTTCCTGATTTTGTGCTATGATTGAAAACATGCTTCTTTGATCTTATATTTACTTATTATTAATCCTCTCCTATTACCATTAGATGCCTTGATATGTGTGTTAAGTGTTCTCAGAGATTACAGGGCAGGAATGGTTCAGAGGATGGAAAGGAAGCATGCAAAAGTGGAAGGAATACAATAAGTTGGAGAAATTGCTAAGCTGTCTAGCCTGACCTCTTCGCACTCAAACGGCTATAACTTTAGCTACAGAGGTCCAAATGACGCGGTTCCAGTTGCATTGGAAAGCTAACGTCCGGGGCTTCGATTTGATATGTAATATGCCATTGTTGCCCTGACGCTAGGCGATGCGAACGCGTGATCTATGCGAACGCGTCGCATCTGCGAACTTCAATCCGTGTGGCCGCGTGGACGATGCCTCTGCGTCACTTGTCCACGACCTGAACGTACCAGAATACGCAGGGGGCGATTTCTGGGCTATTTTTGACCCAGTTTTCGGCCCGGAAAACACAGATTAGAGGCTATAAAGTGAGGGAATGCATCCATTCAGAGAGAGCTCGCCACTTTTCACTTTCCATCATTTAGATTTAGTTTTGAGGGAGGTTCTCTCCTCTCTCTCTTAGGATTAGGATTTAGGACTTCTCTTAGTTTTTAAGAGTGACTCTCGATCCAGGTTTAATATTTACTTTAATCTATGTTTCTATGCTACTTTTACTTTAATGCTTTTATTCGTATCTATAAATGTTGCCAAATTGGTTTATGAACCGTTTCCATGTTATGATTTGAATTAATGATTATTTGAGGTATTTCAGTTTATTATTGTTCTCTTTGAATTAAGATATTTTCGCTTCCCATCTAAGGACATTTTTATTCCAGCAATTTTACTTTTTCCCCTTTTGGTCTTGGTTAAGAAATCAGTAACTCAACATTATCAAACTCAGCATAATTGATAATCGTTATTTTGCTAATTGAACTGAACTTCAATAATCCCAACTTTTTCTTAGGAAATAAATAGGATTTGAAGGTCAAACTAATTAGTCCCTTGACTTTCCTTTGCTTTAAAGGTTGACTAAGAGGAATTAAGATTCAACTTTCATTATTGTTGAGAAGGATAACAAAGTTGGACTTCCAATTTCTCTTACCCTGCCAAAAGTTGCTTTACAGTTATTTATTGATGTTTATTGCCATTTAAATCACTTGCTTCTCATCTTCTAAACCCCGATTACAACTTTTATAGCAGTTCCTTGAGAAGACGACCCGAGGTTTGAATACTCGGTTAACAATTTTTAAGGGGTTTGTTACTTGTGTCAACCAAAACGTTTGCACGAAAGGGATTTTTGTTGGTTTAGAGACTATATCTACAACGCGACTATTTTTAGACATTCTTTACTGGCAAAAATCCTGTTCGTCAAGGGTCCCATGAAATCAATCTCCCATACATCAAATAGCTCTAACTCTAGTATGAATTGCTGTGGCATCTCATTTCTCTTGGTTTGATTACCAGCTCTTTGGCATTCATCACACCTTGACACCATTTCCTTGGCATCCTTAAACATTGTTGGCCAGTAAAATCCGGATTGAAGCACTTTTGCTGCTGTTCTTTCTCCACTGAAGTGACCTCCATATGCGGATCCATGGCACTGCCACAATACTTCCTGCCCTTCTTCATGGGATATACACCTTCTTAGGATTCCATCAGCACACTTTTTGAACAAATAAGGATCATCCCAGATGTAGTGTTTGATATCCTTAATTAGCTTCCTCCTCATGTGCCTATTGATGTTGGTTGGTAGTTCTCCAATAGCCTTGAAGTTGGCTATGTCTTCAAACCAAGGGGCTACTCGAATCATCATCAATTGTTCATCAGGAAAGCTTTCATTGACTATTACTTGCTGCATTTCTTCTTCTTGTGGGATCCTTGAGAGGTGGTCAGCTACCTTGTTCTCTGCTCTGCTCCTATCTTTAATCTTAATATCAAATTCTTGGAGCAACAAAATCCACCTTATTAGTCTGGGCTTAGATTCTTGTTTGGTAAGCAAGTATTTGAGTGCTGCATGATCATTGAACACAATTACTTTTGAGCCAATAAGATATGATCTAAACTTATCAAAAGCAAAAACTATGGCTAAAAGTTCTTTCTCTGTGGTGGTATAGTTCCTTTGATTCTCATTAAGAACCTTGCTAGCATAGTAAATAACATGTACTAGCTTGTCTTTCCTCTGTCCTAGAACAGCACCAACAGCAAAATCAGATGCATCACACATTAGTTCAAAGGGAAGATCCCAGCTTGGTGGTGCTATAATAGGTGCAGAGGAGAGTTTCTTCTTAAGTTCATCAAAGGCAACCATGCACTCTCTATCAAAAACAAAGGGAGTATTTGAGACAAGTAGGTCGCTAAGGGGTTTTGCAATCTTTGAAAAATCTTTGATAAACCTCCTATAGAACCCAGCGTGTCCCAAAAAACTTCTGATTGCTTTGACATTGCAAGGTGGAGGTAATTTTTCAATTACTTCCACTTTTGCCTTGTCTACTTCTATGCCATCTTTTGAGATCTTGTGACCAAGAACCACCCCTTCAGTCACCATAAAATGGCACTTCTCCCAGTTTAAAACTAGGTTTGTTTCTTGACACCTTTTTAGCACAAGAGCAAGATGGTATAGGCAATCAGAATATGAGTTCCCAAATACAGAGAAGTCGTCCATGAATACTTCTATGAACTTCTCAATCATGTTTGAAAAAATGGAGAGCATGCACCTTTGGAATGTTGCAGGTGCATTGCACAATCCAAAGGGCATTCTCCTATAAGCAAAGAAACTATATGGACAAGTAAATGAAGTTTTTTCTTAATCCTTGGGGTCTACAACAATTTGGTTGTAGCCTGAATACCCATCCATGAAGCAATAATACTCATGTCCTGCCAATCTTTCAAACATCTGGTCCATGAAAGGTAGGGGAAAGTGGTCCTTCCGGGTGGCTTCATTAAGTTTCCGGTATTCAATGCACATACGCTATCCGGTCACTGTCCTTGTGGGTATCAATTCATTCTTCTCATTTGCCACAACAGTGATCCCTCCCTTCTTAGGGACTACTTGTACCGGGCTTACCCAAGGGCTGTCTGAGATGGGGTAGATCACCTCTGCTTGCCACAATTTCAGCACTTCTTTCTGAACCACTTCATTCATGGTTGGGTTCAGCCTCCTTCTTAGGGAGGTGTATTTATTATTGGTTATAGAAGATTATCTTTTTGGGGTTTTTTTGAATAAGGAACAAGAAAAGTAAATTGCCAGAAAGTAAATTAATAATTAAGAAAACTCTTGGCAAGGTATGAAAACTGGACGTCCAATCCTAGTTATCCTTATTAATTGTGATGAGAATTATTCATTGCTCCAACTTTGTTAACCCTTACTAAATAAAGGAAAGTCAAGTGGACTAATCAATTTGATTCCTCAAGTCCTAGTTAACTCTTAAGGAAAGACTAGCTTTAGAGGGATCCAAACCAACCAGCAAATTCCAATTATCAATCAACAAAGGAGTTTGATAACTCAAGTGTCTCCAATTACTCAACCATAGCCAAAAGGAGAGAAATCTAAATTAAATTGAAAGCATCAATAACATAAAAACAATCATAAATCTGAAATACCTCAAATTGCATTAATATAGAAAATCAAGTCTAACAAGAGAATCCATAAATTCAATTGGAAAGTTAAATAAACTAGAATGCTAAGACAATTAAAAAGAAAAGAGAAACTAAATTAAAGGAACATTGAACTTGGAATTGAGAAGAAATAAACCTAAAACTAAGAGAAATCCTAAAACCTAGAGAGAGGAGAGAGTCTCTCTCTAGGAAACTACATGTAAAACCTAAAATTATGTGAATGAATGTTGTCTGTTGAGTCTCTGCTTGTCCCCTGGCTTTAGTCTGCGTTTATGGGCCGAGAACTGGGTCAAAAACTGCCCAGAAATTGCCTCCAGTGATATCTGATACGTCTAGCACGTGGCTCTGTCACGCGTACGCGTCATCCACGCGTATGCGTGGATTGAACTTTCGCCAGGTCACGTGTATGTGTGCGCGTCGCCTAACAGCATGGCAACTATGACAAATTATATATCATTTCGAAGCCCCAGATATTAGCTTTCCAACGCAACTGGAATCACCTCATTTGGACCTCTGTTGCTCAAGTTATGGTCAGTTCAGTGCGAATAGGTCAGGCTGGACAGCTTAGCAATTCCTTCAACTTCTTGTATTCCTTCCACTTTTGCATGCTTCCTTTCCATCCTCTAAGCCATTTCTGTCCTGTAAACTCTGAAATCATTTAACACACATATCAAGGCATCGAATGGTAGTAAGAGAGGATTAAAATTAGTAATTTTAAGGCCAAAGAAGCATGTTTTCAATTAAAGCACAGAATTAGGAAGAAAAATGTAAAACATGCGAATTATACGAATAAGTGAGCAGAGAGTTGATAAAAACCACTCAAATTAGCACAAGATAAACCTTAAAATAGTGGTTTATCAATCTTCCCACACTTAAACATTAGCATGTCCTCATGCTAAGCTCAAGGAGATATAGAGAATGAATAGGGGAAAGTAAGACTCATGAGATGTAACCTATGTATGCAAATGCAACTATATGCTAAGATGTATCTATCTACTTGGTTAATAGTAAATAAGTTCTCCAAGACAAACATAAATCAAATTCCACTAATTCAAATCATAGAATAAGGAAGAAGTAAACTTGTAAGAAGATAGCTCATGAAAGCAGGGAACATAGAATCAAGTTTTGAACCCTCACTGGTAGTACATATGCACTCTAATTGCTCAAGTGTCTAGGGTCAATTCACTCTACTCTTCTCTAGTCATGCTTTCTAAAACCTTGTTCTTCATCTAACCAATCAACAAATATTTAGTATACCAATGCAAACATCATGAGGTTTTTGTAAGGTTGTAATGGGACTAAGGTAAGGGTGAGGATATATGTTTGGCCAAGTGAGCTATAATATGAATCTTTGACTAACCTAAGTTCTCACCTAACACACACACACTCTATGTAACTCTAAAATCATGTCTAGCTACCCATAATTTCACTTTTGTATCACATACTCATGCATCAACTTTTCTTTAATTTTATCACATATGCATTGATCTTTCATTAAACTTATATTGGGGTAATTTTGTCCCCTTATTTATTTATTTATTTATTTATTTATTTATTTGAATATTTTTTTATTATTTTATCTCTTTTTTTTAATTAAAAATATAAAAGTAAGCATAACAAGGAAAATTAAACATTAGTGTTGAAATAGGAAATGACTAACCCATGGAGATCGGTATCGACCTCCCCACACTTAAAGATTGCACCGTCCTCGGTGCATGCTGAGATGTGCAAGTGGACGGGCTGCTACAACTGATGCCTTTCTCTAAAGATTGTGCAGATGGACTTGTCTGTCGCCCAATGTAAAAGGTTTCTGTTTTCCTTCCTCGGTGGCCATCCTGAAAGAAGAGGAAAAAGAAGAAAAGTAACCCAAAAACAAATATAGGAAACAAATAAAATATGGTTGGGTTAATACCAAATGATGAGAGTCTCAACTACATGGTAGCTATAACATGCAAGTGAGAAAACAGTATAAGCACATGGCATATCAATAGTGCAGACATTGCAACAAAGGGGAAGAGGTAGTGGGTCATGAAAGACAATATAAACTCATGTCAATGCAAAAGGAATACAAGTATCATAAAAGATTAGCATTGACTGAAATAAAATCACCGAACAATTTAAAACAAGTCACTAAGCACCAAAATAATACCAGAAAGGATACAACAGTTGAATAAGAACATTTGACACCAATGGAAAAAGAATAACTTTAGAAAAGAAAATAAAAATATGCACAAAATTAAAATGCTATGAATGAAAGTATGCAACTAAATTAAGGAAAATAGAATCGAAGTGAAGAAGGATGAGACGTTAAAGAGATGATGAAGAAGAAGAAAGTAAGAAAGGAGAAAGAAAGAAGTAGAAAGGGAAGAAGAACGTTGAAGGGAATGAAAAACGGGGTGCGACGCTCGCGTGCGCATCACGCGGACACGTGAAAACCGAACTAGCCATGCGACGTGTAAGCGTCGCGCACAGGTACGCGTGGGTGGCCATAAAGGGAAAATGACGCGCACGCGTCAGGGACGCGTACGCGTGATGGGGGTTGTGCTGCTAGCACAGTTCCAGCGCGAGGGCAGCACAACTCTCTGGTCAAACACCAATTTACGCCGATTTTCATGCCCACGCGTACGCATCGCTGACGCTTACACGTGGGTTGAACTTTCTACAGAGGATGCGTACGTGTGCGGTACGCGTACACGTGGTGTGGCTTAGGCGCCACGCACCCCTCTCGTGCGTCTCTCGCGGAACTCTCTGTTCAATTGCGCATACACATACGACGCGCGCATCGTGGACGGTTGCGCGTCGATCCCTCTTTTTTTTTATGAAATATGCATAATGCAGATGCAGATGATTATGTAGAAATTATAGATGAACATTGATAAAAATCAAAATAAAATAAAATTAAGAATAAAATTGAAAGATCATACCATGGTGGGTTGTCTCCCACCTAGCACTTTTAGTTAGAGTCCTTAGGTTGGACATGTGGTGAGCTTCTTGTCATGGAGGCTTGTGCTTAAACTCATCTTGGAATTCCCAGCAGTATTTGTAATTTTGATAGCCTTCGAGATCCCACACTAGTTTCATAAAGCCTTCAAGCAAGTTAAAGCAAGTGACAAGGCCCCAAGAGTGTTGATTGCTAGAATGTATTCCGGAGTCCCAAACCTTGCTTTTGCACCCGTCTTCTTGTTGATAATCATTTTTCCACTTGGGTGGTGAGCAATTGGAATTCTCACTGAGATATCCAAACAACCGCCTAGACCGATTCAATTGAGAATTATACCAACCCTTATACTTCAATTTGGAGCATGCAACCATATTGAACATTGCATGACAATTCTTACCACTAACCATCTCCCTCTTACTCTTATAGTCACAAAGAGCTCTAAGTTGCCCATCCGTCTCAAGCAAAGCATATTCAAGTGGGCTAATTAAGCTTAGAGATGAAAGATTTACCCACTTGAATGAAGGAATGGATGGTGATGGCTTTGGGGGAGAGGTTTCTAACAACTTAGGCAAGGTGACTTCCAGCTCCATTCCCTTGAGCTCTTCTTTGACAACTTCCACCTCTTTGCAAGCTTCTTCAATTTCAACATCTTCCTCTTGGTAGCATTCTTCCAATTTAGTCCCTTCTTCATTACTTACCAAGGGCATGGGAGGTTGTTCTTCTTCTTCTTTAATCTCCATGTCTAGTCCAATGGGAGAGGATTCAATTGTAGATAAGGCTTCATCAATGCTTGAATCCATCTCCTGATCAACCTCTTCAAAGTCTTCAACCAGGATATGTCTTGGAGGTTGTGCACCCTCCTCAACATCAATTGCAAACGTCTTAGAAGGAGGCTCTATGACTTGAGTTTCCCATGGAGGTTCTGCATCTCCTAAGTCTTCAACCACTTCCTCTTCTTTGATACTTCCGGCTTCCTCCACTTGTTCCAATACAAAGTCATGCTCCTCACTATCCACCGAAGTTTCTAGTGTCTCCTTCATGCTACGTTCTTCATTAGATTCTCCACATAAAGCCATGGGGGTTCCTTGAGTGTCAAAAAGTTGGGAAGCTAACTGATTTATCGCTTGCTCCAGTTGATGAAGAGCTGCATGAAATTGATCCACTGTTTTCTTGAGACGGTCCCTTGGCTCTTGTTCCTCTTGGGAAACGTGATTGGGATCATATGGCTCTTGGGTTGATGGATGTGGATATGGTGTAAATGGAGATGGTGGTTCTTGGGAGTAAGTGGGTTGGAATTGGGGTGGTTCTATGTATGGTTCATATGGCTCATAGGGTGGTTGATATGGTGGATATGGGTTAGGATCATATGAGGGTGTTTGGTAGTAGGGGGCTTGTGAGTTTGGTGGTTCAAACCTATGTTGAGGAGGGGGGTCATAGGCATATGGTGGGGTTTGTTGGTAACTACAAAGGGGTCCACCATATTCATCACCTTGGTACGCACCCTGGAATGGCTCTTGACCATAGTAATTTGGTGGAGGTTGGTTGTCACAAAGAGGTCCACAATAACTATTGTCTTGGTATGCATCATAGAATGGTTGTTGGTTATAGCGCATTGGAGGGGATTGTTGCTAAGAGGGTTGATCAAATCCTTGTGGCTCCTTCCATCTTTGATTGTTCCAACCTTGATGCATGTTCTCATCATAGCTTCCATTCCCAACAACATAATTGGAACCAAACTCATAGCGACATGGGTGAGAATTCATAGTAGCTAATAAAAATTAAAAACAAAAACAAATAAACAAGCAAAAAGCAAATATTTACAATAACCAATAATAAGACACATGTTTGCAATTCCCGAGCAACAGTGCCATTTTGACGAACGGATTTTTGAAGGTAAAGAATTTCAAAAATAAACTCTCGTTGCTAGTATAGTTTCTAAACCAACAAAGAATCCTTTCATATAAAAACTTGTTTGTCACTTAAGCAAACCCAATAAAAATAAACCGAAGTATTTAAACCTCGGGTCGTCTCTCAAGGAATTGTAGGGAGGTGTATTTATTATTGGTTATGGAAGATTATCTTTTTGGGGTTTTTTTTGAATAAGGAACAAGAAAAGTAAATTGCAAGAAAGTAAATTAATAATTAAGAAAACTCTTGGCAAGGTATGAAAACTGGACGTCCTATCCTAGTTATCCTTATCAATTGTGATGAGGATTATTCACTGCTCCCACTTAGTTAACCCTTACTAAATAAAGGAATGTCAAGTGGACTAATCAATTTGATTCCTCAAGTCCTAGTCAACTCCTAAGGAAAGACTAGCTTTAGAGGGATCCAAACCAACCAGTAAATTCTAATTATCAATCAACAAAGGAGTTTGATAACTCAAGTGTCTCCAATTACTCAACCATAGCCAAAAGGAGAGAAATCTAAATTAAATTGAAAGCATCAATAACATAAAAACAATCATAAATCTGAAATACCTCAAATTGCATTAATATAGAAAATCAAGTCTAACAAGAGAATCCATAAATTCAATTGGAAAGTTAAATAAACTAGAATGCTAAGACAATTAAAAATAAAAGAAAAACTAAATTAAAGGAATATTGAACTTGGAATTGAGAAGAAATAAACCTAAAACTAAGAGAAATCCTAAAACCTAGAGAGAGGCTCTAGAAAACTAGATCTAAAACCTAAAATTATGTGAATGAATGTTGTCTGTTGAGTCTCTGCTTGTCCCCTGGCTTTAGTCTGCGTTTTTGGACTGAGAATTGGGTCAAAAAACAGCCCAAAAATCACCCCCAACGATTTCTGATATGTCCAGCATGTAGCTCTATCACGCGTACGCGTGGATTGAACTTTCGCCAGGTCACGTGTACACGTGATCCACGCATGCGCGTCGCCTAACAGCATGGAAACTACGGCAAATTATATATCATTTTAAAGCCCCAGATGTTAGCTTTCCAATGCAACTAAAACCGCCTCATTTGGACCTCTGTAGCTCAAGTTATGGTCAGTTAAGTGAAAAGAGGTCAGGCTGGGCAACTTAGCAATTCCTTCAACTTCTTGTATCCCTTCCACTTTTGCATGCTTCCTTTCCATCCTCTAAGCCATTGCTGCCCTGTAAACTCTGAAATCACTTAACACGCATATCAAGGTATCGAATGGTAATAAGAGAGGTTTAAAATTAGTAATTTTAAGGCCAAAAAAGCATATTTTCAGTCAAAGCACAGAATTAGGAAGGAAAATGTAAAACATGTGAATTATACGAATAAGTGAGCAGAGAGTTGATAAAAACCACTCAAATTCGCACAAGATAAACCATAAAATAGTGGTTTATTAATGCCTTGGCATCACTCTTCTTAGTGATTGGGCTGTCAACTGCAATCAGTATATCTCTATCAATCTTGACCTTGGCCGCCTCACATAAGCGAAAAATAAGATGAGGGAACGCTAGCCTACAGAGGGTTGAGTTCTTTGTTGCAATATTGTAGATCTCCAAAGGGATCACTTGATGAACTTCCACCTTATTGCCAAGCATAATGCAGTGGATCATCACAGCTCTTTGAAAGAGCAGATTTATACCGGTTCGGAATTCAACAAAATAATCTCGTTGTGAGCATAGCCTAAACCGACAATCGATCCTCAAATCAAATTTTAATTTTGGTTGTCATAAGGTCAACCCAATAAAAATAACCGAGAGTATTATTTCTGGGTCTTCTTCTCAAAGGAATTGTAGTAAGGTATGCATATTATTGGTTATGGTATCTAAGGGATGGGTTGGTAAAAGTGCAAGAAATTTAATGACAAGAAAATAAAACAAACAACTAAAGAAAGTAATTACTAAAGAGAGACATTCATGGAAAGGATTAAGAATATACTCTTTCTATCCTAGTCATTAATCATAATACAATAATTAACAAGAGCTAATCCTATTTAGTCATCTCCAATAATGGAAGAAGGTTCCATATTATCTTCAACATAAGAAGAAAGTCAAATAGGACTAGTTAATCTCAATCCAAAAGTCCTAATCGACTCACTAATTGAATTAGCAAGAGATTAGAGTCAATGAAAATAATATTAACTAACAACCCTAGATCACCAACATAAGTTGGGTATTAATGACTCAAGTTTGCTTAATTCCTCTTTTCAAGCCAAGAATGCTCAAAAAGTTACTCTAACATCCAACCAAGCATTTTGTCAAACACTTGGAAGGCACAAAAGGAAAGCATGGTAAATAAGCAAGAATAATAAAATCTACAACTACCCAATGCAAGAAAGGTAAGAATAACAACTCAATTAAACAATAAAGGAACATAAAACATAAATTGCATTAATAGAAAATCCAAATCCAACAAGACTTCATCAACATAAAAAAAGGGCATAAAAAGGGAAATTAACAAGGTAAACTAAGAGAATGAAGATGTAGGAACAAGAAATTGTAAAGACAACAAGATAAAAACAAGAATTAAACCTAGATCTAAGAGAAAAATTAACTTAAGAACCCTAATTCTAGAGAGAAGAGGGAGCTTCTCTCTCTAGAAAACTACCTAAAGCATCATCCTAGCCTATCTAATTGCTCCTCCTTGACCCATCTTGAATTCTGCATCAAATAGACTCAGGAATGAGTTGGATTTGGGCCTAGAAAGCTCAGAAATCTCCCCCAGTGAATTCACTTTAATGAGGTCACGTGACCAACGTCATGCATGCTCGTCACTAGCGAATTTCCTCCTTACGTGTATTGGTGGGTGACGCGTGCGCGTGGCTTTGCAAATGTCCTTCTCACCCGTACGCGTGGATGACGCGTGCGCGTGGACCTGAATTCTCCAAATGCTCATTTCTTTATGAATTCTCCACTTTGAATGCTTTTCTCTTCACTTCTTCCATCCAATACTTGCCTTATGAATCTGAAATCACTTAACAAACATATCAAAGTATCAAATGGAATTAAAGTGAATTAAAATTAGCTGTTTTAAGGCCTGAAAAGCATGTTTTCACTCTTAAGCACAAATTAGGGAGAATTTCACAAAACTTGCTATTTCATTAAATAAATGTGAGATAAGTTGATAAAATCCCCTAAATTAAGCACAAGATAAACCACAAAATTGGGGTTTATCAAACCTCTCCACACTTACACTAAGCATGTCCTCATGCTAAACTCAAGAAAGAGACCAAGGGTATTAAAATTTATTTAATGTAAACTATCTACATGCACTCTATCTATATGCATGCAACTACTTGGTCAAAATAAATCAATTCCCAAGAATACATATATGAACATGAGGGCTAAAGGTATTAACAACCAAGTCAAACCCACCATTGAATTGAGTTATTAAAAAGAATTTGCAAACTTGCAAGAAGAGAGATGATCATAGGTGAACACATATAATTAAGCAAACGAACCCTCACCGGACGTGTATCCGCTCTAGTCAATACATGCATACAAATATCATGAGGACTTATTCATAGGTTGTAATGGGGCTAAGGTCAAGGTAGGATTGTATTTGGTTAGGTGGACTAGAATTTGAATCTTTGTTTAACTTAAACTTCCCACCTAACCTATGACAACCTATGCTATTTAAAGCAAACCTAACTACCCATTCTTCACTTTTTCACACACTCATGCATTCTCTTTTTGATCAAACACATATGCATTGGTTATTATTACTTCATTTTGGGGAATTTTGCCCCCTTTTTATTGGTTCCTTTTTCTTTTTCTTTTCTTTTTATATAATTTTTTTCTTTTCTTTTTCTTTTTTCTACATTTTTATTTATTTTTCTTTTGTTTTCTCTTTCTCTTTATGTTGAATTATATACAAAGGTACCAATGCATATGGTTTAAACATTTAATGCATGAGTATGTACCCAATTCCCATGATTTTCACAAAAATATAAAACCACACTTTTATCTCAACCAATGTTCCCAAACTTCCCAAACTTGAATGATAAGTACTCTTACTTGCCTAAGCTATTCAAAGATCCAAATTAAGGACATTTATTGTTTTTTGCTTTAAGGCTTATAATGTGCTAAAATTAAGAACAAATGGGTTTAGCATAGGCTCAAAGTTGGCTAACAATGGAAGATAAAAGGGTAGGCTATTTGGGTAAGTGAGCTATTTGAAACGATGGCCTCGATCATGTAAGTGCATTCATACACTAAATAATGGATATAAAGAATCAAACAAATTGGTGCGTGTGTACGCAAAACCCACACTATTTCGTACATCACCAGTACCAGCAAGTGCACTGGGTCGTCCAAGTAATACCTGAGTGAGTCAGAGTCGATCCCACGAGGATTGTGGCTTGAAGCAATCTATGGTTATCCTGCAGATCTTAGTCAGGCAGATCAGAAAGAGTCAAATTTAATGTGTTCTAATATTGTATAAATTACTTTTTATATCAAATATTTGGATGTTAAATAGGAATAAGGAATTAAATGGAATAAAGGAAAAGAGTAATCAGAACTCAGAAGTTGTGTAAACTGTGAAAAGAGCGATAGGAATATAGTTGAGGATTGGAGTTGCTTTGTCTTTCTGAATTAACTTTGGTATTACTGCTTCCTTTTCTTGTGAGTGATTTCTTCAATGGCAAGCTGTATGTGATTGACACTAGTTTGAGCAACTGCCAATACTCTTCTAGATCTAAACCCCAGGTTTAGTGCGGATCCATTCTGATTGAGGGTGAAGCTTCTGCAGTTCATTCTCCTTGATAATCCTATTCAAAATGCCACACACAAGGTCGAATCTTCCGGATCGGAGGATGCTGCACCTTAGGTTCTAGCCTCTACCACAGAGACTATAATCTCCCCGTAAAGCAGCTGAACTGATGTCTCGAGAAGTCCCCAACGAAATCATAGATTAGCCGTCTGAAAGACGTATATTCAAGCTGGTAGTTTATCATTGTCCGATGAAAGACGCACTCTAAACCCATGTAGAATGTGATAACCTTATGCCAGTTCAACGCATTCATATTGATGAAGAACAAATATACATCTTTGAGATAGACCAAACACGGATCGAAGAAGAAATAGTAATACTTTTATTAATTCATGGGACTCAGTAGGGCTCTTCCCCTCAACCTAGAAGGTTTAGAAACTCATACTGATGTGAAAATAATGGTGTAAATGTGTATGGTGTATGATGTCTCCCGGAATCATGTAAAATACACTTTAAATACTAAACAGATAACTAGTAAGGGTAAAATAGTCTATTTAGTGCTAAAGTCTACTTCTGGAGCCCACTTGGTGAGTATTTGGGTTGAGCTTTGATGAGATACACGTGTTATAAGGTATCTTGGGCATGGAACGCCAGCTAGGGGTTCCTCTTTGGGCCTTTGGACGCTGGGCTCTGCTCTTTGGGTGCTAGACGCTTGGAAGAGGGTAGGAAGCTGGCGTTGGATACCAGTTTTGGGCCTTCTAATCTGAAGAAAAATATAGACTATTATATATTTCTAGAAAGATCTGGAAGTCAGCTTTCCACAGCCATTGAGAGCACTCCATTTGGACTTCTGTAGCTCCAGAAAAGCTCTTCCGAATGCAAGCAAGTCAGATTCGGACAACATCTGCAGTGCTTTCTCTGTCTCAAAATCAGACTTCTGCTCCAGCTCCTTAATTTCATCCAAAAAATACCTGAAATTGACCAAAAATACAAAAACTCATAGTAGAATCCAAAAATGTGAATTTAACACTAAAACCTATAAAAACTTAATAAAAACTAAATAAAAACTACTAAAAACTCTATGAAAGTGATGCCAAAAAGCGTATAAAATATCCGCTCATCACAAATCAAAGATTGCAATCATAGAAAGAGAATAATTCAAACAAGAATGAAAATTATGGTTAAATGATGTAACCACACAATTAGGTTGAAAACTCACATGCTTATGTGTTCTTAGCTCAAAGCATGTTCCGCAATATATAATTCAAGCAAGTTCAATGAATTTTTTTTTAATCAATTGGGGTGCTCTATAGATAAAATCCTTAGAAAATTTTATTATTTTGACTTAGCTTATTATGTATGTATGCAAATCAAGAAAATGCAACTAAAAATCCTAAGTGACATAAAAATGAAATGCGAAAGTGTTAAGATTAGAAATTTGTCACCCAAAAATGGCCGATCGGTCCTTGGTGCATTCAAAGATGAGAAAGGGGGTACGACGACTTTCCAGATTGCCACCTTCAGCTGGAGGATCAATCGGTTGCAGCGTGTTCTTCCTTCTGCTTCTGTTTTTTGCTTATGATGACTCACCCATGAAAAATACAAAATAACACAGTAAGTTGAGAAGATGCAAAAGCCAGGAAGCATATATTGTTGGAATGAGGTAATGATCACTAGAATGAAGTGAGTGAATTAGTGTGTGACATTGAAGAAAATGGTGTGTGGGTTCTAAGTTGCGCACAGTTTAGAAAACACACACACACACACACTAGTATAAAAAGCTATGTCACAATTACACAAAAGAAGTATGCACTTCACTCATCCTAGTGTGCTTGAAATACTTCAAAGAAAATGGTGCACGAAATTGTGATTCACACTTTTTACAACTCCGCAAAACTAACCAGCAAGTGTACTAGGTCGTCCAAGTAATACCTTACGTGAGTAAGGGTCGATCCCACGGAGATTGTCGGCTTGAAGCAAGCTATGGTTATCTTGTAAATCTTTGTCAGGAGATTAATGATAAAAATGATTTTGTTTATGAAAAGTAAATAACATGAAATAAATGGTACTTTTGATTCAGTAGTGAGGAACAGGTTGAGGTTCCGGAGATGCTCTGTCATCTGAATCTCTGCTTTTCTACGGTCTTCTTCTCCAGACACGCATGGCTTCCTTCAATGGCAAGCTGTATGATCCTCTCGGATGAAAAATACCAGGTACGATGTCTGCACGGCTAATCAACTGTCGGATTTCTCGTCTCGGATGAAAAATACCAGGTACAGCTACCGCACGACTAATCATCTGTCGGTTCTCACTAGCGTCGGAATAGGATCTCTCTATCCTTTTGCACACTATCACTGCGCCCAACATTCGCGAGTTTGAAGCTCGTCACAGTCATCCCTTTCCAGATCCTACTCAGAATACCACAGGCAAGGTTTAGACTTTCTGGATCCTAGGAATGCTGCCAATTGGTTCTAGCCTATACCCCGGAGGTTCTAATCTCACGGACTCGGTCCGTGGATCAGAGACCCAAGAGATACACACTCAAGCTGTCGTCCAATGACTACGTTGAGCTCAGATAGAACGGGAGTGGTTGTCAGGCATGCATTCATAGATTTGAGAATAATGATGAGTGTCACGGATCATCATGTTCTCTATATTGAAGTACGAGTGAGTATCTTAGAATAGAATCAAGCGTGATTGAATAGAAAAAAGTAGTAATTGCATTAATCCATTAAAACACAGCAGAGCTCCTTACCTCCACCTATGGGGTTTAGAGACTCATGCCGTAAAAATACAATAAGAGATGTAAAATGTCATGAGTTATCAAATGAATCTCTAAAAGTAGTTTTTATACAAAACAAGTAACTTAGGTTTACAGAAAATGAGTAACTAAGTGCAGATAGTGCAAAAATCCACTTTTAGGGACCACTTGCTATGTGCTAGGGCTGAGCATTGAAGTTTTCATATGCATAAGCCATTCTTGGAGTTAAACGCCAGTTTTGGTGCCAGTTCTGGCGTTTTACTCCAGAAAAGGGTCTCTAGCTGGCGTTTAACGCCAGTTTGGGCCATCAAATCTCAGGCAAAGTATAAAGTATTATATATTGCTGGAAAGCCCAAGATGTCTACTTTCCAACGCAATTGAGAGCGCGCCAATTGAGTTTCTATAGCTCCAGAAAATTCATTTTGAGTGAAGGATGGTCAGAATCCAACAGCATATGCAGTCCTTTCTCAGCCTCTGAATCAGATTTTTGCTCAGGTCCCTCAATTTCAGCCAGAAAATACCTGAAATTATAGAAAAATACACAAAATCATAGTAAACTCCAGAAATGTGAGTTTTGCATAAAACTAATAAAAAAATAATAAAAAGTAGCTAAAACATACTAAAAACTACCTAAAAATAATGCCAAAAAGGGTATAAATTATCCGCTCATCACAACACCAAACTTAAATAGTTGCTTGTCCCCAAGCAACTAAAAATAAAATAGGATAAAAAGAAGAGAATATACAATAAATTTCAAAATATCAATGAAGCTTAGTTCCTATTAGATGAGCGGGACTAGTAGCCTTTTTGCTTCTGAACAGTTTTGGCATCTTAATTTATCCTTTGAAGTTCAAAATGATTGGCATCCATAGGAACTCAGAATTCAGATAGTGTTATTGATTCTCCTAGTTCAGTATGTTGATTCTTGAACATAGCTACTTTATGAGTCTTGGTCGTGACCCTAAGCATTTTGTTTTCCAGTATTACCACCGAATACATAAATGCCACAGACACATGACTGGGTGAACTTTTTCGGATTGTGACTCAACTTTGCTAGAGTCCCCAGTTAGAGGTGCCCAGAGCTCTTAAGCACAGTCTTTTTGCTTTAGACCACGACTTCAACCTCTCAGTCTCAAGCCTTTTCACTTGACACCTTCATGCCACAAGCACATGGTTAGGGACAGCTTGATTTAGCTGCTTAGGCCAGGATGTTATTCCTTTGAGCCCTCCTATCCATTAATGCTCAAAGCCTTGGATCCTTTTACCCTTGCCTTTTAGTTTAAAGGGTTACTGGCTTTTTCTGCTTGCTTTTTCTTTTCTTTTCTTTTTCTTTAATTTTTTGCCATTTTTTTCGCAAGCTGTGTTTTTCACTACTTTTTCTTGCTTCAAGAATCAATTTTATGATTTTTCAGATTATCAATAACATTTCTCTTTTTTCATTATTCTTTCAAGAGCCAACAATTTTAACATTCATAAACTTCACTATAAAAAATATGCACTGTTTAAGCATTCATTCAAAAAACAAAAAGTATTGCCACCACATCAAAACAATTAGACTAATTTCAAGATAAATTTTGAAATTATGCACTTCTTGTTCTTTTGCAAATAAAAACATTTTTCTTTTAAGAAAGGTGAGGGATTCATGGAATCATTCATAGCTTTAAGACATAGACTCTAAATATTAATAATCATGTAATAAAAAAAGACAGAAACTAAACATAAAAGCAGACGAATAATAATAAAAGAAAGGAAATTAAAGACATAAAAATAAATGACTCTAATACTAATGCTCATGTAACTCTTAAAATAGGTTTCTAATAACAAAAGTTATCACAGAGTTAGGACTCAACAACCTTTATTTTGGGAGATACTTGCTCCTTCAATCTGTGGGACGTTTAGCTCTTTAAAGGGCAGCTTCTGGCGCTTTAGCTCCTGTATCTCACGTCCTTGTTTCTCTTGTTCTTTGAGCAGTTTGCAGAGCATGCTATTTTGATTCTGCTGCTCTTCTTTGAGTTGATCCATAGCTTCTTGCAGCTTGGTGACAGATGCTTCTAAGCGGGACCAATATTCAAATTGAGGAATTTCTGGGAGGAGCTCATGCGCCCTCCTCTTGATGGAGTTGTCTTGAACTTGAGGTCCATCCATCACCTTTTTGGTGATTGGGCGTTCAACTGGGATATATTCATCCATGCCTATCTGTACCCCTGCATCTTTACATAATAGACTGATCAAGCTTGGGTAAGCCAATTTAGCATCAGTGGATTCCTTGTTTGCAAATATGTAAATTTTACTAGGAATCAGCTGATGAATCTCTACTTCTTTCCCCAGCATAATACAGTGAATCATCACTGCTCTCTTGACAGTGACTTCAGAATGGTTGCTAGTTGGGAGTATAAAACGCCCAATGAAATCCAGCCAACCTCTAGCAACTGGTTTGAGATCTCCTCTCTTTAGCTGGTTTGGGACACCTTTTGTATTGGTAATCTACTTGGTTCCAGGGAGGCATATGTCCTCTAGAACTTGATCTAGCCTTTTATCTTTGGCCATTCTCCTATTAAAGGATTCTGGATCCTCCTGTAGTTGAGGAAGCTTGAGAACTTCTCTTACCTTGTCAAAGTGCAAGTAAATAATCTTCCCTCTGACCATGGTCCGAAAGGAGTAGAAAGCAGTTCCCTCTAATCTTTGCTTTTCCATCATCCACAGATTTTCATAGAATTTCTGGATCATGTTTCTTCCAACATATATCTCAGGATTTGCCAGGACTTCCCAACCCCTGTTTCGAATCTGCTCTTAGATTTCCGGATATTCGTCTTCTTTTAGATTAAACCTAACTTCTAGGATCACTGATCTTTTTCACACAATTTTGAAGTAATAGTCTGCATGTTCTTTGGTGCAGAAATTCTCATGCATCTAAAGTGGCTTTGGATTGCTTTCTTTTTTGCCTCTTGAAGTGGTTTATCTTCCTTTTGGAGCCATGAGATTCGTTTGTTTTAGCTCAGAGATCACGGAAATCACACCAAACTTAGAGATTTCCTTGTCCTCAAGCAAAAAGAAAAAGAGAGAAGAGGAATAGATGGAGAGAAGTGTTCGAATGATGGGTGAAGAGGGGCTGGCCGAATGTGTATTTAAAAGGGAGGGAGGGAATAGGTTTCGAATTATTTTTGAAAAAGATAAGATAGGAAGATATGATTGATGAAATATACAATTTGTAAAATATGAAAGATTTGAAAAAGATATGAGGAAGTTAAACCTGAATTTTCGTTTATGCATCTAAGAAATAAAAGATAACATGAATGTATTAAAAAGATTTGAAAAGAAATTGGAAAGATAAATGAGTTTTCAAAAACATTTTGAAAAAGAATTGAAAAGAATTGAAAAAGAATTAACAAGAATTTATAAGATTATTAATTTTTGGGAATGGAAATTAAAAGTGAATGTTTGTAATATTTTGAAACATGAAAATTCGAAAAAAAAAATTAAATTGGAAACGAAATTACCTCCCCCTGCTGTTCTGGCGTTAAATGCCCAGAATGATAGCCATTCTGGCGTTTAACGCCCATCTGGTGGCCATTTTGGGCGTTTAACGCCCAGCTAGGTACCCTGGCTAGCGTTAAACGCCAGAAATCCTTCTTTACTGGGCATTTTTCTGAATGCCCAGAATGCTGCCTATTCTAGCGTTTAACGCCCAGAATGATACCTTTACTGGCGTTTTAACGCCAGTGAGCTCTTTTTATCTGTGATTCCTCTGCTTTATGTTCTGAACCTATATTTCTTTGACTTGTTCACTAAAAAGCATTAACAAACATGAATAACAAAATTAAATGGACTTATATAATTGTTATAAACATCTAATTTTTTATCATGGCTGGGTTGCCTCCCAGCAAGCGCTTCTTTACTGTCTTTAGCTGGACTTTTACTGAGCTATTAATTTAGTCTCAGTTTTGAGCACTCTTGCTCAACATTGCCTTCAAGATAATTTTTGACTCTCTGTCCATTAACAATGAACTTTTTGTCAGATTCAATATCTTGAAGCTCCATATATCCATATGGTGACACACTTGTAATCACATATGGTCCTTTCCACCGGGATTTCAATTTCCCAGGAAACAATCAGAGTGTAGAGTTAAACAGCAGAACCTTCTGCCCTGGCTCAAAGACTCTAGATGACAACTTTTTGTCATGCCATCTTTTTACTTTCTCTTTGTAAATTTTTGCATTTTCGAAAGCATTGAGTCTGAACTCCTCCAGCTCATTTAACTGGAGTAATCCTTTCTCTCCAACTACCTTAGCATCAAGGTTGAGGAATTTGGTTGCCCAGTGGGCTTTGTGTTCCGGTTCCACTGGCAGATGGCAGGCTTTTCCATACACAAGCTGGTATAGAGAGGTCCCTATAGGGGTCTTGAATGCTATTCTGTATGCCCACAGAGCATCATCCAAACTTCTTGCCCAATCCCTTCTACGGGTACTTACAGTCCATTTCAAGATTCGTTTTAGTTTTCTATTTGAGACTTCAACCTGCCCATTTGTCTGTGGATGATATGGAGTCGCCACTTTGTGGTTAATTACATATCGGACCAGAGCAGAGTCAAGCTGTTTATTGCAGAAATGAGTGCCTCCATCACTGATCAGTATCCTAGGGACACCGAGCCTCCTGAAGATATGCTTCTAGAGGAACTTCATCACTGTCTTAGTATCATTAGTGGGTGTTGCAATTGCCTCCACCCATTTAGATACATAGTCTACTGCCACCAGAACATAAGTGTTTGAATATGATGGTGGGAAAGGCCCCATGAAATCAATACCCCATACATCAAACAACTTAATCTCTAAGATCCCTTGCTGAGGCATGGCATAACCGTGAGGTAGATTACCAGCCCTCTGGCAACTGTCACAGTTACGTACAAAATCTCGGGAGTCTCTATAAAGAGTAGGCCAGTAAAGAGATATAGTTCATCCATGGCAATGCCATAGGATCTTCTGTGCCTCTTCTCTAGGCACACTTCTACGGATTACTCCGTCTGCACATCTCTTAAAGAGATATAGTTCATCCCACAGGTAGTACTTTGCATCAGAAACCAGTTTTTTTGTTTGCTGCTTACTGTACTCCTTGGGTATGAATCTCATAGCTTTATAGTTTGCAATGTCTGCAAACCATGGTACTTCCTAAATGGCAAAGAGTTGCTCATCCGGAAAAGTTTTAGAGATCTCAGTAAGAGGGAAGGATGCTCCTGCTACTAGTTCTATCCGGGACAAGTGATCAGCTACTTGGTTTTCTGTCCCTTTTCTACCTCTTATTTCTATATCAAACTCTTGCAGAAGCAACACCCATCTTATGAGTCTGGATTTTGAATCCTGCTTTGTGAGAAGATATTTTAGAGCAGCATGGTCAGTGTACACAATCACTTTTGATCCTACTAAATAAGATCTGAACTTGTCAATGGCATAAACCACTGCAAGCAACTCCTTTTCTGTGGTTGTGTAATTCTTCTGCGCGTCATTTAAAACACGGCTAGCATAATAAATGACATGCAGAAGCTTGTTATGCCTCTGTCCTAATACTGCACCTATGGCATTGTCATTGGCATCACACATTAGTTCGAATGGTAATGTCTAGTCTGGTGTAGAAATGATTGGTGCTGTGACCAGCTTAGCTTTCGGAGTCTCAAACGCCTGCAGACACTCTGTGTCAAAGACAAATGGTGTGTCAGCAGCTAGTAGATTGCTCAGAGGTTTTGCAATTTTTTAAAAATCCTTTATAAACCTCCTATAGAATCCTGCATGCCCCAGAAAGCTTCTGATTGCCTTAACATTGGCAGGTGGTGGTAATTTTTCAATTACCTCTACCTTAGCTTGATCCACCTCTATTCCCTTATTCGAAATTTTGTGCCCAACGACAATTCCTTCAGTCACCATAAAGTGACATTTCTCCCAGTTTAAAACCAGGTTAGTCTTTTGGCACCTTTTCAGAACAAGTGCTAGATGGTTAAGACAGGAGCTGAATGAGTCTCAAAATACTGAGAAGTCATCCATGAAGACTTCCAAAAATTTCTTTACCATATCAAAGAAGATAGAGAGCATGCACCTCTGAAAGGTTGCAGGTGCATTGCACAGACCCAATGGCATCCTTCTGTAGGTAAATACACCATTATAAAAAAAAGGTTATTTACATCTTAAAGTTGTTTAAAAAAAAGTAAGTTTATCCAAAGAACTACTAGCTATTACAAAAATAAATTGTTCATCAAAGACCCACAACTCAGGCCGTACAAGATAAAAACAGAACTACAAAGAAGGACCTATTAAAGGGTTGAGTTCATGTCCGGTCACGACATCCTTGCCTCAGACCGAAGGGGTTGGGTCATACTCAGAAACCGTAATGGCCGGGATGGCCTCAGGAGAGGAAGGAGGAAGCTTGTTATTAACAACTTCAGGTCGGGCAAAACCTCCTCCTCTTCATCTTCAGGGGCCAGGACGATCTTCCTGTCCACTACAATGCTATCTTGACTGAATAAGGACAGATCGGCCTCAAGTGCGAGGACTTGGACTTGAGCCTTTAGGTTAGCAAACATATCATCCATCCCCTTGGCCACAGACTTCTCAAGGATATGACGTGAAAAAAATCATCGGTTAGGAATTTTCACAAAATAATTCCGTTGATAGTATAGTTCAGAACCAACAACCAACCCTCAATCAAAGTTTAACTTGTTTGTCACTTAAGCAAACCCAATAAAAATCGAGAGTATTTAAAACTTGGGTCGTCTCTCAAGAAATTGCAGGAAAGTGTGCATAATATTGGTTATGGGAAAGTATTTTTGGGGTTTAGGGTTGATAAACAAGAAAACAAGTAACAAGAAAGTAAGGCTACAACTAAGAAAGGTCTTAACAAGGACCGAGAATTGGAATTCCTATCCTTATTATCATCATCAATTGGGATGGTAAATGTCTATTGCCCTTTCTCTTGTAATCTGGGATCCCAAACCTTATTTTCACACTCGTCTTCAAGTTGACCATTGTAATTCTCTCTGGGTGGTAAGCAAGATGAATTCTCACTAAGGTACTAAACTATCCTCCTAGACCCATCCATTTGAGCACTAGTCCAACCCTTGCTTGATACAAAAAAAAATTATCCGTAATAACTACCGGCAAGTATACCGGGTTGTATCAAGTAATAAAACTAACAAGAGTGAGGTCGATCCCACGAGGATTAAAGGATTAAGCAATCAATAGTAAATTGATTATTCTAGTTAGACAAGAATGATTGAATGATGAGTGAACATGAAAAGTAAATTACATAAAAGTAAAGGAAAGCAATAAAGTGCAAGAAAAGTAAATTGCAAGAATATAAAGTGCTGGAAAATTAAAGAGCAAGAAAAGTAAAGTGCAAGAAATAAAAGTACACGGAAATAAAGTGCAAGGAAATAAAGTGCAAGAAGGTAAATGATGGAAAGTAAAGATAGAAAACATAAGGGATTGGAAATGTTGATTCCTCTTGAATCAATGGGTCCCACTCCTTCTCAATCATATGAAGTAGATCTGTGGCGGATTGTCAATAATTGAGTTCCAATTCCTTGGCAACCCAATTTCTCTTAACACAATCAATTGCTAATTCCTTGATCTAATTATTCATGAGAAGAGGTTAAGCTCAAATTTCTAATCGATGAGCCATACAACCCTTAGGATCTCAATTTAAAGAGGTTATATGTCACATACCAACTAAAAATGTGTTAATCAAAAGACTTATGAGGGAGAAGCTTCAAACTGAATCCTATGATCCCTTTTCCAAGGATCACATAGAGATTCAAGTAGATCCGAACCCCCTTATGGTAGTGAATGGATCTATGAATCACAAAAGCTTTTTCTTAGCTACATCTAGCAGATTGAGAAGAAGAAGAGTTACATTTATTCATTGGAATTACAATAGAGCTCCTCCCCCTAATGAGTGGGGGTTAGTTGATCATTGCTCTAAGAACAATCAAAAGAAATTGAAAGTGCATGAAAGTAAAAGTGAAAATTAAAGATTCATAACTACAATGAAAATTGAAGACTCAAAACTAAAATGAAAATTAAAGATTCCCAACTAAATTGTCTACAAATTAAGAAAGGAAGTGGAAGAGAAGAAGAGTGTATGAGGGGAGGGGTCCAAAGATCCACTCCCAGTAGAGTGTGCCAATTCATAGAATTCTGAATTGGTCTCCACCCAATGTCTTCTTTTTCTTTTTTCCTATGAACTAAGGCATTTATATAGGCTTTCCTAAATTACAAACTTAAATGAAATTGAAAGTAAACTACAATGAAATGAAAACAAACTACTTCTAGATGCTTCTTGTGACTTTGATTGAGAGGAAATAGTGGGCTTTGCTTGCTTGAAGTTGGACCAACAATCAAGCATCAAGGTCATTTGGTGTGTGTTGGCACTTTCTTTAGGCGCTGCTTGGTGAGCTTGCACGAGAGCGCGTCAGGCCCAGGAGAGTGCTGCGTTCTTTCACGAGCGTGCTCGATAATATGAGAGTAAGCGCCCGTTACGCGTACACGTCACCCACGCGTACGCGTCACCCTTGTATTTTCGCTTGGTCACGCGTACGCGTCGCCCACACATATGCATAATCCTTGATTTTGGCGCTCCCTAGAAAACTTGAACGAGAGAGTTGCAACGAGCGCTATGTTATGATGCTCTTTGGTGCGAGCATTGCAACGAGCGTGGCGCTGTCAGCCTTGTCACGTATAACCGTCGCCCCCGCGTACGCGTGACCCTTGCATTTTCACCCTGTCACGCGCACGTGTCACCCATGCATTCGCATGACCCTTATCGAAGGCGCTCTTTGGTGAGCGCTCTGCACAAGCGCTGAGGTATGGACTCTTATGCGCGAGCTTTGTTGGGTCTTTCTGTCACACGTACGCGTCGTCCATTGGTGCGTGGCCGAAAGCGGGTTAGGAATTTCTCTCAAAATTAGAATTTCTCCGTTGCAAGTATAGTTCAAAATCCACAATCAACCAACACCAAAGTTTGAATTCAAAGATATCACTATTCAAAACCAATTCAATTCCAAGAGTTTTCAATTCCCGGGTCGTCTCCCAAGGACACTTGAGACCAATGAGTGTGCAATTTCAGTTGTGAAGCTCAGGGAGTTTTCAATGAAGAGATGAACATATAAAGAAATGAAAGAACAATCAAAATTGTAATAAATGAACTTATAAAGGAATTAAAGAACTAGCTATGGGAGATAGACAAGTAAGATATAAAAATGATTGATGTAAATGTGTGTGAATTTAAAGCATAAATGGAATCTTGGCTTGGAATGAGCTAAGGGTCCTTTCCTTATTGAAACCACAACTATGACAATTATGATGGGTTAGTCTCACTTGGTTAACCTCACATCAAAGAGTAAGTTAAATGAGCATAAGTGTTCTTAACCCACAAATCCTAACTTGCTTGCTAATTGCCTTAGCAAAAAATTAGTGTTAGTGGGAACAAGAACAATTAACAACCCAAGAATTATCACTAAATGTTAGACATTCCAATTCTAGGAATCCAATTACTCATTTTTCCCAAGCCAAGAGATAGAGAATTAGCCCATAATCACAATTGACATTTTGTCAAACACTTGGTGGGCAAAAATACTAAACATAGGAAAAATGAGAAAATGCTTGAAACTTATGAGCACAATTAATCACAATCACTATACTAGCTCGAACAAGCATATAACAATCATCAAAATCATCAACAAGAATTCAAAATTTCAAAAAGGTATATCTAATTGAACTATGACTTTAATTACATGAAAGATTGTAGAAGATATAACTATAAAGAATAGTAATAAAGAGATACTTACAATGAGAGCTAGCAAAATCCAAGATCAAAAATAAAAATGACACTTGAATGTAAAATCCTAATATAAACCCTAGTAGAGAGAATGGAAAACTTAGAGAAAAACTACTCTAAAACTTTCAACTACTCCTCCTAAAACTATCCTCATGATCCTCTATGCTACGGTGTTGTTTTCCCCCTTCATTATGAGCTATTGGCTTTAGAATTAGGCCTCCAATCCATCAAAAATGCGAGTCACGTGCATTTTTAATGAAGGCATGTGCGGGTACCTGTGCGTACGCACAGACGTGTGCGTACGCACACTCTACCGAAAATTTTGGTTGTGCACACGCACACTGGGCGATGCTCAGGATGGTCGTGCGACGCGTAAGATGCAGCACATGCGCACGCTTCGCTTTGCTTAGACACTTGTGCGTATGCACGCAGGTCTGTGCGTACGCACACGTCGCTTTGCTCTTCTCCTTTGATTCTTCATGCTTCCTCCTCTTTGCATGCTCTTCTTCCATTCTCACCAATCCACTCCTACCTTGTACATCTGAAATCACTCACAAACAACATTAGGTATCGAATGGAAGGTAAATGGAATAAAATAGGATAAACTAGCATATTTTCATAATTAAGCACAAATTAGAAGGAAAGATCAAAAGCATGATATTTAAGGGAATAAGTGCAAGTTTACATGATGAAATCCACTCAAATTCAACCAAAAATCATCATCAAATATAGATTCATCACCCATGCATACGCGTGACCCTTGATTTTGGTGCTCTTTTGTGAGCGTGAAAGTGAGCATTGAAAGCGAACGTAGGCCTCCTAGGACAGCGCTATAGTTCCTTGTGAGCGCCACTTTTTTTGGTCAAGTTGCTCCTTTTTTCATCATGCTTGTTTTGTGCTTTTTTTACTTTCTTTTTCTATCATTTTCTACAAAATAAATCAAAATAAAGAATTGGAAGTAATCTATGATATAAGCTCGAAAATACTCAATAATTAAGCATGATTAACTAAATTCTTGTATGAAAAAGCATGGAAAAATATAACATGATGCACCGTCATCATTGCTCCTCAATTTTGAGCTTCCAACCATAATGAGCCTAGATTTACAATGCCAACCACTAAGCATCCTTCTCTTACGCTTCATTCCATAAAGCGCCCTAAGTTGGCCTTCCGTTTCAAGCAAATAAAATTCAAGTGGGTTAGTAAAGCTAAGGGATATAAGTTTTACCCACTCAAATGAAGGAATAGATGGTGACTTACGTAAAGGAGCTTCCAATGAACTTGACAAAGCGAATTCCACTCCTGTCCGTCCTCTTGTAGGGGCTTTCACCACTTGACAAGGTTCTTCAAGCTCTATCTCTTGCCAAGCTTCCTCAAGTTCAAATGCTTCCTCACCAATTTCTTCTAGCTCTTCCCCATCACTCAAATCATATCTTGGAGGTTGAGTGAAATCTACCTCAACATCAACTTCAAATTCAATGAGGAAGGATTCATCAAGCATAAAAGGTTCATATGTTGATGCAGAATCATCATAGATAGGAGGACTTATAGCTTGTACCATCTCTTCCAATTCTTCACTCATAATATGCCTTGGAGGTTGTGCACTATCCTCCTTAACATCACTTTCAAAATCTATAGGAGAAGGCTCTACAACTCTAGATTCCTCTTTGCATTCAACATCTCCTAAATCTTCAACCAATTTTTTTGGTCCAATTATCTCTACTGCCTCCTCTTGTTGCACTTCATAATCCTCCACATTTAACAATAAGGGTGTCTTGGACAGTTGAGCACAATGATGCTAACTGGCTCATCACTTCGGTTAAGCTAGCCACGACTTCCCCTTGCTTTTGTCAACGAGTTAGAAGTTCTTGTTGTTCTTGCATTAGGGTTGGAGAGATTCTTCCAATGAAAGTGGTGGTGGAAGACATGGTTCATTGTTTGGAGGAAAAATGTCATAGTTGGAAGGTGGTTCATATTGGTGAAAATCTTGAGGTGGTGTATAAGGAAATGGTGGTTCTTGTTAGTAATTGTGTTGGAATTGTGGTGGCTCTAAGTATGGTTCATATATTGGTTGATATGGTGGATATGGGTTAGGATCATATGGAAGTGAATGGGGGTATGAGGCTTGTGAGTAGGGTTTTTGGGGGGCTATAATGAGAAAGAGGGTCATATGCATATGGTGATTGTGGTTGACAACCACAATGAGGGTCACCACATCCATTAGGTTGATATGCATTAGGAATTGGATTATACCCATAAGAAATCGGAGGAGGTTGTTTCTAAGAAGGTTGTCTATATGCTTGAGGCTCCTCCCATCTTTGACTTCTAAATCCTTGATGCACATTCTTATTGTAGCTTCTATTCCCTACAACATAGTTTGAACAAACTCATAGCCAAAGGGATGAGAATTCATAGTGAAAAGGAAAAACAAAAAAAAAAACAAAACTATCAAGAAATAAAGAAATCAAACTCCTACAACTAGCAAAACTAGAAAACAAAACAAAAATCAAGCTATTTACAATATTGACATATATACAATAACCAACAACAAGCACACATTGCAATTCCCCGGCTACGGTATCAAAAACTTGATAGAAAGATTTTTATGTTGATCCAGAATTCCTTAATAAAATTGAATTGCTTCGTTGCAAGTATAGTCTAGACCAACAACCAATCCTCCATCAAACTTTAATTTTTGGTTGTCACAAGTCCAACCCAATAAAAATAACTGAGAGTATTAGTCCCGGGTCGTTCTCCCTAAGAATCACAATCGAGTGCTCAATTATTGGTTATGAGGTTCAAGGGGTTGGGTTGATAAAAGGACAAGAAAATAAATGGCAATAAAGTAAAGGAAACAACTAAAGATAGCAAATACTAAAAAGTGGCATTCATAGCAAGGATTGAGAATCTGGGCTTTCTATCCTAGTCATTAATTATCATACAATGATTAACAAGAGCTAATCCTATTTAGTCATCTTTAACATCAGAAGAAAGTATAATGTTATCTTCAACATAGGACGAAAGTCAAATAGGCCTAGTTAATCTCAATCCAAAAGTCCTAATCAACTCACTAATTGAATTTTGAAGATATTAGGGCCAATGGATACAATATTAACTAACAACTTTAGAACACCAACATGAGTTGGGTATTAATGACTCAAGATTGCCTAATTTCTCTTTTCAAACTAAGAATGCTCAAAAGCTACTCTAAATCCCAACTAAGAATTTTGTCAAACACTTGGAAGGCATAAAAGGAAAGCATCACAAAATTACAAGAATAATAAATCTACAACTACCCAAAGTAAGAAAATAATAATAGAAGCTCAATTAAACATCAATGACATGAAAACATAAAATTTCATTAAAGAAAATCCCAATCCAACAAGAGTGCATCAACATAAAAAAAAAAGGCATAAAAAGGGAAATTAACAAGAGAACTAAGAAGAACAAAGATGTAAGAACAAGAAATTATAAAGAAAACTAGATGAAAACAAGAATTAAACCCTAGATCTAAGAGGAATTAACCTAATTCTAGAGAGAAAAGGAAGCTTCTCTCTCTAGAAAACTACCTAAAGCATGATACTAAGCTAATCTAATTGCTCACCCTTTGTCCAATCTTGAATTCTGCATCAAATAGCCTTCGAAATGAGTTGGATTTGGGCCTCGAAATCTCAAAAATTGCCTCCAACGTATTCAATTTAATGAGGTCACGTGATCAGCGTCACGCGTGCCTGTGCTCGACGCGTGTGCGCCGCCTTGAAAATTCCCTCCTCACGCATACGCGTGCGTGACGTGTGCGCGTCGATGGCAGATCTCCTCCTCACGCATATGCGTGCGTGACGCGTGCGCGTCAATGGCAGATCTCCTCCTCATGCATACGCGTGGGTGACGCGTGTGCGTGGCCTTGAGTTCAGCAAATCCTCATTTCCTCAAGAATTCTCCACTATGCATGCTTTTATCTTCCCTTCTTCCATCCATCCCTTACTTTATAGACCTGAAATCACTCAACAAATACACCAAGGCATCGAATGGAATTAAAGTGAATTAGGGAGAAGTACAAAAGCATGTTTTCACTCTTAAGCACAAAATTAGGGAGAAGTACAAAAGTATGCTATTTCATTGAATAAATATGAGATAAGTTGATAAAATCTCTTAAATTTAACACAAGATAAACCACAAAATTGGGATTTATCAGGGTCTTTCGCACCCAATTTGGAAGTCCCAGCCCCATATTTTGGTCCCCTTGGGGCGTTAAAGGTCCCAATTGGGCGTTTAACGCCACCAAGGGAGTAAAAAAAGGGGGGGGGAGCTGGGGGCGCTAAACGCCAGGGAGGGCGTTTAGCCCCACCAAGGGGTAACTTCCATATCAAATCTTCTAAATCCCATACCATATCTCCTTATTTTCATATCATATCTTTTTCACACCACATTTTTTCTTTTATCCTCCATTTTCTCTTCAATTAGTCATTCCCCCCATAATCCAAATAGTTTTCCTATCACTATATATTTTACTCATATCTTTTCTTATCATCCACCATTAATACAAAATTCACTCCATAATTCTTCTTTCCCTACCTCATGACCAAATTCACATCTCCCAACCCGATGAATAGCACTTCAATTATCACCTCTCCTTACATCTTCACTCTTCTCTTCTCTCTCACTTTTGTCTCCTGCCTTCTCTTTTTCTCTTCCCTCTGCTCTTTGCTTGAGCACAAGTAAAAGTCTTAAGTTTGGTGTTGGACCACTCCGCTTGGCACTCTCCTCAAACTCTCCATGGCACCAAAAGTTGGGAAATCATCTTCAAAAAAGAGGAAGGAGAAAGCTCCCACATCAAGACATATGAGCTCCACCGGCAGTTCTACACAAAGCTTCATTTGGTACATTACTATAACATCATTAGCAAAAAGAAGGTGATATCATAAGTGAAATTCGAATTGAAGGCTGATGAGTACCCAAAAATTCAAGAGCAAATTCGAATTAGGGGTTGGAAAGTTATGGCCAACCCTATAACTGAAGTGGGAGTTCTAAAGGTCCGAGAATTTTATGGAAATCTATGGATGACGGACAAACATAAGAGGGAGCACACCAAATTTAAGACTTGGCGCACGATGGTCTGAGAAAATTCTCTGCAGTTTGACTTGGAAAGAGTGAGGGAGATACTTCAGTTGCCTCCATCTAGAGATGACCCTCATTCTTACAATAGGAGAGTCCAAGCTGATCCGAGGTTAGATCAAGTCCTCAAGGACATATGACTCCCCGGAGCACAATGGAAGAAGGATGCTAAGGGCCAGCAATATCAGCTGAGAAGGAATAATCTCAAGCCAGTTGCTAGAGGATGGCTGGAGTTTATTCAGCGCTCCATCCTCCCCAATAGCAACCGATCTAAGATCACTGTAAGGTGAGTGATAAACTCCAATTTTTTGGTTTATCTTATGCTTAATTTAGGGGATTTTATCAATTTATCTCACATTTATTCAATGAAATTGTATGTTTTGTGAAATTCTTCCTAATTTGTGCTTAAGAGTGAAAACATGCTTTTTAGGCTTTAAAATAGCTAAATTTTAATTCACTTTAATTCCATTCAATGCCTTGATATATTTGTTAAGTAATTTCAGATTCATAAGGCATGTATTGGATGGAAGAAGTGAAGAGAAAAGCATGCAAAGTGGAGAATTCATGAAGAAATGAGCATTTGGAGAATTCAGGGCCACGCGTACGCATCATTTAGCCGTACGCGTGAGAAGGATATTTACAAAGCCACGCGCACGCATCACCCACCCATACGCGTGAGGAGAAAATTCGCCAGCGACGGGCACGCGTCGACCACGTGCACTTGTGATGTTAGTCACATGACCTCATTAATGTGGATTCGGTGGGGGAAATTTCTGAGTTTTCCAAGCCCAAATCCAACTCATTTCTGAGGCTATTTGATGCAGAATTCAAGATGGGTCAAGGGGGAGTAATTAGACAGGATAGGATAATGCTTTAGGTAGATTTCTAGAGAAAGAAGCTCCATATTCTCTCTAGAATTAGGGTTCTTAGGTTAATTTTTCTCTTAGATCTAGGTTTAATTCTTGTTTTCATCTTATTGTCTTTACAATTTTTTGTTCCTACATCTTCATTCTCTTAGTTTACCTTGTTAATCCCTTTTTATATCCTTTTTTATGTTGATGAACTGTTGTTGGATTTGGATTTTCTATTAATGCAATTTATGTCTTATGTTCCTTTATTTTTTAATTGAGTTGTTATTCTTACCTTTCTTGCATTGGTTAGTTGTAGATTTTATTATTCTTGCCTATTTATCATGTTTCTCTTTTGTGCCTTACAAGTGTTTGAGAAAATGCTTGGTTGGATGTTAGAGTAACTTTTTGAGCATTCTTGGCTTGGAAAGAGGAATTAGGCAATCTTGAGTCATTAATACCCAACTTATGTTGGTGATCTAGGTTTGTTGGTTAATATTGTTTCCATTGACTCTAATCTCTTGCTAATTCAATTAGTGAGTTGATTAGGACTTTTGGATTGAGATTAACTAGTCTTATTTGACTTTCTTCCTATGCTGAATATAATATGGTACCTTCTTCCAATGTTGGAGATGACTAAATAGGATTAGCTCTTGCTAATTATTGTATTATGATTAATGACTAGGATAGAAAGCCTGTATTCTTAATCCTTGCCATGAATGTCTCTCTTTAGTAATTGCTTTCTTTATTATTTGTTTTATTTTCTAGTCATTTAATTTCTTGCACTTTTACTAACCTACCCCTTGGATACCATAACCAATAATATGCATACCTTACTGCAATTCCTTTGAGAAGATGACTAAGGACTAATATTCTTAGTTATTTTTATTGGGTTGACCTTGTGACAACCAAAATTAAACTTTGATTTGAGGATCGATTGTCAGTTTGGGCTATGCTCACAACGAGATTATTTTGTTAAATTCCGAACCGGTATAAATCTATTCTTTCAAGTTTTTGGCGCTGTTGCCGGGGAATTGCAATGTGTGCTTGTTATTGGTTATTGTTCATATGTGAATATTGTGAATAATTTGATTTTGGTTTGTTTGCTAGATTGTGTTAGTTGTAGCATCTTGTTTTTCTTATTTCTTGTTAGTTTTTGTTTTCATTTTCTCTTGCTACTATGAATTCTCACCATTTTGGCTATGAGTTTGGTTCAAACTATGTTGTAGAAAATGGAAGCTTTAATGGAGATTTGCATCAAGGATTTGGAAATCAAATATGGGAGGAGCCTCAAGCATATAGACAACCTTCATGGCAACAACCTCCTCTAGCTTCTTATGGGTATAATCCAACTCCTAATGCATATCAACCTAATGGATGTGGTGAGCCTCATTGTGGTTGTCAACCACAACAACCATATACATATGACCCCTTTCCTCAACATAGCCCTCAATAACCCTACTCACAAGCCACATACCACCATTCACCTCCATATGATCCTAACTCATATCCACCATACCAACAACCATATGAGTCATACCTAGAGCTATCACCATTACAACATCAATATTCTCAAGAACAATCAATTCGATATACCTCACCTCCATACCCTTACCAAGATGAACCACTTTCCAATTATGAACTTTTTTCCCCAAACAATGAACCCTCTCTTCCACCACATCCTTCAAGGGATGAAGCACTCCATACCTTCTTACAAGAATAACGAAGAGATATTAGCTCTTATATCCAAAGGCAAGAAGAGCAACAAAAGGAGATAAAGAAGATAGAAATCATGGTGGCTACCATGACTGAAGCCCCTAACCACATGGCTTCCTACCTAAGCTCATATATTCAAGACACTCCCATTGATGAATGTAGAGGATCAACCAAGGAGCATAGTGAGGGAGTGAATTTGGAGCTTCAAGGTGAAGAAGAGGAGTTGAAGCAAGAATTGCAACCAATGAGGGAAATTGAGACAATTGAGCCGGAAGGAGTGGTTGAAGAATTAGGAGAGGTTGATCAAGAATTGGACTTAATCATTGATGAGTTCTTGTGCACACTAACGAATCACCTCAAGGATCCCATTGAGCCTTCTTCCATTGAGCTTGAAAAAAATGTCAAGGAGGGTGCGCAACCTCCAAAGCATATGGTGAATGATGAAGAATTGGAAGAAGTGAAGCAAGTAACAAATCTTCCTCTTGAAGATGATCCCATACCAACACATGAGCCTTTTAAATTGGAGGAGTCTTCTCCCATTATATATTTCTGGAAAGCCCTGGATGTCTACTTTCCAACGCAATTGAAAGCGCACCAATTGGGTTTCTGTAGCTCCAGAAAATCCATTTCGAGTGCAGGGAGGTCAGAATCCAACAGCATCTGCAGTCCTTCTTCAGCCTCTGAATCAGATTTTTGCTCAAGTCCCTCAATTTCAGCCAGAAATTACCTGAAATCATAGAAAAACACACAAAGTCATAGTGAAGTCCAGAAATGTGATTTTTATTTAAAAACTAATAAAAATATACTAAAAACTAACTAAATCATACTAAAAACTATGTAAAAATAATGCCAAAAAGCGTACAAATTATCCGCTCATCACAACACCAAACTTAAATTGTTGCTTGTCCCCAATCAACTAAAAATCAAATAGGATAAAAAGAAGAGAATATACTATAAATTCCAAAATATCAATGAAACTTAGCTCCAATTTAGATGAGCGTGGCTAGTAGCTTTTTGCCTCTGAACAGTTTTGGCATCTCACTTTATCCTTTGAAGTTCAGAATGATTGGCATCTATAAGAACTTAGAATTCAGATAGTGTTATTGATTCTCCTAGTTTAGTATGTTGATTCTTGAACACAACTACTTAATGAGTCTTGGCCGTAGCCCTAAGCACTTTGTTTTCCAGTATTACCACCGGATACATAAATGTCACAGACACATAACTGGGTGAACCATTTCAGATTGTGACTCAGCTTTGCTAAAGTCCCCAATTAGAGGTGTCCAGGGTTCTTAAGCACACTCTTTTTTTTTTTTGCTTTGGACCTCGACTTTAACCGCTCAGTCTCAAGCTTTTCACTTGACACCTTCACGCCACAAGCACATGGTTAGGGACAGCTTGGTTTAGCCGCTTAGGCCAGGATTTTATTCCTTTGGGCCCTCCTATCTTCTGATGCTCAAAACCTTGGATCCTTTTTATCCTTGCCTTTTGGTTTTAAGGACTATTGGCTTTTTCTGCTTGCTTTTTCTTTTTCTTTCTCTCTTTTTTTTGCCCCTTTTTTTTCTGCAAGCTTTTGTATTCACTGCTTTTTCTTGCTTCAAGAATCAATTTTATAATTTTTTAGATTATCAATAACATTTCTCCTTTTTATCATTCTTTCAAGAGCCAACAAATTTAACATTCATAAACAACAAATTCAAAAAATATGCACTGTTCAAGCATTCATTCAGAAAATAAAAAGTGTTGCCACCACATCAAAATAATTAAACTAAGCTCAAGGATGAATTCAAAATCATGTACTTCTTGTTCTTTTATTTTTAGAATATTTTTCATTTAAGAAAGGTGATGAATATAGGACATTCATAGCTTTAAGGCATAGACACTAGACACTAATGATCATGTAATAAGACACAAACATAAATAAAAATAAAGCATAGAGAAAGAAAATAGAAAAATTAATTAGACAAGGAGATTAAGGAACGGGTCCACCTTAGTGAGGGTGGCGTCTTCTTCCTCTTGAAGAACCAATGGTGTTCTTGAGCTCCTCTATGTCTCTTCCTTGCCTTTGTTGCTACTCCCTCATAGCTCTTTGATCTTCTCTAATCTCATGGAGAATGATGGAGTGCTCTTGGTGCTCCATCCTTAGTTGTCCCATGTTGGAACTTAATTCTCATAGGGAGGTGTTGATTTGCTCCCAATAGTTTTGTGGAGGAAAGTGCATCCCTTGAGGTATCTCAGGGATTTCATGATGAGAAATTTCCTCATGCTCTTATTGAGGTCCATGAGTGGGCTCTCTTGTTTGCTCCATCCTTTTCTTAGTGATGGGCTTGTCCTCATCAATGAGGATGCCTCCCTCTATGTCAATTCCAGCTTAATTACAGAGGTGACAAATGAGGTGAGGAAAGGCTAACCTTACCAAAGTGGAGGACTTATCAGCCACCTTGTAGAGTTCTTGAGGTATAATCTCATAAACTTCCACTTCCTCCCCAATCATGATGCTATGGATCATGATGGCCCGATCCACAGTTACTTCGGATCGGTTGCTAGTAGGAATATGGGGCACAAAATTGTGATCATCAACAATGGCGCCAAAGGACTTGGAGCTCTTAAACGTGAATCACACTTTGTCACAATTCCGCATAACTAACCAGCAAGTGCACTATGGTCACCTTGTAAATCTCAGTCAGGCTAATTCAGATGGTGATGGAGAATTGATAATTAAAAGATAAACAAAACATAAAATAAAGATAGAGATACTTATGTAATTCTTTGGTTGGAATTTCAGATAAGCGTATGAAGATGCTTTGTTCCTCCCGAACCTCTGCTTTTCTATTGCCTTCTTCCAATCATTCATACTCCTTTCCATGGCAAGCTTTATGTTGGGCATCACCGTTGTCAATAGCTACTTCCCGTCCTCTCAATGAAAACGTTCCAAATGCGCTGTCACCGCACGGCTAATCATCTTTCGGTTCTCGATCATGTCAGAATAGGATCCATTGATCCTTTTGCGTCTGTCACACGCCCAACAATCGCGAGTTTGAAGCTCGTCACAGTTATCCCTTCCCAGATCCTACTCAGAATACCACAGACAAGGTTTAGACGTTCTGGATCTCAGGAATGGCCGCCAATAATTCTAGCCTATACCACGAAGGTTCCAATCTTAGATTAGAAACCCAAGAGATATGCATTCAAGCCATTGCTAGTAGAACAGAGGTGGTTGTCAGGCACATGTTCATAGGTGAGAATGATGATGAGTGTCACAGATCATCACATTCATCAAGTTGAAGAACGAATGAATATCTTAGAAAAGAAATAGGCGTGAATTGAATAGAAGAACAATAGTAATTGTATTAATTCATGAAGAACAGCAGAGCTCCACACCTTAATCTATGGTATGTAGAAACTCCACCGTTGAAAATATAAAAGAACAAGAGGGTCTAGGCATGGCCGTGAGGCCAGCCCCCAAACGTGAAAAGGTCTATCAGAGTATGAAAAGTATGAAAAGTATTAAAATACAATAGCAAAAGGTCCTATTTATAGAAAACTAGTAGCCTAGGGTTACAGAAATAAGTAATTAATGCAGAAATCTTCTTCCGGGCCCACTTGGTGTGTGCTTGGGCTGAGCATTGAAGCTTCCATGTGTAGAGACTTTTTTGGAGTTAAACACCAGCTTTTGTACCAGTTTGGGCGTTTAACTCCAGCTTTTGTGCCAGTTATGGCGTTTTGATGCCAGAATTCTTAAGCTAACTTGGATCGCCAGTTTGGGCCATCAAATCTTGGGCAAAGTATAGAATATTATATATTGCTGGAAAGCCCAGAATGTCTACTTTCCAACGCAATTGAGAGCGCGCCAATTGGGCTTCTGTAGCTCTAGAAAATCCACTTTGAGTGCAGTGAGGTCAGAATCCAACAGCATCTGCAGTCCTTTTTCAGCCTCTAAATCAGATTTTTGCTCAGGTCCCTCAATTTCAGCCAGAAAATACCTGAAATCATAGAAAAATACACAAACTCATAGTAAATTCTAGAAAAGTAAATTTTATTTAAAAACTAATAAAAATATAATAAAAACTAACTAAAATATACTAAAAACATACTAAAAATAATGCCAAAAAGCGTATAAATTATCCGCTCATCAGAATGATAGAGCGTTGGATGAACTCCAACCATCCTCTAGTTATATGCTTAAGGTCTGGTCTTCTCAATTGAACCGGCTTGCTTCTTGAGTCAACTTTCCATTGAGCTCCTTCCACACATATGTCCATGAGGACTTGGTCCAACCTTTGATCAAAGTTGACCCTTCTAGTGTAGGGGCATGCGTTTTCTTGCATCATTGGCAAGTTGAACGCCAACCTTACATTTTCTGGACTGAAATTTAAGTATTTTCCCCGAACCATTGTAAACCAATTCTTTGGGTTTGGGTTCATACTTTGATCATGGTTCCTAGTGATCCATGCGTTTGCATAGAACTCTTGAACCATTAAGATTCCGACTTGTTGAATAGGATTGGAGAGTACTTCCCATCCTCTTCTTCTAATCTCTTGTCGGATTTCCAGATATTCGCCCTTTTTGAGCTTAAAAGGGACCTCAGGGATCACCTTTTTCTTGGCCACAACTTCATAGAAGTGGTCTTGATGGACCTTTGAGATGAATCTCTCCATCTTCCATGACTCAGAGGTGGAAGCAATTGCCTTCCCTTTCCTCTTTCTTGAGGTTTCTCTGGCCTTAGGTGCCATTAATGGTTATGGAAAAACAAAAAGCAATGCTTTTACCACACCAAACTTAAAATGTTTGCTCATCTTCAAGCAAAAGAAGAAGAAAAATTGTAGAGGAAGAAGAAAATTAAGGAGATGGAGGGGAAGAGTGTATTCGGCCAAGTGGGAAAGAAGTGTTTGTGATCTGTGAAAATGAGGTAGGGTTGAGGGGTTTATATATGGGTGGGGGGAGGGTTTGGTTTCGTGTATTAGGGTTGGGTTTGTGAGGGAAAGGATTTTTGAATTTGGAGGTAGGTGGGGTTTTTGGGTAAGAGTGGATGGATGTGAGTGGTAAGGAGTATTTGGGGAAGAGATATGGATGTGATTGGTGAAGGGTATTTGGGGAAGAGTGTTATGAAAGGGTGTGAAGAGGTGGGGTAGGTGGGGATCCTGTGGGGTCCACAGATCCTGAGGGGTCAAGGACTTAGCATCCCTAATCCGTTTAGGGCATGGAAAACACCCTTAGATTGTACTTTTGGTGTTAAATGCCAGGTTGCTGCTTATTTCTGGTGTTTAACGCCAGCATTTCTCCCATTTCTGGTGTTAAACGCCAAGTAGATGCTCTGTTCTGGCGTTAAACGCTAGTTTGGTGCTTGTTTCTGGCATTAAACGCCAGCTTGATGCTTCTTTCTGGCGTTAAACGCCAGTCTGCTGCTTCTTACTGGCGTTTAAACGCCAATAAGCTCTTCCTCCAAGGTGAGCTATTTTTCATTCTGTTTTTCATTCTGTTTTTTATTTTTCAGTTATTTTTGTGACTTCACATGATCATCAACCTAAAGAAAACATAAAATAGCAATGGAAAATAAATAGATATAGTTAAATAACATTGGGTTGCCTCCCAATAAGCGCTTCTTTAATGTCAATAGCTTGACAGTGAGCTCTCATAGAGCCTCACAGATAGTCAGAGCAATGTTGGGGCCTCTCAACACCAAACTTAGAGTTTGGTTGTGGCCTCCTAACACCAAACTTAGAGTTTTATTGTGGGCGTTTTGTTTGACTCTGTACTGAGAGAAGCTTTTCATGTTTCCTCTCCATGGTTACAGAAGGAGAACCTTGAGTTCTGAATACAAGGTAGTCCTCATTCAACTGAAGGACCAACTCTCCTCTATCAACATCAATCACAGCTTTTGCTGTGGCTAGTAAGGGTCTGCCAAGGATGATGAATTCATCCTCATCCTTCTCAGTGTCTAGGATTATGAAATCAGCAGGGATGTAAAGGCCTTCAACCTTTACTAGCACGACCTCTACTAGTCCATAAGCCTGTTTTATTGATTTATCTGCCATCTCTAGTGAGATTCTTGTAGCTTGTACCTCAAAGATTCCCAGTTTCTCCATTATAGAGAGTGGCATGAGGTTTATCCCTGACCCCAGGTCACACAGAGCCTTCTCAAAGGTCATGGTGCCTGTGGTACAAGGTATGAAGAATTTTCCGGGATTCGGTTTCTTCTGAGGTAATGTCTGCCTCATTAATGCATTCAGTTCATTAGTGAACAAGGGGGTTCATCCTCCCAAGTCTCATTACCAAATAACTTGGCATTCAGCTTCATGATTGCTCCTAGATACTTAGCAACTTGCTCTTCAGTGATGTCTTCATCTTCTTCAGAGGAAGAATATTTATCAGAGCTCATGAATGGCAGAAGGAGGTTCAATGGAATCTCTATGGTCTCTGTATGAGCCTCAGATTTCTTTGGTTCCTCAAAGGGAAACTCCTTTCTGTCCAGAGGACGTCCCATGGGGCTTTTCTCACTGAGACTCACGTCCTCCTTACTCTCCCCAGGTTCGGCCATGTTGGTCATGGTTATGGCCTTGCACTCTCTCTTGGGGTTTTCTTCTGTATTGCTTGGGAGAGTACTGGGAGGAGTTTCAGTAATCTTCTTACTCAGCTGACCCACCTGTGCCTCCAAATTTCTAATGGAGGACCTTATTTCGTTCATGAAATTTAGTGTGGTCTTGGATAGATCAGAGACTATGGTTGCCAGGTCAGAATGGCTCTGTTCAGAATTCTCTGTCTGTTGCTGAGAAGATGATAGAAAAGGCTTGCTATTGCTAAACCTATTTCTTTCACCATTATTATTGAAGCCTTGTTGAGGCTTCTGTTGGTCCTTCCATGAGAAATTTGGATGATTTATCCATGAAGGATTATAGGTGTTTCCATAGGGTTCTCCCATATAATTCACCTCTGCTATTGCAGGGTTCTCAGGATCATAAGCTTCTTCGTCAGAAGATGCTTCTTTAGTACTGTTGGATGCAGCTTGCAATCCATTCAGACTCTGAGAAATCATATTGACTTGCTGAGTAAATATTTTGTTCTGAGCCAATATAGCATTCAGAGTATCAATTTCAAAAACTCTCTTTTTCTGAGGCGTCCCATTGTTCACAGGATTCCTCTCAAAGGTGTACATAAACTGGTTATTTACAATCATTTCATTGAGTTCCTGAGCTTCTGCAGGGGTTTTCACGTGAAGAGATCCTCATGCAGAATGGTCCAATGACATTTTTGACAACTCAGACAGACCATCATAGAATATACATATGATGCTCCATTCTGGAAGCATGTCAGTAGGACACCTTTTGATCAGTTGCTTATATCTTTCCCAAGCTTCATAGAGGGATTCTCCTTCCTTCTGTCTGAAGGTTTGGATTTCTACTCTGAGCTTGCTCATCTTTTGAGATGGAAAGAATTTGGCCAGGAAAGACTGACCAGGTTTTCCCAAGAGTTCAGGCTTTCCTTAGGTTGTGAATCCAACCATGTTCTAGCTCTGTCTCTTACAGCAAAAGGGAAAAGCGTAAGCCTGTAGACCTCGGGATCAACTCCATTGGTCTTGACAGTGTCACAGATTTGCAAGAATTCAGCTAAGAACTGATGAGGATCTTCCAATGGAAGTCCATGAAACTTGCAATTCTGTTGCATTAGAGAAACTAATTGAGGCTTAAGCTCAAAGTTGTTTGCTCCAATGGCAGGAATTGAGATGTTTCTTCCATAGAAGTCAGAAGAGGGTGCAATGAAGTCACTAAGCATCTTCCTTGCATTGTTGGCATTGTTATTGGGTTCAGCCATGTCTCCTTCTTTTTCAAAAATTTCTGTCAGGTCCTCTCCAGAGGGTTGTGCTTTAGCTTCCCTTAGCTTCCTCTTCAGAGTCCTTTCAGGTTCAGGGTCAGCTTCAACAAGAATGTTCTTATCCTTGTTCCTGCTCATATGAAAAAGAAGAGAACAAAAAAGAAGAGGAATCCTCTATGTCACAGTATAGAGATTCCTTTATGTGAGTAGAAGAATAGGAGAATAGAAAAAGGAGAAGAGAAAAATTTGAACACAGAGGAGAAGAGTGGGTTCGAATTATGAGTAGAAGAGGAATGTTAGTAGATAAATAAATAGAAGGAGATGAGAAAGGGGAGAGAATTCGAAAATTAAATAAAATAAACTAAAAATATTTTTCTTTTTATTTTTAAAATCAGTTTGTATTCAAAAATTAAGAGAAGGAGTAAAATTCAAATTAAAAATTAAAACAATTAGTTAATGAAAAGAAATTTTGAAAAAGAGGTTAGTGATTTTCGAAAATAAGAGAGAAAAAAGAAGTTAAGTGGTTTTGAAAAAAGATAAGAATTTTGAAAATCAAACAAAAAGTTAAGTGGTTAATTGAAAAGGATTTTGAAAATCAATTTTGAAAAGATAAGAAGTTAGAAAAGATTTTGAAATTAATTTTTGAAAAAGATATGATTGAAATAGAAAAAGGTATGATTGATAATCATTTTGAAAAATATTTGAATTGGAAATTAAAAAGATTTGATTTTGAAAATTAAAGTTGTTTACTTGACTAACAAGAAACTAAAAGATATGATTCTAAAATTTAAAGATTGAACCTTTCTTAATAGGCAAGTAACAATCTTAAAAATTTTTTGAATCAATCACATTAATTGTTAGTAAAGATTTTGAAAATATGAAACAAAATAAGAAAAAGATTTTTGAAAATCAATTTGAAATTTTCAAAAATATGAAAGAAAAATGAAAAAGATTTTATTTTTGAAAAAAATTTGAAAAAGATAGAATTTTTAAATTGAAAATTTGATTTGACTCATAAGAAACAACTAAATTTTGAAAAAGTCAACTCAAATATTCGAAATTTATGAGAAGAAAAAGGGAAAGATATTTTTTTTTATTTTTGAATTTTTAATGAAGAAAGAGAAAAATAATAAAAAGACTCAAAACATGAAAATTATGAATCAAAACACACAATGCATGCAAGAACACTTTGAATGTCAAGATGAACACCAAGAACACTTTGAAGATGAAGATGAACATCAAGACTTATTTTTGAAAATTTTTAAGAAAAGAAAGAAAATACAAGACACCAAACTTAGAAATTTTCAAACTTTAGACACTAACAAATTGAAAATGCATATGAAAAATAAGAAAAGACACAAAACATGAAAATGCAAAGATCAAACAAAGAAAATCATCAAGAACAACTTGAAGATTACGAATGACACATGCATGAATTTTCGAAAATTTTAATGAAAATTAAAAAGATGCAATTGACACCAAACTTACAAATTGACACTAGACTTAAACAAGAAATATCAAATTTTTTTTGGTTTTTATGATTTAATTAAAAAAAATTTTTGTATTTTTCAAAAATTGTTTGGAAAAAGAAAAATAAGGATTTCAAAATTTTTAATGAGAATTCCAGGAATCATGCAATGTTAGTCTAAAGCTCCAGTCCAGGAATTAGACATGGCTTAGTAGCCAGCCAAGCTTTCAGTAAAAGCTTCGGTCCAAAACACTAGACATGGCCAATGGCCAGCCAAGCTTTAGCAGATCATTACATACAACAGCTAATTTGCTGAGAAAGACAAAGAAGCTCTTCTAAGGATAGTTGAAACCTCGGTCCAAAAGATTAGACATGGCTTAACAGCCAGCCAGGATTCAACGTATCTCATGAAACTCTAGAATTCATTCTTAAAAGTTATGAAGAACATAGAATAATTTATTTTTTTTTGAAATTTTTTTTCGAAAATAAAAATAATAAAAACAAAAAGCTTAAAATTAAAATAAAATTACCTAATCTGAGCAACAAGATGAACCGTCAGTTGTCCAAACTCGAACAATCCCTGGCAACGGCGCCAAAAACTTGGTACGCATGTTTATAATCTCAAATTCTTTTTCACAACTCCGATACAACTAACCAGCAAGTGCACTGGGTCATCCAAGTAATAAACCTTACGTGAGTAAGGGTCGATCCCACGGAGATTGTCAGCTTGAAGCAAGCTATGGTCATCCTTGTAAATCTCAGTCAGGCGGATTCAAATGGTTATGGGATTTTGATAATTAAAATATAAAATATAAAATAGGATATAGATACTTATGCAATTCATTGGTGAGAATTTCAGATAAGCGTATGGAGATGCTTTTGTTCCTTCTGAACCTCTGCTTTCCTACTGCTTTCATCCAATCCTTCATACTCCTTTGCATGGCAAGCTGTATGTTGGGTATCACCGTTGTCAATGGCTACTTCCCGTCCTCTCAGTGAAAATGGTCCAAATGTGCTGTCACCGCACGATTAATCATCTGTCAGTTCTCACTCATGCTGGAATAGGATCCAGTGATCCTTTTGCGTCTGTCACTACGCCCAACACTCGTGAGTTTGAAGCTCGTCACAGTCATCCCATCCCAGATCCTACTCGGAATACCACAGACAAGGTTTAGACTTTCCGCATCTCAATAATGGCCGCCAATAATTCTAGCTTATACCACGAAGACTCCGATCTTTCGGAATGGAGGCTAAGAGATAAACGCTCAATCCAGGGTAGAACGGAAGTGGTTGTCAGGCACGCGTTCATAGGTTGAGAATAGTGATGAGTGTCACAGATCCTCATATTCATCATGTTAAAGTGCAAGCGAATATCTTATAATAGGAATAAGATTGAATTGAATAAGAAAACAATAGTACTTTGCATTAATTCATGAGGAACAGCAGAGCTCCACACCTTAATCTATGGTGTGTAGAAACTCTACCGTTGAAAATACATAAGTGATGAAGGTCCAGGTATGGCCGAGTGGCCAGCCCCCTAAACTTGATCTCTGAACATAAAATTATTCAAAGACTAACCAGAGATATAAAATAAATCACTAAAAGTACTTTTTATACTAAACTAGTAGCTGTGGTTACATAAGATTAGTAAATGATGTAGAAATCCACTTCCAGGCCCACTTGGTGTGTGCTTGGACTGAGCATTGAGCTTTCATGTGTAGAGACTCTTTTTGTAGTTAAACGCCAGGTTGTAGCCTATTTCTGGCATTTAACTCTGGTTTGCAACCTGTTTTTGGCATTTAACTCCAGAATAGGGCAGGAAGTTGGCGTTTGAACACCAGTTTGCGTCATCAAAACTCGAGAAAAGTATAGACTATTATATATTTCTGGAAAGCCCTAGATGTCTACTTTTCAACGAAATTGAGAGAGCACCAATTGGATTTCTGTAGCTTCAGAAAATCTATTTCGAGTGCAGGGAGGTCAGAATCCAACAGCATCTGCAGTCCTTCTTCAGCCTCTGAATCAGATTTTTGCTCAAGTCCCTCAATTTCAGCCAGAAATTACCTGAAATCACAGAAAAACATACAAACTCATAGTGAAGTCCAAAAATATGATTTTTATTTAAAAACTAATAAAAATATACTAAAAACTAACTAAATCATACTAAAAACTATGTAAAAATAATGCCAAAAAGCGTATAAATTATCCGCTCATCAATGAACTAAATAGCAAAACCAGAATTAGAAAACAAACAACTTTTGAGTAATTTCTCTGATTGTTTGGAGCTGACAACTAATTATGCCAGGGTGTATTGTGTCCTTCATGCATTCCATGGTGGAACACCAAACTTAGAATTACGCATTCACCATGAGATTTCTTTGGTGTGTAACACCAAACTTAGCTCCTTGCAATACAGAGAATTTGCTTACTCTTATTGACAAGCTATGAAAAAAAGAATTACCTTTAGTTGGGTTGCCTCCCAACAAGCTCTCTTTTATCGTCACTAGCTTGACGTTCCTCTCTCTCAAGTGAGTTTGTATTTCATCTTGGACTCTTCTACCATGTCACCCAAGTAGTGTTTGAGTCTTTGTCCATTCACAGTGAAGGTCCTTTATGAGCTTTCTTCCATGATCTCTATGTATCCATAAGGTGAAACTTTAGTGACAATAAGAGGACCTGACCACCTTGATCTTAACTTTCCAGGGAACAGTTTCAGTCTGGAGTTGTAGAGTAGCACTCTCTGTCCTTCCTCAAAGCTTCTTGGTGCCATCTTAAGGTCATGTCTTTCCTTTGCCTTTTCCTTGTACATTTTTGCATTTTCATAGGCTTGGAATCTGAATTTCTCTAATTCTTGCAGTTGCAAGAGCCTCCTTTCACCAGCAGCTTGGCCATCAAAATTCAACAACTTGAGAGCCCAGAAAGCTTTGTGTTAAGCTCTAATGGTAGGTGGCAAGCCTTGCCATACACCAGTTGATATGGAGACATTCCAATTGGTGTTTTAAAGGCTGTCCTGTATGCCCAAAGAGCATCATCCAGCTTTTTCGACCAGTCTTTTCTTGAAGCTCCCACGTCTTTTCCAAGATTCTTTTCAGCTCCCGGTTGGATACTTCTGTCTGGCCACTTGTTTGGGGGTGATAGGGTGTGGCAACCTTGTGCTTCACCCCATATTTCAGGAGTAGGGTCTCTAGTGGTCTATTGCAAAAATGGCTTTCTCCATCACTGATGAGTGCTCTGGGAACCCCAAACCTGCTAAAGATATTATTTCTGAGGAAGTTCAGGACCACCTTGTTGTCATTTGTAGGGGTTGCAATGGCCTCCACCCATTTTGATACATAGTCCACTGCCACCAAAATGTAATTGTTTGAGTATGAGGTTGGAAATGGTCCTATGAAATCAATCCCTCACACATCAAACAGCTCATGTTCCAAGATGAATTGTTGTGGCATCTCATTTTTCTTGGGCAAATTTCCAGCTCACTGACATTCATTGCAGTTCTTCACTAGCTCTCGTGCATCTTTGAAGATGGTGGGCCAAAAGAACCCGCACTGCAAGACTTTTGCTGCGGTTCTTTCTCCTCCAAAATGACCCCCAGAGCAGGAACCATGACAATTCCATAAGACTTCTCTTCCTTCCTCCTTTGAAACACACCTTCTGAGCAACCCATCCGAGCATTTTTTGAATAAGTATGGCTCATCCCAATTGAAATACTTTGCATCATTGATGAGTTTTCTCTTTTGGTGCTTGTTGATCATTGAAGGAAATTCTCCATTTGCCTTAAAATTAGCAATGTCTGTGAACCAGGGTGTCTTATGAACCAGCATCAATTGCTCATTAGGGAAGAATTCATTGACACTTGATTTGTGGATGCTACCTTCCTCATAGGGGATTCTGGACAAATGATCTGTTACTTTGTTCTCCACTCCCTTCTTGTCTTTAATCTCAATGTTAAATTCCTGTAGTAGTAAAATCCACCTTATCAATCTTGTTTTTTACTCTTGTTTTGCAAGCAAATATTTTAGTGCTGCATGTTCAGTGAAAACAACAACTTTAGATCCAATGAGATACGATCTAAACTTGTCAAATGCAAACACTATTGCAAGTAGTTCCTTCTCAGTAGTGGTATAATTCCTTTGAGTTTCATTCAAAACCTTGCTAGCATAATAGATAACATGCACTAAATTTCCTTTCCTCTGTCCAAGCACTGCCCTAACAGCAAGGTCTGATGCATCACACATTAGTTCAAAAGGAAAATTTCAATCAGGTGGGGCAATGATAGGTGCTGAGGAAAGCTCTATTTTCAGTGTTTCAAATGCTAGTGTGCATTTTTGATCAAATACAAAAGGTGTATCAGAGACTAATAGGTTGCTCAAGGGCTTTGCAATTTTAGAAAAATCTCTGATAAACCTCCTGTAAAAACCAGCATGGCCTAAAAAACTCCTAATTTCCTTGACATTACTAGGTGGAGGTAATTTCTCAATTAATTCCACCTTAGCTTTGTCCACTTCTATGCCTTTTTCTGAAATTTTATGGCCAAGGACAATCCCCTCTGTTACCATAAAATGGCATTTCTCCTAGTTTAGAACTAGGTTTGTCTCTTGGTACCTTTTTAACACTAAGGCAAGATGATTAAGGCAATTAGGAAAGAAATTTCCAAAAACCGAGAAATTGTCCATGAAGACTTCAATGAATTTTTCAATCATGTCTGAGAAAATAGACAACATGCATCTTTGGAAAGTTGCAGGGGCATTGCACAATCCAAAAGGCATGCGCCTGTAAGCAAAAACTCCATATGGACAACTGAATGATGTCTTTTCTTGATCTCTTGCATCAACCACTATTTGATTATAACCCGAATATCCATCAAGAAAGCAATAATATGCATGTCCTGCCAATCTTTCCAGCATCTGGTCCATAAAGGGAAGTGGAAAATGATCCTTTCTAGTTGCCTCATTGAGTTTCCTATAGTCAATGCACATCCTCCAGCCTGTTACCGTTCTTGTGGGTATGAGTTCGTTCTTCTCATTGGGTACAACTGTGATCCCTCCTTTCTTTGGAACCACATGGACAGGACTCACTCATGGGCTGTGGAAAATTAGATATATGACTCTTGCTTGCCATAGCTTCATCACTTCTTTTTGGACCACTTCTTTCATGACAGGATTCTATCTTCTTTGGGCTTGAATGGAGGGTTTGGAGTCATCTTCCAGCAAGATCTTATGCATGCATATGGATGAGCTTATTCCTTTTAAGTCAGCAAGTGTCCATCCAATGGCATCTTGGTGCTTTCGTAGCACCTTGATTAATTCTTCTTTCTGTTCTTGGCTGAGGGCAGAATTGATGATCACTGGGTAACTTCCATCCCTTCCCAAGTATGCATACTTAAGAGTGGGAGGCAGTGCTTTCAGTTCCAATTTTGGTGCTTCTTTCTCCTTTTTCCTCTCCTCCAATTTGCTTGGAATAGGCATTTCAGCTGCGTTAACATCAGCAACCTCAACATTTAACATGGAGTTACCCTTTTTCAATTCTCCAAGATCTTTTTCAAAGGTTTCTTGCACCACAATTTCCATTGCATCTAGCCTCATACACTCTCCCAGGTACTCTGGTTGATAGCTCATGGCTTTGAATACATTGAACACCATCCTCTCCTCATGTAGCCTAAGGGTAAGTTCATCCTTTTGGACATCAATGATGGCTCCAGCAGTGGCTAAAAATGGCTTTCCCAAGATTATTGAGGCCTTAGCTTCTTCCTCCATGTCCAATATCACAAAGTCAGCAGGGAATTTGAATTGTCACGTTCATCACATTCAGGTTGAAGTGCGAATGAATATCTTAGAAGCGGAATAAGTTGAATTGAATAGAAAACAGTAGTACTTTGCATTAATCCTTGAGGAACAGCAGAGCTCCACACCTTAATATATAGAGTGTAGAAACTCTACCGTTGAAAATACATAAGCGATAATGGAGTTCATTGGTCTCGGCCCCAGAGGGGAACTGGAGTAACCAAGTCTTCGGATACAATCATAAAAAGTTCTATTTATAATAAACTAGCTACTAGGGTTTACAGAAGTAAGTAATTGATGCATAAATCCACTTCCGGGGCCCACTTGGTGTGTGCTTGGGCTAAGCTTGAATTCTACACGTGGAGAGGTCATTCTTGGAGTTGAACACCAGTTTTTGTGCCAGTTTGGGCGTTGAACTCCACTTTGCAACTTGTTTCTGGCGCTGGACGCCAGAATTGGGCAGAAAGCTGGCGTTGAACGCCAGTTTGCGTCATCTAAACCTGGGCAAAGTATGGACTATTATACATTGCCGGAAAGCCCCGGATGTCTACTTTCCAACGCAATTGGAAGCGCGCCATTTCGAGTTCTGTAGCTCCAGAAAATCCACTTTAAGTGCAGGGAGGTCAGAATCCAACAGCATCAGCAGTCCTTCTTCAACCTCTGAATCTGATTTTTGCTCAAGTCCCTCAATTTCAGCCAGAAAATACCTGAAATCATAGAAAAATACACAAACTCATAGTAAAGTCCAGAAATGTGAATTTAACATGAAAACTAATGAAAACATCCCTAAAAGTAACTAGATCCTACTAGAAACATACTAAAAACAATGCCAAAAAGCGTATAAATTATCCGCTCATCACAACACCAAACTTAAATTGTTGCTTGTCCCCAAGCAACTGAAAATCAAATAGGATAAAAAGAAGAGAATATACTATAAATTTCAAACCATCAATGAAACAGAGCTTCAATCATATGAGCGGGACTTATAGCTTTTTGCCTCTTGAATAGTTTTAGCATCTCACTTTATCCATTGAAGTTCAGAATGATTGGCATCAATAGGAACTCAGAGTTTAGATAGTGTTATTGACTCTCCTAGTTTAGTATGATGATTCTTGAACACAGCTATTTTATGAGTCTTGGCCGTGGCCCTAAGCACTTTGTTTTCCAGTATTACCACCGGATACATAAATGCCACAGACACATAATTGGGTGAACCTTTTCAGATTGTGACTCAGCTTTGCCAAAGTCCCCAATTAGAGGTGTCCAGGGTTCTTAAGCACACTCTTTTTTTGCTTTGGACCTTGACTTTAACCGCTCAGTCTCAAGTTTTCACTTGACACCTTCACGCCACAAGCACATGGTTAGGGACAGCTTGGTTTAGCCGCTTAGGCCAGGATTTTATTCCTTTAGGTCCTCCTATCCACTGATGCTCAAAGCCTTGGGATCCTTTTTATTTACCCTTGCCTTTTGGTTTTAAGGGTTATTGGCTTTTTGCTCTTGCCTCTTGATTTTAAGAGCTTTTGGCTTTTTCTGCTTGCTTTTTCTTTCTATTTTTTTTTCGCTTATATTTTTTTTTTCGCTTATATTTTTTTTTCTGCAAGCTTTGTTCTTTGCTGCTTTTTCTTGCTTCAAGAATCATTTTTATGATATTTCAGATTATCAAATAACATGTCTCCTAGTCATCATTCTTTCAACAGCCAACATATTTAACATTCTTAAACAACAACTTCAAAATATATATGCACTGTTCAAGCATTCATTCAGAAAACAAGAAGCATTGTCACCACATCAATATAATTAAACTAAGTTCAAGGATAAATTCGAAACTCATGTACTTCTTGTTCTTTTGAATTAAAACATTTTTCATTTAAGAGAGGTGATGGATTCATAGGACATTCATATCTTTAAGGCATAGTTACTAATTACTAATGATCATGTAATAAGACACAAACATGGATAAGCACATAACATAGAAAACGAAAAATAGAAGAAATAAGAACAAGGAATGAATCCACCTTAGTGATGGTGGCGTTTCCTTCTTGAGGAACCAATGATGTCCTTTAGCTCTTCTATGTCTCTTCCTTGTCTTTGTTGCTCCTCCCTCATTGCTTTTTGATCTTCTCTAATTTCATGAAGGATGATGGAGTGCTCTTGATGTTCCACCCTTAATTGTCCCATGTTGGAACTTAATTCTCCTAGGGAGGTGTTGATTTGCTCCTAAAAATTTTGTGGAGGTAAGTGCATCCCTTGATGTATCTCAGGGATTTCTTGATGAAGAGCTTCTTCATGTGCCTGTTGAGATTCATGAATGTGCTCTCTTGTTTGCTCCATCCTTTTCTTAGTGATGGGCTTGTGAGATAAATCTTTTCATCTCCCATGACTCAGAGGTGGAAGCATTTGTCTTCCCTTTCCTCTTTCTTGAGGTTTCTCTGGCCTTAGGTGCCATTAATGGTAATGGAAAAACAAAAAGCTTATGCTTTTACCACACCAAACTTAGAATATTGCTCGCCCTCGAGCAAGAGAAGAAAGAATAGATGAAGAAGAAGAAGATATGGAGGAGATAGAGGGATGTGTGTATGGATGTGAGTGGTGAATGGAAAATAGAAGGGATGACCATGAATGGAGAGAGAGAGGGTGAGGTGGGTGGGGATCCTGTGAGATTCACAGATCCTGAGATGATCCTGTAGGGTCTACAGATCCTGAGATGATCCTGTGGGATCCACAGATCCTGAGGTGATGGGGAAGAGAGATTGAGGTGATTAGTGAAGGGTTTTGGGGAAGAGTGTTTATGGGATTGTGTGAAAGAGGGGTGAGAAGAAGTGAGTGGAGGTAGGTGGGGATCCTGTGAGGTCCACAAATCCTGAGGTGTTCAAGGATTTACACCCTTGCACCAAATTGGGCATGCAAAATGCCCTTGCACACAACTCTGGGCGTTCAGCGCCAGGTTGGTGCCCATTTTGGGCGTTCAACGCCCATTTGTTGCCCATTTCTAGCGTTGAACGCCAGAACCATGCTTGTTCTGGGCGTTCAGCGCCAGCTCCTCTCCAGGGTGCAATTCTGGTGTTCAGCGCCCAGATGATGCCCATTTTGGGCGTTCAGCGCCCAGATACTGTCCATTTTGGGCATTTAGTGCCAGAACCATGCTCTGTTCTGGCGTTGAACGCCAGGCAGATGCTTCCTCCAGGGTGTGATTTTTCTTCTGCTGTTTTTGATTCCGTTTTTAATTTTTACATTTATTTTGTGACTTCACATGATCATGAACCTATAAAGACATCTAACTAAGAAAAATATAGTTAGATAAATAAAAATTGGGTTGCCTCCCAACAAGCGCTTCTTTAATGTCAATAGCTTGACAGTGGGCTCTCATGGAGCCTCACAGATGTGCAGAGCTTTGTTGAAACCTCCCAACACCAAACTTAGAGTTTGGATATGGGGGTTTGACACCAAACTTAGAGTTTGGTTGTGGCTTCCCAACACCAAACTTAAAGTTTGACTGTGGGGGCTTTGTGTGACTCTGCTTTGAGAGAAGCTTTTTATGCTTCCTCTCCATGGATGCAGAGAGAGATCCTTGAGTTGTAAACACAAGGTTGTTCTTATTTAATTGAAGGATCAATTCTCCTCTGTCCACATCAATCACAGCTCTTGCTGTGGCTAGGAAAGGTCTTCCTAGGATGATGGATTCATCCTTTTCCTTTCCAGTATCCAGGACTATGAAATCAGCAGGGATGTAAAGGCCTTCAACCTTTATTAACACGTCCTCTACTTGTCCATAAGCCTATTTTCTTGAATTATCTGCCTTCTCTAATGAGATTCTAGCAGCTTGCACCCCATAGATTCCCAGTTTCTCTATTACAGAGAGGGGCATGAGGTTTATCCCTGAACCAAGGTCACACAGAGCCTTAAAGATCATGGTGCCTATGGTACAAGGTATTATGAACTTTCCAGGATCCTGTCTCTTCTGAGGCAATGTCAGTTGATCCAGATCACTTAGTTCATTGGTGAACAAGGGAGGTTCATCTTCCCAAGTTTCAATACCAAATAATTTGGCATTCAGCTTCATGATTGCACCAAGAAACTTGGCAGTTTGCTCTTCAGTAACATCCTCATTCTCTTCAGAAGAGGAATACTCATCAGAGCTCATGAATGGCATAAGGAGGTTCAATGGAATCTCTATGGTCTCTAGATGAGCCTCAGAGTCCTTTGGTTCCTCAGAGGGAAGCTCCTTATTGATCACTGGACGTCCCAGGAGGTCTTCCTCCTTGGGATTCACGTCCTCTCCTTCCCTTACAGGTTCAACCATGGTGCTTATGTCAATGGCCTTGCACTCTCCTTTTGGATTCTCTTCTGTATTGCTTGGGAGAGTACTAGGAGGGATTTTAGTGATCCTTTTACTCAGCTGGCCCACTTGTGCTTCCAAATTTCTAATAGAAGACCTTGTTTCATTCATGAAACTCAAAGTGGCCTTAGATAGATCAGAGACTAAGTTTGCTAAGCTAAATGGATTCTGCTCAGAATTCTCTATTTGTTGCTGAGTGGATGATGGAAAAGGCTTGCTATTGCTAAACCTATTTCTTCCACCATTATTAAAGCCTTGTTGAGGCTTTTGATCCTTCCATGAGAAATTTGGATGATTTATCCGTGATGAGTTATAGGTGTTTCCATAAGGTTCACCTAAGTAATTCTCCTCTGCTATTGCAGGGTTCTCAAGATCATAAGCTTCTTCTTCAGAAGATGCCTCTTGAGTACTGTTGGATGCAGCTTGCATTCCATTTAGACTCTGGGAAATCATATTGACTTGCTGAGTCAATATTTTATTCTGAGCCAATATGGCATTCAGAGTATCAATTTCAAGAACTCCATTCTTCATAGGCGTCCCATTACTCACAGGATTCCTCTCAAAAGTGTACATGAACTGGTTATTAGCAACCATGTCAATGAGTTCTTGAGCTTCTGCAGGTGTTTTCTTTAGGTGAATGGATCCACCTGCAGAAGTATCCAATGACATCTTTGCCAATTCAGACAAACCATTATAGAAGATATCCAGGATGGTCCATTTTGAAAGCTTGTCAGTAGGATACTTTTTGGTCAGTCCTTTGTATCTCTCCCAAGCTTCATAGAGGGATTCACCTTCTTTCTGTCTGAAGGTCTGAACGTCCACTCTAAGTTAACTATGCTTTTGAGGAGGAAAGAACTTGGCTAAGAAAGACGTGACCAGCTTATCCCAAGAGTTCAGGCTATCTCTGGGTTGAGAGTCCAACCACACTCTAGCTCTGTCTCTTACATCAAAAGGGAAAAGCATGAGCCTGTAGACTTCAGGATCTACTCCATTAGTCTTAACAGTATCACAGATCTGCAAGAATTCAGTTAAGAACTGAAAGGGATCTTCAGATGGAAGTCCATGAAACTTGCAGTTTTGTTGCATTAGAGAAACTTGCTGAGGTTTCAGCTCAAAGTTGTTTGCTCCAATGGCAGGAATGGAGATGCTTCTTCCATGTAAATTGGAATTAGGTGCACTAAAGTCACCAAGCATTCTCCTTGCATTATTATTATTTTCGGCTACCATCTCCTCTTCTTGTTCAAAAATTCCTGACAGGTGCTTACTGGTTTGTTGTAATTCAGAGTCCTTTCAGGTTCTGGATCTGCTTCAACAAGAATATCCTTGTCCTTGCTCCTGCTCATATAAAAAAGAGGGACAAAAAAATAATAATAATAGGGATCCTTTTTACCACAGGTATAGAGGTTCCCCTGTGTGAGTAGAAGAAAAGAAGGAGATGAGAGAGAAAGAGAATTTTCGAAAATAATTTTTGAAAAAGAGTTAGTGATTTTCGAAAATAATTTTTGAAAAGTGTTAGTAATTTTCGAAAATAAAAATCAAAAATTAAAATAATTAGTTAATTAAAAAGAAATTTTGAAAAAGGGGGGAGATATTTTCGAAAATTAGAGAGAGAGAGTTAGTTAGGTAGTTTTGAAAAAGATAAGAAACAAACAAAAAGTTAGTTAGTTGGTTGAAACAAATTTTGAAAAGATAAGGAGTTAGGAAGTTAGAGAAGATATTTTGAAATCAAGTTTTTGAAAAAGATATGATAAGAAGATATTTTGAAAAGATATGATTCAAATTAGTTTTGAGAAAGATTTGATTTTTAAAATCACAATTAATGACTTGATTCATAAGAAATCACAAGATATGATTCTAGAACTTAAAGTTTGACTCTTTCTTAACAAGTAAGTAACAAATTTGAAATTTTTGAATCAAAACATTAATTGATGATGTTATTTTCGAAAATATGATGTAAAATTAAGAAAAAGATTTTTGAAAAATATTTTAGAAATTTTCAAAAATAACTAAAAAAAATTGAAAAAAGATTTGATTTTTGAAAAAGATTTTGAAAAAAGATAAGATTTTTTTTTTAAATTGAAAATTTGATTTGACTCATAAAAACAACTAGATTTTAAAAATTTTTGAAAAAGTCAAATCTAATTTTCGAAATTTTAAGAGAGAAAAAGGGAAAGATATTTTTTTGATTTTTGAATTTTTATGATGAGAGTGAAAAACAAGAAAAATGATGCAATGCATGAAAGTTATGGATCAAAACAATGAATGCATGCAAGAATGCTATGAATGTCAAGATGAACACCAAGAACACTATGAAGATCATGATGAACATCAAGAACACATTTTTGAAAAATTTTTAATGCAAAGAAAACATGCAAGACACCAAACTTAGAATTCTTTAATGCTTAGACATAAAGAATTCAGGAATGCATATGAAAAATAAGAAAAGACACAAAACATGCAAATGCAAAGATCAAACAAGAAGACTTACCAAGAACAACTTGAAGATCATGAAGAACACTATGAATGCATGAATTTTCGAAAAATGTAAGATGAGTATGCAATTGACACCAAACTTATAACATGACACATGACTCAAGCAAGAACACAAAAAATATTTTTGATTTTTATGATTTTCTGATTTTTTTTTTGTATTTTCTTTTAATTTTTCGAAATTCATTTTAAAAAAAGAAAAATAAGGATTCAAAATTTTTAATATGAATTCCATGAATCTTATACTCTAAAGCTCCAATCAAAAGGTCAGGCATGGCTTAATAGCCAGCCAAGCTTTAGTATGTAACTTAGACATGACACGTCTAACATGCCCTACAGTCGTAGCTTTACAGCCAGCCAGGCTTCAACATGCTTTATGAAACACTAGAATTCATTCTTAAAAATCCTGAAGAAAAATATATTTTTTTGAAAACATTTTTAATTTTTTATTTTTAAAAAAAATTTTTTTCGAAAAAAAAGGAGAAAATTTTTGAAAGATTTTTGAAAAATTTTTGAAAAGAAAACAAAAAGAAAATTACCTAATCTGAGCAACAAGATGAACCGTTAGTTGTCCAAACTCAACAATCCCCGACAACGGCGCCAAAAACTTGGTGCGCAGAAATTGTGATTACACTTTGATTATGTAAAATTTATTGCTCTTTCTTTCCCTAGCAATGGCACCAAAAATACGATGCCAATACCATGGTTCACAACTTCGCACAACTAACCAGCAAGTGCACTGGGTCGTCCAAGTAATACCTTACGTGAGTAAGGGTCGAATCCCACGGAGATTGTTGGTATGAAGCAAGCTATGGTCACCTTGTAAATCTCAGTCAGGCAGATATAAAATAGTAATGGGGTTTTCGAAAATAGTACTAAAATAAGGATAGAAATACTTATGTAATTCATTGGGTAAAATTTCAGATAAGCGTGTAGAGATGCTTTCGTTCCTCTGAACCTCTGCTTTCCTGCTATCTTCATCCAATCAATCTTACTCCTTTCTATGGCTAGCTTTATGTAAGGATGTCACCGGTGCCAATGGCTACTTTCGATCTCTCTCAGGAAAATGATCCAAATGCTCTGTCACAGCACGGCTAATCGTCTGGAGGCATCACCTTTGTCGTTGGTTGCATCCTATTCCTCCTTGTGAAAATGGTCCGATGCGTTGTCACTGCATGGCTAATCATCTGGAGGTTCTCAATCATACTGGAATAGGATTTACTATCCTTTTGCGTCTGTCACTACGCCCAGCACTCGCGAGTTTGAAGCTCGTCACAGTCATTCAATCCCAGAATCCTACTCGGAATACCACGGACAAGGTTTAGACTTTCCGGATTCTCATGAATGCCGCCATCAATCTAGCTTATACCATGAAGATCCCAATATCTCGGACTCGGTCCGCTGTATTAGTAATCTAAGAGATACTCATTCAGTCTAATGTATTCATAGGGAATGATGATGATTGTCACGTTCATCACATTCAGGTTGAAGTGCGAATGAATATCTTAGAAGCGGAATAAGTTGAATTGAATAGAAAATAGTAGTACTTTGCATTAATCCTTGAGGAACAGCAGAGCTCCACACCTTAATCTATGGAGTGCAGAAACTCTACCATTGAAAATACATAAGTGATAATGGAGTTCATTGGTCTCGGCCCCAGAGGGGAACCGGAGTAACCAAGTCTTCGGATACAATCATAAAAAGTTCTATTTATAATAAACTAGCTACTAGGGTTTACAGAAGTAAGTAATTGATGCATAAATCCACTTCCGGGGCCCACTTGGTGTGTGCTTGGGCTGAGCTTGAAGTCTACACGTGGAGAGGTCATTCTTGGAGTTGAACGCCAGTTTTTGTGCCAGTTTGGGCGTTGAACTCCACTTTGCAACTTGTTTCTGGCGCTGGACGCCAGAATTGGGCAGAAAGCTGGCGTTGAACGCCAGTTTGCGTCATCTAAACTTGAGAAAAGTATGGACTATTATACATTTCTGGAAAGCCCTGGATGTCTACATTCCAACACAATTGGAAGCGCGCCATTTCGAGTTCTGTAGCTCCAGAAAATACACTTTGAGTGCAGGGAGGTCAGAATCCAACAGCATCAGCAGTCCTTCTTCAACCTCTGAATCTGATTTTTGCTCAAGTCCCTCAATTTCAGCCAGAAAATATTTGAAATTACAGAAAAACACACAAACTCATAGTAAATTTCAGAAATGTGAATTTAACATGAAAACTAATGAAAACATCCCTAAAAGTAACTAGATCCTACTAGAAACATACTAAAAACAATGCCAAAAAGCGTACAAATTATCCGCTCATCAAGGTCGAGTCGATGAATTGAGTCCTATTATTTGTGGTGATGGAGTGGAGAACCCCAAATCTTGTGACAATGTTCTTATAGAGGAACTTCCGACTTTTCCAAGCAGTCATGGTTTCCAGTATGAGGTATTTGACTTGTAACGGAGCTTAGAGAAATGCTCCGAGGAGATCGAGTCCCCATTTTGCAAATGGCTAGGGGGAGGTGACGCTAATAAGCTGTTTGAGAGGCACAACATGGAAGTTGGCATGCTTCTAGCAAGGCAGAAAATTTTTAACAAACTCGGCCGCTTCTCTTTGTAAGGTCAGCCAGAAAAAACCGGCCCGGATCACCTTCTTGGCTAGTGATCAGGATCCGAAGTGGTTTCCATATATGCCATTGTGTACTTTTTCTAGGACCTCCTTTGTGTTAGAGGTCGGGATGCACTTTAAGAGAGATATTTATATGCCTCTTTTATATAGGATATTATGGACCAATGTATAATTTTGTGCCTCCTTTATAAGTCTTCGAGCCTCTTTTTCGTTCTTAGGGAAGACATCGAATTTAAGACAGTTGACTATAGGGGTCATCCATCCTAAATTTTGCTTAGATATAGTCATCAAATCCAAGCTGTCACCTCCTTTAGATATTGATGGTGTATGGGGAGTCTCCTGGATGAGGCTTCTATTGTTTTCCCCTAACTTGGTACGGGCTAGCTTGGAAAGTGCATCAGCTCGGGCATTTGATTTCCGAGTTATATGTCAAATCTCTCCTTCCGAGAACTGTTCTAGTTGTTCTCATGTTTTATCTAAGTATTTCTTCATGTTAGGATCTTTGTCTTGATACATGCCATTAATTTGTAAAGTTACCACTTGAGAGTCACTGAACACAATCAACCTTTCTACCCCTACTTCTTTAGCTAGCTTTAGGCCAGTAAGCAAGACCACATACTCTGCTTGATTATTAGAAGTAGGAAACTCGAACCATAACGAGAGTTCTATCTGAGTTCCTTGCTCGCTTTCCAAGATGACGCATGCTCTGTTGATAGCTTTATTGGATGAATCGTCTACGTACAGGGTCCATATTGTTGGGCTTCCCCGACTTTTAATGTATTCAGCTACGAAGTCGGTGAGATATTGAGATTTCATTGCTGTCTGAGCTTCATATCTCAATTTGAACTTGGATAGTTCTATAGCCCATTGTAACATCCTTCCCACTAGGTTTGTCTTTTGCAAAATGTGTTGCATTGGTTGTTTGGTACGGACCTTTATAGTATGATCTTAGAAATAAGGTTGGAGCCTTCGAGAACTGAGGACAAGAGCATACACAAAATTTTCTATCTTTTGATAGTTTAGTTCTGCTCCTTGTAATACTTTGCTGATGAAGTAGATGGGTTGTTGTCTGTGATGACAAGTCATCTTAGCCTAGTTTCACTAGCCTTTTTCTTTTGTTTTCAATTGAATTATGCACTTTCGTGAGCCATAAGCAAGCCAATTGGGTAGATTTTCATGTTTCCTTGGATTTAATCAACCATGTATGAATTAATGCAATTTCATGAGGTTTTATGCTATAATTGTCACATATTATGAAAGAATGAATATCTCATGATTTTGAGCATAGCTTTGATGTGTTTGGTTGATTAATGATAGGTGAAGAAAGCTTGGAGAAAGGTTGAAGCAAGAAGGAATGGCTAGGAGAAAGAGAGGACAAAAAGTTTGAGCAAAAGTTTGCCTCAAACTTTAGCTCAAACTTTTGGAATAAGTGAAAATGAACCAGGGAGCAAAAAGCTGGACCAAAAGTTTGCCTCAAACTTTTGTGCAAACTTTTGGGCAAAAAGCTGGAGCAAAAGTTAGCCTCAAAATTTTGTGCAAACTTTTGGACAAAAAGCTGGAGCAAAAGTTAGCCTCAAACTTTTTGGCAAACTTTTGGCATCACAAATCAATACCCTGGAGAGCAAAAGTTTGCGCCAACATTAGCCCCTAACTTTTTGGCAAACGTTGGCGCATGAACAACACACCCTGGAGAGCAAAAGTTTGCGCCAACGTTAGCCTCTAACTTTTTGGATAACGTTGGCGCCATGAGTGTGGAAGGGGAGGCCAACGTTGGAGCAACAGTTTGACCCCAAACTTTTGCCCCAACGTTGATATCAGCAAAAGAGGGTGGCTGATGTGAAAAGTTGGAGTAAAAGTTTGCCTCAAACTTTTACTCAATCGTTCATGATTCCAAACCCGGTTCAATTCGGTTCTTCTCCAAACTCCAAGAGCAATCAACCAAGGCCTCTATCAACCCAATTCCATCAAGAGCAAAGGCCTAATTGAAGGCTTGAAGACCATTTGAAGAAAGTGTATAAATAGCATAGGATTTAAGTTTTTCGGAGAGCTTCCTTTTTAGAATTTTCAATACTTGCAGTAGAGAGTTTTCTTTTCGGTTTGATTAGTGCACTTAGTGCAGAGCTCATTTTACATTCTAGCATTGTTGTTTTAATTCAAGAGAATTGGGGAGGAGAATTGATCTCTCTTCTTCCTTGTTCTTGCCCAGCACTCTTTAATTTTCTTGCTTCGGATCTTGGGTGGAGAATTGAAGAACTTCTGTTTCAATCTCACCTTGGGATCTTGTTTAATTCTCTGCTTAATTGAATTTCAGTTTCGGTTAATTGCTTCTTCATCTATTTTCTTCGTTTCCTTTGCAATTGTTCTTGTTGGATCTAGGATGGCATTGAGATCTACACTTGGTTATCTAGTCTCTTGGGTCCTGAGATCCGGATTTCCCATTTTCAATTCTCTGTTTACTGCTTTCAAGCTCATTTACATTTCTGTCTTAAGATCCGGTTCAATTCCAGTCATCCTTTACTTCTCTGCTTGTTGCAATTTTACTTTTCCTTGTTTAATTTCTGCAAATCCAATTCCCAATTCCCTTTACAATTCAAGCCATTTACATTTCTTGCACTTTAAGATTCTGCAATTTACATTTCTTGCGTTCTAAGTGTCTGCCATTTAATTTCTTGTTCTTTAAGATTCAGCACTTTAAATTTCAGTTCTCTTTAATTTCATGCCAATTACCCATTCCCTTTACTTTCTATGTAATTTAAATTCTGCAAATCACAAATCTCTCAACCAAATCTTGATTCGCTTGACTAAATCAACCACTAAACTAAAATTGCTCAATCCTTCAATCCCTGTGGGATCGACCTCACTCCCGTGAGTTATTATTACTTGATGCGACCCGGTGCACTTGCCGGTTAGTTTTGGGTGTTTTGGAGAAATTCATTTTTCCACAAAAATACACATCAAGTTTTTGGCGCCGTTGCCGGGGATTGATTAGATTGACAATGATTAAGTAAAGTGGAGATCTAGATCTAGCATTTTTATTTTCTGTTTCTCTAATTTTCAACTAACCCACTAACTGTTTGAATTTTTGCTTAAGCTAACTAAAACTTCATTCTAGCAAGTAGATTGAAGTGTCACTGGTTTGTGTGTTTCTTATGTTCTGCGTGTATGTCAGGTACAAGAAGAACCACACCCACTTTTCATGAACAAGATGAAAGAACTCTCAGGAGGTTAAGAAGAGCTGAAAGAGGGAAAAATATTGTTGGAGAAGAGGAATCAGAAGAAGAATTCCAAGATATGGAGGAACATTCAACCAATCCACCTGGTGGAGCAGACAATAACAACAACAACCCACCCCAGAGGAGGGTTTTGGCCTCCTATACCTTTGCAAATGCTAGGCATTGTGGAAGCAGCATTCTCACCCCTAATGTCAATGTAAACAACTTTGAATTGAAGCCACAACTCATTACATTGGTCCAAAACAACTGCTCGTTTGGGGGAGGACCATTGGAGGATCCAAATCAACATCTATCTACCTTAAGGATTTGTGACACTGTCAAGTCCAATGGCGTGAATCCTGAGACCTACAAGCTTCTGCTGTTCCCGTTCTCATTAAGGGACAAGGCCGCACAGTGGCTTGAAACTTTTCCTCAAGGAAGCATCACTAGCTGGGATGATTTGGTGACTAAATTTCTAGCCAAATTCTATCCACCTCAAAGAGTCATTAGGCTGAAAACTGAGGTGCAAACATTCACACAATTGGATGCTAAAAATCTGTATGAAGCATGGGAGAGATACAAGGCTCTGCTGAGGAAATGTCCACCAGAAATGTTCACTGAGTGGGACAAGCTACAGAACTTCTATGAAGGACTCACTCTAAAGGCTCAAGAATCACTTGACCACTCAGCTGGAGGATCATTGCAACTGATGAAACCAGCAGAAGAAGCTCAAAATCTTATTGACATGGTGGCCAATAATCAATACTTCTTTGCTCACCAAAGAAATCGCCAGCCATCACAAAGGAGAGGAGTAATGGAGCTAGAAGGAATGGACTCAATCTTAGCTCAAAACAAGATGATGCAGTAGCAAATTCAACAATAATTTGAGCAAATGGCCAAGAGGATTGATAGCCTCCAAGTTGCAGCAGTTAACACAAGCCAACCATCATCCACATGGGGGCAAAATGAAGAAACTCAAGAAGAACAACAACAAGAGCAAGTGCAGTATATGCACAACCAAGGACCAAATGAAGTGTATGGTGATACATACAATCCATCCTGGAAGAACCACCCAAACCTCAGATGGGGAGATAATCACACCCAAAACCAACAACCATGGCAGAGGAACTCGAACCAAAACAACCCAAGAAGCAACCAAAACCACAACCAGCAGCAAACTAACCAGAACCCCTACAGAAAACCTCAAAACAACTACCCCAACCCCAACCAGTACCAATCCAATAACCAACCCACCAACCAAAATGCCTACCATCCACCACCCACATCTCATAACCCACCTCAAGTATCACCTGAATCTCAAAGACTCACTAACTTGGAGACCTTGATGGATAAAATGTTGAAACACCAGGAAATAACAACCAAGAACCATGAAGCCTCCATAAAGAGCCTAGAGAGGCAGATGGGGCAAATCTCCAAGCAGATCTCTAGTGAGAGACATTCAAGCTCTCTGCCGAGTGACACAATTCCAAATCCTAAGGAAGAATGCAAGGCAATACAATTAAGGAGTGGGAGAACATTGATGAGCAATAATGACACTACAAAGAAGCAATCAGAGAGCAGCAAAAGGCCAATAGAAGATGAGGAGCAAACAAAGGCAGATGAAACCAAGGATCGAGTTGTGATGCCAAACAAGAGCATTGAGAAACTCAAAGAGAAGGACAACCAACCACACGGTTCAAAAGAAGTAACTCAGGGACAGCAGCAAATAGGAAAGAGCATCACACCTCCACTGCCATATCCCCAGAGGTTCAACAAAGAAACTAAGGACCAACATTTTCATAAGTTCCTTGAGACTTTCAAAAAGCTGGAAATCAATATTCCCTTGGCCGAAGCACTTGAGCAAATGCCTCTGTATGCCAAGTTTTTGAAGGAGCTTATCAACAAGAAAAGAAGTTGGGATGAGAAAGAAACTATACTGCTTACTGAGGAATGCAGAGGCTTGATTCAAAAAGGACTTCCTCCTAAGCTTGAGGACCCAGGGAGCTTTTTGCTACCTTGCACCATTGGGGAATTAACCATCACTAAAGCAATGTGCGATCTAGGAGCAAGTATCAACTTAATACCATCCTCCTTGGTAAAAAAGTTGCATATAGAAGAAGTTAAACCAGTACAGATATCTCTAGAGCTAGTAGATAAGTCAACAGTATACCCCAGGGGTATGATTGAAAACCTTCTGGTCAAGGTGGACAATTTCATATACCCTGCAGATTTTGTGGTTCTGGATTCAGATGGGGATGATGGTGATTCTATTATACTGGGAAGGTCATTCTTGGCCACTACTAGAGCTATCATAGATATAGAGCAAGGAGAACTAACTCTCAGGATGCATGATAAGAGTGTCACTCTGAAAGTATTACCAGAAGCCCAGTTTAGTAATAGGAGGAGGGACTCTATGGAAATTGACAAGGTGATTTACAATAATATCCCAAGGCAGAAGATTGTGTAGAAGGATAAAAAAGTCCAAGAGGATATTGGAGTATTAGTTACTGAAGAGAGAAATCCCCAAGGTAAGTCTACAGCCGTAAAAGAAAGATCAACAAAAAAGGGGATAAAACGCAGAAACAAAACAAAAAGGGGTTGGAAGGATAGGAAGATTCCAACAGAGGGGCTTTCCAAAGGTGACAAAGTGCAATTGATATATCAACAACTGGGAGCAAGCCAACAGACTGATGACTATTACAATGTCAGCAACATACTCTCGTTGGAACATGCTAAAATTGAACACCAGAGAACAAAGAGGAGGATCACAGTCAGGGGAGACAAGTTGAGGCACTACAATCCTCAACCACCATAAAAGAAAGCTCCAATGTCAAGCTAGTGACAATAAAAGAGCGTTCCATGGGAGGCAACCCATGATTTAAGATTTATGTCATTTTAAATTCAATAAGCTATGATCATCTGAGCATGAAATTTATTTTCATAGACGTACTTAATGAATGCATGCAATTTTTTTTTACATATGCTAAGACTTCTAAAGTTTAGTGTGCCTTCAAGCACACCAAACCAGTGTTACAAACCTTTTCATACTATATGCCTAGCATATGACCAAACACTAAGTTTGGTGTTTCTCTTTTCATGAAAATAAAAAAAAATCATGCATCAATGATCATACATTATCTCTTACTGAGACTTTTCAATTAAAAAGAAATCATATTCTGTGATGAAGGCATCAATTGTGATTTACTACTAGAATCTCACATTTACCCCTTAAGCAAGATACAAGTTTGGTGTTCACCAAACTTTGATGCACGGATTTAGGGACACAATTGATCTTTCATGAAAAAAAAAAGAGAGAAAAAGGAAAATTATGATGAAAACATTTCTTATAAACATTTGACCAAGAATGACATTGGGATTTCAATTTCACTAGTTGGAGGAAGAAACACATATTTTCAACTATATGACCAAACATTAAGTTTGGTGTCCTCCAAGAAAAGCCACGGTTCAAATGGATATAAGGAATGATGATTCATGTAGTGTTAATGAAAAAAAAAAAGCACCATTGCCACGGTTTGATAAAGCTAATGTGTGTTGTCTTGTTGTGATGACTAGGTGGTCAAAGAACACTCTATGAAAGAGACAAGACAAAGGAAAGCATAGCATGAGGACAAAATCTCATCACATGCCTCAAAAAGAGAATCTGCCACTCCTTGAGATGATCACGGCAAAGACAATTGAAGAAGCAAGCTTTGTCTTCATTCATCCTTACATGCACACCTTTGATTCACATAGTATCTAATTGCATCCTAGCCCTTCATTGTTCATTTAAATAACATACCACCTCCAAGCCATGCATGTGACCGAACCCTTGCACTCCAACCATTTAAACTTCTCTTCATCATTTCTCATCATAACAAGCTCGGCCTCAAATTTCATCTTTTTCCAAACACACATCAAAATCTCTAACATTCTTCACACTCCCTTTAACCTCAAGAGTCTCAAACAACCAAGTGATCATGGCCTCTTCCTCAAGAACCAAACGAAGAAGAGGGAAAGATCCCATGGTGGAGGAGAGCACCCCTGAATATGACCGATGGAGATTCAAATCTCGGTACCATCAAATGCAAATTGAATGGATGAATGAGAAGAAGATATATCCAGAAATTCCACTCTTGCTGCCGGATGATGGATGCCAAGAAATGAAGGACAAAATTCGAAAGAGGAGGTGGGAGGAACTCATATCACCAATCACCCGAATCAATGCTAATATCATAAGAGAGTTCTATGCCAATGTCTCAAGACTTGACATGAGTGAGGCCCCAACATACAAGAGCTATGTGTGGGGAGTTGAAGTAGATTTTAGCTCGGATGCAATCAAAAAAGTCTTGGGACTAAAATCAGTCCGCTTTAGTGAACCAGGATACCACCAAAGGGTAAATGGTGATCCGGATTATGATGGGATTGCTAGAGATATTTGTATGGAGAACTCAGAGTGGGAAGGAAATGACAAGAATAAATACAAGTATTTGAAGAGAGTTAACCTTACCCCGGAAGCAAAGGGATGGTAAGAGTTGCTGAAAAGATCAATTATGGGCACAGTAAACACCTTAGAAGTTAACAGGAATAGAGCTATTATGTTGCTTTGCATAATTGTGGGAGGAGAGGTAAAAGTTCATGAAATCCTAGCAAAAGACATTCAAAAGCTTGCTGAGAAGAACTCGGCCGGGTCTTGGTTATACTATCCAAGTACCATTTGGAGGTTGTGTGCAAAAGCTAAAGTGCCAATGGAAGAGGAGAATCCAATGTGGTTAAGCCAAGGCATGCCTATAACCATTGAAAGAATGATGATGGCTCCTGAAGCACATCAAGGCCGAAGACCACATGGAAGAAGGCAGAGAGAAGAACCAATGGAGGGAGAAGAATTACAAGAGGAAGAAGAGCCACAAGAGGAGGAGGAACAGCAGCACATTCCTCTACATAACAATCTGAACATGACTCAAATGCAGGAAGCAATTGGAAGATTATCACAACAGTACATGAGAATTCAAGAAAGGCAAGAGGAATACCATTCACTATACATGAAAAACCAACAAGAACAAGAAGAACGGGAGCTAAGAATGATGAACAAACAAAGTGAATTCGAGTCAAAATTCCTTGTGATGCAAGAAGAGCATGCTTTTCAATCTCATGAATCATTTGGAAAGTTGGAACAAATGCAAGCCGAAAATTTAAAGGCTCTCAAAGAGTTCACAACACTCCAAGATGCAAGATATGAAGTCCAAGCCGACTACAACATAAATAGTCAAATCAAGCTGAACTATATTGGAGAGCATCTGCACAACATGGATCCAGCTTTTCCAACTTTTGATGAATTCTTCAAAAGAAGAAGTGAGATAGAAGTAAGCAATGCAATGAAGCTTGAAGATAGAGTAGAGGAAGCGATGAATAGAGCTGGTTTCTGGCGGGATCAACAGACAACAGACATGGACACAGGAAACACCAGCAACCAGGTGTATGAAAGAAGAAAGAAAAAGCATGACAAATGAAAGGTGGACTTGCTCCTTGTTCATCACTACAAAGAAAAAAGCTTGCATTGTGTCTGTTTTAAGTGGTCCTTGCATCTTTAAGTAGTTATCATAATTAATAATCTTTGCATCATGTTTGTTTCTCTTAGAATAAGTAAGCTAGTCTATGTGTGTGCTTGTATGTTTACTTTCACTGAACAAAACGCATGCTTTGTCCCCTGCATTTTCAATTCAATAAAAGAAATGTTTGAATGTGAAGTGAGATAGTTCTCTGTTAGATAGAAGTACAATAAAAGTAAGTGGTGGTGTGTGTGTGTGATTGTATAATAGCTCACTTTAGTGAATAAGAGAACTAGGATGTCTCCCTCTAAGTAGAAAGTGGCCTACTGTCTATGAATCTCAATCAAATAAAAATCCTTGGTTAGAAAGAAAAACAAAAGAAAGAAAAAGGGGAGAAAAAGAAATAGCCAAAGAGTGGCAGAACAAAAGAAAAACAAAAAGAAACAAAGCTGGACACCAATAGCTTGAACCTTAGAATATATGCCTGTGGTGTCTTTGTATTAGGATCTGCTTGGATTATTAAGCTCTTTGGAGTGCATCAACACTTGATGACTTGGGTTAACTAACCCGGGATCATCAGCTGAAAGTCCACTATCAAGAGCAACCTAACTACAAGGCATTTAGTAACCCAAAGAGGTGCTAGGCATCAATGTTCTAAGAAGGAATGTGAGCCAAGTGTCTATAGTGAATAATGTGTCAAGTATAAAGAAAAGGAAATGAACTTGCTACACATGACACTCAAATAAAGCTTATGAACAAGATAATAGCCAAGGATAAAGGAATAATGAGAGGTCATAGCAGTATGTTACTTGAAGCTTGAAGGAGGCTTTCTAGGCATAAGAGTCAATAAGAGGTGAGTGTGTACATATCCACATAAAACCCCATGAACTACCAATAACACTCTACTAGAATGAACATCCTCTTCCATTTCATTCTTTCTTCTCAATAAATCATTTCTTGCTTGGGGACAAGCAAGCTTTAAGTTTGGTGTTGTGATGACAAGTCATCTTAGCCTAGTTTCACTAGCCTTTTTCTTTTGTTTTCAATTGAATTATGCACTTTCTTGAGCCATAAGCAAGCCAATTGGGTAGATTTTCATGTTTCCTTTGATTTAATCAACCATGTATGAATTAATGCAATTTCATGAGGTTTTATGCTATAATTGTCACATATTATGAAAGAATGACTATCTCATGATTTTGAGCATAGCTTTGATGTGTTTGGTTGATTAATGATAGGTGAAGAAAGCTTGGAGAAAGGTTGAAGCAAGAAGGAATGGCTAGGAGGAAGAGATAACAAAAAGTTTGAGCAAAAGTTTGCCTCAAACTTTAGCTCAAACTTTTGGAATAAGTGAAAATGAACCAGGGAGCAAAAAGCTGGACCAAAAGTTTGCCTCAAACTTTTGTGCAAACTTTTGGGCAAAAAGCTGGAGCAAAAGTTAGCCTCAAACTTTTGTGCAAACTTTTGGACAAAAAGCTGGAGCAAAAGTTAGCCTCAAACTTTTTGGCAAACTTTTGGCATCACAAATCAACACCCTGGAGAGCAAAAGTTTGCGCCAACGTTAGCCCCTAACTTTTTGACAAACGTTGGCGCATGAACAACACACCCTGGAGAGCAAAAGTTTGCGCCAACGTTAGCCTCTAACTTTTTGGCTAACGTTGGCGCCATGAGTGTGGAAGGGGAGGCCAACGTTGGAGCAAAAGTTTGACCCCAAACTTTTGCCCCAACGTTGATATCAGCAAAAGAGGGTGGCTGATGTGAAAAGTTGGAGTAAAAGTTTGCCTCAAACTTTTACTCAAACTTTTACTCAAGATTTCATGATTCCAAACCCGGTTCAATTTGGTTCTTCTCCAAACTCCAAGAGCAATCAACCAAGGCCTCTATCAACCCAATTCCATCAAGAGCAAAGGCCCAATTGAAGGCTTGAAGACCATTTGAAGAAAGTGTATAAATATCATAGGATTTAAGTTTTTCGGAGAGCTTCCTTTTTAGAATTTTCAATACTTGCAGTAGAGAGTTTTCTTTTTGGTTTGATTAGTGCACTTAGTGCAGAGCTCATTTTACATTCTAGCATTGTTGTTTTAATTCAAGAGAATTGGGGAGGAGAATTGATCTCTCTTCTTCCTTGTTCTTGCCCAGCACTCTTTAATTTTCTTGCTTCGGATCTTGGGTGGAGAATTGAAGAACTTCTGTTTCAATCTCACCTTGGGATCTTGTTTAATTCTCTGCTTAATTGAATTTCAGTTTCGGTTAATTGCTTCTTCATCTATTTTCTTCGTTTCCTTTGCAATTGTTCTTGTTGGATCTAGGAAGGCATTGAGATCTAGACTTGGTTATCTAGTCTCTTGGGTCCTGAGATCCGGATTTCCCATTTTCAATTCTCTATTTACTGCTTTCAAGCTCATTTACATTTCTGTCTTAAGATCCGGTTCAATTCCAGTCATCCTTTACTTCTCTGCTTGTTGCAATTTTAATTTTCCTTGTTTAATTTCTGCAAATCCAGTTCCCAATTCCCTTTACAATTCAAGCCATTTACATTTCTTGCACTTTAAGATTCTGCAATTTACATTTCTTGTGTTCTAAGTGTCTGCCATTTAATTTCTTGTTCTTTAAGATTCAGCACTTTAAATTTCAGTTCTCTTTAATTTCATGCCAATTACCCATTCCCTTTACTTTCTATGCAATTTAAATTCTGCAAATCACAAATCTCTCAACCAAATCTTGATTCGCTTGACTAAATCAACCACTAAACTAAAATTGCTCAATCCTTCAATCCCTGTGGGATCGACCTCACTCCCGTGAGTTATTATTACTTGATGCGACCCGGTGCACTTGCCGGTTAGTTTTGGGTGTTTTGGAGAAATTCGTTTTTCCACAAAAATACACATCAGTCTGTCCTCATCTTCTCCCTGTAGAGTTTGGGTAAGTATAAGAGATTGACCCAGAAAGGCCTTGAAGTCTTGAAAGGGTTGTTCACATTCTTGAGTCCACTCAAATTGCTTCCCCTTTATGAGAATTGAGTATAGGCGTAGTGATTTCAATGCTGATCCTGCTAAGAATCTGGATAGAGCTGCCAACCTGCTAACACTTGTTCGGGTTTGCTTTTATGCCTCTTTGCGTTAGCATGAAACCTAAGAATTTTTTCGCCTCTACTACGAAGGTGCATTTCGAGGGGTTTAGGCTCGTGTCATGTTTTCTTATTGTAAAAAACACGTCGGAGAGGTCGGACAAGAGTAACGAGTCGGTCTTGCTTTTAACAAGCATATCGTCCACATATACCTCCATAAGCTTTCCTAAGTGGGAAGAAAATACCTTGTTCATCAGTCGCTGGTATGTGGCCCCGACGTTCTTTAACCCAAAAGCATTACTATGTAATAATGGTTAGCCTTAGGAGTTATGAACGAGGTCTTTTCTTGGTCTGGTTTGTACATCGGGATTTAATTATATCCCGAGTAAGCATCCATGAAGGATAAGTACCAATAACCTGAGGCTGAATCGACCAGAGTGCTGATACTTGGAAGAGGGTAGGGATCCTTGGGACAAGCCTTATTGAGGTCAGTGTAATCTACACACATCCCCTATTTTCCATTTTTCTTTTTCAATAGAATTACGTTCGCTAGCCACAGTGGGTATCCAGCATCCAACAATGCTTGCACTTGTTCCTCCACGACCTGTGTCCTTTCTGGCCTAAGTTTCTGATGCTTTTGCTGGACAGGTCAGGAGCCTGGATACACGGCAAGCTTATGAGACATTAGGTCGGGATCTATACCAGGCATCTCGATGGTTTTCCAAGCAAAGGGGTCGTAATTTCTTCTAGGTTGGCTGGTGCACGAATTGTGAATCACACTTTTCACAACGCGTACCACTAACCAGCAAGTGCACTGGGTCGTCCAAGTAATACCTCACGTGAGTAAGGGTCGAATCCCACGGAGATTGTTGGTTTGAAGCAATCTATGGTTATCTTGTAAATCTTAGTCAGGAAGTCAATTATGTTTATCAGTTGAATTGCGAATAAACAATAGAGCATGGATTAAAGGTTACTTGTTATGCAGTAATGGAGAATATGTTGGAGTTTTTGGAGATGCTTTGTCTTCTGAATCTTTGCTTTCCTCTATCTTCTTGTTCACGCACGCACGTCCTCCTATGGCAAGCTATGTGTTGGTGGATCACCGTTGTCAATGGCTACCTTCCATCCTTCCAGTGAAAACCACGCTCACGCGCTCTGTCACAGCACGGCTAATCACCGGTTGGTTCTCGATCCGGTTGGAATAGGATTTATTATCCTTTTGCATCTGTCACTAACGCCCAGCCTTCAGGAGTTTAAAGCTCGTCACAGTCATTCAATCCTTGAATCCTACTCGGAATACCACAGACGAGGTTTAGACTTTCCGGATTCTCATGAATGCCGGCATCAATTCTAGCTTATACCACAGAGATTCTGATTAAGAGATCTCAGAGATACTCATTCAATCGGATATAGAACGGAGGTGGTTGTCAGGCACACGTTCATGGTTTGAGGAAGATGATGAATGTCACTGATCATCACCTTCATCACAGTTAAGCGCGAATGAACATCTTAGATAGGAACAAGCGTGTTTGAATAGAAAACAGAAATACTTGCATTAATTCATCGAGACACAGCAGAGCTCCTCACCCCAACAATGGGGTTTAGAGACTCATGCCGTCGGAGAATACAAAGTTTAGATCTGAAATGTCATGAGATACCAAAAATAAGTCTCTAAAAGTTGTTTAAATATTAAACTAGTAGCCTAGGTTTACAAAAATTGGATAAACTATGATGGATGATGCAGAGATCCACTTCTGGGGCCCACTTGGTGTGTGCTGGGCTGAGACTTAAGCAATTCACGTGCAGAGGCCATTTGTGGAGTTGAACGCCAGTTTTTATGCCAGTTTGGGCGTTCAACTCCAGCTTTTGATCCTTTTCTGGCGCTGGACGCCAGAATTGGGCAGAGGACTGGCGTTGAACGCCAGTTTACGTCGTCTATCCTTGTGCAAAGTATGGACTATTATATATTTCTAGAAAGCCCTGGATGTCTAATTTCCAACGCAATTGGAAGCACGCCATTTCGAGTTCTGTAGCTCCAGAAAATCCACTTTGAGTGCAGGGAGGTCAGAATCCAACAGCATCAGCAGTCCTTTTACAGCCTGAATCAGATTTTTGCTCAGCTCCTTCAATTTCAGCCAGAAAAATACCTGAAATTATAGAAAAACACACAACTCATAGTAAAGTCCAGAAATATGAATTTTTCCTAAAAACTAATAGAAATACACTAAAAACTAACTAACACATACTCAAAACTATATGAAATTAACCCCAAAAAGCGTATAAAATATCCGCTCATCACAACACCAAACTTAAACTGTTGCTTGTCCTCAAGCAACTTAGACAAATAAAATAGAAGACTAATAAGTTGAGAAGCAATAATATCTCAGAGTTTTTGAGTGAAGCTCAGATTCTAATTAGATGAGCGGGACTAGTAGCTTTTTGCTTCTGAACAGTTTTGGCATCTCACTTTATCTATTGAAGCTCAGAGTGATTGGCATCTATAGGAACTTAGAACTCAGATAGTGTTATTCATTCTCCTAGTTCAGTGTGATGATTCTTGAACACAGCTTCTTTATGAGTCTTGGCCGTGGCCCTAAGCACTTTGTTTTCCAGTATTACTACCGGATACATAAATGCCACAGACACATAACTGGGTGAACCTTTTCAGATTGTGACTCAGCTTTGCTAAAGTCCCCAATTAGAGGTGTCCAGAGTTCTTAAGCACACTCTTCTTTTTGCTTTGGACCTTGACTTTAACCGCTCAGTCTCAAGTTTTCACTTGACACCTGCACGCCACAAGCACATGGTTAGGGACAGCTTGGTTTAGCCGCTTAGACCAGGATTTTAGTCCTTTAGGCCCTCCTATCCACTGATGCTCAAAGCCTTGGGATCCTTTTTATTTGCCCTTGCCTTTTGGTTTTAAGAGCTTTTGGCTTTTTCTGCTTGCTTTTTTTTTTTTTTTTTGCAAGCTTTGTTCTTTGCTGCTTTTTCTTGCTTCAAGAATCATTTTTATGATTTTCAGATTATCAATAACATCTCTCGTGTTCATTATTCTTTCAAGAGCCAACATATTTAACAGTCTTAAACAACAAATTCAAAAGACATATGCACTGTTCAAGCATTCATTCAGAAGACAGAAAGCATTGCCACCACATTTAACCAATTAGAATTTCTTTTATTAAACTCGAAATTTTATTGCTTCTTATTCAAAAGATCTACTATTTTATTCATGTTTAATGATGATGAGAAAAATAAACTATAGCTTAATTGGAGATAAAATCAAATAGATACTAATTACTATTATATGACTTCTAAGGTAAACTTTTTATAAGGACACTGTCACAGGGTTAAGGCGGAAATTGGAAATTAACAACCTTTATTCTGGGGGTATGGGGGTTCCTCTGATCCTTGGGATGCTTGGTATTACAAGAGAAGACTTTTGGCGCTTCAGTTCCCTTAAGTCACGTCCCTGCTCCTCTTGTTCTTTAAACATATGGGTCAGCATTTGACTGTGTTTCTTCTGTTGTTTAATTATTTGCTCCATAGCTTCCTGTATCTTGGTGACAGACGTCTCAAGATATTCCCAATATTCCGCTTGAGGAATCTCTGGGAGGAATTCCTGTGCTCTCTTCTTGATAAGATCCTCCTGTGCTTGTTGTCTCTCCATTGATGCTTTGGTGATTGACTTTTCAATTAGGATATATTCAGTTATTCCCATCTTGACTCCAGCGTCCTTGCAGAGCAGAGAGATCACGCTTGGATAAGCCAACCTGGCCTCTTTTGAATTTTTGTTCGCAATCTTATAGAGTTTAGTGGAAATCAGCTGATGAACCTTCACTTCCTTCCCCGTCATGATGCAATGAATCATCACTGCTCTTTTAACTGTGACTTCAGAACGGTTGCTAGTGGGCAACAAAGAACGCCCAATGAAGTCCAGCCATCCTCTGGCAACTGGTTTGAGATCCTCTCTCTTGAGTTGATTTGGGACGCCCTTTGTGTTGGTGGTCCACCTGGCTCCAGGGATACATATGTCCTCTAGAATCTTATCCAGGCCAATGTCTGCTCTCATCATCCTCCTGTTGAAGGAGTCTGGATCATCCTTTAGCTGAGGTAGCTTTAATATCTCTCTGATCTTGTCAGGGGTGGTATGAACAATCTTTCCCCAGACCATGGTCCGAAATTCGTAGCAGGCAGTTCCAGATAGTCTTTGCTTGTCAGTCTGCCACATATTAGCATAGAACTCCTGGACCATGTTCCTTCCTACTTTCGTTTCAGGATTAGCTAGGACTTCCCAGTTCCTGATTCGAATTTGCTCCTGGATCTCCGGATATTCATCTTCTTTCAGATCGAATCTAACTTCCGGGATCACTGATCTCAGACCCATTACTTTAAGATAATGGTCTGAATGTTCTTTAGATAAGAACTTCCCTTGATTCCAAAGTGGTTTTGGAACGCTCTCTTTCTTGCCTCTTGGAGTGGATTGTTTTCCTTTGGGAGCCATGATCTTAGTGACTTCGGATAAACACACCAAACTTAGAGGTTTGCTTGTCCTCAAGCAAAAGAAAAGAAAGGAGAGGGATAGAAGGAGATCGAGGTGCACTTGGTAATGGAGGAGGGGGGAGGCCGAACCCAATTTTAAAGGGGTGGGGGGGTGGGTTTTCGAAAGATTGGAAAAGATAAGCTAAAAAGATTGAGTTGAAAAAGATAAGATAGAAGATATAGTGTAATTTTGAAAAGATAGGATAGATTTTTGAAAAAGATAAATTTGGATTTTGAAAAAGATAATATGAAGATTTGAAAAAGATATGGATTAGTTGAAAAGATTTTTGAGTGAAAAAGATAGATTTGTTTTCAGAAAAGATTTTGAAAAGAGTTGGATTGAAATTGGAAAGATGGATTTTTAGAAATTAAGGATTTTAGAAATCAGGGTTCTTGACATGTTCATGTAAAAATCATGCCTTGAAGCATAAAATTTGAAATTAAAATGGAAATACGTGTGGGATAAATGGATTTGGCTCCTCCCTGTCTTCCTGGCGTTTGAACGCCCAAACACTGCTTGTTTTGGGCGTTCAGCGCCCAAATGCTGATCTCCTGGGCGTTCAGCGCCCATTTGCTGCCATTCCTGGTGTTCAACGCCCAGTGGGTGGCCATTTCTGGCGTTGAACGCCCAAATTGCTACCATTACTGGCGTTCAGCACCCAGTGGATGCCCATTTTGGGCGCTGAACGCCCAAAATGCCCCTTTACTGGCGTTTTCTTGCCATTGAGCTCCCTATCTCTGTTTTGTGTGCAAATTCCTTCTGTAACCCTGTAAACTTATGCAAATGATTCTTTACCTTAGTGTCAGTAAACTTTATATAAACAAATAAAAAAGAAAAATAGGGCAAAATGCTTAGAGGATTAATGCCCCATGGCTGGGTTGCCTCCCAGCAAGCGCTTCTTTATTGTCTTTAGCTGGACCTTGCTGAGCTTTTAATCTAGCTTCAGCCTTGAGCATTCTTGCTCAAAGTTGCCTTCAAGATAATGCTTGATTCTCTGTCCATTGACAATGAACTTCTTATCAGAATCAATATCTTGAAGCTCCACGTAACCATATGGTGACACACTTGTAATCACGTATGGTCCCCTCCACCGGGATTTCAGTTTCCCGGGGAATAGCCTGAGTCTAGAGTTAAACAACAGGACCTTCTGTCCTGGTTCAAAGATTCTAGATGACAGCTTTCTGTCATGCCATTTTTTTTATTTTTCTTTATAAAGCTTGGCATTTTCGAAAGCAGTGAATCTGAATTCCTCTAGCTCATTTAGCTGGAGCAATCATTTTTCTCCTGCTAATTTGGCATCAAAGTTTAGGAACCTGGTTGCCCAATAGGCTTTATGTTCCAGTTCCACGGGCAGGTGACATGCCTTACCATAAACAAGTTGGTATGGAGAGGTCCCTATAGGGGTCTTGAATGCTGTTCTGTAAGCCCACAGAGCATCATCCAAGCTCCGTGCCCAATCCTTTCTACGGGTACTTACTGTCCGTTCCAGGATTCTCTTTAATTCTCTATTAGAGACTTCAGCTTGCCCATTGGTTTGTGGATGATATGGGGTGGCTATCTTGTGGCGAATTCCATACCGAACCATGGCAGAGTAAAGCTGTTTATTGCAGAAGTGAGTGCCCCCATCACTGATTAGTACTCTAGGGACACCAAACCTGCTAAAGATATGTTTCTGGAGGAACTTCAGCACTGTTTTAGTATCATTGTTGGGTGTGGCAATAGCCTCAACCCATTTTGATACATAGTCAACTGCCACCAGAATATAAGTGTTTGAGTATGATGGTGGGAAAGGTCCCATGAAGTCAATTCTCCATACATCAAACAACTCTATTTCCAAGATTCCTTGTTGAGGCATGGCGTAACCATGAGGCAGATTACCAGCTCTTTGGCAACTGTCACAATTACGTACAAACTCTCGGGAATCTTTATAGAGTGTGGGCCAATAGAAGCCACATTGGAGTACCTTGGTGGCTGTTCGCTCACCTCCGAAATGGCCTCCATATTGAGATCCATGGCAATGCCATAGGATTCTCTGTGCTTCCTCTCTGGGGACACACCTACGGATAATTCCGTCTGCACATCTCTTAAAGAGATAGGGCTCATCCCACAAGTAGTACTTTGCATCAGTAACTAATTTTTTCTTTTGTATTCGATTGTACTCCTTGGGTATGAACCTTGCAGCTTTATAGTTTGCAATATCGGCAAACCATGGTGCTTCCTGAATGGCAAATAGATGCTCATCAGGGAACGTCTCAGAGATCTCAAGAAAGGGGAGGGACGTCCCTTCCACTGGTTCTATCCGGGACAGATGATCAGCTACTTGGTTCTCTGTCCCTTTTCTGTCTCTTATTTCTATATCAAACTCTTGCAGAAGCAATACCCATCTGATGAGCCTGGGTTTTGAATCCTGCTTTGTGAGTAGATACTTAAGAGTAGCATGGTCAGTGTACACAATCACCTTTGATCCTACTAAGTAGGATCTGAACTTGTCAATGGCGTAAACCACTGCAAGTAATTCCTTTTCTGTGGTTGTGTAATTTTTCTGGGCATCATTTAAAACGCGACTAGCATAATAAATGACATGCAGAAGCTTGTCATGCCTCTGTCCCAACACTGCACCAATGGCATGATCACTGGCATCACACATTAGCTCAAATGGTAATGTCCAGTCTGGTGCAGAAATAACTGGTGCTGTGACCAGCTTAGCTTTCAGTGTTTCAAACGCCTGCAGGCATGCTGTGTCAAACACAAATGGCGTGTCAGCAGCTAGCAGATTGCTTAGAGGTTTTGCGATTTTTGAAAAATCCTTTATAAACCTCCTATAGAATCCCTGCATGTCCTAGAAAGCTTTTGATTGCCTTAACATTGGCAGGTGGTGGTAATTTTTCAATTACCTCTATTTTTGCTTGATCCACCTCTATTCCCTTGTTAGAGATTTTATGCCCAAGAACAATTCCTTCAGTCACCATGAAGTGACACTTTTCCCAGTTTAAAACTAGGTTGGTTTCTTGGCATCTTTTCAGAACAAGTTTCAGGTGATCAAGACAGGAGCTGAATGAGTCTCCATATACTGAGAAGTCATCCATGAAGACTTCCAGAAATTTTTCCACCATATCAGAGAAAATAGAGAGCATGCATCTTTGGAAGGTTGCAGGCGCATTACATAGCCCACAGGGCATCCTTCTATAAGCAAACACTCCGGATGGACATGTGAATGCTGTTTTCTCTTGATCCTGGGGATCTACTGCAATCTGGTTATAGCCTGAGTAGCCATCCAAAAAGCAGTAATAATCATGACCTGCTAGTCTTTCTAGCATCTGGTCTATGAATGGTAAAGGAAAATGATCCTTTCTGGTGGCTGTATTGAGCCTTCTGTAGTCAATACACATGCGCCACCCTGTAACTGTTCTTGTAGGAACCAGTTCATTTTTTTCATTATGAATCACTGTCATGCCTCCCTTTTTTGGGACGACTTGAACAGGGCTCACCCAGGGGCTATCAGAAATAGGATAAATGATCCCAGCCTCCAGTAATTTGGTGACTTCTTTCTGCACCACTTCCTTCATGGCTGGATTTAGCCGCCTCTGTGGTTGAACCACTGGTTTGGCATTGTCCTCCAATAGGATTTTGTGCATGCATCTAGCTGGGCTTATGCCCTTAAGGTCGCCTATGGACCACCCAAGAGCTGTCTTGTGTGTCCTTAGCACTTGAATAAGTGCTTCCTCTTCCTGTGAATTTAAAGCAGAGCTTATGATTACTGGAAAAGTGTCACCTTCTCCCAGAAATGCATATTTCAAGGATGGTGGTAGTGGCTTGAGCTCGGGTTTAGGAGGTTTTTCCTCTTTCAGAAGAAAGTTCAGAGTCTCTTTCATGTCCTCTGAATCCTCCAAATCAGGCTGAACATCTTTAAAGATGTCTTCCAACTCTGATTCGAGACTCTCAGCCATGTTGATCTCTTCTACCAAAGAGTCAATGAGATCAACTTTCATGCAGTCTGTTGATGTGTCTGGATGCTGCATGGCTTTGACAGCGTTCAACTTAAACTCATCATCATTGACTCTCAGGGTTATTTCCCCCTGTTGGACGTCAATGAGGGATCGTCCAGTTGCTAGGAAGGGTCTTCCTAGAATGAGAGTAGCACTCTTGTGCTCCTCCATTTCCAGCACAACAAAGTCAGTGGGAAAGGCGAATGGCCCAACTCTGACAATCATGTCTTCAATCACTCCTGATGGGTATTTAGTGGAACCATCAGCAAGTTGGAGACATATCCGGGTTGGTTTAACTTCTTCAGTTAAGCCAAGCTTCCTGATAGTGGCTGCAGGTATTAGGTTGATGCTTGCCCCAAGATCGCATAAAGCTGTCTTGGTGCAATCACCTTCTAATATGCATGGTATCAGAAAACTCCCAGGGTCTTTAAGCTTTTCAGGAAAGCTTTTCAGAATGACTGCACTGCATTCTTCAGTGAGGAGAACTCTTTCTGTTTCTCTCCACTCCTTTTTATGACTCAAGATTTCTTTCATGAAATTGGCATAAGAAGGTATTTGCTCAAGTGCCTCTGCAAATGGAATCTTTATTTCAAGAGTCCTTAGATAATCTGCAAAGCGAGCAAATTGCTTATCCTGCTCCTCTTTCCGGAGTTTTTGAGGATAAGGTATCTTGGCTTTATATTCCTCAACCTTAGTGGTTAAAGAAGCCTTTTTAGAGGGGTTGTTATCAGCACTTGTGTGTGTCTGATCCCTCACTGGCAATTGAATGCCAGAGTCAAAAGCTGGAGTGACGTTAGACGCCAGCTCACTGTCTGTTCCTAGCGCCTGAACGCCAGAAATGTGCCCATTTTGGGCATTCAACGCTGGATTCTACCCCATTTGGGCGTTCAACGCCAGATTCTTGCCCATTTCTGGCGTTGAACGCCAATCTTGCCTTGTTTCTGGCGCTGAACGCCAGTTTTGGGCATGGTCTGGGCGTTCAGCGCCAGCCTTCCACCCATTTTCTGGCGTTTTAGTGCCAAAATTATTTTTCCCTGGGCTCTTACTGTCCTCAGGTAAATCTTTGGTGGGTCGCTCATTTCTTGAATTTTTGATGCCTTGAGGTGGGGTATTTAGTGTTTTCCCACTCCTCAATTGAACTGCTTGACATTCTTCTGCTATTTGCCTTGATAGCTGCTGCTTTGTTTGCTTAAACTGTTCGTCCATATGTATATTAGCTATCCTTGTCTCCTGTAGCCTGTCCTTGAATTCAGCTAACTGCTTTGTTAGAAAATCCAATTGCTGATTGAATTCAGCAGCTTGTTTTACAGTACTGAATTCAGCAGTTACTGTTTTAACCTCTTCATTCATGGAAGGGTTGCTGCTTAGATACAGATGCTGATTCCTGGCAACTGTATCAATGAGCTCTTGAGCCTCTTCAATTGTCTTTCTCATATGGATAGATCCACCAGCTGAGTAATCTAGAGACATCTGAGCTCCTTCTGCAAGCCCATAGTAGAAGATGTCTAACTGAACCCACTCTGAAAACATTTCAGAGGGGCATTTTCGTAGCATCTCTCTGTATCTCTCCCAGGCATCATAAAGAGATTCATTATCTCCTTGTTTAAAGCCTTGGATGTCCAGCCTTAGCTGTGTCATCCTTTTTGGAGGAAAATACTGATTCAGGAATTTTTCTGTCAGATGTTTCCATGTTCTTATGCTGGCCTTAGGTTGGTTATTTAACCACCTCTTAGCTTGATCTTTTACAGCAAATGGGAACAGTAATAGTCTGTAGACATCCTGATCTATTTCCTTATCATGTACTGTGTCAGCAATTTGTAGAAATTGTGCCAGAAACTCTGTAGGTTCTTCCTATGGAAGACCGGAATACTGGCAACTTTGCTGCACCATGATAATGAGCTGAGGATTCAACTCAAAGCTACTGACTCCAATGGAGGGTATGCAGATACTACTCCCATATGAAGCAGTAGAGGGGTTAGAATATGACCCCAGAGTCCTCCTGGACTGTTCATCTCCATTTATGTCCATGATGGATATATGGATATAACTTGGACTGATTTACCTTTTTAATTATTTTATTTTATGGAAAGAGGACAACTTAACCAAAAATAAAAATAACAAAAATTATGATTTTCGAAAAAGTGAGGGGAGAAAAAGTGGTTAGAAAGTTTTGAAAAAGATATGATTTGGAAAAGATTTTAAAATTTTTTTTTTTATTTAATTTTCAAAAATTTGTTTTGAAAGTAGAGAGAAAAGATATTTTTGAATTTAGTGAGGAAAGAGAAAAACAATAGGATAGCACAAGATTTAAAATTTTTAGATCTAGTGTTCCTTGTTTTCGAAAAATTTGGAGGGAAAACACCAAGGAACACCAAACTTAAAAATTTTAAGATCAAGACCAAACCAAAATTTTCGAAAATCAAAGGAAATCAACAGGAAAACACCAAACTTAAAGTTTGGCACAAAATTTAATAGAGAAAATATTATTTAGGAAAAAGAAGGTTTTGAAAAGAATATAAAAGATTCTAACCCAATTACCAAGAACACAGATTAACGCTCTAGCCAAATGAGTTATGGAAATTTTCAAAAAATTTTAAGAAAAATCAACAAGAAAACACCAAACTTAAAGTTTGGCACAGGATTTAACAGAAAAATGATTTTTGAAGAAGGTTTTAAAAATATGATAGCCAATTACCATGAACATAAACACCACGTTCTAACTAACTGAGCTATAAATTTAAAGTGTTTTAACAAGGGATAAATAATAAAAGACTCTAAACCAAAAAGAAAGAATTTTTTCCTAATCTAAGCAACAAAATAATCCGTCAGTTGTTCAAACACGAACAATCCCCGGCAACGGCGCCAAAAACTTGGTGCACGAATTGTGAATCACACTTTTCACAACGCGTACCACTAACCAGCAAGTGCACTGGGTTGTCCAAGTAATACCTCACGTGAGTAAGGGTCGAATCCCACGGAGATTGTTGGTTTGAAGCAACCTATGGTTATCTTGTAAATCTTAGTCAGGAAGTCAATTATCTTTATCAGTTGAATTGCGAATAAACAATAGAGCATGGATTAAAGGTTACTTGTTATGCAGTAATGGAGAATATGTTGGAGTTTTTGGAGATGCTTTGTCTTCTGAATCTTTGCTTTCCTCTGTCTTCTTGTTCACGCACGCACGTCCTCCTATGGCAAGCTATGTGTTGGTGGATCACCGTTGTCAATGGCTACCTTCCATCCTTCCAGTGAAAACTACGCTCACGCGCTCTGTCACAGCACGGCTAATCACCGGTTGGTTCTCGATCCGGTTGGAATAGGATTTATTATCCTTTTGCATCTGTCACTAACTCCCAGCCTTCAGGAGTTTGAAGCTCGTCACAGTCATTCAATCCTTGAATCCTACTCGGAATACCACAGACGAGGTTTAGACTTTCCGGATTCTCATGAATGCCGCCATCAATTCTAGCTTATACCACGGAGATTCTGATTAAGAGATCTCAGAGATACTCATTCAATCGGATATAGAACGGAGGTGGTTGTCAGGCACACGTTCATGGTTTGAGGAAGATGATGAATGTCACTGATCATCACCTTCATCACAGTTAAGTGTGAATGAACATCTTAGATAGGAACAAGCGTGTTTGAATAGAAAACAGAAATACTTGCATTAATTCATCGAGACACAGCAGAGCTCCTCACCCCCAACAATGGGGTTTAGAGACTCATGCCGTCGGAGAATACAAAGTTTAGATCTGAAATGTCATGAGATACCAAAAATAAGTCTCTAAAAGTTTTTTAAATATTAAACTAGTAGCCTAGGTTTACAAAAATTGGATAAACTATGATGGATGATGCAGAGATCCACTTCTGGGGCCCACTTGGTGTGTGCTGGGGCCCACTTGGTGTGTGCTGGGGCTGAGACTTAAGCAATTCACGTGCAGAGGCCATTTGTGGAGTTGAACGCCAGTTTTTATGCCAGTTTGGGCGTTCAACTCCAGCTTTTGATCCTTTTCTGGCGCTGGACGCCAGAATTGGGCAGAGGACTGGCGTTGAACGCCAGTTTATGTCGTCTATCCTTGTGCAAAGTATGGACTATTATATATTTCTGGAAAGCCCTGGATGTCTACTTTCCAATGCAATTGGAAGCACGCCATTTCGAGTTCTGTAGCTTTAGAAAATCCACTTTGAGTGCAGGGAGGTCAGAATCCAACAGCATCAGCAGTCCTTTTTCAGCCTGAATCAGATTTTTGCTCAGCTCCTTCAATTTCAGCCAGAAAAATACCTGAAATTACAGAAAAACACACAACTCATAGTAAAGTCCAGAAATATGAATTTTTCCTAAAAACTAATAGAAATACACTAAAAACTAACTAACACATACTCAAAACTATATGAAATTAACCCCAAAAAGCGTATAAAATATCCGCTCATCATTGGCCCCTATATTTGTTATTTTTTCAGGGTGATCTCTAATTTGCACTTCTTCCACCATTCCTCCAGGTTGAGGGCGCAATTTCTCTTGAGATCGAATACCACCAAGTTCAATAATGTTGACTTCTTTTCCCCCGGACTGCCTTTTAAATTGAGGCTTTTATTGTAACATTTGTGTGCTAGCTTTTAACCTCCCTTTATGGTAGCAATTAGTTCTATAATTGGAAACTTCATGCATAGATGAGGCATAGAGACAACTGCTACAAGTTAGTTCAAGGTTTTCCAACCTATTAGGGCATTATATGCCGAAGTGGCATCAACTACGATGTAGTCGATGCTTAATGTCTTTGAGCTCATACCCTTTCCAAAAGTAGTGTATAGAGAGATATACCCAAGAGGTCGGATCGATGTGTCCCCCAATTCGAAGAGGTTATTTGGGTATGCCTTTAGATCCTTTTCTTTCAGCTTGAGCTTATCAAAAGCGGGTTTAAACAATATATCTTACGAGCTACCTTGATCCACTAGTGTTCTATGAAGGTTTGCATTAGCAATAATAATTGTTATCACCACAGAGTTGTCATGGCTAGGCATTTCCCCTTGAGCGTCTTCTTTAGTGAACGAGATGGTTGGCAAGTCGGAGGATCTGCTATCTTCCCCGACTTGGTACACCTCTAGCGAATCCCCCATTAATCATGTGTATATGTCACTCAGGGGTTTGAGGTGTACGTTGGTACACGGAATTGTGATCACACTTTTCACAACTCCGGTACAACTAACCAGCAAGTGCACTAGGTCGTCCAAGTAATAAAACCTTACACGAGTAAGGATCGATCCCACAGAGATTGTCAGCTTGAAGCAAGCTATGCTCATCCTGTAAATATTAGTTAGGCAGATTCAAATGGTTATGAGGTTTTGATAATTAAAAGATAAATAAAACATAAAATAAAATAAGATACTTATGTAATTCATTGGTGGGAATTTCAGATAAGCATTTGGAGATGCTTTGTTGCTTCTAAATCTCTGCTTTCCTATTGTCTTCATCCAATCATGCGTGCTCCCTTCCATGGCAAGCTGTATGATCCTCTCAGTGAAAATGGTCCAAGTACGGTTTCTGCACGGCTAATCAACTGTCGGATTTCTTGTCTCGGATGAAAAATACCAGGTACAGCTACCGCACGGCTAATCATCTTTCGGTTCTCACTTGTGTTGGAATAGGATCTCTCTATCCTTTTGCACACTATCACTGCGCCCAACAATCGCGAGTTCGAAGCTCGTCACAGTCATCCCTTCCCAAATCCTACTCAGAATACCACAGACAAGGTTTAGACTTTTTGGATCTCAGGAATGCTGCCAATTAGTTCTAGCCTCTACCACGAAGGTTCTAATCTCACGGACTCGGTCCGTGGATTAGAGACCCAAGAGAATATACTCCGGCTATCGTCCAATGACTACGTTGAACATCATGTAGACCGCTTGTAGTTGTCAGGCACGCGGATCTTGGCTAAGCGAGTAACGAAGATAGTGGGTGATTGTCACGGGTCACCCCTTCATTCTGACTTAACAGAATTAAGTACGATAGTATATCTTGGAGAAAAAGTAAGCGTGAATTGAAAGAGAAACAATAGTACTTGCATTAATTCATGAAGAATAGCAGAACTTCACACCTTAATCTATGACATGTAGAAACTCCACCGTAGAAAATACCTAAGAGAAAAAGGTCTAGGCATGGCCAAATGGCCAGCCTCCTTAAAATGATCCAAAATTCCCAAGATCTCTGTGAATACAATAGTAAAACGTGCTATTTATACTAAACTAGTTACTAAGGATTATAGAAAATAAGTAACTAAGTGCAGATAGTGCAGAAATCCACTTCCGGGGCCTACCTGGTGTGTGCTTGGGCTGAGCATTGAGTTTTACACGTGCATAGGCCTTTTCTAGAGTTAAACACCAGCTTGGATACCAGTTTGGGCGTTTAACTCCAGTTCTGGTGCCAGTTCTGGCATTTTTACGCCAGAAAAGGGTTTCTGGCTGGCGTTTAAATGCCAGTTTGGGCCATCAAAAATTTGGCAAAGTATGGACTATTAAACGTTTCTGGAAAGCCCAAGATGTCTACTTTCCAACGCAATTGAGAATGCGCCAATTGGGTTTCTGTAGCTCCAGAAAATCTACTTCGAGTGCAGGAGGGTCAAAATCCAACAGCATCTGCAGTCCTTTCTGAGCCTCTGAATCAGACTTTTGCTCAGATCCCTCAATTTTAGCCAGAAAATACCTGAAATTACAAAAAATACACAAACTCATAGTAAAGTCCAAAAATGTGTTTTTTCCATAAAAACTAATAAAAATATAATAAAAAGTAACTAAAACATACTAAAAACTACCTAAAAACAATGCCAAAAAGTATATAAATTATCCGCTCATCATACGTTCTTGTCGTCCTCCTTCTTCATCTTTTTTCCTTTTCCTTTAATCATCTGACCTATCTACCAAGTACCTATCTAGTCGATCTTCTCTAACCAATTTTTCAATGACATTCTTTAAATCATAACAATCATTGGTAGAATGCCCATAGAGTTTGTGATATTCGTAGTATTCTATCCGACTTCCTACCTTTTTGTGTTTGATTGGACAAGGAGGTAGAAGCATCTCCGCTTGACGTATCTCTTTGTAAACATCTAAACGAGAGACCCGGTGGGGAGTGAAGTTATGAAATTTTAATATTTTTGGTTGTCACAAGTACAAACTCCAATGAAAATTAACTGAAGTATTTAAACCTTGGGTCATCTCAAAAGGAATTGCAATGAAGTGCTCAATTATTAGCTATGAAGGGGCAAAGGGGGTTTAGTTTGCAATTGACAAGAAAAGTAAATAATAAGACAGTAAATGACAAGAACAAATAAACACAGGGGAAGAACTCTTGGCTAGGCAAAGGAATTGAGATCACCATCCTTGTCTACAAACTATATATTGACAATTATGAGGGACCAACCCATTTAGTCAACCTCTATGCTTGAAGTACGTACAATATCTACTTCAGGATTGAAGTATGTCAAATAGGCTTGATCAACATCAATCCATAAGTCCTAACCTAGCTACTAATTGACTTAGCAGTAGGCTAGTGTCAATGTTTATCAAATTGACCACTAAGGATTCTCAAATCACCAAATCAATAAGACCTAATAACTCAAGGTCACTCAATTCCCTTAGCCTAGGCCAAGAGTAAAGAAAACTACTCTACAACTAGTGAAAACATTTCATCAAACACCTAGAGTGCAAGACCAGGTAGGGTGTCACGAAATTAATCTTGATTATTTTTGTTTGAGTTGTGTGAATTTTGTATGATTTGGCTGTGCTAAAAAGTGGTTGCATACATAATTGATTCTTGGTGAAAATTTGGTGAAATTTCGATGAAATTTGATGAAATTCAAGCTTTAAAGTTCATGTTCTTGGGGCAGCTGGAAAAATGAAACCCTAGGCTTAAATTGAGGTTCAATTTTTGTTAAAATCATGTAGAAATGATGGGGTTTTAGTGGATGCTAATTTATTTTGAATTTTGGTAAAAATCGGTTGCTAAAAAGATTGAAAAACGGGTAAAAACAAACAAAGAATCTGAAGAATTTATGAAGAACACGAAGAACACTTTGAGTGTGATGAATAACATTGAAGAATAGGCTTTAGATCCTTAAAAGGGCAAGGGAGTAAAATTTTTGGTGTTTAAGGGGTTATTTGGTAATTTCTGAAAGTTAGGGTGGTAAAAGTAGAAATATTAAAAGTTACGGGTAGTAAAAAGTGAATTTTAAAGGTTAAAAGTAAAAGGTAAGTTAATTTTCGAAAATTAATAATAAAATAATAAATAATAATAAAATATTAGATAATAATATTTAATTAAAAATAATATTTTAATAAAAATAATAAAATATTACGGAAAAGGCAGTTTTCTGTAAAAGTTTTAGAAAGACAATTTTAAGTGTAGAATCTCATAATTACCTTCATAAAACACTTAGGGAGTGGTAAGAACATATTAGTGAGGCAAAGATAAATAAAAGATAAAAAGTTGAAGAAAAGATAAAAATCAAAGAAAAAGTCTGTAAAGTTTTAATGACAGAAAAACAGACAAAGGCTAGTGAACGAACTCAAGCAACATAGTTAGTCTTTGAGTTGCGACTAGAGTTAGGTATTATATGAAAAGTTAAACTGTTTCGGTATAGACTTAATGAGCCTATACTTGGGACAGGCTAACTATTCATACCAAAATTTACATAAGCTTTAAATACACATGTTAAACAGAGAAATCAGAGCAGGGTAAAGAGACTAAGAGCAAAAGGCTTATTGAAAAGTTATTTGTTGCTTGCGGCGACCCAAGAGATATTATATATATATTTGTTGCTTAATGCAACCCAAGAGATATTAATTATTTGTTTGTTGCTTAATGCAACCCAAGAGATGTTTGTTTATTTATCTATTGCCCTGAGGCAACCCAAGAGTAATTTTCCGTTCCCAAGAGTATATATTTCCTGCGAGTAGAAAGCAGAGGCTGTCTCAATAGAGGTGCTAATAATTATATGCGCATTTATTTGAACGGAAAATCGTATCCGGAAAATCGTGAACTCGTGACCGGATAAATGTCGGGAATGCAGGTGCTAACCGACACATGAGCTCATGGCCTGTATTAGGACTAGACATGCATCATTCTTGTCTGCGCATCATTCTCTGTTGCATTCCTACTTGTGTGCGATCTATTTCTTTATGTTTGTTTGCTCGAGTGCTATGTCTGAGCTTTATCTTCTTGTATTCTTCTGTTTATGTTCTGTTCTTTGTTTTTCTATCTATTTTTAACTTCTGTTTACTACTTTACTGTATTCTATTATCCATCTGCTAAATGAAAATGAATAAATGAATGTAACTAAAAACCCCGACCCTACTAAGAACTCCCCAGTTCTTACCCCTTCTCTCCCTTCCTCCCCCTCAGATGGAGATGGGCGTGATCTTCTATGAGTTCGAGGACCCTTATATCTACGAGGATCCAGTACATCACAGTTACTTTATTATGGGTTTGGAGCCTCGTATTAGACGATATGCGTTACCTAATCATGCTTTTCAAAATCCTCTGTCTAGCCCACATTTTGACCCCGATGCTCCTTACAACTTTCCCTTATCCTGGTTACATCCTGACGCACCTGGACATCCTTTTCCTAATGATCCCGGACACCCTATACCAGCTCAACCTTTGAATGAGGCGATACCTGAGCCTATCATTCCTGATGACCCCGAGTTAGCTGGTGACTACGTACCTGTGATACCACCAGAGTGGGATTTTCCCCTGAGCCGATCCCCGACTTTCCACAGCCTGATGAGTCGGCACAACCGGACGGTGGGACAGCTCCTATATACGCGAACGGACCTGTGCTCGTGAATGATTTTGTACATAGTGACAGTAGTGTTTCTGGTGGATCTGAGGATATAGTTGTAGCTGCAGATGATGAGGAGGAGGAGGATCCTGAGATAGAGAAAGAGTAGGATGAGGAGATAGACGAGCCTCACGGCGATCCTCCGAACGGCCACATGTAGATATAGTTTGACTGCGGAAGGGGCACTCTTTTGATGACAGTCTAGTCTGACATTATCTGATAGTTAGTCTCTGACTTGTGTTAGTACACCCGAGGCTAGGAGCTATGTAGTGGTTAGGCTAGCCTGGCTGCCAGTTTAGCGGCTTTTTGTATAGGCCAGGCCCTGGGAATGTCATGTATATATTAGCTATGTAGGTTGACGAGGATGTAAACTGACTTAATCTTGTATAAAAGCTACATGTTTTGCTATAGTGTACATGATGTATATTATCTGCTATATTTCTATATTTCTCTATGCTTGCTTTTATTGCTCTCAATGTATGCTTGTTTATTTTTACATTATCATCCGCAGCGAATAAAAAAAACGTTACTCGTAAAATTGGTAATGTTCTAACAAGGCGCAGGCTCATATATTAAATAATAGATAATAGTTAGGAAGGACAAGTTAGTAACACTTAGCTTCTTATATGGCCATGGCATATTGGGAGTTGGGTCGTTACAATTTGGTATCAGAGCAGTTCGTTCCTAATAGAGCCCAGGGAGTGGACTGACTATGCTTCATTGCATACTCTGCTTGTGTGTCTCATGCTGTTAGGGTATCTTTTGATGCCAGGGCATTTTGGCCAGTTTCACTGACCTTTTCTTTACTGTTTTTAGGGTAGTTTCATGCATTTCCTTAGAAAATAAGCTAGTTTTGGGTAGATATTCACTTACATCTTGATTCAAGCATACATTGTGCACTTTACATGATTTCATGAGGATTTTGCATGAATTTAATGACAAATTGGATGTTATACTTCCCATGACTTGGACTAGAACTTTGATGCACTCTATTGCTTGATTTCAGGACAAAGGAAGCAAGGAAGAACCACGTTAGCAGCCACGTTAATCTAATTAACGTAACTCCTAATGTGGAATGGGAGTAACTTGCAAAGTTAATGAGAAAAGTAATCGCCAATAATGCTCTCGAAGCCATCATTGCCCACGTTAAGAGTCACGTTAACTAAGTTAAGGTGAACTCTAACGTGGAGGAAAGGAAATGGAGCCAACGTTAGTGACACTTACCTTTGTCACTAACGTTGGACCAAGCTCATAAGTGGCCACGTTAGTTTCCACGTTAACTTAGTTAACGTGGCCTCTAACGTTAATAAGTAAAGGGGAAGCCAACGTTAGTGACATTCAACTTTGTCACTAACGTTGGCCAAGTCACAATAAGCCACGTTAACTCCCATGTTAACCTAGTTAACGTGGAAGCTAACGTGAAGAAAGTAGGTGATCGACAACATTAGTGACACCAAACATTGTCACTAACGTTGGGATTAACCCACACAAGCCCCAATAAGCCACGTTAAAGCTAACGTGAAGAAGGAAGGTGATCACCAACGTTAATGACACCTAACATTGTCACTAACGTTGGAAGGAGTCCACACAAGCCACAATGAGCCACGTTAACTCCCACGTTAACTTAGTTAACGTGGAAGCTAACATGGATAAGGGAATGATGAGCCAACGTTAGTGACACTCAACTTTGTCACTACGTTGGAGATGGCTAGCATGGCCACGTTAGAAGCCACGTTAACCTAGTTAACGTGGACTCTAACGTGAGAAATAGGGGCACATTGGAATGTTAGTGACAAAGGTAAGTGTCACTAACGTTCTCGAAGGTTGGCAAGCCTACGTTAAAAGAGCCACATTAACTAAGTTAACATGGACTCTAACGTAGGAAAGGGGGAGACTTCTCAACGTTATTGGGAAAGGTAAGTCCCAATAACGTGTGTGAAGGACAAAGAGGCAACGTTAGTAGCAACGTTTGTGCCACTAACGTTGGAGTTAACGTGGCTCTTACTTTGGTGAGGAACTGATGCACGAATTATGAATCACACTTTTCACAACTCGTACCACTAACCAGCAAGTGCACTGGGTCGTCCAAGTAATACCTTACGTGAGTAAGGGTCAAATCCCACGGAGATTGTTGGTTTGAAGCAATCTATGGTTATTTTGCAATTCTTAGTCAGGAAGTCAATTATATTTATCAGTTGAATTGCGAATGAACAAGAGAGCATGGGTTAAAGGTTACTTGTTATGCAATAATGGAGAATATGTTGGAGTTTTGGAGATGCTTTGTCTTCTGAACCTCTGCTTTCCTTTGTTCTCTGATTCACGCACGCACGTCCTTCTATGGCAAGCTGTGTGTTGGGGCATCACCGTTGTCAATGGTTACATCCCCTCCTCTTGTGAAAATGATCCAAATGCTCTGTCACAGCACGGCTAATCATCTGAGGTTCCCGATTGTGCTGGAATAGGATTTACCCTCCTTTTGCGTCTGTCACTACGCCCAGCACTCGCGAGTTTGAAGCTCGTCACAGTCATTCAATCCCTGAATCCTACTCGGAATACCACAGACAAGGTTTAGACTTTCCGGATTCTCATTAATGCCGCCATCAATCTAGCTTATACCACGGAGATTCTGATTAAGGAATCTAAGAGATATTCATTCAATCTGATGTAGAACGAAGGTGATTGTCAGACACACGTTCATGGATTGAGGAAGGTGATGAGTGTCACTGATCATCACCTTCTCCATAGTTAGGCGCGAATGGATATCTTAGATAGGAACACGCATGTTTGAATGGAAAACAGAAATACTTGCATTAATTCATTGAGACACAGCAGAGCTCCTCACCCCCAACAATGGAGTTTAGAGACTCATGCCGTCAAAGAGTACAAAGTTTAGATCTAAAATGTCATGAGATACAAAATAAGTCTCTAAAAGTTGTTTAAATACTAAACTAGTAGCCTAGGTTTACAAAAAGTGAGTAGACTATGACAGATGGTGCAGAGATCCACTTCTGGGGCCCACTTGGTGTGTGCTGGGGCTGAGATTTAAACATTTCACGTGCATAAGGCTGTTTTGGGCGTTCAACGCCAGGTTTGGATCCATTTCTGGCGTTGAACTCCAACTTTTAATCCTTTTCTGGCGCTGGACGCCAGAATTGGGCAGAAAACTGGCGTTGAACGCCAGTTTACGTCATCTATCCTTGAGCAAAGTATGGACTATTATATATTGCTAGAAAGCCCTGGATGTCTACTTTCCAACGCAATTAGAAGCGTGCCATTTAGAGTTCTGTAGCTCCAGAAAATCCACTTTGAGTGAAGGGAGGTCAGAATCCAACAACATCCGTAGTCCTTTTTCAGCCTGAATCAGATTTTTGCTCAGCTCCCTCAATTTCAGTCAGAAAAATACCTGAAATTACAAAAAAACACACAACTCAGAGTAAAGTCTAGAAATATGAATTTTTCCTAAAAACTAATGAAAATAAACTAAAAACTAGCTAAAACATACTAAAAACTATATGAAATTAACCCCAAAAAGCGTATAAAATATCCGCTCATCACAACACCAAACTTAAACTGTTGCTTGTCCTCAAGCAACTAGAAAAATAAAATAGAAGACTAATAGGTTGAGAAGCAATAATATCTCAGAGTTTTTGAGTAAAGCTCAGATTCTAACCAGATGAGCAGGACTAGTAGCTTTTTGCTTCCGAACAGTTTTGGCATCTCACTTTATCCATTGAAGCTCAGAGTGATTGGCATCTATAAGAACTTAGAATTCAGATAGTGTTATTGATTCTCCTATTTTAGTATGATGATTCTTGAACACAGCTATTTCATGAGTCTTGGCCGTGGCCCTAAGCACTTTGTTTTCCAGTATTACCACCGGATACGTAAATGCCACAGACACATAATTTGGTGAACCCTTTGGATTGTGACTCAGCTTTGCTAAAGTCCCCAATTAGAGGTGTCCAAAGTTCTTAAGCACACTCTTCTTTCTGCTTTGGACCTTGACTTTAACCGCTCAGTCTCAAGTTTTCACTTGACACCTTCACGCCACAAGCACATGGTTAGGGACAGTTTGATTTAGCCGCTTAGGCCAGAATTTTATTCCCTTAGGCCCTCCTATCCACTGATGCTCAAAGCCTTGGGATCCTTTTTATTACCCTTGCCTTTTGATTTTAAGGGCTATTGGCTTTTTCTGCTTCCCTTTTTTTTTTGCTGCTTTTTCTTGCTTCAAGAATCATTTTTATGATTTTTCAGATTATCAATAACATGTCTCATGTTCACCATTCTTTCAAGAGCCAACATATTTAACAATCTGAAACAACAAATTTAAAAGACATATGCACTGTTCAAGCATTCATTCAGAAGACAGAAAGTATTGCCACCACATGTAACTAATTAGAATTTCTCTTATTAAAACTCAAAATTTTATTGCCTCTTATTCAAAAGATCTACTATTTTATTCATGTTTGCTGATGATGAGAAAGATAGACTATGGCTTAATTGGAGATAAAATCAAAATAGATACTAATTGCTACTATATGACTCCTAAGGTGAACTTCTCTAATGACACTATCACAGAGTTAAGGCAGAAATTGGAATTTAACAACCTTTGTTCTCGGAAATGGGTGTTCCTCTGATCCATGGGGTGCTTGATTCTTCAAGAGATAACTTCTGGCGCTTCAATTCCCTTAAGTCACGCCCTTGCTCCTCTTGTTCTTTAAACATATAGGTTAGCATTTGACTGTGTTCCTTCTGTTCTTTTATTATTTGCTCCATAGCTTCCCGTATCTTGGTGATAGACGTCTCAAGATACTCCGAGTATTCAGATTGAGGGATTTCTGGGAGAAATTCCTGTGTTTTTTTCTTGGTGGGATCATCCTGTGCTTGTTGTTTTTCCATTGATGCTTTGGTGATTGGTTTCTCAACTGAGATATACTCAGTTATTCCCATCCTTACCCTAGCATCCTTGCAGAGCAGAGAAATCACGTTTGGATAAGCCAACCTGGCTTCTTTAGAATTTTTGTTAGCAATTTTGTAGAGTTCAGCTGAGATCAGCTGATGAACTTCCACTTCTTTTCCCATCATGATGCAATGGATCATCACTGATCTTTTTACTGTGACTTCAGAACGGTTGCTAGTAGGCAACAGAGAATGCCCAATGAAGTCCAGCCATCCTCTGGCGACTGGTTTGAGATCTTCTCTCTTGAGTTGATTTGGGACACCCTTTGTGTTGGTGGTCCACCTGGCTCCAAGGATACATATGTCCTCTAGAATCTTATCCAGGCCCTTGTCTGTTCTCATCATTCTCCTGTTGAAGGAGTCTAGATCATCTTTCAGTTGAGGTAGCTTTAAGATCTCTCTGATCTTGTCAGGGGTGGTATAAACAATCTTTCCTCTGACCATGGTCCGATATTCATAGAAAGCAGTTCCAGATAGTTTTTGCTTGTCAGTCTGCCACATATTAGCATAGAACTCCTGGATCATATTCCTTCCCACTTTCATTTCAGGATTAGCTAGGACTTCCCTGTTCCTGATTCGAATTTGCTCCTAGAACTCCGGATATTCATCTTCTTTCAGATCGAATCTAACTTCCGGGATCACTGATCTCAGACCCATTATTTTATTATAATGGTCTGAATGTTCTTTATATAAGAACTTCCCTTGATTCCAAAGTGGTTTTGGAAAGATCTCTTTCTTGCCTCTTGGAGTGGGTTGTTTTCCTTTAGGAGCCATGATCTTAGCGATCGCGGATAAACACACCAAACTTAGAGGTTTGCTTGTCCTCAACCAAAAGAAAAGAAAGGAGATAAAGATAAAGATATGATAAAAATATTGATTTGGAAAAGATAAGATAGAAGATATGATAAGAGAGGATATAGTTTAAAACTGAAAAGATATGAAAGATTTTTGAAAAAGATAAATCTAGATTTTGAAAAAGATAATGTGGAGATTTGAAAAAGATATTAGTTGGAAAAAAATTAGATTTGTTTTGAAAATAGGATTTGAAAAGAGTTGGATTGATTTTGCAAAGAGGCTTGGTGCTTATGGATTAAGATACATTTGATATTTTTAAAGTAGGGTTTTTAGAAATTAGGGATTTTAGAAATCAGGGTTCTTAACATGTTTATGCAAGAAATCATGAATTGAAGTATGAAAATCAAGATTAGAATGAAAAAAATATGAAGAAAAATGAGTTTGCCTCCTCCCTGCCATCCTGGCGTTTAAACGCCCAAATGCTGTTCTCCTGGGCGTTCAATGCCCAGTTGTTGCCCTTTTCTGGCGTTGAACGCCAGATTGCTATCCTTACTGGCGTTCAGCGCCCACTGGCTGCCCCTTTTGGACGCTGAACGCCCAGAATGGGCTCTTACTGGCGTTTTCTTGCCAGTGAGCTCTTTTTCTCTGTTTTGTGTGCATATTTCTTCTGTAACCATGTGAACTTATGCAATTGATTCTTTACCTTGTTATCAATGAACTCTATATAAACAAATAAAAATAAAAATAGAAATGGGGCAAATTGCTTAGAGGATTGATGCCCCATGGCTGGGTTGCCTCCCAGCAAGCGCTTCTTTATTGTCTTTAGCTGGACCTTGCTGAGCTTTTAGTCTAGCTTCAGCCTTGAGCACTCTTGCTCAATGTTGCCTTCAAGATAATGCTTGATTCTCTGTCCATTGATAATGAACCTCTTATCAGAATCAATATCTTGAAGCTCCGCATAACCATATGGTGATACACTTGTAATCACGTATGGTCCCCTCCACCGGGATTTCAATTTCCCAGGGAATAGTATGAGTCTAGAGTTGAACAGCAGAACCTTCTGTCCTGGCTCAAAGATTCTAGATGACAGCTTTCTGTCATGCCACTTTTTTTATTTCTCTTTATAAAGCTTGGCATTTTCGAAAGCTGTGAATCTGAATTCCTCTAGCTCATTTAGCTGGAGCAATCTTTTTTCTCCTGCTAATTTGGCATCAAAGTTTAGGAATCTGGTTGCCCAGTAGGCTTTATGTTCTAGTTCCACGGGCAGGTGACATGCCTTACCATACACAAGTTGGTATAGAGAGGTCCCTATAGGGGTCTTGAATGCTGTTCTGTAAGCCCACAGAGCATCATCCAAGCTCCGTGCCCAATCCTTTCTATGGGTACTTACTGTCCGTTCTAGGATTCTTTTTAATTCTCTGTTAGAGACTTCAGCTTGCCCATTAGTTTGTGGAGGATATGGAGTAGCTACCTTATGGCGAATTCCATACCGAACCATGGCAGAGTAAAGCTGTTTATTGCAGAAGTGAGTGCTCCCATCACTGATGAGTACTCTAGGGACACCAAACCTGCTAAAGATATGTTTCTGGAGGAACTTCAGCACTGTTTTAGTATCATTGGTGGGTGTGGCAATGTTCTCAACCCATTTTGATACATAGTCAACTGCCACCAGAATATAAGTGTTTGCGTATGATGGTGGGAAAGGTCCCATGAAGTCAATTCCCCATACGTCAAACAACTCAATTTCCAAGATTCCTTGTTGAGGCATGGCGTAACCATGAGGCAGATTACCAGCTCTTTGGCAACTGTCAAAGTTACGTACAAACTCTCGGGAATCTTTATAGAGTATGGGCCAATAGAAGCCACATTGGAGGACCTTGGTGGCTGTTCGCTCACCTCCGAAATGGCCTCCATATTGAGATCCATGGCAATGCCACAGGATCCTCTGTGCTTCTTCTCTAGGCACACACCTACGAATTATTCCGTCTGCACATCTCTTAAAGAGATAAGGTTCATCCCATAAGTAGTACTTTGCATCCGTAATTAATTTCTTCTTTTGTATCCTGTTGTACTCCTTGGGTATGAACCTTGCAGCTTTATAGTTTGCAATATCGGCAAACCATGGTGTTTCCTGAATGGCAAATAAATGCTCATCCGGAAAGGTCTCAGAGATCTCAAGAGAGGGGGGGCGTCCCTTCTACTGGCTCTATCCGGTACAGATGATCAGCCACTTGGTTTTCTGTCCCTTTTCTGTCTCTTATTTCTATATCAAACTCTTGCAGAAGTAACACCCATCTGATGAGCCTGGGTTTTGAATCCTGCTTTGTGAGTAGATATTTAAGAGCAGCATGATCAGTATACACAATCACTTTTGATCCTACTAAGTATGATCTGAACTTGTCAATGGCGTAAACCACTGCAAGTAATTCTTTTTCTGTGGTTGTGTAATTTTTCTGGGCATCATTTAGAACGCGACTAGCGTAATAAATGATGTGTAGAAGCTTGTCATGCCTCTGTCCTAACACTGCACCAACGGAGTGATCACTGGCATCACACATTAGCTCAAATGGTAATGTCCAGTCTGGTGCAGAAATAACTGGTGCTGTGACCAGCTTAGCTTTCAGCGTTTCAAACGCCTGCAGGCACTCTTTGTCAAACACAAATGGCGTGTCAGCAGCTAGCAGATTGCTTAGAGGTTTTGCGATTTTTGAAAAATCTTTTATAAACCTCCTATAGAATCCTGCATGCCCCAGAAAGCTTCTGATTGCCTTAACATTGGCAGGTGGTGGTAATTTTTTAATTACCTCTATTTTTGCTTGATCCACCTCTATTCCCTTGTTTGAGATTTTATGCCCAAGGACAATCCCTTCAGTTACCATGAAGTGACATTTTTCCCAATTTAAAACTAGGTTGGTCTCTTGGCATCTCTTCAAAACAAGTTTCAGGTGATCAAGACAGGAGCTGAATGAGTCTCCATATACTGAGAAGTCATCCATGAAGACTTCCAGAAATTTTTCCACCATATTAGAGAAAATAGAGAGCATGCATCTCTGGAAGGTTGCAGGCGCATTACACAGCCCAAATGGCATCCTCCTATAAGCAAACACTCCAGATGGACATGTAAATGCTGTTTTCTCTTGATCCTGAGGATCTACTGCAATCTGGTTATAGCTTGAGTAGCCGTCCAAAAAACAGTAATAATCATGACCTGCTAGTCTTTCTAGCATCTGGTCTATGAATGGTAAAGGAAAATGATCCTTTCTGGTGGCTGTATTGAGCTTTCTGTAGTCAATACACATGCGCCACCCTGTAACTGTTCTTGTAGGAACCAGTTCATTTTTTTCATTATGAATCACTATCATGCCTCCCTTTTTTGGGACGACTTGGACAGGGCTCACCCAGGGGCTATCAGAAATAGGATAAATAATCCCAGCCTCTAGTAATTTGGTGACCTCTTTCTGCACCACTTCTTTCATGGCTGGATTTAGCCGCCTCTGTGGTTGAACCCCTGGTTTAGCGTTATCCTCCAATAAGATTTTGTGCATGCATCTAGCTGGGCTTATGCCCTTAAGGTCACCTATGGACCACCCAAGAGCTGTCTTGTGTGTCCTTAGCACTTGAATAAGTGCTTCCTCTTCCTGTGAATTTAAGGCAGAGCTTATGATCACTAGAAAAGTGTTACCTTCTCCCAGAAATGCATATTTCAAGGATGGTGGTAATGGCTTGAGCTCGGGTTTAGGAGGTTTTTCTTCTTCCAGAAGAATTTTCAGAGGCTCTTTCATGTCCTCTGACTCTTCTAAATCAGGCTGAGCATCTTTAAAGATGTTTTCCAACTCTGATTCGAGACTCTCAGCCATGTTGATCTCTTCTACCAAAGCGTCAATAAGATCAACTTTCATGCAGTCTGTTGATGTGTATGGATGCTGCATGGCTTTGACAGCGTTCAACTTAAACTCATCATCATTGACTCTCAGGGTTATTTCCCCCTGTTGGACGTCAATGAGGGATCGTCCAGTTGCTAGGAAGGGTCTTCCTAGAATGAGAGTAGCACTCTTGTGCTCCTCCATTTCTAGGACAACGAAGTCAGTGGGAAAGGCGAATGGCCCAACCCTGACAATCATGTCTTCAATCACGCCTGATGGGTATTTAGTGGAGCCATCAGCAAGTTGAAGACATATCCGGGTTGGTTTAACTTCTTCAGTTAAACCAAGCTTTCTGATAGTGGATGCAGGTATTAAGTTGATGCTTGCCCCGAGATCGTATAAAGCTGTCTTGGTGCAATTATCTTCTAATATGCATGGTATCAGAAAACTCCCAGGGTCTTTAAGCTTTTCAGGAAAGCTCTCCAGAATGACTGCACTGCATTCTTCAGTGAGGAGAACTCTTTCTGTTTCTCTCCAATCCTTTTTATGACTCAAGATCTCTTTCATGAACTTGGCATAAGAAGGTATTTGCTCAAGTACTTCTGCGAATGGAATCTTTATTTCAAGAGTCCTGAGGTAATCTGCAAAGCGAGCAAATTGCTTATCCTGCTCCTCTTTCCGGAGTTTTTGAGGATAAGGTATCTTGGCTTTATATTCCTCAACCTAAGTTGCTGCAAGTTTATTGCCTGCAGAAGTGGTTGAAGAAGCCTTTTTAGAGGGGTTGTTATCAGCATTTGTGTGTGTCTGATCCCTCACTGGCAATTGAGTGCCAGGGTTAGAAACTGGAGTGACGTTAGATGCCAACTCCTTGTCTATTTCTGGCGTCTGAACGCTAGAAATGTGCCCATTTTGGGCATTCAGCGCCAGATCTTGCCCATTTTCGGCGTTCAACGCCAGATCCTTGCCTATTTCTGGCATTGAACGCCAGTCCTGCCTTGTTTCTGGCGTTGAACACCAGTCCTGAGCATGGTCTGGGCGTTCAGCGCCAGCCTTCCACCAAATTTCTGGCGTTTTAGTTCCAAAATTACTTTTCCCTGGGCTCGTACTGTCCTCAGGTGAATTTTGGGTGGTTTACTCATTTCTTAACTTTTTGCTGCCTTGAGGTGGGGTATTTAATGTTTTCCCACTTCTTAGTTGAACTGCTTGGCATTCTTCTGTTATTTGCCTTCATAGCTGCTGCTTTGTTTGCTTAAAATGTTCGTCCATATGTATATTAGCCATCCTTGTCTCTTGTAGTCTATCTCTGAATTCGGCTAACTGCTTTGTTAGAAAGTCCAATTGCTGATTGAATTCAGCAGCTTGTTTTACAGGACTGAGTTCAGCAGTTGCTGTTTTAACCTCTTCTTTCATGGAAGGGTCACTGCTTAGGTACAGATGCTGATTTCTGGCAACTGTATCAATGAGATCTTGAGCCTCTTCAATTGTCTTTCTCATGTGGATAGATCCACCAGCTGAGTAATCTAAAGACATCTGAGCTCCTTCAGCAAGCCCATAATAGAAGATGTCTAACTGAACCCACTCTGAAAACATTTCAGAAGGGCATTTTCGTAGCATCTCTCTGTATCTCTCCCAGGCATTATAAAGAGATTCACTATCTCCTTGTTTAAAGCCTTGGATGTCCAGCCTTAGCTGTGTCATCCATTTTGGGGGAAAGTATTGATTCAAGAATTTTTCTGTCAGCTGTTTCTATGTCCTTATGCTGGCCTTAGGTTGGTTATTCAACCACCTCTTAGCTTGATCTTTTACAGCAAATGGAAACAGTAATAGTCTATAGACATCCTAATCTATTTCTTTATCATGTACTGTGTCAGCAATCTGTAGAAACTGTGCCAGAAACTCTGTAGGTTCTTCCTGTGGAAGACCGGAATACTGGCAACTTTGCTGCACCATGATATTAAGTTGAGGATTCAACTCAAAGCTACTGACTCCAATGGAGGGTATGCAGATGCTACTCCCATATGAAGCAGTAGAGGGGTTAGAATATGACCCCAGAGTCCTCCTGGACTGTTCATTTCCGCTTAGGTCCATGATGGAGAAAGGGTGATGATGTAAAATAGAGAAAATATTTTTATTTATTTATTTATTTATTTATTTATTTTTTGAAAATAAGATAAAGATAAATAAAAAATGGTGAAGATTTTCGAAAAATTGAGAAGAGAGGAAGTGGTTAGGAAATATTATTTTGAAAAAGATATGATTTGGAAAAGATTTTAAATTTTGAAAAAAAAAATCTGAATTTTAGAAATAAATTTTGAAAATTTGTTTTAGAAATAGAGAGAAAAGATATTTTTGAATTTAGTGAGGAAAGAGAAAAAACAATAAAATAGCACAAGATTTAAAATTTTTAGATCTAATGCTCCTAGTTTTCGAAAAATTTGGAGGGAAAACACCAAGGAACACCAAACTTAAAAATTTTAAGATCAAGACACAAGGAAAACTCAAGAACACTTCGAAGACTCACAAGAACACAAGAACATGAAGGAAGAACACCAAACTTAAAATTTTTAGAAAACCAAACTAAAATTTTCAAAAAACACAGAAAAATCAACAAGAAAACACCAAACTTAAAGTTTGGCACAGGATTTAATAGAAAAATTATTTTTGAAAATGATTTTAAAAAAGAAAATAAGGATTCTAAAATTTTAACACGACAATAATAAGAGACTCTAAACCAAAAAGGGAAATTTTCCTAATCTAAGCAACAAAATAAACCGTTAGTTGTCCAAACACGAACAATCCCCGGCAACGGCGCCAAAAACTTAATGCACGAATTGTGAATCACACTTTTCACAACTCGTACCACTAACCAGCAAGTGCACTGGGTCGTCCAAGTAATACCTTACGTGAGTAAGGGTCGAATCCCACGGAGATTGTTGGTTTGAAGCAATCTATGGTTATTTTGCAATTCTTAGTCAGGAAGTCAATTATATTTATCAGTTGAATTGCGAATGAACAAGAGAGCATGGGTTAAAGGTTACTTGTTATGCAGTAATGGAGAATATGTTGGAGTTTTGGAGATGCTTTGTCTTCTGAACCTCTGCTTTCCTTTGTCCTCTGATTCACGCACGCACGTCCTTCTATGGCAAGTTGTGTGTTGGGGCATCACCGTTGTCAATGGTTACATCCCCTCCTCTTGTGAAAATGATCCAAATGCTCTGTCACAGCACGGCTAATTATCTGAGGTTCCCGATCGTGCTGGAATAGGATTCACCCTCCTTTTACGTCTGTCACTACGCCCAGCACTCGCGAGTTTGAAGCTTGTCACAGTCATTCAATCCCTGAATCCTACTCGGAATACCACAGACAAGGTTTAGACTTTCCGGATTCTCATGAATGCCGCCATCAATCTAGCTTATACCACGGAGATTCTGATTAAGGAATCTAAGAGATATTCATTCAATCTGATGTATAACGAAGGTGATTGTCAGACACACGTTCATGGATTGAGGAAGGTGATGAGTGTCACTGATCATCACCTTCTCCATAGTTAGGCGTGAATGGATATCTTAGAATGGAACACGCATGTTTGAATGGAAAACAGAAATACTTGCATTAATTCATTGAGACACAGCAGAGCTCCTCACCCCTAACAATGGAGTTTAAAGACTCATGCCATCAAAGAGTACAAAGTTTAGATCTAAAATGTCATGAGATACAAAATAAGTCTCTAAAAGTTGTTTAAATACTAAATTAGTAGCCTAGGTTTACAAAAAGTGAGTAGACTATGACAGATGGTGCAGAGATCCACTACTGGGGCCAACTTGGTGTGTGCTGGGGCTGAGATTTAAACATTTCACGTGCATAAGGCTGTTTTGGGCGTTCAACTCCAGGTTTGGATCCATTTCTGGCGTTGAACTCCAACTTTTAATCCTTTTCTGGCGCTGGACGCCAGAATTGGGCAGAGAACTGGCGTTGAACGCCAGTTTAAGTCGTCTATCCTTGAGCAAAGTATGGACTATTATATATTTCTGGAAAGCCCTGGATGTCTACTTTCCAACGCAATTGGAAGCGCGCCATTTCGAGTGCAGAGAGGTCAGAATCCAACAGCATCAGCAGTCCTTTTTCAGCCTGAATCAAATTTTTGCTCAGCTCCCTCAATTTCAGCCAGAAAAATACCTGAAATTACAGAAAAACACACAACTCATAATAAAGTCCAGAAATATGAATTTTTCCTAAAAACTAATGAAAATAAACTAAAAACTAACTAAAACATACTAAAAACTATATGAAATTAACCCCAAAAAGCGTATAAAATATCCGCTCATCAGGAACGTTAGTGAAAAAGGTGATTGTCACTAACGTTCTCGAACCCACATTTCCACTTAAACGTTAACACCACTAACGTCCTGAGCTAAAGTCTCTGCCCACTTCACACTCTCTCTGCAAGTAAAACTAAGCCCAATGAAGAAGATAACTGCTTCAAACTCAAGATCCAAAGGCCCATACCCAAGACTTGAAGAGCCAACTAGAAGATCAGAAGAGTAGTATATATAGGAGTAGCTTTGAATTAAAATAGGAGTTAGAAATTATAGGGAGCCTCTTGGCATAGAACTACTCTCTATATTTTACTTTCTCTGCACTTCTAGTTTCATTATGTATTCTCCATCTTTGTTTTCATTTTCCAGAGCTATGAACAACTAAACCCCTTTCATTGGGTTAGGGAGCTCTGTTGTAATTTGATGGATCAATACTAGTTTTCATTATTCTTCTTCTATCTTTTCTCTTGATTTTACTTGAAAGTTTTCGATCTTCATCCAATTGGGTAGTTATCTTGGAAAAGAAGCTATTCAAACTTGGATCTCTTCTGAACCTTGAAAGAGGAATGAAGAGATCATGCTAGAAATGCTTTCTCATGCTGGACCAAATTGGGTTTGGATGGATATGTGACTATAATCCTCTCAACACTTGATTTGGGAAATGCATGTGGTATAATCAGTGACCATACTTCGTCTCTTCTCATGAGTAATTGACCAAGGAATTGGCTATTGATCAAGATTTAAGAGATTGAATTACAAGGAATTGTAATTCGATCACTTAAGATTGCCAAGGAGATCAATGAGTGCATTGATTGAGGAAGAGATGAAAATAAAATTGATCCGGAGAATGCAACATCTCCTGAGCCCAATGAACTCCCCATTTCTGATCTTACCCATTCTCTTTAATTTCTGTCATTTACTTTTATGAGCAATTACCCCATTCCCATTTAAGATTCTACAATTTACTTTCCGTCATCTACATTCAGCTCTTTATTTCTAGCATTTACTTTTCTATTATTTACTTTCCCGCCATTTAATTTTCTGCAATTCTCAACTCAAATTCTGATTCGCTCAACTAGAACATTCCTCTAATTAAAGTTGCTTGATCAATCAATCCCTGTGGGATTCGACCTCACCCTATTGTGAGTTTTTACTTGACGACAAATTCGGTACACTTGCCGAAGGAAATTTGTTATGAGACAAGTTTTCCGTGCATCAAGTTTATGGCGCCGTTTCCGGGGATTGATTGTGCATCAACAATGATTAAATTGGAGGGCAACTAGATTGAACATTTTATTTTTGTTTGATTTAATTTTCTGTTTGAGTAATTTACTTTCAGTTTTAGTTAATTTCTTCCCTTCCCCCTACTTTTTCAATTTTCTTTGTTATTTACAATTCAGTTCACTAACCCACTAACTGTTTGATATATTGCATCACTCACACTAACAGTCATTCTGACAGAAATACTTTCTGCATCTATTTTCCTTGCTTATACTTGTTGGTTGTATGACAGGGAGAAGAAGCAGGGCTTCAACTTCCTTTGATTCTGAACCTGAGAGGACCTTCTTTAGATTAAGGAGGGAAGCAAGAGGAAAAATAGTAGTTGGTGCTGAAGAAGAGAAGGAATACTTTGAACCAAACATGGAAGAAAACATGGAAAACCATCATGAAGAAGAGACTCACAACCATGGCGGAGGAGGTCGAGCAAATCATGCTGGGGAGGATAGAAGAATTTTAGGCTCTTATATCAATCCAAACCCAGAAAACTGCGGAAGTAGCATTCAAAAGCCAACCATCCATGCCAACAATTTTGAACTAAAGCCACAGCTCATCACCCTTGTTCAGAACAACTGTTCGTTCGGAGGAGGTGTCCAAGAAGACCCCAATCAATATGTAACCACCTTCCTGAGAATATGTGAGACAGTGAAGTCTAATGGTATTCATCCTGATGCCTATAGACTGCTCTTATTTCCATTCTCACTCAAGGATAAGGCAACCAAGTGGCTGGAGTCTTTCCCAAAGGAGAGCTTGACAACTTGGGAAGATGTGGTGAACAAATTCTTAGCAAGATTTTACCCCCCTTAACAAATCAGTAGGCTGAGAGATGAGGTCCAAACTTTCAGGCAACAAGATGGTGAGACTCTGTATGAAGCATGGGAGAGGTTTAAAGACCTAACAAGGAAGTGCCCACCAGATATGTTCAATGAATGGGTGCAGCTGCACATTTTCTATGAAGGCCTGTCATATGAATCAAAGAAGGCTGTAGACCATTCATCAGGAGGATCTTTGAACAAGAAGAAGACTATTGAGGAAGCCATAGATGTCATTGAAACAGTAGCAGAGAATGACTATTTCTATGCTTCTGAAAGAGGCAACACGAGAGGAGTGATGGAGCTAAACAATGTAGACGTTCTGTTGGCTCAGAACAAGCTCATTGCCAAGCAGCTGGCTGACCTAACCAAGAAAATGGAGAGAAACCAAGTAGCAGCAATCACCACTTCATCAACAACCCAAGAAGGAGTGAATGAAGAAGCAGAAGGTAGTCAGGAGCAAGCCAACTACATTGGGAATTCACCTAGACAAAACCATGATCCATACTCTAAGACCTATAACCCTGGATGGAGGAATCACCCAAACTTTGGGTGGGAAAATCAACAAGACCAAGGCATAGATCAAAGACGTTCAAATCCCAACAACAATGCAGCCTACCAACATTTCACATCTAGACCATATCAGCACCCACATAACCAACCCTCTCAACACCTTTACCAAGGCCAAAATAACCCTCCCCATCCTTCCACCTCTAATCCCAATCTACCATCATTTGATGACAGACTCTCAAGGATTGAGAATCTACTTGAAGGCATAGGCAAAGAGATTCAAGACAACAAGGCATTCAAGGAGGAAGTGCGAGCCAATTTCAAGAACCAGGGAGACACAATCAAGAGGTTGGAATCCCAAGTGGGGTATCTCTCTTAGCAGATTCCCAAACCTACAGATGGATTCCCAAGTGACACAGAGAAGAATCCGAGAGATGAAACAAAGAAAGTAAGATGGGAAGATTGCAAGATGGTCACTATAAGTGATAAGGAGACTGAGGACAAGCCAAACAAGTCGGCAGAACAACCTGGAGACACCTCAACAGAGAAGGAGGAAAAAGATCACCAAGAACCAGAAATCTCACAACAGGAGCTGCTGAGACTTTATGCACCCTTTCCCCAACTACTCAAGGGTGCTGTTGAGAAGAGAATATACTCATGATTTCTTGACTTGTTTGCATCTCTGAATGTCAACATACCATTCATCAAGACCATCTAACAAATGCCTGCATACATCAAATACATGAAGGAACTGCTCCCTAGGAAAAGCTCACTCAAAGGAGGCCAAACTATAGTAATGAACAAGGAGTGCAGCGCCCTCATTCAACCAGAGTTGCCTATAAAAAGAAAGGACCTAGGGAGTTTTCACATCCCCTGTGCCATAGGAGAAATAATGTTTGATAGAGCATTCTGCGATTTGGGAGCAAGCATCAACTTAATGCCCTTATCCCTGGTGAAGAGGCTGCAGATCAATGAGATAATGCTCACAGATGTAGTCATCAGGCTGGCTAACAAAACTCAAAAACAAGCAATAGGAGTGGTGGAAAATGTGTTGGTAAAGGTTGGGAAATACTTTCTTCCCACAGACTTTGTCATCCTGGACATGGAAGAGAGTCACACTCACCCAATCATATTGGGAAGACCATTCCTAGCTACAGCCAGAGCACTCATAGATGTTGAGCGAGGGGAGCTAATATTGAGGATCCATGATGAACGACTCAGTTTTAATGTCTTCAAACTCTCACAAGAAGCAGACCAAGAGAACAAAGAACCAAGCAAAGATCATAATGAGATACTGAAAGAGGAAGCAAGCATTGAAGCACAACCAGCCCAGCTGGGAAAGCCTTTGCTTGATGAACAAGGAAATAAGCAGTTGTCACAGCTCAAGGAAAAGCTGGAGGAACCTAAACCACCAGAGACATGTGAAGACAACAACAAAATTCCCTTAGAAGAAGAAGTCACAAAGAGCAAGGCAACATCAAAAGGAACAAAGAAGAAGGTACCAAGGAGGTGGAGGAACAAGAAGATCCCTACCGAGGACTTCTCTCTAGGGATAAAGTGATCTCAGCTTACTTCCCAGATATCCCCCTGATCTCCCCACTGTACCATCTCAGTTACCTAAGGTCTTCACTATCAACAGAGTTCTCTCCTTGGAACATGTAGAGATCATTGATACAACCAATGGATATAAGTCCAAGGCAAGAGGGGAGGACTTGAATCACTATCAACCTCCTTGATGAAGAAGAAACGCAAAGCTAGTGACGCTAAAGAAGTGCTTCATGGGAGGCAACCCATGTTTTATATGCCTTTAATAGTGAATAAGTCAATATTCATGAATTCCAACCCAAACTTGACAAACACTTGGTGAAATCCTTATTATGCAGTATATAGTGAAGAACAAGTTTGGTGTTCAAAGCATGCCAAGAAAGCATGGATGCAACTCAGAGCATGCTAGTCTTGGAGCTTTGAACAAAACTTTTCATCACAGTGCTCCAAACTAAGTTTGGTGTCACCCCAGGGTGCCACGAATATGCATATAAGGACGCACAGTTAGTTAGTTAGTTGGTGTTCATGAATAAACAACCTAATCCTTTTTCTTTACTATACTAGCCGTAAAGTTTAATTTTTATGATATTGATTTTTCTTATTTTATTTTTATAGGGAAAAAGAGAGGATCATTGAAGGGGATTGATTGGACAATTAAATGAAAAAGGTTCGGCCACTCCATGAAGAGAAACTACACCCTTGTCTCAAGAAGGAATGCATTGGAAATTGTTGCAACATTGAAAAAAGGAGACCCTTGGAGACCGAACCAATAACCTTCATAAAGTGATGATCCTTGTCCTTTCTCCATGCACAACCCCAACCGTCCATCAAGCAACCATTCCATCAATCCACACCCTCCACTCACTCATAATCTCCCTATATAAATGGGTCCTAGTGCATACTTACCCCTTACATTCAAATTCCCACTCTCCATACTTCACACTTTCGGCATCCAAAACCCCTTCATCACACCTCGTCTTAACCAACCAAATTCCTCATCTATCCTTACCATCCAATCCCCTCACACAGTAACTCAAATTCATGGCATCTTCAAGCTCCAAGAGGCAAAAGAGGAAGGAACCAATGGAGAATATTCCTTTCAATGAGAAGAGATTCAAAACTGCCTTTCATGAACAAGAATTTGAAAGGATCAAGATCAAGAAGATATTGCCTGAGTTAACCTTCCAAATCAATGAAGACGAGTGCCCACAGATTCGGGAGAAAATTGAAAAAGAGGGTGGCAAAGGCTCACTAATCCAGAGGGGAAGATCAATGCAAACCTCATCAAAGAGTTCTACGCAAATGTGGTTAGAGAAGACAAAACCAGGGCCCCAACCTTCAAAAGCTATGTAAGAGGAAAGGAGGTAGACTTCAGCCCAAATGCTATAACAAGAACTCTTCACTTGAAATCACCACATTTTGATGAGCCTAGTTATCATGCAAGGATAAGTAAGAGCCCTGACAATGGTGAGCTCATAGAAATCGTGACTGACATCTGTGTTATAGCAGCTGATTGGGAGAGGTATGCAGATGGAAGACCTCGGTTCATCAAGAGGGGAGACCTTAGCCCGGAAGCCAAAGGGTGGTTTGAACTCATAAGGAGATCCATCCTCCCAGCTGCAAATAATTCAGAGATCAATATTAATTGAGCAACTATGGTACATTGCCTAGTACAGGGTGGAGAAATCAATGTGCATGAACTCATAGCTGAGGGGATTCAAGAGTCAGCTGAGAAGGCTGATTCGGGTGCCAGGCTTTGGTACCCCAGCACTATTCTCAGACTATGTACAAAGGCTAAGGCGGTCTTCGAGGATAGCAATCCAGACTGGGTGAATCCTGGAAGGCTAGTTACAATCCAACGTCTTGTCTATACTACACCTGCTCAGCAACAATGAAGGCCACAAATAGAGAAGCTAAAAGTGAAACAAGGAGCTCACCAAAAGGAGCCTCATCAAGAAGAATATCAACAAGAAGAGTATCATGACCCAGCCAACTTGAACATGAATCACCTTCTAAGGGCCATTGAAGATCTGGGGATGAGACATATGGAAGGACAAGAGCAAATACTAAACCTTCAGTCCAATTGGATGAGGCAACAAGAAGAGTGGCAGAAACAACAAATGGAGCAGCAACAGGAACAATACTCCCAGCTCACTCAAGCCATCCACCAAGTTACTGAGAGGCAAGAACGTCAAGATAAGCATTTGTAGGAACTCAATCAGCGGCAAATAGCTCAGATGAAAGCATTCAATGAGTTCACTGTACTTAATGAAAGACGGCAACTACATAGGGAGGAGTTCAACGTAAAGACTCAAGCCAAGTTGAACTACATGTCTAGTAATATACATCATCTACACTATGCCATCCCTACATATGATGAGGTCCAAAAAGATTTTGTAGAACAAGAAGAGAGGAAGGTGAAACAGCAGAAGGAAACACTCAAGAAGAAGATGGAAGATGGTGGTTTCTAGAAGAAGCTGATTGGAAAAAGCAAAGGGAGTGGGAGTACGAGCAATCAAGAGGGACACAATGAGGACAAGCAAGGAGGAGAGCATGGGCAACCACATGAGTAAAAGGTGGTGGAGTTCCTTCTTTGGTTCATCCCTTTCTATGTTTTAAATAAGGAAGATCTTGTATGAAATAGAACAGGCTTCCATGATAGTTTGAACCTTTTAAATGCTGTTTTTTAAGTTCGTGGTTGAATAAGTCTATGATTGCTAGCCTTTATGTCACTACATCCTTACTTTGCTTACTTGTATGCTTGTCCCTTTGAATCAAATGAAAAGAGAATGAGTGTTTTGCAAAAGACCAGAGTGGAGTTCATACTATGGAGTAAGTTCATGAGTTTATGGTGTGGTCATAAGTTAGCTAAGTTGGTTCAACCACAAGGTGGGAGGACAACTATCTGTCATGAATACTATGCTTGAGACACACCCCATGAGACTAGCTAAATAAGAAGATCCTAATAAGAAAAAGGGAAAGAACAATAAAGGTTGAAAAATAAAAGAAAAAGAGTAAGCAATGAGGCTAGGCACCAATGATTTTAATCTTAAGGCATGTGTCTGTGGTGCTCCTGTGTGAGGGATCTACTTGGATGAATAAGCTCTTAGGGGTACCTTATCACTTGGTAACTTGGGTTAACTAACTCGGGATTATCAGCTGAAAGTCCACTATCAAGAGTAACCTTCACCACAGAGCATTTAGTAATCTAAAGAGGTACTGGACACCAAGGTCTCAAGAAAAGAAAATAAATAAACTATATGCCTGTGGTGTGTATGTATGGGGGAAAGAGACTTGAGGGAGTAAGTCCTTAGGGGTGTCTTAACACCTAGCACCTTGAACCAACTGGTTCGGGAGTGTTGGCTGAAAGCTTATCTTAAAGAGTCGCCCCCTTATAGAGCACTTAGCCTAAGAACACAAATAAGCCCTGAAATAACAATAAAAGGATCAATGAATAAAAGTCTCATGGGATGCAATCACAGTGAGTATTCTAGGACATGATAAAGGTCTGAAAGCCAGTAAAGGAATGAATCTAAGTTGCTATGCATGAAACCACCATAAAACCAAGGACATGACCTCCACAAGAATGACTCATTTCTCTTGGCATTCCATTCATCATTCTCTTGTTCCAGTACTTGCTTAGGGACAAGCAAGCTTTAAGTTTGGTGTTGTGATGCCAGGGCATTTTGGCCAGTTTCACTGACCTTTTCTTTACTGTTTTTAGGGTAGTTTCATGCATTCCCTTAGAAAATAAGCTAGTTTTGGGTAGATATTCACTTACATCTTGATTCAAGCATACATTGTGCACTTTACATGATTTCATGAGGATTTTGCATGAATTTAATGACAAATTGGATGTTGTCACTACAACATTTTGGATCTATGGCCACGGTTTTTTTGGTCACAGTAAAAAACCGTGACCATAGACCCTCTATGGTCACGGTTTTTTAGGGTGACCAAAAAAAAAAAGCTATGGTCACGGTTTTTTTGGAAAGGGTGACCATAGAGTACCTATGGTCACGGTTTTTTAAAAAATGGTGGCCTAAAAGGGTCTATGGTCACGGTTTTGAGGGGTGACCTAAAGGGGTCTATGGTCACGGTTTTTTACAGTGACCAAAAAGGGACTATGGTCACGGTTTTTCAAAAAAGGGTAACCTAAAAGGGTCTATGGTCACGGTTTTCGGGGGTGGCCTAAAGGGGTCTATGGTCACGGTTTTGGGGGGTGGCCTAAAAGGGTCTATGGTCACGGTTTTTGAGGTGACCTAAAGGGGTCTATAGTCATGGTTTTTTACAGTGACCAAAAAGGGGCTATGGTCACGGTTTTTTAAAAAGGGGTGACCTAAAAGGGTCTATGGTCACGGTTTTGGGGGTGACCTAAAGGGGTCTATGGTCATGGTTTTGAGGGTGGCCTAAAAGGGTCTATGGTCACGATTTTGGTGGGTGGCCTAAAAGTGTCTATGGTCACGGTTTTTGGGGGTGGCCTAAAAGAGTCTATGGTCACGGTTTTTCAAAAAGGGTGACCTAAAAGGGTCTATGGTCACGGTTTTGGGGGGTGACCTAAAACGGTCTATGGTCACGGTTTTAAGGGTGGCCTAAAAGGGTCTATGGTCACAGTTTTGGAGGGTGGCCTAAAGGTGTCTATGGTCACGGTTATTTACAGTGACCAAAAAGGGTCTATGGTCACGGTTTTTCGGAAGGGTGGCCTAAAAGGGTCTATGGTCACGGTTTTGGGGGTAGCCTAAAGGTGTCTATGGTCACGGTTTTTTACAGTGACCAAAAAGGATCTATGGTCACAGTTTTTCGGAAGGGTGGCCTAAAAGGGTTTATGGTCACGGTTTTGGGAGTGATCTAAAGGAGTCTATAGTCATAGTTTTAATCATTTGAGTTTTAATTAATTAAAATTTTTAAGTATTTTTTATTATTTTAAATATTTTTTCTTTTTAAAATTAAAAAGTTTTAATAATTAAAAACTAATAATAATTTTATATAATTTACTTTAAATATTAAAATTTTATATCTAATTTTATAAATATAAAACTAGGTTGAATACTATTAATAATTTTAAATTAAAAAATAATTTAAAACTTTTTAAAATGATTGTAGAATATTAAAATAAAAGATTCATCATATCGTAATTAATTTAAATTATTTGAGTGGTTAATTTTATTTGTTTATTTAAATGCGTATGATAAATTAATTCTTGGTATGTTAGATAAAATAAATTTGTAAAAAATAAAAATATAAGGCTCATTATATATAATATATCAATTTTATTATCTTAATTTTAAAAAATTAAAATAAACTCATTTTCTTAACCTATGCTATAGTGGGAAACTGAAGGAAATTGAACCGCGTGAACTTAAGGAAATTGAAACAAACCCCCCTTCTTTCTTTCCCCAATTCATAACCCTAGCCCCCATTGTCGCCGCCGTCGGAAGCTTGTTGGCGCCGCCGCCGTCCCGAGCTCTAAGGACATCGTCTTTATCTTCCTTGGCTTCTCCGTTCGTCGAAGGTTAGTGGCGTGGCGTCCGCTCTTGGGGTACTGCGCTCGTTAAGATCTCTCCTTACACCTTCTCCGCCGTCGCCATCGGTGTCTCAGTTCTCATTGCTGCTTGGTACGCCGTTTTCCTTTTCCGTTTTAGATTTTGTTAATTTATTTTCCTGATAATCTTCTTTTTGGATTGCGAAGGGGGAATTACGTGCTGCAATCAAGGCTCCCCGAAGCACTTCCACGAATCTCATTAGGTACGAGCCATATATGAAATAAAATTGTTGCTGAGGCATCTTCTTCTTGTTGCTATTAGCCTTCTGTTGTGCTGATTTCACATGGTTCTTGGCACCTTGAGCTACTGATTTCATGAATCTCGGTGCATTTCAGTTCATTAATTAGTAATGGATTTGAAACTTAATTATAAAACTCGAATAATAATGTTAAGACATACTTGGCAAAATTTGAAGATATAGGTAAAGGAATTGCGTTTCATGAGTAAATATTCTCTTGATAAGCAAGCTTTTGAGAGTTCCCATTTTGCCACTCCATACTTGTGTTTTGCCAAAGTAGCAGGGTGGCTTTTAGACTTGTCAAATTCAGTAGCAAGTTCTTCACCAAGCCTTCTACCAATGTGAAATGACCGAAATTCCTCTGCAAACTCTTTGGCTGTCACAATTATAATTTTAGCTCTTTTAAAGTTCAATATTATATTGTTTATTATTATTGCTAATTGATCTCTGATAATAACTAATATTGATTTAATTTTTTATGATTATATAATTATTTGCAGTGTTAGAGGAACTATCGAAAGGTATAAGAAAGCAAGTGCTGCTTCCTCAAACACAGAATCTGTATCTGAAGCTAATACACAGGTAAATTATATTATTAATTATAGTATAATGATGTTATATATGTATGGGACTATAGAAAATTAAGTTTTAGTTAATTAATATTAGCTAAATTTTCTTTTAAGTTCATAATTTAGGATTTAGATTTAAAGATTTGTAATTTAAAGTCTAAAATTTAAGATAAATAATATAATTAAAAAAAAACTAAAAAAAATTTGAACACATGATATAAAAAAAAATGCACATTATTATTAATTAGTTTTGAAATATAGAAGTCCATCCTTTTTAATGGGGCTCAAGGCCTAGGTAGGTTATCTTTTTTTTAATCACTATTCCTTTCAGTTAGTGATTTATATTTTATATTTCTAGGTCTTTATTTTGTCATATATATTTAACATTGTTTATGAATATCATTAGTTTTATCAGCAAGAATCATCCAAATTAAGAAGACAGATTCGTGATATTCAAAATCTAAATAGGTGAGTTTTATTTCTTTGTTCTTTTAAGAAAACTAACTATCTCAATTCTATATTAATGTATATGCATCCATGTTATTAATTAATAATTAATGATGTTTAATTTGTTTTGATTTGCAGGCACATCCTTGGTGAAGCTCTTAGCTCTCTGAGCCTCAAGGAACTAAAGAACCTTGAGAGTAGATTGGAGAAAGGTTTAAGCAGAGTTCGATCTAGAAAGGTATAGATATTATATATAATTAATAACTAATGATCACAATTAATTTAGGCCATTCTAATACATAAACATAATATATGTTTTGTTAAAGAACTTGCTAATAATTAATAAGTACAATCAATTTGGATTTATCGAATGGTCAAATCAATCGTCTATTTAGATAAGTATCGAGAGTTTGAATTCTGTTTTATATATGCAATAATTTATTAGTCAATATCAAACTCTTAAATAAAATTTAAATTTACAACAAATTAATTTTTTATCTATCAAATTAGAAATACGTTGAGAAATAAAAAAAATAATTAATAAATACTTTAATTTGAATTGTTACATGTGGTTTAATTTGCCTATTCCTTTAACATTATTGTCCTTGTTCCAAATCCAAGTTGTAGATTTGTTTTTGATCCCTGGTCTGACGTACGCATTCAAATTCTTGCTTGCATTTAAACTCTTATACCAAGCCTTCTACCAATGTGTTCAATGTCTCAATCCTAGTTCAATTTATCTTATACCAATTTTTTTCTTTAACTATCTATGATTCTGAGTACCTTTTAACAGTCATATTCAAATTTTTCCAGGTCTTATTTTTCTATCCTCCATAAAAAAGTGGCTGCTTAAATGCTTGGATCTTCTCTCTTTTTGCTTCCCTGGAATATTGGAGGTTAGATGTATGGTTAATGAACTTTTATTTTTCCCATATTCAAATCAATAGCTAATGATATTCTTACTTGTATTTAAACTCTTGTCAATAGTAGTTTACATATGTATTTGTACAGTGAGCAGGAATAAATTCTTCTACTTGTTTCTCTTACAATTTAAATTTATGTTCATACGATCATTTAGTTAAGTTTCAATGTTTTTGGTTTCAATTATGGTCCATTGAGTGAACCCCTTCGATGAGTGAGTTGAATGAAAAAAAAAATACTTGTAAATTGACTTTAATATAAAAATACTAATTTTTGTGTTTGATTCTTAAGACTAAATGATACATTTCTAGCATAAAGCCCGTATCATAGTTCCAACTAAATGATTTTTTATTTTTCAAAGGCTACAATTGAATTTGAATCCAGATCACTAGACCCAAGTTCACTAGACCCAAGTTCTGCAAAAGAAAAAAAAAATATATATATATATATATATATATATATATATTGTGTAAATTGGCCACAGTCACCGTGGATAACATGGCCTTCAAATTGGAGAACTCTTAATATAATAGCCTTATATATATATATATATATATATATATTGTGTAGATGGGCCACAGTCACCGTGGATAACATGGCATTCAAATTGGAGATTTCTTATAATAGCCTTCTTACAAATAACTTTATTCTCCAAAACCCAAAAAGAAAAAAACGATTCTTAATATTAGCATTACTTTCAACTTTTAAAATTTTTGTAAGCTTGAAAATATTTTTATATGCACACTCTAATAGATAGTTTACACAAAATAAATAAAGTAATAATAAAATGTTGATTAGTGACTTGTTAAGCTGCGATTTTGTTATAGACTTATGGCACTGAGTGTTTTGAATTTTGAATTTATGACAAGTGATTTGTGATTTGTGATTAGTGATTAGTTATCTTGTTATGCTACTGGATTGATTTAATTTAGAGGTGATTATTTTGACTTTGTTTTGTGTACAGGATAATTTTTTCGTACTGGTAAAGACAACAGAAGTTGCTGCGGTACCGTTTATAACAACTTCATATGGCATCTCAAAATGAAGGAACTAAGCAGTAAGTTTATCTCGTAATTGCCATATATAATAATTTGATAGCACATTTAACTAGGGTAGTAAGCGGATATATGGTAGCTAGATTGTCTCTATAATTGACCTATTAGATCATGTTTAGTAAGTTCAGATATTTGCATTCTTAGGTTTAATCATGTTTTGTCAAAAGATTGGATGGATTTACCAAGATTTGAGAACGAGTACATAGTTGGTGTAAATAATTTTTTAGAGTTTGCCTTCGTAATTGGAAAACCGGTTGGAAAAGAAATCCAATGTCCTTGTGCAAAGTGTGGAAATACTTATTGGCGTGAACGAGAAGACGTACATGAGCATCTTATTTGCTATGGGTTTGTCGAAGGTTATAAACGATGGATTAATCATGGGGATTAATCATGAGCATCTTACCTTGATTACTTGATTTGTTTGATGGGTTGGAAGCTAATAATAGTATTTCGGTATTACCTTGTTTTTTAAGCTTCTATTTTGGTTGCGGTTGTTTCTTTGTGCTGGATTTTTTTCAGTTTTAAGCGACTTCAACAGGGGAGTTGAAGTTCCACTCAAAGATAGATTAAAAACATATAAACATTACCAAATGGCTCAAAACCACATGCAAATGCTCCTTGTTATTTAGTGGTTGAAATTTTCATATTGATTGACTTACTTAACTTGTGCTCCATATTCATTACTCAACTGCACTGCATGCATCATCAAAAATATTTTTGTTCTGTTCTAACTTCTTTATTTCTTTTGCTAGCAGGAGGATATGATGTGAAGAAAATATGTTCAATACAAATATAAGATGGGATGGGTCTTATAATGATTTTGGTTATCTAAATGTATTATTTTGATGTCTTCTTTACATTTTGATAAGAGATTTTATTCGATAATACATGTAATGGATAAATTACACTCTATTTTGATTAGTGTTGTAATGGATATCTACTTTTTAATGAAACTTTTATGATTTACATTTATTGAATTTCTCATTCTTAGATTTATTTTGTGATTATCATCATTTTGGAATGTGATTATGCTTTAAAAAAATTTATAAAATAAAACAGGTTACCATAGATAAGTTATGGCCACCGTTTTAAGGAGGGGTGACCATAGATAAGCTATGGCCACGGTGAAAACAGTGACTATAGATAAGGTTATGGTCACTATTTTAATGCGGGGTGACCATAGACGCTATGGTCACGGTAAAAAACCGTGACCATAGATAAGGCTATGGTCACGGTTTTCATGTGGGGTGACCATAGAGGCTATGGTCACGGCCAAAACTGTGACCATAAATAAGGCTATGGTCACGGTTTTGGGAAGGGGTGACCATAGAGGCTATGGTCACGGTCAAAACCGTGACCATAGGTATGGCTATGGTCACGGTTTTAGGTAGAGTGACCATAGATAGGGCTATGGTCACGGTTTTGGGAAGGGGTGACCATAGAGGCTATGGTCACGGCCAAAACCGTGACCATAGATATGGCTATGGTCATGGTTTTTGGTTGAGTGACCATAGAGGCTATGGTCACGGCCAAAACCGTGACCATAGATATGGCTATGGTCACGGTTTTGGGAAGGGGTGACCATAGGGTCACGGCCAAAACCGTGACCATAGATATGGCTATGGTCACGGTTTTGGGAAGGGGTGACCATAGAGGCTATGGTCACGGCCAAAACCGTGACCATAGATATGGCTATGGTCACGGTTTTGGGTGGAGTGACCATAGAGGCTATGGTCACAGCCAAAACCGTGACCATAGCCTTATCTATGGTCACGGTTTTGGGAAGGGGTGACCATAGAGGCTATGGTCACGGCCAAAACCGTGACCATAGATGGGCTATGGTCACGGTTTTATCGCGTGACCATAGATTAACCTATGGTCACGGTAAAAAAACGTGGCCTAAAGTGCCAGAATTTGAACATTACAACCGTGGCCATAGAAACCGTGACCATAGATAAAAAAACCGTGACCATAGGTCTATGGCCACGAGAGAATAGGCCACGGCAGAAAAACCGTGACCATAGGTCAAAAACCGTGACCATAGACCTATGGTCACCCTTTTCACTAGCTATGGTCACGGTTTTTCACCGTGACCATAGACCATTTTTTTTGTAGTGTGTACTTCCCATGACTTGAACTAGAACTTTGATGCACTCTATTGCTTGATTTCAGGACAAAGGAAGCAAGGAAGAACCACGTTAGCAGCCACGTTAATCTAATTAACGTAACTCCTAACGTGGAATGGGAGTAACTTGCAAAGTTAATGAGAAAAGTAATCGCCAATAACGCTCTTGAAGCCATCATTACCCACGTTAAGAGTCACGTTAACTAAGTTAACGTGAACTCTAACGTGGAGAAAAGGAAATGGAGCCAACGTTAGTGACATTTACCTTTGTCACTAACGTTGGACCAAGCTCATAAGTGGCCACGTTAGTTGCCACGTTAACTTAGTTAACGTGGCCTCTAACGTTAAGAAGTAAAGGGGAAGCCAACGTTAGTGACATTAAACTTTGTCACTAACGTTGGCCAAGTCACAATAAGCCACGTTAACTCCCACGTTAACCTAGTTAACGTGGAAGCTAACGTGAAGAAAGTAGGTGATTGACAACGTTAGTGACACCAAACATTGTCACTAACGTTGGGATTAACCCACACAAGCCCCAATAAGCCACGTTAACTCCCACGTTAACCTAGTTAACGTGGAAGCTAACGTGAAGAAGGAAGGTGATCGCCAACGTTAGTAACACCTAACAATGTCACTAACGTTGGAAGGAGCCCACACAAGCCACAATGAGCCACGTTAACTCCCACGTTAACTTAGTTAATGTGGAAGCTAACGTGGATAAGGGAATGATGAGCCAACGTTAGTGACACTCAACTTTGTCACTAACGTTGGAGATGGCTAGCATGGACACGTTAGAAGCCACGTTAACCTAGTTAACGTGGACTCTAACGTGAGAAATAGGGGCACATTGGAACGTTAATGACAAAGGTAAGTGTCACTAACGTTCTCGAAGGTTGGCAAGCCTACGTTAAAAGAGCCACGTTAACTAAGTTAACGTGGACTCTAATGTAGGAAAGGGGGAGACTTCTCAACGTTATTGGGAAAGGTAAGTCCCAATAACGTGTGTGAAGGACAAAGAGGCAATGTTAGTAGCAACATTTGTGCCACTAATATTGGAGTTAACGTGGCTCTTACTTTGGTGAGGAACGTTAGTGAAAAAGGTGATTGTCACTAACGTTCTCGAACCCACATTTCCACTTAAACGTTAACACCACTAACGTTCTGAGCTAAAGTCTCTGCCCACTTCACACTTTCTCTCTGCAAGTAAAACTAAGCCCAATGAAGAAGATAACTACTTCAAACTCAAGATCCAAAGGCCCATATCCAAGACTTGAAGAGCCAACTAGAAGATCAGAAGAGTAGTATATATAGGAGTAGCTTTGAATTAAAATGGGAGTTGAAAATTATAGGGAGCCTCTTGGCATAGAACTACTCTCTATATTTTACTTTCTCTGCACTTCTAGTTTCATTATATATTCTCCACCTTTGTTTTCATTTTCCAGAGCTATGAACAACTAAACCCCTTTCATTGGGTTAGGGAGCTCTGTTGTAATTTGATGGATCAATACTAGTTTTCATTATTCTTCTTCTATCTTTTCTCTTGATTTTACTTGAAAGCTTTCGATCTTCATCCAATTGGGTAGTTATCTTGGAAAAGAAGCTATTCAAACTTGGATCTCTTCTGAACCTTGAAAGAGGAATGAAGAGATCATGCTAGAAATGCTTTTTCATGCTGGACCAAATTGGGTTTGGATAGATATGTGACTATAATCCTCTCAATACTTGATTTGGGAAATGCATGTGGTATAATCAGTGACCATACTTCGTCTCTTCTCATGAGCAATTGACCAAGGAATTGGCTATTGATCAAGATTTGAGAGATTAAATTACAAGAAATTGTAATTCGATCACTTAAGATTGCCAAGGAGATCAATGAGTGCATTGATTGAGGAAGAGATGAAAATGAAATTGATCCGCTCCTGAGCCCAATGAACTCCCCATTTCTGATCTTACCCATTCTCTTTAATTTCTATCATTTACTTTTATGAGCAATTACCCCATTCCCATTTAAGATTCTGCAATTTACTTTCCGTCATCTACATTCAGCTCTTTATTTCTAGCATTTACTTTTCTGTTATTTACTTTCCCGCCATTTAATTTTCTGCAATTCTCAACTCAAATTCTGATTCGCTCAACTAGAACATTTCTCTAATTAAAGTTGCTTGATCAATCAATCCCTATGGGATTCGACCTCACCCTATTGTGAGTTTTTACTTGACGACAAATTCGGTACATTTGCCGAAGGAAATTTGTTATGAGACAAGTTTTCCGTGCATCATCTTTAAGATACATTTGGCATGAATGTCTATGAGCGCTCATTTTGGAAATGTTTGTACCTTGAGATATTAAGACTAATCACCTTAATGTTGATTGTTTGGTGCATATAGGACCTTAATGACTGCGAATAGGCATAGTTTAATCGAGCTCCGAACGACGAATCGATGCAAGACACAGCTATCCTCATAGCTGTTATGATCTCCATGGCTATGGCTTTGTGAGATTTGGATGCTGTAAGGAATGAACGCTTGTTTTACTTGTGAGGAATCTGGACATCCAGCTAGGATCTACCCAAGAAAGTTTGTTCGGAATCCAGTACGAACCTAGCAACAAGGTCGAGTGTTTGCTATGACTACTGATGATGCTATGCAATCAGACGCCCTGATCCAAGGTCAGTGTTATGTCAGAAATTAATTTCTAACTGTACTGTATTACTCGGGTGCATCATATTCCTTTATCTCTTTAAGAGTTGCTCGTGAGTTGGGACTAGATTTCTCTGAGTTAAATTTTGATTTAATTGTCCATACACTTGCATCCTAGAATACTTTGACCAGTTTAGTGTGCCTACAAGTACCATTTACTACTAGGAACAGGACTTTTATACATGATTTAATCTGTTTGCCTCTATATGGTTTAGAAGTTATTTTAGGATTAGATTGGTTGTTCAAGTATCATGTTTTCCTTGATTGTTTTGAAAGAACTGCTATTATTCCGTCTGATAGTTTAGATATTAAACCATTTCTGTCTCATACTTTATATCTGAATTCTGTAAGAGTTACATTAGACGGGAGTGATTGTGAGGGGTACGTTCTGTTAGCGGCTAGCTCGAGTGACAGTGAACTAAGCTTAGAACGAATCCGAGTGGTGAAGGAATTTCCTGATATTTTCCCGGACGACATAACTGACTTTCCTCCTCAGCGAGAGATAGAATTCAGTATTGAACTTGTACCTGGAACCGGACCGATTTCCATAGCACCGTACCAGATGTCACCACTGGAACTTGCAGAGTTGAAGAAGCAGTTGGATGAGCTACTTGGAAAGAAATTTATTCGTCCCAGTGCATTACCTTGGGGAGCTCCGGTATTACTAGTAAAGAAGAAGAATGGTGGAATGAGACTTTGCGTAGATTACCGACAGCTAAATAAAGTCACTATCAAGAACAAGTACCCACTTCCACGGATAGATGTTTTGATGGATCAGTTAAAAGGTGCAACTGTGTTCTCGAAGATTGATTTACGATCGGGCTATCACCAGATTCGAGTGAAAGAGTCAGATACACTGAAGACTGCATTTAGAACTTGATATGGTCACTATGAGTATACGGTTATGTCGTTTGGACTAACTAATGCTCCCGCAATTTTCATGGATTACATGAATTGTATTTTTCGTCCGTACCTTGATCAGTTCATAGTAGTTTTCATAGACGATATTCTCATCTATTCGAAGACAGAAAGAGAGCATGAAGAGCATCTAAGGACTGTATTGCAGATACTGAGGACTCGGAAGTTATATCCTAAACTATCAAAGTGCAAATTCTGGACAGAGGACTCGGAAGTTATATCCTAAACTATCAAAGTGCAAATTTTGGACAGAGAGGGTAGCATTATTGGGACATGTTATATCACAGGGAGGAATTGCAGTGGATCCTTCAAAAATTGAAGCAGTAGTGCAATGGGAACCACCTACGACCGTTATAGAAGTTCGGAGTTTCCTCGGACTTGCTGGCTATTACCGGAGGTTCATCAAAGGATTTTCACAGATAGCCTTACCTTTGACTTACCTTACACGAAAGGAAGTTCCATTTATCTGGATGGCTGAGTGTGATAGAAGCTTCAAGATGCTTAAAGAAAAGCTAACAACTGCACCTGTACTAGTACTACCCGATCCGCAGAAACCTTTTGAAGTATACTGTGACGCCTCTCATAAAGGACTTGGATGTGTGCTGATGCAAGACAAAAATATGGTGGCTTATGCTTCCCGGCAGCTGAGACCTTATAAACGAAATTATCCGATGCATAACTTGGAATTGGCTGCAGTAGTGTTTGCTCTGAAGATCTGGAGGCACTATTTGTATGGTGCTCAACTAGAAGTTTTCTCTGACCACAAAAGTTTAAAGTATATCTTTGACCAGAAGGATCTTAATATGCGACAGCAAAGGTGGATGGAGTTCCTAAAGGACTATGATTTTAAGTTAAGTTATCACCCAGGAAAAGTGAATGTGGTGGCAGACGCCTTGAGCAGGAAGAATTTGAGTATCTCTTGGATGATGATAAAGGAAGAGAAGCTACTTGCGGAATTTGAGGACCTTAAGTTGGCTATGACTGAGACGTCAAGTGGAGTCCGTTTGGCGCAGTTGCACATAACACCAGATTTTAAGATTAGTATTCAGCAAGCACAAGCACAGGACTCAGAAATGATGATGATGCTGAGACGGATGAAAGCAGAGGAACCAGAATCTGTAAAACAAGATCATAGCGGTCTATGGAGGTATAAGAATAGGGTTTGTGTGCCTAGCTCTGGAGATTTACGACGAAGGATTCTTACAGAAGCTCATCAAAGTAGATTTTCTATGCATCCTGGAGTAACAAAGATGTATCAGGATTTGAAACAAATGTTCTGGTGGCCGGGCTTAAAGAAAGAGGTAGCTGATTATGTCTCAAAATGTTTAACCTACCAGAAGGTGAAGGTGGAACACCAGAAATCGTTAGGAACCCTACAACCCTTAGAAATACCACAATGGAAATGGGAGCAAATCACTATGGATTTTGTCACGGGATTGCCAAAGACCGCAACAGGACACGATGCCATTCGGGTGATTATGAACAGGTTGACAAAATCGACGCACTTCCTTATGATCCGAGTTGACTGTACTTTAGAAAGGCTGACGCGGATATATATTCAAGGAATCATACGATTGCACGGGATACCTTCGTCAATTGTTTCAGATCGAGATCCGATGTTTACTTCCAGATTCTGGGAAGCTTTTCAAAAAGCATTGGGGACAGAATTGCACATGAGTACAGCATACCATCCTCAGACAAACGGATAATCAGAGCGGACAATCCAGACATTAGAAGACATGCTGAGATCTTGTGTGATGGATAACCAAGGCAGTTGGGATAAATATTTGCCATTGATTGAGTTCGTCTACAACAACAGTTACCAAGAAAGTATCGGGATGGAACCATATGAAGTTCTCTACGGAAGAAGATGTCAGACACCATTATGTTGGAATGACAACAGAGAAGCTAGTTTCTTAGGTCCAGACTTAGTGCAAGAAACTACTGAGAAGATAAAGGGGATTCGTCAGAAGATCCAGACAGCACAGAGCCGTCAAAAGAGCTATGCCGATAATAGACATAGCCCTTTAGAGTTTAGTGAGGGAGACCATGTCTTTCTTAAAGTAACCCCGACTACTGGAATAGGTAGAGCCCTTAAGACTAAAAAGCTTAACCCTCGATACATAGGACCTTTCCAAATACTTAAAAGAGTCGGTCTAGTAGCTTATCAAGTAGCCCTTCCTCCATATCTGTCAAACCTTCATGATATTTTTCATATCTCGCAACTTAAGAAATATATTCCCGACGAGAGTCACGTTTTACAACCAGAGACAGTACAGTTACAAAATAATTTGACATATCAAGCATCACCAGTTCAGATCGTAGAAAGAAGTGATAAGCAGCTGAGAGGCAAGACTGTTCGCTTAGTCAAAGTAGCATGGGGACCAAGAGGAGTAGAAGAGCACACTTGTAAACTGGAAGATAGAATGAAGGCTGATTACCCACGTTTGTTCTCAGGTAACTGAAATTTTGAGGGCAAAATTTTCTTTTAGGAGGGTAGAATGTAACAACCCCGATTTTCGAGTACGCGAGATCTTTTCTGAAAGTACGGATTTCTCTGGAGGATCAGTAAGGGGAGAACCTTGAATATATCATCAAGTATCTCAATCCTCATTGTTATTATGTTATCTTTAAGCTAGAACCTTTTCTAAGGCAAGCTCGATAACGCGGTCACGAAGAACCTAGTTTTTGAACCGTATCGGTTAGGAGTTTTGATTCGGTTTTTCGTAAATAGTCTCAATTTGACAAACTAGACTCGATTTATGAGAGAAGAGAGATAATATGATGATATTATCATTATATTAGTATTAGAAGCTTCTTGAATAATATTATAAGGTTACCTGGTCATTTTTAGTTAAAAATAGAAAATCGGTTTAACCGGGTTCACAGTTTACTGGTGCAGCTTAGCACCAGCACTCTCTGATTACTTTAGCAATGCTAAGGCCTCATTATACATGTTTTATTCTCATAATAAATATGTTACTAGTGTCATTTATGCTAGTAGCTCAGAAAATAATTTTTAGAGATGTTTTTACAAGTGTTGCGATACATCTAGTTTTAGTAGTTATACACCTGAGATATTTTAATATTATTTTAATCCACCTCCAAGCCAACCAATCACAACTCACCCTACACCCCCAAAACCCCCAAGGCTGGCTCATTTCCACTTTGTGGCCGAAAATAGGAAGAGAGAAAAAGAGAGAAAAGTTCTTAGTTCAAAATCTTTAAAGCTTGATTTCTGCTGAACTAAAACTCAAATCAAAATTCCAATTCGACCAAAATGATCCTCTCTTCTTTCTCTACATGATCATATGACTTATCAAGGCTGGAATCAAGGTGAGTTGGCTGCACCATCTCTCTTTTGATTCGGTTTCAAGGAAACATGCTTAAACATGTGTTTTCTTGATGTTCTTCCTTAGGAATCATGCTTAACTTGACTTGAGGGCCAAGAAATGTGAACTTCCAGCAAGTCTAAGGTTAGAAATCAACTCCTAACATGCTGAGGGAGATATGTTTAGTTGAGGATTTTTGGATTTAAAGTTGTTCTTCATGTGATTTAGGAGGAAAAAGTGCTTAAGGACTACCTGAAAGTCTAACTGAATTAGGAGCAGCAAAACTAGGTAGGGTGTCACGAAATTAATCTTGATTATTTGTGTTTGAGTTGTGTGAATTTTGTATGATTTGGCTGTGCTAAAAATTGGTTGCATACATAATTGATTCTTGGTGAAAATTTGGTGAAATTTCGATGAAATTTGATGAAATTCAAGATTTAAAGTTCATGTTCTTGGGGAAGCTGGAAAAACGAAACCCTAGGCTTAAATTGAGATTCAATTTATGTTGAAATCATGTAGAAAAGATGGGGTTTTAGTGGCTGATAATTTTTTCTGAATTTTGGTAAAAATCGGTTGCTGAAAAGATTGAAAAACGGGTAAAAACAAAGAAAGAATCTGAAGAATTTACGAACAACACAAAGAACACTTTGAGTGTGATGAAGAACATTGAAGAACAGGCTTTAGATCCTTAAAAGGGAAAAGAAGTAAAATTTTTGGTGTTTAAGGGGTTATTTGGTAATTTCTGAAAGTTAGGGGGTAAAAGTAGAAATATTAAAAGTTACGGGTGGTAAAAAGTGAATTTTAAAGGTTAAAAGTAAAAGGTAAGTTAATTTTCGAAAATTAATAATAAAATAATAAATAATAATAAAATATTAAACAATAATATTTAATTAAAAATAATATTTTAATAAAAATAATAAAATATTGCGAAAAAGGCAGTTTTCTGTAAAAGGTTTAGAAAGACAATTTTAAGTGCAGAATCTCATAATTACCTTCATAAAACACTTAGGGAGTGGTAAGAACATATTAGTGAGGCAAAGATAAATAAAAGATAAAAAGTTGAAGAAAAGATAAAAATCGAAGAAAAAGTCTGTAAAGTTTTAATGACAGAAAAACAGACAGAGACTAGTGAGTGAACTAGGGCAACATAGTTAGTTTTTGAGTTGCGACTAGAGTTAGGTATTATATGAAAAGTTAAACTGTTTCGGTATAGACTTAATGAACCTATACTTGGGACAGGCTAACTATTCATACCGAAATTTACATAAGCTTTAAATACACATGTTAAACAGAGAAATCAGAGCAGGGTAAAGAGACTAAGAGCAAAAGGCTTATTGAAAAGTTATTTGTTACTTGCGGTGACCTAAGAGATATTATATATATATTTGTTGCTTAATGCAACCCAAGAGATATTAATTATTTGTTTGTTGCTTAATGCAACCCAAGAGATGTTTGTTTATTTATCTGTTGCCCTGAGGCAACCCAAGAGTAATTTTCCGTTCCCAAGAGTATATATTTCCTGCGAGTAGAAAGCAGAGGCTGTCTCAATAGAGCTGCTAATAATTATATGCGCATTTATTTGAACGGAAAATCGTATCCAGGAAATCGTGAACTCGTGACCGGATAAATGTCGGGAATGCAGGTGCTAACCGACACATGAGCTCATGGCCTGTACTAGGACTAGACATGCATCATTCTTGTCTGCGCATCATTCTCTGTTGCATTCTTACTTGTGTGCGATCTATTTCTTTATGTGTGTTTGCTCGAGTGCTATGTCTGAGCTTTATCTTCTTGTATTCTTCTGTTTATGTTCTGTTCTTTGTTTTTCTATCTATTTTTAACTTCTGTTTACTACTTTACTGTATTCTATTATCCATCTGCTAAACGAAAATGAATAAATGAATGTAACTAACAACCCCGACCCTACTAAGAACTCCCCAGTTCTTACCGCTTCTCTCCCTTCCTCCCCCTCAGATGGAGACGGGCGTGATCTTCTATGAGTTCGAGGACCCTTACGTCTACGAGGATCCGGTACATCACAGTTACTTTATTATGGGTTTGGAGCCTCGTATTAGACGATATGCATTACCTAATCAAGCTTTTCAACATCCTTTGTTTAGCCCTCATTTTGACCCCGATGCTCCTTACGACTTTCCCTTATCCTGGTTATATCCTGACGCACCTGGACATCCTTTTCCTGATGATCCCGGACACCCTATACCAGCTCAACCTTTGAATGAGGCGGTACTTGAGCCTATCCTTCCTGACGATCACGAGTTAGCTGGTGACTACGTACCTGTGATACCACCAGAGTGGGATTTTCCCCCTGAGCCGATCCCTGACTTTCCACAGCCTGATGAGCCGGCACTACCGGACGGTGGGACAGCTCCTATATACGCGAACGGACCTGTGCTCACGAATGGTTTGTACATAGTGACAGCATTGTTTCTGGTGGATCTGAGGATATAGTTGTAGTTGCGGATGATGAGGAGGAGGAGGATCTTGAGATAGAGATAGAGCAGGATGAGGAGATGGACGAGCCTCACGGCGATTCTCCGAACGGCCACGTGTAGATATAGTTTGACTGCGGAAGGGGCATTCTTTTGATGACACTCTAGTCGGACATTATCTGATAGTTAGTCTCTCACTTGTGTTAGTACACCCGAGAGCTAGGAGCTATGTAGTGGTTAGGCTAGCCTGGGCGCCAGTTTAGCGGCTTTTTGTATAGGCCAGGCCCTGAGAATGTCATGTATATATTAGCTACGTAGGTTGACGAGGATGTAAACTGACTTAATCTTGTGTAAAAGCTACATGTTTTGGTATAGTGTACATGATGTATATTATCTGCTATATTTCTATATTTCTCTATGCTTGCTTTTATTGCTCTTAGTGTATGCTTGTTTATTTTTAAATTATCATCCGCAGCGAATAAAAAAAAAGTTACTCGTAAAATTAGTAACGTTCTAACAAGGCACACGCTCATATATTAAATAATAGATAATAGTTAGGAAGGACAAGTTAGTAACACTTAGCTTCTTGTATGACCATGGCATACTGGGAGTTGGGTCGTTACATCAAGTGACATAGAAACATAAAATTGTATTAAAAAGAAATTGAAATCAACAATAGTGCATGAACATAAAAGAGAGTAAAATAAAGGAAATGACAAGTAAAACTAGAAGAATAAAGATGTAACAACAAGAAATTAAATGGGAAAACTAAATCAAAACAAGAATTAAAAGTTGGATCCAAGAAGATTTGACCTAAACTACCCTAAATTCTAGAGAGAAAAGAGAGCTTCTCTCTCTAGAATTCTACCTACAACATGATGAAAACTACTCTATGATTGCTCCCCCTATTCCCTTGCAATCCTTGGGTTCAAAAGCATAAGAAATGAGTTGGATTTCTCCCCAACGTTATGCCTTTAAGTGAGTCACGTGACCAACATCACCCGTGTGCATGGATGATGCGTGCTCGTCGCTTGATGATTCTCTGGTCATGCGTCCGCGTGGGTGACGTGTTGATGAACTGAAGATTGATGGTTTAGAATTCACAATAAATTCTCGTTGCAAGTATAGTTTCTAAACCAAGCAGTCATCCTTTTATACAAAAGTTTGGTTGTCACAAGTAACAAAACCCAATAAAAATAATAACCAAAGTATTTAAACCTCGGGTCGTCTTCTTAAGGAATTGCAGGGTGGTATCATTTATTATTGGTTATGTAAAAATTAATATTTTTGGGTTTTTGAAATAGGGAACAAGGAGAATAAATTAGTAATAAATTAAATTAATAATAATAATAACTCTTGGCAAGGTATAAGAAATTGGAGTCCTATCCTAGTTATCCTTATCAGGTGTGATGAGAATTGAATTCTGCTCCCACTTTAATTAACCTCTAACTATGAAGGTAAGTTAAGTGGATGAATCAATTTGATTCCTCAGTTCCTAGTCAATTCCTAAGAAAAGACTAGAGTTATTGGAATTCAAATCAATCAGCAAAGAATTCCAATTTTCAATCAACAAGGAGTTTGATAACTCAAGTGTCTCCAATTTATCAATTCATCAATTAAAACCAAGAATATTAAAAGCTAAATAAAAATCATAAATCCGAAATACCTCAAATTGTATAAATAAAAGAAATCAAATCTAACATGGGAATTCATAAATTAAATTTGGAAAATAAATAAAAGAAGGAACATTGAACCTGAAATTGAGAAATAACAATAAACTGAGAGGAATCCTAATTCCAAAAATCTAAATCCTAAATCCTAAGAGAGAGGAGAGAGCCTCTCTCTCTCTAAAACTACATCTAAATCCTAATAATTGTGAATGTGTATGTCTTGATTTCTAAATGAATGGATTCTCCCACTTTATAGCCTCTAATCTGTGTTTTCTGGGCCGAAAACTGGGCCAGAAACAGCCCAAAAATTGCTGGGGGCAAAATCTGCCACGCTGATTTTCGTCATTGCGACGCGTCCGCGTGGAGCACGCATTCGTGTCGCCTATCTGTATGGCCACTTTGGCAAATTAAATATCAAATCGAAGCCCCGGAGGTTATCTTTCCAACGCAACTAAAACCGCATCATTTGGACCTCTGTAGCTCAAGTTATGATCGATTTAGTGCGAGAGGGTCAGGCTGGACAGCTTAGCAATTTCTTCAACTTCTTGTATTCCTTCCACTTTTGCCTGCTTCCTTTCCATCCTCTAAGTCATTCCTGCCCTGTAATCTCTGAAATTATTTAACGCACATATCACAGCATCGAATGGTATTAAGAGATGATTAATATTAGCAAATATAAGGCCAAAGAAGCATGTTTTCAATCATAGCACAAAATCACGAAGGAAAATGTAAAACATGCGATTTCTATGAATAAGCGTGAGAATAATGGATGAAAAACCACTCAATGTAGCACAATATAAACTATAAAATAGTGGTTTATCACACGTGTGCGTCGCTAGCAAATCTCCTTCTCACGCGTACGCGTGAGTGACGCGTGCGCGTGGCCTTGAGTTCAGCAAATCCCCATTTCTTCATGAATTCTTTATTTTTGCATACTTTTTCTTCATTCCTTCAACCCAATCTTTGCCTTCTAATCTTGAAATCACTTAACAAACATATCAAAGCATCGAATGGAATTAAAGTGAATTAAAATTAGCGATTTAAATCCCTAAAAAGCATGTTTTTATTTTTAAGCAGGTGTTACTTAGGTGGAATCAGAAAGAGTTGGATTATTAGTGATATAAACATAACATTTTCATAAGTTGTGAAAGGAACAAGTGATAGGATTAGATTGAGAGTTGGAGTTGCTTTGTCTTTCTGAAGTAACTCTGGTACTACCGTCTTCTTTGCTTGTGAATGATCTTCTTCTATGGCAGGCTGTAAGTGATCAAAGCCACGCCAATGGTCTTTGATCTCCTTTGCTACAGAATGAACGCCAAGGCCCTTAGTATTCAATCCAATGGAGGATGAAGCGCATAGCAATCCAATCTCTTGGCGATCCTATTCAAAACTCCACAGACAAGGTAGAATCTTTCGAATCAGAGAACGCTGCTTCTTGGATCTAGCCTATACCACAGAAACCTTAATCTCCCTAGAGATCGGCTGAACTGATGTCTCGAGAAGTCCCCAATGAAATCGTGGATTAACCGTCTGAGATATGTAAATCCATAGCTGTTGGTTCATGCTTTCTGGCCAAGTATTCAAACGAACCCAAGTAGATGCGGGTGTTTGTCTGGCACGTTTGTCTTAATGTGATGAACAGAGCCAATTTGTCAGATCGTCCTGTTCATCACGATGAAGATCGGGATATACATCTTAGAAATAGATCAGACACGGATCGAAGAAAAATAAATAGTACTTTTATTAATTCATAGGACTCAGCTGGGCTCCTCCCCTCAACCTAGGAGGTTTAGAAACTCATACTGAAAGTAAGAACACGATGGAGAAAATATGGCAGACCTCCCTTCCAGAGGAGGAGGAAGGTGCCCAAGGTCAAAGATGATGTAAAAGGTGATAAAGATGTCTAAATTACATAAGTTTAATCCCTTAAATAGATGACTAGTAGGGTAAAACAGTCTAATTAGTGCTAAAATATACTTAAGGGGCCTACTTGGTGAGTGTTTGGGCTGAGCTTTAATGAGATCCATGTGCTGTGAGGCTCCTTGGGCGTGGAATGCCAGCTAGGGAGTCCACTCTGGGACTTTGGATGTTGGGCTCTGCTCTTTGGGCGCTGGAAGTCTGGAAGAGTGCAGGTAGCTGGCGTTAGACGCCAGTTTTGGGCCTTCTAATCTGAAGCAAAGTATAGACTATTATAAATTGCTGGAAAGCTCCAGAAGTCAAATTTCTATAGCCGTTGAGAGCACGCCATTTGGACTTCTGTAGCTCTAGAAAAGCTCTTTCGAATGCAAGAAGGTTAGATCTGAACAGCATCTGCAGTGCTTCCTCTGTCTCTGAATCAGACTTCTGCTCCAGCTCCTCAATTTTAGCCAAAAAATATCTGAAATTTCCCAAAAACACAAAAACTCATAGCAGAATCCAAAAATGTGATTTTAACACTAAATCCTATAAAAACTTAATAAAAACTAAATAAAAACTACTAAAAACTATATGAAAGTAATGTCAAAAAGCGTATAAAATATCTGCTCATTAGGGGTCAACCTTAATGAGCCTAACATCAAATTGCCAACCACTACACAACTCTCTCTTACTCTTCAATCCACAAAGAGCTCTAAGTTGACCATCTATTTCAATCAAACCATATTCAAGTGGGAAAGTAAAGCTTAGAGATAAGAATTTTACCCACTTGAATGTTGTGTTGGATGGTGACTTAGGAAGGGATGTCTCCAATGGTTTTGCAAGTATCATTCCCTTGTTCTCTTCCTTGACTACCTCCACCTCTTGGCAAGCATTTTCAATGTCAATTCCTTGTTCACCAACTTCTTCTATACATTCCTCAATGCTCAAATCATGTGTTGGAGGTTGTGCTCTAGCCTCCTCAACATCAATTTCAGAACACAATGAGGAAGGTTCAACAATCTCAAATAGCACATTAGTTGGTGTGGAATCAACTTCAATAGTAGGACTTGGTGCTTGCTCAGCTTCTTCCAATCATTCATCATCCATAATATGCCTAGGAGATTGCACATTATCCTCCTCAACATCAAATTCATGCTCAAGGGAAGAAGGTTTAACAACTTCCACAAAATCATCAACAACATTGCTTGGTGTGGAAGTGTCATCAAGCTTGAAATTCACCTCTTATTCAACTTTGCCTAGGTCTTCAACCACTTCTTCTTCTTCAACAATCTTCATCTTTTCTACTTGTTTCACAACACACTCCACTTCCTTGTTCTCATGTTGAGATTCTAAAATCTACTTCATGCTCCTCTCTTCGGTTGATTTTCCACATTCATCCGTGGAATTGCTTTGCTTGTTGCATGAGTCCCATAAGTCCAAGGTGGCTTTAATCTTGGCAAGGTTAGCCATGATATCTTCATGGCTCTTTTGGGCTTTCTCTTGCTCTTTTTGATGGATGATTGTTTGAAGCCGATCTATTGCTTCCTTGAGATAATCCATTGGCTCTTGTTCCACTTGATTAACATAAGTAGGATCATATTGCTCTTGGATGGGTAGATATGGATATTCTTCCATGGAGGGTTGTGGTGAAAAGGAGAATTCATATTGTGGTTGAAATTTCTCATACATGGGAGGTGGTTCCTCTTAGTAATGGTATGGAGGTGGTGGTTCTTGAGGGGATTGGTGTTGGAATGGTGGTGGTTCTAAGTATTGTTCATATGGCACATGAGGTGGTTGGTATGGTGGATATGGATTGGGATCATATGGAGGTGTTTGGTGGTATGAGACTTGTGAGTATGGTGGTTGAGGACTATATTGAGGAGGGGGTTCATAGGCATATAGTGGGGGTTGTTGGTAATCACAAGGAAGTCCACCATAGCCATTGGATTTGTATTCGTTATGGAATGGCTCTTGCTCATAGCACATTTGGGAAGGTTGTTGCCAAGAAGGGTGATCAAATCCTTAAGGCTCTTCCCATCTTTGATTGTTCCATCCTTGATGCATGTTGCCATTGTAATTTCCATCTCCTACAACATAGTTGTAACCACACTCATAGACAAAGTGATGAGAATTCATAATAGCAAAAGAAAAAAAAATAAAAACTAATAAGAAACAAGAGAAACAAATTCTACAACTAGCAAATAAAGCAAAAATCAAACTATTCACAATATTCACATATGAACAATATCCAATAACATAACACCATTGCAATTACCCAGCAACGGCACCAAAAATTTGATAGTGAAAGATTTATACTGGTTCGAAATTTAGCAAAATAATTTTGTTGTGAGCATAGCCCAAACCGATAATCGATCCTCACATCAAATTTTAATGTTTATGGTTGTCACAAGTACAAACCCCAATAAAAATTAATCAAAGTATTTAAACCTCGGGTCGTCTCATAAGAAATTTCAATGAAGTGCTCAATTATTGGCTATGAAGGGGCAAAGGGGGTTTGGTATGCAATTGACAAGAAAAGTAAATAATAAGAAAGTAAATGACAAGAACAAATAAAGACAGGGAAAGAACTCTTAGCTAGGCATAGGAATTGAGATCACCATCCTTGTCTACAAACTATATATTGACAATTATGAGAGACCAACCCATTTAGTCTACCTCTATGCTTGAAGTACATACAATATCTACTTCAAGATTGAAGTACGTCAAATAGGATTGATCAACATCAATCCATAAGTCCTAACCTAGCTATTAATTGACTTAGTAGTAGGCTATTATCAATGGTTATCAAATTGACCACTAAGGATTCTCAAATCACCAAATCAATGAGACCCAATGACTCAAGGTCACTCAATTTCCTTAGCCTAGGCTAAGAGTAAAGAAAACTACTCTACAACTAGTGAAAATATTTCATCAAACACCTAGAGTGCAAGAAAAGTAAACTTCACAAAATGGCAAGAATTAATGAAAACTATAACTAACAAAAGCAAGAAATCAACAATAGCAAGTGAGGTAAACATCAAGAGACATAGAAATATAAAATTGCATTAAAAAGAAATTAAAATCAACAAGAGTGCATGAACATAAAAGAGAGTAAAATAAAGGAAATGACAAGTAAAACTAGAAGAATAAAGATGTAACAACAAGAAATTAAAAGGGAAAACTAAATCAAAGCAAGAATTAAAAATTGGATCCAAGAAGATTTGACCTAAACTACCCTAAATTCTAGAGAGAAGGGAGAGCTTCTATCTCTAGAATTCTACCTACAACATGATGAAGACTACTCTATGATTGCTCCCCCATTCCCATGCAATCCGTGGGTTTAAAAGTATCAGAAATGAGTTGGATTTGGGCCTTCTTGAGCTCAAAAATCACCCCCAGCGTTTTGCCTTTAAGTGAGTCATGTGACCAACATCACGCGTGCGCGTCGCTTGATGATTCTCTGGTCATGCGTGCACGTGGGTGACGCGTGCGCATCGCTGGCAAATCTCCTTCTCACGCGTACGTGTGAGTGACGCGTGCACGTGGCCTTGAGTTCAGCAAATCCCCATTTCTTCATGTATTCTCCTTTTTTTCATACTTTTTCTTCATTCCTTTAACTCCATCTTTGTCTTCTAATCCTGAAATCACTTAACAAACATATCAAGGCATCGAATGGAATTAAAGTGAATTAAAATTAGCGATTTAAAGCCCTAAAAATCATGTTTTTACTTTTAAGCACAAATTAGGAGAAATTCACAAAACTATGCTATTTCTTGAGGTGGGAAGGGGAGGCTGAGCCTCGGGAGGGGTTCTCTAAGTCAGAAATTCTCCTCCATGTTAATGTATTTTTCTACCTACTCTTGTACTTCGTACAAGGAAGCCGGGTGTCACTTGGATATGGATTGAGAAAACGACCCTTCTTTAAGGCCATTAACCAATCCCATTATCACTACCTCAGTAGGTAGGTTTTGAATCTCCAATAATGCTTTGTTAAATCTTTGCATGTAATCGCGAAGTGTATCCCCGACCTCTTGCTTAACACCGAGCAAGCTCGGGGCGTGCTTTACCTTATCCTTCTGAATTGAGAATCTCGTAAGAAACTTCCTTGTCAGGTCATCAAAACAAGTCACCGACCTGTGGGGTAAGTTATCAAACCACTTCATCGCGGCTTTGGTCAGGGTCGTCGGAAATGCCTTACAGTGAGAAGCATCAGAGCAGTCGGTCAAGTACATCTGACTTTTAAAGTTACTAAGTGGTGCCTCGGGTTGGTTATTCCGTCATAGAGATCCATATCGGGGGGGTTATAATTTCTTGGAACCTTGGCCCGTATGATCTCTTCTACAAACGGATCTTCACTCCCTATAGGACTTTCATCCCGATCTACTCGATCGCCCTGTCTTCGGAGGTAAGCTTCCAATCTTAAGAGCTTTTCTTCCAGCCCTTTTCGTCGTCCTACCTCTCTTTGATGTTCCTGTTTTGCTTCCCATTGGCGTTTAGCTTCTTGTCCGAGTTGTTCTAGCCGTCCACCGTGGCCGTGGACTAGTCCTAATATCTCCGTTGGATGGGGAGGGTCTTCATCTTCCGTCGGATGCACCTTTGATTGTATTTCCCTCGGTTGGGGTTTCCTAATGTCCCTTCTCCGTGAGGAACATGAGTTCTTTCCCGTGGTGGAGGTATCGCGAGAACGAGGCCATCCTGATGAGGCTTAGGTTCTGATTCATAATAGTTGTTTGCCATTTTTAAGGGTCGAATTCCAGGTCCCTGAAAATGACGCCAATGTTCCGATGGTTACCTGAAACATTGATTTTTGCTTGAGCGTGAGGCCCAGACTCCTATTGAGGCAGTGTTGATGACATGTCATCATGTCATTTTTTTCTATGCTTTTTCATACAAGAAATTGATGATTAGTACTTAAATATTGAATGCTTTTGTACTTAAATGGTATTATTTTTTTGATCTTTTGATTTTATAAACTTTGTAGGAAATAAGAAAAAAAGAAGCAAAAAAGCACAAAATAAGTTAAAAAAGGAGAAAAGAGAAATTTTGGGGCACATTTTGGAGTTTGGGCACGCTTTAGAGCCTTAGGCCACGCTTTTAAAAGCGTGGCCCATGACTAAATCAAGAAAGCGTGCTCTGTTTTCACAATCAGCGCTCATTTGCAAAGAGAGCGCTAAGTTAACTAAAGGAGCATTTTCGGGCAAATTCAAAATTGGAATTGGAGTTTTGCAACCGACGCGCACGCGTACATAATGTCCACGCGTCGATGGAGAATCTGGAAGGAAGCACGCAAACGCGTGGGTGGCGCTAAAGCATGGAATTAACATTTTCCCACCCACACGCAAGCGCATAGGACGCGCATGCTTGGGGTAGCGTTCATTGCGCGAACGCTACGTTCTCAAGGGGAACGCTGCAAGGGACGCGCACGTGTACATGATGCGCATGGCTCGATGTGACAGATTGCCAAAGCATGCGTAAGCGTGAGGGACACGTACGCATAAAAGGCCCAAAACGCAAAAAGGACGCGCATGTGTGCAGGACGCGTATGCGTGGGTGAATGAACGCTGCGCTCAATTTGAAAATGCTCCGTTCTCCTAGAAGTGAATTTCTGCTCAAATGAAATCTGATTCCAAGCCTAATTGAAACTCCAAAGCAAGCAGAGTTCATTGACATCACTCAAAGGCACAAGAAACAGTTAGAGTAGGAATTTCTTTTGAGTTGTAATTTGTTTTCAATTTCAATTTCATTTGTAATTTAGGAATGCCTATAAAAAGGCTTTAGTCCACAGTTAGGAAAGAGAGCGCTGGAGTAGGCTGCAGTAGTAGTAGGCAGCAGTAGGAGTAGGAGTAGGAGTAGAATAGAAGGCTCTCTTGAAATACTTTTACTTTTCTGCACTTTTACATTTCAGTATTGGATTCAATTTGGCTTATGCAATTTCAGTTTTTGATAATTCTCTTCTGCAAATTTTCCTTTCTGCAATTTTACAATTCAGTTTACATTGAGCTTGATTTACCTTCCTGCAATTCTGTTCCTCTGTAATTTTACATTTGAGTTTGCTGTGAGCTTGATTTACATTTCAATGCAATTTAAATTTCCCTGCACCCAATTTCCTTTAGAGTTGATGCAATTTACGTTTCTTGCTCTTTAAGTTTCTGCAAATCTACATTCTGCACTTTACATTCTCTACAATTTACTTTCTGTCGCTTCATTTTCACCTAATTCCCCAGTGTTAGCTTGACTAAACTAATCACCTCACTAAAGTTTCTTGATCCATCAATCCCTGTGGGATCGACCTCACTCTCGTGAGTTATTACTACTTGATGTGACCCGGTACACTTGCCAGTAAGTTTTTGGCGCCGTTGCCAGGGATTAATTTAGATCGACAATGATTAAGTGGGTGATAAGTTTAGATTAAGCATTTTCTTTGTTTTTGTTCTTTTAATTTTCTGTTTTAGGCTGATACTAAGGTGTTTGAGTTATTGCCTCACTAAGAAATTCTCATCTGTGACATGAATTTCGATTTTTAATGGTGATTGTGTTTTACAAAATGTAAATGGAGTTCAACTCATCTTTTGATCAAGCAAATTTCATGGGATATTACCCACCATCACAATATGATTCAAGTCATTATCCTAATGGTAGATGGGAATATCACCAAGAAATCACATATTCTGAGCAACCCAATCAATTGAGATATGCTTCAGAGCCACAAGATGAGCAAGACAATTCCATGGGATACTACCCAACACCATAAAATGATTCATGTCATTATGCTAATGGTGGATGGGAGTATCAACAAGGAATGAAAGAGTATGAACAATTAAGTGAAATGAGCTACCTCCTAGAGCCACAAAGTAACCCATATTGTTATGATACTTACTTAAATTATGGCCGGAAAGGGAATTTCAATGATACATATTCTATTCATCAAGAGACATCATCACTCGATTATGCTTTCAATACTTTCATGCAAGATTGCTCCCCAGAACCACAAAATGACCCATATTGTAATGAATTCAATAATTATTCATGTTGTGGGTGGGAGGATCAAAACCAGAGAGTATTTGACAGTTCATACTCCACTTATCAAGAGCCAGCATCACGTGAGCAAACCTTTAATTCAATTATGAAAAATTGTCCATCCTCACCTCTCAGCTTCTCATTTGAAAATTCTTAATCACTTGATTATGCCTTAACACAAAGTTTCCTCCAAGATCCAGACAACTCATTTCACCAACCACAAAATTCATTCCACAATTCACAAAATTCATTCCATACCCCTTAAAACAACTTCACCACAACACATCCATGTCCACAAAATTACTCTCAACCTTCATCTCTTGAGCTAGCAGAGAATGTCCTTCAAAAGTCCAGAGAATTATTGAAAAGACAAGAACAATCCTGGAAAAGGCAAGAAATTCTCTTCAAGAAGATGGATGGGCACTTAAAGCAAATAAGGAGAAACTTAGAACTATCAAACATTGAGGATGAAGACCAATTTGTGGGTAAGGAAACGGAAGAACAAGAAAAAGGGTCCCTGTGTCAAGTGAAATTGCAATGAAGGATAAGGTGGTGAAGGTATATGAGCCAAGAATTTTATATTCACAAAAGCTACTTGAGGTGACAGAGGAACTTGAAGACTAACCCCCAAAGGATTTAATGGAAGATCATGAAAAAGAAAGAGAGGAAGATCATCAAGGGAGTTCACACTCAATTGAAGCAGAGAGCTACATAGATGAAGGGCTCATTGAACCACCAATGCAAGAAGCTTCTGAGAAAGAAAACAATCCAACAATCACACAACCACCAAGTCTTGATATCCAAGAAGTGAAGGCAACTAACAAAAGCACCGAGAAGAGGATTGTGACCAAGATACCAAGGACAACATTCAAGAAAAGGTCAACTACAAACAATCCAACCCCTGATTCAGCAAGCAAGTTCAATCAAGAAAATGACAAAAGAAAGCTTGCTGAGAAGAGGCCAAGACAGGAGATACTGACTGGCTTTTCTCTTTCATTGAGGTCATTCCTATTAACAAACTGGAAGAAGAGGAAGAAAGTAAAGAACAACATGTCAAGCTAATGACACTAAAAGAGCGCTTGTTGGGAGGCAACCCAACCTTAGGTAACATTTCATTTCTTTTCTTTGTTTATTTTCTCTGTCAGTTTTGTTTAATTGCAAATAAAATTGGCATATGGTTACATTCTAAGTTTGGTGTTGCCCTGCAACAATCTGTTTTCAATCCCTCTGGATGATTGCATTAATTCTAAATGGAAGTGTCACACTAAGTGTCTGAGTTTGGTGTGCCACTTAATTTACTATGCAATGAATCCAGCAACACCACTTGTCTGCATAATCATAATGCCTTAGCAGTGTTAGCTTTCTTTTGGTTTGACATTTTTTTATATTCTCTTTGTTTTAGTCATTTCTTTGTTTTTAGTGTTGTCTTTTAGTTTGCTCATTAACTGTTTTTGTTAATACCTCACCAAGAAATCCTTATTTGTGATAGATTTTTCATTTGGTGATTGTATTTAACACATAACAGTTTCATTTGCTTAGTTTTATTTCAAATAAATTGACATGTGATTGTATTCTAAGTTTGGTGTTTCTATGCAACAAAATTTTTTTACAATCTATACTGCATACTTGCATCAATTCCAAGTGAAAGTGTCACACTAAGTTTGGTGTGCCACTTATTATTTATACAATATATCATGCACACCCTCTTATTTTTGCAATCACAATGTCTATATTTTCTGTGCCTTCACTGTTATTTTTCATTTTTCTTGCTTAAACACATGTATTACTAACATTTCATTGTGTAAGACACTCATGATCCATCATAAACCCCATCACCACTGTACCAATTGTTGCTTGAGGATAAACAAATACTCTAAGTTGGTATGGAAAGGGGATGAATGGAAGGAAAAGGACAACAACAGTGAAGATGAACTACAAGGTGATAAAGTTCTTTTTCCTCTTATTTGTTTCCAGTATTTTAAATTGCATGATTGTCTTTATCTTCTCTGTATGCATGTGTGTTGTGAATAATCATAGTTTGATTTCTAAATTGTAACATGTTGTTGTGATATTATGACTACCATCTTGAATTTTGTAAGTTTAAAGCAATAAAGTATCATGATCATAAACAAACAAGGCATTAAAGAAGAACTTAGCATGGGCATACAAGTATTGGAAGGCTAGTATGATTAATTATTGCTCAATTGCATTAGATTTTATTTAATTGAAGTTTTCATCTAGGACATTTTATGAAAGTTTTGAAATCATGAAAACCTTGAAGAAGCAAATGCAATTAAGGCAAGAAAAGTAAAAGGGAAAGAATGAGAAAGCTGAAGGCTCTGAGTACCAATGACAATTCAATTGTTAAGTACTTGTGGTGTTTATGTATCAGGCAAAAAGCTTGAAAACAAAACACTTAGATTCAAGGCTAGGCTCAAGTGCAAAAACACTCCCTCAAAGCTCAAGGCTCTGAGCATCAATGATTAGAGAGTCAAGAAAAGAAACAAATGAGCTTAATGAAGTCCTCTAATTAAATGCTTGTGGTGCTTATGTATCAAGTGGTAATACTTGAAAACAAAGCATTTAGAATCATAGCTTTGTAATCAACTCATGGGGCAAAGCACCCAAAAGGAGAACCTAATAAGAAAATCAAAAGCTTGTTTCAAGGAAGAAATATAAGGAAAAGATTTCCTAAAATGAGCTAGATAGAAGCATCAATCATTTACATTTCTTTTGTGATTGTGGTGTTTATAGAAAACTAGCCAACCATGAACATTAAGTTGCTATTCTTCTTACCTTGGATTGTCAATCTTTATTGCATGATTCTTTTCTTGCTTGTGGACAAGCAATGTTTAAGTTTCGTGTTGTGATGACATGTCATCATGTCATGTTTTTCTATGCTTTTTCATAAAAGAAATTGATGATTAGTGCTTAAATATTGAATGCTTTTGTACTTAAATGGTATATTTCTTTGATCTTTTGATTTTATAAACTTTGTAGGAAATAAGAAGAAAAAGAAGCAAAAAAGCACAAAATAAGTTAAAAAAAGGAGAAAAGAGAAATTCTGGGTCACATTTTGGAGTTTGGGCACACTTTGGAGCCTTAGGCCACGCTTTTAAAAGCATAGCCCATGACTAAATCAAGAAAGCGTGCTCTGTTTTCACAATCAGCGCTCATTTGCAAAGAGAGCACTAAGCTAACTAAAGGAGCATTTTCGGGCAAATTCAAAATTGGAATTGCAATTTTGCAACCGACGCGCATGTGTACATAACGTGCACGCATCGATGGAGAATCTGGAAGGAAGCACGTAAATGCGTGGGTGGCGCTAAAGCATGGTGATGAGCGGATAATTTATACGCTTTGTGGCATTGTTTTTACATAGTTTTTAGTATGATTTAGTTAGTTTTTAGTATATTTTTATTAGTTTTTCAATAAAAATCACATTTCTGGATTTTACTATGAGTTTGTGTGTTTTTCTGTGATTTCGGGTAATTTTTTGCTGAAATTGAGGGACTTGAGCAAAAATCATATTCAGAGGCTGAAGAAGGACTGCAGATGTTGTTGGATTCTGACCTCTCTGGACTCAAAGTGGATTTTCTGGAGCTACAGAACTCTAAATAGCGCGCTCTCAATTGCGTTGGAAAGTAGACATCCAGGGCTTTCCAGCAATATATAATAGTTTATACTTTGCCGGAGTTTAGACGATGCAAATTGGCATTCAACGCCAGTTCCATGTTGCATTCTGGAGTTAAACGCCAGAAACAGGTTGCAAAGTGGAGTTAAACGCCAGAAACAGGTTACAAACTGGCGTTCAACTCCAAGAGAAGCATCTACACATGTAAAGCTCAATGCTCAGCCCAAGCACACACCAAGTGGGCCCCAAAAGTGGATTTATGCATCATTTACTCATTTATGTAAACCCTAGTAACTAGTTTAGTATAAATAGGACTTTTTATTATTGTATTCAAAGTCTTGGTTACTCCGGTTCCCCTCTGGGGCCGAGACCAATGAACTCCATTATCACTTATGTATTTTCAACGGTAGAGTATCTACACACCATAGATTAAGGTGTGGAGCTCTGCTATTCCTCATGAATTAATGCAATGTACTATTATTTTTCTATTCAATTCAAGCTTATTCCTATTCTAAGATGTTCATTCGCACCCAAGAACATGATGAATGTGATGATTATGTGATGCTCATCATCATTCTCACTTACGAATGCATGCCTGACAAACACTTCCGTTCTACATGCAAACAGGCTAGAATGAATATCTCTTAGATATCTAATACAGAGGACCGAGTCCGAGATACTAGAATCTTCGTGGTATAAGTTAGAACCCATGGATGGCCATTCCTGAGATCCGGAAAATCTAAACCTTGTCTGTGGTATTCCGAGTAGGATCTGGGAAGGGACGGCTGTGATGAGCTTCAAACTCGCGAGTGATGGGCGTAGTGACAGACGCAAAAGGATAGTAAATCCTATTCCAGTATGATCGAGAACCGACAGATGATTAGCCATGCAGTGACAGCGCATTGGACATTTTCACAGAGAGGACGGTATGTAGCCATTGACAACGGTGATGCCCAACATACAGCTTGCCATGGAAAGGAGTAGGAATGATTGGATGAAGACAGCAGGAAAGCAGAGGTTCAGGAGGAACGAAAGCATCTCTATACGCTTATCTGAAATTCTCACCAATGAATTACATAAGTATCTCTATCCTAGTTTATATTTTAATTATGTTTTAATTATCAATTCTCTATAACCATTTAAATCCGCCTGACTGAGATTTACAAGTTGACCATAGCTTGCTTCAGGCCGACAATCTCCGTGGGATCGACCCTTACTCACGTAAGGTTTATTACTTGGACGACCCAGTGCTCTTGCTGGTCAGTTGTGCGAAGTTGTGACAAAGTGTGATTCACGTTTGAGAGCACCAAGTCTTTGACGCCATTGTTGATGATCACAATTTCGTGCACCAAGTTTTTGGCGCCGTTGTCGGGGATTGTTCGAGTTTGGACAACTGACGGTTCATCTTGTTGCTCAGATTAGGTAATTTTATTTTATTTTTAAGCTTTTTATTTCTTATTTTCGAAAATAATACAAAAAAAATTTCTTCTTTTTTGTTTTTCCCAAAATAATTTTCGAAAGAACCAAAAAAATTCTTATAAAATCACAAAAAAAGTAAAAATTTTATATTTCTTGTTTGAGTCTAGTGTCAATTTTTAAGTTTGGTGTCTTGCATGTATTTTTTTCTTTTCTTAAAAATTTTCAAAAAAATATGTTCTTGATGTTCATCTTGACATTCAAAGTGTTCTTGGTGTTCATCCTGACATTCAAAGTGTTCTTGCATGCATTAGTTGTTTTGATTCATAATTTCTATGTTTTGTGTCAATTTTGTGTTTTTCTCTTTCATCATTAAAAATTCAAAAATAAAAAAAATATCTTTCCCTTTTTCTCTCATAAATTTTCGAAAATTTGAGTTGACTTTTTCAAAACTTTTTAAAATTTAGTTGTTTCTTATGAGTCAAATCAAATTTTCAATTTAAAAATTCTATCTTTTTCAAATCTTTTCAAAAAAAATTCAAATCTTTCTCATTTTTCTCTTATGATTTTCGAAAATTTCACAATGATTTTCAAAAATCTTTTTTCTTATTTTTGTTTCATATTTTTGAAATTAATGCTAACAATTAATGTGATTGACTCAAAATTTTTAAGTTTGTTACTTATCTAGTAAGAAAGGTTCAATCTTTAAACTATAGAATTATATCTTTTTAGTTTCTTGTTAGTCAAGTAATCAACTTTGATTTCAAAAATCAAATCTTTTTAAATTTCTTTTTCAAATCTTTTTCAAATTAAGTCTCAATCATATCTTTTTCAAAATTAATTTCAAAATCTTTTCTAACATCTTATCTTTTCAAAATTAAATTTCAAATCCTTTTCAACTAATCCTATCTTTTTATTTCAATGATATCTTTTTCAAAACTACCTAACTAACTCTCTCTCTAATTTTCAAAAATCACCTTTCCTCTTTTTCAAAATTTCTTTTTAATTAACCATTTGTTTTAAATTTTAATTTGATTCAATTTTATTTTTCTTTTCAAATTTTTGAATTTTTATTTTAAATTCAATTTAAAAACAAAAATACTTTTATTTTGATTTATTTAATTTTCGAATTCTCTCATCTCTCCTCCCCTTCTGTTTATTTATTCATCTACTAACACCCCTCTTTCACCCAAGAATTCGAACTCATTCCTCTCCCTTGTGTTTGGATTCTTATCTTTTCCTTCCTCCATTCTTCTCATTTTATACTTACAAAAGGAATCTCTATACTGTGACATAGAGGATTCCATATTTTTTTTTCTGTTTTCTTCTTTTTCATATGAGCAGGAACAAGGATAAGAACATTCTTGTTGAAGCTGATCCTGAACCTGAAAGGACTCTGAAGAGGAAGCTAAAGGAAGCTAAAGCACAACTCTGTGGAGAAAATCTGACAGAAATTCTCGAAAAAGAAGGAGACATGGCCGAAAATAATAACAATGCAAGGAAGATGCTTGGTGACTTTACTGCACCAAATTCTAATTTACATGGAAGAAGCATCACAATCCCTGCCATTGGAGCAAATAATTTTGAGCTAAAGACTGAATTAGTTTCTCTGATTCAGCAGAATTGCAACTTTCATTGACTTCCATCAGAAGATCCTTTTTCAGTTCTTAACTGAATTCTTGCAAATCTGTGATACTGTTAAGACCAATGGGGTTGACTCCGAGGTCTACAGGCTTATGCTTTTCCCGTTTGCTGTAAGAGACAGAGCTAGAATATGGTTAGACTCTCAACCTAAAGATAGCCTAAACTCTTGGGATAAGCTGGTCACGGCTTTCTTAGCCAAGTTCTTTCCTCCTCAAAAGCTTAGCAAGCTTAGTGTAAGACCCATAATCTTTGAAAAGTCTTATTATGATCAAGTCTCAAATCATATAGTTATTTATAGCCTTAATTTCGGAAATCATTTTATTAAAGATAATTAAGGCAAGTTGTGATTTATTGAATTTGAGACAAGTTATGATTTATTATCCAATTTTACAACTATTGGATTATTTTCTATATTCAAATTATAAAGTTGGTAGTTGCGAAATAATAAGGATTTCTATATGATTTGGATTAAATAAGTAATATTTTAAATATTAATACTGCTATTTTGGAAAATGAAGAAATTGAGTATATTATTTCTAATTATTTGGTTGGGACATTTTATTGAAAATAATTTATGAAATTGATGAGCAAATAGTATTTTTATACATTATTATTAATGGATTAGAATTTATTTCTAATTACTATAATATCCCTATTTTTATTTGAAATTACCAAAATGCCCCTAACCCTAATTTTAAAAGAGAAACCCTAACCCTAAAAACCCTACCCGGTTCCCCTGACCCGGTACACCTAGAGTACCTAATGCAGCAGCAGCAGCTGCAAGCTGCTTGAAAGAAAGAAAGAAACAGGAGTAGGGAACGAATTGAGAGGGAAGGAAGAAGGAAGGTTCGCCGGCGTGGAGAGGGAAGGGAGCTCACAGTGCCGCCGTTGCCCTCACCGCGTCGCGCCGCCGTGGCAGTCCACGCGTCCTTGTCACCGTCGCGAGCCTCCTTGCCGTCGCCACCATGAAGCCGCCGATCTAGTCCGAGTAAGAGAGAGATCCGAGAGGGGAGGAGGCCAACGCAGCCGCCGAGCCCGTCACTGTGCCGATTCGTCGCGCGAACCATAACCACCGATGGAGAAGGAGGAGCGAGCGCGGAGAAGGTGAAGTCGCCGCTGTCGCCGGCACCTCCATCCCGCGTCACCGCCGAACGCGCCGTGACCTCTGCCGTCGCCAGTCTGGTTTGCTCTGCCGTCGTGCCGTTGAGGAGAAGGCCGTCCAGTCACACCGAACAGGAGAGACAGAGAGATTTGAGGCTGAGCTGGGGGTTCAACCACCATGCCCAACCGTGCTTGCGTCGCCGGCGCCGCCTCGGTTGGAATTGTCGCCGTCAGAAAAGGGTCCAGGCCACCGCTAATGGAGCTAGCCGGAACTGTTCCAAGGTTTTGCCGCTTATTTAGATCCTGCTCTGTTTTGGTTAGTGGCGTTATCATTGTTCTGGCCGCCGGAAAACCTTGCTGCCGTCGCCGGAAAAGTATGCCGGTAAGGGTTTCAAACTTGGTTTTCATTTCTTGTGAGATTATGGGAGTCTTATTGTCGCGGCATGTTGGTTTCAGGCACCATTGCCGGAGTCCGGTCGCCGCTGCAACTTGAGATGGCTGCCGGGATGCTGCCGAACCGGTTCGGAGACCGCTGCTGTTTCGGTTCAGTCGTTCCTTCTTCGGTTCGGTAAGCGTTTCGATTTGAAAGTCCTTTTGTTACTGTTCTGTAATCTCACGCTGAGGTTTGTGACGTTAATTGCTATACGATTGAGTTTCAGTTGTTATATGTTGCGATTAGAGTTGTTGAGACTGTTGCGAAAGTGGCGTGGAGCCGAGGTTTTGGCTGACGGGATTTTGATTGTTGATCTCGGGTCAAGGCGGAAAGGATTTTGTGACGCGTTTGGGCTATGGTTTTGCGTTTCGAGGTAGGGGCGCTTTCCAAAAACTACAGTTTATTGTTGGAATTATTACATATGGGTACTGATGTGAGATATGGTGTAATTAGTGATTGTATCTGCCTTATGTATTATTTGATTGACTCGAACGATTATGGATGTTGGCTTGGCTGAATTGTTGTGTGGCTTGTGAAATGTAATGTTTGGAGTTGATTCTTTAAATATTTGAAATGAGTTTAATCCGTTGAGGATTGGTTTGAATTGAGTCAATTATTTGATGATGTGAAAGATAGAATACTCTTGAAATCCAGCCTGGGTTACTTTAATTAATTTGGTTTTGATAAATGATTTGTTAGTGAACCGATTCTTTAAAGATTTGGAAATGAGTTAAATTGGTTGATATTGAGTTGATTTTGAAATGGTTTTCTTGAGATATGCCACTGAGGCAACTGTTGGATTTAGCTTGCTGTTGAATTGATTTCTGGTTTGAGCTGTTGAAAAGGAATGAGAAAACGGTTTAGTTGGGACCCGAACCGGGTGGCAAAAGTCCAAGTTTTAGGGGAGGTGCTGCCGAAATTTCTATAAAATCTAAGTCTTGTTTGAAAGGCTATTTAAAAGATTTGGATTTGAGAAATTGTATTATTTGATTTATTAAGAGGATAATTATGCTTTCCAGCTTAATTTATTTGATGAACCTTATACGTTGAGTTCGGTTTATTTAGAACTGAACTATGTTTACCGTTTGAATCACTGAAGGAAAGAATGATGCTATAACATCGATTTCAATATAAAAAGGAGTTTTTTAGTGATTTTAAAGGAACCTAGATTTTTGATTGAGTAATCAAGTTTGAGGCATTTTAAAAGAGTTGGAAAAATGGGTTCCAAAAAGAAATCTGAAAGCGGTTTGATTCAAATAAACCGGTTCCGTTTCAAATGAGTTGATTTTTGGACCGGGTTGGAACTTGTGATTTCGTATGGTTCAGTTTCATAATAAATTCAGTTTTATTTACTTGAACTGAGAATCTATGATTTTAAGAGTTTCAATGAGTTTTAAAGAATTGATGTAAGATGACCTTCCCTAAAGACTTGGGACTCTGCCGAAAAACTTTTGTTATAAAATCCCATCGTTGGATGGATGATTTTGAATACTGTGAAACAAATCCTTAACTTGCCATGGTTTTGGAAGTTTTGGAAAGAGAATGCCGAGAGTGGCTTTGCTTTAAAAAAGGGAACTCACTTTGAGTAAATTCGGCTTATGAGCCTGAGAAGATTTGAGAAATGAGATTTCTAAAGCCAGGGCTGAAAAGAGTTGAAACTCGATTTCAAAGTGAAATGAATTGAGAAAATGATTTATGGCTTAAATGCCGACTTTATGAATTTAATGATGTTGAATGGTGGAAGTGCTGTTTTGTTGTGAGCCGGAATGGCTGTGTATGATTATACATATTGGTTGGTTCTGGATTGAACCGTGAGCCGGAATGGCTGTGTATGATATGAGTATTGGCTGGTTCTAGACTGAACCGTGAGCCGGATGGCTGAGATGGATGTTGATCCATGGATGAGATTGAATGCATGTTTATGCTGAATCATTGATAAATGTAAATGTTGCACTTCCACTATCTGAGATACGAGTTTCCCTGGGTAGTAGCAGTGGCTAGCCACCACGTGCTCCAGGTTGAGACTTGATACTCTGTTGACCCTATGTCGTAAGTGTGGCCGGGCACTGTGAAAGTCCCGGATGAGCTCGCCCCCGTATATATTCACCAGTGAGGGTGATGGATATGGATCATGATTATGATCAAGTTTATGATGAGTATAACTCGAGTTGGGGATGCACGACAGAGGGACAGTCCAATGGTTAGCTACCAGGACTTGTCGGGTTGGCTCTATAACCGACAGATGATATCATCAGCCACTAGGGACAGGCATGCATCATATGCATTTGTGTGACATTGGTTGGGTGTGCATATTATACTTGGTTTGCCTATGTGATTAATTGCTAACTGCTCTACTTGTAATAACTGTTTGTTTGTGCTTGCATCCTTCTATTTGTGTTTGCTACTGGGACTCTGTTGGACTGTGGTGATTGGTTGCTGGTTGGATTGTTTGGGCCTAGGGCCGTGGTTGGAATGAGGTGAACCGATGGTTGATTTCACTTTTGTGTTTCTGGTTTGGAATAAATTATGAAAGACTATTTTGGTTCCGCATAGATAAACCGTTTTGAAAGGCTTTTGAGTTTTTGAAAATTGAACCGTTCTTCTTTCCGAAAAGATTTCCGACTTTACTTTCATTGTAAACTGTTGTTTTTGAAAAGAGGCATGAGACGGTTATTAATCACTGGTGCGGTTATCTTCATGTATCCTATTACAGTAATTCCCAAAAACCCTCTACTGAGAACCCTTTCGAGGATGATGTTCTCACCCCCCTACATTTTTCCCCTTTCAGGATATGGGCGCAGAAGTTATGAAGAGCTTATTTGATTGTTGTTGTGATGCTCTGTATTGTTTTAGTTATGGTTTATTGTACCCTCGCCTTTATCTTGATATAATATGTAAGAGGGATAGGAATTGTATTGTATTATGTTATTAATATTATTTATATATCTTTATGTATATATATGGATGTACTCTTTATGAGTTTTTGTAAGTTGTATGGTATTTATGGATGTATGTCATCGGATGAAAGTATTTTTGGGAGCGGTATTGCGGTTTAAAGTTTTAAACAGGCTCATACTTTAGTATTAAATAGTATAAGTGTCGTCGTAATGTCCGAGCTATCAGAGTAACGCAGCCGGAAGCGTGAGCTTTGGTAGTTAGGGTATTACACTTAGAGTGGATGTCCAAACCTTCAGACAGAAAGAAGGTGAATCCCTCTATGAAGCTTGGGAGAGATACAAGGAACTGACCAAAAAGTGTCCTTCTGACATGCTTTCAGAATGGACCATCCTGCATATATTCTATGATGGTCTGTCTGAATTATCTAAAATGTCATTGGACCATTCTGTAGGTGGATCCATTTACCTTAAGAAAACGCCTGCAGAAACTCAAGAACTCATTGACATGGTTACAAATAACCAGTTCATGTACACTTCTGAAAGGAATCCTGTGAGTAATGGGATGCCTCTGAGGAAGGAAGTTCTTGAAATTGATACTCTGAATGCCATATTAGCTCAGAATAAAATATTGACTCAGCAAGTCAATATGATCTCTCAGAGTCTAAATGGATTGAAGGAATCATCCAACAGTACTAAAGAGGCATCTTCTGAAGAAGAAGCTTATGATCCTGAGAACCCTGCAATAGCAGAGGTGAATTACATGGGTGAACCCTATGGAAACACCTATAATCCCTTATGGAGAAATCATCCAAATTTCTCATGGAAGGATCAACAAAAGCCTCAACAAGGCTTTAATAATGGTGGAAGAAACATGTTTAGCAATAGCAAACCTTTTCCATCATCCACTCAGCAACAGACAGAGAATTCTGAGCAGAACACATCTAGCATAGCAAATATAGTCTCTGATCTATCTAAGGCCACTGTGAGTTTCATGAATGAAACAAGGTCCTCCATTAGAAATTTGGAGGCACAAATGGGCCAGCTGAGTAAAAGGGTCACTGAAACTCCTCCTAGTACTCTCCCAAGCAATAAAGAAGAAAATCCAAAGAGAGAGTGCAAGGCCATTGATTTGACCATCATGGCCGAACCTACAAGGGAGGAGAAGGATGTGAATCCTAGTGAGGAAGACTTCCTGGGACGTTCAGTGGCCAATAAAGAGTTTTTCTTTGAGGAACCAAAGGAATCTAAGGCTCATCTAGAGACCATAGAGATTCCATAGAACCTCCTTCTGCCCTTCATAAGCTCTGATGAGTATTCTTCTTCTAAAGATAATGAAGACATTACTGAAGAGTAAGTTGCTAAGTACCTTGGTGCAATCATGAAGCTGAATGCCAAATTATTTGGTAATAAGACTTGGAAAGATGAACCTCCCTTGCTCACCAATGAACTGAATGCATTGGATAGGCAGAAATTACCTCAAAAGAAATAGGATCCTGGCAAATTCTTAATACCCTGTACCATAGGCACCATGACTTTTGAGAAGGCTCTGTGTGACCTGGGGTCAGAAATAAACTTAATGCCACTCTCTGTAATGGAGAAACTTGGGATCTTTGAGGTGCAAACTGCCAGAATCTCATTAGAGATGGTAGACAACTCAAGAAAATAGGCTTATGGACAAGTAGAGGATGTGTTAGTAAAGGTTAAAGGCCTTTACATCCCTGCTGATTTCATAATCCTAGACACTGGGAAGGATGAGGATGAATCCATCATCCTTGGAAGACCCTTCCTAGCCACAGCAAGAGCTGTGAATGATGTAGACAGAGGAGAGTTAGTCCTTCAACTGAATGAGGACAACCTTGTGTTTAAAACTCAAGGATCTCCTTCTGTAACCATGGAGAGGAAGCATGAAAAGCTTCTCTCACTGCAGAGTCAACCAAAGCCCCCACAGTCAAACTCTAAGTTTGGTGTTGAGAGGCCACAACCAAACTCTAAGTTTGGTGTTGAACCCCCACATTCAAACTCTAAGTTTGGTGTTGGGAGGTTCCAACAATGCTCTGAACATCTGTGAGGCTCCATGAGAGCTCACTGTCAACCTATTGACATTAAAGAAGCGCTTGTTGGGAGGTAACCCAATGTTATCTAATTATATTTATTTATTTTCTATTATTATTTTATGTTTTCTTTAGGTTGATAATCATGTGAAGTCACAAAAACTAGGCATGTAAAGCTTCTGAGCAACTTTAAATAGATTCTCAGGTTCCCGGGGTGGCGAATGTCAGAATAGATTCCAGGATCCCAAACCTTGCTTTTAAATCCGCCTCCGTCTTAATCTATATTTTTCCATCCGTGCGGTTTAGAAAGTAGATTCTCACCATGGTGACCAAACGTTTTCTGTGATCCATTCGATTGATCATGATGCCAATCCGTGCACTTCGAGTTGAAGCGTGGAACCTTATTGAACCTTGTGCACCAGCTCTGAGTACGAGCCATTTCCCTCTTACTCTTAAAGCCGCAGAGAGCTCTAAGCTGGCCATCTGTTTCAAGCAACCCATATTCAAGTGGAAAAATAAAGCTAAAGGTTAAGGATTGTACCCACTTGAAGCTTGTATTGGGTGGTAATGGCCTTGGGATAGGTGTTTCCAGTGGTTCTGTAAGTTCTACTCCCTTGTGCTCTTCTGTGAATTTCTTCACTTCCTTGCAGACTTCTTCAAATGCATCCATGTCCTGATCAAAGCCTTCTATGTCTTCCTCGTCACTTAAGTCATAAACGGGAGGTTGAGAGAAATCTACCTCCGCATCATCTTCGTATTCACTTGGGGAAGATTCTTCGATCTAAGAGAATTCACTTGCGGATGCAAGTTCATTACTAGGAGAACTTGACTTGAGATTATCATCATCAAGAAAACTTGCTTCTTGGATTATTCCATCTAGTTCTTCATAAAATACTTGCTTTGGGAGTTGTGCACTATCCTCCTTAGCATCAATTGTAACGTCCTTGACAGAATTTTCCATAATTCTGGATTCCCATGGGAGTTCAGCTTCTCCTAAGTCTTCAACCAACTCTTCTTCTTTTACAATGACAGCTTCTTCTACTTGTTCCAGTACGAAGTCATGCCCTGTTCTATCCACTGAAGTTTCTAGTATCTCCTTCATACTACGCTCTTCATTAGATTGTCCACATAGGGCTGTGGGAGGTCCTTGAATGTTCGAACGTCTAGAAGATAATTGACTTACTGCTTGCTCCAGTTGATGAAGGGTTGTTTGAAGTTGATCTACTGTTTCCTTGAAGTGAACCTCTGATTCTCGGGGTGATGGACTTGGATGTGGTACATGGGGAAGTGGTGGTGTTTGGGAGTAATTGGATTGGAATTGGGGCAAATGAGGATCATATGGTGGTGAATGGTGAAAAGGAGCTTGTAAGTGTGGTGGTTCGAGGTTACGTTGAGAGGATGGCCTATAAGCACAGGGTGGGGCTTGTTGGTATCTACAAGGTTGTCCACCATGTCTATTGGCTTGGTATGCATTGTAGAATGGTCTTTGTCCATGATATCTTGGAGGGTGTTGTTGCCATCTTTGATTGCTCTGACCTTGATGCATGTTCCTGTTATAACTTTCACTCCTTTCAAAAATATTAGAACCAAACTCAAAGCGAGAGGGGTGAGAATTCGTAGTAGCTAATGGAAATAAAAGGAGAAAATAAAGACAAATAAAAAAGTAAAAGAAAAATATTTACAATAACCAGTAATAAGGCACACGATTGCAGTTCCCCGGCAATGGCGCCATTTTGACGTTAGGTTTTTTTGCTAGTAAAAAATTTTATAAAAATAGTCGCGTTGTAGATATAGTTTCTAAACCAACAGAAATCCTTTCATACAAACGTTTTGGTTGTCACAAGTAACAAACCCCTTAAAAATTGATAACCGAAGTATTTAAACCTCGGGTCGTCTTCTCAAGGAACTGCAGCGAAGTATGTTCTTATTATTGGTTATGAAGATTGTAAATTGGGGTTTTAAAGATGAGGAATAAGTGATTTAAATGGCAAGTAAAATAAATAAATAACTGTAAAATAAACTTTTGGCAAGGTATGAGAAATTGGAAGTCCTATCCTAGTTATCCTTATCAATAATGATGAAGATTGAATCTTAATTCCACTTAGTTAGCCTTTACTTAAAGCAAAGAAAGGTCAAGTGACTAATTAGTTTGATCTTCAAATCCTAGTTAATCCCTAAGGAAAGATTGGGATTATTGAAGTTCAATTCAATTAGCAAAGATAACAATTATCAATCATGTTGAGTTTGATAACTCCTGAGTTACTGATTTCTTAACCAAGACCAAAAGGGGAAAAGTAAATCTACTTGAATAAAAATGTCTTCAGATTGGAAGCAACAGTAACATAAATAAAAGAAAGCAATCATAAACTGAAATACCTCAAATAACATTAATTCAAAGAATAATCTGTAACATAGAAGAATTCATAAATTAAATTGAGAAAATAAGTAATTAAAAAGGAATATTGAACCTGATAAAAAGAGATAATCATGAAAGCAAAAGAAATCCTAATTCTAAATCCTAAAAGAGAGAGGAGAGAACCTCTCCCTCAAAACTACATCTAAATCATGAATAGTGAATAATTGGAGACTCTCTTTTGAATGGATGCATTCCCCCACTTCATAACCTCTGATCTGTGCCTTCTGGACTTGGATTTGGGCCAAAAAGGGCTTCAGAAATTGCTAGGAGCGTTTTCTGTAATTTCTGGTGCGTGGCCTCTGTCACGCGTCCGCGTGGATCACGCGGTCGCTTCAGTCATGCGTCTGCGTCATATGCGTTTCGCTTAAGGCATGCGATCGCGTCAATCACGCGGTCGCGTCACTGCCATTTCGCGCTGGCATGCGGCCGCGTCGTCCATGCGATCGCGTCACTGCCAGTTTCTCCAAAAACTCTGTTTTGTGCTTTCCTTCAATTTTTGTATGTTTCCTTTCCATCCTTTAAGTCATTCCTGCCTTAGAAGATCTGAAACTACTCAACACACAAATCACGGCATCGAATGGAAATAAAGGGTAATTAAAATAAATTTTTTTACATACATCACATAATAAGGAAGGGAAAGTAAAACCATGCAATTTTCATGAATAAGTGAGTGAAGGATTGAATAAATCACTTAATTTGAGCATAAAATATATCATAAAATATGGGTTTATCAACCTCCCCACACTTAAACAATAGCATGTCCTCATGCTAAATCCAAGATAAAGAGTAAGGTAAGGTTAAAGTGGTGGAATCTCATGCAATGCAATCTATTCTAAATGCAACTACCTAAATGAATCATGCAATTCTAATTTTTTATTCACTTGTATATAAAACTTACATGTAGTTAAATTAATTCACATTCTCAAGGAATCATATATGCATAGCCAAACCTTAGATAATGATAAAGCACTTTTACAATTGAGATGGGAAAGAAAAATATTTTACAAACTTACAAGACAATTAACAATTTAAGCAGAGATATATGTTGATGAGCTATTGAACCCTCATTGGATTTTGTGTTTACTCTCTAGTCACTCAGTGTTTATTGGGTTAATCACTATATTCTTCTTTTTATCCTTACTTTCTATAACTTTGTTCTTCATTTAACCAATCAACAATTATAGAATATAGGTATACAAAAATCATGAGGTCTTTAATTAAGGTTGTAATGGGGCCAAGGTAAAGGTAAGGGTATATGTATAAGGTTAAGTGAGCTAATAAGTGAATCCTTGATTAGTCTAAGATTTCACCTAACATACATACTTTGTAAAGAAAGAATTTATTTACCTATTCACCCAAATTTTCCCACTTTTGATGTTACATGCTCATGCATTAGTTTTAATTTTGTCCCATGTGCATTGCTTTATTTTGCATTTGGAGAATTCTTTTGTATCCCCTTTATTCAAATACTGAAAAATAAAATTTTTTTTAATGCACATGGTAATTCAATTATTTTGATTTCACATGAGCATGCTTCCCAAAATTTTTATTTTGAATTATTTTATTCTTTTTAACTTTCTACCCTTTGTTTTTATCATCCATGTTCCCAATAGGTTTCCCACACTTAAACAATACACACTTTCTATCTTAAGCTAACCAAGGATTCAACTTGGGATTTTTATTTTGTTTTTCTGCTTAAGGCTAGTATTGTGGTTTATAGAATAAGAGGGGATTTAAAGGCTCAAGGGGGCTAAACAAGGGTGATGTAAAAGGTAGGCTAATTTGGGATAAGTGAGCTAGAATCAAACAATGGCCTCAATCACTTTCTTGGTATATATCTATATTCTATAATCGGACATATAGATTAAAACAAAGTAAAGAACACCAGAATAAAAAAGAAGGGCGGAACACACAGGAATAAAAATTATGGTTTGAATATAACCATATAATTAAGCTCAAAACTCACAGGCTGTGTGTTCTCTAACTCAAAAATCATATATCAGTTATATATGTCATGCAAATAAAAATTAAGAGTTCCCATTATTCTCAATGTAAATCATAAGGTGGCTTTAAAGTTTTAGTGTTTCTCCTTGATGAAATGTTGTTAACTAACTAACATGTAATGCTATATATAGGGTGTGTGGATTGTTTTTATTATGTTAAAGTCTCTAGTTTACTTCCTTTTTATATTTTTAATTTAAACTAAGTTATCTTATGCTAAAAAGGGTAAACTATACTAATTAATCCACAATTTCTATAACTAATAAGTTAGAATTGCAACTAAACTAAATGGCTAAAATATGAACTAAAGTGCAACATGCAGAAATACAGTAAAAATACATGAAAATAGCAATGTATAAGTACTGAGAAAATAAAAAAATAAAAAGAAAAATACAGAAAAGTAGCAAAATAAAGTAAAAGAGTCTGTAGTGGTTCACCAAAAAATACGCCAGAGATGGCGACCTCCTCACACATAAAATGAAGCATCGTCCCTGATGCTCACTCAAGTAGGGTGTGAAGGGGTGTCATCACTGGAAGGATGGGTAGCCGGAGTCTCTGTGGTGGTGGTCTGAGGATCTGCCTACTGCAGAGGAGGTGCTGACTGAATAGGAATCTCTGGGTCTGCAGCCTGAATCTGAGGCGGGGCCTCCTGCTATGATGCAGCCTGCTCCGTGCCTGCCTGCGCAGCCTCTCTCTGTGGATGGGTCTCCATCTCGTGATCATCTGTCTCTTCCTCAGATGGCTCTGATCGTGTGTCAGGCTCAGAGGGGATGTCACTGCCAGAACGGATCATCAGCTTCAGGTGCTCATAGCGTCGGTTGCTACGACGCTCAGATCTCTCATATCGGCACCGGTTGCGGCGCTCCATCTGGTCTAGCTGCTGAAATAGGCGGTGTACTAGGTGATAAACTGGCTCTGAGGTAGGTGGAGGTGCAGTGGTGGTAGCAGGGGTTGCTGGGGTAGCTGTAGAGGAAGAGGGGCCAGCACATAGTGTGGCTGTCTCACCAGGAGCTGTGAGGAATGGAGGTCTGTAGCCCAAAGCCAGAAAGTTCCTGCTGTGAGGGATAATCTTCTTGCATTCTGCAGTTGGTGGCTTCTCATCAGCATCCTCCCAAGGCACGTCAGCTCAACAGCTTAGCTGTGTAATCAGATATGGAAAGGGGAGAGTGCCTCGGACGTGGACCCTGGCCATGTAGTACCAGATGAAGCGTGGCAGGTACAGGTCCTTACCCTCCATCACACACCATATGAGGGTGATCATAGCGGCAGGTAGCTCCGTCTCATGGGTACTCGGCATAACAAAGTTGCTCAGGATCTGATGCCATAGCCGAGCCTCATCATTTAAGTAAATCTGCTTGATTCCCTTAGGCATGGTGGTGTTTTGACCCATGACCCATGGAACAGTCGGGTCAAGGGCTGTCTGTGCCTTGACGTCATCCCAGTCAAATTTCATGAAGCGCATGTCCTCCTCAGCCTTTTGATAACCATCTGGCTTATCAGATTTAGGCAGAAGCTTCAAAATATCCTCAATGACCTCTTCAGTGACCAGTATCTGCTTTCCTCTTAAGTTCACTGCATCTAGGGAAGTTATGAAGTAATTGTAGTAAAACTCTCTTACCCAAGAAGCATTGACCTTAGTCAGGTTTCTCTCCAGGAAGAACCAGTCTCTTTGTTTGATCTGATCAGAGGTGTATTGCTGGAGTTCTTCCGGAATTTTCAGAGTTCGCTCCAGGTACAGGTTCCTGGAGGTTGCAAACACCGAATACTTTAACTCGCAGTATTTGTTTGCAAACTTGATGGGATCAGTAGCATGGAGTAGCTGGTCAGCCTTCTCCTGCGGGGTAAAGTGTTTCTCCCGCCAGGAGTCATCATGCATGATGTCCAGGATGGACATAGAGGATTCTCCTCTTTTTCGTTTGCCAATTGTTGCCTTTTCTTTTCCTTTTCTTTGGGTGTCAGACATCCTGAAAAACAGAAATCAAGGATATAATAAAAATAGGAAAACAAGTAGGCAAATAACAAAAGAAGCACATAATGGCAAAAGAGCAGTAGAATGATGAAAATGAGTTAAGTAAATGTGCATTAAGGATTGTATAGGAATTAGAAAACTGAAAAGAAAAATTCACAATCCAAAATGTAAGATCCATAGAATTCATGTTAATTAGGAAAAATTATCATCATGCCTTAGTTAGAAGGTTAAAGAGAATAGTGAAAGAAAAAAAACAGAAGAGATGTTTTAAAAGGTAAGTAGGTTAGGAATGAAAAAGAGGTAAGGAAGTTAAAATCAGTGAGTTAGTAAAAAGAAAGTCAGAGTAAGTGGCATGATGATCATTTTCTAAGTAACAAGCATTCACAATTAGAAGCTACAGTTAACTCATATCCAAACAAGGAAATCAGGTTGATGATGATTCAAATAGATATAGAAATAGCAAAAATTGGAATCTAAACATCAAAAATGCAGATTATGAACCAAAAAATCAAAAAGAATAAGATAGCTAGCCCTGGTATTCATGAATTGGTTTGGTAAAAGCAGAGTAAAGCAGAGTTTAAAGTGCCAAACCAAGACATGAATGGAAACAAAACAGTTTACAGAAAATTGGGCAGCATTCCGGCTAAAATTGGATGTTCCCGGAAAATAAACAGCAACAGAATAGTTCATATAAAATAAAACAAACTGCAATTAGGTATGAACAAGAAAGAACATTCACAATAGCAGCATGAATAGTAAGAACAGCATATGAACAATACTAACATCACAACAACAGCAGAATTGTGAAAATTATAAAGCAAGTAGCATGAACAGCGCAATTAATCAGGCCTAAATTCACTAACCACATCCTAGGCTACCTAACCACCTAGAATCCACTACAACATGCATATCTAACTAGCCTAATTATGAACATAAACAAAAAATTATGGTATTAACTATGAATTGAAAGAAGGGTGGCGTTCGGCGGAACCTGGTAGGCGTATGAATGAAAGTGGGGCAGAGAGATGATAGGGGGTGGTGGTGGTGGCGGCTGACGCGGCTGTTGAGGGTGGTTGGTGCGGCGGTGGTGGCTGTTCGGACGTAGGGGGTTTCGGGTAGGGTAATGGGGGTAGGGTATAAGGGGGAAGGAAGGGAACGGAGGCGTGGGTGGTGGGTGGAGGCGCGGCGGTGATGGCGGCGCGGTGGGGGTGGTGGTCACGGAGGGGGCAGCGGTGGTGGAGGGAAGAAGAGGAAAGAAGAAGAAGAAAGAGAGGGAAGGAAGAAGGTGGTGGTATTGCGGTGGGGTTTGGGTGGTCGACGATGGGGCGGTGGTCGGTGGTGGTGGCTGGAAGTTGGTGGTGGTTGGTTGTAGAGAAGAGAGGAAGGAGAAGGGGGTTAGGGGGGCACGAATGGGTAGGGTTTCGCGTGGCTGGGTGTTATCGAATTTGAATCCACGCGATCGCGTGGGGAACGCGGTCGCGTGGCTGGGGTGGAATGGGGGTTGACGCGATCGCGTGAGTGATGCGATCGCATGGAATGGGTAAAAGGATGAATGACGCGGTCGCATGAGGCATGCGACCGCGTTGCTGGAAATTGTGCTAAACGCATAATTCCATCGTCGTTTCAGTGCAACTCTCTGTCTCCTTTGAGGTGTTGTGCAATCCATGCGACGCGATCGCGTCGCTCACGCTTTCGCGTGGGATGGGTGTTCTGCAAGTGACGCAATCGTGTCAGAGACGCGACAGCGTGGGTCGTTTTGTGCGAAACGCGCAACAGCCGCATGATTCCAGCCCAACTTTCGGGGCGTTGGATCTTTATGCCGATTTCTAGATCATGAGGCCACGTTAGTGACGCGGACGCGTGGGAAGTGTTTTTCGCAACTGACGCGATCGCATGAGTGATGCGGTCGCGTCGCGCGCCCTTTCTTCTTTTTTTTTTATGCAGGTATGCATTTATGCAGTATGCAATGCGAGTGAATAATATTCAGGTTCAATTGAAAAGGAAATAAAAATAAATAACACGAAATAAAACTATAAAAGAAACGACCATACCATGGTGGGTTGTCTCCCACCTAGCACTTTTAGTTAAAGTCCATAAGTTGGCATTGGATGAGCTTCCTGTTATGGCGGCTTATGTTTAAATTCATCCAGAAATCTCCACCAATGTTTGGAATGCCAATGGCCTCTGGGGTCCCAAACTAGGCATGTAAAGCTTCTGAGCAGCTTTAAATAGATTCTCAGGTTCCCGGGGTGGCGAATGTCAGAATAGATTCCAGGATCCCAAACCTTGCTTTTAAATCCGCCTCCGTCTTGATCTATATTTTTCCATCCGTGCGGTTTAGAAAGTAGATTCTTACCATGGTGACCAAACGTTTTCCGAGATCCATTCGATTGATCATGATGCCAATCCGTGCACTTCGAGTTGAAGCATGGAACCTTATTGAACCTTGTGCACCAGCTCTGAGTACGAGCCATTTCCCTCTTACTCTTAAAGCCGCAGAGAGCTCTAAGCTGGCCATCTGTTTCAAGCAACCCATATTCAAGTGGAAAAATAAAGCTAAAGGTTAAGGATTGTACGCACTTGAAGCTTGTATTGGGTGGTAATGGCCTTGGGATAGGTGTTTCCAGTGGTTCTGTAAGTTCTACTCCCTTGTGCTCTTCTGTGAATTTCTTCACTTCCTTGCAGACTTCTTCAAATGCATCCATGTCCTGATCAAAGCCTTCTATGTCTTCCTCGTCACTTAAGTCATAAACGGGAGGTTGAGAGAAATCTACCTCCGCATCATCTTCGTATTCACTTGGGGAAGATTCTTCGATCTAAGAGAATTCACTTGCGGATGCAAGTTCATTACTAGGAGAACTTGACTTGAGATTATCATCATCAAGGAAACTTGCTTCTTGGATTATTCCATCTAGTTCTTCATAAAATACTTGCTTTGGGAGTTGTGCACTATCCTCCTTAGCATCAATTGTAACGTCCTTGACAAAATTTTCCATAATTCTGGATTCCCATGGGAGTTCAGCTTCTCCTAAGTCTTCAACCAACTCTTCTTCTTTTACAATGACAGCTTCTTCTACTTGTTCCAGTACGAAGTCATGCCCTGTTCTGTCCACTGAAGTTTCTAGTATCTCCTTCATACTACGCTCTTCATTAGATTGTCCACATAGGGCTGTGGGAGGTCCTTGAATGTTCGAACGTCTAGAAGATAATTGACTTACTGCTTGCTCCAGTTGATGAAGGGTTGTTTGAAGTTGATCTACTGTTTCCTTGAGGTGAACCTCTAATTCTCGGGGTGATGGACTTGGATGTGGTACATGGGGAAGTGGTGGTGTTTGGGAGTAATTGGATTGGAATTGGGGTAAATGAGGATCATATGGTGGTGAATGGTGAAAAGGAGCTTGTGAGTGTGGTGGTTCGAGGTTACATTGAGAGGATGGCCTATAAGCACAAGGTGGGGCTTGTTGGTATCTACAAGGTTGTCCACCATGTCTATTGGCTTGGTATGCATTGTAGAATGGTCTTTGTCCATGATATCTTGGAGGGTGTTGTTGCCATCTTTGATTGCTCTGACCTTGATGCATGTTCCTGTTATAACTTTCACTCCTTTCAACAATATTAGAACCAAACTCAAAGCGAGAGGGGTGAGAATTCATAGTAGCTAATGGAAATAAAAGGAGAAAATAAAGACAAATAAACAAGTAAAAGAAAAATATTTACAATAACCAGTAATAAGGCACACGATTGCAGTTCCCCGGCAACGGCGCCATTTTGACGTTAGGTTTTTTTGCTAGTAAAAAATTTTATAAAAATAGTCGCGTTGTAGATATAGTTTCTAAACCAACAGAAATCCCTTCGTACAAACGTTTTGGTTGTCACAAGTAACAAACCCCTTAAAAATTGATAACCGAAGTATTTAAACCTCGGGTCGTCTTCTCAAGGAACTGCAGCGAAGTATGTTCTTATTATTGGTTATGAAGATTGTAAATTGGGTTTTGAAGATGAGGAATAAGTAATTTAAATGGCAAGTAAAATAAATAAATAACTGTAAAATAAACTTTTGGCAAGGTATGAGAAATTGGAAGTCCTATCCTAGTTATCCTTATCAATAATGATGAAGATTGAATCTTAATTCCACTTAGTTAGCCTTTACTTAAAGCAAAGAAAGGTCAAGTGACTAATTAGTTTGATCTTCAAATCCTAGTTAATCCCTAAGGAAAGATTGGGATTATTGAAGTTCAATTCAATTAGCAAAGATAACAATTATCAATCATGTTGAGTTTGATAACTCCTGAGTTACTGATTTCTTAACCAAGACCAAAAGGGGAAAAGTAAATCTACTTGAATAAAAATGTCTTCAGATTGGAAGCAACAGTAACATAAATAAAAGAAAGCAATCATAAACTGAAATACCTCAAATAACATTAATTCAAAGAATAATCTGTAACATAGAAGAATTCATAAATTAAATTGAGAAAATAAGTAATTAAAAAGGAATATTGAACCTGATAAAAAGAGATAATCCTGAAAGCAAAAGAAATCCTAATTCTAAATCCTAAAAGAGAGAGGAGAGAACATCTCCCTCAAAACTACATCTAAATCATGAATAGTGAATAATTGGAGACTCTCTTTTGAATGGATGCATTCCCCCACTTCATAACCTCTGATCTGTGCCTTCTGGACTTGGATTTGGGCCAAAAAGGGCTTCAGAAATCGCTAGGAGCGTTTTCTGTAATTTCTGGTGCGTGGCCTCTGTCACGCGGTCGCGTCATCTGGAGTTTTCCTTATCATGCGGTAGCTTCAGTCATGCGTCCGCATCATACGCGTTTCGCTTAAGGTGCGCGATCGCGTCAATCACGCGGTCGCGTCACTGCCATTTCGAGCTGGCATGCGGCCGCGTCGTCCATGCGATCGCGTCACTGCCAGTTTCTCCAAAAACTCCGTTTTGTGCTTTCCTTCCATTTTTGTATGTTTCCTTTCCATCCTTTAAGTCATTCCTGCCTTAGAAGATATGAAATTACTGAACACACGAATCACGGCATCGAATGCAAATAAAGGGTAATTAAAATAATTATTTTTACATACATCACATAATAAGGAAGGAAAAGTAAAACCATGCAATTTTCATGAATAAGTGAGTGAAGGATTGAATAAATCACTTAATTTGAGCACAAAATATATCATAAAATATGGGTTTATCAAGGGAGGAGCAATAAAGGCAAGGAAGAGACATAGAGGAGCTCAAAAGCACCATTGGTTCTTCAAGAAGAGGAAGACGCCACCCTCACTAAGGTGGACTCATTCCTTAATCTCCTTGTCTCTTTATTTTACTATTTTTTTATTTTTGAGCTTTATGTTTTATCTATGTTTGTGTCTTTACTACATGATCACTAGTGTCTACGTGTCTATACCTTAAAGTTGTGAATGTCCTATGAGTCCATCACCTCTCTTAAATGAAAAGTGTTTTAATTACAAAAGAACAAGAAGTACATGGTTTCGAATTCATCCTTGAAACTAGTTTAATTATTTTAATGTGGTGACAATACTTTTTGTTTTCTGAATGAATGCTTGAACAGTGCATATGTCTTTTGATATTGTTGTTTATGAATGTTAAATATGTTGGCTCCTGAAAGAATGATGAAAAAGGAGACATGTTATTTGATAATATGAAAAATCATAAAATTGATTCTTGAAGCAAGAAAAAGCAATGAAGAACAAAGCTTGCAGAAAAAAAATTGCAAAAAAAAAAGAGGAGAAAAATGCGAAAAAAAAGGAAAAAGGAAAAAGCAAGCAGAAAAAGCCAAAAGCTCTTTAAACCAAGAGGCAAGAACAAAAAGCCAATAGCCCTTAAAACCAAAAGGCAAGGGTAAAAAGGATCCAAGGCTTTGAGCATCAGTGGATAGGAGGGCCTAAAGGAATAAAATCCTGGCCTAAGCGGCTAAACCAAGCTGTCCCTAACCATGTGCTTGTGGCGTGAAGGTGTCAAGTGAAAACTTGAGACTGAGCGGTTAAAGTCAAGGTCCAAAGCAAAAAAAGAGTGTGCTTAAGAACCCTGGACACCTCTAATTGGGGACTTTAGCAAAGCTGAGTCACAATCTGAAAAGGTTCACCCAATTATGTGTCTGTGGCATTTATGTATCCGGTGGTAATACTGGAAAACAAAGTGCTTAGGGCCACGGCCAAGACTCATAAAGTAGATGTGTTCAAGAATCAACATACTGAACTAGGAGAATCAATAACACTATCTGAATTCTAAGTTCCTATAGATGCCAATCATTCTGAACTTCAAGGGATAAGGTGAGATGCCAAAACTATTCAAGAGGCAAAAAGCTAATAGTCCTGCTCATCTGATTGGAGCTAAGTTTCATTGATATTTTGGAATTTATAGTATATTCTCTTCTTTTTATCCTATTTGATTTTCAGTTGCTTGGGGACAAGCAAAAATTTAAGTTTGGTGTTGTGATGAGCGGATAATTTATACGCTTTTTGGCATTATTTTTACATAGTTTTTAGTATGATTTAATTAGTTTTTAGTATATTTTTATTAGTTTTTCAATAAAAATCACATTTCTGGACTTTACTATGAGTTTGTGTATTTTTCTGTGATTTCAAGTAATTTCTGGCTGAAATTGAGGGACTTGAGCAAAAATCAGATTCAGAGGCTAAAGAAGGACTGCAGATGCTGTTGGATTCTGACCTTCCTACACTCAAAGTGGATTTTCTGGAGCTATAGAACTCCAAATGGCACGCTCTTAATTGCGTTGGAAAGTAGATATCCAGGGCTTTCCAGCAATATATAATAGTCCATACTTTGCCCGAGTTTAGATGATGCAAATTGGCGTTCAACGCCAGTTCCATGTTGCATTCTGGAGTTAAACGCCAGAAACAGGTTGCAAAGTGGAGTTAAACACCAGAAACAGGTTACAAAGTGGAGTTCAACTCCAAGAGAAGCATCTACACGTGTAAAGCTCAATGCTCAGCCTAAGCACACACCAAGTGGGCCCCGGAAGTGGATTTCTGCATCATTTACTCATTTCTGTAAACCCTAGTAACTAGTTTAGTATAAATAGGACTTTTTATTATTGTATTCGAAGTCTTGGTTACTCCAGTTCCCCTCTGGGGCCAAGACCAATGAACTCCATTATCACTTATGTATTTTCAACGGTAGAGTTTCTACACACCATAGATTAAGGTGTGGAGCTCTACTGTTCCTCATGAATTAATGCAAAGTACTATTGTTTTTCTATTCAATTCAAGCTTATTCCTATTCTAAGATGTTCATTCGCACCCAAGAACATGATGAATGTGATGATTATGTGACGCTCATCATCATTCTTACTTACGAACGCGTGCCTGACAAACACTTCCGTTCTACATGCAAACAAGCTAGAATGAATATCTCTTAGATATCTAATACAGAGGACCGAGTCCGAGATACTAGAATCTTCGTGGTATAAGTTAGAACCCATGGATGGCCATTCCTGAGATCCGGAAAGTCTAAACCTTAGCTGTGACGAGCTTCAAACTCGCGAGTGCTGGGCGTAGTGACAGACGCAAAAGGATAGTAAATCATATTCCAGTATGATCGAGAACCGACAGATGATTAGCCATGCAGTGACAGCGCATTGGACCATTTTCACAGAGAGGACGGGATATACCATTGACAACGGTGATGCCCAACATACAACTTGCCATGGAAAGGAGTAGGAATGATTGGATGAAGACAGCAGGAAAGCAGAGGTTCAGGAGGAACGAAAGCATCTCTATACGCTTATCTGAAATTCTCACCATTGAATTACATAGGTATCTCTATCCTAGTTTATATTTTAATTATGTTTTAATTATCAATTCTCTATAACCATTTGAATCCGCCTGACTGAGATTTACAAGGTGACCATAGCTTGCTTCAGGCCGACAATCTCCGTGGGATCGACCCTTACTCACGTAAGGTTTATTACTTGGACGACCCAGTGCACTTGCTGGTCAGTTGTGCGAAGTTGTGACAAAGTGTGATTCACGTTTGAGAGCACCAAGTCTTTGGCGCCATTGTTGATGATCACAATTTCATGCACCACATGGAATTAACATTTTCCCACCCACGCGCAAGCGCACAAGACACGCACGCGTGGGGTAGCGTTCATTGCGCGAACGCTATGTTCTCAAGGGGAACACTGCAAGGGACACGCACGCGTACATGACGCGCATGCGTCGATGTGCCAGATTGCCAAAGCACGCATAAGCGTGAGGGACGCGTACGCGTGGAAGGCCCACAACGCAAAAAGGACGCGAATGTGTGTAGGACGCGTACGCGTGGCTGAATGAACGCTGCGCTCAATTTGAAAACGCTCCCTTCTCCAGGAAGTGAATTTCTGCTCAAATTAAATCTGATTCCGAGCCCAATTGAAACTCCAAAGCAAGCAGAACCCATTGACATCACTCAAAGGCATAAGAAACAGTTAGAGTAGGAATTTTATTTGAGTTGTAATTTGTTTTCAATTTCAATTTTATTTGTAATTTAGGAATGCCTATAAAAAGGCTTTAGTTCACAGTTAGGAAAGAGAGCGCTGGAGTAGGCTGCAGTAGTAGTAGGCAGCAATAGGAGTAGGAGTAGGAGTAGAATAGAAGGCTCTCTTAAAACACTTTTACATTTCAGTATTGAATTCAATTTGGCTTATGCAATTTCAGTTTCTGATAATTCTCTTCTGCAAATTTTTCTTTCTGCAATTTTACAATTCAGTTGACATTGAGCTTGATTTACCTTCTTGCAATTCTGTTCCTCTGTAATTTTACATCTGAGTTTACTGTGAGCTTGATTTACATTTCAATGCAATTTAAATTTTCCTGCACCCAATTTTCTTTACAGTTGATGTAATTTACGTTTCTTTCTCTTTAAGTTTCTGCAAATCTACATTCTGCACTTTACATTCTCTGTAATTTACTTTCTGTCGCTTCATTTTCACCCAATTCCCCACTGTTAGCTTGACTAAACTAATCACCTCACTAAAGTTGCTTGATCCATCAATCCGTGTGGGATCGACCTCACTCTTGTGAGTTATTACTACTTGATGCGACCACGTACACTTGCCGGTGAATTTGTGTGGAATCGTTTTTCCCTCATCAAGTGTCCGTCTTGTTCCAATGACAAGGTGCCGCTGTTTGAGTTCCATGTGAGGAAGTAGGGGTGGTACCTGCAAGAGACTCCATTGTTTAAGTTAGCAAGGGTTTTAGACAGGATTTAGTAGAATAGAACGTGAATATACCTTAGGGGTGTTAGTGTATTTATAGTAAAGATGTTTGACCACCTTTGCTGAAGTAGTTCCACCTTAATTGATGGATAACTATTTCTTTAATTTTGGTAGTTTGTTAGGATCTATCTTTAAAAGAAGATAGAGATAATTAGAGACATTTGAGGATACAATTATTTATTCGAATGAGTAATGTCGGTCTTTATTGCCGTATCCGACCTCATTAAAAAAGTCGAATAATAATAAAAAATACTCTTTTTAGATAGATATTTTTGTGTTTATTGAGTCTGACTCTATATTTTGGCTCAGATTATAAACAGTATTATGTGATGTTATATATCATTCTTGCACTAGGTTCATTATATTTAAATTTCTAATGATTACACCCCAACTCTCTATTGATATTCTTCCTATTATCTTTCCACATGTACCGAAACTACCTAATGTACATAATTTTAAATAGTTTATTCCTCTTTCTTCATTCATTATTGTCATTCGTTGAGTTCATTTTTATTCAAATATTGACAAAAAGAAAAATAGAAGTCGTCTTAATGGTAACGAGTAACGAAACCGCATGCACATATATATAATACATGGGCTGGTATTAATTAGATTTAAATTTATCGGAGACAATATGAAGAAATACAGGAAATAAACATTTAATTAGTCAATATTAATTAATTTTTTTTATAAAATTACTTTTTGTTTTGCTCTTTTTTAGAATATAAAATTTGATATTTAAAATTTAAGATAAAATAATAATTTCAAAAAAGATTAGCTAATATTCACTAAAAAAATACTTGAACTCTAAAAGCATTTATAACCTCGGGCTTGCATTGCTTTGCTTGCCTTCTTTGCAGCGCTCACAGATTGTGTCTAGATACAATGCACCTTTGGATACTTTCTAATAATATAATGCTAATTAATCAAACTCATCGTACGAGATTCAAATTAGATTTAGGAATCTTTTTATTATAAACTGGTACGAATGCTAAGTGATCATGCACACCAAGAACACATTTTAATAAAATAAATAGCCTAGTGCCTACAGCTTCCCTTAGTTTCTTTGTTTTATCGTATTCGTATAGTATGATATGTGTAACATTCTGGTTTTTTGCAATAAATTTGTGTAGCCGAGTTTTACGTTTTGTTCCCGTAATATTTATGATGAATGTTTTTGCAATTTTTAAATAAAATGAATAATAACGTAATATTAATATTATGTTATTATTTAATTTTATTTGACGAATGACGGTCATTTGATATTGAGTCTGAAAGATTATAAAAGCTTGACTTTACTAATGTCATTTACATAGTAATTTACTCAATTTTTATTTTAATTAAGTACCACTACTTGAAATAATCAATTGAGTTTTTACTATGCTCAATTACCTTAATTACTTTTCAAGATATTTAAAAGTTAACTTTGCTGACTCAACAGTTTAAAATCGCGACATGCAGCACTTAATGCGCCACGTGTCGCGATCATGCCTCCTTCCCCTTGATTAAGTGATACTTAGTCACTAATCAAGCTATATAAAAGCACAAAATTCTCTCTCTTTCCTCAAGGAACAGCCAAAGCATGCATCGAGAGAAAAGGGAGAATTTTGGTTGATTTCTAACTTTCTGAGCTTGATTTTTTGAGATCCGTGACCCCACCAAAATTTTGATCTGAGAGAAGTGACCATATCTTCCTCCTCTATGTGGTGACGTGCGTTTAGTTTGGTGGAATGACGAAGTGGAGCTGCCCCTGCCAGGAACCAGTTCAGCCGAACCAAGGTAGGGGAAGAACCACTGAGTTTTCTACATTTTCGCTCTATTTGATAGATCAAAAACCTCCTCCAGTATCTTGTGTGTGTTCTGCACTTTATAGAGGTAGGGTTTGACTTTTTAAATCTGTGATTGCAAGGTGTTGAAATTTTAGCTGAATTACTGCTGAAATTGGTGTTATGATTAGGCCATGTTGTGGAATGTCGAATTGAGATGTTGTTGAATAATTGGCTAAAATTTGAGCTATATAATAGAATATAACTGAGTTCTGTCGATCGGATGTTGATTTTAGATTAAATATAACTAAACATGAATTTTATTGAAATTAATTGAGATTGGTTTTTGAAGAAAATAATTGGTTTGCAAAAAATAAAAAAGGCTTTAAAGTAGAAGACGACTTTGGGAAAAATATGACCCTAATTGAACGAAAAATGTAACGACCCAACTTTCAGTATGCCATGGTCATACAAAAAGTTAAGTATCACCAACTTGTTATTCCTAATTATTAACTATTATTTAATATATGAGCATGTTCCTTGTTAGAGCGTTGCCAATTTTACGAGTAACTTTTTTTTTATATCGTTGCAAGCGATACGAGAATATAAATAAGCATACATTGACAGAAATATAAAGGAAACTTAAAGAAACATAGAGCACAACTAATAATATACATCATGTACACTATCAGAAAAACATCTAGTGTTTATAAAAGATCATGTCAGTTTACATCCTCGTCAACCCGACGTAGCTAATATATATACACGACACTCTCCCAGGGCCTAACCCATATAAAAAGCCGCTAAGCTAGCACCCTGGCTAGCCTAACCACTCTATAGCTTCTAGCTCTCGGGTGTACTAACATAAGTGAGAGACTAACCAAAAGTCAATATCAGACTGGAGTGCCATCAAAAGAATGCTCCTACCACTGCCAAACTATATCTACACGTGGCCGTTTGGTAGATCATCATGTGGCTCATCCATATCTTCATCCTGCTCTATCTCTATCTTTGGTTCCTCTTCCTTCTCCTCGTCAACAACTAGAGCTATAACTTCGGAACCACCAGAGGCACTACTATCACTTTGTACAAATTCATTTGCGAGCACAGGTCCGTTCGCGTGTATAGGGTCTACTCCATCATTCGGTAATGCCGGCTCATTGATAGTGAGAATTTATACTGGTTTAGAATTTAACTAAATAATTTCTTTATGAGCATAGCCCCAAACCGATAATCGATCTTCACATGAAATTTTAATATTATTTTGGTTGTCATAAATACAAACCACAATGAAAATTAACCGAAGTATTCAAACCTCAGGTCGTCTCACAAGAAATTGCAATGAAGTGATTAATTATTGGCTATGAAGAAACAAGGGGGGTTTGATTTGGTATAAAGGACAAGAAAATAAATGGCAAGAAAATAATGGTAACAACTAAAGAAAGCAAGGAATAAAGAGAGACATTCATACCAAGGATTAAGAATCTAGGCTTTCTATCCTAGTCACTAATCATATCAATAATTAACAAGAATTTATCCTATTTCGTCAACTCCAACAATGGAAGAAGGCACAATGTTATCTTCACAATTTTGAGAAAGTCAAATAAGACTAGTTAATCTCGATCCAAAAGTCCTAATCAACTCACTAATTGAATTAGCAAGAGATTAGAGTCAATGGAAACAATATTAACTAACAACTCTAGATCACCAACATAAGTTGGGTATTAATGACTCAAGATTGCCTAATTTTCTTTCCAAACCAAAAATGCTCAAAAAGCTACTCTAACATCCAACCAAGCATTTTATCAAACACTTGGAAGGTATAAAACGAAAGCATGATAAATTGCAAGGAATAATAAAATCTACAACTACCCAATTGCAAGAAAACAATAACAATAACTCAATTAAATAATAAGAAACATAAAACATAAATTGCATTAAAGAAAACCCAAATCCAACAAGATTTCATCAACATAAAAGAGGCATAAAAAGGGAAACTAACCAGAAGAGACTAGGAAATTAAACTACTAAAGCATGAAAATGTAGAAGAAACAAGATGAAAACAAGAAATTAAACCTAGTTCTAAGATGCAATTAACCTAAGTACCCTAATTCTAGAGAGAAGAGGGAGCTTCTCTCTCTAGAAAACTAACCTACATGATGCTATCCTAAAACTAATTACTCCCCCGTATTTTCACTTTAATGAGGTTACGTGCTAGTTGTGACGCGTATGCATGGGTCACGTGTACGCGTTGTCTGGCATTTTCTTCTTACGCGTACGTGTCATGTCACGCATACGCATCGCCTGGACGATGCGTCTCTATGCGTGCGAGTCTGTCACGCGTGCTGTAAAACCCGGTTAATTAGTAAATAATTAACCCACAAATTAGATATTTTTCTCGAAAGTGAGGAATGAGGTTTTTATGGTTTAATGTGGTAGAAAAATTTAAAACGAGAATTTTGACACCAATTTTAAAAAAATCAGCCCAAGATCGGGCCGAACAGGTCAAATCAGGCCAACTAGACCCAAGTTGGGCCCAAGGGCCCAGCCAACTCTCATTTAATGAGAGAGCTCAGCTCTCTCTTCCCTCTTGAACACACACACACACGCCGGAAATTAAAGAAAGGGGGAGGGGGAAGATTGAAACCCTTGCTACTGTTCACCTCAAACGTCCATGGATCATAACTTTTGATCCGGAGCTCTGATTGACGCATTGTTTGCGGTCACACGACCGCGGTGTTGAGCTCTACAAAACCCATAAGCCACATTTTATTCTTCAAAATTCCAGCCTTAAGTTTTGAGTTTCTTGGGTAATAATTTTGAGATTTTGAGCTCTTTTGTGTTATAGGATCAAATTAGCTTGAGGGGAAGGCCTTGATCCTTGGATAAGGTGAGATTCTCAACCCTAAGCTAAAGAATTGGAATTTTGTGATTTAGTGATTGAGTTATTGTGTTTGGGTGTGATATTGTGGCTTAGGCATTGTATATGTGTGTTTTGGAGCTTGATTCGTGGTTTTGGAAAGCTTGGCAATGAGCTTTTGTGGTTGGAAATCTGTTGGTGAGGTTTTGGAGACCTTAAGAGTTGTATTAAAGAGTGTTCCGGGTTAAGCGAGAATCGACCAAGGTATGGTTTTGGTTTTCTGTATCTAAAATGTAACGTGGTTGTGAAAACGTAGGCTAGTGGCCTTAGGATAAGATCTTTGGAGCTATTGATGTGGTTGATGAATGATATATGTTGTGTAGTTATGTATGTATTTGATGGATTATGAAATGTTGATATAATTTTGGGGTGATTTAGATTTGGATTGGATATATGAATTATGATGATAATGGTTGGCAAGCATGTAATGTTATATGTGATGTGCATTAATGTGTTTAATTGATGATCATGTGGAGGCTCTTGTTGATGAGATGGTGGGAATATAAAATTGATATGTGAGAATATATGGTAATTGGTAAATTTGAATGTTGATTGGGATTTGTTGAATTGAAATTTGGTTAAATAATGGACAATTTAGTGGGTCGATGATTGAATGAGTGGATAGAAGTATTTGGTGTTGAATAACTGAGTTTGGCTGGTTTTTGAATGAGTTCGGTAAGTGTATGCTTTACAATGGGGAGTTTATAAATTTTGGTAAAAACAGAATTTTGATGAACTTCAACGGACCATATCTCGAGCTATTGTTTTTGGAATTTGATGATTTTTATATCAATTAAAAGATAATTTCATAAGCTTTAAAATGATTTAAATTTGGTTGAAATCGAAATTTTGTGGAAGGAAATATGATCGTTGGAAGTTCGGGCCAAAAATCTGAATTCTGCAACTTCTGCAGAATTTGTGATTTCTGGTTTGTGTGCGCATACACAGCCCTGTGCGCATGCACACTCCGCGAAATTTTGAGCCTGTGCGCATGCATAGCCCTGTGCACATGCACACGCGGGTATGGAGCTGTTGCTGGGAGCGCTAGCACGCTCTGTGCGCGCACATGGCCAAGGGAGTCTTGCAAGCTGTGCGTATGCACAGACCTGTGCGCACGCACACGTTGGGAATGGCACAATGGTGGTGGCGCTAGCACACGTTGTGCGCGCGCTCCACCATGGAAATTTTGCTTTCTGTGCACACTTTTAAAAAATGCTTCTAGGTGTGCGCACGCACACCCTTGTGCGTACGCACGCGACCCAGTTCTTTTCTAAAGCTACTATTTTCAAGTTTTTCACATTTCCAACACGCTTGTAACCTTCCGAGATGTTGTTTCATACTTATAAACCCCCAATTTCATCCCATAAATCTTAAATTAATGTAAAACGCCTAGGGAATGAGAGTAGGCTAGGGAAGAGGGTACTTGTGGAGGAAGACAGGGGATATTATGATGATTTGTGAGTAATAATAATGACATGAGTTGTGGAGAAGGGTGGTGGAGTACTGTGTATTAGATGAGCCGAGAAGGGCTGAGTATGATATACGCCGAAAGGGCGGAATGTGAAATGAGCCGAATGGCTGTGTATGTTGATGGTTTATGGATGTTAATGAACTATGAATTTAAGCCGGATGGCTAAGGATAAATGCATGTGTAATCCATGAATGAATATCATAAATGAACAATGAATGGAAAGGGTTGGATGTGAGTATGTTTGTATGCCTTCTCTCTGGTTGTAAGGGTGACAGGACACCGATACCCTCTAATGGTAAAGTGGCGACAGGGTGCAGATACCTTCTAATGATATTAACGCGCAATAGATAGATTGTGCCCGGGTTGGCTACCGGACACGTCGGGTTGGCTTGATAACCGATAGATGAGACTCATCAGCCACTAGGACTGGCATGCATCAAAAGTATTATATGTGAATTGTCTGGATTGCCCAATTGTCTTATTTTCTTCCTACTTGTGCATCTCTCGTTTGATATACTTGTGTTTGCTTTTTAATTGTTGTTGGCGGTTAGGAGGTTTGCAGGATTTGGAATGGGGTCTTGTAGTTAGAATGAAGACCTTTAGTTAGTCTCCTGTTTTTTATTCTTATAGTCTAGACTTGTTTGTATGCTTTGATTATAATCTGGAAGTTCTAGGATTGCCTTCGGCTTTCCCACGACATTACATGCTAGATATTTGGGCACTGTTACCATGCTGATAACCTTTGGTTCTTACCCATGTGGATTTTGTGGTTTTCAGATGCAGGACGTGAGGCTCCTCGCTGAGGCATGCTGGAGACTTCCTTTTGGCGGAGATCCTTAGCATTTTAAGGATTTTATTTTGGTTGTTATATATACCTGTTTAGATACTATATTCTCCACTGTATATGAATTTTGTATTTACTCCTCTTAGAGGCTATTTTGAAGAAACAAGTTTTTGTATTTTGTCTTTTGGGTTCTTTTAGGTAATTCTTCTATACATGTATATATACTTATATGCTCGGACCGGTTATCTTCGCAAGCCGAATCCCGAGTCTTGATATATGTATCTTGGCACTCTTTTGAATATCTCTTAGCGTCAGTTTGCTCTTTATCTGTTTCGTATACGTTATCGATCGGAGTGTTGCGCTTCTCGATTTATCGGTTTTTTATTACCCCTTTTTCTTCAAAGGCTCCTAGTTATGAACATCTTTGCACTACTATACGTACAAAATTTTATCTTTAGAGGTTGTAATACCTCGCCACCTCTGTCTTATGACTTAAGCATAAGACTCTGCACCGCTTTAAATGCTCCATATCCTTATTTTTCCATGAATTCTCCACTTTGCATGCTTTTCTCTTCACTACTTCCATCCAATTCTTGCCTTATGAATCTGAAATCACTCAACAAATATATCAAGGCATCAAATGGAATTAAAGTGAATTAAAATTAGCAAATTTAAGGCCCAAAAAGCATGTTTTCACATTTAAGCAAAAATTTAGGGAGAATTACAAAACCATGCTATTTCATTGAAAAAATGTGAGATAAGTCGATAAAATCCCCTAAATTAAGCACAAGATAAACCACAAAATTGGAGTTTATCAAACCTCCTCACACTTAAACCAATCATGTCCTCATGCTAAACTCAAGAAAGAAATAAAGGTTATCAACATTTATTCAATAGAAACTGTCTATATGCACTCTATCTAAATGCAATCTATCTAAATGAATGCATCTACTTAGTCAAAATAAATCAATTTCCGAGAAAGCATATATGAACATAAGGGCTAAGGCAATAGCAACCAAGTTAATACGTGAAAATTAATTTTTTTACGTATCAAGTTTCTCTATGCTTTTTCATATCAAAAATTAGTTTTTCTATGCTTTCTCATATGCAATAAATGTTGTGATGACTGCGCATCATGTTATGTTTTTCTATGATTTTTCATATCAAAAATTAGTTTATAATGCTCAATTACTGAGTATTTGTTGTGTTTAAGTTGTATATTGCTTTGATCTTTTGATTTGATGAATTTTGTAGAAAATAGTGGAAAAAGCACAAAACAAGCTCAAAAGAATAAAAGAGCTTAAAGGGTGAGGCAGTAAAGATAAGAAATAGGGGAGAGCGCCTTTGGCGCTACGCTTTGCCCAGAAGCGTTTTTCAGCATCAAGAGAACGCCTTTGGCACTACGCTTGTCCCAAAAGCGTCCCTCACATCACGAGAGTGCCTTTGGCGCTCCGTTCTCCTCAAAGGTGCTATGAAATCCAAGAAGAGTACCTTTGGCGCTACGTTCTCACCAAAAGCGACTGCGATAGAAGTTGGAAAATTTCGGCGGTGACGCATACGCGTGAGTGACATGTACGCATGAGAGTGATATTTTTGCCAGTGACGCGTGCGCATGGGTGACGTGTACGCGTGAAAGTGTTATTTTTGAAAGGCCACGCGCACGCATGGATGAAGCGTACACGTGGAAGAGCGCCTTTGATGCTAACGATACGCCTTTGATGCCAACGCTGAAGATGACGCGCACACGTGGGTGACGCGTACGCGTGACAAGGGCCAAAAACAGTGATGACGCGCACGCATGGGTGACGCGTATGCGTGAGTGCACGAGCGCTATGCTTCCCTCAAAAACGCTATGCAAGCCTGGAAGCATCATTCTAGCTCACTTAATCTCATTCCAAGTCCATTTAAACTTCAAGCAATCAAGCCCACAATTGTCAACAAATCAAGGACACAAGAATCATCTAGAATAGTTAATTTTCACTTGATTGTAATTTGATTTCAATTTCATTCCAATTTGTAATTTAGGATAGCCTATACAAAGGCCTTAGTTTCATAAAATTAGGAAACCCGGGAAAGAGGAGGATATTAGGCTGGACACAATTGGAGGAGGGGTCTTCAGACTCCCACTTCTCACCCACACGTCTGTCCTCTTCCACTTTCTTACTTGTAAATATTTTTTTGTTATGAATTACTAACTCTTTCCATTGGGAAAGAGAGCTGTATTGCTATTTGATGGATTGATTATTTTTATTCTTCTTCTTCTATTCACCTCTCTTTGATTTACTAGAAAGAATTTCGTTCTTCATTCTAGCATTCAATCATCTTGAGAAAGAGGTTGAATGAACTTGGGTTTTATGTGAACCTTGGAAGAGGAATCATAAAATCATGCTTAAAATTCTTTCTCACACTTGAATAGATTTGGGTATGGGTTAGATATTGTGACATTTAATCTTTTCAATACTTGGATTTAGGAAAGTGTGTGGTATAATCAGGGAACAAGCTTCATCTCCTCTCATGAGCAACTAGACCAAGGAATTGGCTATTGATCAAGATTGGGGAGATTGAGTTACCAAGGAATTGGGACTCAATCACTCATGATTTCCAAGAGGTCAATGAGTTGCATGATTGAAGATGGAATGAAATCAATTAATCCGGAGAATGCAATATCTCTTGATCCCAATGTTTATTTTATCTTTCTTTTTTTATTTACTTTATGGTTATTTACATTTTTTGCACTTTACATTTCCAACACTTTACTTTCATGTACATTTATGCCATTTACTTTCTTACACTTTATTGCTTTCCTTTACTTTTATGTCATTTATAATGTTTGTCTAACTAGAATAATCAGTCAATTATTGTTTACTTAATCCGTTAATCCTCATGGGATCGACCTCACTTATATGAATTATTATTTGACGACAATTCGGTAAACTTGCCGAAGGAATTTTAGTAGTGATACATTAATTCCCATGATCATTTTTTTGGCGCTGTTGCCGGGGATTAATTGTGATTAACAAACCACCGGTGGTTGGTCACCTAGATTAAACACTTTCTTTCTTTCTTTTTGTTTTTGTCATTTAATTTATTTTAATTTTCTCTTGCTACTAAGGTGTTTGTGTTATTGCCTCGCTAAGAATTCCTTATCTGTGACACAAGGAATTTTAATTTCTCTTGGTGATTATGTCTAAAACAAAGTATCTTCAAGTAAGAATGGAGTTTACCTCATCTTTGAATCAAGCGAATTTCATGGGATATTACCCACCACCACAAAATGATTCAACTCATTATCCTAAGAGTAGATGGGAACATCACCAAGGAATGAGAGAGTATGAGCAATAAAATAAAATGGAATACCTCCCAGAGCCACAAAATAGCTCATACTGTTATGACAACTACTGAAATAGCTGGGAAAGGAATTTTAATGCTGCATACCCCATTCTTCAAGAACCATCATCCCGTAATTGTCCAACCTTGAACCTCCATAAACTCTTCTAGCATTTGCAATAGAAGAACTCTCCAAGAGATATCTCTTCATTGCTCAACTCAGTGAGTTCTTAAGGCAAAATGTGAGAGAGGTGATTGAAGAAATGGAAGCCTCAATGAAGAGTCAAGAAGAGCAAATGAGACAATTAGAACAACATTTTGTTGTTAAACCAATCAATGTCTTTCCTTGGCCAGGGAAAGAATATCATGCCATCACTCTAAGGAGTAGAGTAGTGCTTAATGTGGGTGAAAATGAGGAATTGGTAGAACAAGAGAAAGAGATCCTTATACCAAGTAAGCTACTATTCCAAGAAGTTCTTGATGAAGAGTACACTCCAACCATCACACAACACCTAGGTTTTGAAAAGAAAGAAGAGAAGGTAATCAACTAAAGCACTGGAATAAGGATTGTGACCAAGAAACAATTGCCTATAACCATGAAAAAGAGAAGGTCAAAGAACAATCCAACCCCTGCTCCAACAAGCAAGTTCACTCAAGCTAACAACAAAAGAAAGCTTGTTGGGAGGCACTCAAAATAGGGGACATCAACTTACTCTTCTTTCCACTTGAGGTCATTCCTCTTAACCAACTGGAAGAAGAGGAAAAAAGTTGAGAACATGTTAAGCTAATGACATTAAAAGAGCGCTTGTTGGGAGGCAACCCAACCGTAGGTAACATTTCCTTTCTTTGCTTTGTTTATTTTCAATAATTTTCCATATGATTGCATTCTATGTTTGGTGTTGCCATGCAACAATTTGATTTTCAATATTCACTAGGTACTTGCATCACTCTAAAATGAAAGTGTCACACTAAGTTTGGTGTTGCCACTTATTTTTCATGCTATGTACCATGCACGCCACTTATTAATGCAATCACATTGTCCCTGTTTTTACTTCTTGTGCCCTTATTGTATCTTTAACTTTGCCTGCTTAAGCATATCCATTACTCAGATTTCATTGTCAAAGACACTCATGACCCATCATAAACCCCATCACCACTGTTTTATTTGTTGCTTGAGGACAAGAAATCATTCTAAGTTTGGTGTGGAAAGGGGAAGAATAGGAGGAAAGTGACAACAACAATGAAGATAAACTACAAGGTGGTAAAGTTCCTTTTCCTCTTATTTATTTCCAGTACTTTAAATTGCATGATTGTCTTCTATTCCTTTCGATGCATGTGTGGTTGCTCCTTGTGAGTAAGCATAGCATAATATTTGAATTGTAATATGTTGCTGTGACATTATAACTACCATCTTGAATTTTTGTGAGTTCAAAGTGATTAAGTATCGTGATCATAAACAAATAAGGTAATTAAAGAAGATGTTAGCATGAGCTTATAAGTATTGGAAGGCTAGCATGATTATTGTTGTTCAATTGCATTTGAATTTGTTTAATTGAAGTTTTCATCTAGGACATTTTATGAAATTTTTGAAATCATGAAAACCTTGAAGAAGCAAATGCAAATAAGGCAAGAAAAAGAAAAGGGAACGAATGAGAAAGCTGAACGCTCTGAGTACCAATGACAATTCATTTGTTAAGTACTTGTGGTGTTTATGTATCAAGCAAAAAGCTTGAAAACAAAACACTTAGAGTCAAGGCTAGGCTCAAGTGCAAAGCAACCCCTCAAAGCTCAAGGCTCTGAGCATCAATGATTAGAGAGTAAAGAAAAGAGACAAATGAGCTTAAAAGTCCTCTAATTAAATTCTTGTAGTGCTTATGTATCAAGTGGTGATACTTGAAAATAAAGCATTTAGAGTCATAGCTTTCAACACTTGGTGCAAAGCACCCAAAAAGTTAAGCTAAGAAAAGAATGAAAAGCTTGTTTTAAGGAAGGAACATAAAGAAAAAGATTTTATAAAATGAGCTAGATAGAAGCATCAATCATTTGAATCTCTTTTGTGATTGTAGCATGCATAAGAAACTAGCCAACCATGAACATAAAAATTGCTACTCTTCTCACCCTAATTTGTCAAAATTTATTGCATGATTCTTTGTTTTCTTGAGGATAAGCAAAGTTTAGGTTTGGTGTTGTGATGACTGCGCATCATGTTATGTTTTTCTATGATTTTTTATATCAAAAATTAGTTTATAATGCCCAATTACTGAGTATTTGTTGTGCTTAAGTTGTATATTGCTTTGATATTTTGATTTGATGAATTTTGTAGAAAATGGTGGAAAAAGAAGCAAAAAGCACAAAACAAGCTCAAAAGAAGAAAAGACCTTAAAGGGTGAAGCAGAGAAGATAAGAAACAGGGGAGAGCAACTTTGGAGCTACGCTTTGCCCAGAAGCGTTCTTCAGCATCAAGAGAACGCCTTTGGTGCTACGCTTGTCCCAAAAGCGTCCCTCACATCAGGAGAGCGCCTTTGGCGCTCCGTTCTCCTCAAAGGCGCTATACAATCCAGGAAGAGCACCTTTGGCATTACGTTCTCACCAAAGGCGCCTGCGATAAAAGTTGGAAAATTTTTCCAATGACGCGTATGCGTGGGTGACGCATACGCGTGAGAGTGATATTCTAGCCGGTGACTCGTGCACGTGGGTGACACGTACGTGTGAAAGTTCTATTTTTGAAAGTGCTATTTTTGAAAAGCCATGCATGGATGAAGCATACGCGTGGAAAAGGCCCTTTGACACTGACGCCAACGCTGAAGATGACGCACACGCGTGGGTGACGCGTACGCATGACAAGGTCCAAAACCTGTGATGATGCGCACATGTGGGTGATGCGTACGTGTGAGTGCACGAGCGCTACGCTTTCCAGAAAAACCCTATGCAAGCCTGGAAGCATCATTCTAGCTCAGTTAATCTCATTCCAAGTCCATTTAAACTTCAAGCAAGCAAGCCAACAATTGTCAACCAATCAATGCCACAAGAATCATCTAGAATAGTTAATTTTCATTTGATTATAATTTGCTTTCAATTTCATTTCAATTTGTAATTTAGGATAGCCTATATAAAGGCCTTAGTTTCATAGAATTAGGAATCCCGGGAAAGAGGAGGACACTAGGCTGGACACAATTGGAGGAGGGGTCTTCGGACTCCCTCTTCTCACCCACACTTCTCTCCTCTTCCACTTTCTTACTTGTAAATATTTTTTGTTATGAATTACTAACTCTTTCCATTGGGAAAGAGAGCTCTATTGCTATTTCATGGATTGATTGTTTTTATTCTTCTTCTTCTATTCATCTCTCTTTGATTTACTAGAAAGAATTTCGTTCTTCATTCTATCATTCAATCATCTTGGGAAAGAGGTTGAATGAACTTGGGTTTTATGTGAACCTTGGAAGAAGAATCATAAAACTATGCTTGAAATTCTTTCTCACACTTGAATAGATTTTGGTATGGGTTGGATACTATGACATTTAATCTTCCCAATACTTGGATTTAGGAAAGTGCATGGTATAATCCGGGAACAAGCTTCATCTCCTCTCATGAGAAAATACACCAAGGAATTGGCTATTGATCAAGATTGGGGAGATTGAGTTACCAAGGAATTAGGACTCAATCACTCATGATTGCCAAGAGGTCAATGAGTTGCATGATTGAAGATGGGATGAAATCAATTAATCCAAAGAATGCAATATCTCTTGATCCCAATGTTTATTTTATCTTTCTTTTTTATTTACTTTATGGTTATTTACATTTTCTGCATTTACATGTCCAGCACTTTACTTTCTTGTACTTTACATTTATGCCATTTACTTTCTTGCACTTTATTGTTTTTCTTTACCTTTATGTCATTTATATTTCTTGTTAATTATCTCTCCTTAATGTTTGTCTACCTAGAATAATCAATCAACTATTATTTGCTTAATCCGTTAATCCTCGTGGGATCGACCTCACTCATGTGAGTTATTACTTCACGACAATTTGGTATACTTACCGAAGGAATTATGGTAGTGATACATTAATTCCCATGATCAAGTTTTTCAAAAACTTGTTATGTAAAAAATTAATTTCACGTATTAGCTACCGGCAAGTATTCCGGGTCGTATCAAGTAATAAAACTCACTTAGAGTGAGGTCGATCCCACGAGGATTAAAGGATTAAGCAATCAATAGTTACTTGATTATTCTAGTTAGACAGTTTATTTTAGAGTGATAAGCAACAAGAAATGTAAATGACTAGAAATTAAAAGAAAGCAATAAAGAGCAAGGAAAGTAAATGACGTAAAAGTAAAGTGCAAGAAAATAAAGTGCTAGAAAGTAAAATTGCAAGGAATAAAAAGTACAAGAAAGTAAAGTGCAAGAAATTAAATGACGGAAAGGTAAATAACTATAAGTAAAAATAAAAGAAAAGCATTGTGATCAAGAGTTATTGCTTTCTTTGTTTTCAAGTATTACCACTTGATACATAAGCACCACAAGCATTTAGTTAGAGGACTCTTTAAGCTCATTTGTTTCTTTTCTTTACTCTCTAATCATTGATGCTTAGAGCCTTGAGCTTTGAGGGAGTGCTTTGCACTTGAGCCTAGCCTTGAATCTAAGTGTTTTGTTTTCAAGATTTTTGCTTGATACATAAACACCACAAGTACTTGACAATTGACTTGTCATTGATACTCAGAGCCTTCAGCTTTCTCATTCTTTCCTTTTTCTTTTCATGCCTTAATTGTATTTGCCTTCTTCAAGATTTCATGATTTCAGAAATTTCATAAAATGTCCTAGATGAAAACTCCAATTAAACAAATTCAAATGCAATTGAGCAACAAGTTAATCATACTAGCCTCCCAACACTTATAGCTCATGCTAGCTTCTTCTTTAGTTACCTTGTTTGTTTATGATCATGATTAATTAATTACTTTGACTCACAAAAATTCAAGATTGTAGTTATAATGTCAGATCAACATGTTACAATTCAAAACTCAAGCTATGCTTATTCACAAGGAGCAACCACAAATGCATAGAAAGGAATAGAAGACAATCATGCAATTTAAAGTATTGGAAATAAATAAGAGAAAAAGAAACTTTACCACCTTATAGTTCATCTTCATTGTTGTTGTCACTTTCCTCCTATTCTTCCCCTTCCCACACCAAACTTAGAATGATTGCTTGTCCTCAAGCAACAAACAAAACAGTGGTGATGGGGTTTTTGATGGGTCATGAGTGTCTTACACAATGAAATGTGAGTAATGCATGTGCTTAAGCAAACAAAATTAAGGATACAATAAAGGCACAAGAAATAAAAACAAAGACAATGTGATTGCATTAATAAGTGGCGTGCATGGTACATAGCATGAAAAATAAGTGGCAACACCAAACTTAGTGTGACGCTTTTATTTTAGAATGATGCAAGTACCTAGTGAAGATTAAAAATCAAATTGTTGCATGGCAACACCAAACTTAGAATGCAATCATATTCCAAATTATTGAAAATAAACAAAGCAAAGAAAGAAAATGTTACCTAGGGTTGGATTGCCTCCCAGCGAATACTCTTTTAATGTCATTAGCTTGACATATTGTTCGTGACTTTCTTCCTCTTCTTCCAGTTTGTTAAGAGGAATGACCTCAAGGGGAGAGAAGAGCAAGTTGATGTCCCCGGTTTCAACCTCTTCCCAACAAGCTTTCTTTTGTTATTTGCTTGATTTGCTTTGCTTGTTGGGGTAGAGGTTGGATTATTTGCAGTTGACCTTTTCTTCTTCATGAATGTTGTCCTTCGTATCTTGGTCACAATCCTCTTTTTGGTGCTTTTGTTGGTTGCCTTCACTTCTTTGATATCAAGCATTGGGTTTTATGTGATGGGTGGAGTGTCCTCTTCATTAAGAATTTCTTGAATTGGTGGTTCAATGAATCTATCCTTCATGCAACTCTCTGCTTCAAGGGGATGTAGACCCCCTTGGTTGTCTTCCTCCCTTTCTTTTGTAAGATCTTGCGTTACTTCCTTTGGGAGTGAGTTTGCATGTTGCTTTGTCACCTCAAGTAGCCTCTGTGGATATGGAATCCTTGGCTCATATACCTCCACAACCTCATTCTTCATTGAAGTTTCACTTGATACAGGGGCCTCTTTTTCTTATTCTTCCACTTCCTCCTTTGCATCCACAAATTGATCTTCATCCTCCTTGCTTAGCAATCCTAAGATTTTCCTTATTTTCTTTAAATGCCCTTCCATCTTTTTGTAGAGAATTTCTTGTTCTTTCCAGGATTGCTCTTGTCTTTGACAAAATTGCTCGACTGTTAGCTCAAGGGATGAAGGCTGAGAATGATTTTATGGACATGTATGTATTGTGGTGAAGTCATTTTGAAAAGTATGGAAGGAGTTTTGTGAGTTGTGAAATGAATTTTGTGGGTCCTGGAATGAGGTTTCTGCATAGTGAAATGACTTTTGTGGTTGGTAAATTGAATTGTATGGATTTTGGAAGGAATTTTGTGCTGAGGCATACTCAAGTGATGAAGAGTTTTGATATGAAAAATCATGAGGTGGAGTTGGACAATCTTGCATGAATGTATTTGAGGCATAATCAAGTGATGATATCTCTTGATGATTAGAGTATGGAGCATTAAAATTCACCCCCAGCCATAATTTTTGTAGTTGTCATAGCAATATGAGTCATTTTATGACTCTGGGAGATACCCCATTTTACTTGATTGTTCACACTCCATCATTCCTTGTTCATATTTTCAGCCACCATGAGGATAATAACATGAATCATTTTGTGGTGGTGGGCAATATCCCATGTTATTTTCTTGATCATTTTGCGGCCCTGGAGCATATCCCATTTGGTTTGATTGCTCATACTCTATCATTCCTTGGTGATATTCCCAGCCACCATTAGGATAATGACTTGAATCATTTTGTGGTGGTGAGCAATATCCCATATGATATGATTGATCAAAATATGAGGTAAACTCCATTTGAATTTTCTAAAACACAATCACCGAAAAATTGAAATTCCTTATGTCACATATAAGGAGTCCTTAGTGAGGCAATAACACAAACACCTTAGTAGCAAGATAAAATAGAAAATTAAAAGAACTTAAATGACGAAAAAAAGAAAAAAAAATGTCTAATCTAGGTAATAACCACCAGTAGTTTGTTAATCACAATTAATTCCTGGCAACGGCGCCAAAAACTTGATATGTAAAAAAATTAATTTTCACGTATTAACTACCAGCAAGTATATCGGGTCGTATCAAGTAGTAAGACTCACAAGAGTGAGGTCGATCCCACGAGGATTAAAGGATTAAGCAATCAATAGTTAGTTGATTATTCTAGTTATACGGTTCATATTGGAGTAATGAGCAAACATGAAATGTAAATGACTAAAGATTAAAAGAAAGCAATAAAGTGCAGAGAAAGTAAATGACGTAAAAGTAAAGTGCAAGAAAATTAAGTGCTGGAAAGTAAAATTACAAGGAATAGAAAGTACAAGAAAGTAAAGTACAAGAAAATAAATGACAGAAAGGTAAATAACTAGAAGTAAAAATAAAAGAAAAGCATTGGGATCAAGAGATATTGCTCTCTTTGGATCAACCATTTTCATCACCTCTTCAATCATACAATTATTGATCTCTTGGCAAATCATAAGTAACTGAACCCCAATCTCTTAGTGATTTGATTTCTCTTAACATAAATAATTGCCAATCTCTTGATCTAATTGGTCATGAGAAGAGACAAAGTTCAATTTCTGATTCAAAAGCCACACAAATCTCAAGATCAATTCAAAGTGGTTACATCTCACATACCAACTAAGAATGTATTGATCAAGAGGATTATGAGAGAAAAGCCTCAAACTGAATTCCATGATCCCTTTCTCAAGGCTCACATGTAATTCAAGTGGATCCAATCCCCCTCTCGGTAGTAATTGGATCTATGAAACACAAAGACCCTCTCTAAAGCAAGAATAAAAGAAGAATTGAAGATGAAGAATGAAAATACATCAACCCATTGAATTGCAATAAAGCACTATTTCCCAATGGAAAGCGTTAGTAATTCATAACTATAATTTTTACAAAGTAAGAAAGTGGAGGAGAAGAGAAATGTGGAGAGAATGTCCGAAGACCCCTCCAAAATGTGTTTCAAGCCAAGAGTTCTCCCTTCCTTTTATCAATGAAGAACTAAAGCCTATTTGTAAGCTAGCGTAAATTACAAATTGAAATGAAATTGAAAACAAATTATAATCAAATGAAAATCAACTATTCTAGATGATTCTTGTGGCCTTGATTGGTTGACAATTTCGGGCTTGCTTGCTTAAATTTATAGTGGACTTGGAATGAATTTGACTGAGCAAAAGTGAATTAGCGTTAGTGGGTTGAGCGTAGCGCCAAAGGCGCTGCAAAAAAATTCTGCTTCCAGGCTTGCGTAGCATTTTTCTTCAGCGTTAGCGCTCGTGCACTAACGCGTATGCGTTACCCACGAGTGCGCATCATCAATGATTTTGGTACTTGTCACACGTACGGGTCACCCACGCGTGCACGTGGTATTCAGCGTTCGTGTCAAAGGCGTAGTGTTAGTGTAAAAGGCGCTCTTCCACGCATACCCTTCGTCCATGTGTGCGCATGGTCTTCAAAAATATTACTCTCATGCATACGCGTCACCCACGCGTACGCGTCACCGACTAAAAATATCACTTTCACACGTACGCGTCAACCACGCGTGCGCGTCACCGGCAAAAATTTCCAACTTATCGTAGGCCTTTTGAGAAAATTGTAACGTCAAAGGCACTCTTCTAATGCTGAGGAACGCTTCTGGGCAAAGCGTAGCACCAAAGGCGCTCTCCCCTGTTTTTTATCTTCTCTGCTTCACCCTTTAAGCTCCTTTCTTCTTTCATGCTTGTTTTGTGCTTTTTACTTCTTTTTTCACCATTTTCTACAAAATAGATCAAAATCAAAGAGATGAAAGTAATCTATGATTTAAGCACAAAAAACCTCAATAATTAAGCATGAATAATTAAATTTTCATATGAAAAAGCATATAAAAATACAATATGATGCGCACGCATCAACTTCTCAATCTCTTCTCCGGATCTCTCTTCGGATTTCCAGATACTCATTCTTCTTGAGCTTGAAAGGGACCTCAGGGATTACTTTCTTCTCTGCCACTACTTCATAGAAGTGGTCTTGATGAGCTTTGGTGATGAGTCTCTCCATCTCTCCAGATACAGAGCAGGTGGCTACTGCCTTTCCTTTCCTCTTTCTAGAGGATTCTCTAACCTTGGGTGCCATGAATGGTAATGGAAAGAAAAAAGCTAGGCTTTTCTAACACCAAACTTAAAACTTTGCTCATCCTCGAGCAAAAATAAAGAAAAGAGAAGAATGCAGTAGAAAAAGAAGAAAATAGAGGAAGATAGAGGGAGAGAGAGGGCTCGGCCTTGTGGGGTGTATAAGGGTATGAGAGGTGTATGTAAGAAGGGTTATGAAGAGGGGTATTTATAGGATGGGAGAAGGGGTAGGTTTGGCCATGGGTGGGGTTTCGGGTGGGAAATTTGATTTAGAAGTAGGTGGAGGTTGGTGGGAGTTATGATGGGTTTGGAGAAGTGATATGGATGTGATTGGGTTAGGGTTTATAGGGAAGTGTGTATAGGGAAGTGTGAAAGTAAGTGGGGGTAGGTGAAGATGTTGTGGGACTGATAAACCCATATTTCATGATATATTTTGTTCTCAATTTAAGTGATTTATTCAACCCTTCACCCAATTATTCATGTGAAATTGCATGGTTTTACTTTTCCTTCCTTATTATGTGATATATGTCAAAAACATGTTTCCTATGCTTTAAAAATAATTATCTTAATTACTTTTTATTACCATTCGATATCGTGATTTGTGTGTTGAGTATTTTCAGATCTCCTAAGGCAGGAATGATTTAAAGGATGGAAAGGAAACATACAAAAATGAAAGGAAAGCACAAAATGGAGTTTTTGAAGAAACTGGCAGCGACGCGAACGCATGGACGACGCAGCCGCGTGCCTAGCGCGAAAAGGCAGTGACGCGAACGCGTGACTGACGCGGACACGTGCCTTGAGCAGAACACAGATGACACGTACGCATGACCGAAGCTAACGCGTGATAAGGAAAACTCCAGATGACGCGATCGCGTGATCCACGCGGACGCGTGACAGACACCACACACCAGAAACTGCAGAAAATACTTCCAGCGATTTCTGAAACCCTTTTTGGCCCAGATCCAAGTACAGAAAGCACATATTAGAGGTTATAAAGTGGGGGAATGCATCCATTCAGGAGGAGGCCTTTGATTATTCGCTTTTCATGATTTAGATGTAGTTTTTAAAGAGAGGTTCTCTCCTCTCTCTTAGGTTTTAGATTTAGGATTCCTCTTAAAGGAGTTAGGATTTCTTATTATTTCAATTTAGGATTTCAACTCTTCATCAGGTTCAATATTTCTTTTACCTTATATTTCTCTTTTACTTTCAGATACTTTAAATGCTCTCATTTAATTACTTATGTTGCCAAATTGGCTTATGAACTCTCTATGTTTAGATTGATTTTCTCTTATTAATGCAATTGAGGTATTTCAGATTTATGATTCTTGTTTAGCTTTTTATATTCTTGGCTTTAATTGATTAACTGGAGGCTCTTGAGTTATCAACTTATCGTGATTGATTGTTATGTCGGCTAATTGACTGGAATTCCACTAACTCTAGTCTTTCCTTAGGAGTTGGCTAGGACTTGGAAATCTAACTAATTAGTTCACTTGACTTTCCCTTGCTTTTGCAAAGATTAACTAAGTGGGATTAACTTCAATTCTCATAGGAGTAACTAGGATAGGACTTCCGAATTTTCATACCTTGCCAAGAGTTTATTTTACAGTTATTTATTTATTTTACTTGTCATTTAAATTACTTGTTCCTTACTTTCAAAACCCCCAATTTACAAAACTCATAACCAATAATAAGAACACCTCCCTACAGTTCCTTGAGAAGACGACCCGAGGTTTAAATACTTCGGTTATCAATTTTAAAGGGGTTTGTTACTTGTGACAACCAAAACGTTTGTGCGAAAGAATTTTCTGTTGGTTTAAAAGCTATACTTACAACGCAATCATATTTTTATATTTCTTTACCGAGAGAAAAAACGATCGTCAAAATGGCGCCGTTGCCGGGGAATTGCGAACGTGTACCTTATTATTGGTTATTGTAAATATCTTTCTTTTAATTGTTTATTTGTTTTTGTTTTTCCCTTTTATTTCTATTAGCTACTATGAATTCTCACCCCTCTCTCTTTGAGTTTGGTTCTAATATTGTTGAAGGGAACGAAAGCTATAGCAGGAACATGCATCAAGGTCAGAGCAATCAAAGATGGATCGAGCCACGAGGACTTGATCAACCCTTTAGGCAACAACACCCTCCACAGTATCACGGACGAGGACCACTCTACAATGCATACCAAGCTAATAGATATGGTGGACCACCTTGTAATTACCAATAAGCCCTACCCTGTGCTTATAGACCATCCTCTCAACGTAGATTTGAACCACCACACTCACAAGTTCCTTTTCACCATTCACCACCGTATTATCCTTATCCACCACAATCCCAATCCAATTACTCCCAAGAACCACCACATTCTTATTTTGAACCCTCTCTCCCAACCAATGAACCCTCATACCCACCCCAACCTCCAATGAATGACAAACTTCGTGTTCTTCTTCAAGGGCAAGCGAGGATGCAAAAGGGCATACTGGAACTCACTACTGCCTTAACTGAGGTAGTAAATATAATAGCCTCCCGACATCTGAGCGCTCAAAATACTCCCATAGCTGCATGTGGAGAATCAAAAGAAGAGCGTAGCATGAAAGAAACACTAGAAACTCCGGTGGACAATGAGGAGCATGGCTTTGTATTGGAAGAAGTGGTTGAAGATTTAGGAGATGCTGAACCTCCATGGGAATCGAGAGCTGTAAAGGATTCTCCTGAGAAGTTCGAAATTGATGCCAAAGAGGACAGTTCACAACCTCCAAAGCATATACCTTGTGAAAAATTGGATGGAACAAACCAAGAAGTTGATTCCATAGGCAGTGATGATCATGAATAAAGCTCTCCTAATCACGAACTCACATCCGCAACTGAACTCCTTGAGCCTGAAGAATCTTTTCCAAGTGAATACGAAGATGATGTTGAGGTAGACTTCTCTCAACCTCCAACGTATGACTTGAGTGACGAGGAAGACATAGAAGACTTTGATTAGGACGCAATTGCAGTTGAAGATTTTTGCAACAAAGTAGAGGAATTCACAGAAAAATACAAGGGAGTAGAGCTTACAGAACCACTGGAAACACCTATCCCAAGGCCATTACCACCTAATATAAGCTTCAAGTGGGTACAATCCTTAACCTTTATCTTTACTTTTCCACTTGAATATGGTTTGCTTGAAACAGATGGCCAGCTTAGAGCTCTCTGTGACTTTAAGAGTAAGAGGGATATGGCTCGTACTCAGAACTGGTGTGCAAGATTCAATAAGGTTCCATGCTTCAATTCGAAGTGCACAGATTGGTACCAAGTTCAATTGAATGGGTCTCGGAAGACGTTTGGTCATCTTGGTGAGAAGACAATTTCTAAACCGTCTGGATGGAAGAATATAGATCAAGACGAAGGCGGATTTAAAAGCAGAGTTTGGGATCCTGGAAAATATTATGACATTCAATACCCTGGGAGCCTGAGAATCTGTTTGAAGCTGCTCAAAAGCTTTACATGCCTAGTTTAGGACCCCGGAGGCTGTTGGCATTCCAAACATTGGTGGAGATTTCTGGATGAATTTAAGCATAGGCCACCATAACAGGAAGCTCATCAAATGTCCAACTTAAGGACTTTAACTAAAAGTGCTAGGTGGGAGACAACCCACCATGGTATGATCGTTCCTGTTTCAGTTTTATTTCGTTTTGTTTATTTTAATATTATATTATTTTCATTGAACCTGAATATTATTCATTAGCATTGCATACTGCATAATTGCATAATTGCATAATTACTTTAAAAAAAAGCGCACGATGCGACCGCATCGCTAACGCGTTTGCGTCGGTCGCGAAAAACACCTCCCACGCGTCCGCGTCACTCACACGAACGCGTGATCTGAAAATCAGAGTAAAAATCCAACGCCCAGAAATCTGGGCTGGAATCGTGCGGCTGGTGTGCGTTTAGCACAAAACGGCTCACGCGTTCGCGTCTCTGACGCGAACGCGTCACTTGCAAAACACCCATCCCACGCAAAAGCGTGAGCGATGCGTCCGCGTCGCGTGGATAGCATGGCACCCTAAATAGAGACAGAGAGTTGCGCTGAAACGACGCTGGAAGTGTGCGTCTAGCACAATTTCCAGCGACGCGGCCGCGTGCCTCACGCGTCCGCGTCATCTATCTTTTATCCATTCCACGCGATCGCGTCAACCACGCGACTGCGTCGACCCCATTTCACCCTAGTCACGCGAACCCTAATGCCATCGCGCCCCATACCCCCCCATTCTCCTTCCCTTCTCTGCAACTCCCTCCTCTGCAAACCATCACCACCGCCAACTACCTCCGGCCGCTGCACCACCCCCAACCACCCAGACCCACCGCGACGCCACCCCCTCCTTCTTCCTCCCCTCTGCATCTTCTTTCTCTTCTTCCCTCCACCACCGCCTCCCCCCACCGCAGCCAGCCACCACCACCACGCCACCAGTGCCGCCTCCCATTCCAACCCCCTCCCACCCTCACAACCCCTCACCCAACCCAAACCCCACCCTCCAACCCAACCTGCTCCACCACCGCACTGCCCTGTTCTGCCACCGCGCCGCCGTGCCCCCTCCCAGCACCGCCACTTCACCACCACCTTAGTTCATACACATACCAGGTTCAGCCGAACGCCACTTTTCTTTCATTTGTAGTTAGTTACTTATTTTTCCGATTATGTTCAAATTAGGCTAGTTAGAGATGCATGTTTGTAGTGGATTCTAGGTGGTTAGGTAGCTAGGATGTGGTTAGTGGATTTAGGCCTGATAATTGCGCCGTACTTGTTGCTTGTTTTACCTATTCTGCAATTTTGGTCTGGTTGTGTTGTTAATACTGTTCATATGCTGTTCTTCACTGTTTCATGTTGCTGTTACACTGCTCTTTCATGTTCATATTACTTATGTGTATTTGCAGCTTTATTTTACTTTATATGAACTGTTCTGCTTGCTGTTTATTACTCGGAACATCCAATTTTTGCCGGAATGCTGCCCAATTTTCTACAAATTGTTTCATTTTTACATTCCGGAATTGGTTTTGGCAATTTTTAATTTTGCACTACATAGCTACAGCTAAACCAATTCATGAATGCACGGGCCAGCATTCTTTTTCCTTTCAATTTCCTGGTTCATAAATTACACTTTTGATGATTCGATTTCAATTTTTGCTATTTCTATATCTATATGAATCATCATCAACCTGTTATCCTTGCTTGAATATGAGTTGATTATTCTTTAAATTTGTAAATTTCTTGTTACCTAGGAAACAGTTATCATGCCACTTACTTTAACTTTCTTTCTCCTAACTCATAGCTTTCCACTTTCTAACCTCTTTTTCACTTTTAACCACTTTTAACTTTCTAACTTCTCCCTTTGTTTTTCTTTTACTAACTCCTTCAACTTTTCAACTCATGGCATGATTATTGTTTCTCCTAATTAACAGGTATTCTACTTATAATATATTTTGGATTGTGATTTCTCATCTCAAATTTTTAACTCCGAAACAATCCAAAATGTACATTTATTTGACTCATTTCATTATTCTACTGCTCTTTTGCCACTATGTACTTATATTGCTATTATTCTATTTGCCTACTTGTTTTTCTGCTTTGTTCTTCATTTATATCCTGGAATTTCTGCTTTTCAGGATGTCTGACCCTCAACGAAAAAGAAAAGGCAAGGCAACCACTGGTAAAAGGAAAAGAGGTGAATCCTCTATGTCTATCCTGGACATTATGCATGATGATTCCTGGCGGGAAAACCACTTTACCCCGCAGGAGAAGGCTGACCAGCTCCTCACTGCCAATGATCTGGTGAAATTTGCAAACAGATACTGTGAGCTGAAGTATCCAGTGTTTGCCACCTCCAGGAACCTGTACCTGGAGAGAATTCTGAAAATTCCAGAAGAACTACAGCAGTACACCTCTGATCAGATAAACCAGAGAGGCTGGTTCTTCTTGGAGAGAAACTTGACAGAGGTCAATGCTTCCTGGGTCAGAGCGTTTTACTGCAACTATTTCAAGACTACCCTGGATGCAGTGCACCTCAGAGGGAAACAGATATTGGTCACTGAGGAAGCCATTGAGGATATTCTGCAGTTTCAGCCTAAGTCAGATCAGCCTGACGGTTACCAAAAGGCTGAAGAGGACATGCGCTTTCTGAGATTTGACTGGCTTGCTGTCAAGCAAAGGATAGCCCTTGATCCTACTGTCCCATGGGTCATGGGAAAGAACACAGCAATACCTAAGGGAATCAAGCTGATGTATCTGAATGATGAGGCTCGGCTCTAGCACCAGATCTTGAGTAACTTTGTTATGCCGAGCACTCATGAGACGGAGCTGCCTGCTGCTATGATCACCCTCCTCTGGTGTGTGATGGAGGGTAAGGACCTGTATCTTCCACGATTCATCTGGCATTACATGGCCAGGGTCCATGTCCGAGGCACTCTCCCTTTCCCTTATCTGATTACACAGCTTGGCCGTCGAGCTGCCGTGCCTTGGGAGCTGGCTGATGAGAAGCCACCTGCTGCAGACTGCAAGAAGATTATCCCTCACAGCAGGAAGTTTTAGGCTTTGGGTTACAGACCCCCATTCCTCACCGCTTCTGATGAGACAGCCACACCTTCAGCTGCCCCTTCTTCTTCCACTACTATACCAGCCCCACCCACTGCACCTCCACCTTCCTCAGAGCCCGTTTATCACCTCGTGCAGCACTTATTTCAGCAGTTGGACCAGATGGAGCACCGCAACCGGCGGCAATATGAGAGATCTGAGCGTCGCAACAAGCGATGCTATGAGCACCTCAAGTTGATGATCCGATCTGGCGGCGACATTCCCTCCGAGCCTGACACACCATCAGAGCCATCTGAGGAGGAGGCGGACGAGCATGAGGATAAGACACATGTAAAGAGAGAGGCTGAGTAAGCTGGACCAGAGCAGGCTGCACCACAGCAGGAGGAGCCACACCAGATTCAGGCCGCAGACCCAGAGATCCCTCTCCAGTCAGCACCTCAACTGCAGCAGACAGATCCTCCTACACTTATCCAGTCTGCAGATCCTCAGGCCACCACAGAGACTCCAGTAGCCCATCCTTCCAGTGATGACACTCCTTCACACCCAGCTTGAGTGAGCATCGAGGACAATGCTTTACTTTAAGTGTAGGGAGGTCGCCATCCCTGGCGTATCTTTTTGGTGAACCACTACAGACTCTTTTATCTTATTTTGTTCTTTTGCTGTATTTCTACCCTATTTTCCGCATTTTGCACTTTAGTTCATATTTTAGCCATTTAGTTTAATTTACAATTCTAAACTTATTAATTATAGAATATGTGGATCCATTAGTATAGTTTACCCTTTTAGCATATAATAGTTTGATTTAATTGAAAATAAAAGGAGTAAACTAGAAACTTTAGTAAATTAAAACAATCTACACACCTTGTATATATAGCATTACATGTTAGTTAGTTAACAACATTTCATCAAGGAACAACACTAAGATTTTAAGGGCCACCCTAAAAAAATTACATTAAGAATAATGGGAACTCTTAATTTTTACTTGCATGACATGTATAACTGATATATGATTTTTGAGCTGGAGAACACACAGCCTGTGAGTCTTGAGCTTAATTGTATGGTTGCATTCAGACCATAAATTTTATTCCTGTGTGTTTTACCCTTCTTTTTCATTCTGATGCTCTTTACTTTGTTTTAATCTATATGTCCAATTATAGAATATAAATACATACCAAGAGATGATTGAGGCCATCATTTGAATTTTTCCTCACTTATCCCAAATTAGCCTACCTTGTGCATCACCCTTGTTAGCCCCCTTTGAGCTTTTTAATCCCCTCTTGTTCTATAAACCACATTACTAGCCTTAAGCAGAAAAACAAAATAAAAATCCCAAGTTGAATCCTTGGTTAGCTTAAGATAGAAATTGTGTACAATTTAAGAGTAGGGAATTTTATGGGAACATGGGATGATAGAAACAAAGTAGGAATTTAAAAAGAATAAGTTGTTCCAAAAACAAAAAATTTGGGAAGCATGCTCATGTGAAATCAAAACGATTGAATTACCATGTGCATTGATTTAAAAAAATAAATAAATAAATAAATAATATATTTTCCAGTATTTAAATAAGGGGATACAAAAATTTCCCAAATGCAAAATAAAAAGAATCAATGCACATGGGTCAAAATTAAACACATGAGTTTGCAATACAAAGAGGGAAAATTTGGGCAAATAGGTTAAGAAACTTTGATTTATAAAGTATGTATGTTAGGTGAGATCTTAGACTAATCAAGGATTCGCTTATTAGCTCACTTAGCCTTATACATATACCCTTACCTTTACCTTGGCCCCATTACAACCTTGAATAAGACCTCATGATTTTTGTATGTATGTATTCTATAATTGTTGATTGGTTAGGTGAAGAACAAAGTTATAGAAAGTAAGGATAGAAAAAGAATAGAGTGATTAACCCAATAAACACTAAGTGACTAGAGAGTAAACACAAAATCCAGTGAGGGTTCAATAGCTCATCACCATATATCTCTGCTTAAATTGTTAATTGTCTTGTAAGTTTATGAAATATTTTTACCCATCTCAATTGTAAAGGTGCTTTAACATTATCTAGGGTCTGGCTATGCATATATGATTCCTTGAGGATATGAATTAACCTAACTACATGTAAGCTTTATATACAAGTGAATAACAATTAGAATTGCATGATTCATTTAGGTAGTTGCATATAGAATAGATTGCATTGCATGAGATTTCACCACTTTAACCTCACCTTACTCTTTATCTTGGATTTAGCATGAGGATATGCTATTGTTTAAGTGTGGGGAGGTTGATAAACCCATATTTCATGATATATTTTGTGCTCAATTTAAGTGATTTATTCAACCCTTAACCCACTTATTCATGTGAAATTGCATAGTTTTACTTTCCCTTCCTTATTATGTGATATATGTGAAAAACATGTTTTCTATGCTTTAAAAATAATTATTTTAATTACCTTCAATTACCATTCGATGCCGTGATTTGTGTGTTGAGTATTTTCAGATCTCCTAAGGCAGGAATGATTTAAAGGATGGAAAGGAAACATACAAAAATGGAAGGAAAGCACAAAATGGAGTTTTTAAAGAAACTGGCAGCAACACGAACGCATGGACGATGCAGCCGCGTGCCTAGCGCGAAAAGGCAGTGACGCGAACGCGTGACTAACACGGACACGTGCCTTGAGTAGAACACAGATGACGCGTACGCATGGCCGAAGCTAACGCGTGATAAGGAAAACTCCAGATGACGCGATTGCGTGACCCACGCGGACGCGTGACAGACGCCATGCACCAGAAACTGCAGAAAACGCTCCCAGCAATTTCTGAAACCCTTTTTGGCCCAGATCCAAGTACAGAAAGCACATATTAGAGGCTATAAAGTGGGGGAATGCATCCATTCAGGCGGAGGCCTTTGATTATTCGCTTTTCATGATTTAGATGTAGTTTTTAGAGAGAGGTTCTCTCCTCTCTCTCTTAGGTTTTAGATTTAGGATTCCTCTTAAAGGAATTAGGATTTCTTATTATTTCAATTTAGGATTTCAACTCTTCATCAGGTTCAATACTTCTTTTACCTTATATTTCTCTTTTACTTTCAGATACTTTAATGCTCTCATTTAATTACTTATGTTGCCAAATTGGCTTATGAACTCTCTATGTTTAGATTGATTTTCTCTTATTAATGCAATTGAGGTATTTCAGATTTATGATTCTTGTTTATCTTTTTATAATCTTGGTTTTAATTGATTAACTGGAGGCTCTTGAGTTATCAACTTATCGTGATTGATTGTTATGTCGGCTAATTGACTGGAATTCCACTAACTCTAGTCTTTCCTTAGGAGTTGGCTAGGACTTGGAAATCTAACTAATTAGTTCACTTGACTTTCCCTTGCTTTCAAAAAGGTTAACTAAGTGGGATTAACTTCAATTCTCATAGGAGTAACTAGGATATGACTTCCGAATTTTCATACCTTGTCAAGAGTTTATTTTACAGTTATTTATTTATTTTACTTGTCATTTAAATTACTTGTTCCTTACTTTCAAAACCCCCAATTTACAAAACTCATAACCAATAATAAGAACACCTCCCTGTAGTTCCTTGAGAAGACGACCCGAGGTTTAAATACTTCGGTTATCAATTTTAAAGGGGTTTGTTACTTGTGACAACCAAAACCTTTGTGCAAAAGGATTTTCTATTGGTTTAGAAGCTATACTTACAACGCAATCATATTTTTATATTTCTTTACCGATAGAAAAACCGATCGTCAGGGACCCACGGTCCTGAGAGGCCAGGGAATTCAAATTCCTTGGCCTCTGCACTGGCATTTCAATGCCCAGGGACTGCTCCCAAGCTGGCATTCAACGCTATCAATGCTGTCCATTAGGGGCGTTGGACGCCCAGCCAGAGCTCCCTGGCTGGTGTTCAACTTTTAATAACACTCCATCCAGAGTGTTCTGTTTTTACTGCTGTGATATTTCTGTCTCTGTTCTGACTGCTGCATATGATCATGACTCTAAAAGAAAAACAAAAGAAAATAAAAGGAAATAAATAATTAATTAAGGTTGGTTTGCCTCCCAACAAGCACTTCTTTAATGTCATTAGCTTGATGGTTAGCTCCTTACGGAGGTGAGTATGGGCTCAGATTTTCGCCCCTTATAGTGAACTTTCTTCCTGTCTTCTCATGAATGAGCTCCACATGCTCTAAAGACAAGTTACGACTCACTGTATGTGGTAAGACTAGTTTCTTGGTGAAGACAACTCTCTTGCCAGGTGAGAGGCCTTCAGTTGGAACTTTCTTGTCCCTCCAGCCGTTAGGTAATTTCTTCTTAGTACCTTTGTGCTTAGAGCTTGTTGGTGGCTGCCCAACACCAAACTTAGAATTGATGTTTGGGGGCTCTGTAAAGTTCTGCACAGTAAAAATTGATGTTGGAATACTAAGTATTGCACAATTATCTCTCTTTTATCAGAAGGAGAATTGGGATGAGGCATCTTGAACAAGATGTGATTCTCCCCTAGTTGTAGAGTCAGTTCTTCCTTAGCCACATCAATGATAGTATTGGCAGTGGCTAGGAAAGGTCTTCCAAGGATGATAGAATCATCCTCATCCTTTCCAATATCCAAGACTATGAAGTTTGCAGGGATGTAGTAGTTTTCAACCTTTACCAAGACATCCTCTACTAATCCATATGAATTCTTCATTGTCTTGTCTGCCATCCCTAATGAGATGTTTGTAGCTTGAACCTCAAGGATTCCCAGCTTCTCCATTACAGAGAGTGGCATAAGGTTGATGCTTGACCCTACATCACACAGAGCCTTTTCAAAGGTCATGGTGCCTATGGTGCAAGGAATCAGAAAGCGTCCAGGATCTCGAAGCTTCTGAGGTAGCTTCTGCTGAACCAAAGCGTGGAGTTCTTTGGAAAGCAATGGAGGTTCTTCCTCCAAAGGCTTTGTACCAAATAATTTGGAATTCAGCTTTATAAGAGCTCCTAGGTACCAAGCAACTTGCTCTTCCCTAGTGTCCTCATCCTCATTAGAGGATGAGTAGCCATCAGAACTTATACACTGCAGAAGTACATTCAAAGGAACCTCTTTGGTTTTTACATGAGCATGGGCTTCCATGAGTTCAGGGATAGAGGGTTCTTGAGTGGGACTTAAGCACTCAAAGGGTGTGCTTTTACTAGTGTTCAATGCCAGCTCTGATAGCTCTTTGGGCATTGAACGCCCTTACTGTCCACCCTTACTGGTGTTAAATGCCAGTCCCTCTAGTATTTTAGGCATTGAACGCCCAGCAAGGGTATCCTTGTTGGCGTTCAATGCCAGCTTCCGTGGGTGTATGGGCATTGAACGCCCAGTGAGGGGTTCCTCACTGGCGTTCAGCGCCAGAGTTCCTGGGTGTTTGGGCGTTGAACGCCCAGCCAGTGCTCCCAAGCTGGCGTTCAACGCCAGCTCTACTGCCAGGATGGGCGTTGAATGCCCAGTGAAACCTTCTTCACTGGCGTTCAACGCCTTCCCAGTCTTCTCAGATTTGGCCTCTACCTCCATGGTTATGGCCTTGCACTCTTCTCTTGGATTCACCTCAGTGTTACTAGGAAGAGTTTCAGGAGGAGTCTCAGGGATCCTTTTACTCAGTTGACCAACTTGTACCTCCAAATTTCTAATGGAGGATCTTGTTTCATTTATAAAACTATGAGTGGTATTAGAGAGGCTAAAAACTAAAGTTACTAAGTCAAAAAGGCTCTGCTTAGAGGTTTCCATATTCCCTTGAGAAGATGGGAATGGTGGCCTGTTATTGAACCTATTCTGGAACCTTCCACCTTGATTATTGTTGAAACCTTGCTGAGGTTTCTATTGATCGTTCCATGAAAGATTCAGATGGTTCCCCCATGAAGGATTATAGGTGTTTCCATAAGGTTCTCCCATGTAATTCACCTCTTCCATGGTAGGTTGATCAGGATCATAAGCTTCTATTTTAGAAGATGCTTCCTGAGTACTGCCAGCTGCAGTTTACATTCCAGTCAGATGCTGGGAGATCATATTGGCCTGTTGGGTCAAGATCTTGTTCTGAGCCAAAATGGCATTCAGAGTATCAACTTCAAGAACTTCTTTCTTCTGAGAAGTCCCATGGTTTACAGGATTCCTTTCAGAAGTATACATGAATTAGTTGTTTGCAACTATCTCAATGAGTTCTCTAGCTTCTGCAGCCGTTTTCCTCAAGTGGAGTGATTCACTTGCAGAACTGTCCAATGAAATTTTGGACATCTCAGACAGACCATCATAGAACATGCCTATGATAGACCACTCTAAAAGCATCTCATGAGGACATCTCTTTATCAGTTGCTTGTATCTTTTCCAAGCTTCATAGAGGTATTCACTTTCTCTTTCTCTGAAGGTTGGAACTTCCACTCTAATCTTGCTCATCCTTTGAGGAGGAAAGAATTTAGCCAGAAAAGCATTAACCAGCTTTTTCCAAGAGTCTAAGCTCTCTTTTGGTTGGAAATCCAACCATATCTTAGCTTTGTCTCTTACAGCAAAGGAAAAAGTATAAGCTTGTAGACTTCAGGATTTACTCCATTAGTCTTTACAATATTATATATCTGTAAGAATTCAGCTAAGAACTTATGTGGATCTTCCATTGGAAGTCTATGGAACTTGCAGTTCTGCTGAAGAAGAGAGACTAACTGAGGCTTAAGCTCAAAATTCTTAGCTCCAATGGCAGGTACAGAGATACTTCTGCCATAAAAGTGAGAGGTAGGCATGGTGAAGTCACCAAGGACCTTTCTGGCATCACTTTCAGGTTCAGCCATGTCTCCTATTTCTTGTTCAAAATTTTCTAAAAGGTTTCTTCTGGAGTGTTGTGCTCTAGCTTGTTGTAAGCTTTTCTTCAGAGACCTTTCAGATTCAGGATCCAGATCAAAGAGGAGTTCTTTATCCCTATTCTTGGTCATAAACAAGAAGAGAAAAAAAGAAAGAAAGGAAGAAAGCTTTTTGTGCCATTGGCCAAGAGCTCCCAGTGAGATGTGAAGAAAGAAAAAGAAGATAGAAAAGTGAAGATGGAAGATGAGAGAGGAGTAGAATTCGAATAGTATAAATAGAGATGAGAAGAATTAGAAATAAAAGAGATAAATAAGAACTAAAATATTTTTGTTTTTATTTTATTTATTAATTATTTTCAAAAATTAAGTTAATAATATAAAAAGAATTAAAAATTAGTTATTGATTTTTCAAAAATAAAAGAGTTAGAAGAAGAAAGAGTTTTCGAAAATTAAGAGAGAAGAGTTAGTTAGGAAGTTTTGAAAAAGAAGAGAGAGAAGATGAGATATTAATTAGAAAAGATTTGAAAATAAAATAAGATAATAGATAAGATAAGAAAATATTTAAAAATTTGAAAAAAAAAAGATAAGAAAAGAAATTAAAAAATTTAAGAAAGATTTAATTTTAAAATTTGAGATTAGAAAAGATAAGATAAGAAACAAAAAAGATTCGAAAAAGATTTTAAAAAAATAAGATTTTGAAATTTGATTTTGAAAAAGATTTTATTTTAAAGTTTGAATTTTCAAATTTTAAAATTTTAAATTTTGAAAAGTTGAAATTTGAATTTTGAATTTTGAATTTTGAAAAAGATAAGATTTTTGAAAATTGGAAACAAAGATAAGATAGGATAAAAATTTTGAAATTAAAATTTGAATTTTTATGATGTAATTTTTGAAAATTAAGTTAAAATAAAAATAGAAAAGATATTTTTATTGATTTTTGAAGTTAATGAGGAAAGAGAAAAACACTCAAAAGACACCAAACTTAAAATTTTTAGATCTAATACCTCTAATTTTCGAAAATTTGAAGGAGAAACATAAAGGGATACCAAACTTTAAAATTTTAAAATTAAAACAAAAGGAAAACACAAGAACACTTTGAAGATTGAAAAGAACACCAAGAACAAGACTCAAAAAGTTAAAGAATACAAGAACATATAAAGAATACCAAACTTTAAATTTTTGAAAAACCAAACACAAAATTTTTGAAAATTAAAAGAAAAACAACAAGAAAACACCAAACTTAAAAATTGACACGAGATTTAACCAAAGAAAATATTTTTGAAAAATTTTTAGAAAGAAAGACTCAAAGGGAACGAAAATTTAACCAAGAACAAACACAAAAGACTCAAACTAAGAACAAAGATTAAACAAAGAAAAGAAAAATATTTTTGAAAAGGTTTTTAAAGTTTTCAAAAAATAGAGAAGAAGAAAATAAAAATAAAAGATTCAACAAAATAAAATAAATTACCTGATCTAGAGAGCAAGACAATCCGTCAGTTTGTCCAAACTCGAACAATTCCCAGCAACGGCGCCAAAAAACTTGGTGCACGAATCCCTACACCTTCGTACAGTTGTACCAGCAAGTGCACTGGGTCGTCCAAGTAATACCCAAGCGAGTCAGGGTCGATTCGATGAGGATTGTGGTTTGAAGCGAGCTATGGTTATCTTGCAGCTCTTAGTCAGGCGAATCAGAATTCAGTTGGATTGATGCAAGGGCAATCAGTAATAGGAATATGGTAAGGATTGGAGTTGCTTTGTCTTTCTAAATTAACTCTGGTATAACTGTCTTCTTTGCTTGTGAGTGATTTATTCAATGGCAGGCTGTATGTGATCAACGCCATTATTGAGAGGTCATCAATACTCCTCCAGATCTGAACCCCAGGGTTAGTGTCGATCCAGTCTACTTGAGGGTGAAGCTCGTATAGTCCATTCTCCTTAATGAACCTACTCAAAATGCCACAGAAAAGGTCAGATCTTCCGGATCAGAGAATGCTGCATCTTTGGGTTCTAGCCTCTACCACAGAGACCCTAATCTCCCTGTAAATCGGTTGAATTGGTGTCTCGAGAAGTCCCCAACGAAGTCGTGAATTAGCCGTCTGAGAGATGTATAATCAAGTTGGCGATTCAATGCTTTCCACTGAAGTATTCATATGAACCCAAGTAGACACAGGTGTTTGTCAGGCACATTTGTCTTAGTATGATGAACAGAGCTGATTGTCACTAATCATCCCATTCACCATGTTAAAGAACTAATATACATCTTATAATTAATCACGCACGGATCAAAGAGAAACAATAATACTTTTATTAATTCATAGGACTCAACAGGGCTCCTCCCTTCAACCTAGGAGGTTTAGAAACTCATACTGAAAGAAAATACAATAGTAAAAACATGTAAAGTGGCTGAAGATGTACGAATTACATAAACCTAATCCCTTAAATACTAAACTAATAACTAGTAAGGGTAAAACAGTATTTCTAGTGCTAAAATCCACTTCTATGGCCCACTTGGTGAGTGTTTGGGCTGAGTTTTGATGAGATCCACGTGCTATGAGGCTCCTAGGGCGTTGAACGCTGGCTAGGGGATCCTCTCTGGGCGTTCAGACACTGGTCTCTGCTTTGTGGGCGCTGGACGCCTGGAAGGGGGCAAGAAGCTGCCATTGAACGCCAGTTTTAGGCCTTCTAATCTGAGGCAAAGTATGGACTATTATACATTGTTAGAAATCTATAGAAGTCAGCTTTCCATAGCCATTGATAATGCTCCATTTGGACTTCTGTATCTCCAGAAAATCTCTTCCGAATGCAAGGAGGTCAGATCCGGACAACATCTGCCGAGCTTTCTCTATCTCTGAATCAAACTTTTACTCCAGCTCCTCAATTTTAGCCAGAAATTATATAAAAACTAAACAAAATATACTAAAACTATATGAAAATGATGCCAAAAAGCATATAAAATATGCGCTCATCACACAGCATGGACAAAGAGTTGTGCCAGGATCGTGTTGGTGGGATGCGAGGCGCACAAGCCCACCCACGCGTACGCGTGACCCACTCGTACGCGTGACCCACGCATACGTGTCGCCCTGCAATCCTGAATTTTGAATTTTTAGTGCTGGGGCTGTGCAAACCGCATTGTCCAAACAGTGAGTTCTGCTGGGACCATGCGGGTTATGTGCGCTAGGCGCGATATGCTATCATGCGTACGCCTCCTCCACCTTTTCCTGCCATTCACTCTTACGCGTGACTAACCCGTACGTGTCACCTAGTTTTTTCTATTTTCGCACGCACGCCTGACCCACGCGTGCGCGACCTCAGTTGCCCTGCTTCTATCCTATTTCTTCTTCCCCATTCCATTCTTCTTTTTTTCTTTCTTTCTTTCTTTTCCTTTCTTCTTCTTTCTTCTTCCTTTCTTCTTCTTCTTTCTTCTTCCCTTCTCCCATTTCTTTTCTTCCCTTTCTATCTCTTCTTCTCACCTTTCTCATCCATTCTCACTTACAATTCCCCATTTTTTTCTTCTCTCACTTTTCAAAGTTTCACTTCTCATTTTTATCCTCTTTCATTTTTTTGTTTATTACATTTGCATACTTTTATTCATTGTATTTTAACTTTGTTTTTATTGCTTGTTCTTATTTTCTTTCCTATGTTTGTTATTCTACCATCGGTGTTGGATTTTCCTACTCAACTGTTGAGGATTTTTTTAGATCATTTTAGTGCTTCTTGACTTGTTTGATATTGATTGGGTGATGAAATCCTAAGCTCAAAATAACCATGGGAAAACCTCAAGCTCAAATTTATATATACATCCATGCCCATGGGAGAACCCGGGAAGTTAAAGTGTCCGATCACATTTTGCAACAAAGGGTCAACAGATAATCCAAATACATAAGCCAAATAGATTATTAATTTATCATTTATTAATGTCATCATCATCATCAATTCATGTCCCATTCAATTGCAATTCATTATTATCATCATCATATTTATCAGTTACCTCTCATTTAGTGTTAGCAATACCTCATTACTTAGTTATCCACTTCGCAAATCCTTCTCACTATCCACTTAAATTATTCAACATGTTCATCCATGTTCCAAATCTTAAAAACTCGCTAACGGATCCCAAACAAGTGTTAAAGTGGTTTGGAAAGTTAGAGAATAGGTTAAAATCTAAAAAATGCAACTTTTTCAAACAGGGTGGTCATGCATACGCATGCCACCCGCATACGCACGATTGCGAATTTTGGCAATTCTGCGTATGCGAGCACCCTCTGTGTACGTGGATTTTCAAAATAGAGGGGGTATCTCACGTACATATAGACACTGCCGCGTACGCACACATTCAAAGTTTGGCCATTCTCCCGTACGCATGCCTCATGCGTCCGCATGAACGTGAAAATTGACAAAGTCGCGTATGCATCTACCTCATGCGTACACGAGTGTGTTGGTCAGAGAGAATCCTTGCGTACACATGCATGTTTCCGTGTATGCATGCCTTATGTTTTTCAGAAAAGCTGTTAAGTCTGCAGAAATCTGTTTTATATATCCAACTTCGAATGCGCATGACTTTTTTCATGAAAAATCATTTTAGTCCGTTTTTCAAATATTATAAACTTCACAGACCCAATTTTTATTCAAGAAAGTTTGACAAAATTTGAGGGTTCGGAAGCCAAGTTATGACTTACCGAAATTGGTCAAAAATCAGTTGTTACCCAAAAATACCAAACCTCAAGTTTTCCAAAATCCTCAATTCTAAACCAATTATTTCACAACCAAAACAATTCCAATTATTCCTAAATCATATTCACATACTTCCCATTCATGCCACAACATTTCAACATACAAATTCATCCAATCCATTCAACGATTTCCAACAACAATCACTAATTCTCAACATTTCATATAATTCAACTTATCCTATGGTCAATTAGCCTAGGTTTTCACGTAACATTATACATTACTGCTACTTTTTCTTCTCCTTCTCTTTTTTCCTTATTTTTCTCTTTCATTATTGTTATTATTATCATTGTTGCCATCTTTTTATATGTATAATAGTTCAAATCCAAAATGCATCGAAATTCCTTAATGATGACGACACTCAAACAAATTTAGTTTAAAATAAGTTCAGACTAAAAGTACGCCTTATTTAAATTCAAAATGTACCGCATTTACTTAATGATGACGACACATAAACAAACTCAGTTCAATACAAGTTCAAACCAAAAGTGTGCTTTATTTTAATACAGAATGCACTGAAATTCAAAACCAAAATACTCCGAAATTACTTAATGATAACAACACCCAAACAAACTTAATTCAAAACAAACACAGACCAAAAGTTCACGTTATTTAAATTCGGAATGCACCAAAATTATTTAATGATAACTGAAAACTCCTTATCTTCCTTCTTTTTCTTGATCATTATCATCATCTTCTTTTTTTATTTATTTTTTTGTTTTACCTTTTATTTACCCTTTTAAAAAAAATAAAAACAAGAAAAATCAAACAAAGAAGAAAAAAAACACATAATGAAGTAAAATTACTAGGAAAAAGAGGAGAGAAAGAAAAAAATGTAGCGATAAGAAGGAAACATACAAAGAAAAAGAAGAAGAAATTCCCAAAAGGAAAGGAAAAAAGAAAGAGGAGGAGAAGGAGGAGCGTATATATTCATGCTCCAGTAATAAATCTGATTTTTGATGGCTATAGATCAATTTAATTGGATTTAGTTATTAAAAAGACTTAGATGTATAGCATTGCTGATATCATATTGCTATGTGACTTGGTTAAGAGCTCATATTCACCCTACTTTCTTCAAGTTCAAACGATAGACGTTATTGGCGACCTGCAGTACGATTTCAACGTATTTAAGGTGAAGAATTGGTATAGAATATTTAAATCAAGTTAATAGACCAAGAGTGACATTGATTTTTTTTTATTGTTAAACCTTGTCATGAATTTGAGTTCCATCTCAAAGTCTAGTTAATAGATTGAAGAATATATAATAAGCATTCGAATTTCTTCCACTTGTTAAATAAACGAGTTAGTTAACCACTTGATAACATTTGGTTCTTTGGTTGGTTATGAAAATTATTTGATATTTGCTTCTCTAGTCTACTCCACATACATGACCGAATATAGTGTATCAATACTAAAAGAGCTAAGAAATAAACAAGATCAAACAATATATATGGCAGCCGGCTAGTATTTGTGTGCACGTGGCTATGGTTCAATCACGTCGATAATGCTTTAAGGTGGAGATCGATGACAGTAATGGTGATGGTGAATGGTGATGATGAAAGGTGAAAAACAGTACAAGCATTCAAGCAATAGGATAGCCTTACTAATAGTAGGTGATACAGGATTTTTGAGTGACACACATGAACCGTCGTGATGTTAGCGATGACGGCATCAATAGAAGCATCATTAACAAGTTTGCCCATTTTCGATATCCCCTTAGTAAATTGTATTTGAAAAGTCAAGAGAACAAGAGAAAATTGTGAATAATCGTGAATAAATTTCAGGGAATGTGTGCCTTCCATGTGGTAAATCCTCACTATCTCACTGTGCACAGATTCTACACAACAAATTAAAATAGGGAACTAGTTGCCGAAACTTCTACAGCTTCGGTAAGAATGGAAAATTTTCAACCTTCAAGGTTGTTTGTGAAACTCCTGCAGTCCTACAAAATTATTTCTCATCTAGACTCTAGCTAACTTTTTATAGAAGAAAGTAAATAGGGTAACAAAAGTGGACGAAATGCATGACTCTGAGAAAAAAACCTCAAGTTCATGCAATGAATAATTTTGATGCCTTCAACGTCAGACCGGTAGAAAATTATAATTTCTTAAATTATTTATAATACATATATTAATTATAATCACAAATTAAACTATTCTATATTAAATAATTTATATAACGGTGATCTTATTTATTGTCATGAATATTGAATTAATTAAATCATTATAGCTTTTAATTTGGATTTAAATAAGAATAAAATTAAAGATACTATTTTATTTAAACTTTAGCGTTTAATGAGCGTCAACGCAAATATAAATAGCGAGTTTAGGATTTTGATCCTCATGCTTGCTTTGCGTCTTATAATCGGCGCTTCAATCCGGTCAGTATAATTTTATTTGCAGCTTTTGCTTGTTCATTGGCATGGAGGTTTTCTATCAACGTGAACTGATGCTTCACTAAACTTCTGAATGCTGAATTAGTGAATTGAATTTCATTATCCATGGTAATGGAGTGTGGAACTCCAAACCGGATGATAATATTCTTTTACAGGAACTTTGACTTTTTTGAACTGTGATGGTTGCTAGAGGTTCTGCCTCTATCTACTTAGTGAAATAGTCAATCGCAACAATGAGATACTTTACCCGTTCGGGTGCCTGTGGGAATGGTCAAAGGAAGTCTAACCCCCATTTTGCAAATGGCCAAGGTAAAGTAATACTAATGAGCTCTTTAGGAGGTGCCATATAGAAATTAGCATGCTTTTGATAGGACAGAGATTTTTTAGTGAAGTCGGCTGCCTCCCTTTGTAAGGTTAGCCAAAGGAAGCCAGTTCGAATCACTTTCTTAGAAAGCGACCATGTCCCTAAGTGGTTTTCACATATGCCGCTGTGGACTTCGTCTAGGACTTCTTTAGTCTTGGAAGTTGAAATACACTTTAATAGAGGTATAAATATTCCTCTTCTATAGAAAATGTTGTAGACTAAATGTAGTTTTATGCTTTCCTTATGAGCCTCATTGCTTCCCTTTCTTCTTTAGCGATGATATCGAATTTAAGGTATTTGACAATGGAGTCATCCAACCCAAACCTAGATTGGAGATGGTCATTGTACTCGACTTGTCAACTTCTTTGACTACTGATGGTGTGTGAAAGGTTTCCTGGATAAGACTTCTATTGTTGCCCCCTGGCTTGGTGTTAGTTAACTTGGAGAGGGAATCAGCTCAGATATTTGATTCCTAGGCTATATGTAGGACTTCTGTCCCAGGAAATTGAGCTAATTATGCTAATGTTTCTTCCAAGTACTTCTACATGTTGCGATCTTTGGCTTGATAAGTCCCATTTACCTGAGAGATTATTACTTGAGAATCATTATACATGATCAACCTTACTGTCCCGACCTCTTTGGCTAGCCTCATGCCAACAAGTAATGCTTTGTACTCTACTTGATTGTTGGAGGCCAGAAACTCGAATTTTAATGAAAGTTTTATCTGAGTTCCTTCTTCACTCACCAAAGTGACACTTGCTCCACTTCCAACTTCATTGGATGATCCATCCATATACAAATTTCAGACTATAAGACTTCCCTGCATTTCGGTGTACTCAGCCACAAAATCGGATAAGTATTGGAATTTGATTACTATCCGAGTTTCATACCTTAAATCGAATTCAGATAGTTCTATTGCCCATTGTAGCATCTAACCTGCAATGTCTGTCTTTTGGATGATGTGCTTCATAGGTTGATTAGTTCGGACTTTTATGGTATAATCTTGGAAATAAGATCGGAGCCTTCTGAAAGTGATCACAATGGCATATGAAAAATTTTTCTATTTTCTAATAGTTTAGTTTTACCCCCTGTAGAGCCTTGCTAACAAAATAAATTGGTTGTTGTCCATTCTCATTTTCTCATACTAAAGCCAAGGCTATGACCCTACTTGAAACTACTAAGTACAACATGAGTTCTTCCTCTGGAACAGGTTGGGTGAGTACTGGTGGCTAACTCAGGAAGTTTTTGAAGTCTTGAAAGGCTTGCTCGCATTTCGGAGTCCACTCAAGTTGGCATCCTTTCTTGAGAATTGAGAACAGGGGTAGAGACTTAAGGGATGATCCCACTAAGAATCTGGATAAGGCTACTAACCTTCCATTCAATTGTTAGACTTCATTGAGGCAAGTCAGACTTTTCATCTCGAGTATCACTTTACATTTATTCAACTTGGCTTCGATGCCCCTTTAGATGAGCATGAAGCCTAAAAACTTCCTATCTTCCACTGCATACGTGCACTTTGAGAGATTTAGTCTCATTCTGTGCTTCCCAATTGTGTTGAACACCTCAGCTAAGTCGAACAAGAGATTAGTATCTTCCTTTGTTTTGACGAGCATGTCGCAATGTAGACCTCCATTAACATACCAAGGTGTGATGAAAATACTTTATTCATTAGCCGTTGATAGGTGACTCTAGCATTCTTTAATTCAAAAGACATTACTACATAACAATAGTTAGCCTTTGGGGTGACGAAGGAGGTCTTTTCTTGTTCCGGCTTATACATCGGGATTTGATTGTACCAGAAGTATGCATCATAAAAAATAAGTATCGATACCATGAGGCTGAATCTACCAAGGTATCAATGCTGGGAAGTGGGTATGAGTCTTTAGGACAGGCTTTATTGAGGTCGGTATAATTGACACACACTCTTCACTTCCCATTCAGTTTTTTCACGAGTACCATGTTAGCTAACCATAAAGGATATTTTACCACTCTTATGAATCCATCTTCTAATAAAGCTTATAGCTGCTCTTCCATGACTTGTGCTCTCCATCAAGACCAAGCTTTTGTCATCTTTGTTGAACAAGTGGTGAGTCAGGGTAGACAGCAAGCTTGTGACTCATGAGGTCAGGGTGTATCTTGGACATGTCTGAGGCTTTCCAAGCAAAGTGGTCAGAGTTTTGTTGCAACAGCTTAACAAGATCTGTTTTTAATTCTTTATCCAAGTTAGCTCCTATGCTTGTTGTTTTCTCTGCCTGATCTCCAATTTGAACCTTGGTGCACGAAACTGACTCTGCACGTTTCACACAGATAGACCGGCAAGTATACCGGGTCATCCAAGTAATACCTCAGGTGAGTGAGGGTCGATTCCACGGAAATTGTTGGTTTGAGCAAGCAATGGATGCCTTATAGATCTTAGTCAGGCGGATAGAAAATATAATTGTCACGAGAAAACGCATAAAGCAGATAAATAAATAAAACGTTACTAGATAGGTGTGAAATCAATTGTATGAGAACGGTTGAGGCTTCGGAGATGCTTCTTCCTTCTGGATCAACTTTTCTCACCATCTACTCCAACTTCTGTTTGATTCATTCCATGGCAGGCTGTATATGATAAACGCCGGGTCAGCGGTCATCCAATCTAAACGGGGGTGAAGCTCTAGCAGTCCATTCCCTTGGTGATCCTACTCAAAATGCCATAGACAAGGTCGGATCTTCTGGATCAGAGAACGTTGCTTCCTTGGTTCTAGCCTACACCACAAAGGTCCTAATCTCCCCGCACCTCGACTGAACTGATATCTCAAAAAGTCCCCAACGAAGCTATGGATTAGCCATCTAAGAGATGTATAATCAAGTTTGTGGTTCAATACTCTCCCGTCAAGGACTCTCAAGAGCCCATGTGAATAGGGATGAGGGTCAAGTTACACTCCCAATTCGTTAGGATGAAGAACAAAGATACATCTTAGAATACAATTCATTATAGATTGAAGTAGAATAGTGATATTATTAATTCATAAGAATCAGCAGAGCTCCTAACCTTAACCTTAGGATGTTAGTGACTCATACTGTACAGAAAACAATAATGAAAGATTTGAATGGGCAAAGATCCTTAACAAGGGTGATCTTTGTTCTATATATACTAATCTAGCAACTAAGGATTAAAGAAAATAACATAGACTAGTCTTATAGTGCGAAAATCCACTTTCCGAGCCCACTTGGTGAGTGTTTGGGCTGAGCCAAGAGTGTCTTCATGTCCTAGGACTCCTTAGGGGCGTTGAACGCTCGCTTGGGACTCCCTTTTAGGCATTGGACGCCAGCTGCTCCCTTTTGGGCATCCAACGCCAGGAATGGGGTAGGTGGCTGGCGTTGAAGGCTAGTTTTGGGTCTTCATTTCCAAAGCAAAGTATAGACTATTATATATTTCTGGAATGCTCTAGATGTTAGCTTTTCATAGCCATTAAAAGCACGCCATTTGGACTTTGGTAGCTCCAGAAAGGCTCCTTCGAATGCACAGAGGTCAGATCTTGACATCATCTGCAGTACTTTCTCTATCTCTGAATCAGATTTTTTCCAAAGCTCTTCAATTTCAGCCAGAAAATACCTGAAATTATCATAAAACCCAAAAATTCAAAGTAGAATTCAAAAATATGAATTTAGCGCTAAAACCTATGAAAATATAATAAAACATAAACAAAACATAACAAAAACTATATGAAAATGATGCCAAAAAGCGTATAAGATATCCGCTCATCAAACCTCTTTGGTCTTTCCATCAGGTTGAGGTCATAGTTCTTCTCGAATTCAGACACTATCTAGTTCAATGGTGTTGACTTCTTTTCCCTTAATACTTTTCTGTAGATTCGAGCTTTCATTATAACATTTTCGCACTAACCTCTTATATTCTCTTACGGTAGTAATTCCCTCTAAAGTCGGGAATTTCATTCAGAGAGTCAAAACGACCGCAGCTAGTTGGTTCAAAGTTGTCCGACCTATCAAGGTATTATAGGCAGATGCCACGTTGACCACAATGTAGTCTATACTCAAAGTTCGGGACTTCAAACCTTTATTGAAAGTGGTATGCAAGGAGATGAAGCCGAGAGGTCATATAGGTGTGTTGATGAATCCATATTTTACGATATATTTTGTTTTGATTTAAGTGGATTCCATCACATAAACCCACATTTATTCACCTAAATAGCATGCTTTTGAGATTTCTTCCTAAATTGTGCTTGAAAGTGAAAACATGCTCTTTTGTGCTTAATTTAGTCAATTTTATTCACTTTAATCCCATTTGGTGCCTTGATGTATTTGTTAAGTAATTTTCAGGTTTCCAAGGCAAGTATGGATTGAAGAAGTGAGGAAAAGAGCATGCAAAAGGGAAGAATTCAAGAAATGAAGGATTTGGAAAGCTGCCAGCCTTGACCTCTCTATACTAAATTGGTCAAAACTTGAGCTACAGAAGTTCAAATGAGGCGGTTCCAACGGCATTGGAAAGCTAACGTCCAGGGCTTCAAAATGATATGCAATTTTCTATAGTGGAAATAAGTTTAAGTGTGTGTATGCACAGGTACTTATGCGTATGCACAAGTTAGAATTCAGCATGTGTGCAGACGCACACATCTGTGCGTCCGCATAGGTCCCTGCACGTGACCTCATTAATTACAACTTGCTGGCAGTGATTTCTGGGCCCCCAAAACCCAATCCAACTCATTTTTTGAAGCTATTTAAGGCCAAATTGAAGAAGGATGAAGGGGGGTAATTAGGTTTAGCTTTTATGATATTTTCTCTTAGTTTCTAGAGAGAGAAGCTCCCTCCTCTCTCTAGAATTAGGGTTTTATTAGTTAATTTCCTTTTAATTTCATCTTTTAATTCTTGTTTTAGTGTAGTTTAATTTATGTTTCTATGTTCTTCTATCTTATTCTTCTTCATTTCTCTTGTTATTTCCTTTATTTTGTCAATTTTATGTTTTATGACACTCATGTTACATTTAATTTTAATTAATGCAATTTTATGTATCCATGTCATTTATTACTTTCTTTAGTTGTCATTGTCACTTTCTTGCTTTGGTAGCTATAGAATTTATTTTATTGCAATTTAGTATTATTTTATTCTCATACATACCAAGTGTTTGATGAAATACTTGGCTTAGTTTTTACTTAGCTTTTTTTACACTCTTGGCTTGAAATTGATGACTTTGGTGATCCTTGAGTCATTGATGTCCATTCTTGTTTGATACATTAGAGTAGTTAGTTGATTTGGTTTCCCTTGACTCTATGTAACCTCTTAGTGTTGACATAGGACTTAGGGATTGGAATTAACTATGCCTATTTGACTTATCTTCGATGTAAGGTTGACTAAGTAGGATTAACTCTTCATAATCATCATATGTTTGTGGTCAATGGCTAGGATAGGTAGCCTTAGTTCTCAATTACTTGCCAAGAGGTTTCTTGCATTTGAAGTTTATTGCTTTGATGTTTATTTGCTTTTATTTAATTTCTTGCATGCTAAGTTACTTTCTTGCTATTTCCTTTCCTTGCACTTTATTGCCTTGACTTTTATTGCTTTGATGTTTAATTTCTTGCATGTTTAGTTTTCACACTCTTGGTTGAGAAATTGGGTGTTTGGGTGGAATTGAGTTGTGGATGTCCATTCTTCATTGTGTGAGAATAGTTAATTGGTTTGGTTTCCATTGACGCTAGTCTTTCACTAAGTAATTAGTGAGTTGACTAGAACTTATGGATTGAGACCAATTACACTCTTTGACTAATTCTCAAGGAGGATTGATTGGTTTGGATTGATTCCACACAATTGCCATGTTTGTGGTCCATAACTTGGATAGGAAGCCTAGATTACCCACTTCTTGCCAAGAGTCCTTTTTAGCATTTAATTTCCATTTTCATTACTTTTACTTGCTTTGACTTTTAATTCTTGCATGATCAATTGCTCTCTTGCTATTTACATTACTTGCTTCTCTTGCCATCCCATGCTCTCTCATAGCCAATAATTATACACTTAATTGCAACTCCTAGGGAAGAACGACCCGGGAGCTAAATACTCTCGGTTATATATTTTGATTTGAATTTAATATTTGATTGATGATCAATTGTTGGGTTTAGACTATACTTACAACGGACAATTTCTACTTTTAGTGTGAAAATCCAAACCTATACTTTTGGTCATTGTCATGTGTCTTCTAACCCGAAAAGATTGTCAAGATAGGCTCTTAGCTATCTTTCTTCTAACCCAAGCTTGTCAAATATAGGTTTGATTAGTATGTTGGCTGAGCTCCCCTGATCTGCCAGAGTTCTGTGGAGGTTTGTATTGGCGAGTACCATTGGAATTAGGACAGGATCATCATGGCAAAGGTTTATTCCATGAGCATTTTCTTTAGTGAATAAAATTATGGGTAAATAGAAAACTTCACATTCTTCACAGACTTGATAGACTTCTTTTAGATGACTTTTACTAGAAAACTTGGTTACCCTACCAAATACCATGTGGATGTGCCTATAAGGGGTTTGTGGTGGCTGATCTCATTGACTCCTATCTTCATCACCCCTCTTTCTTTTTCCTAGATCGTCCAATCTCTCTCCAAGATATCTTTCTAACTGTCCTTCTCTAGCCAGTTTTTCTATCACACTTTTCAAGTCGTAGTAATTATTGGTGGAATGCCTATATAGTTTGTGATACTCGCAGTATTCCATCCAACTTCTAGCTTTCTTGTTCTTGATAGGACGAGGGGGTGGGAGTTTTTCATTGTGACAAATCTCCTTGTAGATATCGACAATAAAAACTCAGAACGAGGTGTAATTATGGTATCTTTTGGGCTTATCCGAGTTGTATTCATCCTTTTTCTTTGCTTCTTTATCTTTATCCCGAGCTAGATAAGGAAACTTTTACTTTGAAATTGTCTATCTAAATCGGTAATTCTCCTCTATGTCGATGTATTTTTTCGCTCGTTCTTGTACTTCGTACACAGAGGTTGGATGTCGCTTCGATATAGATTGAGAAAACGGCCCTTCTCTGAGGCTGTTAACCAAACCTATTATCACTACTTTTGTGGGTAAATTTTGAATCTCAATGCAAGCTATGTTGAACCTTTCCATATAACCTCAAAAAGTTCTCCGACTTCTTACTTAACCCATAAGAGACTTGGAACATGCTTGACTTTGTCCTTTTGAATTGAGAATCTGGTAAGGAACTTCCTTGCTAGATCGTCAAAACAAGTTACTGACCTAAGTGGTAAGCTATCAAACCACTTCATCGCCGCTTTGGTTAATGTCGTCAGGAAATCCTTGCAACGGGTCGCATCGGACGCGTCAACCAGGTACATCCGACTTTTGAAGTTACTGAGGTGGTGTCTTAGGTCGGTCGTTTTGTTATAGAGGTCCATGTTAGGGCTTTTAAAATTTTTGGAGACCCTTGCTCACATGATCTCTTCTATGAATGGATCTTCTCCTCCAAAAGGGCATTTTCGAGAGCTTTTCTTCTAGCTCTCTTCACCAGCGTACCTCTTTTCGCAAATCTCTTTCGGCTTCTCTTTCTTGCTCGATCTCCTATTCGAGTTTCTCCAACCATGGTGCGAGTGGACAATTTCTATAATCTCGGTTAGATTCGGGGGCTCTTCATCATCTGATAGATGTATTTTGGAATTAATTCTCCTAGTGAAATGGTTGGTTTTCCGATGTTCCCTCCCAGTTAGGTCCATTCGATCTATCATGCCGTGTAGATATCATGAGTGCTCAGTCATCGTTATGAGGTTCTAGTTCCGACTCAGATGCCCTGTGACCGTCTTCGAACTGATTGTCCGCCATGATTGGGTGTAGACTTCTAGGTTCCTGACAACATCGCCAATATTCCGAGGGTTACCTGAAACGAGGTTGTTTTTGGGCTTGAACGTGAGGTCCAGATTCCTTTTGGGAAGCCTCCAACTTTTGTTGGTGCCGAGGTACCGCTGTCCGAGTTCCTCATCAGGAGATGAGATGTGATACCTGCAAGGGACTCCGATACTAAAGTTATCGAGGGTTTTATACCAGTTTTTTAGTAGAATGGGTTCTGAATATACTTGAGGATGTTAGCATATGCATAGTAGAAAAGATAACCACCTTTTAGAATAGTTCCTCATTTAATGGTGGATAACTATTTCATTTTCTTAGGTAAGTTATTGAGATCTCCCTTCTAGATAAGAGGGAGATATCTTAGGAGTTAGTTACTTATTCAAACAAGTAGAGCTGAATTGCTGTCGTCGTGCTTGACCTCTATGAGGTTGGATAGGTGTAGTAGTTAGATCTCTTGAGTGAACTTCTATTCATTTGGGTCTGGCTATATTTTTTAAGTCAGAATATGGACAACATTTAAGTCGCCTCCATAGCTCTTTTCCCACCTGAGGATTTGCAATTTAGCCTATCAGAATATAGAAGGCATTACCTGAGGAAAATTAAAAAGACAAACTCTCACAATTATATTCACAAATTCATGTACATTTCTGTACTCTCAACTATATTTCTTAATAATTTAATCTAGATGGTTTTGGAATTGAGGAAACAAAAAATTTTCAACACCGGTTAGATGCCATGCAAATCTAAAAGACAAAGATGCAGTGCGATTATATCACTATTTCATTACTAAATCTCGAAGCAAGGAAGTATAGGCACTTTCGGAGCCTAAAATATCTCCATAATCACATTTCACTTTCATCACAATAAAATTAGTTAACTGGTGAATGAGCCTCGGTATGAGATCTACATATGTCAAGCACATGTCAGAAGTTATTTAAATAACATATTAAGGAACAAGATTTTACTGAGAAAATAACTTCAATGAGAACCTGGAAAGAGCTACAACTGAGAAGGTTTCCTCAGCGGGGCACAGGCATGACGGAGTCTTCTAGCAGCCTTGAAGGAAAACCAAATCAGAATGCAGATGGGCAACCACAATTGCTTCACTTCACTCGGATAAGCAGAATTGGATTTTGCAAGGATGTGTAAGTGTGTAATTTCTGTGTCCCCCTCATTGTCCTTCAATGCTATTTCATGTCATTACTACAATTAAATTTACCTGTCAATCTATCATTAGATTCTTTAAATCAATGTTATCGACAATTTTTAAAGGTTATATGAAGGACTTGTTTGAATAAAGTTTTTAAAAAAATAAAATTAATTTTATATAGAATCTCGTCTAAAAAAATTTTTTTATTTGTTAAATATTTTTGGATATAAAAATATAAAAATACTTTTTGTTTATTAATTATAGAAAAATATTTTTTTAAGAAAAAATAATAAATTATAATTTCTGAAAAAGATATTTTTTATTTTTTATTGTTTTTACTTTTATTACTAAAAATTTTCTAAACAAACTTAAAAAAAAAAATCTTTTTCTATCAACTTAATAATACCAAAACAAGCACGAAATCTACTAATGTGTCACGACTCTCTTCCAACGAAATGGACTCGGTATTAACATTACATATCATCCACCATAAAATCCAAATTGGCATGACTTCCAGCTTTCTTGTTCTTGATGGAACGAGGAGGTGGGAGTTTTTCAGTGTGGCAAAACTCCCTGTAGATATCGACAAAAGAAACTCAGAGCGGGGTGTAATTATGGTATCTTCTGGGCTTATCCGAGTTGTATTAATCCTTTTTATTTGCTTCTTTATCTTTATCCTAAGCTTGATAAGAAAGGTTTTACTTTGGAATTGTCTCTCTAAATCGGGAATTCTCCTCCATGTTGATGTATTTTTTCGCCCGTTCTTGTACTTTGTATAGAGAGGTTGGATGTCGCTTGGATATAGATTGGGAAAATGGTCCTTCCATGAGGCCGTTAACTAAACCTATTATCACTGCTTCTGTGGGTAAATTTTGAATCTCCAACCAAACTTTATTGAACATTTCCATATAATCTCGGAAAGTTTCTCCGACTTCTTGTTTAACCCCTAAGAGACTTGGAGCATGCTTGACTTTGTCCTTTTGAATTGAGAATTTGGTGAGGAACTTTCTTGCCAAATAGTTAAAACAGGTTACTGACCTAAGGGGTAAGCTATCAAACCACTTCATCACCGCTTTGGTTAATGTCGATAGGAAATCCTTACAATGGGTCGCATCGGACGCATCAGCCAGGTACATCCGACTTTTGAAGTTACTGAAGTTAGCAAGGGCTTTAAATTGGTGTTTTAGTAGATTGGGTTTTGAATATACTTGAGAATGTTAGTATATGTATAATAGTTCCATCTTTAATGCTGGATAACTATTTCCTTTTCTTAGGTAAATTGTTGAGATCTCCAATCTAGATAAGTGAGAGATATCTTAGGAGTTAGTTACTTATTCAAATAAGTAGAGCTGAACTGAACTGCCGTCGTCGCACCCAACTTCTATAAGGTCGGATAGGTGTAGTAGTTGGATCTCTTGAGTGAGCTTCTATTCATTTAGGTCTGGCTATATTTTTTAGGCTAGGGTATGAACAACATTTAAGCTCCTTCCATAGTTCTTTTCCTAGCTGAGGATTTGTAATTCAGCCTATCTGAGAAAGACTTTGGTTGAGAAAAATTAAAAAAATCAAACTCTCACAATTATATTCACAAATTCAAGTACATTTCTATGCTCTTGGCTATATTTTTTAATAATTTAATATAAAGGATTTTTGGATTGAAGAAACAAAAAATTTTCAACACCGATTAGATGCCATGCAAATCTAAAAGACAAATATGCTGTTCGGTTATATCACTATTTCGTTACTAAACATCTCGAAGCAAGGAAGTGCAGGCACCTTCGAAGTCTAAAATATCTCATAATCACATTTCAATTTCATCACAATAAAATTAGTTAACTGGTGAATGAGCTTCAATATGAGATTTCCATAAGTCAAGTACATGTCAGAAATTATTTAAATAACATATTAAGGAACAAAATTTTATTGAGAAAATAACTTCAATGAAAACGTGGAAAGAGCTACAACTGAAAAAATTTCCTCGGCGGAGGACAAGCATGACAGTCTTCTAGCAGCCTTGATGGAAAACCAAATCAGAATGCAGATGGGCAACCACAATTGCTTCACTTCATTCGGATAAGCAGAATTGAATTTTGCAAGGCTGTGTAAGTGTGTAATTTCTGTGTCCCCTCAATGTCCTTCAATGCCATTTCATGTCACTACTACCATTAAATTTACCTGTCAATCTATCATTAGATTCTTTAAATCAATGTTATCGACAATTTTTAAATGTTATATGAAGTACTTGCTTGAATGAACTTTTAAAAAATATATATTTTTTGAGTTATCTTTCTTTTATAAAAAAGTAAAATTAATTTTATATAGATATCTCATATAAATTTTTTATTTATTTATTAATTATATTTAAAAATAACAATATAAAAATACTTTTGTTTATTTATTATATAAAAAATATGTTTAAGAAAAAAAATACTTTTTAAGAAAAAAATATAAATTATAATTTCTAAAAAAAATATTTTTTATTTTTCTATTACTTTTACTTTTATTACTAAAAATTTATCAAACTAACTAAAAAAAATATTTTTCTATCAACTTATTACCACTCAAACAAGCACTGAAATCTACTAATGTGTCGGGACTCTCTTCCAACGAAATGGACTCGGTATTAACATTAAATATCATCCACCATAAAATCTAGAACATTTAATATCATCCACCATAAAATCTAGATTGGCATGTCTACGCCATTAATGCTTCACATCACCATTTAGGGTAAAAAGAAAGAGAAAAGCATTGTCATCGGAACCACTAGAGCCTTCAGTGGCTTAATTTCAGACAACTCAGAGAAATAATTTACTTACCTTCCTGAGTTGCTTTAAATCTAAGCTATTTAGAAGCACGTTTTTGTAGTATATTATAGTGGACTATAAAAAATGGAAAAATAAGGAATAAGAACGCTACAGTACAACTATTGTACAAGTATATTCAAGGCCTGACATTATACATTAGGCTCGGCTCAAAATTGCAGGAATGCAATGAAAATATAGAACTACAGTACTCCAGTACAACATTAAGGTATAATTTACAGTCCTGCATCTGATTCTGCTATGCCTCCATTGGAATTATCGTCAGTCATCTGTTTAGCTGAAATCACTCTGTCCAATGTCTGGTCTGAAACCAAGATCCCTGTTGTCTCCAAGTCTGCTACTACAGCAACGGCGGCATCCAGTTCCCCAAGATCAAGGCAGAGAGAAATGACCTCATCATAGATGGGACTGCAAAATGAGTATAGCAAAGGGAAACAATGAGCTGAAATGCATAAGATAAGGAGAGGCAGACAACCAATGACAGTAGTAGAAAAAATGCAAAAGAAAAATCCAATCTACTCAACAAGCATGCCTTCAATGATGAGGTAACAAAACCTAACCGCACAGAACTCAAATAACGATAACTTGGCATTGTTCCACTAGATGAGGTTAGCTAGAAGCCTAGAACTATGCTATAATGTTCTAAATCATAACTATCTGAATATCTTTTAATAGTTTCAACTACCAATATCTGTTTATGAGTAAAGTTTCTTTTTGTCTAATGTTTTGAAGTTTCAAAAATATCCTAACTTTTAATTTGTATCATTTTTGTTTCTAACTTCTTTATTAGTTTCAAATTTACCCTTATTCTTAATTGTGTTACCCTTTTATACATCCTCCTCCTCCTCCTCTCTCTCTCCACCCATTTAAACCAACTCTACTAGTGCACCGCCGCACCCTCACCACCCCCACCCCTAACCTCGCCCCGTCCCGCCTCACTTTGCTGCACCACGCATCATGAACAACCACATAATACAGAGACAGAAAAATGATTGAAGAAAAAATCAAAATTAAGGAGAGAAGGAGAATCCCAGAGGAGGAGAAATAGGAAAAGGTAGTGGTAGTGAAGGTCATGGTTGGGTGGGGGAGATGTGGTTGTTGATGTTGATGATGCTAATGAGGAGGTTGGTGTAATCGGGTTGCAATGGTAAGGTGCGGTGATTGGGGGAGGGGTAAAAATTGGTAAAAAGAAGTTTATCACACAAAATTAAGCATAAGGATAGATTTGAAACTAATAGAAAACGTTATTGATTCAAATTAGAAGTTAGGAATATTTTTGAAACTTTTTGAAAATAATGAGGACAAAAGGCAGACTTTACCTTTTACTTATTCATTTATTTCTTGTAGCATCTATTTACAGGACTATTATGGGTTTGATCCACTCACCTTACTGGTTTGATCCACATGTACAAACCATCTACAGTAAGATTTTACCATCATCTCTATACTAGTTTGTTAAGGACTTGGGTATTATAGGGTGTCCAAAATCCCACATCGGGTACTATGAGTAGTATGGGATGCTTGATATTTTATTTAAAGATAGTTCCTCTTTCCCATTAACAGCTAGCATTTAAGGTGTGGTTTTCCACTTTTTTTTAGATACTTAGCAATGGTATCAGATCTAGGTTGTCGGTACCATAGAAAGGGCTATCTATAGATTAGATTAAGGTGAATACCGAATACTGATAGCCGATGTCGGCTCTCTTAGGGTGGTGTATTGTTAGGAACTTGGGTAGTATAGCGTCGTGGATGTTGGCTCTCTTAGGGTGTCCCACATCAGGTAGTATGGGATGCTTGATGTTGTATTCGAGGATAGTTGTTGTTCCCCCTTAATAGCTAACTTTTAAGGTGTGGTTTATCATTTTCCTTAGATACTTAACATAGTTGCTATCCCAACTCTCTCTAGTTTAAAATGATCTGCAATGCTATCTTGTTTAATGTGTCTATGCTCTTTCTGACTTAACTAAAATCTTCATAATGCAACACTTAGCATATTTTCTTACAGAGTTTTTTCGGTCAAACAAAGATAATTCTTCTCTTGGAAATCCTAGTGGTTAATAACATCTCAAAAAGGCACATAACATTTCAAGATACTGTGGCCGGCATGCATAGTTTGGAAAGAATTTTGTTACATAAAGAAAATAGATTTACCTCCCAAACTTATAACCAAGACTATGAGTTGTCTGCAAAATCGTCAAGAAATTGGAAGGTAGAGGTGCCCTTATAGCTGCACGCAATATCATGGCACAATCTCCTATAGTGGGTGTCCCTCCCAATTGTATTACCTGTATCATACAGTCCAGAATCTCATTCAGCAAAGACATTACTACTGAACATTAAAATTTAACATGTTTACTGCATTGTATATTTATTGTCCATGTAAATAAGGCCAAAAGGCCAGTTGTTATTGTTCAAAACTCCTCTTATTTTTGTAGCTAACAGCCTAAACTTCCAATACATTGTTGATTAGCTACGTAATTTCATAATAGAAATAGTTAATATAACACCATGTTTGAACAGGAATTTATAAACAGATATGTAAACATCAACCTAGTTTTGTTCCTTCTTTCTAGTAAAAGAATATCATTAGTCAGTATTTATAAATTCAGAAATGGCATGCTAAGGACACTAATATCCAAGATGGAGGAAGGAACAATCTTATTAAACCACAAATTGACAATCAAACGACTGAAAAAACAGATAAAAAATAAACTCAATATATAACCTGTGTGAATAGATCCCGACATAAGGATTTCCATAATGGTAATAAGATAATACCATCAAAATATAATTTTTAAAGCCATTCAGCAACATTTTTGGATTACATTATAAAGGGTTGACTCCATATCTATATGAAACCAAGACATCTGAACATTTCAAACCAATCGAATGAGAAGCAAGCTTGCAATGGAAAAAAGGTTCAGCTACTTGCCTTCTGCATAACTTTTATTGCCAACTCAACTTCCCATTCCTGTGACCATCTAGGCGGAGGTTTGTTCTTCAGTTCTCTCTCCCATGTCCATCCCCAAGCATCTGCTATTGTATACATGTCTGATACATCAAACACTTTTCGCTTCCTCATTTCCTTAAATGCCTCAAATGGGTCTTCAGGGAACCAATCATCGTCGTCATCATCCTGCAAAGAATCAGATTGGGATCCTCAAACTATGAAACTTTTAACATGCAATCCTGCAACAACGAAATACTGGTAAATAAAAACAAGGCTGGAGGTCTACACCTGGCTCTCATGAATTACATTACCTATGCAAAATCTCAGGCTCCTAGAACAGTTTTCACTTGTTTGCTGTTACTTTCCAAGATTTCTAGATCTTTTGCAAACCTCTCCCTCCCTTCCTCTCTCCCCAACAACCCACCAGCAAAAAGAAGCCACCAAAAAAGAAAAAGAAGAAAAACCTTGTTTTTTAAATATTAAAAATATGGGATATCGGGGGATTTTCATACCTCGGCCTGCAGTCGAGCAGAGGATCTTTTGAACTTCTTAGATCTGGTGGTAGGTTGGTCAGAATCTTTCAACAACTGAACTCCAATCATTTGAAGGGGCCGTTTAGCTTCAACTTCCTTTTCCTTTACCCTGTGTACATCTTGGTTGTCTGATGGTTCCACTTCTACTTCTACTTCTACCTCCTCTTCTGCCTGTTCTGTTTCCTCCTCATCATCTTCTGCTTCATCATCTTCAAGCTCCTTTGCAGCATCTTCCACAGCATTAACATCATCTGAGACTTCAGTGGACTCTGATTTATCTGCATCCATTGCCTTTATATGATTATTATTTAATCCTTCTCCTAAGAATCGACGTCTCCAGAACTCTGTATTTCCTTCCTCCAGCTTTATTCGCGAAATTAACACATCTAGCTCTTCATCCACCTACAATGTAGGTATAAGCATTACATATTAATGAGAGAGAGAGAGAGAGAGAGAGAGAGAGAGAGAGAGATAGAGAGAGAGAGAAGCCGTAAAATAGAACAGACAAATAATCAACCTCTTCTTCCTCCTCTTCAACAGGAGGAACCCAAAGGGGCCGACCACGAGATCGGTTTATTCTCCTTGCTTTCTGTACACGCTGATAAAGAACATTTCTTGTTCCGTCAATAGGTAAACCTTGGGCTTCTAGTTCTTCCTTTAATTCAGACACAACCATTTTACTAGCAGCTTTAGGCTTTAAAATATTCTGTGTAGGCCCCTTTATTATTTTCTTTAGCCTCTCCTCCACTCTAATATAATCAGATTCAGTAGCATCATCCCCTAAAGCTGCAAGCCCTTCATTCTGCAAGGTCGTCAAGAGCTTTTTATGGTACAACTTCAATTCCTCAAGACATCTCTGTTTGAAGGAGCTCTCTATTGGGTTTGAATATATAAATCCTTGAGCATCAGGATCTAGAGGCTCTTTACCTCTTCGAGGCACCCACCTCTTTCGTTCTCCGGTAAGGCCTCCCTCTGCAATATATCTGTTTCAATTGATAGGAATCAACATATTAAAATCTCATAGGTGAATATTGAATGTATTAGGCCATTCATAGCAAAATCCCAATTCATTTAGAAAGGAGTCAACAACTTGAAGGAATAAGTACTTCAACTATCATTTACCAGATTATTGCTACCATATCCTTGCTTAAAATAGTAAGAAAGAGACCTAAAAGAAAATTGATGTAAAATTTCCAAGTAAAAGGAGACTACAAGATTTTACTGAGATCATTATCTAGATGTAGATTGCTTATGTCAATAATATGGAAATTTAAGTACTAAAGGGATTTAACACATTAGTCTGGGCTGCACACAAGAAAGAAGTCATTGTTGGACTAAAAACTGAGCTGAAAGTCTGGAAAAATAATACAAGGAAAATTGTAATGTTGGGATTCAGTATCCTAGCCATGAATGAACAATTACTACATATAATATAAAAATATAAATAGAATAAATAATTAAATATAAAATCATAACTGTCGCCAAAATACAAGCAGTACCTAGCAATGTAATCAATTTCATAACCCAGTTCAGCCTCTTCATGTAAAGGTTCAATCCATGAACTCACTAATGTCCGGTATTTTCTGCTCAAGATCATTGCCCGTGGTGGGATTGGCTGGTTATCTTTTCCCATTGTTTCTAGAGCTTCAAGCATTTCAACTATCCTTCCTGAATTTGAAAATGACTACCAGGATCAGACAACACACAAAGTGACAATTTTGTCATCACTTTCTATAAACAATTATGGATAAAAATATTGAACTCCAAAGACAATCATTAACCATGATAATTATCTATAGTTACTACTATGATGAATCTTATTTGTAGATCCAGATCCTGCATGCAGCGACATACAGATTACCCATCAATAACTAACCTGAAAATTCTTTCCTTGTCATGGAAACCTCATTAAAACAATGGAAAGCATGGCAATATACTAACATTTGATACAGAAGATCGAACGAAGTTTTAAATTCTTTAAGAATAAAACGTCTATAAGAATGGAAAAACTAAAGAAATAAATTCTTTAAGAATAAAACGTCTATAAGAATGGAAAAACTAAAGAAACTGTTAGGTATCTAAGGAAAGTGGGAAACCACACCTTAAAAGCTAGCTGTTAAATGGGAAGAACCACTCTCCTTATATACAACATCAAGCATCCCAAACTACTTGATGTGGGACTTTGAGCACCCCATAATACCCAAGTCCCTAACCAGGCTCTGATACCATTGTTAGGTATCTAAGGAAAGTGGGAAACCACACCTTAAAAGCTAGCTAATAAGTGGTCCTTATATACAACATCAAGCATCCCATACTACTCGATGTGGGACTTTGAGCACCCCATAATACCCAAGTCCCTAACAATACACCGGCCCTGGAGAGCCGACGTCCACGGCGGCTACTCGATGTGGGACTTTGAGCACCCCATAATACCCAAGTCTCTAACAATACACCGGCCCTAGAGAGCCGACGTCCACGGCGACTTCACTCTATCGACACTGACCCAACGATATTCGGTATTCACCTTAATCCAGCCTATAGGTAGCCCTTTCCATGGCGCCAACAACCACGCTCTGATACCATTGTTAAGTATCTAAGGAAAGTGGGAAACCACACCTTAAAAGCTAGCTGATAAGGGGGAAGAACCACTCTCCTTATATACAACATCAAGCATCCCATACTACTCGATGTGGGACTTTGAGCACCCCATAATACCCAAGTCCCTAACAGAAACATAACGAGTTAACAGTATATGCTTACCTTCCTGACATAAAGCCCGAAGATACAAGGAAAGTGGATCTCCATCATTGCCTTCATTATATAGGACTTTTGTGCCTCCTTCAAAGTTTTTAAGGGCACGGAAATGCCTAATGGCTTCTTTTACTACACAGTACTTCGTAAAACACTCCACTAACAACCTGCAGAGAAACTATGCTGCTGATCAGATCAGGAGGAAATGGAAATTTCATGATTCCATATAACAAAATTTTTCGCCATTGTGAATTATTTAGTGTTGACATAACCAGCTTAATGAATGACTATCAAACCCAAAAATGAACGATAGTAAATAACTCGGTTTTCCTGACAATACAAGTATCACATAGAAAACAGAGAGGAAACGTCCATCAAAGAATTGCATACAAACCTGAAAAAGTTGATATATGGACGAGTAGAGATAATCTGGTCTAAAACAGGAAAAAACAAAAGACTTGATTGATTTTTGTTTTCATTTCATGTTTTTGTCCTCTGTCTCCTACTTTTTTGGGTTTTGTGACAAATTAGGAAATGAAACAATGAAACAGGTGTTTTTTCTGGTTTTTAGTTTTTCGTTCACAAAATTTAAAAACACAAAATATTGGGTATTTGTTTTAAAAGAAGAAATATTACTAACAAAAAAAGTAGGATAATACACAAACAGCATCTAGGATCAGACGTTCTCAATAATAAGATAGGAATAGAAAAGAGAAAAAAAGAACACAAAATGAACAAAACTTTTGAATATCTGCATATTTTAGAGAGACACCAAAAGGATTGTGCGCCTTTCACAAAATAGAAGCAGACACCTACACTATCCCATGTACAAGGTTGCCATTAAAATTGCAAGAGTTTCACTTTACTCAAATACCACAAATAATGACAGACGGCATAACATCAAAATTTGCATAAAATATGTTACAGTGATCAAGTTTATAGCCATACGCATGAGTCTTCACATTTGGCTGTATGCGCTTGTAATCTTCAACCATCATGCCAAGTAACTCTGCAACATCTTGTACTCTATAATAAGCCACACAAAAGCAAGTTGATGGGATTACAAAATAGCAAGCATAACTCAATCCAGAGAATATTCAATTTAATGAAGCCATTTTTGGAGACCTTCCAACTTTCTAAGTTATAAAAAAAGAAAGAAATAGGAAGAGTCAGATAAGTCATAGACAAACTGAGAATGTCAACTGTTGATAATTTTTTTTTATTGATCTGTTGATAAATAATAACAGATGAAAGTGTGAATAGAAAAATCCAAAGTAATATTTTATACAATAAAAGATATATGAAAGATCCTGAAGTGAAAATGTTAGCCAATATGATTCCACATATTTGTAAACCATATACTAAGGACTGAGGAAACTGTTCAAACCATTAACATAGGTAACGAGGTGATAACACAGGCTAATGACAATTATTCACATGCTATGTACAGAAAACAGATTGACCTGTCATAAGATTCAGCTCTAGTGTATGCCTGTATAACCCAATTGTACGTCTCTGTATCTGGCTTCATATAATCTGTAATGTGAAGAACAAAGATGATTTAACTTGAAGTGTTAATAATGAAGAAAGAGGACTAACAATTCAGAAAAGGGTAACTCCCCCAAACAACATACACAGAAACAGGTAAAGAAAAATGAACATACAAGTTGAACAGAGGAATTTGAAAAGCTGTAAGAAACAGAAGCAAAGCATAACTCAAGATAGTAAACCACACCATGATAAAAAAATATAAGTTTCAAGGTGAGCAAAAGAAGAAAGGGAAAGCAAGGAGAAATGTTGAGTGCAAACCTTCTCCTCCGTATTCCATGTTTTCAAACGTTGAAAATGCTATTTCTGGTATTCCACAGGTTGCCTGATTAATTGAATATAACATTTTTAAAGAATGAAAAGTATAAAAAACTGATCAGAAAAATCAACCAAGCTCATTGATGGCCCCAAAATATATACAAATGAACTGGTGTATCAGTTACCTAGACAGGTAGTATAGTCACAGAGAAAAACAAACCATGAAGCAAGGATTCAACGTGATTTCAGGATTGAATTTATCAAAACAATGCCACATTAATGGACCAAACTGATGAATAGTTGATATTGAGGAATAAGATATACATGAAAATTGTTTTCTCTAAATTTTTCACCTTCATTATCAAGATGATATCAATCTGACCCTCAGATTTGCATGTGAAATGCTTTCCGTAATAGAAAGCAAAAACTGTACACAAGTCTTCCTACATTTCTATCAGTCTTTCAGCTACTATATTGATAAATTACAAAAGCTGGCGATTAAGGAATATTACCTGCACACTGAGCAGACAATTGAAATGAAAAGTAGTTGCCATACGGCCAGCTGCCTCCATCTCATAGGCAATATCTAAGGCATTAGAATGATCCCCTGCCTTACAGTCTTCCTCAATTAGAAGATCATAAACCTCATCAGTAGCTCTAAGTCCACCCTTGGAACCCTGAAAGAACACAGTGTTGGCATCTTCCAAATGCTTGTTCCTTACAAGCTCGTCTAATGATGCCAAGTCAAGAAATACAACATATCATACAGCAGTGAGAGTGGCGAACAAATACAACAACAGCTGGGCCTCATCCGATTACATTGTTTCAACCACATGACTCATAAAATGTCATTGTCATAAACCACATCTACAGACAAGGTATTTTTAAGATAAACAGTAGCTTTTGCCTGAGGGTTTGGAATTCTAAATTCAAACATGCTCTAAGTCCGTTCAAACAATTTCTTTTTTTCACAAAAAAAAAATATATATATATATATACAACGATGATGATGATGATGACGACCATAAGAAAATTAACTGGTAGACGTATCATATGATAATGATAGGAATGAATAGTACCAATGAGAATAAGCCAAGCTTGGCGAATATCATAATCAAGCTTTTCCATGGCTGAAAGTATTTCAAGACTTCTAGTAGCCCGCCCTCTGGACCCAAACAACCTTATCAACGCGACAAACGTCTCGTGAACTGGCCTAAGCCCCGCACTCAGCTCTCTCCTCAGAGCTTCCATCTTCAATTTCAGTAAACGCAATTCTTCAGATTCCGAAATTGAAGCAGAAACTAAAAATTTCAAGAAATACAAGAGGAAAAACAAGGAGAGAAAGTGGTTACCGCAGCTTGTTCGTCACCGTTAAGGGCCTGAGAGACCACCAAGCCATGGAAGGACCTCGGGCCAGGGGTGAGGCCGGCAGCCACCATGTCGTAGATGATTCGGGAGACGCTGGCGGAGTCCCGGTTCCTTGCTCGGTACATGAGCTCCTCCATAAAAGTGAACCGAAGTCCATTCTCGAGCGCAGAATATACATCGTCACCGCCGCCGCCTACCTCCTTGGCCGACTTCTTCTTTCTACCACGCTTCTCGAGAGCTGGAACCGCGGCACGAACGGTTACCGTTCGGGGAGATGAGGTTGTGAGGTGGAACGGAAAACGGTTATAACCATAGCAGTGATAAGCGTAACTGCCGGGGAAGAGGAAGGTGGACATGAATGCATGTGCGTGTGTAAAGAGAAAAAGCGTATACAGCGGCACTTGGGTGACAGATGCAGTGATGATAAGGCAGACCGCGAACTGGAGAAGAAAATGCTAAATGTAATAAAAAAAAATTGGTTGACCAGTATCTCTCTCCAACAAGCGAGTAAATCCCATAATAATCCTGACATTCGCGTGAATACACAATGTAGTTCTCATTATGCTAATTTTTTTTTTTCAAGGCCGAAAACTTCAGACCAAGTCATATCCAAAATCTTTACACATGTGGTGATAGGTTACTCGTATTTTTTTATGAAGAAGGCTACAGATAAATATGATAAAAATTCAGAATGAAATGGCAGAAGCTAAACTACCAAATTAATCTTAGAAAAATCCAAAGAATAATATTCACCAAGACCACACGATCAGAATATTCATTGATCTGAATGTGAGATTGAACATAATAATGAACATGCGGATTATACAAGATCAAGATACACAGTTAGAAGTCAAATAATTTATCCCAACAGACCAATATTTTTCTTTCTTTCTCTAATAAATTTAACTTACAAGATGCTTTGTCAAATGTGCTAAGCCCAACACCAATTGCAAAGACAGGAATATCCTAGAATTGATCACAAAGAAAGAGAGAGAAAAAAAAAAGAAACAGAGATAAGACAATTATATATAGCATAATTTGCACATGTTGACAAGAAAATACATTTAGAAGTGACCGAGATGACATGGGATACCAACAAAAAAAAAGATTGTTTCAAAATGAGCACCTCTCTTGAGTAACCTGACAATCATATTAGTTGTGACTCGCGAATTGATCTGCACAAATCAGGCGGGACTATTGGTTTCTGAAAATGAAACATCATCGAGAATAATAACCAAGTAAAAATTCATAGCCATTTGTTAAAAATAATCCTTCAAGCATTGATTGAATCCCTTTTCCTACTAAATCAATACAAATTATAAATCTCACCAAAAAGCATGCAGGAGAATAGCAGCACTAATTAGTTAATAACGTGAATGAAACATTCAAAATTACTTTAACCATCATGATTCCAAATGGCCACACTAGACACAATCCACCGAAAAGGAACTAATAGAGAATAATTTACACAGTCACACAGTACATAATGAATAATTCAAAATGTTAAAATCAGATCAGAATAAGTATCTAGAAACAATAAATAAAAAAAGATAAAAAAAAATAGATTACCTGAAAGGTTTTCTGCAATGGCTCCTCAACTAAGTATAATTACAAAAAGAGAAAAGAAGCAATTTTTTAACATGAGCATAAAAAAGGAGGAAAAAGGTGAGACCCAGATGAGAAAAAAGAGCAAAGATTAAGAGAGAGATGAAAAAGGTGAGCCTTGATCTATGAGAGATTTGAGGTTGTTGAGGGCATCCTGGGAAACATCCTCCATCCTGAAAAAATGAGAAAACCTCAACCACACTAACAACTTGCATATCATGAAGAACCAACACTATATTGAAAACCCAAGGTAAAAAGAAAATGTTACTTTGAGTCTGATCACAAAGTCGGAACCTCGTGCTTTTGGTAGAGGAGGGAAAGAACGAAAAGAGTTTTCAGTTGGATTACTTCTTCTCTCAACTTTTTTAACCCAACAAATAGAATCTTACGGTAGCGCCATTGATGAAGAGATGAAGATGAAGTGAGAGGGTAGAAGAAGAAGTGACGAAGATGAAGTGTTTGTATTGGAGACAACTGTTTTTCTAAATAACATCTAAACGGCGTCGTTATTTGTACTCAAGGGCGCCAAACCAAAACGACGACGTTTTGGAGCCCTCCAGCGTGGCAAAATATGGCCACGTCAGTGCTCTGGTGATGACTCATACCAAAAATATGTCCAGGGATTATTATGAGTACTCGGAGCTCTATGTGGAGGACTATAATGGAAAAATCAGGATCTTGAGAACTACATTGAATATTCACGCGAATCTCAGGGACTACTATGAGGATTTACTCCCAACAAGCTAAATGATTAATCTGGTGTGGATTTGATTTTTATTTTAAGAAGCATGGAGAATTCGTTGAGTGATCGTATTATCTGTCGGACATATTTTGAATATAAGACTTATTATTATTTATCAAACTAGAAAAATTTAAAACGCATTTCATCCGGCTCAACTCCACACACATAAACACAAATCACACTTAGCAAAATGTGAATTTTGCTTATTGAGAAAGAGCGCACTTAATAAATCCATATTCTACGTTTATTTTTTATTTAAAAAGAGTGGATTCTATCCACTTATCTTGTATTTATTTTTTGAAATTGTATATAATGATATGGAATTCAAAATCCCCGGTTTTTATTTATTCGAAATGTGACAATCATTTAAAAACTTTGATTAGAGTCATTTGTTAGTTTGGAACTATATTATTGATGAAGCAATTTTTTTAGAGAATTCTAAACCGACGTTTGGCCCTTATCAGGTTTTTGACACCGTTGTCGGAGAATTGTAATGTGTGCTTGTTCTTGCCTATTGTGAATATGTTAATATGTAAATAGCTTACTTTTTGGTTGTTTGCTTGTTTTTGTTAGTATTTAGGATTGTGCTTTTCTTATTTCTTGATATCTTTTTGCTTTTTATTTTCTCTCTTTTCTATGAATTCTCACCCTTTTGCCTTGTAGTTTGGTTGTAATTATGTTGTAGAAAATGGTAACTTCAATGCTAGTTGACAATATGGGACGAAAAATCAATTGAGGGATGAGCCACATGCATATAGACAACCTTCATTATAACAACCTCCTCCGTGTCACTATGAGCAAAATCCTCTCCATGATGCATATCAATCCAATAGATATGGTGGGTCTTACTATGATTATGAACCTCCACCACCATATGCTTATGAATAATCATACCCTCAATATAACCCTCAACCACAATACTCTCAAGCCCCATTCCACCATCACACACCTTCATATGATTCTAATCCATGTCCACCATACCGCCAATCTTATGTGCCTCATGAACAACCTTATGAATCATACTTAGAACCACCACCATTCTAACACCAATACTCCCATGAACCTCTTGAACAATTACCTTCATACACACCACTTCAACACTCTTACCAATATGAACCACCTTCTATATATAAAAATCTCCTCCCACATGATGAACCCTCTTTTTCTCCACAACCCTCAACAGAAGAAGCATTCCAAGTGTTTGTCCAAGAGCAAGAAGAGTACCAAAAAAGGCAAGAAAACATCATGGCTACTTTAGCCAAATCTCTATCTCACTTAGTCTCAATACACTCTTCCAATAATTCAAGCACTTCTATGGATAAAAGTGAAGAACCAACTTCAATTGAAGCATGTGGAGTGGAAGAGAGATTAGAACCTCAAGAGAAAAAAGAGGAGTTGAAACAAAACTTGCAACAAGTGGAGGAGATTGAGATGAAGGAATTGGAAGAAGTGGTTGAAGAGTTTGGAGAAGTTGAACAAGGAAACGAGATTGAAAAAGCTTGTCAAGAGGTGGAGATCATACAAGAGGAGCAAAAGGGAGTGGAACTCACATTTCTAAAGCCATTGGAAGCCTCTCTTCCTAAGTTATCACCATCGAACACACAATTTAAGTGGATAACATTATTATTCTTTAGCTTTATTAGCCCACTTGAATATGCTTTGCTTAAAATGGATGGTCAACTTAGAGCTCTTTGTGGGTTGAAGAGTAAGAGAGGGATGGGCAGTGGTTGGCAAAATCAATCAAGGCTTACTAGGGTTGAAACTTCAAGGTTTGGATTCCAAGGATGGTGCTATGCTCAATTGAATGAATATAGGAGGATGATTTGGCATGCAAGGGAGAATTTTGAATTCTTGTCACTCGGATGGAATCATGAGAATCAACTAGGAGACGGATACAAAAACAAGGTTTAGAATTTCGATATATAAAGTGAGGATCAACAATTTTGGGAGCTCACTGTTTGTTTGGATTGTCATGAAAGCTTGGTGTACTTACGTGGGAATTGTGATGAGTACTTGAACTCCAAGCATTGGTGGAGGTTCAATGATGAATTCATGCACAGACCTCCTTGATAAAGAGCTCACCAAAATATCCAACTTAAGGACTTTAAATCTCCTTTTTAGATAGTTTTGATAGGTTTAATTGATAGATTTGCATGTCTAATAATGTTTGGAATTGTCTTGGTGACTTGTTGGGTGTTTGAAGGGCTTATTTTAGTGCAAAAAGTTTGGAAAACAGCCTCTGACTCATGCGTACGAGCACTGCTATACGTATGCATCACCTTGAATTTTTATCAATTCATGCGTATTGATGAGCGGATAATTTATACGCTTTTTGGGGTTAATTTCATATAGTTTTTAGTATGTTTTAGTTAGTTTTTAGTTTATTTTCATTAGTTTTTAGGAAAAATTCATATTTCTGGACTTTACTATGAGTTGTGTATTTTTTTGTAATTTCAGGTATTTTTCTGGCTGAAATTGAGGGAGCTGAGCAAAAATCTGATTCAGGCTGAAAAAGGACTGCTGATGCTGTTGGATTCTGACCTCCCTGCACTCAAAGTGGATTTTCTGGAGCTACAGAACTCGAAATGGTGCGCTTCCAATTGCGTTGGAAAGTAGACATCTAGGACTTTCCAAAAATATATAATAGTCCATACTTTGCTCAAGGATAGACGACGTAAACTGGCGTTCAACGCCAGTTCTCTGCCCAATTTTGGCGTCCAGCGCCAGAAAAGGATCAAAAGTTGGAGTTCAACGCCAGAAATGGATCCAAACCTGGCGTTGAATGCCCAAAACAGCCTTATGCACGTGAAATATTTAAATCTCAGCCCCAGCACACACCAAGTGGGCCCCAGAAGTGGATCTCTGCACCATCTGTCATAGTCTACTCATTTTTTGTAAACCTAGGCTACTAGTTTAGTATTTAAACAACTTTTAGAGATTTATTTTGTATCTCATGACATTTAAGATTTAAACTTTGTACTCTTTGACGGCATGAGTCTCTAAACTCCATTGTTGGGGGTGAGGAGCTCTGCTGTGTCTCGATGAATTAATGCAAGTATTTCTGTTTTCCATTCAAACATGCGTGTTCCTATCTAAGATATCCATTTGCACCTAACTATGGAGAAGGTGATGATCAGTGACACTCATCACCTTCCTCTATCCATGAACGTTTGTCTAACAATCACCTCCGTTCTACATCAGATTGAATGAATATCTCTTAGATTCCTTAATCAGAATCTCCGTGGTATAAGCTAGATTGATGGCGGCCTTCATGAGAATCCGGAAAGTCTAAACCTTGTCTGTGGTATTCCGAGTAGGATTCAGGGATTGAATGACTGTGACGAGCTTCAAACTCGCGAGTGCTGGGCGTAGTGACAGACGCAAAAGGAGGGTGAATCCTATTCCAGCACGATCGGGAACCTCAGATGATTAGCCGTGCTGTGACAGAGCATTTGGATCATTTTCACAAGAGGAGGGGATGTAACCATTGACAACGGTGATGCCCCAACACACAGCTTGCCATAGAAGGACGTGCGTGTGTGAACCAGAGGACAAAGGAAAGCAGAGGTTCAGAAGACAAAGCATCTCCAAAACTCCAACATATTCTCCATTACTGCATAACAAGTGACCTTTAACCCATGCTCTCTTGTTCATTCGCAATTCAACTGATAAATATAATTGACTTCTTGACTAAGAATTGCAAAATAACCATAGATTGCTTCAAACCAACAATCTCCGTGGGATTCGACCCTTACTCACGTAAGGTATTACTTGGACGACCCAGTGCACTTACTGGTTAGTGGTACGAGTTGTGAAAAGTGTGATGCACAATTCGTGCTCCAAGTTTTTGGCGCCGTTGCCGGGGATTGTTCGTGTTTGGACAACTAACGGTCTATTTTGTTGCTTAGATTAGGAAAAATTTCCCTTTTTAGTTTAGAGTCTCTTATTATTGTCGTGTTAAAATTTTAGAATCCTTATTTTCTTTTTTTAAATCTTTTTCAAAAATAATTTTTCTATTAAATCCTGTGCCAAACTTTAAGTTTGGTGTTTTCTTGTTGATTTTTCTGTGTTTTTCGAAAATTTTAGTTTGGTTTTCTAAAAATTTTAAGTTTGGTGTTCTTCCTTCATGTTCTTGTGTTCTTGTGAGTCTTCGAAGTGTTCTTGAGTTTTCCTTGTATCTTGATCTTAAAATTTTTAAGTTTGGTGTTCCTTAGTGTTTTCCCTCCAAAATTTTTGAAAACTAGGAGCATTAGATCTAAAAATTTTAAATCTTGTACTATTTTATTGTTTTTCTCTTTCCTCACTAAATTCAAAAATATCTTTTCTCTCTATTTCTAAAACAAATTTTTGAAATTCATTTCTAAAATTCAGATTTTTTTTTCAAAATTTAAAAATCTTTTCTAAATAATATCTTTTTCAAAATAATATTTCCTAACCACTTTCTCTCTCCTCATTTTTTTTCGAAAATCTTCACCCATTTTTATTTATTTTAATTTAATTTATTTTCGAAATAAATAAATAAATAAATAAATAAAAATAAAATTTTTACTTGACATCATCTCCCTTTCTCCATCATGGATCTAAGTGAAAATGAACAGTCCAGGAGGACTCTGGGGTCATATTCTAACCCCTCCACTGCTTCATATGGGAGTAGCATCTGCATACCCTCCATTGGAGTCAGTAGCTTTGAGTTGAATCCTCAGTTCATTATCATAGTGCAGCAAAGTTGCCAGTATTCCGGTCTTCCACAGGAAGAACCTACAGAGTTTCTGGCACAGTTTCTACAGATTGCTGACACAGTACATGATAAAGAAATAGATCAGGATGTCTACAGACTATTACTATTTCCATTTGCTGTAAAAGATCAAGCTAAGAGGTGGTTGAATAACCAACCTAAGGCCAGCATAAGGACATGGAAACAGCTAACAGAAAAATTCCTGAATCAATACTTCCCCCAAAACGGATGACATAGCTAAGGTTGGACATCCAAGGCTTCAAACAAGGAGATAATGAATCTCTTTATGATACCTGGGAGAGATACAGAGAGATGCTACGAAAATGCCCCTCTGAAATGTTTTCAGAGTGGGTTCAGTTAGACATCTTCTATTATGGGCTTGCAGAAGGAGCTCAGATGTCTTTGGATTACTCAGCTGGTAGATCTATCCACATGAGAAAGACAATTGAAGAAGCTCAAGAGCTCATTGATACAGTTGCCAGGAATCAGCATCTGTACCTAAGCAGTGACCCTTCCATGAAAGAAGAGGTTAAAACAGCAACTGCTGAACTCAGTCCTGTAAAACAAGTTGCTGAATTCAATCAGCAATTGGACTTTCTAACAAAGCAGTTAGCCGAATTCAAAGATAGACTACAAGAGACAAGGATGGCTAATATACATATGGACGAACAGTTTAAGCAAACAAAGCAACAGCTGTCAAGGCAAATAACAGAAGAATGCCAAGCAGTTCAACTAAGAAGTGGGAAAACATTAAATACCCCACCTCAAGGCAGCAAAAAGCTAAGAAATGAGCAAACCACCCAAAATTCACCTGAGGACAGTAAGAGCCCAGGGAAAAGTAATTCTGGAACTAAAACGCCAGAAATTTGGTGGAAGGCTGGTGCTGAACGCCCAGACCATGCTCAGGACTGGCGTTCAATGCCAGAAACAAGGCAGGACTAGCGTTCAATGCCAGAAATAGGCAAGGATCTGGCGTTGAACGCCCAAAATGGGCAAGATCTGGCGCTGAACGCCCAAAATGGGCACAGTTCTGGCATTCAGACGCCAGGAACAGACAAGGAGTTAGCATCTAACGTCACTCCAGTGTCTAACTCTGGCACTCAATTGCCAGTGAGGGATCAGACACACACAAATGCTGAGAGAAACCCCTCTAAAAAGGCTTCTTCAACCACTTCTGTAGGCAATAAACTTACAGCAACTAAGGTTGAAGAATATAAAGCCAAGATACCTTATCCTCAAAAACTCCGGAAAGAGGAGCAAGATAAGCAATTTGCTCGCTTTGCAGATTATCTCAGGACTCTTGAAATAAAGATTCCATTTGCAGAAGCACTTGAGCAAATACCTTCTTATGCCAAGTTCATGAAAGAGATCTTGAGTCATAAAAAGGATTGGAGAGAAACAAAAAGAGTTCTCCTCACTGAAGAATGCAGTGCAGTCATTTTGAAAAGCTTTCCTGAGAAGCTTAAAGACCCTGGGAGTTTTCTGATACCATGCATATTAGAAGGTCAATGCACCAAGACAGCTTTATGTGATCTTGGGGCAAACATCAACCTAATACCTACATCCACTATCAGAAAGCTTGGCTTAACTGAAGAAGTTAAACCAACCCGGATATGTCTCCAACTTGCTGATGGCTCCACTAAAAACCCATCAGGCGTGATTGAAGACATGATTGTCAGAGTTGGGCCATTCGCCTTTCCCACTGACTTTGTTGTGCTAGAAATGGAGGAGCACAAGAGTGCTACTCTCATTCTAGGAAGACCTTTCCTAGCAACTGGACGATCCCTCATTGACGTCCAACAGGAGGAAATAACCCTGAGAGTCAATGATGATGAGTTTAAGTTGAACGCTGTCAAAGCCATGCAGCATCCTGACACATCAAAAGACTGCATGAAAGTTGATCTTATTGACTCTTTGGTAGAAGAGATCAACATGGCTGAGAGTCTCGAATCAGAGTTGGAAAACATCTTTAAAGATGTTCAGCCTGATTTAGAGGATTCAGAGGACATGAAAGAGCCTTTGAAAATTCTTCTGGAAGAAGAAAAACCTCCTAAACCCGAGCTCAAGCCATTACCACCATCCTTGAAATATGCATTTCTGGGAGAAGGTGACACGTTTCCAGTGATCATAAGCTCTGCCTTAAATTCACCGGAAGAGGAAGCACTTATTCAAGTGCTAAGGACACACAAGACAGCTCTTGGGTGGTCCATAGGTGACCTTAAGGGCATAAGCCCAGCTAGATGCATGCACAAAATCTTATTGGAGGATAATGCTAAACCAGTGGTTCAACCACAGAGGCGGCTAAATCCAGCCATGAAAGAAGTGGTGCAGAAAGAGGTCACCAAATTACTAGAGGCTGGGATTATTTATCCTATTTCTGATAGCCCCTGGGTGAGCCCTGTCCAAGTCGTCCCAAAAAAGGGAGGCATGACAGTGATTCATAATGAAAAAAATGAACTGGTTCCTACAAGAACAGTTACAGGGTGGCGCATGTGTATTGACTACAGAAGGCTCAATACAGCCACCAGAAAGGATCATTTTCCTTTACCATTCATAGACCAGATGCTAGAAAGACTAGCAGGTCATGATTATTACTGCTTTTTCGACGGCTACTCAGGCTATAACCAGATTGCAGTAGATCCTCAGGATCAAGAGAAAACAGCATTCACATGTCCATCTGGAGTGTTTGCTTATAGGAGGATGCCATTTGGGCTGTGTAATGCACCTGCAACCTTCCAGAGATGCATGCTCTCTATTTTCTCTTATATGGTGGAAAAATTTCTGGAAGTCTTCATGGATGACTTCTCAGTATATGGAGACTCATTCAGCTCCTGTCTTGATCACCTGAAACTTGTTTTGAAGAGATGCCAAGAGACCAACCTAGTTTTAAATTGGGAAAAATGTCACTTCATGGTGACTGAAGGGATTGTCCTTGGGCATAAAATCTCAAACAAGGGAATAGAGGTGGATCAAGCAAAAATAGAGGTAATTGAAAGATTACCACCACTTACCAATGTTAAGGCAATCAGAAGCTTTCTGGGGCATGCAGGATTCTATAGGAGGTTTATAAAGGATTTTTCAAAAATCGCAAAACCTCTAAGCAATCTGCTAGCTGCTGACACGCCATTTGTGTTTGACACAAAGTGCCTGCAGGCGTTTGAAATGCTGAAAGTTAAGCTGGTCACAGCACCAGTTATTTCTGCACCAGACTGGACATTACCATTTGAGCCAGTGATCACGCCATTGGTGCAGTGTTGGGACAGAGGCATGACAAGTTTCTGCACGTCATTTATTACGCTAGTCGTGTTCTAAATGATGCCCAGAAAAATTACACAACCACAGAAAAAGAATTACTTGCAGTGGTTTACGCCATTGACAAGTTCAGATCATACTTAGTAGGATCAAAAGTGATTGTGTATACTGATCATGCTGCTCTTAAATATCTACTCACAAAGCAGGATTCAAAATCCAGGCTCATCAGATGGGTGTTGCTTCTGCAAGAGTTTGATATAGAAATAAGAGACAGAAAAGGGACAGAGAACTAAGTGGCTAATCATCTGTCTCGGATAGAGCCAGTAGAAGGGACGCCCCCCCTCTCTTGAGATCTCTGAGACCTTTCCGGATGAGCATTTATTTGCCATTCAGGAAACACCATGGTTTGCCGATATTGCAAACTATAAAGCTGCAAGGTTCATACCCAAGGAGTACAACAGGATACAAAAGAAGAAATTAATTACTGATGCAAAGTACTACTTGTGGGATGAACCTTATCTCTTTAAGAGATGTGCAGACGGAATAATCCGTAGGTGTGTGCCTAGAGAAGAAGCACAGAGGATCCTGTGGCATTGCCATGGATCTCAATATGGAGGCCATTTCGGAGGTGAGAGAACAGCCACCAAGGTCCTCCAATGTGTTTTCTATTGGCCCACACTCTATAAAGATTCCCGAGAGTTTGTACATAACTGTGACAGTTGCCAAAGAGCTGGTAATCTGCCTCATGGTTACGCCATGCCTCAACAAGGAATCTTGGAAATTGAGTTGTTTGACGTATGGGGAATTGACTTCATGGGACCTTTCCCACCATCATACTCAAACACTTTTATTCTGGTGGCAGTTGACTATGTATCAAAATGGGTTGAGGCCATTTCCACACCCATCAATGATACTAAAACAGTGCTGAAGTTCCTCCAGAAACATATCTTTAGCAAGTTTGGTGTCCCTAGAGTACTCATCAGTGATGGGGGCACTCACTTCTGCAATAAACAGCTTTACTCTGCCATGGTTCGGTATGGAATTCGCCATAAGGTGGCTACTCCATATCATCCACAAACTAATGGACAAGCTGAAGTCTCTAACAGAGAATTAAAGAGAATCCTAGAACGGACAGTAAATACCCATAGAAAGGATTGGGCACGAAACTTGGATGATGCTCTGTGGGCTTACAGAACAGCATTCAAGACCCCTATAGGGACCTCCCCATACCAACTTGTGTATGGTAAGGCATGTCACCTGCCCGTGGAACTGGAACATAAAGCCTACTGGGCAACCAGATTCCTAAATTTTGATGCCAAATTAGCAGGAGAAAAAAGATTGCTCCAGCTAAATGAGCTAGAGGAATTCAGATTCACAGCTTTCGAAAATGCCAATCTTTATAAAGAGAAATAAAAAAAGTGGCATGACAGAAAGCTGTCATCTAGAATCTTTGAGCCAGGACAGAAGGTTCTGCTGTTTAACTCTAGACTCAGGCTATTCCCCGGGAAATTGAAATCCCGGTGGAGGGGACCATACGTGATTACAAGTGTATCACCATATGGTTATGCGGAGCTTCAAGATATTGATTCTGATAAGAGGTTCATTATCAATGGACAGAGAATCAAGCATTATCTTGAAGGCAACATTGAGCAAGAGTGCTCAAGGCTGAAGCTAGACTAAAAGCTCAGCAAGGTCCAGTTAAAGACAATAAAGAAGCGCTTGCTGGGAGGCAACCCAGCCATGGGGCATCAATCCTCTAAGCAATTTGTCCCATTTCTATTTTTATTTTTATTTGTTTATATAGAGTTCATTGATAACAAGGTAAAGAATCAATTGCATAAGTTCACAGGGTTACAGAAGGAATATGCACACAAAACAGAGAAAAAGAGCTCACTGGCAAGAAAACGCCAGTAAGAGCCCATTCTGGGCGTTCAGCGCCCAAAAGGGGCAGCCAGTGGGCGCTGAACGCCAGTAAGGATAGCAATCTGGCGTTCAACGCCAGAAAAGGGCAACAACTGGGCGTTGAACGCCCAGGAGAACAGCATTTGGGCGTTGAACGCCCAAAACAGGCAGTGTTTGGGCGTTCAAACGCCAGGATGGCAGGGAGGAGGCAAACTCATTTTTCTTCATATTTTTTTCATTCTAATCTTGATTTTCATACTTCAATTCATGATTTCTTGCATAAACATGTTAAGAACCCTGATTTCTAAAATCCCTAATTTCTAAAAATCCTACTTTAAAAATATCAAATGTATCTTAATCCATAAGCACCAAGCCTCTTTGCAAATTCAATCCAACTCTTTTCAAATCCTATTTTCAAAACAAATCTAATTTTTTTCCAACTAATATCTTTTTCAAATCTCCACATTATCTTTTTCAAAATCTAGATTATCTTTTTCAAAAATCTTTCATATCTTTTCAATTTTAAACCATATCCTCTCTTATCATATCTTCTATCTTATCTTTTCCAAATCAATCTTTTTATCATATCTTTATCTCTTTTTTCGAAAACCCACCCTCCCTCCCTTTAAATTTGAGTTCGGCCTCCCTCCCCTCCCATCAACAATTGCACCTAACTCTCCTTTTTTCCCTCTCCTTTCTTTTCTTTTGCTTGAGGACAAGCAAACCTCTAAGTTTGGTGTGTTTATCCGTGATCACTAAGATCATGGCTCCTAAAGGAAAACAACCCACTCCAAGAGGCAAGAAAGAGAGCGTTCCAAAACCACTTTGGAATCAAGGGAAGTTCTTATCTAAAGAACATTCAGACCATTATAATAAAATAATGGGTCTGAGATCAGTGATCCCGGAAGTTAGATTCGATCTGAAAGAAGATGAATATCCGGAGATCCAGGAGCAAATTCGAATCAGGAACTGGGAAGTCCTAGCTAATCCTGAAACGAAAGTGGGAAGGAATATGATCCAGGAGTTCTATGCTAATATGTGGCAGACTGACAAGCAAAAACTATCTGGAACTACTTTCTATGAATATCGGACCATGGTCAGAGGAAAGATTGTTCATACCACCCCTGACAAGATCAGAGAGATCTTAAAGCTACCTCAGCTGAAAGATGATCCAGACTCCTTCAACAGGAGAATGATGAGAACAGACAAGGGCCTGGATAAGATTCTAGAGGACATATGTATCCCTGGAGCCAGGTGGACCACCAACACAAAGGGTGTCCCAAATCAACTCAAGAGAGAAGATCTCAAACCAGTCGCCAGAGGATGGCTGGACTTCATTGGGCATTCTCTGTTGCCTACTAGCAACCGTTCTGAAGTCACAGTTAAAAGAGCAGTGATGATCCATTGCATCATGATGGGAAAAGAAGTGGAAGTTCATCAGCTGATCTCAGCTGAACTCTACAAAATTGCTAACAAAAATTCTAAAGAAGCCAGGTTGGCTTATCCAAACGTGATTTCTCTGCTCTGCAAGGACGCTGGGATAAGGATGGGAATAACTGAGTATATCTCAATTGAGAAACCAATCACCAAAGCATCAATGGAAAAACAACAAGCACAGGATGATCCCACCAAGAAGAAAACACAGGAATTTCTCCCAGAAATCCCTCAATCTGAATACTGAGAGTATCTTGAGACGTCCATCACCAAGATACAGGAAGCTATGGAGCAAATAATAAAAGAACAGAAGGAACACAGTCAAATACTGACCTATATGTTTAAAGAACAAGAGGAGCAAGGGCGTGACTTAAGGGAATTGAAGTGCCAGAAGTTATCTCTTGAGGAATCAAGCACCCCACGGATCAGAGGAACACCCATCTCCTAGAACAAAGGTTGTTAAATTCCAATTTCTGCTTTAACTCTGTGATAGTGTCATTAAAGAAGTTCACCTTAGGAGTCATATAGTAGTAATTAGTATCTATTTTGATTCTATCACTAATTAAGCCATAGTTTATTTTTCTCATCATCTCAAACATGAATAAAATAGTAGATCTTTTGAATAAGAGCTAATAAAATTTCGAGTTTTAATAAGAGAAATTCTAATTAGTTACATGTGGTGGCAATACTTTCTGTCTTCTGAATGAATGCTTGAATAGTGCATATGTCTTTTGAATTTGTTGTTTAAGACTGTTAAATATGTTGGCTCTTGAAAGAATGATGAACATGAGACATGTTATTGATAATCTGAAAAATCATAAAAATGATTCTTGAAGCAAGAAAAAGCAGCAAAAAAAAAAGCCAATAACCCTTAAAACCAAAAGGCAAGGGTAATAAAAAAGGGATCCCAAGGCTTTGAGCATCAGTGGATAGGAGGGCCTAAGGGAATAAAATCCTGGCCTAAGCGGCTAAATCAAACTGTCCCTAACCATGTGCTTGTGGCGTGAAGGTGTCAAGTGAAAACTTGAGACTGAGCGGTTAAAGTCAAGGTCCAAAGCAGAATGAAGAGTGTGCTTAAGAACTCTGGACACCTCTAATTGGGGACTTTAGCAAAGCTGAGTCACAATCCAAAGGGTTCACCCAATTATGTGTCTGTGGCATTTATGTATCCGGTGGTAATACTGGAAAACAAAGTGCTTAGGGCCACGGCCAAGACTCATGAAATAGCTGTGTTCAAGAATCATCATACTAAAATAGGAGAATCAATAACACTCTCTGAATTCTAAGTTCTTATAGATGCCAATCACTCTGAGCTTCAATGGATAAAGTGAGATGCCAAAACTGTTCGGAAGCAAAAAGCTACTAGTCCCGCTCATCTGATTAGAATCTGAGCTTCACTCAAAAACTCTGAGATATTATTGCTTCTCAATCTATTAGTCTTCTATTTTATTTGTCTAGTTGCTTGAGGACAAGCAACAGTTTAAGTTTGGTGTTGTGATGAGCGGATAATTTATACGCTTTTTGGGGTTAATTTCATATAGTTTTTAGTATGTTTTAGTTAGTTTTTAGTTTATTTTCATTATTTTTTAGGAAAAATTCATATTTCTGGACTTTACTATGAGTTGTGTATTTTTCTATAATTTTAGGTATTTTTCTGGTTGAAATTGAGGGAGCTGAGCAAAAATCTGATTCAGGCTGAAAAAGAACTGCTGATGCTGTTGGATTCTGACCTCCCTGCACTCAAAGTGGATTTTCTGGAGCCACAGAACTCGAAATGGTGCGCTTCCAATTGCGTTGGAAAGTAGACATCCAGGGCTTTCCAGAAATATATAATAGTCTATACTTTGCTCAAGGATAGACGACGTAAACTGGCGTTCAACGCCAGTTCTCTGCCCAATTCTGGCGTCTAGCGCCAGAAAAGGATCAAAAGTTGGAGTTCAACGCCAGAAATGGATCCAAACCTGGTGTTGAACGCCCAAAACAGCCTTATACACGTGAAATGTTTAAATCTCAGCCCCAGCACACACCAAGTGGGCCCCAGAAGTGGATCTCTGCACCATCTGTCATAGTCTACTCACTTTTTGTAAACCTAGGCTACTAGTTTAGTATTTAAACAACTTTTAGAGACTTATTTTGTATATCATGACATTTTAGATTTAAACTTTGTACTCTTTGACGGCATGAGTCTCTAAACTCCATTGTTGGGGGTGAGGAGCTTTGCTGTGTCTCGATGAATTAATGCAAGTATTTCTGTTTTCCATTCAAACATGCGTGTTCCTATCTAAGATATCCATTCGCGCCTAACTATGGAGAAGGTGATGCTCAGTGACGCTCATCACCTTCCTCTATCCATGAACGTGTGTCTGACAATCACCTCCATTCTACATCAGATTGAATGAATATCTCTTAGATTCCTTAATCAGAATCTCTGTGGTATAAGCTAGATTGATGGCGGCCTTCATGAGAATCCGGAAAGTCTAAACCTTGTCTGTGGTATTCCGAGTAGGATTCAGGGATTGAATGACTGTGACGAGCTTCAAACTCGCGAGTGCTGGGCGTAGTGACAGACGCAAAAGGAGGTGAATCCTATTCCAGCACGATCGGGAACCTCAGATGATTAGCCGTGCTGTGACAGAGCATTTGGATCATTTTCACAAGAGGAGGGGATGTAACCATTGACAACGGTGATGCCCCAACACACAGCTTGCCATAGAAGGACGTGCGTGTGTGAACCAGAGGACAAAGGAAAGCAGAGGTTCAGAAGACCATAGATTACTTCAAACCAACAATCTCTGTGGGATTCGACCCTTACTCACGTAAGGTATTACTTGGACGACCCAATGCACTTGCTGGTTAGTGGTACGAGTTGTGAAAAGTGTGATTCACAATTCGTGCTCCACGTATGCGCACTATTGTGCGTACACATCCCAAAAATACATCACTCTGATGTGTGCGTACAAACCCAATTGTGCGCGCGCACTCTTGAGGTCTTTTAAAAAAATTCTTTTGTGCGTACGCATCCAGTCGTGCGTACGCATCCCCAATTCAATAGCCTCTGGTGCGTACTCGTGCATGGTACTTTGCTTACACACCCTTCCCTTTTTCACCTTTTGTGTGTACACACAACCATGTATGCGTACACATGACTGCTCTTGTGTGTGTGGGTTTTAAAGGAAACCCTAGCCATGCACGCGAACCTCTTTCTTCTTTCTTTCTTTCTTCTTGCATGTGCCACCCTCACCCCTTCTCCTCACCTTCTCCTTCTTTCTTCTTGTTGGGCCGTTTCGTATGAGAATTGGACTGGAGGCCGTAATAGCATGAGGTATCCCCTATTTGGTAAGTTACGGTAAGTTGGATGACCGCCATTGTTGTGATTGGTTGTGAATTGATGATGTTTAATTGAATGATTGATTTTGTTGATGGAAAACTTTGGAAAGTAGGTTAATTATAGGAATTGATAAATGAGTGTTGAGAATGTTAAAAAATGGTTTTGGAGTGGTTTGAAACTGAATTGGATTGTGTTTTGGTAAAAATTGGCAATTTGGTAAAATTGGTAAAAGCAGAATTTTGAACAACTTCGACGGGCCAACTTGGTGCTCGGAGCTCGGATTTAGGTAAAATTTATCATAAATTGAAGCTAGTGAAAAGAGCTTTAAAAGATATGAACATTGAAAAATTGGGGTTTAAAATTGAAATGTAGTAGATTATGCAGAACTGGAACAAATCTAGGTTCTATGTGTATGTATAGGTTATGCGTATGCATGAGTTAAAAATCCAATTGGGACAACGGGAGGTTCTGCGCGTACACACCATGTGTACGCATGCATGACTTGCGAAACCCCATTTACCTGAGTCAGGTTCTACGTGTATGCACAACTGTCCTGCTTTAGCCAAATTGCTGTTTTTGAACTACTTAACCTTCCCAACCTGTTTATAACCCCTGTAGAACTCCATTTGAAGTTAGCATTAAATACATCAGGAAGGATTATAATGAATTGAGTTAAATTATTTCCGGATTTAACACTTGGTTAACCAGATGAAATATTGTGGGGATGAAGGTTTTATCCGGCTTGCGGTGAGGATGGAGGATTCACCATGCTCATTAATGTGTTCGCATCTTTTGTTGTTTTCTTGCTTTCAGTTCTTATTTTCTTAGGTTTAATTATAGTTTCAACTTCTAATCTCATTACTTTTATCTTTCTTTTGATACTAAGGTGCTTGCTATGTGTTTTCAAGAAAATATAGTTAAAAGGAAGGTAAATCAAGTAGTAAAGGAAGGTTAATCAGAGGCAAAGCATTGCATGAAGAGTCAAGAGCCAAGAATTTAAGATCAAACCATGCAAGTGATGCAGGAGAGAAGGGAGACTGAGGCGTGACATGCCTTTCAAGGCCAAGCAGAGGTATGCCATGCCCTAAATGTGGAGACATAGGCATGCCACACCTAGGCAGGGTCATGCCACACCCTGGAGCACAATGCAAGGGCGTGCCATTCCCTATGAAGAAGAAACAAGCGCGTGCCATGCCCCTCTGAAGAACAAGCATGGCGTGCCACACTAGAGGAGAAGCAAGATTCCTAGGAGCAACCTCAAACCAAGCATGCCACATGAAATACAAGGTGTGCCACATCCTGGCTCAGCCCAAGTGGTTGTGCAACAAAGTGAACAGGGCGTGCCATGCCCTAGCCCAAACACAAGAGGGCGTGTCATGCCCTATCCCAAACACAAGAGGGCGTGCCATGAGCAAGAGTGGGTGTTCCATGTTCTAACAAAAATGCTTAGCCCAGTATGCTTCCAATGCTGAATTCTTAAGGCCCAGCTTCAAGGATTTGATTTCAATTGAAGATTGAATAAGATTCTGTAGTTAATTAGTTTAGAATTTGATATGATTATGTTTTGAATTCTAAGATTTAAATTAATTAGAGCTTTTCTTAATTATTCTAATTAAGATAAGATTAGGTTTTAAGATTTGAATTAGAGAAAACCTAGGTATAAATAAATGAATTACATTCACAGCCGTAACCTAGTTCCTTGGTAACAAGTCATTGTTGATTTTGTACCCACCATGAGTCACTAATCCTTTGTCAAAGAGTTAGGACCTCTGTTCATGTTTCAATGGTTTATTAATCTAAGTTTTCTTTTGTTTTAAAACTTTGCATTAATCTATTTATGATTGAGAATTTCATTCTACATCACTAAAGGATTAGTAGTATCGACAGGTGTGCTAAGCCCATTTTGGATTTGTTTACTGATTTGACAGAACTAATATTCAAATTGTGCTTTAAAACTCTTTCACACGGCTTTTTAAATCGACTAGACATAGTGGTTTTCTAAGTGTGCGACTCAATACATGATTTTTAATTACCCTAGTTTTGAATACGTGATATATAATCGGATTAGGACAATTCTTGAAATTGTGTTTTCTCATAAGATTCAATCGGACAAAACTCGCTTGGATACGTGATGTATAATCTGACCTAAGGACTATTTTTAAATCTTACAAGGAACTAAATTGGATTTTTGCACTTAACGTTTTCAATTAATTGATTGACCAAGATATTGGTAGTTAGTTAATTGAGAAAAAATCGAGGAGCCGAGACATCAGAAATTGATTATTTAAGATTTGTTATGAACAGAGATTTACAAGCTTTAAAATTAGGTTAACAAAGTTTGATTCTCCTGAGAATATGAGAACCTCCGAAACCCAAGACATTCACCACCATTGATTTCCTCCAATTCCACAATCACTGCCTCCGAAGCATTCAATTTACAACACTCCAGCGTTCAAGTATTCTAGGGTTTTTCAACATTCCTCAATCTAGGTTCTATTGATCCAATTAGTGAGTTAATTTGATATTTGCATATTCAATCCTTTAATCCTCATGGGAATGATATCTACTCACGATGGTATTACTTGAACAATTCGGTGCACTTGCTGGTATATGTGAGCTTGACTTTTTGCTCATCAAGTTTTTTGCTGCCATTGCTAGGGATTAATTGAGATTGACATTATACTTTGGGTTAAATTGCTAAATTAGATCCTGTTTGCTTTATTTTCATTCTAGTTTTATTTCCTTTTTATTATTAAAGTTTCATTTCTGTTTACTTCCTTTTCATTATTAGGTTTTGTTTTTAGTTTTTTCTCCGTTTCATTATTAGGGTTTCATTTTGTTTCTTTCTTTTTATTCAAGCACGGTACTTCGCAGATGGATGGAATGCGAATGAAAGGTCGCGTACGTGAACATCTTGTATGCGGATGGTGGCCTCTGTTTGGCAAGGTTGCGTATGAGGCAAGTGGCTGCGTACGCGAGATGGTCCAATTTTGTGGTCATGTGTACGCACCATTGAGCATGCGTACGCATGGTTGTTTTTTTTTTTTTTTTTTTTTTTTTTTTACAAGACTCAAACATAAAAAAGATTTTTCACCCAACTATTTACATTTTAAAAACAACCAAATTTCAAAATTAACAAAATCCTTAACTTCCAAAAACTATTCAAACATTCAACTAAGAAATTCAAACAAAAATATAATTCAAAACAAGATTTTTAACTATTACAACATACAAATTAAAGCACAAATCTAACTAAGAAACTCACATGTAATGGCAATATATACAAGAGTGATATAAAGAAGGAAAGTAACTAATAATTAAAATATAATTCATTCATCAACTATACATACAAGAGTAAATAGAAAGAGTTTACCATGGTGGGGTGTCTCCCAGCTAGTACTTTTATTTAAAGTCCTTAAGTTAGACAATTGGGGATGGCCTTGCTATGGTGGCTTATGCTTGTATTATTCCTTGAATTCCCACCAATACTTGCATATCCAATGTCCACCGAAATCCCAAACTAGGCGCACCAAGCTTCCAAGAAATCTCAAGCAAGTAACAAGTCCCCAAAGTTGTTGATTCCCCAATTGTATTCCAGGGTCCCAAACCTTGTTTGTCAGTACCCTTTCTTTTAATTGATCATCATCATTCTACTCGGGTGATAAGTACATAGAATTCTCATTTAGACATCCAAACATCCTCCTAAATCCAATCAATTAAGCATGACTCCAACCTTTGCACCTAAACCTTGATGATGCAACCACAATGAACCTAGAATGGTGTTCTAACTACTAACCATCTCCCTTTTGCTCTTAAAGCCACAAAGAGATCTAAGTTGACTATCCGTCTCAAGAAAACCATATTCAAGTAGAATAAGAAAGTTTAGAGATAAGAGATTTACCCACTTGAATGAAAGAATGGATGGTGATGGCTTGGGGAGAGGTGTTTCCAATGGTCTTGCAAGTTACACTCCCTTGTGCTCTTCTTTGATCATCTCTACCTCTTGGCAAGCGTCTTCAATTTCCACTTCTCGATAAGGTTCATCGTATTCAATCACTTTCTCACCAACCTCTTCTAACTCTTCTCCATCCTTCATGTCATAACTCGGACGTAATGTAGAACCTATCTAAACATCAACCTTAAATTCAATAGAGGAAGACTCCTCAAACTCAAAAAGATCATGCGTTGATGTGGAATCATCATCAAGAGGAGGATTTGTTGCTTGATCAACCTTTTCCAATTCTTTATTCATAATATGCTTTGGAGGTTGCACATTATCCTCCTGAACATCAATTTCAATCTCAATAGAAGAAGATTCTACAACCTTGGAATCCACCTCGCACTCAACTTCTCCTGGATCTTTAACCACTTCATCTTCTTCAATGACCTCAACTTCCTCCATTTGTTCCAATACATAAGCCATCTCCTTGTTCTCAAGTTAAGATTCTAAAATCTCCTTTATGCTCTGGTCTTCGGTTGATTCTCCACATTCATCTGTGGAAATGCTTTGTTTGTGGCATGAATCCCATGAGTCTAAGTTGGCTTTAATTGTGGCAAAATTAGCCATGATAGTTTCGTGCCTCTTTTGGGCTTTCTCTTGCTCCTTGAGAATCATGATTGCTTTAAGTCGATTCATTGCTTCCTTGAGGTGATCTCTTGGCTCTTGTTCCACTTGGCTAACATAATTAGGATCATATTGCTCTTGGAACGATGGATATAGATATTCTTCCTTGAAGGGTCATGGTGAAAAGGAGAATTCATCATGTGGTTGAAGTTCTCATATATCAGAGGTGGTTCATCTTGGTAAGAGTATGGAAGTGGTGGTTCTTGGAGATATTGATATTGGAATAGTGGTGATTCTAAGTATGGTTCATATGGCTCATATGGTTGTTGGTATGGTAGATAAGGGTTAGGATCATATGGAAGTATTTGGTGGTATGAGGCTTGTGAGTATGGTGGTTGAGGGCTATGTTGAGGAGGGGGTTTGATGAGCGGATAATTTATACGCTTTTTGGCATTGTTTTTAGAATGTTTTTAATATATTTTAATTAGTTTTTATTATGTTTTTATTAGTTTTTATTTAAAAATCATATTTCTGGACTTTACTATGAGTTTGTGTGTTTTTCTGTGATTTCAGGTATTTTCTGGCTAAAATTGAGGGACCTGAGCAAAAATCAGGTTCAGAGGCTGAAAAAGGACTGCAGATGCTGTTGGATTCTGACCTCCCTGCACTCAAAGTAGATTTTCTGGAGCTACAGAAGCCCAATTGGTGCGCTCTTAATTGTATTAAAAAGTAGACATCCTGGGATTTCCATCAATATATAATAGTTTATACTTTGCCCGATATTTGATGGCCCAAACAGGCATTCCAAGTCAGCTCAAGAATTCTAGCGTTTAACTCCAAAACTGGCATAAAAGTTGGAGTTAAACACCCAAACTGGTACAAAAGCTGGCGTTTAACTCCAAGAAAAGTCTCTACACATGAAAGCTTCAATGCTCAGCCCAAGCACACACCAAGTGGGCCCGAAAGAAGATTTCTGCATTAATTACTGATTTCTGTAAACCCTAGGCTACTAGTCTCTATAAATAGGACCTTATACTATTGTATTTTCATCTTTTGATCATCTTTGACTCATACTTTGATAGACCTTTTCACGTTTGGGAGGCTGGCCTCACAGCCATGCCTAAACCTTGTTCTTATGTATTTTCAACGGTGGAGTTTCTACACACCATAGATTAAGGTGTGGAGCTCTACTGTTCTTCATGAATTAATACAAAGTACTATTGCTTTTCTATTCAACTCAAGTCTGTTTCTTCTCCAAGATATTCATTCGTTCTTCAACATGATGAATGTGATGATCCGTGACACTCATCATCATTCTCACCTATGAACATGTGCCTGACAACCACCTCTGTTCTACTAGCAATGGCTTGAATGCGTATCTCTTGGGTTTCTAATCTAAGATTGGAACCTTCAAGGTATAGGCTAGACTTATTGGCGGCCATTCCTGAGATCCAGAACGTCTAAACCTTGTCTGTGATATTCTGAGTAGGATCTGGGAAGGGATGACTGTGACGAGCTTCAAACTCGCGATTGCGGGGCGTGTGACAGACGCAAAAGGATCAATGGATCCTATTCCGACATGATCGAGAACCGACAGATGATTAGCCGTGTGGTGACAGCGCATTTGGAACGTTTTCACTGAGAGGACGGGAAGTAGCCATTGACAACGGTGATGCCCAACATAAAGCTTGCCATGGAAAGGAGTATGAATGATTGGAAGAAGGCAATAAGAAAGCAAAGGTTCAGGAGGAACAAAGCATCTTCGTACGCTTATCTGAAACTCCTACCAATGAATTACATAAGTATCTCTATCTTTATTCTATTTTATGTTTATCTTTTAATTATCAATTATCAATCACCATCTGAATTCGCCTGACTGAGATTTACAAGGTGACCATAGCTTGCTTCAAGCTGACAGTCTCCGTGGGATCGACCCTTACTCATGTAAGGTATTACTTGGACGACCCAGTGCACTTGCTGGTTAGTTGTGCGAAATTGTGACAAAGTGTGATTCACGTTTAAGAGCTCCAAGTCTTTGGCGCCATTGTTGATGATCACAATTTCGTGCACCAAGTTTTTGGCGCCGTTGCCGGGGATTGTTCGAGTTTGGACAACTGACGGTTCATCTTGTTGCTTAGATTAGGTACTTTTCAGAATTTTTAAGAATGGATTCTAGAGTTTCAAGGTGATGTTCTTATCATCACAAAAGCTGATTGATTCTCATCAATTTAGCTGTTAAATGTAATGTCTTGCTGAAACTTGGCCAAACATGTCTAATCTTTTTAGACTGAAGCTTTAGACTAACATTGCATGATTCCTAGAATTCTTATTAAAAGTTTTGATTCTCTTTATTTTCTTTTCCATATAAGTTTCGAAAATCACAAAAAAATTTATAAAACCATAAAAATAAAAAATATTTTATGTTTCTTGTTTGAGTCTAGTATCAATTTTTAAGTTTGATGTCAATTGCATGTTTCTGTTCTTCTTGCATTTTTCGAATTCATGCATGTTCTTCATTGATCTTCAAGTTGTTCTTGATGATTTCATTGCTCTGATCTTTAAATTCTCTTGTTTTGTGTGTTTTGTTATTTCTCATATGCATTCTCAATTTGTTAGTGTCTCCTATATGAAAATTTTTAAGTTTGGTGTCCTGCATGCATTGTTTGTTTGATTTGAGTTTCCTAAGATTAATTATATTTTGATTGTTTCTCATCATTAAAAATTCAAAAATATTTTCAAAATTGTGTCTTTTTAAGTCAATAATACAGAGAATTGAAGATTCAGAACATTCAGCAGAGGAATCAAACAGAAAAAGCTGGGCGTTCAAAACGCCCAGTGAAGAAGGAAAACTGGTGTTTAAACGCCAGCCAGGGTACCTAGCTGGGCGTTTAACGCCCAAAAAGGTAGAGTTTTGGGCGTTAAACGCCAGAATGGATGCCATTCTGGGCGTTTAACGCCAGGATGACACTAGAGGGAAGATTTTGTTTTTAATTCAAATTTTTTTCAAATCTTCATAATTTTTCAAAATCAAATATTTTTCAAATCATATCTTTTCAATCATATCTCTTCAAAATCAATTTCTTTCCATTTTTTTTATTTATTACTATTTTCGAAAATCCTTGCTAAAATTAACGATTTACTTCAAAATTTTTAAGTTGTTACTTGCCTATTAAGAAAGGATCAAATTTTAAATTTTAAGAATCATATCTTTTACTTTCTTGTTATTCAAGTAATCAACTTTAATTTTAAAAAATTCTCTTTTTTTAATTTGATTTTCAATCATATCTTCTCAATCATATCTTTTCAATCACATATTTTTCAAAATTAACTCTCAATCATATCTTTTTAATTTCTAATTTCAAAATCTTTTTCAAAAATCACTTTATTTCTTTCCCAATCTTAATTTTCGAAAATCTCAATCAAATTTTCAAAATTTCTTTTTTATTATTATTTCAAAATCTTTTTAATTTATTTTCGAAAATTCTTCCCCTCTTCTCACATCCTTCTATTTAAAGGACTAACACTCCTCCTCAAGTTGCAATTCGAACTCTATCCTTATTTATATGTTCGAATTCTCTTCTATCTACCTCTTCCTTCTATTCTTCTTTTCCTCTGACACCTCAAGGTATCTCTATACTGTGACATAGAGGATTCCCTACTTTCTTGTTCTCTTCTCTTTCATATGAGCAGGAACAAAGATAAAGGCATACTTGTTCAAGCTGATCCTGAACCTGAAAGGACCTTGAAGAGAAAGTTAAGAGAAGCTAAAGAACAATTCTCCTTAGAAGGCCTAACAGAGCTCTTCAAGGAAGAAGAAACCATGGCAGCCGAAAACAACAATGCCAACAATGCAAGGAAGGTGCTTGGTGACTTTACTGCACCTACTCCCGACTTCTATGGGAGAAGCATCTCAATCCCTGCCATTGGAGCAAACAACTTTGAGCTTAAGCCTCAATTAGTTTCTCTAATGCAATAGAATTACAAGTTTCATGGACTTCCATTGGAAGATCCTCATCAGTTCTTAGCTGAATTCTTGCAAATCTGTGACACAGTCAAGACCAATGGGGTTGACCCTGAAGTCTACAGACTTATGCTTTTTCCTTTTTCTGTAAGAGACAGAGCTAGAACATGGTTGGATTCACAACCTAAAGAAAGCATGAACTCTTGGGAAAAGCTAGTTAATGCCTTCTTGGCAAAGTTCTTTCCACCTCAAAAATTGAGCAAGCATAGAGTGAAAGTCCAAACCTTCAGACAGAAGGAAGGTGAATCCCTCTATGAAGCTTGGGAAAGATACAAGCAATTGATCAGAAGATGTCCTTCTGACATGCTTTCTGAATGGAGCATCATAGATATTTTCTATGATGGTCTGTCTGAACTATCCAAGATGTCATTGGATAGCTCTGCTGGAGGATCTCTTCATCTGAAGAAGACGCCTGCAGAAGCTCAGGAACTCATTGAAATGGTTGCAAATAACCAATTCATGTACACTTCTGAAAGGAATCCTGTGAATAATGGGATAGCTCAGAAGAAAGGAGTTCTTGAGATTGATACTCTGAATGCCATATTGGCTCAGAGTAAAATATTGACCCAACAAGTCAATATAATTTCTCAGAGTCTGTCTGGAATACAAGCAGCAACAGGCAGTACTAAGGAAGCTTCCTCTGAAGAAGAAGCTTATGATCTTGAGAATCCAGCAATGGAAGAGGTGAATTACATGGGAGAACCCTATGGAAACACCTATAATCCTTCATGGAGAAATCATCCAAATCTCTCATGGAAGGATCAACAGAGACCTCAACAAGGTTTCAACAACAATAATGGTGGAAGAAACAGGTTTAGCAATAGCAAGCCTTTTCCATCATCTTCTCAGCAACAGACAGAGAATTCTAAGCAAAGCCACTCTGACTTAGCAACAATAGTCTCTGATCTAATCAAAACCACTCAAAGTTTCATGACTGAAACAAGGTCCTCCATTAGAAGTTTGGAGGCACAAGTGGGTCAGCTGAGTAAGAAAATTACCGAACTCCCTCCTAGTACTTTCCCAAGCAATACAGAAGAGAATCCAAAGAGAGAGTTCAAGGCCATAAACACGTCTCACATGGCCGAACTTGGAGAGGAGGAGGAGGCAGTGATCTCCACTGAGGAAGACCTCAATGGACGTCCACTGACCTCCATGGAGTTCCCTAAAGAGGAACCATGGGAATCTGAGGCTCACACTGAGACCATAGAGACTCTATTGAATTTACTTTTTCCATTCATGAGCTCTGATGAGTTTTCTTCCTCTGAAGAGGATGAAGATATTACTGAAGAACAAATTGCTAAGTACCTTGGAGCAATCATGAAGGTAAATGCCAAGTTATTTGGTAATGAGACTTAGGAGGATGAACCTCCATTGCTCATCAAAGAACTGGATTACCTGACTAGGCAGAAATTACCTCTGAAGAGACATGATCCTGGAAAGTTCTCAATACCTTGTACCATAGGCACCATGACCTTTGAGAAGGCTCTGTGTGACCTAGGGTCAAGCATAAACCTCATGCCTCTCTCTGTAATGGAGAAGCTAGGGATCATTGAGGTACAAGCTGCAAGAATCTTACTGGAGATGGCAGACAATTCAAAGAAACAGGCTTATGGACTTGTAGAGGATGTCTTGGTAAAAGTTGAAGGCCACTACATCCCTGCTAACTTCATAATCCTAGAGACTGGAAAGCGTATGGATGAATCCATCATCCTTGGCAGACCCTTCCTAGCCACAGCAAAAGCTGTGATTAATGTTAACAGAGGAGAATTGATCATTCAAGTGAATGAAGACTCCCTTGTGTTTAAAGCTCAAGGATATCCCTCTGTCACCATGGAGAGGAAGCATGAAGAGCTTCTCTCAATACAGAGTCAAACAGAGCCCCCACAGTCAAACTCTAAGTTTGGTGTTGGGAGGCCACAGCCAAACTTTAAGTTTGGTGTTGAACCCCCACATTCAAACTCTAAGTTTGGTGTTGGGAGGTTCCAACATTGCTCTGAACATCTGTGCGGCTCCATGAGAGCCCACTGTCAAGCTATTGACATTAAAGAAGCGCTTGTTGGGAGGCAACCCAATCTTTAACTTATTTATGTTAAATTTCTATTTTCTTTTGTTATTTTATATTTTTTGTAGGTTGATGATCATGTGAAGTTACAAAAACAATTGAAGAAGCAAAAACAGAAGGAAAAACAGAATGAAAAATAGAACACCCTGGAGGAGAAACTTACTGGCGTTTAAACGCCAGTAAGGGTAGCAGAATGGGCGTTAAACGCCCAGTCTGGCACCATTCTGGGCGTTTAACGACAGAAATGGGCACCAGACTGGCGTTTAACGCTAGGAATGGGTAAGAAGCTGGCGTTAAACGCCAGAAATGAGCAGCAGCCTGGCGTTTAATGCTAGGATTGGCAGCAAGGGGCGTTTTTGCATGCCACATGGTGCAGGGATGAGAAATCCTTGACACCTCAGGATCTGTGGACTCCACAGAATCTTCACCTACCCCACCTCTCTCTCTCTTCTTCACCCATTCACCAACACCTCAATACCTCTTCCCCAAAAACCCCTCACTTATCAAATCCCACCATTCTCTTCACCACTCACATCCATCCTTCATAAAACCCTACCTACCTCACCATTCAAATTCAAACCACTTTCCCACCCAAACCCACCCATAATGGCCGACCCACACCCCCCTCCCCATTCCTATATAAACCCATCTTCACTCCTTTATTTTCACACAACATACACACTACCTATCCCCCTTGGCCGAAACACAAAGCCTACTCCATCTCCTCTATTTCTTCTTCTTCTACTCTCTTCTTTCTTCTTTTGCTCGAGGACGAGCAAACTTTGTAAGTTTGGGGTGGTAAAAGCTAAAGCTTTTTATTTTTCCATAACCATTTATGGCACCAAAGGCCGGAGAAACCTCTAGAAAGAGGAAAGGGAAGGCAAAAGCTTCCACCTCCGAGTCATGGGAGATGGAGAGATTCCTCTCAAGGGTGCATCAAGACCACTTCTATGAAGTTGTGGCCAAGAAGAAGGTGATCCCCGAGGTCCCTTTTAAGCTCAAAAAGGGCGAATATCCGGAGATCCGACATGAGATCCGAAGAAGAGGTTGGGAAGTTCTCACCAACCCCATTCAACAAGTCGAAATCTTAATGGTTCAAGAGTTCTATGCCAATGCATGGATCACCAAGAACCATGATCAAAGTGTGAACCTGGACCCTAAGAATTGGCTTACAATGGTCCGAGGGAAATACTTAGACTTTAGTCCAGAAAATGTAAGGTTGGTATTCAATTTGCCTATGATGCAAGGAGATGCACACCCGTACACTAGAAGGGTCAACTTTGATCAAAGGTTGGACCAAGTCCTTATGGACATCTATGAAGAGGGCGCTCAATGGAAGAGTGATTCAAGAGGAAAGCCGGTTCAACTAAGAAGGCATGAGTTCAAGCCCGTGGCTAAGAGATGGTTGGAGTTCATCCAACGCTCAATCATTCCTACTAGCAACCGATCTGAAGTTACTATAGACCGGGCTATCATGATTCATAGCATCATGATTAGAGAGGAAATAGAAGTTCATGAGGTTATATCCCAAGAACTCTACAAGGTAGTGGACAAGTCCTCTACTGTGGCAAGGTTGGCCTTCCCTCATCTCATTTGTCACCTCTGCAATTCAGCTGGAATTGACATAGAGGAAGACATCCTCATTAATGAAGACAAGCCCATCACTAAGAAAAGGATGGAGCAAATAAGAGATCCCACTCATGGACAAGAGCGTGAGGAAACTCCTCATCATGAAATCCCTGAGATGCCTCAAGGGATGCATTTTCCTTCACAAAACTATTCGGAGCAAATCAACACCTCCCTAGGAGAATTAAGTTCCAACATGGGACAACTAAGGGTGGAGCACCAAGAGCATTCCATCCACCTTCATGAAATTAGAGAAGACCAAAGAACCATGAGAAAGGAGCAACAAAGGCAAGGAAGAGACATTGAGGAGCTCAAGTTCTCCAAAAGATCTTCAAGAGGAAGAACAAGCCGCCATCACTAAGGTGGATCCGTTCTTTAATTTCCTTGTTCTTTATTTTCTATTTTTCAAATTTTTATGCTTATGTTTGTTTATGTTTGTGTCTTTATTACATGATCATTAGTGTCTAAGTGTCTATGCCTTAAAGCTATGAAAATGAATCCATCACATTTCTTAAATGAAAAATGTTTTTAATTGAAAAAGAAAAAGAAGTGCATGAATTTCAAATTTTAAAACAGTTTAATTATTTTGATGTGGTGGCAATACTATTGTTTTTCTGAATGAATGCTTGAACAATGCATATTTTTTGAATTTGTTGTTTAAAGAATGTTAAAATTGTTGGCTTGATGCCAGGGCATTTTGGCTAGTTTCACTGACCTTTTCTTTACTATTTTTAGGGTAGTTTCATGCATTTTCTTAGAAAATAAGCTAGTTTTGGGTAGATATTCACTTACATTTTCATTCAAGCATACATTGTGCACTTTACATGATTTCATGAGGATTTTGCATGAATTATATGATAAATTGGATGATGCATGACTCATGACTTGGACTAGAACTTTGATGCACTTTGTTGCTTAATTTCAGGACAAAGGAAGCAAAGAAGAACCACATTAGCAGTCACATTAGTCCCACTAACATGACCTCTAACGTGGAATGGGTGCTAACTTGTAAAGTTAATGAGAAACGTAATCGCCAATAACGCCCTCGAAGCCATCATAAGCCCACGTTAAGAGTCATGTTAACTAAGTTAACGTGAACTCTAACGTGGAAGAAGACAATAAGGCCAACGTTAGTGACACTCCCCTTTGTCACTAACGTTGGACCAAGCTCATAATTGGCCACGTTAGTTGCCACGTTAACTTAGTTAACGTGGCTTCTAACGTTAAGAAGCAAAAGGGAAGCCAACGTTAGTGACATTCACCTTTGTCACTAACGTTGGCCAAGCTTCCATAAGCCACGTTAACTCCCACGTTAACTTAGTTAACGTGGAAGCTAACGTGGAGAGAGCAATTGGTCGCCAACGTTAGTGACACTTACCTTTGTCACTAACGTTGGGGTGAACCACCAAGAGCCACCATGAGCAACCTTAACTCCCACGTTAACTTAGTTAACGTGAAAGCTAACGTGGATAAAGAGATGAGGAGCCAACGTTAGTGACACTCACCTTTGTCACTAATGTTGGAGATGGCTAGCATGACTACGTTAGAAGCCACGTTAACTTAGTTAACGTAGACTCTAACGTGAGAAATAGGGGCACATTGGAACGTTAGTGACAAAGGTAAGTGTCACTAATGTTCTCGAAAGATTGGGAAGCTTACGTTAAGAGCCACGTTAACTAAGTTAACGTGGACTCTAACGTAGGAAAGGGGGAAGCTTATCAACGTTATTGGGAAAGGTAAGTCCCAATAACGTGTGTGAAGGACCAAGAGGCAACGTTAGTGGTAACGTTTGTGCCACTAACGTTGAGGTTAACGTGGCTCATACTTGGGTGAGCAACGTTAGTAAAAAAGGTGATTGTCACTAACGTTCTCGAACCCACACTTTCACTTAACGTTAACACCACTAACGTCCTGAGCTAAAAGTCCCTGCCTACTTCACACTTTCTCTCTGCAAGCAAAGCTAAGCCCAGTGAAGAAGATAACTGCTTCAAACTCAGGATCCAAAGGCCCATACCCAAGACTTGAAGACCCAACTAGAAGATCAGAAGAGTAGTATATATAGGAGTAGCTTTGAATTAGTTTAGGGAGCTGGAAAACTTTAGGGAGCCTTTGGGCATAGAACTACTCTCTGTATTTACTTTCTCTAGACTTCTAGTTTTACTTTCAGCATGTATTCTCCATCTTTGTTTTCATTTTCCAGAGCTATGAACAACTAAACCCCTTTCATCGGGTTAGGGAGCTCTGTTGTAATTTGATGGATCAATTTTAGGTTTCATTCTCCTTATTCTATCTTTTCTCTTGATTTTACTAGAAAGCTTTCGATCTTCATCCAATTGGGTAGTTATCTTGGAAAAGAAGCTATTCATACTTGGATCTCTTCTGAACCTTGAAAGAGGAATGAAGGGATCATGCTAGAAATGCTTTCTCATGCTGGACTAAATTGGGTTTGGATGGATATGTGACTATAATCCTTCCAACACTTAATTTGGAAAATGCATGTGGTATAATCAGTGACCATACTTCATCTCTTCTCATGAGCAATTGACCAAGGAATTGGCTATTGATCAAGATTTGAGAGATTGAATTACAAGGAATTGTAATTCGATCACTTAAGATTGCCAAGGAGATCAATGAATGCATTGATTGAGGAAGAGATGAAAATGAACTTGATCTGGAGAATGCAACATCTCCTGAGCCCAATGAATTCCCCATTTCTGATCTTACCCATTCTCTTTAATTTCTGCGATTTACTTTTATGAGCAATTGCCCCATTCCCATTTAAGATTCTGCAATTTACTTTCCGCCATTTACATTCAGCTCTTTATTCCTAGCATTTACTGTTTCCACTATTTACTTTCCCGCCATTTAATTTTCTGCAATTCTCAACTCAAATTCTGGTTAGCTCAACTAGAACATTCCTTTAATTAAAGTTGCTTGATCAATCAATCTCTGTGGGATTCGACCTCACTCTATTGTGAGTTTTTACTTGACGACGAATTCGGTACACTTGCCGAAGGAAATTTGTTGCAAGACGAGTTTTTCGTGTATCTAGTTTATGGCGCCGTTGCCGGGAATTGATTTTGAATCAACAATGATTAAATTGGAGGATAACTAGATTGAGCATTTTTAGTTTGTTTGATTTAAATTTCTGTTTGAGTAATTTACTTTCAGTTTTAGTTAATTTCTTCCCTTCCCCCTACTTTTTCGTTTTTTTAGTTATTTACAATTCAGTTCACTAACCCACTAACTGTTTGATATATTGCATCACTCACACTAACAGTAATTCTAACAGAAATACTTTCTGCATCTATTTTCCTTGCTTGTGCTTTGTTGGTTGTATGACAGGGAGAAGAAGCGGGGCTTCAACTTCCTTTGATTCTGAACCTGAGAGGACCTTCTTTAGATTAAGGAGGGAAGCAAGAGAAAAACGAGTAGTTGGTGCCGAGGAAGAGGAGGAATACTTTGAACCAAACATGGGAGAAAACATAGAAAACCATCATGAAGAAGAGGCTCACAACCATGGCAGAGAAGGTCGAGCAAATCATGCTGGGGAGGAGAGAAGAGTTTTAGACTCTTACATCAATCCAAACCCAAGAAACTGTGGAAGTAGCATTCAAAAGCCAACCATCCATGCCAACAATTTTGAACTAAAACCACAGCTCATCACCCTTGTTCAGAACAACTGTTCGTTCAGAGGAGGCGTCCAAGAAGACCCCAATCAACATCTAACCACCTTCCTGAGGATATGTGACACGGTGAAGTCTAATGGTGTTCATCCTGACGCCTATAGACTGCTCTTATTTCCATTCTCACTCAAGGATAAGGCAGCCAAGTGGCTGGAGTCTTTTCCGAAGGAGAGTTTGACAACTTGGGAAGATGTGGTGAACAAATTTTTAGCCAGATTCTATCCTCCCCAAAGAATCAACAGGCTGAGAGCTGAGGTCCAAACTTTTAGGCAACAAGATGGTGAGACTCTATATGAAGCATGGGAGAGGTTTAAGGACCTGACAAGGAGGTGTCCACCAGACATGTTCAATGAATGGGTGCAGCTACACATTTTCTATGAAGGCCTTTCTTATGAATCAAAGAAAGCAGTAGACCACTCATCTGGGAGATCTCTGAACAAGAAGAAGACCATTGAGGAGGCCATAGATGTCATTGAAACTGTAGCAGAAAATGACTATTTCTATGCTTCTGAAAGAGGGAACACTAGAGGAGTGATGGAGCTAAACAATGTAGATGCTCTGCTGGCCCAAAATAAGCTCATTACCAAGCAGCTGGCTGACCTCACCAAGAAGATGGAGAGGAACCAAGTAGCAGCAATTACCACTTCATCAGCAACCCAAGAAGGAGTGAATGAAGAAGCAGAGGGTAGTCAGGAGTAAGCCAACTACATTGGGAATTTACCTAGGCAAAACCATGACCCATACTCCAAGACCTACAACCCTGATTGGAGGAATCACCCAAACTTTGGGTGGAGGAATCAACAAGATCAAGGCCAAGATTGGAGACATCACAACCCCAATAATAATGCAGCTCACCAACAATTCACACAGAGAACATATCAATACCACCATGACAACACCTCTCCACATCCATATCAAAACCAAAATAACACTCCTCATCCTTCCACCTCTAATCCCAATCCACCATCATTTGATGACAGACTCTCAAGGATTGAGAATATACTTGAAGGCATAGGCAAAGAGATTCAAGACAACAAGGCATTCAAGGAGGAAGTGCGAGCAAATTTTAAGAACCAGGGAGACACCATCAAGAGGTTGGAATCTCAAGTGGGGTATCTCTCTAAGCAGATTCCCAAACCTACAGATGGATTCCCAAGTGATACAGAAAAAAATCTAAGAGGTGAAACAAAGAAAGTAAGATTGGAAGATTGCAAGATGGTCACTATAAGTGATAAGGAGACTGAGGACAAGCCAAGCAAGCCGTCAGAACAACCTGGAGATACCTCAGTAGAGAAGAAGGAAAAAGATCACCAAGAACAAAAAATCTCACAACAAGAGCTGCTGAGACTCTATGCACCCTTTCCCCAACTTCTCAATGGTGCTGTGGAGAAGAGAATATACTCAAGATTTCTTGACTTGTTTGCATCTCTTCATGTAAACATACCATTCATCAAGACCATCCAACAAATGCCTGCATACATCAAGTATATGAAGGAACTGCTTTCCAGGAAAAACTCACTCAAGGGAGGCCAAACTATGGTGATGAACAAGGAGTGCAGCGCCCTCATTCAACCAGAGTTGCCTACAAAAAGAAAGGACCCAGGGAGTTTTCATATCCCCTGTGCCATAGGAGAAACAATGTTTGATAAAGCACTCTGCGATTTGGGAGCAAGCATCAACTTAATACCCTTATCCCTTGTGAAGAGGCTGTAGATCAATGAGATAAGGCCCACAGATGTAGTCATCAGGCTGGCTGACAAAACTCAAAAACAAGCAATAGGAGTGGTGGAAAATGTGTTGGTAAAGGTTGGGAAATACTTACTCCCAATAGACTTTGTCATATTGGACATGGAAGAGAGTCACACTCACCCAATCATATTGGGAAGACCATTCCTAGCTACAGCCAGAGCACTCATAGATGTGGAGCGAAGGGAGCTAATCTTGAGGATCCATGATGAACAGCTCACCTTCACTGTTTTCAAACACTCACAAAAAACAGATCAAGAGAACAAGGAACCAAGAAAGGATCACAGTGAGACACTGAAGGAAGAGACAAGCACTGAAGGACAACGAGCACATCTAGAGATCCCCTTGATTGATGAACAAGGCAAACAGTAATTGCCACAGCTCAAAGAAAATCAGGAGGAACCTAAACCACCAGGAAAATATGAGACCAGTAACCATATTTCCTTAGAGGAGGAGGTGACAAAGAGTAAGACAACATCACAAGAAACAAAGAAGAAGGTACCAAGGAGGTGGAGGAACAAGAAGATCCCCACCAAGGACTTCTCTCCAGGGGATAAAGTGATCTCAGCTTACTTCCCAGATATCCCCCCTGATCTCCCCACTGTACCATCTCAGTTACCTAAGGTCTTCACTATCAACAGAGTTCTCTCCTTGGAACATGTAGAGATCATTGATACAACTACTGGATATAGGTCTACTGCCAGAGGAGAAGACTTGAAGCATTATCGACCTCCCTGATGAAGGCGAAACATCAAGCTAGTGACGTTAAAGAAGCGCTTCATGGGAGGCAACCCATGTTTTATATGCTTTTAGAAAATAGTGAATAAGTCAATATTTATGAATTCTAACCCAAACTTGACAAACACTTGGTAAAATCCTTATTATGCAGTATATAGTGAAGAACAAGTTTGGTGTTCAAAGCATGCCAAGAAAGCATGAATGCAACCCAGAGCATGCTAGTCTTAGAGCTTTGAACAAAAACTTTTCATCACAGTGCTCCAAACTAAGTTTGGTGTCACCCAAGGTGCCACGAATATGCATATAAGGATACACAGTTAATTAGTTAGTTGGTATTCATGAATAAATAATCTAATTCTTTTTCTTTATTATTCTAGCCGTAAAGTTTAAATCTTTTTTATGATATTGATTTTTCTTATTTTATTTTTATAGGGAAAAGGAAAGGAGCATTGAAGGGGATTGATTGGACAATTAAATGAAGAAGGTTCGGACACCACAAAAGGAGGGACTACACACTTGTTCTAAAAAGGGAACGCATTGAAAATGTTGCCATGCAACATAGAAAAGAATGGACCCTTGAAGACCGAACAATCTCCATCATAAAGTGATGATCCTTGTCCTTTTTCCATGCACAACCCCAACCGTCCATCAAGCAACCACTCCATCAATCCACACCTTTCATTCACTCACAACTTCTCTATATAAGTGATCCTTGTTCCGTACCCCACCTTCACACTCCACGCCCACTCTTCACACCTCTCCATTTCGGGACAAAGCACCTCCTACCCCATTGAAAACATTCCCCCTCACTCCCTTCATTGCACTCAACCCTAAACAACCAAAAATTTCCACACCCTTACCACCTTCACACATTAACCCTCATTCATGGCATCTTCGAGCTCTAAAAGAAGGAAGGGAAAGGAACCTATGGAGCAACACCCGTATGATAAAAAGAGATTTAGAAGCTTGCACCATGCATTGTAATACGGTTGGATGGTGGATAAGGAGATCATTTATGAGTTGGGGTTTCAAGTTAGGAAAACTGAGTGTCCCGAAATCACAAAGAAGGCAGAAAAGAGAAGATGGGAGCTCCTCACTGATCCGGTCATTAAGGTAAATGCAAATCTTGTAAGAGAGTTTTATGCAAATGCGGTCCAATATGATAAGGCAGATGAGTCATATACAAGCTTTGTGAGAGGAAAGATGGTGGATTTCGGTCCCATGAGTGTCATGAGGGCATTAAAGCTACGGTCCATACCGTTTAAAGAAGAGAGTTATCATTCAAGAATGGACAACAGCCCCAATCATGACCAGATTGTGCAAGACATTTGTGTACCCGGAGCTGACTGGGAAAGATATGCAGATAGGAGACCAAGGTTCATCAAGAGAGCAGACCTCACTCCGGAAGCAAAAGGGTGGTTCGAAATTGTAAGGAGGTCCATCCTCCCAGTAGGGAACAACTCGGAGGTGAATCTCAAGAGAGCCATAATGGTGCACTGTATACTCAAAGGAGGAGAGATCAAGGTTCATGAACTCATAGCCGCAGGCATTAGAAAGGTGGCAGAAAAAAGCGACTCATGAGGAAAGTTAGGTTACCCCAGCACCATTTACCGACTATGCAAGAAAGCTGGGGTGGTGTTTGAAGATGAGGACCCCGTGTGGATAAAAGAGGGCGTTCCAATAACCGTTCGACGGATGCATGCTACCGCATCTCCCTTGCCTCAACGGAAGCAAAGGAAGAGGCCAGCCCCTCAAGTAGTAGAAGGACAAGTCTTAGAGGGGCAAGCACCAGCCACTTTGGATATGCACCAACTATAGAAAGCCATTGATGGCCTGTCCCGACAATATTTGGAAAGCCAAGGAGCACAGAAAGAGCTTCAACTACAAATGATGGAGCAGCAACTGAGTCAAGGACAACAATGGAGTGAAACATTCCACAGGATAGAACAAAGGCAAAATGAACAATAAGAATCTATCCAGAAGCTAATCAACATCCAAGCACATCAAGGTGCTCACATACATGAGATGCATCGAAGACAAATAGAACAGGCAGAACTATTGGACGAGCAAAGGGCATTCGCAGAAGGAGTTTACATGAGCGAGACTGGGCATCATATAAACACTCAAGCCAGGCTCGGATACTTAGTAGGACAGCTGCCTATATTGCATCCAAGAATCGCAAGGTATGAAGAAATGAGGGATGAATTAGCACGAGAAGAAAGACAAAGGGTGGAAGAGAGTCATGAATCAGTGAGGAAGGCACTTGAGGATTGGAAGCAAGCAAGATTGGCACGGATGCGAGGAAATGCAAGAGGACAAGAGGATAAGCAAGAGGGAGAGCATAGGCATCCACATGAGTAAAAGGTGGTGGAGTTCCTTCTTTGGTCCATCTTTTTTCTATGCTTTAAATAAGGAAGATCTTGTATGAAATAGAACATGCTTCCATGATAGTTTGAACCATTTTAAATTCTGTCTTTTAAGTTTTTTGTTGAATAGGTCTATGCTTGCTAGTCTTTATGTCACTGCATCCTCACTTTTCTTACTTGTATGCTTGTCCTTTTGAATCAAATGAAAAGAGAATGAGTGCTTTATAAAAGACCAGAGTAGAGTTCATACTATGGAGTAAGTTCCTGAGTTTGTGGTGTGGTCATAAGTTAGATAAGTTGGTTCAACCATAAGGTGGGAAGACAACTATCTATCATGAATACTATGCTTTGAACATATCTATGAGACTAGCTAAATAATAAGATCCGAATAAGAAAAAGGGAAAGAACAATCAAAGTTGAAGAATAAAAGAAAAAAAATAGCAAGAAAAGAGGCTAGGCACCAAGGGTTTGAGTCTTGAGGGATGTGTTTGTGGTATTCCTGTACCAAGGATCTGCTTGGATTACTAAGCTCTCAGGGGTGCTTTATCACCTGGTTACTTGGGTTAACTAACCCGGGATTATCAGCTGAAAGTCCACCATCAAGAGCAATCTTTGCTACAGAACATTTAGTAGCCCAAAGAGGTGCTGGACACCAAGACTTCAAGGAAAGAAAATAAACAAACCATGTGCCTGTGGTGTGTATGTATGGGGGAGAGACTTGAGGAAGTAAGTCCTTAGGGGTGCTTCAACACCTAGCACCTTGAACCAACTGGTTCGGGAGTGTTGGCTGAAAGCTTATTTTAAAGAGTTTCCCCCTTACAAAGCACTTAGCCTAAGAACACAAATAAGCCCTGAAATGACAACAAAAGGATCAATGAATAAAAGTCTCATGGGATGCAATCACAGTGAGTATTCTAGGACATGATAAAGGTGTGAAAGCCAGTGAAGGAATGAACCTAAGTTGCTATGCATGAAACCAGCATAAAACCAGAAACATGACTTCCACAAGAATGACTCATTTCTCTTGGCATTCTATTCATCATTCTCTTGTTCTAGTACTTGCTTAGGGACAAGCAAGCTTTAAGTTTGGTGTTGTGATGCCAGGGCATTTTGGCCAGTTTCACTGACCTTTTTTTTACTGTTTTTAGGGTAGTTTCATGCATTTTCTTAGAAAATAAGCTAGTTTTGGGTAGATATTCACTTACATCTTCATTCAAGCATACATTGTGCACTTTACATGATTTCATGAGGATTTTGCATGAATTATATGATAAATTAGATGATGCGTGACTCATGACTTGGACTAGAACTTTGATGCACTTTGTTGCTTGATTTCAGGACAAAGGAAGCGAAGAAGAACCACATTAGCAGTCACATTAGTCCCACTAACGTGACCTCTAACGTGGAATGGGTGCTAACTTGTAAAGTTAATGAGAAAGGTAATCGCCAATAACGCCCTCGAAGCCATCATAAGCCCACGTTAAGAGTCACATTAACTAAGTTAACGTGAACTCTAACGTGGAAGAAGACAATAAGGCCAACGTTAGTGACACTCCCCTTTGTCACTAACGTTGGACCAAGCTCATAATTGGCCACGTTAGTTGCCACGTTAACTTAGTTAACGTGGCTTCTAATGTTAAGAAGCAAAAGGGAAGCCAACGTTAGTGACATTCACCTTTGTCACTAACGTTGGCCAAGCTTCCATAAGCCACGTTAACTCCCACGTTAACTTAGTTAACGTGGAAGCTAACGTGGAGAGAGCAATTGGTCACCAACGTTAGTGACACTTACCTTTGTCACTAACGTTGGGGTGAACCACCAAGAGCCACCATGAGCAACGTTAACTCCCACGTTAACTTAGTTAACGTGGAAGCTAACGTGGATAAAGAGATGAGGAGCCAACGTTAGTGACACTCACCTTTGTCACTAACGTTGGAGATGGCTAGCATGACTACATTAGAAGCCACGTTAACTTAGTTAACGTGGACTCTAACGTGAGAAATAGGGGCACATTGGAACATTAGTGACAAAGGTAAGTGTCACTAATGTTCTCGAAAGATTGGGAAGCTTACGTTAAGAGCCACGTTAACTAAGTTAACATGGACTCTAACGTAGGAAAGGGGGAAGCTTATCAACATTATTGGGAAAGGTAAGTCCCAATAACGTGTGTGAAGGACCAAGAGGCAACGTTAGTGGTAACGTTTGTGTCACTAATGTTGAGGTTAACGTGGCTCATACTTGGGTGAGCAACGTTAGTGAAAAAGGTGATTGTCACTAACGTTCTCGAACCCACACTTTCACTTAACGTTAACACCACTAACGTCCTGAGCTAAAAGTCCCTGCCTACTTCACACTTTCTCTCTGCAAGCAAAGCTAAGCCCAATGAAGAAGATAACTGCTTCAAACTCAGGATCCAAAGGCCCATACCCAAGACTTGAAGAGCCAACTAGAAGATCAGAAGAGTAGTATATATATGAGTAGCTTTGAATTAGTTTAGAGAGCTGGAAAACTTTAGGGAGCCTTTGGGCATAGAACTACTCTCTGTATTTACTTTCTCTAGACTTCTAGTTTTACTTTCAGCATGTATTCTCCATCTTTGTTTTCATTTTCCAGAGCTATGAACAACTAAACCCCTTTCATTGGGTTAGGGAGCTCTGTTGTAATTTGATGGATCAATTTTTGTTTTCATTCTCCTTCTTCTATCTTTTCTCTTGATTTTACTAGAAAGCTTTCGATCTTCATCTAATTGGGTAGTTATCTTGGAAAAGAAGCTATTCATACTTGGATCTCTTCTGAACCTTGAAAGAGGAATGAAGGGATCATGCTAGAAATGCTTTCTCATGCTGGACCAAATTGGGTTTGGATAGATATGTGACTATAATCCTTCCAACACTTGATCTGGGAAATGCATGTGGTATAATCAGTGACCATACTTCATCTCTTCTCATGAGCAATTGACCAAGGAATTGGCTATTGATCAAGATTTGAGAGATTGAATTACAAGGAATTGTAATTCGATCACTTAAGATTGCCAATGAGATCAATGAATGCATTGATTGAGGAAGAGATGAAAATGAACTTGATCCGGAGAATGCAACATCTCCTGAGCCCAATGAATTCCCCATTTCTGATCTTACCCATTCTCTTTAATTTCTGCGATTTACTTTTATGAGCAATTGCCCCATTCCCATTTAAGATTCTGCAATTTACTTTCCGCCATTTACATTCAGCTCTTTATTCCTAGCATTTACTGTTTCCACTATTTACTTTCCCGCCATTTAATTTTCTGCAATTTTCTAATTCTGGTTCGCTCAACTAGAACATTCCTTTAATTAAAGTTGTTTGATCAATCAATCTCTGTGGGATTCGACCTCACTCTATTGTGAGTTTTTACTTGACGACGAATTCGGTACACCTGCCGAAGGAAATTTGCTGCGAGACGAGTTTTCCGTGTATCATGGCTCTTGAAAGAATGATGGGAAAAGGAGAAATGTTATCTGATGATCTGAAAAATCATAAAATTGATTCTTGAAGCAAGAAAAAGCAGTGAAAAGCTTGCAGAAAAAAAAAGAAAAAAAAAGAAGAAGAAGAAAAAAAAAGAAAGAAAAAAGAAAAGCAAGCAGAAAAAGCCAATACCCCTTTAAACCAAAAGGCAAGGGTGATAAAAAGGATGCAAGGCTTTGAGCATCAGTGGATAGGAGGACCCACAGGAATAAAATCCAGGCCTAAGCGGCTAAACCAAGCTGTCCCTAACCATGTGCTTGTGGCGTGAAGGTGTCAAGTGAAAACTTGAGACTGAGCGGTTAAAGTCGAGGTCCAAAGCAAAAAGAAGAGTATGCTTAAGAACCTTGGACACCTCTAATTGGGGACTCTAGCAAAGCTGAATCACAATCTGCAAAGGTTCACCCAGTTATGTGTCTGTGGCATTTATGTATCCGGTGGTAATACTGGAAAACAAAGTGCTTAGGGCCACGGCCAAGACTCATAAAGTAGCTGTGTTCAAGAATCAACATATTTAACTAGGAGAATCAATAACACTATCTGGATTCTGAGTTCCTATAGATGCCAATCATTCTGAACTTCAAGGAATAAAGTGAGATGCCAAAACTGTTCAGAAGCAAAAAGCTAAAAGCCCCGCTCATCTAATTAATACTGATCTTCATAGATGTTTTTGGAATTCATTGTATATTCTCTTCTTTTTATCCTATTTAATTTTCAGTTGCTTGGGGACAAGCAACAATTTAAGTTTGGTGTTGTGATGAGCGGATAATTTATACGCTTTTTGGCATTGTTTTTAGTATGTTTTTAGTATATTTTAATTAGTTTTTATTATTTTTTTATTAGTTTTTATTTAAAAATCATATTTCTGGACTTTACTATGAGTTTGTGTGTTTTTCTGTAATTTCAGGTATTTTTTTACTGAAATTGAGGGACCTGAGCAAAAATCTGATTCAAAGGCTGAAAAAGGATTGCAGATGCTGTTGGATTCTGACCTTCCTGCACTCAAAGTGGATTTTCTGGAGCTATAGATACTCAATTTGCGCGCTCTCAAGAATTCTGGCGTTTAACTCCAAAACTGGCATAAAAGCTGGAGTTAAACGCCCAAACTGGCACAAAAGCTGGCGTTTAACTCCAAGAAAAGTCTCTACACATGGATGCTTCAATGCTCAGCCCAAGCACACACCAAGTGGGCCCGGAAGAAGATTTCTGCATTAATTACTGATTTCTGTAAACCCTAGGCTACTAGTCTCTATAAATAGGACCTTATACTATTGTATTTTCATCTTTTGACCATCTTTGACTCATACTTTGATAGATCTTTTCACGTTTGGGAGGCTGGCCTCATGGCCATGCCTAGACCTTTTTCTTATGTATTTTCAACGGTGGAGTTTCTACACACCATAGATTAAGGTGTGGAGCTCTGTTGTTCTTCATGAATTAATACAAAGTACTATTGTTTTTCTATTCAACTCAAGTCTGTTTCTTCTCCAAGATATTCATTCGTTCTTCAACTTGATGAATGTGATGATCCGTGACACTCATCATCATTCTCACCTATGAATATGTGCCTAACAACCACCTCTGTTCTACTAGCAATGGCTTGAATGCGTATCTCTTGGGTTTCTAATCTAAGATTGGAACCTTCGTGGTACAGGCTAGAATTATTGGCGGCCATTCCTGAGATCCAGAAAGTCTAAACCTTGTCTGTGGTATTCTGAGTAGGATCTAGGAAGGGATGACTGTGACGAGCTTCAAACTCGTAATTGTGGGGCGTGTGACAGACGCAAAAGGATCAATGGATCCTATTTCGACATGATCGAGAACCGACAGATGATTAGCTGTGCGGTGACAGCGCATTTGGAATGTTTTCACTGAGAGGACGGAAAGTAGCCATTGACAACGGTGATGCCCAACATAAAGCTTGCCATGGAAGGGAGTATGAATGATTGGAAGAAGGCAATAGGAAAGCAGAGGTTCAGGAGGAACAAAGCATCTTCGTACGCTTATCTGAAACTCCTACCAATGAATTACATAAGTATCTCTATCTTTATTCTATTTTATGTTTATCTTTTAATTATCAATTCTCCATCACCATCTAAATTCGTCTGACTGAGATTTACAAGGTGACCATAGCTTGCTTCAAGCCGACAGTCTCCGTGGGATCGACCCTTACTCACGTAAGGTATTACTTGGACAACCCAATGCACTTGCTGGTTAGTTGTGCGGAATTGTGACAAAGTGTGATTCACGTTTAAGAGCTCTACGTCTTTGGCGCCATTGTTGATGATCACAATTTCGTGCACCAGGGTTCATAGGCATATGATAGGTGTGGTTGATAACCATAAGAAGAATCAACATAACCATTGGATTGGTCTGCACCATGGGGTGAATTATGTTCATAGCATGCCGGAGGAGGTTGTTGCCATGAAGATTGTTCATATGCTTAAGGCTCCTCCCACCTTTGATTTCCAAATCCTTGATGCACATCCTCATTGAAATTCTTATTTCCTACAACATAGTTAGAACCAAACTTATAGCCAAAAGGGTGAGAATTCATAATAGAAAGAGAGAATAAAAACAAAAGCTACTAAGAAAATAAAGAAAATAGACTCCTAAAACTAGCAAAAACTAGCAAACAAACAAAAAGTCAAGCTATTTGATGAGAGAATTATTGTCGGCCTAGAATTTCTCTTAATAGATGATGACTTGCATCATCTACCCTTTTTCTAGGACCATAAAAGAGCATAATCTTGTTTGATCATTGCAATTCATGCATTATTTGATGAGCATTATAGTACATTGCTTTGAAATGAGCTTGTGCTGAATTTCAGGTGAAAAAGACATCAAAAAGGGATAAAAAACAATAAAAGAAGCTGGGCGTGTGAAACTGGTGTGCCACTTGGAGCAAACGCCACAAAATTGCATTGGCGTGGCACGCCAGAAGCTGGGCGTGGCATGCCAGTACTAAAATCCAGAGAGGATCCTCCAAGCATTTACATGGGCGTGGCACGCCAGAATCTGGGCATGGCACGCTAGTACAACTTTCCAGAGAGCAACAATGAAGGCCACCAAAGGGGCGTGGCATGCCAAACCCACCACTTGAGCCATGGGCGTGCCACTTGGTATTAAAGGCGTGGCACGCCAGCTTTAAAATCACTTGGGCGTGCCACTTGAGGAACCAGGCGTGGCACGCCAAGCTAAGAAGGACACAAATGAATGGGCGTGCCACTTGAGCAGCATGGCGTGGTACGCTGGTACAAAATTCCAGAGAGGAAGTTGAAGGCTAAAAAGGCTGGGTGTGCCACTTGAGCAGTAAGGCGTGGCACGCCAAGCTTCCACCCTTATTTGGGCATGCCACTTGAGCACATGGGCGTGGCACGCCAAGGTACAAAGAAGGCCAAAGTAAAGGCTGGGCGTGCCACTTGGTGTCGAAGACGTGGCACGCCAACTGAAGATCCTCACCTGGGCGTGCCACTCGAATGCTGGGCGTGGCACGCCAGCTACTGGAACTAAGGCAAATGATGGGTGTGGCACGCCAACACTTGGGCGTGGCACGCTGGTTATATTTTCCAGAGAGGGAGAAACAAGGCCAAACATATGGACATGCCACTTGGTATCGAAGGAGTGGCACACCAGCTTTAAAAATCACTTGGGCGTGCCACTTGAGTCCCAGGCATGGCACGCCATCATCACCAATCACCCAAGAGAAGACTTGAGCGTGCCACTTGAGTTCTGGGCATGGCACGCCAAGCAGGGGAGCCAAGCACATGATGGGCGTGGCACGCCAAACCCTGGGCGTGCCACGTTAGTTCAATATTCCAGAGAGATAGATCAAGCACATAGCATGGGCGTGGCACGCCAAACTCTGGGCGTGCCACGCTAATTCAAATTTTCAGAAGCTAAAAAGGAGAGGGAAAAAGGCCTGGGCGTGCCACTTGGGTTCGAAGGCGTGGCACGCCAGGCTAACCAAGGCTTTAAAAAGGCCTGGGCGTGCCACTTGGGTTCGAAGGCGTGGCACGCCAAGCTATTGATAAACTCCAATTTTGTGGTTTATCTTGTGCTTAATTTGGGAGATTTTATCACCTTTTCTCACATTTATTCAATGTAAAAGCATGGTTTTGCAATTCTCCCTTGATTTGTGCTTAAATGTGAAAACATGCTTTTTAGGCCCTTAAATTGGTGATTTTAACTCACCTTAGTTCCATTTGATGCCTTGATGTATTTGTTGAGTGATTTCAGGTTCATAAGGCAAGTATTGGATGGAAGAAGTGAGGAGAAAAGCATGCAAAGTGGGAGAACTCATGAAGAAATGAAGGAACCGCAAAGTTGTCAAGCCTGACCTCTTCGCACTCAATTGACCATAACTTGAGCTACAGAGGTCCAAATGAGACAGTTCTAGTTGCGTTGGAAAGATAACATCCGAGGCTTCAAAATGATATAAAATTTTCCATATTTTCCTGACATCTAGGGAGGCGCATGCACACTATACGCATGCATGTTGATAGAGCAGCGTGGGTCCACTTTGGGCAACTCGTTGGGGGCAATTTCTAGCTCATTTTAGGCCCAATCCAACTCATTTCTGATGCTATTGAACCTAAGGATTGAGGGGGGAATGAACCAAGTAGTCATAGTTTAGTTTTTTTTTATCATGTTTTAGGGTAGAATTCTAGAGAGAGAGAGACTCTCTCCTCTCTCTAGATTTAGGATAGAAATTAGGGTAAAGTTAGGTTAATCACTCTCCAATTTCTCTTTCAATTCTTGTTTTGATTTTAATTCTCATTATATTTTAGTGTTCTATTATCTTAATCTTCTTAGTTTCTCTTGTTGATTTCTTATTTTGTTCTCTTTTATGTTTATGAACAATTGTTGGATCTTAATTTTCTTTAATGCAATTTTATGTTTCCATGTTTCTTTTATGTTGATCTTGATTGTTATTGTTAATTTCTTGCTTATGTTAGTTGTGGGTTCTTTTAATTCTTGCATTTTATGATGTTTACTTTTATTGCGCACTAAGTGCTTGATAAAATTTTCCTCTAGTTTTTGAGTAGTTTTCTTTACTCTTGGCCTAGGCTAAGGGGATTGAGTGACCTTGAGTCATTGGGTCTCAATGATTTGGTGATTTGAGAACCCTTGATGATCAATTTGATACTCATTGATACCAACCCACTACTAATCTAATTAGTAGATAGGTTGGAACTTATGGGTTGATGTGATCAAATCCATTTGACGTACTTCAAGTCTAGGAGTAGATATTACGTACTTAAGACTTTTGGAAGTAGACTTAATAAGCTTGGTTCCTCATAATTGTCAATATATGGTTTGTAGACAAGGATGGTGATCTCAATTACCTATGTCTAGCCAAGAGTTCTTTCCCATTTATTTTACTAGTTCTTATTATTTACTTTCTTGCTATTTACTTTTCTTGTCAATTATCAAAAATCAAACCTCCCTTGCATCTTCATAGCCAATAATTAAGCACTTTATTGCAATTCCTTGTGAGACGACCCGAAGTTTAAATACTTCGATTATAAATTCATTGGGGTTTGTACTTGTGACAACTCAAATTTTTTATGTGAGAATTGTTTGTTGGTGTAGAACTATACTTGCAACGAAAATTCATTTTGTGTGAAATTCTATACCGATACGACAAGTCTCATCTATCAGCTATCCAAGGTCTTAAAGAACCGTGGGCGTGCCACTTGGGCTCGAAGGCGTGGCACACCAGGGTGGTCAATAGAGGAAGACGTGCCACTTGAGGATTGATAGCAAAAATTGTTGTCGGCCTAGATTTTCTTCCTAAAGAAAGGAATTACTTCGTTGTAAGCATAGCTCCAAACCAACAAACAACTCTCACATCAAATTAAAATATGGTTTTGTCACATGTACAAACCCCAATGAAAATTAACCGAAGTATTTAAACTCTGGGTCGTCTCACAAGAAATTGCAATGAAATGAATGATTATTGGCTATGAAAGAGCAAGGGGTTTGGTTGATGGTGCACGAAATTGTGATCATCAACAATGGCGCCAAAGGACTTGGTGCTCTTAAACATGAATCACACTTTGTCACAATTCCGCACAACTAACCAGCAAGTGCACTGGGTCGTCCAAGTAATAAACCTTACGTGAGTAAGGGTCGATCCCACGGAGACTGTCGGCTTGAAGCAAGCTATGGTCACCTTGTAAATCTCAGTCAGGCGAATTCAGATGGTGATGGAGAATTGATAATTAAAAGATAAATAAAACATAAAATAAAGATAGAGATACTTATGTAATTCTTTGGTTGAAATTTTAGATAAGCGTATGAAGATGCTTTGTTCCTCCTGAACCTCTGCTTTCCTATTGCCTTCTTCCAATCATTCATACTCCTTTCCATGGCAAGCTTTATGTTGGGCATCACCGTTGTCAATGGCTACTTCCCGTCCTTTCAGTGAAAATGTTCTACGCACGCTGTCACCGCACGGCTAATCATCTGTCGATTCTCGATCATGTTGGAATAGGATCCATTGATCCTTTTGCGTCTGTCACACCCCCAACAATCGCGAGTTTGAAGCTCGTCACAGTCATCCCTTCCCAGATCCAACTCGGAATACCACAGACAACGTTTAAACTTTCCGAATCTCAAGAATGATGATGACAAGTCATCTTAGCCTAGTTTCACTAGTCTTTTTCTTTTGTTTTCACTTGAATTGTGCACTTTCTTGAGTTACAAGCAAGTCAATTAGGTAGATTTTCATGCTTCCTTTGATTTAATCAACCATGTATGAATTCATGCTATTTCAAGAGGTTTTATACTATAATTGTCACATATTATGAAAGAATGAATATCTCATGATTTTAAGCATAGCTTTGACGTGTTTGGTTGATTAATGATAGGTGAAGAAAGCTTGGAGAAAGGTTGAAGCAAGAAGGAATAGCTAGGAGTAAAGAGAGGACAATGGAATAAGTGAAATTGAACCAGGAAGCAAAAAGCTGGACCTAAAGTTAGCCTCAAACTTTTGCACAAACTTTTGGGTGAAAAGTTAGCCCCAACGTTAGCCCCTAACTTTTGGGCTAACGTTGGAACTTGAAAATCACTCCCTGGGCACCAAAAGTTTGCGCCAACGTTAGCCCCTAACTTGGTGGCTAACGTTGGCATAAGAAAAACCTCCCTGGCCACCAAAAGTTTGCGCCAACGTTAGCCCCTAACTTTTGGGCTAACGTTGGCACATGAAAAATACAAGGGGAGGAGCAAAGGTTTGCGCCAACGTTAGCCTCTAACTTTTGGGCTAACGTTGGCGCCATAAGTACACATTAGGAGGCCAACGTTAGAGCAAAAGTTAGACCCCTAACTTTTGTCCCAACGTGGATAGCAGCAAGTTATGGTGGCTGATATGAAAAGTTGGAGCAAAAGTTAGCCCCTAACTTTTGCTCAAACTTTTACTCCAACTTTTGCAAAACTCCAACCCGGTTCATTTGGTTCACTTTGGTTCTTCTCCAAACTCCAAGAGCAATCAACCAAGGCCTCTTTCAACCCAATTCCACCAAGAGCAAAGGCCCAACTCAAGGCTTGAAGATCATTTGAAGAAAGTGTATAAATAGGATAGAATTCAAGTTCTTCGGGGAGCTTTCCCTTTGAATTTTCATAATAGTTTTCGGAGAGCTTTGGATATTGAGTGATCTTTAATTTCTTAGTCTTGGGGAAGGAGAATTCACTTCTCTTCCTCTTAGTTTTATTGCTTTCAATTTCAATTACAATTGTCTTAGATCTTGGGTTGGAGAATTGAAGAAATTCTGTTTCAATCTCATCCTTGGATCTCTCTGCTTTATTTACTGCTTGATTGAATTTAATTTCTGTTAATTGCTCTTCATCTACTTTCCTTGCAATTTACAATTCCCTTGCAATTGTTCTTGTTGGATCTAGGAAGGCATTGAGATCTAGACTCGGTTTTCTAGTCTTTGGGTCCTGAGATCTGAACTTTCAATTTCTAATTCTCTGTTTACTGTTTTCATGTTCATTTACTTTTCTGCTTCAAGATCCGATTTAACCCAAACCCTCTTCTACTTCTCTGCTTGATGCAAATTTACTTTTCCTTGTTTAATTTCTGCAAATCCAAGTCCCAATCCCCTTTACAATTCAAGTCATTTACATTTCTTGCACTTTAAGATTCCGCAATTTACATTTTTTGCATTCCAAGTTTCTGCCATTTAATTTCTTGTTCTTTAAGATTCAGCAATTTATTTCCTGTTCTCTTTAATTCCATGCAATTTAATTTCTGCAAATCACAAAACATTCAACCAAATCTTGATTAAAATTGCTCAATCCTTCAATCCCTGTGGGATCGACCTCACTCCCGTGAGTTTTTATTACTTGATGCGACCCAGTACACTTGCCGGTTAGATTTGTGTGTTTTGGGAGAAATTTATTTTTCCACCAAAATACTCATCAAGTTTTTGGCGCCGTTGCCGGGGATTGATTAGATTGACAATGATTAAGTGAGGTGGTGATCTAGATCAAGCACTTTTTCTTTATTTTTCTCTAATTTTGACTAACCCACTAACTGTTTGAATTTCTGCTTAAGTTAACACTAACTTCACTCTAGCAATAGAGTGCTTAATTTTAGTTCCTGGTTCTGTGTTTATGTCAGGAGGAAAAAGCAATGAATCTACACCTTTTGATCCTGAAACATTTTGGAGGTTGAGAAGAAAACCAAGAAATGGAAGAAAATCCAACAAATCCACAAGTGGGAGTGGCCAACAACAATGGTCAACCCCAAAGGAGAGTATTGGCTTCATACACCTTTGCAAATGCTAGACATTGTGGAAGCAGCATTTTCACCCCTAATGTCAATGCAAATAACTTTGAATTGAAGCCACAACTTATTACATTGGTCCAAAACAACTGCTCGTTTGGGGGAGGACCATTGGAGGATCCAAATCAACATCTATCTACCTTCTTAAGGATTTGTGACACTGTCAAGTCCAATGGCGTGAATCCTGAGACCTACAAGCTTCTGCTGTTCCCGTTCTCATTAAGGGACAAGGCCGCACAATGGCTTGAAACTTTTTCTCAAGGAAGCATCATTAGCTGGGATGATTTGGTGACTAAATTTCTAGCCAAATTTTACCCACCTCAAAGGGTTAACAGGCTGAAAACCGAGGTACAAACATTCACACAATTGGATGCTGAAAATCTGTATAAAGCATGGGAGAGATACAAGGCTCTGCTGAGGAAATGTCCACCAGAAATGTTCACTGAGTGGGACAAGCTACAGAACTTCTATGAAGGACTCACTCTAAAGGCTCAAGAATCACTTGACCACTCAGCTGGAGGATCATTGCAACTGATAAAAACAGCAGAAGAAGCTCAAAATCTTATTGACATGGTGGCCAACAATCAATATTTCTTTGCTCACCAAAGAAATCGCCAAACATCACAAAGGAGAGGAGTAATGGAGCTAGAAGGAGTAGACATCATCCTAGCTCAAAACAAGATGATGCAGCAGCAAATTCAACAACAATTTGATCAAATGGCCAAGAGGATTGATAGTCTCCAAGTTGCAGCAATCAACACAAGCCAATCATCAACCAAATGGGGGCAGAATGAGGAGAACCGAGAAGAACAACAACAAGAACAACCTCAATATGTGCACAACCAAGGCTCAGGTCAAAATGAAGTTTATGGTGACACCTACAATCCATCCTGGAGGAACCACCCCAACCTGAGATGGGGTGATAATCAAAATCAGTGGCAGAAAAATAACAACTCCAACCATTCCCGCAACACACACAACCAAAATCATTCATCTAACAACACTAACCAATACAAGAAACCACAAAACACATATCAACCACCCCACAATAATTCACAAATTCACCAAAATAACTTCTCCACACCACCATTCAACTCACAAAATGCCCACCTCAATGCTCCAAACAATTTCTAGCCACAACAATCATACCCTGCCATACCACCCACTGACCATCATGAAACCAGGATCTCAAGTCTTGAAGTAGCCTTGCAAACCCTTACCCAAAACACACAGTCACTTGCCCAGACCACTCAAGGTTTAGCCAAGGGACAAGAGATTTTGCTCAAAGGACAAGAGAGACATGAAGCCACCATGAAGAATCTTGAACGGCAAGTGGGACAATTGGCCAAACAAGCTGAACGGCCAACCAATGTTCTCCCAAGTGATACAATCTCCAATCCAAAGGACACAGGAAAAGCCATAAAATGGGAGGAGTGCAAGGCAATCACAGTGGGAAGTGAGAAGACTGGAGGGAAAAAAGTCATCAATCAGGAAGAACACAACAGAGAAGTTCCACAAGAAGAGACAGAAGAGAGAAGAGAAAAGGATAGAAAGACCAAGAATGCAGAAAGCTCAAAGAGAGACAAGAACATCCTTAAGCCACAGCTACAAGAGAAGAAGGAAGGGGTGAAGCCATATATCCCCAAACTTCCATACCCTCAGAGGTTCAAAAAAGAGAATGAGGATAAGAAATACTCAAAGTTCCTGGACATATTCAAGACACTCAGCATCAATATTCCTTTCTTAGAAGCACTTGAACAGATGCCATTGTATGCCAAATTTATGAAGGAAATGCTGACAAAGAAAAAGTCTCTAAAAGAAGGACAAATTGTTGAGATGACAATGGAATGTAGTGCTATTCTCCAAAGAGAGTTGCCAGAGAAGAAAGATGACCCTGGGAGTTTTTATATACCTTGCACCATAGGAGACATAACAATTGAAAAGTCATTCTGTGACCTTGGTGCAAGCATAAACTTGATGCCTTTGTCTCTAATGAGGAAACTTCAAATTTGTGAGCTGAAATCCTCACGAATATTCCTTCAAATGGCTGACAAATCCATCCAGCAAGCAGTTGGAGTTGTAGAGAATGTACTGGTACAAGTGGGGAAATTCCTTCTCCCAGCTGATTTTGTCATCCTGGATATGGAGGAGGACCCTAACACTCCCATCATTCTGAGGAGGCCTTTCCTAGCTACGGACAGAGCATTGATAGATATTGAAAAAGGGGAATTGTTGCTGAGAGTGCATGATGAGCACCTAGCATTCCATGTTTTTAAAACCCCACATGAGCCCACTCAAGAAGAAGAGTGTACGGAGGATAAGGCCAGAGATCAAAGTTTGAAGGAGGTAGTCAATGAGTTAGCTCCAAAACTTCTAAATCCATGCTTGAAAGAAGTAGAGATGGTGCAACAGACCAAAGAAATCAAGGAAGAACTTGATCCAAAACCTCCAGATGAGAAATTTAACATCTCAGATAAGGAACCACCAAGGCAGGGAGTATCTTTTGAGAAAGAAAAGAAGAAGAGGCCAAGAGGGTGGAGAAACAAGAAGATCCCTACTGAAGGCTTTTCACTAGGGGATAAAGTAGTGTTAAACACCCAACCAATGAAGGTGTCCCCACAATCATCTGAATACTACACTGTGAACCGGGTCCTTTCACTTGAACACCTAGAGATCATCAAAGAGGAGACCGGAAGAAAGTTCACAGTAAGAGGAGAAAAGCTGAGGCATTATGATTTTCAACCTCTATGATCAAAGAACAAGATGTCAAGCTAGTGACATTAAAAGAGCGCTTGTTGGGAGGCAACCCAACCTGAGGTAGTTTTCTTTTCATAGCTTTTTCAATAAAAATGTTGAATAAATAAGTATGTATTGCAAGGAGCTAAGTTTGGTGTTGCACACCAAAACAATTTAAGGGAGAATGAAGGATTCTAAGTTTGGTGTTCCACCAAAATCTCATTTAAAAGCATACTCTCACCTCTTGCATAATGATAGCTCCAAGCAATCAGACAAATTATTCAACCAGTTAATTGCTTCTTAGTTTGGTTCCATAACCTTTAGCAAGGCCAAAAGAATTCATAAATGTACAACCTGTTGCATCAGAGACAGTGGCAAGGAATTAAGTTTAGTGTTCCCAAACCAAATTAAATCCAAAAGCCACACTCAATTCATGCATACTAACCAGTCACCTAAGGGCTTGAGAAGCAAGCAACTTTTGAGAATTGTGCAGGAAACTAACCACCATTTGAGGACATTATGCATCATAACTCAAAAGGGGCATAACAGAAGGAAGGATAAAAGAACTGCAAACCAATAGGTTGTACCTATACTTAACTCTTACTATTGAGAAATTCTTTGATTTATGTCTTGCTAAGGTGTTCATCTAGTACAAGTAGAATCATTTTTCTTTGCAATAAGTAAGCTAGTCCAAGTATGTGCTTGTGTGTTTACTTTCACTTAACTAACTGCATGTTTTGTCCCCTGCATTTTCAATTCAATAAAAGAAATGTTTGAATGTGAAGTAAGATGGTCTCTATTAGATAGAAGTAGAATAAAAGTAAGTGGTGGTATGTGTGTGATTGTATAATAGCTCACTTTTAGTGAATAAAGAGCCAGGATATTTCCTTCTAAGTATAGAGTGGCCTACTGTCTATGAATCTCAATCGAATAAAAATCCTTGGTTAAAAAGAAAAACAAAAAGAAAGAAAAAAAGAAGTAGCAGAACAAAAGAAAAACAAAAAGAAACAAAGCTGGACACCAATAGCTTGAACCTTAGAATATATGCCTGTGATGTCTTTGTATTAGGATCTGCTTGGATTATTAAGCTCTTTGGAGTGCATCAACACTCGGTGACTTGGGTTAACTAACCCGGGATCATCAGCTGAAAGTCCACTATCAAGAGCAACCTAACTACAAGGTATTTAGCAGCCCAAAGAGGTGCTGGGCATCAATGTTTTAAGAAGGAATGTGAGCCAAGTGTCTATAGTGAATAATGTGTCAAGTATAAAGAAAAGGAAATGAACTTGCTACACATGACACTCAATTAAAGCTTATGAACAAAGCAATAGCCAAGGATAAAGGAATAATGAGAGGTCATAGCAGTATGTTGCTTGAAGCTTGAAGGAGACTTTCTAGGCCTAGGAGTCAATAAGAAGTGAGTATTTACATATCCACACAAAATCCCATGAACTATCAATAATACTCTGCTAGCATGAACATCCTCTTCCATTTCATCCTTTCTTCTCAATAAATTTTTTTTTTCTTGCTTGGGGACAAGCAAGCTTTAAGTTTGGTGTTGTGATGACAAGTCATCTTAGCCTAGTTTCACTAGTCTTTTTCTTTTGTTTTCACTTGAATTGTGCACTTTCTTGAGCTACAAGCAAGTCAATTAGGTAGATTTTCATGCTTCGTTTGATTTAATCAACCATGTATGAATTCATGCTATTTCATGAGGTTTTATACTATAATTGTCACATATTATGAAAAAATGAATATCTCATGATTTTAAGCATAGCTTTGACGTGTTTGGTTGATTAATGATAGGTGAAGAAAGCTTGGAGAAAGGTTGAAGCAAGAAGGAATAGCTAGGAGTAAAGAGAGGACAATGGAATAAGTGAAATTGAACTAGGAAGCAAAAAGCTGGACCTAAAGTTAGCCTCAAACTTTTGCACAAACTTTTGGGTGAAAAGTTAGCCCCAACGTTAGCCCTTAACTTTTGGGCTAACGTTGGAACTTGAAAATCACTCCCTGGGCACCAAAAGTTTGCGCCAACGTTAGCCCCTAACTTGGTGGCTAACGTTGGCATAAGAAAAACCTCCCTGGCCACCAAAAGTTTGCGCCAACGTTAGCCCCTAACTTTTGGGCTAACGTTGGCAGATGAAAAATACAAGGGGAGGAGCAAAAGTTTGCGCCAACGTTAGCCTCTAACTTTTGGGCTAACATTGGCGCCATAAGTACACATTAGGAGGCCAACGTTGGAGCAAAAGTTAGACCCCTAACTTTTGTCCCAACATGGATAGCAGCAAGTTATGGTGGCTGATATGAAAAGTTGGAGCAAAAGTTAGCCCCTAACTTTTGCTCAAACTTTTACTCCAACTTTTGCAAAACTCCAACCCGGTTCATTTGGTTCACTTTGGTTCTTCTCCAAACTCCAAGAGCAATCAACCAAGGCCTCTTTCAACCCAATTCCACCAAGAGCAAAGGCCCAACTCAAGGCTTGAAGATCATTTGAAGAAAGTGTATAAATAGGATAGAATTCAAGTTCTTCGGGGAGCTTTCCCTTTGAATTTTCATAATAGTTTTCGGAGAGCTTTGGATATTGAGTGATCTTTAATTTCTTAGTCTTGGGGAAGGATAATTCACTTCTCTTCCTCTTAGTTTTATTGCTTTCAATTTCAATTACAATTGACTTGGATCTTGGGTTGGAGAATTGAAGAAATTCTGTTTCAATCTCATCCTTGGATCTCTCTGCTTTATTTACTGCTTGATTGAATTTAATTTCTGTTAATTGCTCTTCATCTACTTTCCTTGCAATTTACAATTCCCTTGCAATTGTTCTTGTTGGATCTAGGAAGGCATTGAGATCTAGACTCGGTTTTCTAGTCTCTGGGTCCTGAGATCTGAACTTTCAATTTCTAATTCTCTGTTTACTGTTTTCATGTTCATTTACTTTTCTGCTTCAAGATCCGATTTAACCCAAACCCTCTTCTACTTCTCTGCTTGATGCAAATTTACTTTTCCTTGTTTAATTTCTGCAAATCCAAGTCCCAATCCCCTTTATAATTCAAGTCATTTACATTTCTTGCACTTTAAGATTCCGCAATTTACATTTCTTGCATTCTAAGTTTCTGCCATTTAATTTCTTGTTCTTTAAGATTCAGCAATTTATTTCCTGTTCTCTTTAATTCCATGCAATTTAATTTCTGCAAATCACAAAACATTCAACCAAATCTTGATTAGCTTGACTAAATTAACCACTAAGCTAAAATTGCTCAATCCTTCAATCCCTGTGGGATCGACCTCACTCCCGTGAGTTTTTATTACTTGATGCGACCCGGTACACTTGCCGGTTAGATTTGTGTGTTTTGGGAGAAATTCATTTTTCCACCAAAATACTCATCAAATGACCGCCAATAATTCTAGCCTATACCACGAAGGTTCTAATCTTAGATTAGAAACCCAAGAGATACACATTCAAGCTTGTTTGCATGTAGAACAGAAGTGGTTGTCAGTCACGCGTTCATAGGTGAGAATGGTGATGAGTGTCACATAATCATCACATTCATCATGTTCTTGGGTGCGAATGATTATCTTGGAGAAGAAATAGACTTGAGTTGAATAGAAAAACAATAGTACTTTGTATTAATTCATGAAGAACAGCAGAGCTCCACACCTTAATCTATGGTGTGTAGAAACTCCACCATTGAAAAAACAAAAGTGATAATGGTGTAAGCATGGCCGAATGGCCAGCCTCCAAGGTCTAGGGACTAAACGTCCAAAGATTTGAAAATACAATATCAAAAGGTCCTATTTATAGAGAACTAGTAGCCTAGGGTCACAGAAATGAGTAATTAATGCATAAATCTTCCTCCGGGCCCACTTGGTGTGTGCTTGGGCTGAGCATTGAAGCTTTCATGTGTAGAGACTTTTCTTGGAGTTAAACGCCAGCTTTTGTGCCAGTTTGGGCGTTTAACTCCAGCTTTTGTGCCAGTTTTGGAGTTAAACGCTAGAATTCTTGAGCTGACTTGGAACGCCTATTTGGGCCATCAAATCTCAGACAAAGTATCGACTATTATATATTGCTGTAAAGCCCAGGATGTCTACTTTCCAACGCAATTGAGAGTGCGCCAATTGGGCTTCTGTAGCTCCAGAAAATCCACTTTGAATGCAGGGAGATCAGGATCCAACAGCATCTGCAGTCTTTTTTCAGCCTCTAAATCAGATTTTTGCTCAGGTCCCTCAATTTCAGCCAGAAAATACCTGAAATCACAGAAAAACACACAAACTCATATTAAAGTCCATAAGAGTAATTTTTATTTAAAAACTAATAAAAACATAATAAAAACTAACTAAAATATACTAAAAACATACTAAAAATAATGCCAAAAGGCGTATAAATTATCCTCTCATCACAATACCAAACTTAAATTGTTACTTGTCCCCAAGCAACTAAAAATCAAATAGGATAAAAAGAAGAGAATATACAATAAATTCCAAAAACATCTATGAAGATCAGTATTAATTAGATGAGCGGGGCTATTAGCTTTTTGCTTCTGAACAGTTTTGGCATCTCACTTTTTCCTTTGAAGTTCAGAATGATTGGCTTCTATAGGAACTCAGAATCTAGATAGTGTTATTGATTCTCCTAGTTAAGTATGTTGATTCTTGAACACAGCTACTTTTTGAGTCTTGGCCATGACCCTAAGCATTTTGTTTTCCAGTATTACCACCGGATACATAAATGCCACAGACACATAACTGGGTGAACCTTTTCAGATTGTGACTCAGCTTTGCTAGAGTCCCCAATTAGAGGTGTCCAGAGCTCTTAAGCACACTCTTTTTGCTTTTGGACCATGACTTTAACCGCTCAGTCTCAAGTTTTTACTTGACACCTTCACGCCAGAAGCACATGGTTAGGGACAGCTTGGTTTAGCCGCTTAGGCCAGGATTTTATTCCTGTGGGCCCTCCTATCTACTGATACTCAAAGCCTTGGATCCCTTTTTATCACCCTTGCCTTTTGGTTTAAAGCGGTATTGGCTTTTTCTGCTTGTTTTTCTTTTTTCTTTCTTTTTTTTCTTTTCTCTCTCTCTTTTTTTTCGCATATATCCTTTTTTCTGCAAGCTTTTCACTGCTTTTTCTTGCTTCAAGAATCAATTTTATGATTTTTCAGATCATCAGATAGCATTTCTCCTTTTCCCTCATTCTTTCAAGAGCCAACAATTTTAACATTCATAAACAATCAAATTCAAAAATATGCACTATTCAAGCATTCATTCAGAAAAACAATAGTATTGCCACCACATCAAAATAACTAAACTGTTTTAAAATTTGAAACTCATGCACTTCTTTTTCTTTTTCAAAAAACATTTTTCATTTTAAGAGAGGTGATGGATTCATTTTCATAGCTTTAAGGCATAGACACTTAGACACTAATGATCATGTGATAAAGACACAAACATAAATAAACATAAAGCACAATTTTTGAAAAACAGAAAATAAAGAACAAGGAAATTAAAGAACGGGTCCACCTTAGTGATGGCGGCTTGTTCTTCCTCTTGAAGATCTTATGGAGTGCTTGAGCTCCTCAATGTCTCTTCCTTGCCTTTGTTGCTCCTCTCTCATGGTCCTTTGGTCTTCTCTAATTTCATGGAGGAGGATGGAATGCTCTTGGTGCTCCACCCTTAGTTGTCCCATGTTAGAACTTAATTCTCCTAGGGAGGTGTTCATTTACTCCCAATAGTTTTGTGGAGGAAAATGCATTCCTTGAGGTATCTCAGGGATTTCATGATGAGGAGTTTCCTCATGCTCTTGTCCATGAATGGGATCTCTTGTTTGCTCCATCCTTTTCTTAGTGATGGGCTTGTCCTCATCAATGAGGATGTCTTCCTCTATGTCAATTCCAACTGAGTTGCAGAGGTGACAAATGAGGTGAGAAAAGGCTAACCTTGCCACAGTAGAGGACTTGTCCGCCACCTTGTAGAGTTATTGGGATATAACCTCATGAACTTCTACTTCTTCTCTAATCATGATGCTATGAATCATGATAGCCTGGTCTATAGTAACTTCAAATCGGTTGCTAGTAGGAATGATTGAGCGTTAGATGAACTCCAACCATCCCCTAACCACGGGCTTGAGGTCATGCCTTCTTAGTTGAACCGGCTTCCCTCTTGAATCTCTCTTCCATTGAGCGCCCTCTTCACAGATGTCCATGAGGACTTGGTCTAACCTTTGATCAAAGTTGACCCTTCTAGTGTATGGGTGTGCATCTCCTTGCATCATAGGTAAATTGAATGCCAACCTTACATTTTTCAGACTAAAGTCTAAATATTTCCCTCGGACCATTGTAAGCCAATTCTTGGGATCCGGGTTCACACTTTGATCATGGTTCTTGGTGATCCATGAATTGGCATAGAACTCTTGAACCATTAAGATTCCGACTTGTTGAATGGGGTTGGTGAGAACTTCCCAACCTCTTCTTCGGATCTCATGTTGGATCTCCGGATATTCACCCTTTTTGAGCTTAAAAGGGACCTCGGGGATCACCTTCTTCTTGGCCACAACTTCATAGAAGTGGTCTTGATGCACCCTTGAGAGGAATCTCTCCATCTCCCATTATTCGGAGGTGGAAGCTTTTGCCTTTCCTTTCCTCTTTCTAGAGGTTTCTCCGGCCTTTGGTGCCATTAATGGTTATGGAAAAATAAAAAAGCTTTAGCTTTTACCACACCAAACTTAGAAAGTTGCTCGTCCTCAAGCAAAAGAAGAAAGAAGAGAGTAGAAGAAGAAGAAATAGAGGAGATGGAGGGGGCTTAGTGTTTCGGCCAAGGGGGATAGGTAGTGTGTATGTTGTGTGAAAATGAAGGAGTGAAGATGTGTTTATATAGGAGTGGAGAGGGGGGTATGGTTCGGCCATTATGGGTGAATTTGGGTGGGAAAGTGGTTTGAATTTGAATGGTGAGGTAGGTGGGGTTTTATGAAGGATGGATGTGAGTGGTGAAGAGAATGGTGGGATTTGATAGGTGAGGGGTTTTTGGGGAAGAGGTATTGAGGTGATTGGTAAATGGGTGAAGAAGAGAGAGAGAGTTGGGGTAGGTGGGGATCCTGTGGGGTCCACAGATCCTGAGGTGTTAAGGATTTCTCATCCCTGCACCATATGGCGTGCAAAATGCCCCTTGCTGCCAATCCTGGCGTTAAACGCCAGGCTGCTGCCCCTTTCTGGCATTTAACGCCAGCTTCTTGCCCATTCCTGGCGTTAAACGCCAGTCTGGTGCCCATTTCTGGCGTTAAACTCCCAGAATGGTGCCAGACTGGGCGTTTAACGCCCATTCTGCTACCCTTACTGGCGTTTAAACGCCAGTAAGTTTCTCCTCCAGGGTGTTCTATTTTTAATTCTATTTTTCCTTCTGTTTTTGCTTTTTCAATTGTTTTTGTGACTTCACATGATCATCAACCTACAGAAAACATAAAATAGGAAAAGAAAATAGAAATTTAACTTAGATAAGTAAAAATTGGGTTGCCTCCCAACAAGCGCTTCTTTAATGTCAATAGCTTGACAGTGGGCTCTCATGGAGCCTCACAGATGTTCAGAGCAATGTTGGAATCTCCCAACACCAAACTTAGAGTTTGAACGTGCGGGTTCAACACCAAACTTAAAGTTTGGTTGTGGCCTCCCAACACCAAACTTAGAGTTTGAGTGTGGGGGCTCTGTTTGTCTCTGTATTGAGAGAAGCTCTTCATGCTTCCTCTCCATGGTTACAGAAGGGTATCCTTGAGCTTTAAACACAAGGGAGTCTTCATTCACTTGAATGATCAATTCTCCTCTGTCAACATCAATCACAGCTTTTGCTGTGGCTAGGAAGGGTCTGCCAAGGATGACAGATTCATCCACACACTTTCCAGTCTCTAGGATTATGAAATCAGCAGGGATGTAGTGGTCTTCAACTTTTACCAAGACATCTTCTACAAGTCCATAAGCCTGTTTCTTTGAATTGTCTGCCATCTCTAGTGAGATTCTAGCAGCTTGTACCTCAATGATCCCTAGTTTCTCCATTACAGAGAGAGGCATAAGGTTTATACTTGACCCTAGGTCACACAGAGCCTTTTCAAAGGTCATGGTGCCTATGGTACAAGGTATTGAGAACTTTCCAGGATCTTGTCTCTTCAGAGGTAATCTCTGCCTAGTCAAGTTATCCAGTTCTTTGATGAGCAATGGAGGTTCATCCTCCCAAGTCTCATTACCAAACAACCTGGCATTTAGCTTCATGATTGCTCCAAGGTACTTAGCAACTTGCTCTTCAGGAACATCTTCATCTTCTTCAGAGGAAGAATACTCATCAGAGCTCATGAATGGCAAAAGTAAATTCAATGGAATCTCTATGGTCTCAGTGTGAGCCTCAGATTCCCATGGTTCCTCATTAGGGAACTCCATGGAGGCCAGTGGACGTCCATTGAGGTATTTCTCAGTGGAGATCACTGCTTCTTCCTCCTCTCCAGGTTCGGCCATGTGAGACGTGTGATGCTAGGGCATTTTGGCCAGTTTCACTGACCTTTTATTTACTGTTTTTAAGGTAGTTTCATGCATTTTCTTAGGAAATAATCTAGTTTTGGGTAGATATTCACTTACATCTTGATTCAAGCATACATTGCGCACTTTACATGATTTCATGAGAATTTTGCACAAATTATATGATAAATTGGATGATGCATAATCCCATGATTAAGAGCAAGACTTTGATGCCCTTTGTTTGATTGATTTCAGGCCAAAAGAAGAAGAGAAGAAGCCACGTTAGTGGCTACGTTAGTTACACTAACATGGGCACTAACGTGGAAGGAAGGAAAGCCCCAACGTTAGTGAGAAAATTTAGTGGCATTAACTTTGAAGAAAGGAAATGGAGCCAACGTTAGTGACACTTAACATTATCACTAATGTTGTACCAAGCTCATAAGTGGCCACGTTAGTTGCCATGTTAACTTAGTTAACGTGGCCGCTAACGTTAAGAAGGAAAGGGGGGATACTCGGGAAGTCTGGAAATTGGGGAATTGAGGGATGGAAGAGGGGTCTTCGGACTCCCTTCCCTCACACACTTTTTCTTTTCTTTCTTTGTACTTTTCATTTATGAATTTTGAAGTTTTATTTTCAGTTTCAATCTTCATCTTTACTTTTCTGCACTTTCTTTCTTTTCTATTTTGGTAGAGCAATGATCAACTAACTCTTTACATTGGGTTAGAGAGCTCTATTGTAATTCAATGGATCAATTGTAGTTCTTATTCTTCTTCTTCTTTCTTTTCTCTTGATTTTACTTGAAAGCTTTCGGTCTTCATCTAATTGGGTAGTTATCTTGGAAAAGAAGCTATTCATACTTGGATCTCTTCTGAACCTTGAAAGAGGAATGAAGAGATCAAGCTAGAAATGCTTTCTCATGCTGGACCAAATTGGGTTTGGATGGATATGTGACTATAATCCTCTCAACACTTGATTTGGGAAATGCATGTGGTATAATCAGTGACCATACTTCATCTCTTCTCATGAGCAATTGACCAAGGAATTGGCTATTGATCAAGATTTGAGAGATTGAATTACAAGAAATTATAATTCAATCACTTAAGATTGCCAAGGAGATCAATGAGTGCATTGATTGAGGAAGAGATGAGAATGAATATGATCCGGAGGATTGCAATATCTCTTGATCCCAATGTTCATTTTATTTTTAGTTCTTACATTTACTTTTCTTGTCATTTTACTTTTCTGCACTTTATTGCTTTCTTTACTTTTCTGTCAATTTACATTTCCTTGTTACTTATCACTCCATTATGATTCGTCTAACTAGGATAATCAATTAACCATTGATTGCTTAATCCGTTAATCTCTGTGGGATTCGACCTCACTCTTTTGTGAGTTTTACTTGACGACAATTCGGTACACTTGCCGAAGGGAGATTTGTTGAGAGACAAGTTTTTCGTGCATCAATGTGTTTATGGCCTTGCACTCTCTCTTTGGATTCTCTTCTGTATTGCTTGGGAGAGTACTAGGAGAGAGTTCAGTAATTTTCTTACTCAGCTGACTGGTGGACGAAATTGTGAACCATTCTCTTTGTATTTGTGTGAAATTTAATAATTGGCTCTATTTGAATTCACAACTCCGTTCAACTAACCAGCAAGTGTACTGGGTCGTCCAAGTAATAAACCTTACGTGAGTAAGGGTCGAATCCACAGAGATTGTTGGTATGAAGCAAGCTATGGTCACCTTGTAAATCTCAGTCAGGCGGATTTAAACATGATACTTGATTAGATTAAAATAAACAATAAAAGGGATAGAGATACTTATGTAAATCATTGGTAGGAATTTCAGATAAGCGAATGGAGATGCTTTTCGTTCCTCTGAACCTCTGCTTTCCTGCTATCTTCATCCAATCAATCTTACTCCTTTCCATGGCTGGCTTTATGTGATACATCACCACTGTCAATGGCTACTTTTGGTCATCTCTCGGGAAAATGATCCAATGCCCTGTCACGGCACGGCTAATCGTCTGGAGGCATCACCCTTGTTAATGGCTTCATCTTATCCTCTCAGTGAATAATATGCTCACGCACCCTGTCACGGCACGGCTATTCATCTGTCGGTTCTCGATCATGCTAGAATAGGATTTACTATCCTTTTGCGTCTGTCACTAACGCCCAGCACTCGCGAGTTAGGAGCTCGTCACAGTCATTCAATCATTGAATCCTACTCGGAATACCACAGACAAGGTTTAGACCTTCTGGATTCTCTTGAATGCCGCCATCATTCTAGCTTACGCCACGAAGATTCTGGTTAGGAGATCTAAGAGATATTCATTCTAGCTTGATTTCATGTAGAACGGAAGTGTTTGTCAGGCACGCGTTCATAAGGAAGAAGGATGATGAGCGTCACACATAATCATCACCTTCATCATGTTCTTGGGTGCGAATGGATATCTTAGAAACGAAATAAGAAGAATTGAATAGAAAACAGTAGTACTTTGCATTAATCTTTGAGGAACAGCAGAGCTCCACACCTTAATCTATGGAGTGTAGAAACTCTACCGTTGAAAATACATAAGTGAAGGTCCAGGCATGGCCGAGATGGCCAGCCCCCCTAAACGTGATCAAAGGATCATAAGGTAATCCAAAGATTGTCAAAAAGATTAGTAAAAGGTCCTATTTATAATAAACTAGTCACTAGGGTTTACATGAGTAAGTAATTGATGCATAAATCCACTTCTGGGGCCCACTTGGTGTGTGTTTGCGCTGAGCTTGAGTGTTACACGTGCAGAGGCCATTTGTGGAGTTGAACGCCAGTTTCTGTGCCACTTTGGGCGTTCAACTCTGGTTTTGGATCCTTTTCTGGCGCTGGACGCCAGATTTGGGCAGAAGGCTGGCGTTGAACGCCAGTTTACGTCGTCAATTCTTGGCCAAAGTATAGACTATTATATATTTCTGGAAAGCCCTGGATGTCTACTTTTTAACGCAATTGGAAGCGCGCCATTTCGAGTTCTGTAGCTCCAGAAAATCCAGTTTTAGTGCAGGGAGGTCAGAATCCAACAGCATCAGCAGTCCTTTTGCAACCTCTGAATCTGATTTCTGCTCAAGTCCCTCAATTTCAGCCAGAAAATACCTGAAATCACAGAAAAGCACACAAACTCATAGTAAAGTCCAGAAATGTGAATTTAACATAAAAACTAATGAAAACATCCCTAAAAGTAACTAGATCCTACTAAAAACATACTAAAAACAATGCCAAAAAGCGTATAAATTATCCGCTCATCACAACACCAAACTTAAATTGTTGCTTGTCCCCAAGCAACTGAAAATCAAATAGGATGAAAAGAAGAGAATATACTATAAATTCCAAACTATCAATGAAACAGAGCTTCAATCAAATGAGCGGGACTTATAGCTTTTTGCCTCTTGAATAGTTTTGGCATCTCACTTTATCCATTGAAGTTCAGAATGATTGGCATCTATAGGAACTTCAGATTTCGAATAGTGTTATTGACTCTCCTAGTTCAGTATGATGATTCTTGAACACAGCTTCTTTATGAGTCTTGGTCGTGGCCCTAAGCACTTTGTTTTCCAGTATTACCACCGGATACATAAATGCCACAGACACATAATTGGGTGAACCTTTTCAGATTGTGACTCAGCTTTGCTAAAGTCCCCAATTAGAGGTGTCCAGGGTTCTTAAGCACACTCTTCTTTTGCTTTGGACTTTGACTTTAACCGCTCAGTCTCAAGTTTTCACTTGACACCTACACGCCACAAGCACATGGTTAGGGACAGCTTGGTTTAGCCGCTTAGACCAGGATTTTATTCCTTTAGGCCCTCCTATCCACTGATGCTCAAAGCCTTGGGATCCTTTTTATTTGCCCTTGCCTTTTGGTTTTAAGGGTTATTGGCTTTTTCTGCTTGCTTTTTCTTTTTCTTTCTATTTATTTTTTTATTTTTTTATTTTTTATTTTTTTTTCTGCAAGATTTGTTCTTTGCTGCTTTTTCTTGCTTCAAGAATCATTTTTATGATTTTTCAGATTATCAAATAACATGTCTCCTAGTCATCATTCTTTCAAGAGCCAACATATTTAACATTCTTAAACAACAACTTCAAAAGATATATGCACTGTTCAAGCATACATTCAGAAAACAAGAAGCATTGTCACCACATCAATATAATTTAGCTAAGTTCAAGGATAAATTCGAAACTCATGTACTTCTTGTTCTTTTGAATTAAAACATTTTTCATTTAAGAGAGGTGATGGATTCATAGGACATTTATAACTTTAGGACAAAGTCACTACTACTAATGATCATGTAATGAAGACACAAACATAGATAAGCACATAACATAGAAAACAAAAAATAGAGAAAGTAAGAAGAATGAATGAGTCCACCTTAGTGATGTCCTTGAGCTCTTCTATGTCTCTTCCTTGCCTTGGCTGCTCCTCCTTCATTGCTTTTAGATCTTCTCTGATTTCATGAAGGATGATGGAGTGCTCTTGATGTTCCACCCTTAGTTGCTTCCAATAATTGTGTGGAAGAAAATGTATCCCCTGAGGTATCTCAGGGATCTCTTGATTTGCAGTCAAATGTTCTACCACTGAGCTATAGTCCCTTGATGGAAGCTTTTGTCTTCCCTTTCCTCTTTCTAGAGGTTTCTCTGGCCTTAGGTGCCATCAATGGTTATGGAAAAAACAAAAAAGCTATGCTTTTACCACACCAAACTTAGAATATTGCTCGCCCTCGAGCAATAAACAAAAGAAATAGAAGAAGAAGAAGAAGAAATATGGAGAGGGAGAGGGAGATGTGGTTTCGGCCAAGAGGAGTGTAGAGGGGTGTGTTGTGTGAGAGAGTGGTGAGAAGAAGTGAGTGGAGGTAGGTGGGGATCCTGTGGGGTCCACAGATCCTGAGTGGATCCTGTGGGGTCCACAGATCCTGAGGTGTCAAGGCATTTACATCCCTGCACCCATTAGGCATGTAAAAATGCCTTTGTATCCAACTCTGGGCGTTCAGCGCCAGGTTGGTGGCCATTTTGGGCGTTCAACGCCCATTTGTGAACGCCAGAACCATGCCTGTTCTGGCGTTCAGCGCCCAGAAGCTGCCCATTTTGGGCGTTCAGCGCCAGAACCATGCTCTGTTCTGGCGCTGAACGCCAGACAGATGCTCCTCCAGGGTGTGATTTTTCTTCTGCTGTTTTTGATTCCGTTTTCAATTTTTATATTTATTTTGTGACTCTACATGATCATGAACCTAAGAAAACATGAAAAATAAGAATTAGATAAACATTGGGTTGCTTCCCAACAAGCGCTTTTTTAATGTCAATAGCTTGACAGTGGACTCTCATGGAGCCTCACAGATGTGCAGAGCTTTGTTGAGACTCTCCAACACCAAACTTAGAGTTTGGATATGGGAGTTCAACACCAAACTTAGAGTTTGGTTGTGGCCTCCCAACACCAAACTTAGAGTTTGACTGTGGGGGCTCTGGTTGACTCTGCTTGGAGAGAAGCTTTTCCTGCTTCCTCTCCATGGTTGCAAAGGGAGATCCTTGAGTTTTGAATACAAGGGAGTTCTCATTCCATTGAAGGACTATTTCACCTCTGTCAACATCAATCACAGCTCTTGCTGTGGCCAGGAAAGGTCTTCCTAGGATGATGGGTTCATCCTCTTCCTTTCCAGTATCCAGGACTATGAAATCAGTAGGTATGTAAAGGCCCTCAACCTTTACTAATACATCTTCTACTTGTCCATAAGCCTGTTTTCTTGAGCTGTCTGCCATCTCCAGTGAGATTTTAGCAGCTTGCACCCCATAGATTCCCAGTTTCTCTATTACAGAGAGGGGCATGAGGTTTATCCCTGAACCAAGGTCACACAGAGCCTTAAAGATCATGGTGCCTATGGTACAAGGGATTATGAACTTTCCAGGATCCTGTCTCTTCTGAGGCAATGTCAGTTGATCCAGATCACTTAGTTCATTGATGAACAAGGGAGGTTCAACTTCCCAAGCATCAATGCCAAATAATTTGGCATTCAGCTTCATGATTGCACCAAGAAACTTGGCAGTTTGCTCTTCAGTAACATCCTCATCCTCTTCAGAAGAGGAATACTCATCAGAGCTCATGAAGGGCATAAGGAGGTTCAATGGAATCTCTATGGTCTCTATATGAGCCTCAGAGTCCTTTGGTTCCTCAGAGGGAAGCTCCTTATTGATCACTGGACGTCCCAGGAGGTCTTCCTCCTTGGGATTCACGTCCTCTCCTCTCCTCACAGGTTCGGCCATGGCGCTTATGTCAATGGCCTTGCACTCTCCTTTTGGGTTCTCTTCTGTATTGCTTGGGAGAGTACTAGGAGGGATTTCAGTGATCCTTTTACTCAGCTGGCCCACTTGTGATTCCAGATTTCTAATGGAAGACCTTGTTTCATTCATGAAACTTACAGTGGCCTTAGATAGATCAGAGACTAGATTTGCTAAATTAGAAGCATTTTGTTCAGAGTTCTCTGTCTGTTGCTGAGTTGATGATGGAAAAGGCTTGCTATTGCTAAACCTGTTTCTTCCACCATTGTTAAAGCCTTGTTGAGGCTTTTGATCCTTCCATGAGAAATTTGGATGATTTCTCCATGTTGAGTTATAGGTGTTTCCATAAGGTTCACCTAAATAATTTACCTCTGCTATTGCAGGGTTCTCAGGATCATAGGCTTCTTCTTCAGAAGATGCCTCTTGAGTACTGTTGGATGCAGCTTGCATTCCATGCAGACTCTGAGAGATCATATTGACTTGCTGAGTCAATATTTTATTCTGAGCCAATATGGCATTCAGAGTATCAACTTCAAGAACTCCCTTCTTCATAGGCGTCCCATTACTCACAGGATTCCTTTCAGAAGTGTACATGAACTGGTTATTAGCAACCATGTCAATGAGTTCTTGAGCTTCTGCAGGCGTTTTCTTTAGGTGAATGGATCCACCTGCAGAAGTATCCAATGACATCTTAGATAACTCAGACAAACCATCATAGAATATATCCAGGATGGTCCATTCTGAAAGCATGTCAGAAGGACACTTTTTGGTCAACTGTTTGTATCTTTCCCAAGCTTCATAGAGAGATTCACCTTCTTTCTGTCTGAAGGTTTGAACATCAGCTCTAAGCTTGCTCAGCTTTTGAGGAGGAAAGTACTTGGCTAAGAAAGCCGTGACCAGCTTATCCCAAGAGTTCAGGCTGTCTTTAGGTTGAGAATCCAACCATAATCTAGCTCTGTCTCTTACAGCAAAAGGGAAAAGCATGAGCCTGTAGACTTCAGGATCTATTCCATTAGTCTTTACAGTATCACATATCTGCAAGAATTCAGTTAAGAACTGAAAAGGATCTTCAGATGGAAGTCCATAAAACTTGCAGTTCTGCTGCATTAGAGAAACTAATTGAGGTTTCAGCTCAAAGTTGTTTGCTCCAATGGCAGGAATGGAGATGCTTCTTCCATGTAAATTGGAATTAGGTGCAGTAAAGTCACCAAGCATCTTTCTTACATTATTATTATTTTCGGCTGCCATCTCCTCTGCCTGTTCGAAAATTTCTGAAAGGTTATCTCTGGATTGTTGTATTTTAGCTTCTCTTAATTTTCTCTTCAGAGTCCTTTCAGGTTCTGGATCTGCTTCCACAAGAATGTTCTTATCCTTGCTCCTGCTCATATGACAAGGAAGAATGGCCAGGAAAATGATAATAATAATAGAGATCTTTTATACCACAGTATAGGGATCCCTTTGTGAGTGGAAGAAAAGAGTGGGAGACAAAGAATGTGATGTAAAGGAAGAAACACAACTGTACCAATGGAAGAGATGTGAGATGAGATGTTAGGATATGAATGAATAAATAGAATAGGATGGGAGAGGTATAATTTTCGAAAATTATTTTGAAAAGGAGTTAGTGATTTTTGAAAATTGGTTTTTGAAAATTTGTTAGTATTTTTCGAAATTTTTTTTGAAATAAAAATAAAAATAAAAATAATTAGTTAATTAAAAAGAAATTTTTGAAAAAGGGGGAGATATTTTTGAAAATTAGAAAGAGAGAATTAGTTAGGTGGTTTTGAAAAAGTTAAGAAACAAACAAAAAGTTAGTTGGTTAGTTGAAACAAATTTTGAAAAGATAAGAAGTTAGGAAGTTAGAAAAGATATTTTGAAAAGATATTTTTGAAAAAGATAAGATGAGAAGATATTTTTGAAAAGATATGATAGAAATTAGTTTTTTTGAAAAAGATTTGATTTTTAAAATCTCAATTAATGACTTGATTCATAAGAAATCACAAGATATGCTTCTAGAACTTAAAGTTTGAATCTTTCTTAACAAGCAAGTAACAAACTTCAAATTTTTGAATCAAAACATTAATTGTTTATGTTATTTTCGAAAATTATGATATAAAATAAGAAAAAGATTTTTTGAAAAATATTTTTGGATTTTTCAAAAATAACTAAGAATTTTGAAAAAGATTTGATTTTTGAAATAGATTTTGAAAAAGATAAGATTTTCAAATTGAAAATTTGATTTGACTCATGAGAAACAACTTGATTTTAAAAATTTTTGAAAAAGTCAATCCAAATTTTCGAATTCGATGAGAGAAAAAGGGAAAGATATTTTTTTTTATTTTTGAAATTTTTTTTTTTTGAAAAACATGAAAAATATGCACTGCATGAAATTTTTAGATCAAAACAATGAATGCATGTATGAATGATATGAATGTCAAGATGAACACCAAGAACACTTTGAATGTCATGATGAACATCAAGAACATATTTTTGAAAATTTTTTTTATGCAAAGAAAACATGCAAGACACCAAACTTAGAATTCTTTAATGCTTAGACACTAAGAATTCAAGAATGCATATGATAAACATGAAAAGACACAAAACAAAAAATCATCAAGATCAAACAAGAAGACTTACCAAGAACAACTTGAAGATCATGAAGAACACTATGAATGCATGAAATTTTCGAAAAATTCAAGATGCATATGCAAGTGACACCAAACTTATAATGTGACTCAAGACTCAAACAAGAAACACAAAATTTTTTATTTTTATGATTTTCTAATTTTTTTTTTTGGATTTTTATTTTATATTTTTCAAAAATTAATTAAAGAAAGAAAATAAGGATTCCAAAATTTTTAATATGAATTCCAGGAATCTTGCCATGTTAGTCTAAAGCTTCAGTCCAGGAATTAGACATGGCTCACTAGCCAGCCAAGCTTTCAAAGAAAGCTCCAGTCCAAAACACTAGACATGGCCAATAGCCAGCCAAGCTTCAGCAGGTGATCATGGATCAGCAGCAGGTAGATGAGCAACAACTAAATTGCTCTTGATAACAAATTGCAAGCCTCAGTCCAAATGAATTTAGACATGGCTTTACAGCCAGCCAGGCTTCACATGCTTCATGAAACACTAGAATTCATTCTTAAAAATTTTGAATAAATTTTTGAAAACATTTTTAAATTTTTTTTTTCTGAAAACAAGTGAGAAATTTTTGAAATTATTTTTGAAAAATTTTTGAAAAGAAAATAAAAAGAAAATTACCTAATCTGAGCAACAAGATGAACCGTCAGTTGTCCAAACTCAAACAATCCCCGGCAACGGCGCCAAAAACTTGGTGGACGAAATTGTGAACCATTCTCTTTGTATTTGTGTGAAATTTAATAATTGGCTCTATTTGAATTCACAACTCCGTTCAACTAACCAGCAAGTGTACTGGGTCGTCCAAGTAATAAACCTTACGTGAGTAAGGGTCGAATCCACAGAGATTGTTGGTATGAAGCAAGCTATGGTCACCTTGTAAATCTCAGTCAGGCGGATTTAAACATGATACTTGATTAGATTAAAATAAACAATAAAAGGGATAGAGATACTTATGTAAATCATTGGTAGCAATTTCAGATAAGCGAATGGAGATGCTTTTCGTTCCTCTGAACCTCTACTTTCCTGCTATCTTCATCCAATCAATCTTACTCCTTTCCATGGCTGGCTTTATGTGATACATCACCACTGTCAATGGCTACTTTCGGTCATCTCTCGGGAAAATGATCCAATGCCCTGTCACGGCACAGCTAATCGTCTGGAGGCATCACCCTTGTCAATGGCTTCATCTTATCCTCTCAGTGAATAATATGCTCACGCACCCTGTCACGGCACGGCTATTCATCTGTCGGTTCTCGATCATGCTGGAATAGGATTTACTATCCTTTTGCGTCTGTCACTAACGCCCAGCACTCGCGAGTTAGGAGCTCGTCACAGTCATTCAATCATTGAATCCTACTCGGAATACCACAGACAAGGTTTAGACCTTCTGGATTCTCTTGAATGCCGCCATCATTCTAGCTTATGCCACGAAGATTCTGGTTAGGAGATCTAAGAGATATTCATTCTAGCTTGATTTCATGTAGAACGGAAGTGTTTGTCAGGCACGCGTTCATAAGGAAGAAGGATGATGAGCGTCACACATAATCATCACCTTCATCACGTTCTTGGGTGCGAATGGATATCTTAGAAACGAAATAAGAAGAATTGAATAGAAAACAGTAGTACTTTGCATTAATCTTTGAGGAACAGCAGAGTTCCACACCTTAATCTATGGAGTGTAGAAACTCTACCATTGAAAATACATAAGTGAAGGTCCAGGCATGGCCGAGATGGCCAGCCCCCCTAAACGTGATCAAAGGATCATAAGGTAATCCAAAGATTGTCAAAAAGATTAGTAAAAGGTCCTATTTATAATAAACTAGTCACTAGGGTTTACATGAGTAAGTAATTGATGCATAAATCCACTTCCAGGGCCCACTTGGTGTGTGTTTGGGCTGAGCTTGAGTGTTACACGTGCAGAGGCCATTTGTGGAGTTGAACGCCAGTTTCTGTGCCAGTTTGGGCGTTCAACTCTGGTTTTGGATCCTTTTCTGGCGCTGGACGCCAGATTTGGGCAGAAGGCTGGCGTTGAACGCCAGTTTACGTCGTCAATTCTTGGCCAAAGTATGGACTATTATATATTGCTGGAAAGCCCTGGATGACTACTTTCCAACGCAATTGGAAGCGCGCCATATCGAGTTCTGTAGCTCCAGAAAATCCACTTTTAGTGCAGGGAGGTCAGAATCCAACAGCATCAGCAGTCCTTTTGCAACCTCTGAATCTGATTTCTGCTCAAGTCCCTCAATTTCAGCCAGAAATCACAGAAAAGCACACAAACTTATAGTAAAGTCCAGAAATGTGAATTTAACATAAAAACTAATGAAAACATCCCTAAAAGTAACTAGATCCTACTAAAAACATACTAAAAACAATGCCAAAAAGCGTATAAATTATCCGCTCATCACTGACCCACTTGTGCCTCCAAATTTCTAATGGAGGACCTTGTTTCAGTCATGAAATTTTGAGTGGTTTTGATTAGATCAGAGACAATGGTTGCTAAGTCGGAGTGGCTTTGCTTAGAATTCTCTGTCTGTTGCTGAGAAGATGGTGGAAAAGGTTTGCCATTGCTAAACCTATTTCTTCCACCATTACTGTTGTTGAAACCTTGTTGAGGTCTCTGTTGATCCTTCCATGAGAGATTTGGATGATTTCTCCATGAAGGATTATAGGTGTTTCCATAGGATTCTCCCATGTAATTCACCTCTTCCATTGCTGGGTTCTCAGGATCATAAGCTTCTTCTTCAAAGGAAGCTTCCTTAGTACTGCCTCTTGCTGCTTGCATTCCAGATAGACTCTGAGAAATCATATTGACTTGCTGAGTCAATATTTTATTCTGAGCCAGTATGGCATTTAGAGTATCAATCTCAAGAACTCCTTTCTTCTGAGTCGTCCCACTATTCACAGGATTCCTTTCAGAAGTGTACATGAATTGGTTATTTGCAACCATTTCAATGAGTTCCTGAGCTCCTACAGACATCTTCTTCAGATGAAGAGATCCCCCAGCAGAGCTATCCAATGACATCTTGGATAGTTCAGACAGACCATTATAGAAGATACCTATGATGCTCCATTCAGAAAGCATGTCAAAAGGACACCTTCTGATCAATTGCTTGTATCTTTCCCAAGCTTCATAGAGGGATTCACCTTCGTTCTGTCTGAAGGTTTGGACTTCCACTCTAAGCTTGCTCAATTTTTGAGGTGGAAAGAACTTTGCCAAGAAGGCATTGACTAGCTTTTCCCAAGAGTTCAGGCTTTCTTTAGGTTGTGAATCCAACCATGTCCTAGCTCTGTCTCTTACAGCAAAAGGAAAGAACATAAGTCTGTAGACTTCAGGGTCAACCCCATTGGTCTTGACAGTGTCACAGATTTGCAAGAATTCAGCTAAGAACTGATGAGGATCTTCCAATGAAAGTCCATAAAACTTGCAATTCTGTTGCATTAGAGAAACTAATTGAGGCTTAAGCTCAAAGTTGTTTGCTCCAATGGTAGGGATTGAGATGCTTCTCCCATAGAAGTCGGAAGTAGGTGCAGTAAAGTCACCAAGCACCTTCTTTGCATTGTTGGCATTGTTGTTTTCAGCTGCCATGGTTTCTTCTTCTTTGAAAAGCTCTGTTAGGCCCTCTAGAGAGAATTGTGCTTTAGCTTCTCTTAGCTTTCTCTTCAAGGTCCTTTCAGGTTCAAGAACAACTTGAACAAGTATGCCTTATCTTTGCTCCTGCTTGTATGAAAGAGAAGAGAACAAGAAAGTAGGGAATCCTCTACGTCACAGTATAGAGATTCCTTGAGGTGTTAGAGGAAAAGAAGAATAGAAGGAGGAGGTAGAGAGAGGAGAATTCGAACTTATCAAGAGGGATAGAGTTCGAATTGCACCTTGAGGAGGAGTGTTAGTCCCTTAAATAGAAGGATGTGAGAAGAGGGGAAGAATTTTCAAAAATTAATTAAAAGATTTTGAAATAATTAAAAGAAATTTTTAAAAATTTGATTGATGATTTTCAAAAACTAAGATTGGGAAAGAAATAAAGTGATTTTTGAAAAAGATTTTGAAATTAGAAATTAAAAAGATATGATTCAAAAATTAATTTTGAAAAAGATGTGATTGAAAAGATATGATTGAAAAGATATGATTGAAAATCAATTTTTTTAAAAAAAGAAAGTTTTAAAATTAAAGTTGATTACTTGACTAACAAGAAATTAAAAGATATGATTCTAAAATTTAAAATTTGATCCTTTCTTAATAGGCAAGTAACAACATGAAAAATTTGAAGTAAATCATTAATTATAGCAAGGATTTTCGAAAATTATAATAATAAAAAAATGGAAAGAAATTGATTTTGAAAGGATATGATTGAAAAGATATGATTTGAAAAAGATTTGATTTTAAAAAATTATGAAAATTTGAAAAAGATTTGAATTAAAAACAAAATCTTCCCTCTAGTGTCTTTCTAGCATTAAACGCCTAGAATGGTATCCATTCTGGCGTTTAACACCCAAAATGCTATCCTTTTGGGCGTTAAACGCCCAGCCAGGTACCCTAGTTGGCATTTAAACGCCAGTTTTCCTTCTTCACTGGGCGTTTTGAACGCCCAGCTTTTTCTGTTTGATTCCTCTGCTGAATGTTCTGAATCTTCAATTCTCTGTATTATTGACTTGAAAAGACATAGTTTTGAAAATATTTTTGAGTTTTTAATGATGAGAAACAATAAAAAATACAACTAAGATCAAATAAACAATGCATGCAAGACACCAATCTTAAAAATTGACACTAAGATACATAAAATATTTTTGATTTTTATGATTTTATAAATTTTTTTGTGATTTTTCAAAAATCATATGGAAAAGAGAATAAAGAGATTCAAAACTTTTAATAAGAATTCCAGGAATCATGCAATGTTAGTCTAAATCTTCAGTCTAAAAAAATTAGACATGGCTAGCCAAACTTCAGCAGGACATTACATTCAACAGCTAAATTGATGAAAATCAATCAGCTTTTCTGATGATAAGAACATCACTTTGAAACTCTAGAATTCATTCTTAAAAATAAAAATAAAAGTACCTAATCTAAGCAACAAGATGAACCGTCAGTTGTCCAAACTCAAACAATCCCCGGCAACGGCGCCAAAAACTTGGTGCACGAAATTGTGATCATCAACAATGGCGCCAAAGGACTTGGTGCTCTTAAACATGAATCACACTTTGTCACAATTCCGCACAACTAACCAGCAAGTGCACTGGGTCGTCCAAGTAATAAACCTTACGTGAGTAAGGGTCGATCCCACGGAGATTGTCGGCTTGAAGCAAGCTATGGTCACCTTGTAAATCTCAGTCAGGCGAATTCATATGGTGATGAAGAATTGATAATTAAAAGATAAATAAAACATAAAATAAAGATAGAGATACTTATGTAATTCTTTGGTTGGAATTTCAGATAAGCGTATGAAGATGCTTTGTTCCTCCTGAACCTCTGCTTTCCTATTGCCTTCTTCCAATCATTCATACTCCTTTCGATGGCAAGTTTTATGTTGGGCATCATCGTTGTCAATGGCTACTTCCCGTCCTCTCAGTGAAAATGTTCTACGCACGCTGTCACCGCACGGCTAATCATCTGTCGGTTCTCGATCATGTTGGAATAGGATCCATTAATCCTTTTGCGTCTGTCACATGCCCAACAATCACGAGTTTGAAGCTCGTCACAGTCATCCCTTCCCAGATCCTACTCGTAATATCACAGACAAGGTTTAGACTTTCTGGATCTCAAGAATGACCGCCAATAATTCTAGCCTATACCACGAAGGTTCTAATCTTAGATTAGAAACCCAAGAGATACACATTCAAGCTTGTTTGCATGTAGAACGGAAGTGGTTGTCAGTCACGTGTTCATAGGTGAGAATGGTGATGAGTGTCACATAATCATCACATTCATCATGTTCTTCGGTGCGAATGAATATCTTGGAAAAGAAATAGACTTGAGTTGAATAGAAAAACAATAGTACTTTGTATTAATTCATGAAGAACAGCAGAGCTCCACACCTTAATCTATGGTGTGTAGAAACTCCCCCGTTGAAAATACAAAAGTGATAATGGTGTAAGCATGGTCGAATGGCCAGCCTCCAAGGTCTAGGGACTAAACGTCCAAAGATTTGAAAATACAATATCAAAAGGTCCTATTTATAGAGAACTAGTAGCCTAGGGTTATAGAAATGAGTAATTAATGCATAAATCTTCTTCCGGGCCCACTTGGTATGTGCTTGGGCTGAGCATTGAAGCTTCCATGTGTAGAGACTTTTCTTGGAGTTAAACGCCAGCTTTTGTGCCAGTTTGGGCGTTTAACTCCAGCTTTTGTGCCAGTTTTGGAGTTAAACGCCAGAATTCTTGAGCTGACTTAGAACGCCTGTTTGGGCCATCAAATATCAGGCAAAGTATGGACTATTATATATTGCTGGAAAGCCCAGGATGTCTACTTTCCAACGCAATTGATAGAGTGCCAATTGGGCTTCTGTAGATCCAGAAAACTCACTTCGAGTGCAGGGAGATCAGGATCCAACAGCATCTGCAGTCCCTTTTCAGCCTCTAAATCAAATTTTTGCTCAGGTCCCTCAATTTCAGCCAGAAAATACCTGAAATCACAGAAAAACACACAAACTCATATTAAAGTCCAGAAGTGTAATTTTTATTTAAAAACTAATAAAAACATAATAAAAACTAACTAAAATATACTAAAAATATACTAAAAATAATGCCAAAAGGCGTATAAATTATCCGCTCATCACAATACCAAACTTAAATTGTCACTTGTCCCCAAGCAACTAAAAATCAAATAGGATAAAAAGAAGAGAATATACAATAAATTCCAAAAACATCTATGAAGATCAGTATTAATTAGATGAGCGGGGCTATTAGCTTTTTGCTTCTGAACAGTTTTGGCATCTCACTTTTTCCTTTGAAGTTCAGAATGATTGGCTTCTATAGGAACTCAGAATCTAGATAGTGTTATTGATTCTCCTAGTTAAGTATGTTGATTCTTGAACACAGCTACTTTATGAGTCTTGGCCATGACCCTAAGCATTTTGTTTTCCAGTATTACCACCAGATACATAAATGCCACAGACACATAACTGGGTGAACCTTTTCAGATTGTGACTCAGCTTTGCTAGAGTCCCCAATTAGAGGTGTCCAGAGCTCTTAAGCACACTCTTTTTGCTTTTGGACCATGACTTTAACCGCTCAGTCTCAAGTTTTTACTTGACACCTTCACGCCACAAGCACATGGTTAGGGACAGCTTGGTTTAGCCGCTTAGGCCAGGATTTTATTCCTGTGGGCCCTCCTATCCATTGATACTCAAAGCCTTGGATCCCTTTTTATCACCCTTGCCTTTTGGTTTAAAGCGGTATTGGCTTTTTCTGCTTGTTTTTCTTTTTTCTTTCTTTTTTTTTTCTTTTCTCTTTCTCTTTTTTTTTCGCATATATCCTTTTTTCCGCAAGCTTTTCACTGCTTTTTCTTGCTTCAAGAATCAATTTTATGATTTTTCAGATCATCAGATAGCATTTCTCCTTTTCCCTCATTCTTTCAAGAGCCAACAATTTTAACATTCATAAACAATCAAATTCAAAAATATGCACTATTCAAGCATTCATTCAGAAAAACAATAGTATTGCCACCACATCAAAATAATTAAACTGTTTTAAAATTTGAAATTCATGCACTTCTTTTTCTTTTTTAAAAAACATTTTTCATTTTAAGAGAGGTGATGGATTCATTTTCATAGCTTTAAGGCATAGACACTTAGACACTAATGATCATGTGATAAAGACACAAAACATAAATAAACATAAAGCACAATTTTCGAAAAACAGAAAATAAAGAACAAGGAAATTAAAGAACGGGTCCACCTTAGTGATGGCGGCTTGTTCTTCCTCTTGAAGATCTTATGGAGTGCTTGAGCTCCTCAATGTCTCTTCCTTGACTTTGTTGCTCCTCTCTCATGGTCCTTTGGTCTTCTCTAATTTCATGGAGGAGGATGGAATGCTCTTGGTGCTCCACCCTTAGTTGTCCCATGTTAGAACTTAATTCTCCTAGGGAGGTGTTCATTTGCTCCCAATAGTTTTGTGGAGGAAAATGCATTCCTTGAGGCATCTCAGGGATTTCATGATGAGGAGTTTCCTCATACTCTTGTCCATGAGTGGGATCTCTTGTTTGCTCCATCCTTTTCTTAGTGATGGGCTTGTCCTCATCAATGAGGATGTCTTCCTCTATGTCAATTCCAACTGAGTTGCAGAGGTGACAAATGAGGTGAGGAAAGGCTAACCTTGCCATAGTAGAGGACTTGTCCGCCACCTTGTAGAGTTATTGGGATATAACCTCATGAACTTCTACTTCTTCTCTAATCATGATGCTATGAATCATGATAGCCTGGTCTATAGTAACTTCAGATCGGTTGCTAGTAGGAATGATTGAGCGTTAGATGAACTCCAACCATCCCCTAGCCACGAGCTTGAGGTCATGCCTTCTTAGTTGAACCGGCTTCCCTCTTGAATCTCTCTTCCATTGAGCGCCCTCTTCACAGATGTCCATGAGGACTTGGTCTAACCTTTGATCAAAGTTGACCCTTCTAGTGTATGGGTGTGCATCTCCATGCATCATAGGCAAATTGAATGCCAACCTTACATTTTTCAGACTAAAGTCTAAATATTTCCCTCGGACCATTGTAAGCCAATTCTTGGGGTCCGGGTTCACACTTTGATCATGGTTCTTGGTGATCCATGCATTGGCATAGAACTCTTGAACCATTAAGATTCCGACTTGTTGAATGGGGTTAGTGAGAACTTCCCAACCTCTTCTTCGGATCTCATGTTGGATCTCCGGATATTCACCCTTTTTGAGCTTAAAAGGGACCTCGGGGATCACCTTCTTCTTGGCCACAACTTCATAGAAGTGGTCTTGATGCACCCTTGAGAGGAATCTCTCCATCTCCCATGATTCGAAGGTGGAAGCTTTTGCCTTCCCTTTCCTCTTTCTAGAGGTTTCTCCGGCCTTTGGTGCCATTAATGGTTATGGAAAAACAAAAAAGCTTTAGCTTTTCCCACACCAAACTTAGAAGGTTGCTCGTCCTCAAGCAAAAGAATAAAGAAGAGAGTAGAAGAAGAAGAAATAGAGGAGATGGAGGGGGCTTAATATTTCGGCCAAGGGGGATAGGTAGTGTGTATGTTGTGTGAAAATGAAGGAGTGAAGATGTGTTTATATAGGAGTGGAGAGGGGGGTATGGTTCGGCCATTATGGGTGAATTTGGGTGGGAAAGTGGTTTGAATTTGAATGGTGAGGTAGGTGGGGTTTTATGAAGGATGGATGTGAGTGGTGAAGAGAATGGTGGGATTTGATAGGTGAGGGGTTTTTGGGGAAGAGGTATTGAGGTGATTGGTAAATGGGTGAAGAAGAGAGAGAGAGTTGGGGTAGGTGGGGATCCTGTGGGGTCCACAGATCCTGAGGTGTTAAGGATTTCTCATCTCTGCACCATGTGGCGTGCAAAATGACCCTTGCTGCCAATCCTGGCGTTAAACGCCAGGCTGCTGCCTCTTTCTGGCGTTTAACGCCAGCTTCTTGCCCATTCCTGGCGTTAAACGCCAGTCTGGTGCCCATTTCTGGCGTTAAACGCCCAGAATGGTGCCAGACTGGGCGTTTAACGCCCATTCTGCTACCCTTACTAGTGTTTAAACGCCAGTAAGTTTCTCCTCCAGGGTGTTCTATTTTTCATTCTATTTTTCCTTCTGTTTTTGCTTTTTCAATTGTTTTTGTGACTTCACATGATCATCAACCTACTGAAAACATAAAATAGGAAAAGAAAATAGAAATTTAACTTAGATAAGTAAAAATTGGGTTGCCTCCCAACAAGTGCTTCTTTAATGTCAATAGCTTGACAGTGGGCTCTCATGGAGCCTCATAGATGTTCAGAGCAATGTTGGAACCTCCCAACACCAAACTTAGAGTTTGAACGTGGGGATTCAACACCAAACTTAAAGTTTGGTTGTGACCTCCCAACACCAAACTTAGAGTTTGAGTGTGGGGGCTCTGTTTGTCTCTGTATTGAGAGAAGCTCTTCATGCTTCCTCTCCATGGTTACAGAGGGGTATCCTTGAGCTTTAAACACAAGGGAGTCTTCATTCACTTGAATGATCAATTCTCCTCTGTCAACATCAATCACAGCTTTTGCTGTGGCTAGGAAGGGTCTGCCAAGGATGACGGATTCATCCACACACTTTCCAGTCTCTAGGATTATGAAATCAGCAGGGATGTAGTGGTCTTCAACTTTTACCAAGACATCTTCTACAAGTCCATAAGCCTGTTTCTTTGAATTGTCTGCCATCTCTAGTGAGATTCTAGCAGCTTGTACCTCAATGATCCCTAGTTTCTCCATTACAGAGAGAGGCATAAGGTTTATACTTGACCCTAGGTCACACGGAGCCTTTTCAAAGGTCATGGTGCCTATGGTACAAGGTATTGAGAACTTTCCAGGATCTTGTCTCTTCAGAGGTAATCTCTGCCTAGTCAAGTTATCCAGTTCTTTGATGAGCAATGGAGGTTCATCCTCCCAAGTCTCATTACCAAACAACCTGGCATTTAGCTTCATGATTGCTCCAAGGTACTTAGCAACTTGCTCTTCAGGAACATCTTCATCCTCTTCAGAGGAAGAATACTCATCAGAGCTCATGAATGGCAAAAGTAAATTCAATGGAATCTCTATGGTCTCAGTGTGAGCCTCAAATTCTCATGGTTCCTCATTAGGGAACTCCATGGAGGCCAGTGGACGTCCATTGAGGTATTTCTCAGTGGAGATCACTGCCTCTTCCTCCTCTCCAGGTTCGGCCATGTGAGACGTGTGATGCCAGGGCATTTTGGCCAGTTTCACTGACCTTTTCTTTACTGTTTTTAAGGTAGTTTCATGTATTTTCTTAGGAAATAAGCTAGTTTTGGGTAGATATTCACTTACATTTTGATTCAAGCATACATTGTGCATTTTACATGATTTCATGAGAATTTTGCATGAATTATATGATAAATTGGACGATGCATAATCCCATGATTAAGAGCAAGACTTTGATGCACTTTGTTTGATTGATTTCAGGACAAAAGAAGAAGAGAAGAAGCCACGTTAGTGGCTACGTTAGTTACACTAACATGGGTACTAACGTGGAAGGAAGGAAAGCCCCAACGTTAGTGAGAAAATTTAGTGGCATTAACTTTGAAGAAAGGAAATGGAGCCAACGTTAGTGACACTTAACATTATCACTAACGTTGGACCAAGCTCATAAGTGGCCACGTTAGTTGCCACGTTAACTTAGTAAACGTGGCCGCTAACGTTAAGAAGGAAAGGGGGGATACTCGGGAAGTCTGGAAATTGGGGAATTGAGGGATGGAAGAGGGGTCTTCGGACTTCCTTCCCTCACACACTTTTCCTTTTCTTTCTTTGTACTTTTCATTTATGAATTTTGAAGTTTTATTTTCAGTTTCAATCTTCATCTTTACTTTTCTACACTTTCTTTCTTTTCTATTTTGGTAGAGCAATGATCAACTAACTCTTTACATTGGGTTAGAGAGCTCTATTGTAATTCAATGGATCAATTATAGTTCTTATTCTTCTTCTTCTTTTTTTCTCTTGATTTTACTTGAAAGCTTTCGGTCTTCATCCAATTGGGTAGTTATCTTGGAAAAGAAGCTATTCATACTTGGATCTCTTCTGAACCTTGAAAGAGGAATGAAGAGATCAAGCTAGAAATGCTTTCTCATGCTGGACCAAATTGGGTTTGGATGGATATGTGACTATAATCCTCTCAACACTTGATTTGGAAAATGCATGTGGTATAATCAGTGACCATACTTCATCTCTTCTCATGAGCAATTGACCAAGGAATTGGCTATTGATCAAGATTTGAGAGATTGAATTACAAGAAATTATAATTCAATCACTTAAGATTGCCAAGGTGATCAATGAGTGCATTGATTGAGGAAGAGATGAGAATGAACATGATCCGGAGGATTGCAATATCTCTTGATCCCAATGTTCATTTTATTTTTAGTTCTTACATTTACTTTTCTTGTCATTTTTCTTTTCTACACTTTGTTGCTTTCTTTACTTTTCTGTCAATTTACATTTCTTTGTTACTTATCACTCCATTATGATTCGTCTAACTAGGATAATCAATTAACTATTGATTGCTTAATCCATTAATCTCTGTGGGATTCGACCTCACTCTATTGTGAGTTTTACTTGACGACAATTCGGTACACTTGCCGAAGGGAGATTTGTTGAGAGACAAGTTTTCCGTGTATCAAGTTTATGGCACCGTTGTCGGGGATTAATCGTGATTAACAAACTACCGGTTGATTAATTTACTAGATTAGACACTTTTCTTTTGTCTTTATTTTCTTTTGCTTCTTTATTTTCTTTTGCTAACTAACTGTTTGTGATATTGCCTCACTGGGAATTTCCTCATCTGTGACAATGGAGATTCCAATTTCTTTTGGTGATTATTGTTTGAGACAGAGCTTTCTGCAGGAAAGACAGGAGCATCCATCATATTTTAGTCAATCAAATTTCATGGGAAACTCTCCACCACCACATAATGATTCACTTTACTATGCTCATGGTGGGTGGGAGTATCAAGAACATGAAATGGGGTACTTTCCAGTGCCACAAAATGGTCCATATTTTGGTGAAATTGATCACTACTCAAGTTGTGGCTGGGAAGATCATAATCAAAGAGTTTTCACTCATTCATACCCCATTCATCAAGAGCCATCACCTCTCAATTATACAACCGCACCTCCAAGTTTTACATGCCTAAATTCTTCATCATTTGAGTATGCCTCAGCACAAAAGTCTATCCCAAATCCATACAATTCATTTCACCATCCACAAAACTCAATCCACTACCCACAAGAGTCATACCACTTTCAGAACACACAACCACAAAACAACCAATTCCATTCACAAGCCAACCCCGCCCAACCATTACAACCTACCCAACCTCCTTTAGATAAACTTGCTAGGGTGGAACTCATCATTGAAGAATGCAGAAAAAGTAGAGTAGAGGAGAGACTCACTAGGATAGAACTCCTCCTTGAAGAAATAATGAAGACAATCGAAGAGGAGAAAATAGCAGAAAGAGACCATAAAGAAAAATTGAGACAGAATGCACAACTCTATTCTGAAGAACCATTCATTGAAGAGCTAAGATCACAAAGAGAAACCACTCCACTCTCTCCAAAAACAGAGGAGTTCATTCAAAGGTTAAGAAAAAGGGAGGAAGTCAATGAAGGGAACCCACACTCCAACGAAACAGAGAGTTGCATAGAGGGTGAGTTCATTGAACCACCAATTCAAGAAGCTCTTGATGAAGAGGATGCTCCACCCATCATACAATACCCAAATCCTGAAATCAAGGTGGTAAAGGCAATTAACATGAACACTAACAAAAGGATGGTGACCAAGAAAAGAAGGACAATATTCATGAAGAAGAAAAGGTCAACCAAAAGCCATCCCACCCCTACCCCAACAAGCAAGTTTGCTCAAGCTAACAACAGAAGAAGGCTTGCTGGGGAGAGGCATTCAAAACAAGGGGCATTAAATGGCTCCTCTTTCCTCTTGAGGTCATTCCTCTTAACAAACTGGAAGAAGAGGAAGAAAGTTGTGAACAACATGTCAAGCTAATGACATTAAAAGAGCGCTTGTTGGGAGGCAACCCAACCGTAGGTAACATTTTCTTGCTTTGCTTAGTTTACTTTCAATAATTTGGCATATGATTGCACTCTAAGTTTGGTGTTGCCATGCAACAATTTGATTTTTAATCTTCACTGGGTACTTGCAACATTCTAAATTGACAGTGGCACACTAAGTTTGGTGTTGCCACTTAACTTTCATGCAAAGTACCATGCCAACACCACTCATTAATGCAATCACATTGTCTCTGTTTTACTTCTTGTGCTTTTGTTTTGATCCATAATCTTGCTTGCTAAAACACATCCATACTCACACTTCATTTTAAGACATTCATGATCTATCATAAACCCCGTCACCACTGTTTTAATTTTTGCTTGAGTATAAGCAATCATTCTATGTATGGTGTGGGAAGGGGAAGAATAGGAGGAAAAGGGCAACAACAATGAAGATAAAATACAAGGTGGTAAAGTTCCTTTCTCCTCTTACTTATTTTCAGCACTTTAATTTGCATGATTGTCTTCTATGTTCTTTGTATGTATGTGTGCTTTCTCTTTGTGAATAAGCATGTCAGTTCTGTCTTTTAAACTTTTTATTGATTAAGGCTGTGTTTTCTAGTCTAAATGTCATTACTGCATCCTTACTTTGCTTACTAGTATGCTTGTCCCTTTGAATCAAATGAAAAGAGAATGAGTATTTTTAAAGACCAGAGTAGAGTTCATACTATGGAGTAAGTTCATGAGTTTATGGTGTGGTCATAAGTTAGCTAAGTTGGTTCAAACAGAAGGTGGGAGGACAACTATCTGTCATGAATACTGTGCTTGAGAAACACCCCATGAGACTAGCTAAATAAGAAGATCCTAATAAGAAAAAGGAAAAGAACAATAAAAGTTGAAAAATAAAAGAAAAAGAGTAAGCAATAAGGCTAGGCACCAATGGTTTTAATCTTGAGGCATGTGTCTGTGGTGCTCCTGTATGAGGGATCTACTTGGATGAATAAGCTCTTAGGGGAGCCTTATCACTTGGTAACTTGGGTTAACTAATTCGGGATTATCAGCTGAAAGTCCACTATCAAGAGTAACCCTCAATACAGAGCATTTAGTAACCCAAAGAGGTGCTGGACACCAAGGTCTCAAGAAAAGAAAATAAATAAACTATGTGCCTGTGGTGTGTATGTATGGGGAGAGACTTGAGCAAGTAAGTCCTTAGGGGTGCTTCAATACCTAACACCTTGAACCAACTAGTTCGGGAGTGTTGGCTGAAAGCTTATTTTAAAGAGTTGCCCCCTTACAGAGCACTTAGCTTAAAAACAAAAATAAGCCCTGAAATGTCAACAAAAGGATCAATGAATAAAAGTCTCATGGGATGCAATCACAGTGAGTATTCTAGGACATGATAAAGGTCTGAAATAAGCCAGGGCATTTTGGCCAGTTTCACTGACCTTTTCTTTACTGTTTTTAAGGTAGTTTCATGCATTTTCTTAGGAAATAAGCTAGTTTTGGGTAGATATTCACTTACATCTTGATTCAAGCATACATTGTGCACTTTACATGATTTCATGAGAATTTTGCATGAATTATATGATAAATTGGATGATGCATGATCCCATGATTAAGAGCAAGACTTTGATGCACTTTGTTTGATTGATTTCAGGCCAAAAGAAGAAGAGAAGAAGCCACGTTAGTGGCTACGTTAGTTTCACTAACGTGAGCACTAACGTGGAAGGAAGGAAAGCCCCAACGTTAGTGAGAAAAGTTAGTGGCATTAACTTTTAAGAAAGGAAATAGAGCCAACGTTAGTGACATTTAACATTATCACTAACGTTGGACCAAGCTCATAAGTGGCCACGTTAGTTGCCACGTTAACTTAGTTAACGTGGCCGCTAATGTTAAGAAGGAAAGGGGGGATACTCGAGAAGTCTGGAAATTAGGGAATTGAGGGATGGAAGAGGGGTCTTCAGACTCCCTTCCCTCACACACTTTTCCTTTTCTTTCTTTGTACTTTTCATTTATGAATTTTGAAGTTTTATTTTCAGTTTCAATCTTCATCTTTACTTTTCTGCACTTTCTTTCTTTTCTATTTTGGTAGAGCAATGATCAACTAACTCTTTACATTGGGTTAGAGAGCTCTATTGTAATTCAATGGATCAATTGTAGTTCTTATTCTTCTTCTTCTTTCTTTTCTCTTGATTTTACTTGAAAGCTTTCGGTCTTCATCCAATTGGGTAGTTATCTTGGAAAAGAAGCTATTCATACTTGGATCTCTTCTGAACCTTGAAAGAGGAATGAAGAGATCAAGCTAGAAATGCTTTCTCATGCTGGACCAAATTGGGTTTGGATGGATATGTGACTATAATCCTCTCAACACTTGATTTGGGAAATGCATGTGGTATAATCAGTGACCATACTTCATCTCTTCTCATGAGCAATTGACTAAGGAATTGGCTATTGATCAAGATTTGAGAGATTGAATTACAAGAAATTGTAATTCAATCACTTAAGATTGCCAAGGAGATCAACGAGTGCATTGATTGAGGAAGAGATGAGAATGAACATGATCCGGAGGATTGCAATATCTCTTGATCCCAATGTTCATTTTATTTTTAGTTCTTACATTTACTTTTCTTGTCATTTTACTTTTCTGCACTTTATTTCTTTCTTTACTTTTCTGTCAATTTACATTTCCTTATTACTTATCACTCCATTATGATTCGTCTAACTAGGATAATCAATTAACCATTGATTGCTTAATCCGTTAATCTCTGTGGGATTCGACCTCACTCTATTGTGAGTTTTACTTGACGACAATTCGGTACACTTGCCGAAGGGAGATTTGTTGAGAGACAAGTTTTCCTTGCATCAATGTGTTTATGGCCTTGCACTCTCTCTTTGGATTCTCTTCTGTATTGCTTGGGAGAGTACTAGGAGGGAGTTCAGTAATTTTTTTACTCAGCTGACCCACTTATGCCTCCAAATTTCTAATGGAGGACCTTGTTTCAGTCATGAAATTTTGAGTGGTTTTGATTAGATCAGAGACAATGGTTGCTAAGTCAGAGTGGCTTTGCTTAGAATTCTCTGTCTGTTGCTGAGAAGATGGTGGAAAAGGTTTGCCTTTGCTAAACCTATTTCTTCCACTATTACTGTTGTTGAAACCTTGTTGAGGTCTCTGTTAATCCTTCCACGAGAGATTTGGATGATTTCTCCATGAAGGATCATAGGTGTTTCCATAGGATTTCTCATGAAGCTTCCTTAGTACTGCCTCTTGCTGCTTGCATTCCAGATAGACTCTGAGAAATCATATTGACTTGCTGAGTCAATATTTTATTCTGAGCCAGTATGGCATTCAGAGTATCAATCTCAAGAACTCCTTTCTTCTGAGTCGTCCCACTATTCACAGGATTCCTTTCAGAAGTGTACATGAATTGGTTATTTGCAACCATTTCAATGAGTTCCTGAGCTTCTACAGACGTCTTCTTCAGATGAAGAGATCCCCCAGCAGAGCTATCCAATGACATCTTGGATAGTTCAGACAGACCATCATAGAAGATACCTATGATGCTCCATTCAGAAAGCATGTCAGAAGGACACCTTCTGATCAATTGCTTGTATCTTTCCCAAGCTTCATAGAGGGATTCACCTTCCTTCTGTCTGAAGGTTTGGACTTCCACTCTAAGTTTGCTCAATTTTTAAGGTGGAAAGAACTTTGCCAAGAAGGCATTGACTAGCTTTTCCCAAGAGTTCAGGCTTTCTTTAGGTTGTGAATCCAACCATGTCCTAGCTCTGTCTCTTACAGCAAAAGGAAAGAGCATAAGTCTGTAGACTTCAGGGTCAACCCCATTGGTCTTGACAGTGTCACAGATTTGCAAGAATTCAGCTAAGAACTGATGAGGATCTTCCAATGAAAGTCCATAAAACTTGCAATTCTGTTGCATTAGAGAAACTAATTGAGGCTTAAGCTCAAAGTTGTTTGCTCCAATGGTAGGGATTGAGATGCTTCTCCCATAGAAGTTGGAAGTAGGTGCAGTAAAGTCACCAAGCACCTTCTTTGCATTGTTGGCATTGTTGTTTTCAGCTGCCATGGTTTCTTCTTCCTTGAAAAGCTCTGTTAGGCCCTCTAGAGAGAATTATGCTTTAGCTTCTCTTAGCTTTCTCTTCAAGGTCCTTTCAGGTTCAGGATCAGCTTGAACAAGTATGCCTTATCTTTGCCCCTGCTCATATGAAAGAGAAGAGAACAAAAAAGTAGGGAATCCTCTACGTCATAGTATAGAGATTCCTTGAGGTGTCAGAGGAAAAGAAGAATAGAAGGAGGAGGTAGAGAGAGGAGAATTCAAACTTATCAAGAGGGATAGAGTTCGAATTGCACCTTGAGGAGGAGTGTTAGTCCCTTAAATAGAAGGATGTGAGAAGAGGGGAAGAATTTTCAAAAATTAATTAAAAGATTTTGAAATAATTAAAAGAAATTTTTGAAAATTTGATTGATGATTTTCGAAAACTAAGATTGGGAAAGAAATAAAGTGATTTTTGAAAAAGATTTTGAAATTAGAAATTAAAAAGATATGATTCAAAAATTAATTTTGAAAAAGATGTGATTGAAAAGATATGATTGAAAATCAATTTTTTTAAAAAAAGAAAGTTTTAAAATTAAAGTTGATTACTTGACTAACAAGAAATTAAAAGATATGATTCTAAAATTTAAAATTTGATCCTTTCTTAATAGGCAAGTAACAACATGAAAAATTTGAAGTAAATCATTAATTATAGCAAGGATTTTCGAAAATTATAATAATAAACAAATGGAAAGAAATTGATTTTGAAAGAATATGATTGAAAAGATATGATTTGAAAAAGATTTGATTTTGAAAAGTTATGAAAATTTGAAAAAGATTTGAATTAAAAACAAAATCTTCCCTCTAGTGTCTTTCTAGCATTAAACGCCTAGAATGGTATCCATTCTGGCGTTTAACACCCAAAATGCTACCCTTTTGGGCGTTAAACGCCCAGCCAGGTACCCTAGTTGGCATTTAAACGCCAGTTTTCCTTCTTCACTGGGCGTTTTGAACGCCCAGCTTTTTCTGTTTGATTCCTCTGCTGAATGTTCTGAATCTTCAATTCTCTGTATTATTGACTTGAAAAGACATAGTTTTGAAAATATTTTTGAATTTTTAATGATGAGAAACAATAAAAAATGCAACTAAGATCAAATAAACAATGCATGCAAGACACCAATCTTAAAAATTGACACTAAGATACATAAAATATTTTTGATTTTTATGATTTTATAAATTTTTTTGTGATTTTTCAAAAATCATATGGAAAAGAGAATAAAGAGATTCAAAACTTTTAATAAGAATTCCAAGAATCATGCAATGTTAGTCTAAAGCTTCAGTCTAAAAAAATTAGACATGGCTAGCCAAGCTTCAGCAGGACATTACATTCAGCAGCTAAATTGCTGAAAATCAATCAGCTTTTCTGATGATAAGAACATCACTTTGAAACTCTAGAATTCATTCTTAAAAATAAAAATAAAAGTACCTAATCTAAGCAACAAGATGAACCGTCAGTTGTCCAAACTCAAACAATCCCCGGCAACGGCGCCAAAAACTTGGTGCACGAAATTGTGATCATCAACAATGGCGCCAAAGGACTTGGTGCTCTTAAACATGAATCACACTTTGTCACAATTCCGCATAACTAACCAGCAAGTGCACTGGGTCTTCCAAGTAATAAACCTTACGTGAGTAAGGGTCGATCCCACGGAGACTGTCGGCTTGAAGCAAGCTATGGTCACCTTGTAAATCTCAGTCAGGCGAATTCAGATGGTGATGAAGAATTGATAATTAAAAGATAAATAAAACATAAAATAAAGATAGAGATACTTATGTAATTCTTTGGTTGGAATTTCAGATAAGCGTATGAAGATGCTTTGTTCCTCCTGAACCTCTGCTTTCCTATTGCCTTCTTCCAATCATTCATACTCCTTTCGATGGCAAGTTTTATGTTGGGCATCACCGTTGTCAATGGCTACTTCCCGTCCTCTCAGTGAAAATGTTCTACACAGGCTGTCACCGCACGGCTAATCATCTGTCGGTTCTCGATCATATTGGAATAGGATCCATTGATCTTTTTGCGTCTGTCACACGGCCAACAATCACGAGTTTGAAGCTCGTCACAGTCATCCATTCCCAGATCCTACTCGGAATATCACAGACAAGGTTTAGACTTTCCGGATCTCAAGAATGACCGCCAATAATTCTAGCCTATACCATGAAGGTTCTAATCTTAGATTAGAAACCCAAGAGATACACATTCAAGCTTGTTTGCATGTAAAACGGAAGTGGTTGTCAGTCACGCGTTCATAGGTGAGAATGGTGATGAGTGTCACATAATCATCACATTTATCATGTTCTTGGGTGCGAATGAATATCTTGGAGAAGAAATAGACTTGAGTTGAATAGAAAAACAATAGTACTTTGTATTAATTCATGAAGAACAGCAGAGCTCCACACCTTAATCTATGGTGTGTAGAAACTCCATCGTTGAAAATACAAAAGTGATAATAGTGCAAGCATGGCCGAATGGCCAGCCTCCAAGGTCTAGGGACTAAACGTCCAAAGATTTGAAAATACAATATCAAAAGGTCCTATTTATAGAGAACTAGTAGCCTAGGGTTATAGAAATGAGTAATTAATGCATAAATCTTCTTCCGGGCCCACTTGGTGTGTGCTTGGGGTGAGCATTGAAGCTTTCATGTGTAGAGACTTTTCTTGGAGTTAAACGCCAGCTTTTGTGCCAGTTTGGGCGTTTAACTCTAGCTTTTGTGCCAGTTTTGGAGTTAAACGCCAGAATTCTTGAGCTGACTTGGAACACCTGTTTGGGCCATCAAATATCAGGCAAAGTATGGACTATTATATATTGCTAGAAAGCCCAGGATGTCTACTTTCCAACGCAATTAATAGAGCGCCAATTGGGCTTCTATAGATCCAGAAATTCCACTTTGAGTGCAGGAAGGTCAGGATCCAACAGTATCTGCAGTCCTTTTTCAGCCTCTGAATCAGATTTTTGCTCAGGTCCCTCAATTTCAGCCAGAAAAAACCTGAAATCACAGAAAAACACACAAACTCATAGTATAGTCCAGAAGAGTGATTTTTATTTAAAAAGTAATAAAAACATAATAAAAACTAACTAAAATATACTAAAAACATACTAAAAATAATGCCAAAAAGCGTATAAATTATCCGCTCATTAGTTGATAAAAGAGGCAATAAAATAAATGACAAGAAAAGTAAAGAGAGCAATTAAAGAAAGAAATTAATAAAGAGAGACATTCATGGCAAGGTTTGAGATCATAGGCTTTCTATCCTAGTCATTAATCATAACAATACTTAACAAGGATTTATCTTATTTCGTCATCTCCAACATTAGAGGAAGATATAGGTTATCTTCCATGAGAGAAAGTCAAACAAGACTAGTTAACCTCAAATCAAAAGTCCTAATAATCAACTTACTAATCGGATTAGCAAAAGATTAGAGTCATTGAAAATGATATTAACTAACAATTCTGGATCACCAACATAGGTTGGGTTTTCATGACTCAAGATTGCCTAATTACTCTTTCTAAGCCAAGAATGCTCAAAGTCTACTCTAAAGCCCAACCAAGCATTTTGTCAAACACTTGGTGGGTACAAATGGAAAGCATAATAAATTGCAAGAAATAGTAAAATCTAGCAACTACCAATTGCAAGAAAAGTAAGATCACAACTCAAATCAACACTAAAAGAACATCAAACATTAAATTGCATTAAAAGGGATCTAAATCCAACAAGAACATCCATGAACATAAAAGAGAGCATAAAAGGAAAATTAACACTACAAATCATGAGAATGAAAGAGTAGAAGCAAGAATTCATAAAGGAGATAAGATGAAAACATGAGATTGAACCTAGATCTATAAGAGATTAACCTAACCTAACCTAATTCTAGAGAGAAGAGGGAGCTTCTCTCTCTAGAAACTAACCTACATGATGCTATATTACCAAACAATTGCTTCCCCTCTTGTCCAAGCTTGAATTCTGCATGAAATAGCATTAGAAATGAGTTGGGCTGGGCCCAAAGTGCTTCAGAAATTGCACCCAGCGATTTCATCTTTAGTGGGCCACGAGAAGCACGCGTGCGTGCCCCTAAACGCGAAGCAACATATGGCAAATTTATATCATTTCGAAGCCCGGGATGTTAGCTTTCCAACACAACTGGAACCGCCTCATTTGGACCTCTGTAGCTCAAGTTATGGTCAATTGAGTGCGAAGAGGTCAGGCTTGACAGCTTTACGGTTCCTTCATTTTTTCATAAGTTATCCCACTTTGCATGCTTTTCTCCTCACTTCTTCCATCCAATACTTGCCTTATGAACCTGAAATCACTCAACAAATATATCAAGGCATCGAATGGAATTAAAGTGAATTAAATTTAGCTATTTTAAGGCCTAAAAAGCATGTTTTCACACTTAAGCACAATTTAAGGGAGAATTACAAAACCATGCTATTCCATTGAATAAATGTGGAAAAAGATGATAAAACCACCCAAATTAAGCACAATATAAACCACAAAATTGGGGTTTATCAAATCTCCCCACACTTAAACTAAGCATGTCCTCATGCTAAGAATAAAGAAGGACAAGAAAAAGGGTATGAACATTTATTCAATGCAAAGAAACTATATAAACCTATCTATATCCATGCAACTAAATGCAATATGATTCTATCTACTTGGTTAAAAGTAAATCAATCTCCAAGAACATATATAAGCAAGTAGGGCAAAGGTCATATGACGACTCACAAACTCTACCAATTCAAATATCAAAATGAAGTTCAAATAGACTTGCAAGAAGAACGCTCATGAAAGCCGGGAACAAGAAATTGAGCATCGAACCTTTACCGGAAGTGTATCCGCTCTAGTCGCTCAAGTGTATAGGGTCGATTCACTCAATTCTTTTCTACTCATGCTTTCCAAGATTTGTTTTTCATCTAACAATCAACAATTATTCAATGCATGGATACATTCATCATGAGGACTTATTCATAGGTTGTAATGGGGCTATGGTAAAGGTAAGGGTGCATATGGTCAAGTGAGCTTGAAATTTGTATCTTTGATTAGCCTAAGCTCTCACTAAACACATATATGTTCTTTTTCTTTTTCTTTATCATTCATTTTTTTAAAGTATATACAAACATATCAATGCATATGGTTTTACATATAGTGCATGAATATGTATCCAATTCCCAAAAATCTTCAACAAATTACAAAAACACATTTTTTCTCTCAACCAATGTCCCAAGTTTCACATACCCAAATGATACACACTCTCACTAGCCTAAGCTAATCAAAGATCCAAATTAAGGACATTTATTATTTTTCGCTTATGGGTAGTGATATGCTAACATTAAGAACAAAAGGGATTAAATAGGCTCAAAATTGGCTAACAATGGTTGATGAAAGGTAGGCTATTTGGGTAAGTGAGCTAAATGAAATGATGGCCTCAATCATATAAATGCATGTATACATGGAACAATGGACATAAAGAATCAAACAAATCAAATATCACAATCATAGAAAGAGAATAATGCACACAAGAATGGAAAATAAGTGGTTATATAATGTAACCACACAATTAGGCTCAAATCTCACATGCTTGTGTTCTTAACTCAAAAACCATGTTCCAAAATAAATTCTTCAAGCAAGTTCAACACAAATATTTTTTTTCAAATTGGTAGGGTGCCCTAAAAACAGTTTCTTGGAAAAGAAATCATCACCCTAACCAAGTAGTCCCAACATAAAAAGAAAATGGTAAAAATATGTACAAATTATAACTAACATGCAATGCAACAAATAACTAACAAAGATAAAAATTAAAAAATTGGTGTTGAAAAAGGAAGTTGTTACCCACGGAAATCGGTCGGACGACCTCCCCACACTTAGAAATTTGCACCGTCTTCGGTGCATGCAAAGAAGAGCAATGTGGATGGGTTGCCACAATTGATGAGTTTCTTCAAAGGGTTGTGTGGATGAACTTGTTTGTTGCCCCATTAGAAGCTTTTCCATTCCTTTCCTTCTTGGTGGCCAACCTCAAAGGAGAGAAAAAGAAAGAAAATTAAGCCTACAACAAAGATATGAAAGTAATTAGCATAGGCGGGGGCTAATGCCAAACAAGAGTAAGGTTCTCACTACATGTTAGCTACGCATGTAAGTGAGAGAGCAATATAGGCAAAGGGCATATCAACTGATACTTGATGCAAGAGAAAAGTCAAAGCATGGGTGAATATCATGAAGAGCATGTCGAGCATCAAGTTCAAACAAGAAAGAGTGGGTCATTAAAGACATGTACTCTCATATCAATGCACAAAGGGTACAAGGATCATCAAAGGTTAAGCATTGAATTAGAAATTTCATTACCCATCAATATCAAACAAGTCTAGAAGCACCAAGATTAACCAAGAAATTCTCAACAATTGAGTAAGAGCATTCAACACCATTATTAAAATAAGAACACAATTTTTTTATACCGGCGCAGATGCGCCATGCACGCCTACACGTCGATGCACATTTTGGACGAAGGACAAGCGACACGGACGCGCACCGTGCGCGGACGCGTGCCTGATTGAATTGCGACCGGCACAGACGCGCCAAGTATGCTTGCACGTGCGTCACAGGCACAGAATAGGCACAAACTGGACATAACTCTCTGGTTTTTTTGGCTGGGGGTGGAATTTTTGCATCCACGCGTACGCGTACATGGCACGTCTGTGTGGATGATCGAAAATGCTTGAGGCGCGCATACGCGCCAGGTGCGCGCACGCGCAGGTTGGTGCTCTATTTTTCAAAATTTTTCCAAGTTCTTGCACCAAACCAGGCTTTCCAAACCTCCGAACAGCTACCAAAGCACCCTAAAACCTAATTTATCATATCAAACTACCAAATAAACTCAACAAACAAAACAAAAGATGGAATTAAACTAACTCTATTAATATGTACAAAAGAGAGAAAAATGAAAAGAGTTTACCATGGTGGGGTGTCTCCCACCCAGCACTTTCGTTTATTGTCCTTAAGTTGGACTTATAGGGAGCTCCTCTTAAGGTGGCTTGTGCTTGAAGCTATCCTTGAACATCCACCAATGCTTGAATCTCCAATAAGCTTTAGTCTTCAAAGATGATAACTCCAAGCCTTGATGGAGCTCCACACAAGCCATGGGTTCCCAAATTTGATTCTCCTTGTGCGATCCAGGATCCCACACTTTGTTTTGACACCCATCTTCAAATTGATCATCATGATTCCAATTGGGTGGAATGACCTTAGAATTCTCAATTAAGCATCCAAACATCCTCCTAGACCCATTCAATTTGGTTCTACACCAACCATTGCTATTCAACTTTGAGCATGCAACCATCATGAACCTAGAGTGATGTTTCCAACCACTACACAACTCTCTCCTACTCTTAACTCCACAAAGAGCTCTGAGTTGACCATCATTTTCAATCAAACCATATTCAAGTGAGAAAGTGAAGCTTAGGGATAGAAATTTTAACCACTTGAATGTTGTGTTGGATGGTGACTTAGGAAGGGATGTCTCCAATGGTCTTGCAAGTTCCACTCCCTTGTGCTCTTCTTTGACTATCTCCACCTCTTTACAACTTTCCTCAACTTCAACCTCTTCCTCTTGGTGGCTTTCTTCCAATTCAATCTCTTCTTCATTGCTCACCAAGGGCATGAGAGGTTGTGCATCTTCTTCTTTAACCTCAATTTCAAGCCCAATGGGAAAGGATTCAATTGTACATAAGAATTCCTCAATGATTGAATCCATCTCTTGGTCAACCTCTTCAAAATCTTCACCCATGATATGTCTTGGAGGTTGTACACCCTCCTCAACATCAATGTCAAGCTTCTTGGAAGAGGGCTCTATGACTTCACATTCCCATGGACTTCCAACATCTCCTAAGACTTCAACCACTTCTTCCGGCTCAATTACTTTAACTTCCTCCCCTTGTGACAATCCTTGTTTCAACCCCTCTTCTACACCTTGAAGCTCTAAACTCACTCCCTCACTATGCTCTTTGATTGCTTCTCCATATTCAACAATGGGAGTTCCTTGATCACATAGGCTTAGGCGGGAGGAGACCATATTGCGAACGGCTTCTGCTATGGTAGCTATCTTGGCTTCTAACTCCTTGAATTCCTTTTGGTTCTCTTCTTGCCTTTGAATATAAGAACTAACACATTCTTGAAGAGAATCATCCATTGGAGGTGGTGTGGAAGAAGAAGGTTCATTGTTTGGGAAAGAAGTTTCATAATTGGAAGTTGGTTCATTTTGATAAGGGTATGGAGGTGGTGTATATTGAGGTAGTTCTTGAGAGTAATTGTGTTAGAATGGTGGTGGTTCTATGTGTGGTTCATATGGTTCATAAGGTGGTTGGTATGATGGATAAGAATTAGGGTCATAATGAGGTATTTGGTGGTAGGGGGCTTGTGAGTAATGTGGTTCAAGGTCATGTTGAGGGGGTGGTTCATAGGCATGTGGTGGTGGTTGTTGACAATTACAATAAGGGTCACGACATCCATTAGATTGATATGCATAAGGATTGGAATTATACCCATAAGAATCCGGAGGTGGTTGTTGCCAAGAAGGGTGATCAATCCTTTGAGGCTCCTCCCACCTTTGATTGTTCCATCTTTGATGCATATCCTCATTATAGCTCCCATTTCCTACAACATAATTTGAGCCAAACTCATAGCCAAAGGGATGAGAATTCATAATAGCAAATAAAAACAAAAGCTACAAAAATAAGCAACAAGTCCTAAGCCTAACAAAAGCTAACAAATAAGCAAAAGACAAACATATTCACATATTCACAATTGCCAATAACATAGCACCATTGTAATTCCCCGGCAATGGCGCCATTAATTTGATAGCAAAAATTGTTGTCGGTCTAGATTTTCTTCTTAAAGAAAGGAATTACTTCGTTGTAAGCATAACTCTAAACCAATAAACAACTTTCACATAAAATTAAAATATGGTTTTGTCATATGTACAAACCTCAATGAAAATTAACCAAAGTATTTAGACTCCGGGTCATCTCACAAGGAATTGCAATGAAATGAATGATTATTGGCTATGAAGGAGCAAGGGGTTTAGTTGATAAAAGGAGCAATAAAATAAATGACAAGAAAAGTAAAGAGAGCAATTAAAGAAAGCAATTAATAAAGAAAGACATTCATGGTAAGGTTTGAGATCATAGGCTTTCTATCCTAGTCATTAATCATAACAATACTTAACAAGAATTTATCTTATTTCGTCATCTCCAACATTAGAAGAAGATATAGGTTATCTTCCATGAGAGAAAGTCAAACAAGACTAGCTAACCTCAAATCAAAAGTCCTAATCAACTTACTAATCAGATTAGCAAAATATTAGAGTCATTGAAAATGATATTAACTAACAATTCTAGATTACCAACATAGGTTGGGTTTTCATGACTCAAGATTGCCTAATTTCTCTTTCTAAGCCAAGAATGCTCAAAGTCTACTCTAAAGCCCAACCAAGCATTTTGTCAAACACTTGGTGGGTACAAATAGAAAGCATAATAAATTGCAAGAAATAGTAAAATCTAGCAACTACCAATTGCAAGGAAAGTAAGATCACAACTCAAATCAACACTAAAAGAACATCAAACATTAAATTGCATTAAAAGGATCTAAATCCAACAAGAACATCCATGAAGATAAAAGAGAGCATAAAAGGAAAATTAACACTACAAATCATGAGAATGAAAGAGTAGAAGCAAGAATTCATAAAGGAGATAAGATGAAAACATGAGATTGAACCTAGATCTAGAAGAGATTAACCTAACCTAACCTAATTCTAGAGAGAAGAGGGAGCTTCTCTCTCTAGAAACTAACCTACATGATGCTATACTACCAAACAATTGCTCACCCCCTGCCCAAGCTTGAATTTTGCATGAAATAACATTAGAAATGAGTTGGGTTGGGCCCAAAGTGCTTCAGAAATCGCCCCCGACGATTTCATCTTTAGTGGGCCATGAGCAGCATCGGCTTGCACGCGTAGATGGCACGTGCACGCCCCTAAACTCGAAACAACATATGGCAAATTTTATATCATTTCGAAGCTCCGGATGTTAGCTTTCCAACTCAACTAGAACCGCTTCATTTGGACCTCTATAGCTCATGTTATAGTCGATTGAGTGCAAAGAGGTCAGGCTTGACAACTTTACGGTTCCTTCATTTCTTCATAAATTCTCCCACTTTGCATGCTTTTCTCTTCACTTCTTCCATCCAATACTTGCCCTATGAACCTGAAATCACTCAAAAAATATATCAAGGCATCGAATGGAATTAAAGTGAATTAAATTTAGCTATTTTAAGGCCTAAAAAGCATGTTTTCACACTTAAGCACAATTTAAGGGAGAATTACAAAACCATGCTATTTTATTAAATAAATGTGGGAAAAGGTGATAAAACCACCCAAATTAAGCACAAGATAAACCACAAAATTGGGGTTTATCAAGGATTGGGCGTGGCACGCCAAGTCAGATTCAAAGTGAGGCGTGGCACGCCACTGAAGCACCAACCACACGCCAGCTGTGAGATCACATTTGTTGAGTTTCTTTTCCCTCCAAAACGTAATTTTACTTTCACTTTTGTATTTTCTTTATTTGATAGTGCTAGGAGTAGTATAAATACTCCTTGAAAGTACTGAAAAAGGGGGTTAAGCAGTTGAGCTATTAGTTGAAGCATAGTTAGATTCATTTTTTCATCTTTTACTTTTTCTTGAGCTATGAGTAGATAAATTTTCTCTCATTGAGAGAGGGAGCTCTGTTGTGCTTGATGGATTAATGATAGTAAATTTCTTTTTCTCTTTATCTTCTCTTTGATTTGCTAGAAGGAATTTTATTCTTCATGCTAGTGTTCAATCACCTTGGAAAAGGGGTTGAATACAAAATGGGTTTCATGGGAACCTTGGAAAAGGAAACATGAAACCATGCTAGAAATTCCTTCTCACACTTGAGTAGGATCTGGGTTTTGGTGTTTGGATATGGTGACATAAAATCCTCCTTCTACTTGGACCTATGATGATGTGTGGTATAATCAGGGACCAAGCATATCTCTCTTCATGAGCAATTAGACCAAGGAATTGGCTATTGATCAAGATCTGAGAGATTGAGTCACCAAGGGATTGGGGCTCAATCAATCATGATTGCCAAGAGGTCAATGAGTTGCATGATTGAAGAGGATATGAGCTGGATTTAATCCAAAGAGACAACATCTCCTGATCTCAATGAATTCCCTTATTCTTATTTTCCACTTTTGTTCCGAGGGTTACCTGAAACTGGAGGTCGATCTCGGTTGAGATCCTTTGTATGGATCGGTACCGACGTGTCCGGCTGGTAGGAGATGACCGGAGCTGTCGTGTCCGACTTGTTGGACTGGTTGTATTGCTGATCCTTCGTCACCGGAGGGTGGGGATACCTACAAGAGTATTTATAATGGGTATTAAATAGGTGTTATGTAGAATCAGAGTATGAGTTATACCTGGGTGCTCCAGTGTATTTATAATGGTGAGATGTGACCTTTGGATAAGATAAGTTAGTTATCTTATCTTATCTTTATCTTTTGGGTTGAGGTCAGCGTATCTTCAACGGAACTGCCCTTCTCTCTGTAGGCCTGAACGACCTTTGGATTAGGGTCGTATTCTTTGAATTGGTCCCTTTTTGGGCTTTCCTGTCGATTTGGCCGAGTTCTTCGTAAAGAAGTTGGTCCGTTTGACCTAAAGAGGTCGGTCGCTTTATCGTCGATCACCCCGGGTCAGATATCTCGACCCAGGGTATGAACAGTGTCCCTGCTTGAGCTCGGTCTTCTTTGTTGAGGTCGAGTCCTTGACTTCGGTCCTTCTTGTAGCGAAGCCAAACTCAAGCATCTTGTCGATTCCTTTTTGTAGCAGCTTTTGAATGTAGAACGTTTTCCTCTATAAGTGCGCGCTTTTGTATTAGCACTATTTTGGAAATGCAAGCAGTTTTAATATCCGCATTTAATTGGCATTTAATTGCCCCGTTTCCCCTAACTTCTCTATTTTTGAATTTTGCGTTCAAGAAACGGTTTCTCTCCTTCGCCCTTTTCGTAACTTCTTCGCACTTATTCATTTTCTGCCTTTCACCCACATTTCAACTTTTCTTGCGTCGTCGCTTGGTGATTTTCTGAAGCTTCTGTTTTCGCCTGGAGTTTTGTAGTTTCGCGTTTCTCTCTGTGATACTGCTTTTGTTCGTGCTTTTTTGCTCGTGAGAGGGTAATTCCAGATTTCGCCTTCCATCCTCAATTTCCCTGAAGCTTGCTACTTTTTCCAGGTTGGTACTAGCTTTCTTGCTTCTTTCATAGCTTCGTCTTCAGTTTTTCAGTGAAGCTTTGATTTTGCATGTTTGAAAGTTTGAATCTTTTTCGTGGTCCTGTATTTGCTTGTCACTGTAATGTGTTTTTCCTGACTTTCTTTTACGTATTCTCTTGGCATTTCCGTCAAGGCTTTCTAGGGTTTTGTTGTTGCTTCTGGTTGTTTCCTGTCTGATATCGATAGAGAATCTGCATCTGTTCCTCACTTTGTTTGGAGATTTCTTTTTGATTCTGACAAAGTTTGCACCTTTGATGATTTCTACTTGGCGTGTTCGATGTTAATGCTTGCTCTTTGCTGATGATTTTTTGCTTGATTTCGAAAAATTTGCGCCTTTGCTGTTTTTTCGCTTGACCCTTTTTGGAATTTCTGATAAACTGTGGAAATAGTGCTTTCCGCTGGTAAACTGTAGGAGGGTGGACCTTTTGCATTTTTTGCTTCCTTTGTTTTCTTCCTGGATTTTATTTTGATGAGTGCCGGGATGTGGGTTGTAGAAATAACTTAAAGACCTTGCTTTGTTTACTGCCTCCAAAGGATGCCCCAAGACCCTTGTCTTGAGTCTTGGGGTTTTCCCTTTTTGTTTATCTGCTCGTCGAGATGTGTTGCCCTCTGTCCAAGATGTTTTTAAGTAATCCATTCTTCTTTTCTTTTTGTAGGATTTAGTTGACCTCATGTCTTCCCGAAATAACGTTGTAGAGATGCTTTCCCAGGTTCCCGCGAGTATGGCCGATTAGGTGGACTCCATGGTTCTCATGTGTGTCTCGCTGGTTGATTCTAAATTTCGTGCTCAGCTTAGGCAGTTTCATAGTGTCTGTAGTAATTCTGGTGATGAGAAGAACTATGAACTTGTCCCTCCCTCTTCTGACGAGAGAGTCTGCTTTTCAACTCGGGTTGTTGATGGTCGCCCTTTCTTCTATGCTTATGATTTTTTCTTTGGTCAGCTGGGTATCACCCTTCCTTTTACCAAATTTGAAACCGACCTGTTATGGTCTTGTAATGTTGCCCCTTCTCAACTTCACCCCAATTCCTGGGGTTTTGTTAAGATTTTCCAATTGCTGTGCAATGGTTTTGGTATTCCTGCTTTTCAATCTCTCTTTTTCTATCTGTTTGTCTTGACTAAGACCGGTGTGGTAAAAAAGAAGTCGGCTTGGGTCTCCTTTCGTTCTACCCAGGGAAAGAAGGTTTTTTCCATGTTTGACGAGTCGTTCTGTGATTTTAAAAAATACTTTTTCAAGGTCCGAGCTGTTGAAGGAGCTCGGCCCTTTTTTCTGGACGAAAATGACGAACCTGCTTTTCCCTTGGAATGGCAAAAAGACGTGAGGGTCTCCAGGTATTCGTGGAAGATGTTGGATGATGCTGAGTGAGCCTTTGTGACTATCTTGGAAGAACGCTGGGGTCAACCTCCTCATCTCGACACAAAGAAATTTCTAACCAATCCTTCTCTTCTTCAAACTGAACTGGATATCTTTGTGTTTTTCTTTATTATCCGTGTATGTTGCTTGTAGCTGTCTTTCCGACTTGTCCGACTTGTAACTGATTCTCTGTTTTATTTGCAGAGGCAATGAAGAATAGTGAATCCATGAAAGCTTTTAAGAGGGCGCAGAGGGCGACTGCTGCCAGAAATGTTGCTGCCAAGGCGGCTGGGGAGGGATCCTCCCAAGTGCGTGAGAAGCCATCAGTGCAGAGTTCTGCCGAGGTGAAGAAGGTGATCCCTACACCCCGAGTTCGTTTGGTAGATCCTCACGTCACCTCTATTGCTCCTTCTGTTGCTCCTCCCAATAAAAAACAAAAGATTGCTGAGCCCTTTGACCTCGATGCTCCCGATTATAATGCCATTGATTTTGTGGATCAACAAATCGGTCCCTACGGTGCTCTCTCCATGGACGATGTGTCCATCCTCCATCACTTGGAGTTTATGGCCCGAAATCATGTGAAGATGGCATATATGTCGGCTGCCATATATCAGACTGCTCAGAATTTCTCTCTCCACGCTACTAAGGCGTTTATGGAGGAGGCGAAACAAGAGTTTGATCAGATGAAGGGGTTAAAGGAGGAGCTTGAGACGAAGGTAGCCAAGCTGGAGAAGGACTTGAAGAATGAGGAGGCGAGTTCTCAGTCATTGGCGGCTTCTTTGAGGTTGGCTGAGGACGTAGTCCTGATGCACAAGGAGAGTTACCTTTCATCTTATCGGGAGGTGATGCGCCTGAAGGGGGAGCTTGACAGTGTTTGGGAAGATTATGCTGAGCTCCAAAGTCATCTCGTTGGCAGCGTGACTGCTGCTTATGAGAACTTGAGGGAGCAAGTTCAGGTCATTGCTCCCGAGGCCGACCTCACCTTTTTTAGCCTGGATAATATAGTCAGGGATGGCAAGATTTTCCCTGATGATGAGGGTGATGCTAATGATGTTGTTCCTCCCCCTGTGTCCTCTACCAAAGTGCCGATCTCTTCGGTTCCTCCTGCTGTGCCCGACTTGGATTGCCAGATCCTGAATCGGGAGGATGGAACTGTGGATGCTGTGCCGATCCAGACTCGCCCTCCTTCTCCTTGTCCTGATGCTGCCAAGAAGGCTCCTGACGCTTGCTGATCTCTTCTTGAAAATTTGTGTAGTTGGCCCGGCTTGTGGGCTCTTTTAGAACTTTTTTATTTATTTGCTGACGCTTCCTAGTTGCTTATCTATCAACTTTTTATGAGGAACAAAAAGTAACTTGTTATCTCTTCGTGGTAGGTTTTGGTGGCCTTTCAGGCCTTATAACTTTATAGAGTAAAAGTAGTTGTTTGACTTGACATCTTTTTTGTTTTTCTATTGATGTTCGAAATCTTGCTGCTCAGCCTCCTTGGATTACTTTGCTTTATTTGCTTGTATCTTGGATCCTTTGAGGCTGTGATTATATAGATCCAACTTGTTTCTCGGTTTTCTGTATTTGTGACTGATTCCTTTGCGTTGGTCCCCTTCTAAGTTATTTTGGTAATACTCTTTTTTGGACCTTTGTTAGGTCTCTTTCAGGGATTACTTTGATAGCTTTTTCGATAGTAGGAGTCCGACTTGGTTATATCGGTGTCCTTTAAGTTATTTTTTGTAGTCCTCTTTCTTGGATCTTTGTCAGATCTCTTTCAGGGACTACTTTGATAACTTTTCAGTAGTAGGAGTCTGACTTGGTTATATCGGTCTCTTTTAAGTTATTTTTTGTAGTCCTCTTTCTTGGATCTTTGTCAGATCTCTTTCAGGGACTACTTTGATAACTTTTCAGTAGTAGGAGTCCGACTTGGTTATATCGGTCTCCTTTAAGTTATTTTTTGTAGTCCTCTTTCTTGGATCTTTGTCAGATCTCTTTCAGGGACTACTTTGATAACTTTTCAGTAGTAGGAGTCTGACTTAGTTATATCGGTTTCCTTTAAGTTATTTTTTGTAGTCCACTTTCTTGGATCTTTGTCAGATCTTTTTTAGGGACTACTTTGATAACTTTTCAGTAGTAGGAGTCCGACTTAGTTATATCGGTCTCCTTTAAGTTATTTTTTGTAGTCCTCTTTCTTGGATCTTTGTCAGATCTCTTTCAGGGACTACTTTGATAACTTTTCGTTTTGGGCTGACTTTGTTATGTCGGGCCCTTCTAAGTTAAAGTAATCCTCTTTAATAGGGTTGGCCAGACCTCTTTCCAGGGTTTACTTATAACTTGGGTTGACTTGGTTCGACATCTTAACGTTCGACCAGTCTTTAAGTTATTATTTTAGCGATCCGTAAGACCTCATCATGTTCTTTTTTAGATCACTTTCGATAACTTCTTACATTATTCTGTGTTCATCTTTGCCGATTTGTAGAAAGTGGTTGTCATCTCTAGATCGTCCTTTGGGTGAATCGCGTTTTCACCTTTATCGGACGGTTTGTCTTTATCGTGATCGTGCAGTGAAATTGTTTTTCACTTTCTGCCGATCTGTTGCTTTATAATCGAACGATGAATGCTTCAGATTAATGCGTCTTGAAATCTTTGTAGAATATCTAAAATGTATTTTATTTAAAGGAAACGTGCAAATATATACATATGGGATTGTCTGCGTCTCAACTTGGTGCTTCATTAAAAAACCTTTTCAGGAAAAAGAGTGCATCCAATGATGAGATCTTTTATCTCTTCTAACTGTAGTACCTTCTTAGGTTGCAGGCGTGCCATGACCTGGGAAGCTCTCGTCCATCGAGTTCAGACAGTCTGTAGTAGCCCTTTCCAAGTACTTCTACAACTCGGTAAGGTCCTTTCCAGTTTGCTGCCAGCTTTTCTTCTCCTGGTCGAGTTGTTCCGATATAATTTCGGATTAGGATGAGATCATCCTCTGCAAAACTTCTCAACACTACCTTTTGATTATATCTGGAAGCCATTCGGCGCTTTAGAGCTTCTTCCCTGATCCGAGCTCTTTCCTGGATTTCGGGTAACAAGTCGAGTTCTTCTCTCTGAAGTTGGGAGTTTGCTTCCTCATTGTAGTGAACTACTCTAGGCGACCCTTCCTCAATCTCTACTGGGATCATTGCCTCTATTCCGTATGCTAATCGGAAGGGAGATTCCTTCGTGGTGGAATGTGGCGTTGTTCGATATGCCCATAGGACCTGTAGAAGATCTTCTGCCCAGGCTCCTTTTGCATCTTGTAATCTCCGCTTTAATCCGACCAGTATGACTTTGTTAGCGGCTTCAGCCTGTCCGTTGGCTTGTGGATGCTCAACGGAGGTGTACTGGTGCTTTATATTCAAGTCGGCTACTAGTTTCCTGAAGCCTGCATCTGTGAATTGAGTGCCATTGTCTGTGGTTATTGAATATGGAACCCCGAACCTCGTGACAATGTTTCTATATAAGAATTTCTGGCTTCTTTAAGCGGTGGCATTGGCTAGGGGCTCTGCCTCGATCCACTTTGTAAAGTAATCTACCCCTACTATGAGGAATTTGACTTGTCCTGATCCCTGTGGGAAGGGGCTGAGAAGATCGAGTCCCCATTTTGTAAACGGCCAAGGCGAGGTCACGCTGATGAGCTCTTTTGGCGGGGCGATGTGAAAGATGGCATGTTTCTGACATGGTGGACATGTCTTTACAAATTCTGTGGCTTCCTTCTGTAGAGTTGGCCAATAAAATCACGCCCGGAGTACTTTTTTGGTGAGAGCTCGTGCTCCGAGATGATTGCCACAAATGCCGCCGTGTATTTCTTCTAGCACTTCCTTTGTGTTGGAGGTCGGCACACATTTTAGTAAAGGTATTGAGATTCCTCTTTTGTACAGGATGTTGTTTATGATAGTGTAGTACTGTGCCTCCCTTTTTAACCTCTTTGCCTCCTTCTCTTCTGTGGGGAGCGTTCCTGTTTTGAGGTAGTTGGTTATGGGGGTCATCCATCCTTGGTCCTGACTTGTTATAGTCATGACTTTTTCCTCTTCCGAGATTGACGGGTTCTGCAACATCTCCTAGATGAGGCTTCTATTGTTGCCCCCTGGTTTGGTGCTGGCTAGTTTTAAGAGTGCATCAGCTCGGACATTTTGTTCGTGGGGTATGTGGCAGATCTTATACTCCCCGATTTGTCCGAGCTGTTCCTTGGTTTTATCCAAATACTTTTTCATGGTGGGATCTTTGGCTTGGTAGCTCCCTGCTATTTGTGATGTGACCACTTGTGAATCGCTGTAAATGTTGAGCTTTTGAGCTCCGACCTCTTTAGCCAGCTTCAAACCAGCTAATAATGCTTCATATTCTGCCCGGTTGTTTGAGGCCGGGAACCCGAACTTGAGGGAGAGCTCAACTTGGGTTCCTTGGTTGCTTTCTATTATCACGCCTACGCCGCTTCCAGTTTTATTTGGAGAACCATCCACGTAAAGATTCCATTCTGTGGGGGTTTCTAGGGCATCTGTGAATTCTGCGATAAAGTCGGCCAGATACTGTGATTTGATGGTCATCCGAGCTTCATATTGGAGGTCAAACTCTGACAACTCGACTGCCCATTGTAGAATTCTGCCTGCTAGATCTGTTTTCTGCAATATTCCTTTTATGGGCTGGTTAGTTCGAACCTTAATGGTGTGAGCCTGGAAGTACGGGCGGAGTCGTCGAGATGTTAGGATAAGAGTATAGGCAAATTTTTCTATTTTCTGGTAGTTCAGTTCGGATCCCTGTAGTGCCTTGCTAATGAAGTAGACAGGTTGTTGCCCATCTTCATCTTCTCTGACTAGTGCCGAGGCTATTGCCCGGCTCCCTACTGCGAGATATAATATGAGCGGTTCTCTTTCTCATGGTCGAGATAGGATAGGTGGCCGTCCTAAGAACCCTTTGAAGTCTTGGAAGGCTTGCTCACATTTTGTCGTCCATTCGAACTATTTTCCCTTTCTTAAAGTAGCATAGAAGGGGAGGGATCTTATCGCAGCTCCTGCTAAGAATCGGGATAGGGCGGCCAATCTCCCGTTGAGTTGTTGTACTTCTTTGACACAGGTTGGGCTCTTCATGTTGAGTATGGCTTGACATTTGTCTGGATTTGCTTCAATTCCCCTTTGTGTGAGTATGAAACCTAAGAATTTGCCTACTTCTACTGCGAAAGTGCATTTTGCGGGATTGAGTCGCATGTTGTGCTTCCTTATGGTGTCGAACACTTGAGCCAGGTCGGATAATAATGTATCTTTGCTTTGTGTCTTTATCAACATGTCGTCCACATAAATTTCCATGATTTTTCTGATGTGATCTGAGAAGACTTTATTCATTAGCCTTTGATAAGTAGCTCCTGCGTTCTTGAGACCAAAAGGCATCACGATGTAGCAGTAGTTTGCCTTTGGTGTTAAGAGGTCTTTTCCTGATCTGGTGGATACATGGGGATTTGGTTGTATCCCAAATATGCATCCATAAACGAGAGGTATCTGTATCTGGAGGAAGCATCTACCAGAGCGTTGATGCTTGGGAGTGGGTATGGATCTTTTGGGCAGGCTTTGTTGAGATCGGTGTAATCGGTGCACATTCGCCACTTCCCATTTGATTTTTTCACCAAGACGACGTTAGCTAGCCATAGTGGGTACTTGACTTCTCTTATAAATCCTGCCTCCAGTAGAGCTTGTACTTGTTCTTCCACAGCTTTGGATCGTTCTGGCCTGAGTTTCCTTCGTTTCTGCTGCACCGGCCGAGATCCTGGGTAGACTGCCAACTTGTGGCACATTAGCTTAGGGTCTATGCCTGGCATGTCTGTGGCTTTCCATGCGAAGAGATCGACATTATCTCGTAAGAATTGTATCAGTAATTCTTTTGAGTCTCCTCTTAGGATCGTGCCAATATTGGTCCTTTTGTCCGAGGTGTCTCCAATTTGAATCTTCTCTATCTCGCCTTCTGGTTGCGGACGGAGTTCTTCTCGTTGCTGGACTCCGCCCAGTTCAATTGTATGAAACTTTTCTCCTTTGCCTCTGAGGTTTAGGCTTTCGTTATAACAGCGACGTGCCATCTTTTGGTCAGCTTTTATCGTGGCTATCCCTTTCGGAGTTGGGAATTTCATACATAGGTGTGGGGTCGAGACTATTGCGCCGAGTTGGTTGAGTGTTGTCCGACCTATGAGAGCATTGTAAGCTGAACTTACATCGACTACGATGTAGTCTATTTTGAGGGTCCTGGATTGGTCCCCTTTTTCGAAGGTTGTATGTAGTGGTATGTATCCTAGTGGTCAAACCGGGGTATCTCCTAACCCGAACAGATTGTTTGGATATGCTTTAAGTTCTTTTGCTTCTAAGCCGAGTTTATCAAAGGCTGTTTTGAATAAGATGTCGGCAGAACTCCCTTGGTCTATTAAGGTGCGGTGTAGGTTGGCGTTTGCCAATATGATGGTGATAACCATGGGATCGTCATGTCCTGTGATGATGCCAGACGCGTCTTCCTTAGTGAATGTTATCGCTGGGATGTTGAGCGCTTCTTCCTCCCCTTCGACATGATATACTTCTTTGAGATATCTTTTGCGAGAGGATTTGGAGATCCCTCCTGCTGCGAATCCACCATGTATCATGTGGACGTGTCTTTCTGGTGTCCGAGGTGATCGTTCAGTTCGTCCGTCATCCTCGTCCCTTCGTCTTTTTCTTTGGTCATCATCTCGGGTAGCCAGAAATCGATCTAATCTTCCTTCTCTCACTAATTTTTCTATGATATTCTTTAAGTCGAAGCACTCGTTGGTGGAGTGCCCTCAAACTCGATGGTATTCACAATATTCTTTCCGGTTTCCCCCTCCCCTTTTGCCTTTGAGTGGTCGCGCTGGGGGGATTTTCTTTGTATGGCAGACTTCTTTGTACACGTCGACCAGGGATGCCCTGAGAGGGGTGTAATTATGGTACTTTTTGATTTTCTCCCCCTGTCGATCTTCTTTCTTTTTGGATTCCTTGTCTTTATCCCGGTAGGGGTTCCCAGATTTTGAGGTTTCTCCCAACCGAGCGTTTTCTTCCATGTTGATGTATTTTTCTGCTCGCTCCTGTACTTCGTCTAATGAGGTAGGGTACTTCTTTGATATAGATTGGCTAAATGGTCCCTCTCGTAGGCCATTGATGAGTCCCATGATGGCGGCCTCTGTTGGTAAGCTTTGTATGTCCATACATGTTTTGTTGAATATTTCCATGTAGTTGCGGAGGCTCTCCCGATCTCCTTGCTTGATCCCTAGTAGACTGGGGGCGTGCTTGGCCTTATCTTTCTGGATAGAGAATCTGGCCAGGAACTTTTTGGCCAGGTCATCGAAGTTTGAGATGGACTTTGGAGGTAAGTTGTCGAACCATCGGATTGCTGTCTTCGTGAGAGTTGTTGGGAAAGCTTTGCAGCGAACGGCGTCTGAGGCGTCGGTAAGGTACATTCTGCTTCTGAAATTGCTGAGATGGTGGTTGGGGTCTATGGTACCGTCATATAAAGTCATATCTGGGAGTTTGAAGTCCTTTGGGATTTTGGTTTTCATGATCTCCCTGGTGAATGGATCCTGTTCTTTGCGTGAGCTTTCTTCAGAAGTGATCTGAGGGGCCCTTGATTTGAGATCGGCTTCTAATTACTGTAATTTTTCTTCCAATTCTCGACGTCGCCGTACCTCTCTTCGTAGATCCTTTCCGATTTCTCGTTGTTGGATTTCTTCTTCAAGCTGTTTCAAGCGATCTTGAAGAGCTTCTATTGCTTCCGGTTTAGATGAATTTTTGTCTCCATTGGATTCTGGGGTGTCTTTTAGTGGGGTGTCCGCATTTTTGTGCGGCATTCTATTTTCTAGATCTGAATCGTGGTCGTTGTCACGGTTGTCCGCCATGGAGATGGGATGACTTCCAGGTTCCCCGGCAACGGCGCCAATGTTCCGAGGGTTACCTGAAACTGGAGGTCGATCTCGGTTGAGATCCTCTGTACGGATCGGTACCGACGTGTCCGGCTGGTAGGAGACGACCGGAGCTGTCGTGTCCGACTTGTTGGACTGGTTGTACTGCTGATCCGTCGTCACCGGAGGGTGGGGGTACATGTAAGAGACTCCGATGCTTAAGTTAGCATGGGTATTAAACAGGTGTTATGTAGAATCAGAGTATGAGTTATACCTGGGTGCTCCAGTGTATTTATAATGGTGAGATGTGACCTTTGGATAAGATAAGTTAGTTATCTTATCTTATCTTTATCTTTTGGGTTGAGGTCAGCGTATCTTCAACGGAACCGCCCTTCTCTCTGTAGGCCTGAACGACCTTTGGATTAGGGTCATATTCCTTGAATTGGGCCCTTTTTGGGCTTTCCTGTCGATTTGGCCGAGTTCTTCGTAAAGAAGTCGGTCCGTTTGACCTAAAGAGGTCAGTCGCTTTATCGTCGATCACCCTGGGTCGGATATCTCGACCCAGGGTATGAACAACTTTCTTTATAGCTTTCTTTACATTCTGCAATTCCCCATTCCCATTTACAATTGAGTCATTTAAGTTTCTGCTCTTTATTTTCTTGTCATTTTCAATTCTTCTATTTACTACTTTCCTTTACTTTTTGAGTCATTTATATTTCTGCATATTTACAATTCTGTAATCACAATCTGTTCTGCTTAGCTTAACTAATTCACCAATTAATTAAAATTGCTCAAATCTATCAATCTCTGTGGATACGATCCCACTCCACTGTGGGTTATTACTTGACGATAATTTTGGTGCGCTTGCCAAAAGAACGGATACACAAATTTTATAATGGGATGTGAATTTGGCTCATCAAGTTTTATGGTGCCATTGCCGGGGATTGGTTTGAATTTGACAATGATTAAATTGATTGGGGAGCTAGATTAAGCAATTTTATTGCCTTGTATTTTCTTTTAGCTCTTTACTTTTCTGTCCACTCTGTTTTCTTCGTTTTTACATGGATCATTTTAGCTATTCATTGTTCATACTTCCATCATTCTAACTGTTTGATCAATTGCATCAACCAAGTTAACCACTAATCTTCACTAGAGTGATTCTTTCACTTGTCCTCTACTTGCTGTTTGTTGAATGTATGACAGGTAGAAGGGGAGAAACTTCATCCTCTTTTGATAGTGAGATTGAGAGGACCTTCCTTAGATTAAGGAAGGAAGCAAGAGGCAAAGGCATAGTTGGAGAGGAACTAGTGGAGGAGGATCTGAGAACCACCATGGATGACGAAGTACAAGACAATGTTGGAGGAGATACTAAAAATCATATTGGGCAAGAGAGGAGAGTCTTAGGCTCCTACATCAACCCAAATCCAGGAAACTGTGGCAGCAGCATCCTCAAACCAACAATCCATGCTAACAACTTCGAGTTGAAACCTCAACTCATCACACTTGTTCAGAGTAATTGTTCATATGGAGGAGGAGCCCAGGAGGACCCAAATCAACATCTCAGTACATTCTTGAGGATTTGTGACATTGTAAAGTCCAATAGTGTGTACCCTAATACCTACAAGCTACTTTTGTTCCCTTTCTCACTTAGAGATAAGGCAGCAAAGTGGTTGGAAGCATTTCCCAAGGAGAGTTTAACCACATGGGATGATGTTGTAAATAAATTTCTAGCAAGATTCTATCCTCCACAGAGAGTCAACAGGCTAAGAGCTGAGGTGCAAACTTTTAGACAGCAAGATGGTGAAACACTCTATGAGGCCTGGGAGAGGTTCAAGGATTTGACAAGGAAATGCCCACCTGACATGTTCAATGAGTGGGTGAAACTACACATCTTCTATGAAGGGCTGTCATATGAGTCAAAGCAAGCAGTAGATTATTCTTCTGGAGGCTCACTCAATAAGAAGAAAATCATTAAAGAAGCCATAGATGTCATAGAGACTGTAGCCGAGAATGAGTACTTCTATGCTTCAGAAAGAACTCAAAAGAGAGGAGTGATGGAGCTCAATGGATGCCTTGATGGCCCAAAACAAATTGATCACTGCACAACTAGCAGCCTTGACCAAGAAGATGGAGAGTAACCAAGTCTCAGCCATCCAAGCCCAAGCCCCTCAACAAGAAGGAGATGCACCAGAACTCGAAGGTGAATGGGAAGAAGCTAATTATGTGAATAATTCTAGACCTCTATATGACCCAAACTCCAAGACGTACAATGCAGGTTGGAAGAACCACCCAAATTTTGGGTGGGGGAACCAACAAAACCACAATCCAGATCATACAAAGCCATACCAAGCCAATCAATACCACAATCACAACCCCAACCATCAAACAAATAATAACAGACCCTATCACAATGCACAAAACACATCATATCATTCCACTCAACAAATACACAACAACCACCATCAAGACACATCAACCTCAACCATGCAACCATGTGAAATCAAGAGAAACTTTGAGAGAGTAGAAGCTGTAATAGCACAACTGTCATCACAGCTGACAGGAGCTATTTCCACTCTTTTGGAGAGACAAACATAAGCTGACAAGAGGATAGATGCCAACCAAGAGGAGTATAGATCAAATCTGAAGAATCAAGGCGCAGCCATTTCAAAATTGGAAGCACAAGTGGGGATTCTATCCAAGCAAATTCCTATGTCTACACATACATTTCTCAGTGATACCATGGCTAACCCAAGATGAGAATGCAAAGCCATCATACTTAGAAGCGGAAAGGTAGTGGAAGAGGCAACCCCAAGCCAGAGCAACCAACAAAAAGGAGCTGCAGGAAAGCCTGAAAACAAGAATGAAGAGGAGACCCCTACCCCATCATCACCAAAGCCAATCTTGAAGCCTTATGTGCCAAAAGCACCATATCCACAAAGGCTGAGGAAAGATGGAAAGGATAGCCAATTCTCTAGATTTTTAGAGATCCTCAAGAAGCTCCAAATCAACATACCATTTACTGAGGCATTGGAGCAAATGCCACTCTATGCCAAATTTCTGAAGGAGCTCATGACAAGAAAGAGAAACTGGGGAGAAAAAGAGACCATAGTGCTAACTGAGGAGTGTAGTGCCATAATACAAAGGAAGCTACCCCAGAAAATGAAAGACCTAGGGAGTTTCCAAATCCCCTGCATCATAGGGGATATCAACATTGAGAAGGCCTTGTGTGATTTAGAAGCTAGCATCAATCTCATGTCCCTAACCATGATGAAGAGGATGAAGATTGAGGAAGCCAAGCCAACAAGAAGAGGCTAACACATCAATCATTCTAGGAAGGTCATTCCTAGCTACTGCTGGAGCCATTATTAATGTACAAAAAGGGGAATTAGTCTTGAGATTACATGAAGAGAAGATGGTCTTCAATGTGGTTAAGGCAATGAGTTACCCCAAGGAATCCATATGAGAATGCATGATGGTGGACACCATAAAATAGATAGTTCAAGGAGTTTTGGAAGAAGAACAACGTGAAAGAACTATTGAGTTAGAACAGCAAGCATCAAGTGGAGAACTACCACAAGGAACTATGGAGAATTCAATCTTGTTGAACCCCAAAGACAGCAAGGAAGTAGATGCACCAAAATTAGAGCTGAAGACTTTACCACCAAGCTTGAAATATGTATATCTGGGTGACAACAATACTTACCCGGTGATCATCAATTCAAGTTTGAGTGAGGAGAAGGAAGAAGAACTTATCCAAGTGCTGAAACAGCACAAGGATGCCATAGGCTGGACACTTGCAGACTTGAAAGGAATCAGTCCTTTAATGTGTATGCACAAGATACTACTTGAAGAAGGTGCTAAGCCCTCAAGGTAGCAATAAAGAAGGCTGAATCCAACCATGAATGAAGTGGTCCAAAAAAAAGTGTTAAAGTTGTGGCAAGCAGGGGTGATCTACCCCATCTCAGACAGCCCTTGGGTAAGCCCTATTCAAGTAGTCCCAAAGAAAGGAGGGGTCACCGTTGTACCGAATGAGAAGAATGAGCTGATACCTACAAGAATGGTGACCGGGTAGTGCATGTGCATTGATTATAGGAAGCTTAACGAGGCCACCAGGAAGGATCACTTCCCCCTACCTTTCATGGATCAGATGCTTGAGAGATTGGCTGGACATGAGTATTACTGCTTCTTGGACGGTTATTCGGGCTACAACCAAATTGTTGTAGACCCCAAGGACCAGGAAAAAACTTCATTTACTTGTCCATATGGTATTTTTGCTTATAGGAGAATGCCCTTTGGATTGTGCAATGCACCTACAACATTCCAAAGGTGCATGCTCTCCATATTTTCAGACATGATTGAAAGATTCATTGAGGTGTTTATAGATGACTTTTCTGTATTTGGTAACTCATATTTTAATTGCTTACACCACTTAGCCTTGGTGCTAAAGAGATGCCAAGAGACCAACCTTGTTTTAAATTGGGAGAAATGCCACTTCATGGTTACAGAGAAGGTGGTCCTTGGTCACAAGATCTCAAAAAGGGTCATAGAGGTGGACAAGGCTAAGGTAGAGGTGATTGAAAAGTTGTCCCCACCTTGCAATGTCAAGGCAATTAGAAGTTTTCTAGGACATGCTGGCTTCTACAGGAGATTCATTAGAGACTTTACCAAGGTTGCCAAACCTTTGAGCAACCTACTTGTCTCTAATGTACCTTTTGTTTTTGATGATGAATGCATGATATCTTTTAAGAAACTTAAAAACAAACTCTCCTCTGCACCTATTATAGCACCACCATGCTGGGACTTACCTTTTGAGCTGATATGTGATGCATCAGATTTTGCCGTGGGTGCTGTTTTAGGACAGAGGAAGGATAAATTGGTACATGTCATTTATTATGTTAGCAAGGTTCTTAATGAGAATCAGAGGAACTATACCACTACAGAGACGGAACTTCTTGCCATTGTCTTTGATTTTGATAAATTTAGATCATATCTTATTGGTTCTAAAGTAATTGTATTCACTGATCATGCAGCACTCAAATACTTGCTCACCAAACAAGAGTCCAAGCCCATACTAATAAGATGGATTCTGCTATTTCAAGAGTTTGACATAGAAATTAAAGATAGGAGTGGAGCAGAGAACAAAGTGGCTGACCACCTCTCAAGAATACCACAAGAAGAAGATGGGGCACACCAAGTTACAGTGAATAAAAGCTTTCCTGATGAGCAGTTGATGGTGATACAAGAGGCCCCTTGGTTTGCTGACATAGCCAACTTCAAGGCTATTGGGGAACTACCAACCAACATCAACAAGTATATGAGGAAAAAGCTAGTCAAAGATGCTAAACACTACATTTGTGATGAACCCTATTTGTTCAAAAAGTGTGCTGATGGAATCTTGAGAAGGTGTATTTCCCATGAGGAAGGGCAAGAAGTGCTTTGGCAATGCCATGGATCTGCATATGGAGGCCATTTTAGTGGAGATAGAACTGCAGCCAAAGTGCTACAATGTGGATTCTACTGGCCAACCATCTTCAAAGATGCAAAAAAATTGGTGACAAGATGTGATGAATGCCAAAGGGCTGGCAATTTACCCAAGAGAAATGAGATGCCACAGAGGTTCATAATGGAGTTAGAATTGTTTGATGTGTGGGAATTGATTTTATTGGACCCTTCCCATCCTCATACTCAAACAGTTATATATTGGTGGCTGTAGATTATGTATCAAAGTGGGTAGAAACCATAGCCACTCCAACAAATGATAACAAAGTTGTAATGAGATTTTTGAGAAAGAACATCTTCAGTAGATTTGGGGTGCCTAGAGCCCTCATCAGTGATGGAGGGACACATTTCTGCAATAGGAAACTTGAAGCACTCCTCTCCAAGTATGGAGTCAAGAACAAGGTGGCAACCCCATATCACCCACAGACCAACGGGCAAGCAGAGATTTTAAATAGAGAGCTTAAAAGAATTCTTGAAAAAACTGTTAGAAGCTCAAGAAAGGATTAGTCTAAGAAGTTGGATGATGCATTATGGGCCTACAGGACAGCCTTCAAAACACCTATTGGAATGTCTCCATACCAATTGGTGTTTGGTAACGATTGTCACTTACCAGTTGAGCTTGAACATAGAGCATTTTGGGCTCTAAAAATGTTGAACTTTGATGAACAAGCTGCTGGAGAAAGGAGGCTTGTGCAACTGAATGAGCTGGAGGAGTTTAGGAATAAGGCATATGAGAGTACAAAGATCTACAAAGAGAATGCAAAAAGGTGGCATGATTAGAAGATAGCAAGGAGGGAGTTCACTAAAGGGCAAAAGGTGCTGCTGTACAATTTGAAACTCAAGTTCTTCCCTGGGAAGCTTAACTCTCGATGGTCAAGACCCTTCACCATCCTCAATGTATCCCCCTATGGCCATGTAGAACTCATGAAAGACAAAACACAAAGGACCTTCACTGTGAATGGCCATAGACTCAAGCATTACCTAGGGGACTCATTGGATGAGAAGAGAGTGAGCTACAACCTCAGCTAACAAAGGAAGAACGTCAAGCTAGTGACGATAAAGAAGCGCTAGTTGGGAGGCACCCGAACACTTTATATCCTTTTGATTTATTGCTTTCTTAGAAGTAGTTAAAATTTGTCAATTTAGATAGTTTGAGTTTCAGTTGAAAATTTTTGTTTTCTTGCCTTCTAGAAGTATATTGTAGATAGTGGATTAAGAATTTTGTTTTCTATTTTGGTAGTTAGGAGACCATTATATTCTATTTTCTTTTGCTCTGAAAATGCAATTTGATGAATACCTTTGCCATTGATGAGTTATTGGGCTGAGAGCTAGCTAAAAAGCTAAGTTTGGTGTGGCCACCAATGTACTTAATCTAGGCTTACCACCTTTGAACAAATCATATCTGAAGGTAAGCCCAGAGATTAAGTTTGGTGTGGCCACCAAATTACTTAATCTAGGCTTACTAACTAATGAGCGGATAATTTATACCTTTTTTCGCATTGTTTTTACATAGTTTTTAATATGTTTTAGTTACTTTTTATTATATTTTTATTAGTTTTTATGCAAAAATCAAATTTCAGGACTTTACTATGAGTTTGTGTGTTTTTCTGTAATTTCAGGTATTTTCTGGCTAAAATTGAGGGACCTAAGCAAAAATCTGATTCAGAGGCTGAGAAAGGACTGCTGACATGGCGAAAATTGGCGAGTTAAGAAATTATTATAAGAGATACGTTGCAAGTATAGTTCTTAACCAACCGAAAATCCGCTTATCAGTTTAGAAGGGATTGTCACAAAATTAGAATTAAAATACTGGGAGTATGAATCCCAGGTCATCTCCCAACGAGTTGCAAAAAGGTGTGCTATTTTATTAATCAGATGTTTTTCAAAATAGTTTGAGTTGATTAACAGGAAATTAAATCAGAGAATTTATGTAATTTAAATAAAAGCCTTGACCGGGAGTAGATTAGTTAGAAGCCCTATCCTTGATGGAGTTCTCTCAAGATCAAAGTGATAATTGAAGGTTGTTCCGCTTAGTTATCCTTTACTAGGTAGAGGAAAGTCAAGCAAGTTGGAAGGCAACTTCTATTCATAAGTCCTAATCCTCTCCCTTAGGAAGGATTAGTGTCAGTGACTAGAGGGCAATCCAACAATAAACCCAATTACAATTTTTCTCTTAATCGTTCCAACTCAAGGTTCTCCTTTTAATCATCTCCCAATCAAGTTATGGAACTACTCGCTCATTATGAATATAAACTTCACAAAATAAGAAATGGAAGTAAAGAAAGACATGATAAATAATAATCAAAAGGATCAATTAAAATAAAAATAATTCTTGTATTAATAAATTCTAAAAATAATCCAATAGTAACTCTGAAGAAATTAAGGATATGGAAGAGTAAGTGACAAGTAAAGAAACAAACTAGAACGACGAAGTCTTGACGGAGGTAATAACTCTTCTCAATATCCTAATCCAAAAAGCAATAAAATCAAAATCTTAAGAACTATGAATGTGTAGAGAGAAAACCTAGAGGAGGAGTAAAATCAGATTCTAAAAACTAAAATTATGCAGAATAAATCTTGTTCTCTGGTCTCTGCATGTTCCCTGGCTCTAATCTGCTTTTCTGGGCCAAAAACTGGGTCAAAACAGGGCCTGAAATCGCCATAGCAAATTCTGCATATTCTGCAGATCGCACAAGTCACGCGATCGCGTCGTTTAGGCGTTCGCGTCATCCAGCATTTTGCCTTGCCACGCGTGCGCGTTGGCCACGCATTAGCGTCACTTGTGCAGTTTCCAATCCATGCGTTCGCATCAGGCATGCGGGCGCTTCACTGTAATTTCCTCTATTTCGTGCGATCGCGTGAGCCATGCGTCCGCGTCACTTCTCGCTGGTCATCTCCTCCATTTCTTATGTTCCTTCCATTTTTGCAAGCCTCCTCTCCAATTTCCAAGTCATTCATGCCCTATAAAGCCTAAAACACTTAACACACAGATCACGGCATCGAATGGAATAAAGGAGAATTAAAATACATAATTAAAAGTCTTCTAGGAAGCAAGTTTTCAACTATGGAGTAATTTTGGGAAGGAATTGTAAATACATGCTAATTTAATGAATAAGTGGGCAAATATTTGATAAAACCACACAATTAAACACAATATAAACTGTAAAATAATGGTTTATCAACCTCCCCACACTTAGACATCAGCATGTCCTCATGCTTTGTTGAAGGAGATAAAATAAATGAGTAGGAACATGTAAAACTCATGCAATGCAATGCAACCTATATATGTGAATGCAACTATATAATTCTTGTCCACTTGGTTAAAAGTAAATAAGCTCTTCAAGACGATCACAAATCAAATTCCACTAATTCAATTCTTATACAGTAACAACAGATAAAAATGCAAGAAGGTAGCTCAGGAAAGCAGGGAACATAGAATTTAAGTATTGAACCCTCACCGATGATGTATGTACACTCTAGTCTCTCTAGTGTATAGGGTAATCACTCTATCCTTCTCTAATCATGCTTTCTAATTTTTGTTCTTCTCCTAACCAATCAACAACATTTAATATACCAATGCAAACATCATGAGGTCTTTTCAAGGTTGTAATAGGGCCAAGGTAAGGGTAAGGGTACATATATGGCTAAGTAAGCTTATAAATTGAATCTTTAATTAACCCAAGCTTTCACCTAACACACACACACACACACACACACACACACACACACATATATATATATATATATATATATTCTTTATGACTTAAATTTCACACCTAGCTACCCAAAATTTCCCTTTCACATTCCTTACTTCATGTATCAACTTTTATTTTAATTTTATCATATATGCATTGATCCTCGAATTTTAACTTAGCATTGGGGTAATTTTGTCCCCTTATTTATTTATTGAATATTTTTTTTTGGATTTTTTTTAAAATAAGCACAGTTTATCAATGCACATAGAATTTTAATTTTTCTTGTATAGTTTCACATGAGCAGGTACCCAAATTCCCATTATATTATCATGACACATTTTCTTATTATCTTTTGTTCCCACAATTTTTCCATACTTGATTAACACACAATTCTATCTTAAGCTAACCAAAGATTCAATTGGGATATATAATTGTTTTTCCGCTTAAGGCTAGTAATGTGGTAAAATAAAGAACAAATGGGATTTAAAGGCTCAAAGTGGCTAACAAAGGTAACTTAAGGGGTAGGCTTATTTGGGATAAGTGAGCTAAACAAATAATGGCCTCAATCATATGCAAGCATAGGGATATAATAAACATTGGACATATAGGATGAAACAAAATATAGATTACAGTCATAGAGAAGTAAACAAACAAGAATAAGATAATTATGGTTAAATAATGTAACCATGTGTTTAGGCTCAAAGTCTCACAGGTTGTGTGTTCTTTAACTCAAAAACCATGTTCCAAATACAACTTCAAGCAAATTTAACATAAAATTTTTAATAAAAATTAGTGAAATTTTGTTCTAAAAATAAGGTCTTTAGAAGAAACTTACTGTCTTTTCAATCAAGTAGAACATGCATGCAACTAACCTATTACTATGCAATTTATTCTATTCTATAAAAGAAAAACTAACTAAATATCCTATTTTATTGGTGTTAAGGAAGAGAAATTACCTCCGGAAGTCAGGTACTGATCGACCTCCCCATACTTAAGGCTTTGCACCGTCCTCGGTGCCATTTGTCAGGAACAAAGGTGGGCTGGTAGCAGTATCTCCACAGTCGGGACCGTCATGGCTCCCTGTGCTGGTAAAGGAAGTGGAGTCTGGGGTGTCTAAGTCTCTGTATTTTCCTTTAAGTAGCTCCTTGAGGTATGTGAATCGGCGCTTGTTACGGCGCTCTCTTAGCTTTGCTTTGTGTTCCTGCCGATCCAACCTCTCAAGTATCTGATGGAGCAATTGGTTTGTTGTAGGTGCTTGTGGTGTTGAAGGAGGAATGTCTTCAGCCAGTTCAGTAGGCTGGCTTGTAGTGGCTACTGGGAGTCTGATATATTTCCCGTTAGGGACATACTGATCATCCCGCGGGAGCATGGCTTTGGTGTCTCCAGCTCTGTAGGAGACTCCGGCTGTTGAGACGAGATCTGAAACCAAGGCAGAAAAAGGTAAGTTACCCGTAATTTGTACGTGTCCCATAGCATTCTGGATGTGTCTTGGTAAGTTCAGAGGCTGGTCTGTAAGGATGCACCATAGTAGAACGGCCATGTCTGCAGTGAAGGAGGACTCGTGGGTGCTCGGAAAGACGTAATGGGGCATAATCTGTGCCCATACGCGAGCCTCCAAGGTAAGTGCGGAAGCCGATTTTCCCTTAGGATGGGAACGACAGTATCCATAGATCCATCTGCTGCCAGGTAGCGCGACAACTGATGCCAGGGCATTTCGGCCAGTTTCACTGACCTTTTCTTTATGATTTTAGGGTAGTTTCATGCATTTTCTTAGGAAATAAGCAAGTTTTGGGTAAATAAGCACTTACATCTTGATTCAAGCAAACATTGTGAATTTTACATGATTTTATGAGAATTATGCATGAATTAAATGAAAAAATTGAATGATGCATGTCTCATAACTTGGATTAGAGTTTTGATGCACTTTATTGCTTGATTTCAGGACAAAGGAAGCAAGGAAGAACCACGTTAGTAGCAACGTTAGTCTAGCTAACGTGACCACTAACGTGGAATGGAGGCTAGCTTGCAACGTTAATGAGAAAAGTGATCGCCATTAACGCCTTCGTGAGCCATCATAGCCCACGTTAGTTGCCACGTTAACTATGTTAACGTAGAAGCTAACGTGGAAGAGAAATATAACTCCAACGTTAGTGGTAAAAGTAAGTGCCACTAACGTTCCAAAGTGGCAGCTGGCCACGTTAAGAGTCACGTTAACTCAGTTAACATGAACTCTAACATGGATGAGGAAGATAATGCCAACGTTAGTGACACTTACCTTTGTCACTAACGTTGGACTAAGCTCATATTTGCCACGTTAAGAGTCACATTAACCTAGTTAACATGGACTCTAACGTGGAGGGAGCAAGGAATAACCAACGTTAGTGACACTCACCTTTGTCACTAACGTTGGATTAAGCCACTATGAGCCACGTTAGTTGCCACGTTAATTACATTAACGTGGAAGCTAACGTGGAGAAGAGGGATGATGAGCCAACGTTAGTGACATTCACCTTTGTCACTAACGTTGGAGATGGCTATCAATACTACGTTAGAACTCACGTTAACCTAGATAACGTGAACTCTAACGAGGGAAGAAGGGGCGTTTTGAAGCGTTAGTGACAAAGGTAAGTGTCACTAACGCTCTCGAAGATTTGGCAAGCCTACGTTAAAGGCCACGTTAACTATACTAACGTGAACTCTAACGTAGGGAGAAAAGGGTACTCTCAACGTTATTGGAAAAGGTAAACCACAGTAATGTTTGCGAAGGGCCAAGAAGCAACGTTAGTGGTCACGTTAGTGCCACTAACGTTGAAGTTAACGTGGACCATTTTTGGGTTAGGAACGTTAGTGAAAAAGGTGATTGTCACTAACGTTCTCGACTCCACAGTTTCACTTAACGTTAACACCACTAACGCCCCAAGCTAAAGTCCATACCTACTGCACACTTTCTCTGCAACTAAAGCTGAGCCCACTGAAGAAGATAACTGCTTCAACTCAAGATCCAAAGGCCCATATCCAAGACTTGAAGAAGCAACTAGAAGATCAGAAGAATAGTATAAATAAGGAGAACTTTGAACTAGAAAGCAGCTTTTGGCATTATTAGAATTACTCTCTATAATTTTTACTTTCTCTGCAACTTCTAGTTTAACTTTTCAGAATGCATTCTCCATCTTTGTTTTCCATTCCCAGAGCTATGAACAACTAAACCCCTTTCATTGGGTTAGGGAGCTCTGTTGTAATTTGATAGATCAATAATAGTTTTCGTTATTCTTCTTCTTTCTTTTCTCTTGATTTAACTAGAAAGCTTTCAATCTTCACCCAATTGAGTAGTTTTCTTGGAAAAGAAGCTATTCATACTTGGATCTCTTCGGAACCTTGGAAGAGGAATGAAGAGATCATGCTAGAAATGCTTTCTCATGTTGGACCAAATTGGGGTTTGGATGGATATAGTGACATATAATCCTACCAACACTTTGATTTGGAAATACATGTGGTATAATCAGTGACCATACCTCATCTCTTCTCATGAGCAATTGGACCAAGGAATTGGCTATTGATCAAGATTTGAGAGATTGAATTACCAAGGAATTCGAATTCAATCACTTAAGATTACTAAGGAGATCAATGAATGCATTGATTGAGGAAGAGATGAAAATGAACTTGATCCGGAGGATGCAACATCTCCTAAGCCCGATGAACTCCCCATTTCTAATCTTACCATTCTCTTTAATTTCTACCAATTACTTTTATGATCATCTTCCCCATTCCCATTTAAGATTCTGCAATTTATTTTCCGTCATCTATTTTCAGCTCTTTATTTCCAGCATTTACATTTTCTGCTATTTACTTTTCCGCCATTTAATTTCCTGCAACTCTCAAACCAAATTCTGCTTAGCTCAACTAGAACATTCCTCCAATTAAAGTTTCTTGACCAATCAATCCCTGTGGGATTCGACCTCACTCTTTTGTGAGTTATTACTTGACGACAATTCGGTATACTTGCCGAGGGAAATCTGTTGAGAGACAAGTTTCCGTGCATCAATAACTCTGAGAACAGCGTCCCAGTCAAATTGGTACATCTGGCGCTTGAGTGCGGCCTCTTGAAATGCGTCCAGTCCTTCTGGAGTAGGGGGAAGATCTAAAGTTCGTTGAATGGCCTCTTCTGTAATGGGGATTTGCTTCTGACGGACATAGACAGACTGCAGGGTCGGCAGGTGGAAGTTGGAGTAGAACTCGACTACCTAGGAAAGATTAACCTGCCGTGGCTATCTCTGTAGGAAACCCCATTGTCTTTGTGCAATTTACGGCTCAACAAATTCAGCAATATGGGTCGGGAGGATAAGAAGGTATTTGTTGTTGTAACTCCTTTATGCCAGGATGGGGAACATCTGCTCACAGTAGCGATTGGTAAATCGCGCAGTGTCCTTTTCTGGGAAGGCTTTCTCTTTTTCATCGACCTTGATAATCCTCTTAATTCTTTTTGTTGAGGGCTTAACTGCAGTTGAAGATGGCTCAGCCACTAATGCTCTTTTTGTTCCTCTTCTTGCTAGTGGTTTGGGAGTAGCTTTTTCCTTGCCTTTCTTGGTGGCCATCCTAAAAGAAAGAAAAGAAAAAGTATGTTAAAATGTCAAGGGTTAGAGCAAGGAAGAGGGCAGGAAAGGTGGTAATCAATGCACATTAAAAGATGAATGATGTTGACACATGGTCATGACTACATGTGAAAAACAACAATGGAAATATAGCAAGTGCATATGATGACAAATAAATGCAAGGTGTTTATTGGCATGCAGGCAAAGGCATGAGTAGCATAGATCAAGCATTCAATGTCTAAGTTAGATTACCAAGTCTCTCATACTAACAATTTGTTTGTATTAACAATTATATTTATCTAATAATATATAAAAAAAGGTTTTGTGAAAAGCAAGCATATAGAATAGTAGATTAAAATAAATCTCAAAATGGTACACAATGCCATATGGGCATTTTCACAAACACATAGCATGCATGGTGAATAAGCTATTGAAAGTATAGAATTGAACATGCAAGCAACCCTTATAAAATTAATATATAATTTCCAAACAAGTCCTTAACAATCCACAAGCAAATCATAAGGAATAATAATGACCCTAATAAATTTCCAACACCAATTAAAAGAAAAAGAAAGAAAAAAGAAAACATGGATAATGCAAGTAAAAAGAAAAAGAAAAGGAGAAGAAAACATAAAAATAAAAAGAAGAATAGAAAAGTAATGGGAGAAGAATAAAAGAAAAACCTTGGTAATGGTGGTGAGAGAGAGAGAAAGTAGAAAGTGAGAAAGAGGGAAGAAGGAAGGAAAGGGGAAGAAAAAAATAAGGAGGAAAAGAAAAAGTAGGATTTGGGAAAGAGAAAGATAAGATATTTTGGCAAATTAGGATAAGCTGTGCGGCGCTAGTGACGCGGACGCGTGGAGGACGCGTTTGCACGAGTTGTGCTCATATGAATCGACGCGGTCGCATCGGTCACGCGGACGCGTGACTCGTTCGGTGCTACTGGTGCGAGGGCAGCCTCGCACTCGCACAACTCTCTGTTCGAAACTCATTGTTGCCAAATTCCAGGGTTACGCGGTCGCGTGGTGGACGCGATCGCGTGGGTGGCCAATATTGGAATACGACGCGGACGCGTGAGGCACACGTTCGTGTGGTAAGACTTGTGCGTCTAGCGTCAGTCCAACCTCACTCCAGCACAACTTTCGGCAATGCACCCTTTCTTACGTCGATTTTCAAGTCACGTGTCCGCGTGGGTGACGCGAACACGTGGGAGGCATTAATCCCACATGACGCGGACGCGTCAGCGACGCGGTCACGTGGGTCAATTTGTGCCAAAGGAACACCTCTAGCCACGCTCCCGCGTGACTTTCTGTTCGATTTACTTTTCCTTCTTACTCACCTGCGATGCGGACGCGTCGGCGACGCTGTCGCGTCGCGTGCCCCCCCCCCCTTTTTTTAAAAATATGCAAATGAAGATGTAAACTATATGTGCTAATAATGAGAAGATTTATTGAAAAAGAAAACTAAGAAGAAAGAAAGGAACGATCATACCATGGTGGGTTGTCTCCCACCCAGCACTTTGCTTTAACGTCTTTAAGTTGGACGCTCCACTAGCTCAGTCTTCTGCTGTGGGTGGATCCTCCAAGAGGAAAATTTCTAACTCCTTGTTTTTCGTCACCTTCTCACCATGATATAGTTTTAAGCGATGTCCATTAACTTTGATGAATTCAGATCTTGAAGGATGACTCAGGTGGAAAACTCCGTATGGTTCAGCCTTCTCTACTCTGTATGGACCTTCCCATTTTGATCTCAACTTGCCTGGCATGAGCCTCAGTCTAGAGTTGTAAAGGAGGACTAAGTCCCCAGGTTGGAACTCTCTCCTCTTGATGTGCTTATGATGCACAGCCTTCATCTTTTCCTTGTACAGCCTCGAGTTCTCATAAGCTTCTAGGCGAAGGCTTTCCAATTCTTGCAGTTGCAACTTCCTTTCAGCCCCGGCTTTCTCAAATCCCATGTTGCACTCCTTTACTACCCAAAAGGCTTTGTGCTCTACTTCAACTGGGAGGTGACAGGCTTTTCCATAAACTAAGCGGAAGGGACTCATCACAATGGGTGTCTTGTATGCTGTTCTGTATGGCCAGAGTGCATATTGTAGCCTGGTGCTCTAGTATCTTCTATGAGGTTTGACTATCTTCTGCAATATACGCTTTATCTCTCTGTTTGACACCTCGACTTGCCCATTAGTCTGAGGGTGATAGGCTGTTACTACTTTATGAATTATCCCATGCTTGTTCAGTAATTCTGTTAGTCTTCTGTTACAAAAATGGGTGCTTTGATCGCTCACGATTGCTCGTGGTGATCCAAAGCGACAAATAATATGGTTTCTAACAAAGGAAACAACAGTGTTAGCATCATCAGTGCGGGTAGGAATTGCTTTCACCCATTTAGAAACGTAATCTACAACTAACAATATATAAAAATAACCATTAGAATTTGGAAATGGACCCATGAAGTCAATGCCCCAAACATAAAATATTTCACAGAAAAGCATAATCTGTTGGGGCATCTCATCCCTCTTGGATATATTACCAAACTTTTGGCATGGGGAACAAGATTTACAAAATTCAGCAGCATCTTCAAAAAGAGTAGGCCACCAGAATCCACGGTTTTAAAATTTTTCTAGCTGTTCTTTGAGGGCCGAAATGTCCTCCACTCTTAGATGAGTGGCAGGCCTCTAAAATGGACTGGAATTCTGATTGAGGCACACACCGTCTAATTACTTGGTCAGCTCCACATATCCATAAATATGGGTCATCCCATATATAATATTTAGACTCGCTTTTCAGCTTGTCTCTTTGATGCTTAGTAAAGTTTGGAGGAAAAGTGCAGCTAACTAGATAATTAGCTACAGGTGCATACCAAGGGACTACTTCAGATACTGCTTGCAGGTTATCAAATGGAAAATTATCATTTATAGGAGTGGAGGCATCCTTGATGTGCTCAAGGCGACTCAAGTGGTCTGCCACTAGATTCTGGTTACCACTCCTATCCTTAATTTCTAAATCAAATTCTTGTAGTAGCAGTATCCAACGTATAAGCCTTGGTTTGGACTCCTTTTTAGATAATAAATACTTTAGAGCTGTGTGGTCTGAGTACACTACTACTTTAACACCAAGTAAATAGGCTTGGAATTTATCCAGAGCAAAAATAATAGCAAGAAGCTCTTTCTCAGTAGTAGTGTAATTGGACTGAGCAGTGTCTAAAGTCTTAGACGCATAAGCAATTACAAAAGTATCCTTACCTTCACGGTGAGCCAGCGCTGCTCCTACTGCATGGTTGAAAGCATCGCACATGATTTCAAATGGCTGGCTCCAGTCTGGTCCTCTCACAATTGGAGTTTGCGTCAGGGCGGTCTTCAGTCTATCAAACGCTTGTTTGCAATCCTCACTGAACTCAAACTCAATATCTTTCTGCAGTAGCCTGGATAAGGGTAGTGCTACCTTACTAAAGTCCTTAATGAATCTCCGGTAAAAATCTGCATGGCCAAGGAACGAATGGACTTCCCTCACAGAGGAGGGGTAAGGTAAACTAGAAATAACATCCACCTTTGCTGGATCTATAGAAATGCCAGTATTAGACACAATATGTCCTAGTACAATCCCTTGTTTTACCATAAAGTGACATTTTTCAAAATTCAATACAAGGTTTGTACTGACACATATATCTAATACTCTAGATAAACTATCTAAGCAAAGGCTAAATGAATCACCATAAATGCTAAAATCATCCATAAAAACCTCCATACAGCTTTCAATAAGGTCAGAGAAAAGACTTATCATGCACCTTTGGAAAGTAGCTGGTGAATTGCACAAGCCAAAGGGCATTCTCTTATAAGCATAAGTGCCAAAAGGACATGTAAAAGTAGTCTTTTTCTGATCTTCAAGAGCTATATGGATTTGAAAATAGCCTGTATAACCATCTAAAAAGCAATAATGGGATTTACCTGACAGGCGATCAAGCATCTGATCAATGAATGGCAAGGGGTAATGATCCTTGCGAGTGGCTTGGTTGAGACGCCTATAGTCAATGCAAACTCTCCATGAATTCTGCACTCTAGTTGTCAGAAGCTCTCCATGCTCATTTCTTACTGTTGTGATTCCAGACTTCTTGGGCACCACTTGTACTGGACTGACCCATTCGCTATCTGAGATGGGGTAAATGATATCTGCTTCAAGTAGCCTGGTCACTTCTTTCTTGACAACTTCTATGATGGTGGGATTCAGTCTTCTCTGAGGTTGACGGACGGACTTTTCTCCCTCTTCTAGGAATATTCTGTGCTCACAAACTTGAGGGCTGATGCCTACTATATCTACCAAGCTCCACCCAATTGCTTTCTTGTGTCTCCTCAGCACACTGAGTAGCTGTTCTTCTTGTTGGGAAGTGAGTTCCCTTGCAATGATGACTGGAAACTTCTGCTTGTCCTCAAGGTAAGCATACTTGAGGTGTGGAAGGAGGGTCTTTAATTCCAATCTCTGCTCATGGCCAGGCTCTAGATCATCCGGAGCTGGTAATAATGGCAAAGTGCCCTCATTGCCCTCTGAAAGTGTCCCCACACTTGGACCTTGTCCTGTATACTTCTCTTCTAATTTCTCCTGGTGAACTTCAGCCATGGTTTCATCTATGATGTCACACTGGGAGATAGAATGATCATCCGGAGGGTGCTCCAGAGCTCCATTTAAAATGAACTTCACTATTCTGCCATCTATTTCAAAAGAATAAGTTCCAGAAAATGCGTCCATCTTGAACTTTGAAGTCTTCAGGAATGGTCTTCCAAGCAGGATTGATGATGGCCTTCCTGAGTCATTAGGGGCATCTCCAGGATATAGAAGTCAATGGGAAATATGAGTCCCTTAATGCTCATTAATACATCTTCAGCAACTCCAACCACTGTAATAATGCTTTTATCTGCTAACACAAAACGAGCTGCCGACCTTTTTAAGGGAAGGAGACTCAAATTATCATATATAGACAAAGGCATTATACTAACACATGCTCCTAAATCACACGTGCAGTCAGAAAATATCACTCCACCAATAGTACAATTAACCATACATGGGCCTGGATCACTACACTTTTCAGGTATACCCCCCATTAAAGCAGATATAGAACTACCTAAAGGAATAGTTTCTAATTCATTAATTTTGTCTTTATGTATACATAAATCTTTTAGAAACTTTGCGTATTTAGGTACCTGCTGAATAACATCAAAAAGGGGAACAGTTACCTCAACCTTTTTGAATATTTCTACCATTTTGGGATCAAGTTCCATATGCTTCCTGGGCTTCCTTGCAATTTGTGGAAATGGAATAGGAAGGGCGTTTTCTGCAGGGTCTGCATCCTTTGATGCTTCCTTTTGTGGTTGAGCTTCTTCTTTTTCAACCATGTCTTATATGTCCTCTTCTTCTTCAGCATCATCTACTTCCACCACCTCTTCAGCTGAGGCGTGTTCTGATGGGATTGGCTCCTCCTGATTCCTCTCTTGCAGTGTGGTTTCGGACCTTAGGGTGATGGCATTGATGCCACCCTTTGGATTGGGTAAGGGTTGAGAAGGAATTCCACTGGAGCTTGCATATTGAGTGTTTGAAGTATTTGAAGTATTGGGTGATGCCAGCTGAGAGATGAGAGCTTGTATAGCGGATGCTAGGCCATTAACTGAACTTTCCACGTTCTTTTGTCCTTGCGCAATGGCTTGAAGAGCCTCGTCACTCGGAGAGGAATTAGATTGAGTGATCTACGGAACTTGTTGTTGGTTGTGCTGTGGTCCTTGGGACTGCCTCAGGTGAGGTGCCCTGTAAGGCTGGTTATGGTTCTGCTGCCTGTTGTTATTATTATTCCACCTTTGGTATCCTTGATTGTCTCTACCTCCTCTGTTATTGTTGTCCCTTCAACTCTGGTTAGAATTATCTCTCCAACCTTGGTTGGAATTGTCTTGCCATCCATGGTTGTAGCTGCCACCTTGATTGTATCCTTGGTTGGGGCGATCATAGAAGTTATGAGTGGCCGCCACAACGTTGTCTTCTTGCTGGAGCTGCGGATATTCGTCAGTGTAATGGCTATAATCAGCACAGGTCCCGCACACTCTCTGTGGGACTAACTGTTGGCTTTGCTGCACTTGCTGTTAATTCAACTGCATCTGCTTCAGTAAGTTGGTCATTTCGCATATACTCTGAGTCAGAGCAGTAGTTTTCTTGCTAGAAGATACCTCTGCAACAGCTTTTGACCGGCCTTGTTTCTGATTGTGATTCCTAGTAGATTCAGCCAAGTCGCTGATCAATTGCCATGCCTCATCAGTGGTCTTGTACTTTTTCATAGACCCATTGCTAGCACTTTCCAATGTGGTCTTATCTTGGGGCCTTATGTCCTGTGTGACGTAGCTGAGCAACACTATCTTGTTAATCATATGGTGGGGGCATGCTTCCAGAAGGTTGTTGAAGTGCTCCCAGTATTCATAGAGAGTCTCGGACTCGTCCTGAAAAATCATGGAAATGTCTTTCCTCAGTTTATCAGTAACTTCAGCTGGAAAGAATTTTTCCAAAAATTCTCTTCTAAGCGTATCCCAGTCAGAAAAAGTTGCTGCGGGTTGAGTGTAGTACCACTCTCTCGCCTTTCTCTCAAGAGAGAATGGGAAATCTTTCAACAGAATAGAAGTTTCATCTACACCATCACGCCTGACAGTAGAACAGGCTGCTTGGAAGTCCCTAAGGTGCTTGATAGGCTCTTGAGCAGGTAAGCCATGAAACTTGGGCATCAAGTTGAGCAATGCAGTCTTTATTTCAAAATCTGTAGCCACTGCTGGATGATGCGCTTGAAACGGTTGCATTGTAAAATCAGGGGCTCCAGCCTCCTGGATAGTAACTATTCTAGGTGCTGCCATGTCACCTGCACGTAAATCAACCGAATCAGTAGAACGGGGGCTTGTTTCTTCCTTACGTGACATTTCAGATTCGCCCTCGGAGAGGACTAACTGATGCCGAGCTTGCCTTATACGTGAAATAGTTCTTTCGATCTCAGGATCAAATACTGACAAGCTTGGATCAGGAAGTGAACGCGTCATTTAACGAAAGAAACATGCAGCTCATAGTAGCAAAATAAAATAAAATGCAAATAAATAAATTCCAATCAATAACTCAGCACTCTATTGCAACTCCCCGGCAACGGCGCCAAAAATTGACGTGGCAGAAATTGGTGAGTTAAGAAATTATTATAAGAGATACGTTGCAAGTACAGTTCTTAACCAACCGAAAATCCGCTTATCAATTTAGAAGGGGTTGTCACAAAATTAGAATTAAAATACTGGGAGTATGAATCCCAGGTCATCTCCCAACAAGTTGCAGAAAGGTGTGCTATTTTATTAATCAGATGTTTTCCAAAATAGTTTGAGTTGATAAATAGGAAATTAAATCAGAGAATTTATGTAATTTAAATAAAAGCCTTGACCGGGAGTAGATTAGTTGGAAGCCCTATCCTTGATGGAGTTCTCTCAAGATCAAAGTGATAATTAAAGGTTGTTCCGCTTAGTTATCCTTTACTAGGTAGAGGAAAGTCAAGCAAGTTGGAAGGCAACTTCTATTCACAAGTCTTAATCATCTCCCTTAGGAAGGATTAGTGTCAGTGACTAGAGGGCAATCCAACAATAAACCCAATTACAATTTTTCTCTTGATCGTTCCAACTCAATGTTCTCCTTTTAATCATCTCCCAATCAAGTTATGGAACTACTCGCTCATTATGAATATAAACTTCGCAAAATAAGAAATGGAAGTAAAGAAAGACATGATAAATAATAATCAAAAGGATAAATTAAAATAAAAATAATTCTTGTATTAATAAATTCTAAAAATAATCCAATAGTAACTCTGAAGAAATTAAGGATATGGAAGAGTAAGTGACAAGTAAGGAAACAAACTAGAATGACGAAGTCTTGACAGAGGTAATAACTCTTCTCAATATCCCAATCCAAAAAGCAATAAAATCAAAATCTTAAGAACTATGAATGTGTAGAGAGAAAACCTAGAGGAGGAGTAAAATTAGATTCTAAAAACTAAAATTATGTGGAATGATTCTTCTTCTCTGGTCTCTGCATGTTCCCTGGCTCTAATATGCTTTTTTGGGCCGAAAACTGGGTCAAAACAGGGCCCGAAATTGCCCCCAGCGAATTCTGCAGATTCTGCAGATCGCGCTTGTCACACGATTGCGTCATCCAGGTGTTTGCATCATCCAGCATTTTGCCTTGCCACGCGTGCGCATCGTCCACGCATTCGTGTCACTTGTGCAGTTTCCAATCCATGCGTTCGCGCCAGGCATGCGGGCGCTTCACTACAATTTTCTCTATTTCGCGCGGTCGCGTGAGCCATGCGTCCGTGTCACTTCTCGCTGGTCATCTCCTCCATTTCTTGTGTTCCTTCCATTTTTGCAAGCCTCCTCTCCAATTTCCAAGTTATTCATGCCCTATAAAGCCTGAAACACTTAACACACAGATCACGGCATCGAATGGAATAAAGGAGAATTAAAATATATAATTAAAAGTCTTCTAGGAAGCAAGTTTTCAACCATGGAGTAATTTTGGGAAGCAATTGTAAATACATGCTAATTTAATGAATAAGTGGGCAAAGATTTGATAAAACCACACAATTAAACACTATAAACCGTAAAATAATGGTTTATCAACTGCAGATGCTGTTGGATTCTGACCCTCCTGCACTCGAAGTAGATTTTCTGGAGCTACAGAAGCCCAACTGGCGCGCTCTCAATTGCTTTGGAAAGTAGACATCTTGGGATTTCCAGAAATATATAATAGTCCATACTTTTCCCGAGATTTGATGGCCCAAACTGGTGTTCAACACCAGCCAAAGACCCTTTTCTAGCGTAAAACGCCAGAACTGGCACCAGAACTGGAGTTAAACGCCCAAACTGGCATCCAAGCTGTTTAACTCTAGAAATGGCCTATGCACGTGTAAAACTCAATGCTCAGCCCAAGCACACACCAAGTGGGCCCTGGAAGTGGATTTCTGCATTATCTGCACTTAGTTACTTATTTTCTGTAATCCCTAGTAACTAGTTTAGTATAAATAGCACTTTTTACTATTGTATTCATATAATCATACCTTAACTTATGCCATTGTTCACGTTTGGAGGCTGGCCTCACGGTCATGCCTAGACCTCTTTTCACTTATGTATTTTCTACAGTGGAGTTTCTACAGCCCATATATTAAGGTGTGGAGCTCTGCTGTTCTTCATGAATTAATGCAAGAACTATTGTTTTTCTTTTAATTCACGCTTACTTCTTCTCCAAGATATACTCTCGTACTTAATTCAGTTAAGTCAGAATGAAGGGGTGACCCGTGACAATCACCCAATCTTCGTTACTCGCTTAGCCAAGATCCGCGTGCCTGATAACCACAAGTGGTCTACATGATGTTCAACGTAGTCATTGGATGACAGCCGGAGTATATTCTCTTGGGTCTCAAATTCTCGATTTGCATCATCTCTCCTGATAACAGAGCATCCGAATTCGTGATTAGAACCTTCGTGGTATAGGCTAGAACCAATTGGCAGCCATTCCTGAGATCCGGAAAGTCTACACCTTGTCTGTGGTATTCTGAGTAGGATTTGGAAAGGGATGACTGTGACGAGCTTCAAACTTACGAATGTTGGGCGCAATGACAGTGTGCAAAAGGACAAGGGTCCTATTCCGACGCTAGCGGGAACCGACAGATGATTAGTCGTGCGGTAGCTGTACTTGGTATTTTTCATCCGAGATGAGAAATCAGACAGTTGATTAGCCGTGCAGAGATCGTACATGGTATTTTTCATCTGAGAGGATCAAACAGCTTGCCATGGAAGGAAGCACGCATGATTGGAAGAAGACAATAGGAAAGCAGAGGTTCAGAAGCAACAAAAGCATCTCCAAACGCTTATCTGAAATTTCCACCAATGAATTACATAAGTATCTTTATTTTATTTTATGTTTTATTTATCTTTTAATTATCTAAACCTCATAACCAATTGAATCCGGCTGAATAAGATTTACAAGATGACCATAGCTTGCTTCAAGCCGACAATCTCCGTGGGATCGATCCTTACTCACGTAAGGTATTACTTAGACGACCCAGTGCACTTGCTGGTTAGTTGTGCGGAGTTGTGAAAAGTGTGAGTCACAATTTCGTGCATCAAGTTTATGGCACCGTTGCCAGGGATTGTTTGAGTTTGGAGAACTGATGGTTCATCTTGTTGCTTAGATTAGGTAATTTTATTTTATGTTTAAGCTTTTTTATTTTTAATTCCAAAAAATCATTCAAGGAAAAAAAAACAAAAAAAATATGTGTTTTCGAAAATCATCATTCAAAAATTTTTAAGAATGAATTCTAGAGTTTCATGAGATATGTTGAAGCCTGGCTAGCTGTTAAGCCGTGTCTAATCTTTCGGACTGAGGTTTCCACTTTCCATTGTAGAAAGGGCATGTCTGTATTTGTTATGCTAAAGCTTGGCTGGCCTTTTGGCCATGTCTAATTCTTTTGGACCGAAGCTTTAGACTAAACATTGCACGAATCCTGGAATTCTTATTAAAAATTTTGAATTTCTTTTCTTTTTCCAAAATAATTTCTAAAAATATACAAAAAATTAATAAAATCATAAAAGCAAAAAAAAAAATTTGTGTTTCTTGTTTAAGTCTTGTGTCAAATTTTAAGTTTGGTGTCAATTGCTTATTTTTAATTTTTCTTTAATTTTCGATAATTCATCATGTGTTCTTTCTTGATCTTCAAGTTGTTCTTGATGATTTTCCTTGTTTGATCTTTAATTTTTCTTGTTTTGTGTCTTTTGTTGTTTTTCATATGCATTTTCAAATTCATAGTGTCTAAACATTAAAAATTTCTAAGTTTGGTGTCTTGCATTTGTTTCTTTTCTTAAAAATTTTCAAAAATATGTTCTTGATGTTCATCATGATCTTCAAAGTGTTCTTGGTATTCATCTTGACATTCAAAGTGTTCTTGCATGCATTATTTGTTTTGATCTCAAATTCTTATGTCTTATGTCATTTTGTTATTTTTCTCTTTTCTCATTAATTCAAAAAAAATAAAAAATAATATATTTCCCTTATTTTACTCATAAATTTTGAAATTTTGGGTTGACTTAGTCTAAAATTTTCAAAATTTAGTTGTTTCTTGTTAGTCAAGTCAAAATTTCAACTTTAAAACTTTATCTTTTCAAATCTTTTTCAAAAATCAAATCTTTTTCATTTTTCTTCTTAACATTTTTGAATTTCTTAAATAAATTCTCAAAATCTTTTTCTTATTTTTATTTCATATTTTCGAAAACTTTACTAACAATTAATGTTTTGATTCAAAAATTTCAAGTTTGTTACTTTCCTGTTAAGAAAGGTTCAATCTTAAAATTCTAGAATAATATCTTTTAGTTTCTTGTTAGTCAAGTCATCAACTTTAATTTTAAAAATCAAATCTTTTTAAATTTTTTTTTTCAAATCTTTTTCAAAATAAATTTCAATCATATCTTTTTCAAAATTTAATTTCAAAATCTTTTTCTAACTTCTTATCTTTTCAAAATTTATTTTCAAATCTTTTTCAATTAACCACTTGACTTGTTTGTTTTAATTTTAAAAAAGTTTACTATTTCTTATCTTTTTCCCAAAAGAAATAAAAGCAAATTGAAAATTACTTAACTATTTTTTCACATATCATTTTCTAAAACAACTAACCACTTTTTCAAAATTCTTTTTAATTAACTAATTGTTTTAAATTCTAATTTTATTTTATTTCTTTTCTTAAATTTTGAATTCTAACTTATAATTAAAATAAAAATAAAAATATTTTTTTTTCTTTTTAAAATTCGAATACTCTCTCTCTCATCTCTTTCTATTTATTTAATTATTTACTAACACTTCTCTTCTACTCATAATTTGAACCATCTCCCTCTCTTTGTATTCGAATTCCTCTTATTCTCTCTCTACCTCATTCTTCTATTCTTATATTCTTATACTCACATAAAGGAATCTCTATACCGTGACATAGAAAATTTCTCTTCTTTTCTGTTCTTTTCTTTTTCATATGAGCAGGAACAAGGATAAGAACATTCTTGTTGAAGCTGATCCTGAACCTGAAAGGACTCTGAAGAGGAAGTTAAGAGAGGCTAAAGCACAACACTCTGGAGAGGACCTTACAGAAATTTTCAAAAAAGAAGAAGACATGGCAGCCAAAAATAACAACAATGGTGGAGATGCAATGAAGATGCTTGGGGACTTTACTGCACCAACTTCTGACTTCTATGGAAGAAGCATCTCAATTCCTACAATTGGAGCAAACAACTTTGAGCTTAAGCCTCAATTAGTTTCTCTAATGCAACATAATTGCAAGTTTCATGGACTTTCATTGGAAGATCCTCATCAGTTCTTAGCTAAATTCTTGCAAATTTGTGATACTGTTAAGACCAATGAGATTAATCCCGAGGTCTACAGACTTATGCTTTTCCCCTTTGCTGTAAGAGACAGAGCTAGGATATGGTTAGACTCACAACCCAAAGAAAGCCTGAACTCTTGGGAAAAGTTGGTCAATACCTTCTTGGCCAAATTCTTTTCACCTCAAAAGATGAGCAAGCTCAGAGTGGAAGTCCAAACCTTCAGACAGAAGGAAGGTGAATCCCTCTATGAAGCTTGGGAAAGATACAAGCAATTGATCAGAAGGTGTCCTTCTGACATGCTTTCAGAATGGAGCATCTTATGTATATTCTATGATGGTCTGTCTGAATTGTCCAAGATGTCATTGGATCACTCTGCTAGTGGATCTCTTCATCTGAAGAAAATGCCTGCAGAAGCTCAGGAACTCATTGAAGTGGTTACAAATAACCAGTTCATGTATACTTCTGAACGAAATCCTGTGAATAATGGGATGACTCAGAAGAAAGGAGTTCTTGAGATTGATACTTTGAATGCCATATTGGCACAGAATAAAATATTGACTCAGCAAGTCAATATGATTTCTCAGAATCTGACTGGAATGAAAGCTGCATCCGGCAGTCCTAAAGAAGCTTCCTCTGAAGGAGAAGCTTATGACCCTGAGAATCTTGGAATGGAAGAAGTAAATTACATGGGAGAATGATAGCACGGAAACTTGTCTCTCAACAATTTTCCTTCGGCAAGTATTGATGACAAGTCATCCTAGCCTAGTTTCACTAGTCTTTTTCCTTTGTTTTCATTTAGTTTTATGCACTTTCTTAAGCCACAAGTAAGCCAATTGGGTGGAATTTCATGTTTCCTTAGATTCAATCAACTATGGATGAATTGATGCATTTTCATGAGTTTTATGCCATAATTGCTTATATGACAAGAAAAAGAATAACTCTCATGATTAGAGCATAGCTTTGATGCAATTGTTGGTTGATGATAGGTAGAAGAAAGCTTGGAAGAAGGTTGAGGAAAACGGTGATAGCAAGAGGCAAGAGGAAGGACTCACGTTTGAGCCAAAGTTTGCCTCAAACTTGGGCTCAAACGTGAGGAAGAGTGCAACCACACCCTAGAGAAGAGCCAACATTTGCGCCAACGTTTGCCTCAAACGTTGAGGCAAACGTTGGCTGAAGAAGGAGCAAGGGAGGGCAACGTTTGCGCCAACGTTTGCCTCAAACGTGAGGTCAAACATTGGCGCCAAAAAGAAGAGAAAGAGCACTCCTGGGCATGGCAATGTTTGAGCCAACGTTTGCCTCAAACGTGAGGTCAAACATTGGCTACATTTTGGCAAGGAAGAGCAAGCAAAAGCACCCCTGAAGCAAGCCAACGTTTGCGCCAACGTTTGCCTCAAACGTGAGGTCAAACGTTGGCGCCATTTTAGCATGAAGAAGAGTCCATGATTTATGAGTAATTTTGCCACGTTTGCGCCAACGTTTGCCTCAAACGTTAGGCCAAACGTTGGCCAAAAAGAGAGCATGGGGAGATCCACGTTTGAGCTCACGTTTGACCTCAAACGTTGAGCCAAACGTGGATGACAGCATCTTGGCCTAGCTGCATAATTTTACACAAGTGACGTTTGAGTCAACGTTTGCCTCAAACGTTGACTCAAACGTGAATGGTTCATGGCCCGGTTCACTAATGGATTTCTTCCCAACACCAAGAGCAATCAACGGAGGCTACTATCAACCCAATTCCATCAAGACTAAAGGCCCAATTCAAGGCTTAATGATCATTTGAAGAAAGTGTATAAATAGCTTAGGATTTGAAGTTTTAGGGAGCTTTTTTTCTTTAGAGTTTTCTTTAAGAATTTTTATAGTATTCACAGTAGAGAACTTTTGGGTTTTGAGCTATTTGGAGATTTAGAGTCTTGGGTGTTGAAGAATTGAGGAAATTCTGTCTCAATCTCACCTTGAGATCTCTTTCTGTTTCTTTCACTGCACCATTGGAGAATTTAGATTTGATTCCAAGTTTTCTTCTATGTTGATTTCTAATCTCTTGCAATTAAATTCTAAACTTGGATCTAAGAAGGCAGTGAGATCTAGACTTGGTTATCTAGTCTCCTTGAGTCCTGAGATCTACATCTTTCAATTTCAATTTCCTTGCTCCATTGCTACACCAAGTTTATTTTCATTTGCATTTAAGATCCTGTTTAATTGAATCCAGCTTCTACGTTTCTGTTTGTTGAGATTTACTGTTTTCTTGTTTAATTTTTGCAATCCCACATCCCTGATCCATTTACAATTCAAGCCATTTACGTTTCTTGCACTCTAAGATTCTGCAATTTACATTTCTTGCGTACTAAGTTTCTGCCATTTAATTTCTTGTTCTTTAAGATTCAGCACTTTTATTTTCTGTTCTCTTTAATTTCCTGCAATTTACCCCTCTCCCTTTACTTTTCATGCAATTTAATTTCTGTTAATCACAAATCACTCAACCAACACTTGATCCGCTTGACTAAATCAACCACTAAACTAAAATTGCTCAATCCTTCAATCCTTGTGGGATCGACCTCACTCCCGTGAGTTTTATTACTTGATGTGACCCGGTACACTTGCCGGTGAGTTTTGTGTCGGATCGTTTTCCGCACATCAAGTTTTTGGTGCCGTTGCCGGGGATTGAATAGATTGACAATGATTAAGTGAGGTGGTAGTTTAGATCAAGCACTTTTTCTTTAATTTTTGACTAACCCACTAACTGTTTGAAGTTTTGTCTCAACTAACTATACTCAATTTTCAAGAGTACCACTGTGTGTTCTGTTTGTTGATTTATATGTCACAGGAAAGAAGAGAGGCCAGAGGGAAGGATATCATTGAAGAAGGAGTTTCTGAGAAAGAAGAACACCACAACATGAAGCCGCAACTCATTACACTAATCAAGAACAATTGTTCCTATGGTAGAAGTCCATTGGAGGATCCTAAACAGCACCTATCCATTTTTCTGAGGACTTGTGGTGCTGTCAATCTCAATAGTGTAAATCATGATACCTATAAGCTCTTGTTATTTCCTTTCTCACTGAAGGATGAAGCGGCACAATGGCTTGAAACCTTTCCCCAAGGAAGTATCACTAGTTGGGATGATTTGGTTGCCAAGTTTCTAGCCAAATTCTCCTCATCCCAACAAAACATCAAGATGAAAGAGGGAATACATCCATTCATACAAGGAGAGGAAGAACCTTTGTTCAAAGCATGGGAAAGATACAAGAAAGCAAGTGACAAAGTGGGTTTCCAAGCGTTCTATGAAGGATTAACCTCAGAAACAAGAAGAGCGGTGGACTACTTCTCAGATGGCCTACTCAAAGCAACAGCAACTGGCCAAGGAACTGCAGAGTTCAATGACAAAAGAGCCAATAACCAACACTCATTTGAGACACCACAGAATGCAATTTCAGAAAAGGAAGTAATGAATCTTGAAGGAGTGAAGGCAGTCATGAATCAAAACAAACAGCTACACCAGCAAACTCAGCAACAATTGGAGTCAATAGCTAGACAAATCGATTTTCTACATTCTACTATAGTGAATGCACAATTTCCACCATGGAAGCCACATTCTTACCTAAGAATGAGGGAATCTCAACAGTAGAAACAAAGGGACTTCAACTACAACAACCCCAACTTCCCAAACCTACAAAAACACCACCATACCAACAACAATCACTACATACCACCACACTACCCACCCTTCCAACCCCCAACAACCCACAACCAAATAATCTCACAAGACTCTCAGAGGATCACCAATCTGGAGATCTTAATAGAGAGAATGATGAAACACCAAGAGGTGACAATGAAGAACCAGGAAGCCTCAGTCAGAAGAATCGAGAAGCAAATGCAACAACTGGCTAAGAACCTCGCAGAAATGGGTGAGAAGAGTGCTAAAGGAAAAGAATCACACATCCAGGATGAGCATCACAGAGCAAAGCCTCACTTAGGAGGACAATGGGACAAGGAGAAGGAAGCTCAGAATCTGAGCTGAGCAAGCATAGAGGATGTCAAGCTAATGACAATAAAGAAGCGCTTGTTGGGAGGCAACCCAACCTGAGGTAGTTCTCTTTTCATAGCTATTTTAATAAAAAGGTTAATTAACTTCATCTATATTGCAAGAAGCTAAGTTTGGTGTTACACACCAAAACAATATAAAGGAGAATGAAGGATTCTAAGTTTGGTGTTCCACCAAAATCCCATCATAAAACACATTCTCACTTTCTGCATAATGCTAGCTTCAAGCATCTAGACGAACTAGTTAACTATTCTGCTATTTCCTAGTTTTTAGTTCTATTGCTTTTGAAAAAGAAAAAGAGTTTCACACATGGTTAATCTGATGCATGAGAACCATTGGCAAGGTGCTAAGTTTGGTGTTCCCACACCAAAGTAAGTTCAAAGGCCCACAAATAAATTATGCATGCTAACCAATTTTCAAGTGCTTGGGGAACAAGCAACTTTCAATATCATTGCAGAGCACCATACAAACTTTTGGAAGATTTAGCATCATCAATCAAAGAGGTGAAAGAGGAATGTGAAGACCAGCAATGATGATGAGGAAGAGGACATCAAGTAAACTCCAAAAGGTTGTATTGTTCATTATCAGATATTGCTGTGATTGAAAGTGATATTATACCCCTGTCTGTCCTTCTGTCTAGTATAGTTTTACTGCAATTCAAGAATCAAGATGCTTGACCATTTACAACACTATACTCTCCAAACTTGTTTGCACTCAATATTTCAAAAATGCATCACATGAAAGTTCTTTGAAAAGAAGAAACGAGGAATTAAACAATTTTGAGGCAAGCAAAAGATTAGAAAAAGTGGTGGTTCTAGTTGTATGATTATGTATTGAGGTTGCATGCTTATGAAAACTTGCATGAGAGCTCATAGGCGGGATATAGAGTTCAAAGAAGTGTTGTGGAGATTCTCAAATATTTATTGATCCAAGAAGCAGCAAACAAAATAAAAGAAAATAAAGAAAATACAAAAACAAAAAGAACATGGCCCAAGGCTCTAAGCATCAATTACTAGGCAAAAAAAAAAAAAGAAGAAAGAAACAAGAACTCAAAGAGTTGTTATCCTAGTAAATGCTTGTGGTCGAACTGTGTCAAAGAGAGAGGCTTGAGCAAGTAAATCCTAAGGGGTGCTTCAACACCTAATACCTTAAAACCAACTGGTGTAGGAGTATTGATTGAAAGTTTATCTAAAGAGCCGCTTTGAGACATGACACTTAGAGTCAAGGCCAAAGCACAGAAACGATAAGCTGCTTCAAGGTGATTACCTATAGAGAGATCTCCATGATATTATTTGGATGAAAGTTCTAAGACCTAAGACTCCCAAGATGTAGGGACTAGTAAGCACTGAAGCCCTTGCATGAGCACATAATTTAGAGTTCACCCCACTGTCACTTAATCTCTTCACTCACAGAATAGTACATGTAATTCTTCAAATCCATTATAATTGAAAGGACCTTTGAGCATAATTCTTTTCTTGCTTGGGGACAAGCAAGTTTTAAGTTTGGTGTTGTGATGACAAGTCATCCTAGCCTAGTTTCACTAGTCTTTTTCCTTTGTTTTCATTTAGTTTTATGCACTTTCTTAAGCCACAAGTAAGCCAATTGGGTGGAATTTCATGTTTCCTTAGATTCAATCAACTATGGATGAATTGATGCATTTTCATGAGTTTTATGCCATAATTGCTTATATGACAAGAAAAAGAATAACTCTCATGATTAGAGCATAGCTTTGATGCAATTGTTGGTTGATGATAGGTAGAAGAAAGCTTGGAAGAAGGTTGAAGAAAAGGGTGATAGCAAGAGGCAAGAGGAAGGACTCACGTTTGAGCCAAAGTTTGCCTCAAACTTGGGCTCAAACGTGAGGAAGAGTGCAACCACACCCTGGAGAAGAGCCAACGTTTGCCTCAAATGTTGAGGCAAACGTTGGCTGAAGAAGGAGCAAGGGAGGGCAACGTTTGTGCCAACGTTTGCCTCAAACGTGAGGTCAAACGTTGGCGCCAAAAAGAAGAGAAAGAACACTCCTGGGCATGGCAACGTTTGAGCCAACGTTTGCCTCAAACGTGAGGTCAAACGTTGGCTACATTTTGGCAAGGAAGAGCAAGCAAAAGCACCCCTGAAGCAAGCCAACGTTTGCACCAACGTTTGCCTCAAACGTGAGGTCAAACGTTGGCGCCATTTTAGCATGAAGAAGAGTCCATGATTTATGAGTAATTGAGCCACGTTTGCGCCAACGTTTGCCTCAAACGTTGGGCCAAACGTTGGCCAAAAAGAGAGCATGGGGAGATCCATGTTTGAGCTCACGTTTGACTTCAAACGTTGAGCCAAACGTGGATGACAGCATCTTGGCCTAGCTGCATAATTTTACACAAGTGACGTTTGAGTCAACGTTTGCCTCAAACGTTGACTCAAACGTGAATGGTTCATGGCCCGGTTCACTAATGGATTTCTTCCCAACACCAAGAGCAATCAACGGAGGCTACTATCAACCCAATTCCATCAAGACTAAAGGCCCAATTCAAGGCTTAATGATCATTTGAAGAAAGTGTATAAATAGCTTAGGATTTGAAGTTTTAGGGAGCTTTTTTTCTTTAGAGTTTTCTTTAAGAATTTTCATAGTATTCACAGTAGAGAACTTTTGGGTTTTGAGCTATTTGGAGATTTAGAGTCTTGGGTGTTGAAGAATTGAGGAAATTCTGTCTCAATCTCACCTTGAGATCTCTTTCTGTTTCTTTCACTGCACCATTGGAGAATTGAGATTTGAATCCAAGTTTTCTTCTGTTTTGATTTCTAATCTCTTGCAATTAAATTCTAAACTTGGATCTAAGAAGGCAGTGAGATCTAGACTTGGTTATCTAGTCTCCTTGAGTCCTGAGATCTACATCTTTCAATTTCAATTTCCTTGCTCCATTGCTACACCAAGTTTATTTTCATTTGCATTTAAGATCCTGTTTAATTGAATCCAGCTTCTACGTTTCTGTTTGTTTAGATTTACTGTTTTCTTGTTTAATTTTTGCAATCCCACATCCCTGATCCATTTACAATTCAAGCCATTTACGTTTCTTGTACTCTAAGATTCTGCAATTTACATTTCTTGCGTACTAAGTTTCTGCCATTTAATTTCTTGTTCTTTAAGATTCAGCACTTTTATTTTCTGTTCTCTTTAATTTCCTGCAATTTACCCCTCTCCCTTTACTTTTCATGCAATTTAATTTCTGTTAATCACAAATCACTCAACCAACACTTGATCCGCTTGACTAAATCAACCACTAAACTAAAATTTCTCAATCCTTCAATCCTTGTGGGATCGACCTCACTCCCGTGAGTTTTATTACTTGATGCGACCCGATACACTTGCCGGTGAGTTTTGTGTCGGATCATTTTCCGCACATCAAGTATACCGAATTGTCGTCAAGTAAAAACTCACAATAGAGTGAGGTCGAATCCCACAGGGATTGATTGGTCAAGCAACTTTAATTGGAGGAATGTTCTAGTTGAGCGAAGTAGAACGTGGTTTGAGAGTTGCAGGAAATTAAATGGCGGGAAAGTAAATAGCAGAAAATGTAAATGCTGGAAGTAAAGAGCTGAAAGTAAATGACGGAAAGTAAATTGCAGAATTGTAATTGGGAATGGGGAAGATGCTCATGAAAGTAAATTGCAGAAATTAAAGAGAATGGGTAAGTTCAGAAATTGGGATTCATTGGGCTTAGGAGATGTTGCATTCTCCGGATCAAGTTCATTTTCATCTCTTCCTCAATCAATGCATTCATTGATCTCCTTGGCAATCTTAAGTGATCGAATTCCAATTCCTTGGTAATTCAATCTATCAAATCTTGATCAATAGCCAATTCCTTGGTCAATTGCTCATGAGAAGAGATGAAGTATGGTCACTGATTATACCACATGCATTCCCAAATCAAGTGTTGGTTGGATTATAGTCACCATACCCAACCAAACCCAATTTGGTCCAACATGAGAAAGCATTTCTAGCATGATCTCTTCATTCCTCTTCCATGGTTCAGAAGAGATCCAAGTATGAATAGCTTCTTTTCCAAGATAACTACCCAATTGGATGAAGATTGAAAGCTTTCTAGTAAAATCAAGAGAAAAGATAGAAGAAGTGTAATGAAAATAAGTATTGATCCATCAAATTACAACAGAGCTCCCTAACCCAATGAAAGGGGTTTAGTTGTTCATAGCTCTGAAAATGGAAAACAAAGATGGATAATACATCATGAAAACTAGAACTAGAAGTGCAGAGAAAGTAAATTATACAGAGAGTAGTTCTCAATTTCTCATCCCCCAAAAGCTCCTTCTTGATTCAAAACTACCCCTATATATACTACTCTTCTGATGTTTTAGTTGGTTCTTCAAGTCTTGGATATGGGCCTTTGGATCTTGAGTTTGAAGCAGTTATACTCTTCACTGGGCTTAGCTTTACTTGCAGAGAGAAAGTGCGGAGTAGGCAGGGTGTTTAGCTCAGGACGTTAGTGGCGTTAACGTTAAGTGAGAGTGTGGGTTCGAGAACGTTAGTGGCAATCACCTTTTTCACTAACGTTCCTCACCCAGGGATGATCCACGTTAACTTCAACGTTAGTGGCATCAACGTGACCACTAACGTTGCCTCTTGATCCTTCGCACACATTATTGGGACTCGCCTTTTCCAATAACGTTGAGAGTCCTCCCTCCCCCTACGTTAGAGTTCACGTTAACATAGTTAACGTGGCTCTTAACGTAGGCTTGCCAATTCTTCGAGACCGTTAGTGACACTTACCTTGGTCACTAACGTTCCAAGGTGCCCCTACTTCCCACGTTAGAGTCCACGTTAACTAAGTTAACGTGGCTTCTAACGTGGTAATGATAGGCATCTCCAACGTTAGTGACAAAGGTGAGTGTCACTAATATTGGCTCATCATCCTATCCTCAACGTTAGCTTCCACGTTAACTAAGTTAACGTGGAAGTTAACGTGGCTCATAGTGGCTTGTGGTGGTACATCCCAATGTTAGTGACAAAGGTAAGTGTCACTAACGTTGGCGATCACTTGCTTTCTCCACATTAGCTTCCACGTTAACTAAGTTAACGTGGCAACTAACGTGGCTCATTGTAGCTTGGCCAACGTTAGTGACAAAGGTGAGTGTCACTAACGTTGGCTTCTCTTTTGCTTCCCAACGTTAGAGTCCACGTTAACTGAGTTAACGTGGCTCTTAACATGGCCACTTATGAGCTTGGTCCAACGTTAGTGACAAAGGTGAGTGTCACTAACGTTGGCCTTATTTCTTTCTTCCACGTTAGAGTTCACGTTAACTTAGTTAACGTGACTCTTAACGTGGGCTATGATGGCTTTCGAGGACGTTATTGGCGATTACTTTTCTCATTAACGTTGCAAGCTAGCTCCCATTCCACGTTGGTGGTCACGTTAGTTAGACTAACGTGGCTGCGAACGTGGCTCTTTCTTACTTCCTTTGTCCTGAAATCAAGCAATAAAGTGCATCAAAGTTCTAATCCACATCATGAGACAACCATCGTCGAATTTGTCATCTAATTCATGCAAAATTCTCATGAAATCATGTAAAGTGCTCAATGTATGCTTAAATCAAGATGTAAGTAAAATTCTACCCAAAACTTGCTTATTTCCTAAGAAAATGCATGAAACTACCCTAAAATAGTAAAGAAAAGGTCAGTGAAACTGGCCAAAATGCCCTGGCATCACAACACCAAACTTAAAGCTTGCTTGTCCCTAAGCAAGTACTAGAACAAGAGAATGATGAATGGAATGCCAAGAGAAATGAGTCATTATTATGGAGGTCATATACTTGGTTTTATGGTGGTTTCATGCATAGCAACTTAGGTTCATTCCTTCACTGGCTTTCAGACCTTTATCATGTCCTGGAATACTCACTTGATTACACCCTATGAGACTCTTATTCATTGATCCTTTTATTGTTTTCTGGGCTTATTTGTGTTCTTAGGCTAAGTGCTCTGTGAGGGGGCGACTCTTTAAGATAAGCTTTCAGCCAGCACTCCCGAACCAGTTGGTTCAAGGTGCTAGGTGTTAAGACACCCCTAAGGACTTACTCCCTCAAGTCTCTTTCCCCTATACATACACACCACAGGCACATGGTTCGTTATTTCCTTTCTTGAGACCTTGGTGTCCAGCACCTCTTTGGGTTACTAAATGTTCTGTAGCAAGGTTGCTCTTGATAGTGGATTTTCAGTTGATAATCCCGGGTTAGTTAACCCAAGTTACCAAGTGATGAAGCACTCCTACGAACTTATTCATCCAAGCAGATCCTTGGTACAGGAGCACCACAGACACATCTCTCAAGTTTCAAACCCTTGGTGCCTAGCCTTATTCTTTATTAACTTTTCTTTCTTTTTCAACTCTTATTGTTCTTTTCCCCTTTTTCTTATTAGGATATTATTATTTAGCTAGTCTCATGGGGTGTGTTTCAAGCATATAATTCAGGACAGATAGTTGTCTTCCCACCCTTGTTGGTGAGCCAACTTAGCTAACTTATGACCACATCACACACTAAGGAACTTACTCCACAATATGAACTCCACTCTGGTCTTTGATAACAAACATTCTCTTTTTATTTGATTCAAAAGGAGACAAGCAACACAATAAGCAGGATGGAATTGAAGCAGGTATTGACTAGTAATCATAGACCTAGGCAATGAAAAACTTAAAGACAGAATTTAAAATTTCTAAACTACCATGGACATGTTCTATTTCATACATGATTTTCCTTATTTAAAGCTTGAAAAAGATGGAACAGATAGGGAACTCCACCACCTTTTACTCATGGGATTGCCCATGCTCTCCCTCTGACTTGTCCTCTTTGTGTCTACTTGTGCTTCCTTGCATCCGTGCTAGTCTGTCTCTTTTCCAGTCTTCAAGTGCCTTCTTTACCGATTCATGACTCTTCTCCACCCTTACTCTTTCTTCTCGTGCTAACTCATCCTTCACTTCGTCATATTTTGTGATTCCTGGATGTACATTAGGTAGCTGTCCAACTAAGTATCCAAGCCTTGCTAGCATGTTTACATGATTTCCACTTTCACTCATGTAAACCCCTTCAGAGAATGCCCTGTGCTCGTCAAAGAGTTCTGCTTGTTCTATTTGTTTTCGATGTATCTCATGTATGTGTGCACCTTGATGTGCTTGGATTTTGATTAGCTTCTGGATAGATTCTTGTTGTTCAATTTGCCTTTGTTCTATCCTGTGGAAAGATTCACCCCATTGTTTTCCTTGTTCCAATTGCTGCTCCATCATTTTCTTCTCCCACTCCCCTTGTTGATTCGTCCAACTAGAAAATGATTCTTCTTGGCGGTTCATTATTTGTAGCTGGAGCTCCTTCTGTGCCTCTTGATTTTCCTAATATTGCCTAGATAAGCCATCAATGGCTTCTTGTAATTGGTGCATGTTCAAGGTGGCTGGGGCTTGCTCTTCTAGGTCTTGTCCTTCTACTACTTGGTGGGCTAGCCTCTTTCTTGGCTTCCGTTGAGGTAGGGGGGATGCAACAGCATTCATCCTTTGGACTGTAATGGGAATGCCCTCTTTGATCCACTCGGGGTCTTCATCTTCAAACACCACCCCAGCCTTGTCGCAGAGTCGGAAAATAGTGCTGGGGTAGCCTAACTTTCCTCTAGAATTGCTATTTTTGGCCCTTTTCCTAATGCCTTGGGCTATGAGTTCATGAACCTTGATCTCTCCCCCTTTGAGAATACAGTGTACCATTGTGGCTCTTTTGAGATTTACCTCTGAGTTGTTCCCTGCGGGGAGGATGGATCTCCTTACAATTTTGAACCACCCCTTTGCTTCAGGAGTGAGGTCCCCTCTCTTAATGAACTTGGGTTTCCTTTCGGAATCTCGCACCCAATCAACACCTAGTACACATATATCTCGCACAATCTGGTCATAATTTGGACTGTTATCAATTCTTGAATGATAGCTCTCTTCCTCAAACGGTATAGACCGCAGCTTTAATGCTCTCATGACACTCATGGGACTGAAATCCACGGTCTTTCCTCTTACGAAACATGTATAAGACTCATCTGCCTTATCATAACGAATAGCATTTGCATAAAATTCTCTTACAAGATTTGCATTTACCCTAGTGACCGGATAAGTGAGGAACTCATATCTTCTCTTTTCCACCTTCTTTGTGATTTTGGGACACTACGTTTTTTTTACTTGAAAGCCCAGCTCATAGACGATCTCCTTATCAACTATCCATCCGTACTGTAATGCATGATAAAAAGTTCTGAACTTCTTTTCATCAAAAGGGCGTTGCTCCATAGGCTCCTTTGCCTTTCTTCTTTTAGAGCTTGATGATGCCATGAGTGACTTTTGAAAAGAAAGGGTATGGAGAATGGGCTTCGGTTGATTAGGATTTGGTGCAATGAAGGGAGTTGGTGAGAATGTTTTTAATGTGGTAGGAAGTGCTTAGTTCCGAAAAGGGAGAGGTGTGAAGAGTGGGAGTGGAATGTGAAGGTGGGTTACGGAAAACAGATTACTTATATAGAAAGGTGGTGAATGAATGGAAGGTGTGGATTGATGGAGTTGTTGTGTGATGGACGAATGGGGTTTATCATGGGAGGAGGACAAGGATCATCAACTTTATGAAGGGAATTTGTTCGGTCTCCAAGAGTATCCTTCTTCCAATGTTGCATGGCCACATTTTCCAATGTATTCCCCTTGAGACACGTGTGTATTCTCCCTTCATGAAGTGGCCGAACCCTCCTCATTTAATTGTCCACTCAATCCACTTCAATACCCCTTTCTTCTCTCCTACAAAATAAAAGAATTGTGATTAAAAAAAATATATGTGTTGAAAGTGGCGGCAAAATTAAAAGAATAACTACTTTTTAAAGTTTTTGTTTTAACTAACTAAGTGCCATTCAATAGATCAAACCAACTGATTAACTCAACATCCATGTGTGCAATATTTGCAACACCAAACTTAGTTTGGTGCCGTGTGGTGTAAAAGATTTGTTCAAGGCCCCTAAGAGTGACATGATATGGGTTACGTTGATGTTCTCTTAGTGTGCCTTGAACACCAAACTTGTTCTTCACTATATGTTGCACACAAGGATTCATTCAAGTCCATGTCAAGTTGATTTGAAATCCCTGAACCTTGCATTATTAACTACTTTCAAAAGCATGTAAAACATGGGTTGCCTCCCATGAAGCGCTTCTTTAGCATCACTAGCTTGACGTTTTGCCTTTGTCATGGTGGTTGGTAATGCTTCAGATCTTCCCCTCTTGCAGTAGGCCTATATCCATTGGCTTCATCAAGGATCTCCACATGTTCTAGAGAGAGAACTCTGTTGATGGTAAAGACCTTAGGTAGCTGAGATGGGATAGTGGGGAGATGAGGAGGAATAGCTGGAAAGTAGGCTGAGATCACTTTATCCCCCAGAGAAAAGTCCTCTGTAGGGATCTTCTTGTTCTTTCACCTCCTTGGTGCCTTCTTCTTTGTCCCTTTTGATGTTGCCTTGCTCTTTGTGACCTCCTCTTCTAAGGGAATTTTGTTGCTGGTCTCATATGACTTTGGTGGTTTAGGTTCCTCCTTATTTTCCTTGAGCTGTGATAGCTGCTGATTGCCTTGTTCTTCAACCAAGTGGTTTCCCAGAGGTGTTGGTTGTGCTTCAGTGCTTGCCTCCTCCCTCAGTATCTCATTATGGTCTGTTTTTTGTGAGAGTTTGAAGACATTGAAGCTGAGTTGTTCATCATGGATCCTCAAAATTAGCTCCCCTCACTCCACATCTATGAGTGCTCTGGCTGTAGCTAAGAACGGTCTTCCCAATATGATTGGGTGAGTGTGACTTTCTTCCATGTCCAAGATGACAAAGTCTGTGGGAAGGAAGTATTTTCCCACCTTCACCAGTACATTTTCAACCACTCCTACTGCTTGTTTTTGAGTTTTGTCAGCCAGCCTGATAACTACATCTGTGGGTATTATCTCATTGATCTGCAGCCTTTTCATAAGGGATAAAGGCATTAAGTTGATGCTTGCTCCCAAATCGCAGAGTGCTTTATCAAACATTGTTTCTCCTATGCCACAGGGGATGTGAAAACTCCCTGGGTCCTTCCTTTTTATAGGCAACTCTGGTTGAATGAGAGCATTGCACTCCTGATTCATCACTATTGTTTGTCCTCCCTTGAGTGAGCTTTTCCTGGTCAGCAGCTCCTTCATATACTTAATATATGAGGGCATTTGTTGGAGGGCCTTGATGAATGGTATGTTTACATGGAGGGATGCAAACAGGTCAAGAAACCTTGAGTATATTCTCTTTTCTACAGCACCATTGAGTAATTGGGGAAACGGTGCATAGAGTTTCAGCAGCTCCTTCTGTGTCAGCTCTTTTTGTGAAATTTTGGGTTCTTGGTGATCCTTTTCCTGTTTCTCTGCTGATGTCTCTCCAAGTTGTTCTAATGGCTTGTTTTGCTTTTCCTCAGTCTCTTTATTACTTATAGTAACCATCTTGTAATCTTCCCATCTGACTTTCTTTGCTTCACCTCTCGGATTTTTCTCTGTGTCACTTGGGAAGCTATCAGTAGGTTTGGGAATCTTTTCAGATAAGTATCCCACTTGAAATTCCAGCCTCTTGATGGTGTCCCCCTGGTTCTTGATACTAGCTCGTACCTCCTCTTTGAATACCTTATTATCTTGAATCTCTTTGCATATGCCTTCAAGCAGAGTCTCAATTTTGGAGAGTCTTTCTTCAGATGATGGTGAGTTGAGAGTGGATGGGTGAGTTGGGTCATTTTGGTTTTGGTATGGATGTGGAGAGGTGTTGTTAGGGTGGTGCTGATATGATCTCTGTGTGGAATGTTGGTGAGCTGCATGGTTGTTAGGGTTGTGACGTCTCTGATCTTTGGCTTTGATCTTGTTGATTTCCCCACCCAAAGTTTGGGTGATTCCTCCAACCAGGGTTGTATGTTTTGGAGTAAGGATCATGGGTCTGCCTGGGTGAGTTTCCAATGTAGTTGGCTTGTTCTTGCTCCTTTTCTGCCTCATCATTCACTCCCTCTTGGGTTGCTGATGAGGTGGTGATTGCTGCCACTTGGTTCCTCTCCATCTTCTTGGTGAGGTCAGCCAGCTGCTTGGTAATAAGCTTGTTTTGGGCCAGCAGTGCATCCACATTGTTTAGCTCCATCACTCCTCTAGTGCTGCCTCTTTCAGAAGCATAGAAGTAGTCATTCTCCGCTACAGTCTCAATGATATCTATAGCTTCTTCAATAGTCTTCTTCTGGTTCAGAGATCCTCCGGATGAATGGTCTACTGCCTTCTTTGATTCATAAGAGAGGCCTTCATAGAAAATGTGTAGTTGCACTCATTCATTGAACATATCTGGTGGACACCTTCTTGTCAGGTCCTTAAACCTCTCCCATGCTTCATATAGAGTCTCACCATCCTGCTGCCTGAATGTTTGTACCTCAGCTCTCAGCTTGTTGATCCGTTGAGGAGGATAGAATCTTGCCAAAAATTTGTTCACCACATCTTCCCAGGTTGCTAAACTCTCCTTTGGGAAGGATTCCAGCCATTTAGATGCCTTGTCCTTAAGTGAGAAAGGGAACAGAAGTAGTCTATAGGTGTCAGGATGAATACCATTAGACTTCACAGTATCACATATGCTCAGGAAGGTGGTTAGATGTTGATTGGGGTCTTCTTGGACACTTCCTCTGAATGAACAATTGTTCTAAACAATGGTGATGAGCTGTGGCTTTAGTTTAAAGTTGTTGGTATGTATGGTTGGCCTTTAGATGCTGCTTCCATAGTTTCCTGGGTTTGGGTTGATGTAAGAACCCAGAACTCTTCTCTCTTGTCCAGCCTGATGCACTGGACCTTCTCTGCCATGGTTGTGAGCCTCTTCTTCATGATGGTTCTCCATGTTTTCATTCATGTCTGGTTCAAAGTACTCCTCCTCTTCCTCAGCACCAACTACTCTCTTTCCTCTTGCTTCCCTCCTTAATCTAAGGAAGGTCCTCTCAGGTTCAGAATCAAAGGAAGTTGAAGCCCCGCTTCTTCTCCCTGTCATACAACCAACAAGGCACAAGCAAGGAAATAGATGCAGAAAGTACTCTTGTTAAAATTGCTGTTAGTGTGAGTGATGCAATATATCAAACAGTTAGTGGGTTAGTGAACTGAATGGTAAATAACTAAGAAAAAGGAGTAGGGGGGAGGGAGGAAAATAACTAAAACTAAAAGTAATTAACTCAAACAGAAATTTAAATCAAACAAAAGAAAAATGCTCAATCTAGTTATCCTCCAATTTAGTCATTGTTGATACAAAATCAATCCCCGGCAACGGTGCCATAAACTTGATAGCACGGAAACTTGTCCCTCAACAATTTTCCTTCGGCAAGTATACCGAATTGTCGTCAAGTAAAAACTCACAATAGAGTGAGGTCGAATCTCACAGGGATTGATTGGTCAAGCAACTTTAATTGGAGGAATGTTCTAGTTGAGTGAAGCAGAATGTGGTTTGAGAGTTGTAGGAAATTAAATGGCGGAAAATGTAAATGCTGGAAGTAAAGAGCTGAAAGTAAATGACGGAAAGTAAATTGCAGAATTGTAAATGGGAACGGGGAAGATGCTCATGAAAGTAAATTGCAGAAATTAAAGAGAATGGGTAAGATCAGAAATGGGGATTCATTGGGCTTAGGAGATGTTGCATTCTCCGGATCAAGTTCATTTTCATCTCTTCCTCAATCAATGCATTCATTGATCTCCTTGTCAATCTTAAGTGATCGAATTCCAATTCCTTGGTAATTCAATCTCTCAAATCTCAAGTATGGTCACTGATTATACCACATGCATTCCCAAATCAAGTGTTGGTAGGATTATAGTCACCATACCCAACCAAACCCAATTTGGTCCAACATGAGAAAGCATTTCTAGCATGATCTCTTCATTCCTCTTCCAAGGTTCAGAAGAGATCCAAGTATGAATAGCTTCTTTTTCAAGATAACTACCCAATTGGATGAAGATTGAAAGCTTTCTAGTAAAATCAAGAGAAAAGATAGAAGAAGAGTAATGAAAATAAGTATTGATCCATCAAATTACAACAGAGCTCCCTAACCCAATGAAAGGGGTTTAGTTGTTCATAGCTTTGAAAATGGAAAACAAAGATGGAGAATACATCATGAAAACTAGAACTAGAAGTGCAGTGAAAGTAAATTATACAGAGAGTAGTTCTCAATTTCCCATCCCTCCAAAAGCTCCTTCCTGATTCAAAACTACCCCTATATATACTACTCTTCTGATCTTCTAGTTGGTTCTTCAAGTCTTGGATATGGGCCTTTGGATCTTGAGTTTGAAGCAGTTATACTCTTCATTGGACTTAGCTTTACTTGCAGAGAGAAAGTGTGGAGTAGGCAGGGTGTTTAGCTCAGGACGTTAGTGGCGTTAATGTTAAGTGAGAGTGTGGGTTCGAGAACGTTAGTGGCAATTACCTTTTTTACTAACGTTCCTCACCCAGGGATGATCCACGTCACCTTCAATGTTAGTGGCATCAACATGACCACTAACGTTGCCTCTTGATCCTTCGCACACGTTATTGGGACTCGCCTTTCCCAATAACGTTGAGAGTCTTCCCTCCCCCTACGTTAGAGTTCACGTTAACTTAGTTAACGTGGCTCTTAACGTAGGCTTGCCAATTCTTCGAGAACGTTAGTGACACTTACCTTTGTCACTAACGTTCCAAGGTGCCCCTACTTTCCACGTTAGAGTCCACGTTAACTAAGTTAACATGGCTTCTAACGTGGTAATGATAGCCATCTCCAATGTTAGTGATAAAGGTGAGTGTCACTAACGTTGGCTCATCATCCTATCCTCAACGTTAGCTTCCACGTTAACTAAGTTGACGTAGAAGTTAACGTGGCTCATAGTGGCTTGTGGTGGTACATCCCAACGTTAGTGACAAAGTTAAGTGTCACTAACGTTGGCGATCACTTGCTTTCTCCACGTTAGCTTCCACGTTAACTAAGTTAACGTGGCAACTAACGTGGCTCATTGTAGCTTGGCCAACGTTAGTGACAAAGGTGAGTGTCACTAACGTTGGCTTCTCTTTTGCTTCCCAACGTTAGAGTCCACGTTAACTGAGTTAACGTGGCTCTTAACGTGGCCACTTATGAGCTTGGTCCAACGTTAGTGACAAAGGTGAGTGTCACTAACGTTGGCCTTATTTCTTTCTTCCACGTTAGAGTTCACGTTAACTTAGTTAATGTGACTCTTAACGTGGGCTATGATGGCTTTCGAGGACGTTATTGGCGATTACTTTTCTCATTAACGTTGCAAGCTAGCTCCCATTCCACGTTGGTGGTCATGTTAGTTAGACTAACGTGGCTGCTAACGTGGCTCTTTCTTGCTTCCTTTGTCCTGAAATCAAGTAATAAAGTGCATCAAAGTTCTAATCCACATCATGAGACATGCATCGTCCAATTTGTTATCTAATTCATGCAAAATTCTCATGAAATCATGTAAAATGCTCAATGTATGCTTAAATCAAGATGTAAGTGAAATTCTACCCAAAACATGCTTATTTCCTAAGAAAATGCATGAAACTACCCTAAAACAGTAAAGAAAAGGTTAGTGAAACTGGCCAAAATGCCCTGGCATCAGAGAATCCTATGGAAATACCTATAATCCTTCATGGAGAAATCATCCAAATTTCTCATAGAAGGATCAGCAAAAGCCTAATCAAGGCTTCAATAATAATAATGGTGGGGGAAATAGGTTTGGCAATAGCAAGCCTTTTCCATCATCTTCTCAGCAACAGACAGAGAATTCTAAGCAGAGCCTCTTTGACTTAGCAACCTTAGTCTCTGATCTATCTGAAACCACTCTTAGTTTCATGACTGAAATAAGGTCCTCCATCAGAAATTTGGAGGCACAAGTGGGTCAGCTGAGTAAAAGAGTTACTAAAATCCCTCCTAGTACTCTCCCAAGCAATACAAAAGAGAATCCAAAGAGAGAGTGCAAGGCCATCAATATAACCAAAGTGGCCAATCCTATAGAAGAGGAAAAGGCAGTGATTTCCAGTGAGGAAGACCTCAATGGACGTCTACTGACTACTAAGGAGTTCCTTATTGAGGAACCAAAGGAATTTGAGGCTCATACAGAGACCATAGAGATTCCACTGAACTTACTGTTGCCATTCATAAGCTCTGATGAGTATTTCTCCTCTGAAGAGGATGAAGATATTGTTGAAGAGCAAGTTGCTCAATATCTAGGAGCAATCATGAAGCTGAATGCCAAGTTATTTGGTAATGAGACTTGGGGGGATGAACCTCCATTGCTCATCAATGAACTGAATGCCTTGGTTCAATTGAAATTACCTCAGAAGAAACTGGATCCCGGAAAATTCTTAATACCCTGTACCATAGGCACCATGACCTTTAAGAAGGCTCTGTGTGACCTGGGGTCAGGTATAAACCTCATGCCACTCTCTGTAATAGAGAAACTAGGGATCTTTGAGGTACAAGCTGCAAGAATCTCACTTGAGATGGCAGACAAATCAATAAAACAGGCTTATGGACTTGTAGAGGATGTCTTAGTAAAGGTTGAAAGCTTTTACATCCCTACTGATTTCATAATTCTAGACACTGGGAAGGATGAAGATGAATCCATTATCCTTGGAAGACCCTTCCTAGCCACAACAAGAGCTATGATTGATGTGGACAGAGGAGAATTAGTCCTTCAATTGAATGAAGACTACCTTGTGTTTAAGGCTCAAGGATCTTCTTCTGTAACCATGGAGAGAAAGCATGAAAAGATTCTCTCAATACAGAGTCAAACAGAGCCCCCACACTCAACTTCTAAGTTTGGTGTTGGGAGGCCACCATTAAGCTCTGAGTCTCTGTGAAGCTCTCTAAGAGCTCACTGTCAAGCTATTGACATTAAAGAAGTGCTTATTAGAAGGCAACCCAATGTTATTTAATTATGTTTATTTTTATAGATATTTGTTTTCCATTATCGTGTTATGTTTTCTTTAGGTTGATGATCATGTGGAGTTACAAAAATAGCTGCAGAATTAAAGTGGAATAAAAAACAGCATAAAAAATAGCACACCTTGGAGGACAGGCTTACTCGCGTTTAAACACCAGTAAGGATAGTACAATGGGCGTTTAATGCCCATGCAAGCAGCATTCTGGCCGTTTAACGCCAGAAATGGCAGTATTCTGGGCGTTCAGAAAAACACCCAGTAAAGAAGGATTCCTGGCGTTTAACGCCAGCCAGGGTATCTGGTTGGGTGTTAAACGCCCAAAGAGGCAGTCAAGGGGCGTTAAACGCTAGAATGGATAGCATTCTGGGCGTTTAACCCCAGGATGACACAAGGGAGGTAATTTTGTTTCCAATTCGATTTTTTTTTAAAATTTTTATGTTTTAATTCATAATTTTTTGCATCAAACATATTTTAAACGTTCTTCTTTCAATTTCTATTTTCAAAAATTAATAATCTTTCCAATTCTTTTTAATTCTTTTTCAATTCTTTTCAATTCCTTCCAAAACGTTTTCAAAACTTACATATCTTTTCAAATTCTTCTCAACTCTTTTTAATTTTTCTTGTATACATTAATAAGTTTTCAAAATTAATTGCATCATTCTTCTTCTACCCCCTTCTATCTTATTTTGCTCGAGGACGAGCAAAGCTTTTAAGTTTGGTGTGGAAAAGCTCAGCTTTTTGTTTTTCCATAACCATTAATGGCACCTAAGGCCAGAAAAACCTCTAGAAAGAGGAAAGGAAAGGCAGTTGCTTCCAACTCCGAGTCATGGGAGATGGAGAGATTCATCTCAAAAGCCCATCACTAGAAAGAGGATGGAGCAAACAAGAGAGCCCACTCATGGACCTCAACAAGAGCACTCCATTATCCTCCATGAAATCAGAGAGGACCAAAAGGCCATGAGAGAGGAGCAACAAAGGCATGGAAGAGACATAGAGGAGCTCAAGAACTCCATTGGTTCTTCAAGAGGAAGAAGAAGCCACCGTCACTAAGGTGGACTCGTTCTTTAATTCCCTTGTTCTTATTTTTCTATTTTTTGGTTTCTATGCTTTGTGTTTTGTCTATGTTTGTGTCTTTATTACATGATCATTAGTGTTTAGTGTCTATGTCTTAAAGCTGTGAATGTCCTAAGAATCCTTCACCTTTCTTAAAAAATGAAAAATGTTTTCTGAAAAAGAAAAAGAAGTACATGAGTTTCGAATTCTATCTTGAAAATAGTTTAATTATTTTGATGTAGTGGCAATACTTTTTATTTTCTGAATGAATGCTTGAACAGTGCATATTTTTGATAGTGAAGTTTATGAATGTTAAAATTGTTGGCTCTTGAAAGAATAATGAAAAAAGAGAAATGTTATTGATAATTTGAAAAATCATAAAATTGATTCTTGAAGCAAGAAAAAGCAGTGAAAAACACAAAGCTTGCGAAAAAATGGGGGAAAATAAAGAAAAAAAGAAGGAAAAAGAAAAAAAAAAAGCAAGCAGAAAAAGCTAATAACCCTTTAAACCAAAAGGCAAGGGTAAAAAGGATCCAAGGCTTTGAGCATTAATGGATAGGAGGGCCCAAAGGAATAAAATCCTGGCCTAAGCAGCTAAATCAAGCTGTCCCTAACCATGTGCTTGTGGCGTGAAGGTGTCAAGTAAAAAGCTTGAGACTGAGCGGTTAAAGAGCTTGTTTGGGTGAGCTTCTAAGAAAAAATCTTTTTTTGAGTTATCTTTTTTTAAAAGATCTTATGGAAAAGTAAAAGTAATTTTATGTTTGGGTATCTCATGCAAAAAGATCTTTTTATCTATCAATTATGTTTGGGTATAACGATATAAAAGTACTTTTTTGTTTATTTATTAGATGAAAAACATCTTTTTTTTTAAGAGAAAAAGATCTTTTAAAAAAAGATGTAAATTACAGCTTCTCAAAAAAGATCTTTTTTTTTATTTTTCTAGTGCTTTTACTTTTACTACTAGAAATTTTCCAAACACGCTAAAAAATAAAAAAGATCTTTTTTCATTGAAAAAATATCTTTTTTATCAAAATAATGGCGCCCAAACAAGCACAAAGTCATGGTCCAAAGCAAAAAGAGTGTGCTTAAGAGCTCTGGGCACCTCTAATTGGGGACTCTAGCAAAGCTGAGTCACAATCTGAAAAGGTTCACCCAGTTATGTGTCTGTGGCATTTATGTATCCGGTGGTAATACTGGAAAACAAAATGCTTAGGGTTACGGCCAAGACTCATAAAGTAGCTGTGTTCAAGAATCAACATACTGAACTAGGATAAAGTGAGATGCTAAAACTGTTCAGAAACAGAAAGCTACTAGCCCCGCTCATCTAATTAAAACTAATCTTCATTGATAATTTTGGAATTTATTGTATTTTCTCTTCTTTTTATCCTATTTTGTTTTTAGTTGCTTGGGGACAAGCAACAATTTAAGTTTGGTGTTGTGATGAGCGGATAATTTATACCCTTTTTCGCATTGTTTTTACATAGTTTTTAGTATGTTTTAGTTACTTTTTACTATATTTTTATTAGTTTTTATGAAAAAATCATATTTCAGGACTTTACTATGAGTTTCTGTGTTTTTCTGTAATTTCAGATATTTTCTAGCTGAAATTGAGGGACCTGAGCAAAAATCTGATTCAGAGGCTGAGAAAGGACTGCAGATGCTGTTGGATTCTGACCCTCCTGAACTCGAAGTAGATTTTCTGGAGCTACAGAAACCCAATTGGCGTGCTCTCAATTGCGTTGGAAAGTAGACATCTTGGGCTTTCCAGCGATATATAATAGTTCATATTTTTCCCGAGATTTGATGGCCTAAACTGGCGTTCAACGCCAGCCAAAGACCCTTTTCTGGCGTAGAACGCCAGAACTGGCACCAGAACTGGAGTTAAATGCCCAAACTGGCATCCAAGCTGGTGTTTAACTCTAGAAATGGCCTATGCACGTGTCAAACTCAATGCTCAGCCCAAGCACACACCAAGTGGGCCCTGGAAGTGGATTTCTGCATTATATGCACTTAGTTACTTATTTTCTGTAATCCCTAGTAACTAGTTTAGTATAAATAGCACTTTTTACTATTGTAATCATATCATCATACCTTAACTTATGCCATTGTTCACATTTGGAGGCTGGCCTCACGGCCATGCCTAGACCTCTTTTCACTTATGTATTTTCTACGGTTGAGTTTCTACACCCCATAGATTAAGGTGTGGAGCTCTGCTGTTCTTCATGAATTAATGCAAGTACTATTGTTTTTCTTTCAATTCACGCCTACTTCTTCTCCAAGATATACTCTCGTACTTAATTCAGTTAAGTCAGAATGAAGGGGTGACCCGTGACAATCACCCAATCTTCGTTACTCCCTTAGCCAAGATCCGCGTGCCTGACAACCACAAGCGGTCTACATGATGTTCAACGTAGTCATTGGACGACAGCTGGAGTATATTCTCTTGGGTCTCAAATTCTCGATTCGCATCGTCTCTCCTGACAACAGAGCATCCGAATTTGTGATTAGAACCTTCCTGGTATAGGCTAGAACCAATTGGCAGCCATTCTTGAGATCTGGAAAGTCTAAACCTTGTCTGTGGTATTTTGAGTAGGATCTGGGAAGGGATGAGTGTGACGAGCTTCAAACTTGCGAATGTTGGGTGTAGTGACAGTGTGCAAAAGGACAAGGGTCCTATTCCGATGCTAGCGGGAACCGACAGATGATTAGTCGTGCGGTAGCTGTACTTGGTATTTTTCATCCGAGACGAGAAATCTAACAGTTGATTAGCCGTGCAGAGATCGTACCTGGTATTTTTTATACGAGAGGATCATACAGCTTGCCATGGAAGGAAGTACGCATGATTGGAAGAAAACAATAGGAAAGCAGAGGTTCAGAAGCAACAAAGCATCTCCAGATACTTATTTGAAATTCCCACCAATGAATTATATAAGTATCTTTATTTTATTTTATGTTTTATTTATCTTTTAATTATCTAAACCTCATAACCAATTGAATCTGCCTGACTGAGATTTACAAGATGACCATAGCTTGCTTCAAGCCAACAATCTCCATGGGATCGACCCTTACTCACGTAATGTATTACTTGGACGACCCAGTGAACTTGCTGGTTAGTTGTGTGGAGTTGTGAAAAGTGTGAATCACAATTTCGTGCACCACTAACCTTGAACAAATTATGGTTAAAGGTAAGCCTAGGGATTAAGTTTGGTGTGGCCACCACCACACGAAATACCACCATCTAGCAAGCCTAATACTACTAAATCTGAAAACATTTAATATATTAGGGAGAGCATAAACGTGGTTTAAATGTGTTCAAAAGAGGATGAAAGCAAAAGCATATGAAAAGATTGGAATTATTCTACCTTTATGAACACATTTAAAACCCAATGATAAACCCAATTTATTATGATGCAAGGGGATTAAGTTTGGTGTCTCAGGGGACACCCATCAGTTGCAAATTCAACCATCCATATCAAAGAGGAATGTGGAGGATTCTTTTGTCATTACTAATGAGGTTTCAGTTTCATTTTCAGGAGAGAGAATGGGACCCACATGATTGATAGCACATAAAGCAAAGAGGTCAAAGTGTACTTGCACTTTGGAACTCAAAATATGCAGGAAGCTAAGTGGGATAAGGATTGACGCCTCTTCCCACACTAGGCGCCACTCCCCAAGTGGGAAAATATTGAATTCCTTTACTTCCCACCATTCGAACCCCACTTTACACCCCTATAAAAACCCCCACTTTTCCCACCTCTTCTCACACTTCAAACCCCAACCCACAGACGAAAAGACTCCACAAAGCCTTCCTTCTTTTTATCTCTCTTCTTTTTCCTTAACCTTTCTTTCACTACTCCCCTACCATTTTCTTGATCGGGACGATCAAGCTCTAAGTTTGGTATTGGAGCAAATCAAAGCAAAACTTTGTTTTGCTTGCTAATGAGCAGATAATTTATACGTTTTTTGGCATTGTTTTTAGGTAGTTTTTAGTATGATTTAGTTAGTTTTTACTATGTTTTTATTAGTTTTTATGCAAAATTCATATTTCTGGACTTTACTATGAGTTTGTGTGTGTTTTCTGTGATTTCAGGTATTTTCTAGCTAAAATTGAGGGACCTGAGCAAAAATCTCATTCAGAGGCTGAAAAAGGACTGCAGATGCTGTTGGATTCTGACCTTTCTGCACTCAAAATGGATTTTCTAGAGCTACAGAAGCCCAATTGGCGCTCTCTCAATTGCTTTGGAAAGTAGACATCCAGGGCTTTCCAGCAATATATAATAGTCCATACTTTGCCCAAGCTTTGATGACGCAAATTGGCGTTTAACACCAAGTCTTTACCCTATTCTGGCGTTAAACGCCAGAAACAGGTTGCAAACCAGAGTTAAACGCCAGAAACATGCTACAACCTGGCGTTTAACTCCAAAAAAAGTCTCTACATATGGAAGCTTCAATGCTCAGCCCAAGCACACACCAAGTGGACCCTGGAAGTGGATTTCTGCACTATCTATCTTTGTCTACTTAATTTCTGTAAACCTAGGTCACTAGCTTAGTATAAAAATTACTTTTAGAGATTTATTTTGCACCTCATGACATTTTTACCCTTTACATTGTATTTCTAACAGCATGAGTCTCTAAACCCCATGGTTGGGGATGAGGAGCTCTGCTGTGTTTCGATGAATTAATGCAATTACTACTGTTTTTCATTCAATCACACTTGTTTCTATTCTAAGATATTCACTCGCACTTCACCCGGATGAATGTGATGATCTGTGACACTCATCATCATTCTCACCTATGAATGCGTACTTGACAACCACCTCTGTTCTATCTGCATTAGCTTGAGTGTGTATCTCTTTGCCTCCTGGTTCACGATCAGAGTCTTCGTGGTACAGGCTAGAATTATTGGCGGCCATTCCTGAGATCCGGAAAGTCTAAACCTTGTCTGTGGTATTCCGAGTAGGATCTGGGAAGGGATGACTGTGATGAGCTTCAAACTCGCAAGTGTTGGGCGTAGTGACAGACGCAAAAGAATCAATGGATTCTATTCCAACATGAGTGAGAACCGACAGATGATTAGCCGTGCGGTGACAGCACATTTGGACCATTTTCACTGAGAGGATGGATGGTAGCCATTGACAACGATGATCCACCAACATACAGCTTGCCATGGAAGGAGCCTTGCGTGCGTGAAGGAGAAGACAGTAGGAAAGCAGAGATTCAGAAGACAGAGCATCTCCAAAATCTCAACCTGTTCTCCATTACTGCATAACAAGTATTATTTAATCCGTGTTCTTTTACTCATTCCAATTAAAACTGAGAATTATTATTGATATCCTGACTAAGAGTTACAAGATAACCATAGCTTGCTTCAAGCCAAGAATCTTCGTGGGATCAACCCTTACTCACGTAAGGTATTACTTGGACGACCCAGTGCACTTGCTGGTTAGTTGTGCGGAATTGCAAGAGTGTGATTGTAATTTCGTGCACCAAGTTTTTGGCCCCGTTGCCGGGGATTGTTCGAGTTTGGACAACTGACGGTTTATTTTGTTGCTTAGATTAGGAAAATTTTTTTCTTTTTAGTTTAGAGTCTTCTATTATTGTTTTTGGTTGAAACTTTTTTTTAAAAATCCTTATTTTCTCTTTTTAAATTTTTCGAAAATTTTTATTAACTAATAATTGAGTTTTTCTGTTTGAGTTTAGTTTCATATTTTAAGTTTGGTGTCAATTGCATGATTTTATTTTTCTTTCAATTTTTTTTCGAATTATTAGTGCTTAGAATATAAAAATTTTTAATTTTGGTGTCCTTTGTGTTTCTGTTTTCTTAAAAAATTTTCAAAAGTTGTTCTTAGCGTTCATCGTGATATTCAAAGTTTTCCTATTTGTTTCCTTTGTTTTAATCTAAAAATTTAAGTTTGGTATCATTTTGACTGTTTTTCTCTTTCTTCATTAAATTCAAAAATATCTTTTCTCTTTATTTTAATCAATTTTCAAATTTTCTTTTAAAAATTCATATTTTTATTTTAAAACTCTCTATTTTATCTTATCTTAGTTTTGAAATTTCAAAATTCAAAATCTTTTTCAAAAATCATATCCAAAGTTTTTCAAATCTTCTTAATTAAGTAATTATTTTCGTTTTCAAATTTATTTTTCTCTTAGTTTTCGAAATTTATATTTTAATTTCTAATTATTTTATTTTATCTTATTATTTTTATTTATTCTTAATAATTCGGTTTGTTTCTACTTAAATAAAATAAAAACAAAAATATATTTTGTTTGCAATTCATATAAATTCCATTTTATCCATCATGGACCTAAATGGAAATGAACAGTCAAGAAGGACTCTGGGGTCATATGCTAACCCCATTACTGCTGCATATAGGAGTAGCATCTGTATACCTCCCATCAAGGCAAGCAGTTTTGAGCTAAATCCTCAGCTTATTGTCATGGTGTAGCAAAATTGCCAATATTTCGGTCTTCCACAGGAAGAACCTACTGAGTTTCTAGCACAGTTCTTGTAAATTGCTGACACAGTACGTGACAAAGAGGTAGATCAGGATGTATACAGGCTGTTACTGTTTCCATTTGCTGTAAAAGATCAAGCTAAGAGGTGGTTAAATAACCAACCCACAGCAAGCATAAGAACATGAAAACAGTTATCAGACAAATTTCTGAATCAATATTTCCCTCCAAAAAGGATAACACAGCTAAGGCTGGACATCCAAGGCTTTAAACAAGAGGATGATGAATCCCTTTATAACGCCTAGGAGAGGTACAGAGGGATGCTAAGGAAATGCCCCTCTGAAATGTTTTCAGAGTGGGTACAATTAGACATCTTCTACTATGGGCTTACAGAAAAAGCTCAAACATCTCTAGACCACTCAGCTGGTGGATCTATACACATGAGAAAGACCATTGAAGAGGATCAAGAGCTCATTGATATAGTTGCCAAGAATCAGCATCTGTACATAAGTGATGAGTCTTCCATGAAAGAAGAAGCTAAGGCAGTATCAATTGACTTTAGTCCTCAGGATCAAGTTACTGAACTCAATCAGCAACTATCCTCTATAACAAGGCAGTTAGCAAAATTTAAGGAGATGCTACAAGAAACCAAAATTGCTAACAAGGATATGGAATCACAATTGAATCAGACAAAATAACAGTTATCAAAATAGATAACAGAGGAGTGCCAAGCAGTTTAATTAAGAAGTGGAAAAACGTTAAATACCTCAACTCAAAGCAGCAGAAAGCCAAGAAAAGAACAGCTGACAGAGGATGAGCAACCTGCTACCCAAAATCCCTCTGAGGACAGTAAGAGCCCAGAGAGGAACAAGTCTGGCATTCAAACGCCAGAAAAGGGTGAAAAATTGGCGTTAAACGCCCAATCCATGTCCAGTTCTGGCGTTCAAACGCCAGTGAGGGATCAGACACCTGCAAGTGTTGATAATAACTCCTTCAAGAGGGCTTCTCAACCTGCCTCTGTAGGAAATAAACCTGCAGAAACTAAGGTTGAAGAATATAAAGCAAAAATGCCTTATCCTCAGAAACTTCGCCAAGCAGAACAGGATAAACAATTTGCCAGCTTTGCAGACTATCTCAGGACTCTTGAAATAAAGATTCCATTTGCAAAGGCACTTGAGCAAATACCCTCTTATGCTAAGTTCATGAAAGAGATCTTAAGTCATAAGAAGGATTGGAGAGAAATAGAAAAAGTTTTTCTCACTGAAGAATGCAGTGTAGTCATCCTAACAAGCTTACCAGAAAAGCTTAAGGATCCCGGAAGCTTTATGATACCATGCACATTAGAGGGTGTTTGTACCAAGATAGTTCTATGTGATCTTTAGTCAAGTATCAACCTAATCCCTGCATCCACTATCAGAAAGCTTGGCTTGACTAAAGACGTCAAACCAACCCAAATATGTCTTCAACTTGCTGATGGCTCCATTAAATACCAATCAGGTATAATTGAGGACATGATTGTCAAGGTTGGGCCATTTGCCTTCCCTACTGACTTTATAGTGCTGGAAATGGAGTAGCACAAGAGTGTAACTCTCATTCTAGGAAGACCATTCCTAGCAACTGGACGAACCCTCATTGACGTCCAAAAAGGGGAGATAACCTTGAGAGTCAATGAGGATGAGTTTAAGTTGAATGTTGTCAAAGCTATGCAGCATCCAGACACATCAGAAGACTGCCTGAACGTTGATATTATTGACTCCCTGGTGGAAGAGGTCAATATGACTGAGAGTATCGAATTAGAGCTAGAGGACATTTTTAAAGATGTTCAGTCTGATCTGGAGGAACCAGAGGAAATAAAAGAACCTCTGAAAACTCCTCAGGAAGAGGAGAAACCTCCTAAACCCGAGCTCAAACCACTACCACCATCCCTGAAATATGCATTTCTGGGAGAAGGTGACACTTTTCCTGTAATCATAAGTTCTGCTTTAGAGCCACAGGAAGAGAAAGCACTAATTCAGGTGCTAAGGACACACAAGACAGCTCTTGGGTGGTCCATAAGTGATCTTAAGGGCATTAGCCCAGCCAGATGCATGCACAAGATCCTATTGGAGGATGATGCTAAGCCAGTGGTTTAACCACAGAGGCGGCTAAATCATGCCATGAAGGAGGTGGTCCAGAAAGAGGTCACTAAGTTACTAGAGGCTGGGATTATTTATCCTATTTCTGATAGCCCCTGGGTGAGCCCTGTCCATGTTGTCCCTAAGAAGGGAGGAATGACAGTGGTTCATAATGAAAAGAATGAACTGGTTCCTACAAGAACAGTTACAGGGTGGTGTATGTGTATTGACTATAGAAGGCTCAATACAGCCACCAGGAAGGATCATTTTCCTTTACCATTCATAGACCAGATGCTAGAGAGACTAGCAGGTCATGAATACTATTGCTTTTTGGATGGCTATTCAGGTTACAACCAAATTGTAGTAGATCCTCAGGACCAAGAGAAAACAGCATTCACATGTCCATCTGGAGTATTTGCATACAGAAGAATGCCTTTTGGTCTGTACAATGCACCTGCAACCTTTTAGAGGTGCATGCTCTCTATCTTCTCTGATATGGTAGAGAAATTTCTGGAAGTCTTTATGGATGACTTCTCAGTATTTGAAGACTCATTTAGCTCCTGTCTTAACCATCTAGCACTTGTTCTGAAAGGATGCCAAGAGACTAACCTGGTTTTAAATTGGGAAAAATGTCACTTTATGGTGACTGAAGGAATTGTCCTTGGGCATAAAATTTCGAACAAGGGAATAGAAGTGGATCAAACTAAGGTAGAGGTAATTGAAAAATTACCACCACCCACCAATGTTAAGGCAATCAGAAGCTTTCTGGGGCATGCAGGATTCTATAGGAGGTTTATAAAGGATTTTTCAAAAATCGCAAAACCTTTGAGCAATCTGCTAGCTGCTGAAATACCATTTGTCTTTGACACAGGGTGTTTGCAGGCCTTTGAGACTCTGAAGGCTAAGTTGGTCACAGCACCTGTCATTTCTGCACCAGACTGGACATTACCATTCGAACTAATGTGTGATTCCAGTGACTATGCCATTGGTGCAGTATTAGGACAGAGGCATAACAAGCTTCTGCACGTCATTTACTATGCTAGCCGTGTTTTGAATGATGCACAGAAGAATTACACAACCACAGAAAAGGAGTTGCTTGCAGTGGCTTATGCCATTGACAAGTTCAGATCTTATTTAGTGGGATCAAAAATGATTGTGTACACTGACCATGCTGGTCTAAAATATCTCCTCACAAAGCAGGATTCAAAACCCAGACTCATAAGATCGGTGTTGCTTCTGCAAGAGTTTGATATAGAAATAAGAGATAGAAAAGGGACAGAGAATCAAGTAGCTGATCACCTGTCCCGGATAGAACCAGTAGCAGGAGCATCCCTCCCTCTTTCTAAGATCTCTGAAACCTTTCCGGATGAGCAATTGTTTGCTATTCAGGAAGCTCCATGGTTTGCAGACACTGCAAACTATAAGGCTCAGTAATGTCAACCTGTTGACAGTAAAGAAGCACTTATTGGGAGGCAACCCAATCTTATTTATCTATGTTAATTACTTTTTCATTTCATTTTCCATTATTATTTTATGTTTTCTTTAGGTTGATGATCATGTGGAGTCATAAAAATAGCTGCAGAATTAAAGCAGAATCAAAAATAGCATAAAAAATACCACACCCTGGAGGACAGACTTACTGGCATTTAAACGCCAGTAAGAAGCATCAAACTGGCGTTTAAACGCCAGAAAGAAGCATCAAGCTGGTGTTAAACGCCAGAAACAGGCTACAGCTTGGCGTTTAACGCCAGAAACAAGCACCAAGTTGGCGTTCAATGCCAAGAAAGGGGGAAAAGTTGGCGTTTAATGCCAGAAACAAGCAGCAGTCTGGCGTTAAATGCCAGGATTGCACTCTAAGGGCATTTTGCACACCTCAATGTAGCAGGGATGCTAAGTCCTTGACCCCTCAAGATCTGTGGACCCCATAGGATCCCAACCTACCCCACCCTCTTTTCCATACTCTCTTCACCACTCACATCCATCCATCATAAACCCCTCATACACACTATCACCCTCCCTTGGCCGAACCCACCACACATCTCCATCTCCTCCTTTCTTTCTTCTTTTGCTCGAGGACGAGCAAACATTTTAAGTTTGGTGTGGAAAAAGCCCCGCTTTTTAATTTTCCATAACCATATGGCACCTTCCCTGAGATTAGAGAAGATCAAAGAGCTATGAGGGAGGAGCAACAAAGGCAAGGAAGAGACATAAAGGAGCTCAAGAGCACCATTGGTTCTTCAAGAGGAAGAAGACGCCACCCTTACTAAGGTGGACCCGTTCCTTAATCTCCTTGTCTATTTATTTTTACTGTTTTCGTTCTCTAGGCTTTATGTTTATTTATGTTTGTGCCTTTCTTACATGATTATTAGTGTCTAGTGTCTATGCCTTAAAGCTATGAATGTACTATGAATCCATCACCTTTCTTAAATGAAAAATGTTTTTAATCACAAAAGAACAAGAAGTACATGATTTCGAATTCATCCTTGAAATTAGTTTAATTATTTTGATGTGGTGATAATACTTTTTGTTTCTCTGAATGAATGCTTGAACAGTGCATATGTCTTTTGAATTTGTTGTTTATGAATGTTAAAATTGTTGGCTCTTGAAAGAAGGATGAAAAAGAAGAAATGTTATTTGATAATCTGAAAAATCATAAAATTGATTCTAGAAGCAAGAAAAAGCAATGAAATGCAAAGGCTTGCAAAAAAAAAATTGGCAAAAAAATAGAAAAAAATAATAATAAAAAAAAGCAAGCATAGAAAGCCAAGAGCTCTTTAAACCAAAAGGCAAGAGCAGAAAGCCAGTAACCCTTTAAACCAAAAGGCAAGGGTAAAAAGGATCCAAGGCTTTGAGCGTCAGTGGATAGGAGGGCCCACAGGAATAAAATCCTGGCCTAAGTGGCTAAACCAAGCTGTCCCTAACCATGTGCTTGTGGTGTGAAGGTGTCAAGTGAAAAGCTTGAGACTGAGCGGTTAAAGTTGTGATCCAAAGCAAAAAGAGTGTGCTTAAGAACCCTGAACACCTCTAATTGGGGACTCTAGCAAAGCTGAGTCACAATCTGAAAAGGTTCACCCAGTTATGTGTTTGTGGCATTTATGTATCCGGTGGTAATACTGGAAAACAAAGTGCTTAGGGCCACGGCCAAGACTCATAAAGTAGCTGTGTTCAAGAATCAACATACTAAATTAGGAGAATTAATAACACTATCTGGATTCTGAGTTTCTATAGATGCCAACCATTCTGAACTTCAAAGGATAAAGTGAGATGCCAAAACTGTTCAGAGGCAAAAAGCTACTAGTCTCGCTCATCTAATTGGAGCTAAGTTTCATTGATATTTTAGAATTTATAGTATATTCTCTTCTTTTTATCCTATTTGATTTTCAGTTGCTTGGGGACAAGCAACAATTTAAGTTTGGTGTTATGATGAGCGGATAATTTATACGCTTTTTGGCATTGTTTTTAGGTAGTTTTTAGTATGATTTAGTTAGTTTTTACTATGTTTTCATTAGTTTTAATGATTTTTGAACTTTACTATGAGTTTGTGTATTTTTCTGTGATTTCAGATATTTTCTGACTGAAATTGAGGGACCTGAGCAAAAATCTGATTCAGAGGCTGAAAAAGGACTGCACATGCTGTTGGATTCTGACCTCCCTGCACTCGAAATAGATTTTCTGGAGCTTCAGAAGCCCAATTTTTGTGCTCTCAATTGCATTGGAAAGTAGACATCCAGGGCTTTCCAGAAATATATAATAGTCCATACTTTGCCCAAGCTTTGATGACGCCAATTGGCGTTTAACGCCAAGTCTTTACCCTATTCTAGCGTTAAACGCCAGAAACAGGTTGCAAACCAGAGTTAAACGCCAGAAACAGGCTACAACCTGGCATTTAACTCCAAAAAAAGTCTCTACACATGGAAGCTTCAATGTTCAGCCCAAGCACACACCAAGTAGTCTCCGGAAGTGGATTTCTACACTATCTATCTTAGTCTACTTAATTTCTGTAAACCTAGGTCACTAGCTTAGTATAAAAAATACTTTTAGAGATTTATTTTGCATCTCATGACATTTTTACACTTTACATTGTATTTCTAACGGCATGAGTCTCTAAACCCCATGGTTGGGGGGAGGAGCTTTGCTGTGTTTCGATGAATTAATGCAATTACTACTGTTTTTCATTCAATCACGCTTGTTTCTATTCTAAGATATTCACTCGCACTTCACCTGGATGAATGTGATGATCTGTGACACTCATCATCATTCTCACCTATGAATGCGTGCCTGACAACCACCTTTGTTCTATCTGAATTAGCTTGAGTGTGTATCTCTTAGCCTCCTGGTTCACGATCAGAGTCTTCGTGTTACAGGCTAGAATTATTGGCGGCCATTCCTGAGATCCGGAAAGTCTAAACCTTGTCTGTGGTATTCCGAGTAGAATCTGGGAAGGGATAACTGTGACGAGCTTCAAACTCGCGAGTGTTGGGCGTTGTGACAGACGCAAAAGAATCAATGGATTCTATTCCAACATGAGTGAGAACCGACAGATGATTAGCTGTGCGATGACAGCGCATTTGGACAATTTTCACTGAGAGGATGGATGGTAGCCATTGACAACGGTGATCCACCAACATACAGCTTGCCATGGAAGGAGCCTTGCGTGCGTGAAGAAGAAGACAGTAGGAAAGCAGAGATTCAGAAGACAGAGCATCTCCAAAACCTCAATCTATTCTCCATTACTGCATAACAAGTATTATTTAATCCATGTTCTTTTACTCATTCCAATTAAAACTGAGAATTATTATTGATATCCTGACTAAGAGCTACAAGATAACCATAGCTTGCTTCAAGCCGACAATCTCCGTGGGATCGACCCTTACTCACGTAAGGTATTACTTGTACGACCCAGTGCACTTGCTGGTTAGTTGTGCGAAATTGCAAGAGTGTGATTGTAATTTCGTGCACCACTTGCTCTCTTTTGTAACCTTCCCCATCACCTTCTCCAAACCTTTAAACACACTCCCTCAACCCAATGGCACCACCAAAAACCTCAACAGCATCAAAGAAAAGAAAGACTAAGGAACCAACTTCTGGATCCTCAAGCTTAGGTTTCAACGAGTACAAGTTTCTCTGTTCATTCAACCATAACCAGTTTTATAGTTGGGTGAGTGAGAGGGGGATCATCCCAGAGGTCGGTTTCCAGCTAGGGAGGAATGAGCACCCTGAGATCAACAGGGAGATAAATAATAGAGGCTGGGCACTCTTGTGCAACCCACCAAGGAAGGTGGTGGAAAGCTTGGTGAGAGAGTTCTATGCTAATGCCGTGCCTCAGCCAGGACAACCCTATGGCTATCTTAGCTATGCAAGGGGGAAGTCCATTGATTACAGCCCCACTAACATAGAGAGGATGCTGATGGTGAAGCAGACAACCTCCACCCGGAGCTGTGAGGAGAGAATGAAGCAACAAAGACCCAAGATTTGATGAAATCCTAAATAAAATCTGTGTGTTGAATGTACAATAGATAAACGACAAGGATGGGAGGCCCAACCAGCTGAGAAGAAGAGACTTGAGCCCCCAAGCTAGAGAGTGGCTGGATTTTGTGAGGAGGTCCCTAATCCCTACATCCAACACTTCAGAGGTGACCAAAGAGAGAGCTGTGCTCATATATAGCATCATGAAAGGTGAGAATGTCAATGTTGGGGAATTGATTGCCAACAACATCAACGAAATTCTGAAAAGCACCAAAGATAGCTCAAGGTTGGCATTCCGTAGCATCATCCAAAGGCTGTGTGATGAAGCAGGGGTGGAGAGGATAATTGATGAAGTGCTAGTGGAGCAAGAAAAGCCCATAACTGCCAAGAAGATGGCCAAAGTGGTGGCTGTCAACCCACTTCAAAGGGCCAAGGAGCATAGGGCTCATGCTCATGAGCCACATGTGCAACAACAACAACAAGAAGAAGAAAAGGCAGAGGAGCAATCACATTTCCTAGCACTCCAACCACCACCATATCAACAATACCAACCATTTCCAGAGGGATTCAATTGGGAACAATTGCAAGGAGATGTACACCAAATGAAGGGAGACCTACACCATCTGAGAGAGGATGTCAACCAATTCAAGGATAATCAACAACAACAATAGAACCAAGTAAATCAAAGCATACAACAACTCCAAGGGAGTTGGGAGAACATGAAGAAGGAGCAGCATGAACAGTTTGATTGGGGAGAGGTGCGAAGTGCACTTGATAAAATTGTAGAGCAAGGCAAATGGCAACAGAGGAACCTCACTGAGTTCAGACATCTTTATGATGCTAGAACCATTTCAAGGAGGCAATATGATATCAACACATAAGCGAAACTGAATCACTTGTGCAATGCTGTGGCCGTTCTAAACCCAGGATACCCAACGTTCATGCAAGGAATGGAGGAGTTAAGTGCAAGACAAGAAGAAATTCTGGCCAAACACAAGGAGGATGAAAGAAACTACATGAGAAGGCTAGGATTTTGGAAGCCCAAGGACAAGAAAGCACAAGAAGGATCCTCCAACAAGGATGAAGATGACTCCTCCCCTTCCAAGAAAACAGACAAAGGCAAAGGGCCAATGAACTGAAGTTGAAGCTGCTCAAGGTTGTTAAATCCCATGGTTGACACTCTCTAATTTTTGAATCACGTTTAAGTTTTTCTCTCTATTTTAAATTTTGTTACTGAATAATTGCAACATTAGGATAGTTTATTTTCAATGCTTAGTTTTTTTTATATATCCTGAAGTCTTTTGTGAGTCTTTTTTAATTTCAAGAAAGAAAATGCAATGTTATTTCAAGTTTTTACAATATCAATAAAAGTATAGTTTGTCTTCATGAGAATTGTGTGAGTTGTTATAAGAGCAAGAATAAAAGAGATTAAGACCAAGAGAGATCATTCAACAAAACTAAGAAACAAGAAACTAAGTGTAGAACCTTGAATGAATGAAAAGGGAAAATAAGTCATGAAAGGCAACTAGTCCTAGAAGGTATGACAAGTAAAGGTTAAGGGGTATTCCTTGAACATCTATAGAACCAAGAAGTAGTAAGCAATAAAGACCCAAGGCTCTGAGCATCAACTACTAGGATGGAAAGAAACATCAAGAAGCTCCCAAGAGTTAGAGAACCTAGTAAATGCTTGTGGTAAAGATGTGTCAAGAAGAAGCCTGGGCAAGTAAATTCTTAGGGGTGTTTCAACACCTAGTACCCTAAAGCCAACTGGTTTGGGAGTGCTAATTGAAAGCCTAATTTAAGGGTTGTCTTGAGACAAAACACTTAGAGTCATGGTCAATAAATAGAAAAGAAAGAACAACCAAAAAGAAAATGAAATAACTCTTGCTACTTCAAGGTGACAATCAATAAAAAGGACCCCTGAAGCTTATACGTGAAGGAACCCTCAAGGATCTAGAAACCTTTGTGATAATGAAACAAAATTATTCATGCATGTGTTAAGCACTTAGTCCTACTCTTAGTCATGTTTGCATCTATTCAAGGTCAAAGTCTCAAGTCATAAAAACAGCTACTCACACTAATTTGCTTGAGACAAGCAAAGCTTAAGTTTGGTGTTGTGATGACTTGCATCATCTACCCTTTTTCTTGCAGAAAAAGGACCATAAAAGAGCATAATCTCATTTGATCATTGCAATTCATGCATTATTTGATGAGCATTATAGTACATTGCTTTGAAATGAGCTTGTGCTAAATTTCAGGTGAAAAAGACATCAAAAAGTGGGAGAAACAACAAAAGAAGCTGGTTGTGTGAAACTGGCGTGCCACTTGGAGCAAACGCCACAAAATTACATTGGCGTGGCACGCCAAAATCTGGACGTGGCACGCTAGTACTAAAATCTAGAGTGGATCCTCCAAGAATTTACATGGGTGTCGCACGCCAGAATCTGGGGGCGTGGCACGCTAGTACAACTTTCCAGAGAGTAACAATGAAGGCCACGAAAGGGGCGTGGCACGCCAGGCTTGGCCTGGCACGCCAAACCCACCACTTGAACCATGGGCGTGCCACTTGAGGAACCAGGCGTGGCACGCCAAGCTAAGAAGGACACAAATGAATGGGCATGCCACTTGAGCAGCATGGTACAAAATTCCAGAGAGGAAGTTGAAGGCTAAAAAGGCTGGGCGTGCCACTTGAGCACATGGGCGTGGCACGCCAAGGTACAAAGAAGGCTAAAGTAAAGGCTGGGCGTGCCACTTGGTGTCGAAGACGTGGCACGCCAGCTCAAGATCCTCACCTGGGCGTGCCACTCGAATGCTGGGCGTGGCACGCCAGCTACTGGAACTAAGGCAAATGATGGGCATGGCACGCCAACACCTGGGCGTGGCACGCTGGTTATATTTTCCAGAGAGTGAGAAACAAGGCCAACCATATGGGCGTGCCACTTGGTATCGAAGGAGTGGCACACCAGCTTTAAAAATCACTTGGGCGTGCTACTTGAGTCCCAGGCGTGGCACGCCATCATCACCAATCACCCAAGAGAAGACCTGGGCGCGCCACTTGAGTTCTGGGCGTGGCACGCCAAGCAGGGGAGCCAAGCACATGATGGGCGTGGCACGCCAAACCCTGGGCATGCCATGTTAGTTTAACATTCTAGAGAGATAGATCAAGCACATAGCACGGGCGTGGCACGCCAAACCCTGGGCGTGCCACGCTAGTTCAAATTTCCAGAAGCTAAAAAGGAGAGGGAAAAAGGCCTGGGCGTGCCACTTGGGCTCAAAGGTGTGGCACGCTAGGCTAACCAAGGCTTTAAAAAGGCCTGGGCGTGCCACTTGGGTTTGAAGGCGTGGCACGCCAGGCTATCCAAGGTTTTAAAGAACCCTGGGCGTGCCACTTGGGCTCGCAGGCATGGCATGCCAGGGTGGTTAATAAAGGAAGACATGCCACTTGAGGATTGGGCGTAGCACGCCAAGTCAGATTCAGAGTGAGGCGTGGTATGCCACTGAAGCGCCAACCACACGCCAGCTGTGAGATCACGTTTATTGAGTTTCTTTTCCCTCCAAAATGTAATTTTACTTTCACTTTTGTATTTTTTTTATTTGCTAGTGCTAGGAGTAGTATAAATACCCCTTGAAATTACTGAAGAAGGGGGTTAAGCAGTTGAGTTATTAGTTGAAGCATAGTTAGATTCATTTTCCATCTTTTACTTTTTCTTGAGCTATGAGTAACTAAATTCCCTCTCATTGAGAGAGGGAGCTCTGTTGTACTTGATGGATTAATGATAGTGAATTTCTTCTTCTCTTCATCTTCTCTTTGATTTGCTAGAAGGAATTTCGTTCTTCATGCTAGTGTTCAATCACCTTGGAAAAGGGGTTGAATACAAAATGGGTTTCATGGGAACCTTGGAAAAGGAAACATGAAACCATGCTAGAAATCCCTTCTCACAGTTGAGTAAGATCTGGGTTTTGGTGTTTGGATATGGTGACATAAAATTCTCCCTCTACTTGGACCTATGATGATGTGTGGTATAATCAGGAACCAAGCATATCTATCTTCATGAGCAATTAGATCAAGGAATTGGCTATTGATCAAGATCTGAGAGATTGAGTCACCAAGGGATTGGGGCTCAATCAATCATGATTGCCAAGAGGTCAATGAGTTGCATGATTGAAGAGGATATGAGCTGGATTTAATCCAAAGAGACAACATCTCCTAGCCTCAATGAATTCCCTTATTCTTATCTTCTACTTTCTTTACATTCTGCAATTCCCCATTCCCATTTACAATTGAGTCACTTAAGTTTTTGCTCTTTATTTTCTTGTCATTTTCAATTCTACTATTTACTGCTTTCTTTTACTTTTTTAGTCATTTATATTTCTGCACATTTACAATTCCGTAATCACAATCTATTCTGCTTAGCTTGACTAATTCACCAATTAATTAAAATTGCTCAAATCTATCAATCTCTGTGGATACGATCCCACTCCACTGTGGGTTATTACTTGACGATAATTTTGGTGTGCTTGCCAAAAGAACGGATTCACAAATTTTATAATGGGGTGTGAATTCGGCTCATCAATAGAAATGGAAATTCATTGTAAGCATAGTTCCAAACCAACTAATAATACTTAATCAAATTTTAATAATCAGTTTTGGTTGTCACAAGTACAAACCTCAATGAAAATTAACCAAAGTATTCAAACCTCGAGTCGTCTCACAAGGAATTGCAATGAAGTGCTCAATTATTGGCTATGAAAGAACAAGAGGGGTTTGATTGGTAAAAGGGCAAGAAAATAACTGGCAAGAAAATAAAGTAGGAAACTAAAGAAAGCAATTAATAAAGAGAGACATTCATGGCAAGGATTGAGAATATAGGCTTTCTATCCTAGTCACTAATAACAATAATTAACAAGAATTTATCCTAGTTCGTCATCCCTAACAATGGAAGAAGGTACAATGTTATCTTCACTCGAGAGAAAGTCAAATTAGACTAGCTAATCTCAATACAAAAGTCCTAATCAATTTACTAATTGAATTAGTAAAAGATTAGCGTTAATGGAAACAATATTAGCTAACAACTCTAGATCACCAACATGAGTTAGGTATTCATGACTTAAGATTGTCCAATTCCTCTTTCCAAGCCAAGAATGCTCAAAAAGCTACTCTAACATCCAACCAAGCATTTTGTCAAACACTTGGAAGGCATAAAAGGAAAGCATATTAATTTGTAAGAAAGAATAAAATCTACAACTACCCAATTGCAAGAAAACAATAACAACAACTCAAATCAACAATAAAAGAACATAAAACATAAATTGCATTAAAGGAAATCCAAATCAAACAAGAATTCATCAATAAACTAAAAGAGGCATAAAAAGGGAATTAACAATGCAAACTAAGAGGATTAAGATGTAGGAACAAGAAATTACAAGGAAAACTAAAGGAAAACAAGAATTGAACCCTAGATCTAAGATGCAAAGTACCCTAAGAACCCTAATTATAGAAAGAAGAGGGAGCTTCTCTCTCTAGAAAACTAAATTACATGATGCTAACCTACAACTAATTGCTCCCCCCTTTGCCCAAGCTTGAATTTTGCATGAAATAGCCTTAGGAATGAGTTGGATTTGGGCCTGGGTAGCTCAAAAATCGACCCCAACGTTTTCACTTTAACGAGGTCACGTGCGAGTTGTGACGCGTACGCATGGGTCACGCATACGCGTCGCTTGGCTTTTCCTTCTCACGTGTACGCGTCATGTCACGTGTACGCATCGCCTGGACAACCTCATTTTCTTGCATGCGCATCTGTCACGCGTGCGCGTCGATGTATGCACTCCAAATCCTTGATTTTCCATGAATTCTCCACTTTGCATGCTTTTCTCTTCACCACTTTGATCCATTCTTAGCCGTTTCAACCTGAATTCACTCAACAAACACATCAAGGCATCAAAAGAAATTAAAGTGAATTAAATTTATCTATTTTAAGGCCTAAAAAGCATGTTTTTACACTTAAGCATAAATTAAGGAAGAATTGCAAAACCATGCTATTTCATTGAATAAATGTGAGATAAGTTGATAAAATCCCCAAAATTAAGCACAAGATAAACCACGAAATTGGGGTTTATCAAACCTCCCCACACATAAACCAAGCATGTCCTCATGCTAAACTCAAGAAAGAAACAAAGGGTATCAACATTTATTCAATGCAAATTATCTATATACAATCTACCTACATGCAATCTATCTATATGAAGTGCAACTAAATGCAAAGTGATTCTACCTACTTGGTTAAAAGTAAATCAATATCCAAGAACACATATGCACATGTAGGGCTAAGTAGTATGATGAATCATGAATCCCACCAATTCAAATATCAAAATGAAGTTCAAATAGACTTGCAAGAAGAAAGCTCATGAAAGCCGGGAACAAGGAATTGAGCATCAAACCCTCATCGGACGTGTATCCGCTCTAGTCGCTCAAGTGTATAGGGTTGATCACTCAATTCTCTTCTACTCATGCTTTCCAAGATTTGTTTTTCTTCTAAAAATCAACAATTATTCAATACATGCATACATTTATCATGAGGACTTATTCATAGGTTGTAATGGGGCAAGGGTAAAGGTAGGGATGCATATGGTTAAGTGAGCTTGAAATTTGAATCTTTGATTAACCTAAGCTCTCACCATACACATATAACAACCTATACAAATCTAATACAATACCTAGCTACCCATGATTCCCACTTTTTTCACATACTCATGCATTCTCTTTAATTCACATTCCATATGCATTGTTATTTTACTTTGCTTTGGGGTATTTTTGTTCCCTTTTTACTGCTTTCTTTTTCTATATATTTTTTTCTTTCTTTTGTTTTTCTATTTCTTTTTTTTTCTACAATTTTTTTTCACATTTTTTTTCACAACAAAGTACATACAAACGTATCAATGCATATGGTTTTACATATTTAATGCATAAGCACGTACCCAATCCCATGATTTTCAATAAAAATACAAAATACACTTTTACCTCAACCAATATCCCAAGCTTCCCATACCCAAATGATATACACCCTCACTAGTTTAAGCTAATCAAAGATCCAAATTAAGGGACATTTATTGTTTTTCATTTAGGGGTAATGATGTGCTAAAATTAGGAACAAAAGGAATTAAATAGGCTCAAAATTGGCTAACAATGGTTGATGAACGGTAGGCTATTTGGGTAAGTGAGCTAAATGAAATGATGGCCTCAATCATATAAATACATTCATACATGCAATAATGGACATAAAGAATCAAACAAATCAAAGATCACAATCATAGAGAGAAAATAATACACACAAGAATGAAAATAAGTGGTTATATGATGTAACCACGCAATTGGGCTCAAAACTCACATCCTTGTGTTCTTAGCTCAAAAACCATGTTCCAAAATAAATTATTCAAGAAAGTTCAACAAAAAATTTTTTCAAATTGGTAGGGTGCCCTAAAAACATTTTCTTGGAACAGAAATCATCACCCTAACCAAGTAGTCCTAACATAAAAAAGAAGTGGTAAAATATGTACAAATTCTAACTAACATGCACCCTATCATGCAATGCAACAACTAGCAAACAAGTGGTTACCCACGGAGATCGGTCGGACGACCTCCCCACACTTGAAGATTGCACCGTGATGAGAGATTTTATGCCGGTGTAGAATTTATCAATAAATCTAATCGTGAGTATAGTCTAAACTGAAAGGTAATTCCACATCAAACAAAGAAATTGTGTCACCACAATCCAAAATCAATAACCGAGAGTATTAGTCCCGAATTATTCTCCCTATGAATGCTCCAAGATGCACATCATTGGTTAGAAGTTGTATTGGTGTTTTGGAGTTTAATGCAAGAAAGGAACAAGCTAATAGTGTGAATGACAATCAAGCAACATAAAAGCCTTGGCTAGGAGTGAGACTTGGACTTCCTATCATCATCATCTCCATCAATTGTGACCACATTTAGTTATTGCTTCACTTAGTTAACCTCTACTATGAAGGAAAGTCAAGTGAAGGTAATCAATTTGAGTTCACAAGTCCTAGTCTAACCCTAGGGAAGTCTAGCTTTAGTGACATTCAAACCAATTAGTAATTTCCAATTGATAATCAACAAAAGACATTGATAATTCAAGTGTCTCAAATATCTCAACCCCCAAGCCAAGAATGAAAAGTCTACTCCATAGCTAAAGTTGGCATTTTCTCAAACACTTGGAGAGCAAGGATGAGAGACATTGTAAAATTGAGAAAAAACTTGAAATCAAAGATATCCACTACAAGAGATTAACAACAATCAAACAATTGGCAACAATGAACATAAAATTCCTCAAGCATTAATGAAAATCAAAGTAACAAAATCCAAATCTAAGATCCACAAGTAACTTGAGTAATAAGAACTAAATTGAGAGGAGGTGACTTAGATCTACAACTTGAAGCAACGTAGAATTGAATTAACAATAGATCTCACCAATGGATCCAAGAGAATTCTAAATTGAGAAGCAAAACCCTAGAGAGAAGTTAGAGTTTCTCTCTCTATAAAATGTAACTTCCAAAAACTAACTAGAAAAATATCTAAATGTGTGAAAGAATGAGAATCCCTTCATCCCTTGGTCCTCTTAAGTGTTTTGACGCCAGAGTTGGTTCAGATTGGGCCCCACAGCCTCTGTAAAATCGCCCAGCACGTTTTCACTTAAAAATCACGTGCGAGCACCGACGCATACGCGTACAGTACGCGTGCGTGTCCTTGGGGTTTTATGATAAACCCCGATTTCATGGTTTATCTTGTGCTTATTGTAGGGAATTTTATCACCTTTTCCCACATTTATTCAATAAAATAGCATGGTTTTGTAATTCTTCCTTGAATTATGCTTAAGTGTGAAAACATACTTTTTAGGCCCTTAAATTGGTGATTTTAACCCACTTTAATTCCATTCGATGCCTTGATGTGTTTGTTTAGTGATTTCAGGTTCATAAAGGCAAGTATTGGATGGAAGAAATGAGGAGAAAAGAATACAAAGTGGAGAATGCATGAAGAAATAAGAATTGGGAATGCATCGATGGGCGCGCACGTGTACAAGGCGCGCACGCGCCGAAGTGATTTCGCATAGAGACGCGCACGCGTACATGCCGCGTACGTGCAGATGAAGAAACAGCCAATCGACGCGCACGCGCACATGGCGCGTATGCACCGATACTAGCACGTGACCCACTTAAAGGCAAAACGCTGGGGGCAATTTCTGAGCTGCCCAGGCCCAATTCCAACTTGTTTCTGAGTGTATTTCATGCAGAATTGAAGTCCAAGCAAAGGGGGAGCAATTAGTTTTGTCAACATGAGCCTTTAGTTAGTTTTCTAGAGAGAGAAGCTCCCTCTTCTCTCTAGAATTAGGTTAGGATTAGGTTAAATTGTCTTGGATCTTGAATTAATTACTTGATTTCATCTTGTTCCTTTTACAATTTCTCAATTTTACATCTTGATTTTCTTAGTTGTAAAGTCAATTTCTCATTTCGCTCTCTTGTATGTTGATGAAAATTGTTAGATCCAATTTCCTTTTAATGCAAATTTATGTTTCCTTGTTTCTTTTATGTTGATCTTGCTTGCTATTGTTGAGTTCTTGCTTATGATAGTTATGGGTTTCCTTAATTTTAGCATTTTGTGATGTTTACTTTTATTGCACATTAGGTATTTGACATAATGCTTCCTATAGTTTTTGAGTAGTTCTCTTGACCCTTGGCCTAGGCTAAGGGATTGAGTGATCTTGAGTCCTTAGGCTTCATTGAATTGGTAATTCTAGAACCCTTGGGGATCAATTTGATAACCATTGATTCTAGCCTACTACTAAGTTAATTAGTAGCTAGGTTGGGACTTATGGATTGATATTGATCAAGCCATTTGACGTACTCCAAGCCTAGGAGTAGACATTACGTACTTAAGGCTTTAGTGAGTAGACCTAATGAGCTTGGTTCCGCATAATTATCAATATTTGGATTGTTGACAAGGATAGTGATCTCAATTACCTAAGTCTTAGCCAAGAGTTCTTTATCTTGCTTTCTTTAATTACTTGTTTGATTTACGCGTTTTGTCATTTAAATTCTTGCTCGTTTAATTTCTTGCCCTCTTATTAATCAAACCCCCCTTGCATTCTCATAGCCAATAATTGACCACTTCATTGCTATCCTCGTGAGACGACCCGGAGTTTAAATACTTCGGTTAATTTTTATTTGGGGTTTGTTACTTGTGACAACCAAAATTTTTGATGTGAGAGTTGTTTGTTGGTTTGGAGCTATGCTTACAATGAAGTAATTCTTTTCTATAAGAAGAAATTAAGACCATCGAGCAAGAATACTCATTATCATTTTACGATCCACGCTCTTGCATAAAGCACGCGTGCGCGTCCATGAGGTTCTGGCTTAGACATGCGAATGTGTCGGCTTCTAGCTCTGGCTTCTTTGCGCCGATCCCAGTAGCGCGCATCCACGTGTACGCGTACGGCACGCGTACGCGTCGCTGCTTAGAAAGCAATATTGAGGAGGACGTGCAACCTCCAGGGCATATTGTGAATGAAGAATTAGAAGAAGTGTCCCAAGCAACAAGCCCCCTTATACATGATGATTCCGCATCAACAAATGACCCTTTCGAGTTTGAAGAGTCCTTCCCCACTATGCTTGGAATTGAAGATGAGGTAGACTTCACTAGACCTCCTATCTATGAGGAGAGTGATGGGGAAGGGATAGAAGAAATTAATGGAGAAGAAGGAGAACTTGAGGAAGCTTGGCGAGAGGAAAAGCTTGAAGAACCTTGCCAAGTGGTGGAAAACTCTAGAAGAGGATGGACGGGCGTGGAGCGTGCTTTGTCAAGATCATTGGGAACTCGTCCACCTATGTTATCATCCAATCTTTCATTTGAGTGGGTAAAACTTCTAACTCTTAGCTTTATTATCTCACTTGAATATGGTTTGCTTGAGACGGATGGCCAACTTAGGGCGCTTTGTGGAATTAAGCAAAAGAGGAGGATGTTTAGTGGTTGGCGTTGTAAATCTAGACTCATTATAGTTGGAAGCTCAAAATCGAAGAGTATGGATTGGTGTTATGCTCAATCGAATGGGTCTAGGAGGGTAGTTTGGTGCTTTCATGAGAATTCAGCTTTCTTGTCACCCGAACGGAATCAAGGCGATCAACTAGAAGATGGGTGCGAAGATAAGATATGGGACCCTAGATCACAACATAGAATTCAAATTTGGGAGCTCATATCTTGGAGAGAACCTCACCAAAGCTTGGTGAAAATGGTTGAAACTTCTGACAACCAATTGAAGGACAAGCACTCTTGGAGGTTCAAGGATGAATACCGGCATAAACCACCTTGACAAGGAACCTTCCAAATGTCCAACTTAAGGACTTAAACCAAAAGTGCTTGGTGGGAGACACCCCACCATGGTAAACTCTTTCCATTCTCTTGTAGATATAATGAATGAATGAATTGGGTTCCATTGTATATTGTTTCTTTATTTCTTAGTATGTTTTGCGTTACTTACTGAGTTGTTTATACACTCTATGCCTTAATTAGGGATGATTCTTTGAATTTGAGTTTTTGCTTAGATTGCAAGTTTCTTCAATTTGTTTGAAAATTTCCCAAAAATTCAAAAGTATGTTTGATTTTACATTTCAGCTGGTTTTAGAGTCCTAGAGAAGGTTGGGAAGATTTTGAGCTCTTCTTGGCGCTCTTAAAAAAAAAAAAGCCACGCGCAAGTGCACAGTGCGCGTGTGCGTTGGCTGCGCATTTAAGCTTTCTGGGCCAAGGACCAGAGAGTTGTGCCACTTTTGGGCCAAGTCTGTGCCTTAACCCACGCGGACGCACACTATACGCATCCGCGTCCTTTTTTTCGTTGCCCTACCCATGCGTAGGCGCACCTGGTGCTTTCGCGCCCCATCATCAATCAACTCATCGACGCGCAAGCACACAGTGTGCGCGCGCGTCAATGCAGACTTGCATCACCCAGGCCAAAGACCCGAGAGCTATGCCAACTTTGGGCCCCTTTTGTGCCTTTGGTCCAACTCACCCGCGCGGACGCGCACCGTACGCGTCCGCACCCATTCTCAAATATCTTATCTACGCGCAGGCACATATGACGCTTCAGCGCCACTTCCTTATTATCTTACCCACGCGGACGCGCACGGTGCGCGCTCACGTGGATTCAAAATTTACTAACCCCAGGGATGCGAGAGCCCTAGCACAGTCGCGCCCCAAATCCTTTTCTTCTCCAACATTCCATTTCCCCTTCTCTCCCTCCATAACCAGCTCAACCACCAACCACCCAGCCACCTCCAGTGACCACATTCCGCTAGCATAAACTGCCACGAAACCCCCTCTCGCTTCCCTCCCTCTTTCTTTCTCTCTTCCTCTATTTCCTACTCACCCTAGCTCCACTCTCCATCTCTGCCTTCGAAAGCCAGAATAGAGCAAAGGCCTATTTTCATTGCTGGGCAACTCACCGCCACTGCACCACCAGGCCGCCGTCCCTGCTCTGGCCGTTCACTCCTCTTCCTCCACCTTTCCTTCCTCTGTTCTGATCCCCTGTTTCCCAGGTTTCCCTTTCTGCTCATTTTCATTTTATTTCTGTTTGATTAATCTGGTTTAGCTCATTCTGTTTAGCTTGCTTAGTTCAATTAGTTTGGTTTAGTTTAGTTTAATTAGATGGTTAGAGAACCTGAGCTGGATAGTAGATTTAGGTTTGTTTTGAATAATGATGATGATTGAAAGTGTTGCTGCTTCATTAACTTTTTTTGGCTTGTTTGTTGCTGGATGACTTGCCCTGTGCTGATTTAGTTTGCTTGATGCTGTTGCCTGGTTGTTCATTATTGCTTTGTTCTTGCTAAGTGCTGTGGGTTGAGTTCTTCTCCAATTTGCACTTCATTGTTGGATTCAATTATGCTTAATTGTTTGAATTCATGCTGCTTGCAAGTGGAATGATTATTGTCTTGGAATGGTATTTGCAAGTTGAATTCAATGAATAGCATGCTGCCTGAATCCATTATCCTCATTCATTTGGCAGATTTGATGCTGTATTTTAAGCCAGTATTTTTGTTCATTGTTCGAAGAAAGAATATTATTTGTTGCTGGCTAGTTTAGTTTAAATTGCTTTTTGATGTTTTGCTGCTGAAAGATTGGCTTATCTGTTCAATTCATATGAACTCATATATGGTTTTTGTGTTTTTAATTGTTAATGAATTCATATGGAATCTGAATTGATTGTTTGAATTTGAAAAAAAGCCACTTTACTGCTGAAATGTGATGCACGGAAACTTGTCTCTCAACAATTTTCCTTCGGCAAGTATATCGAATTGTCGTCAAGTAAAAACTCACAATAGAGTGAGGTCCAATCCCACAGGGATTGATTGGTCAAGCAACTTTAATTAGAGGAATGTTCTAGTTGAACTAAGCAGAATTCGATTTGAGATATGCAGAAAATTAAATGGCAGGAAACTAAATAGCAGAAAACGTAAATGCTGGAAATAAAGAGCTGAATGTAAATAGCAGAAAGTAAATTGCAGAATCTTAAATGGGAATGGGGAAGATGCTCATAAAAGTACATTGCAGAATTTATAGAGAATGGGTAAGATCAGAAATGGGGAATTCATTGGGCTTAGGAGATGTTGCATTCTCCGGATCAAGTTCATTTTCATCTCTTTCTCATTCAATGCATTCATTGATCTCCTTGGCAATCTTAAGTGATCGAATTCCAATTTCTTGGTAATTCAATCTCTCAAATCTTGATCAATAGCCACTTCCTTGGTTAATTGCTCATGAGAAGAGATGAAGTATGGTCTCTGATTATATCACTTGTATTTCAAAATCAAAGTGTTGGTAGGATTATATGTCACTATATCCATCCAAACCCCAATTTGGTCCAACATGAGAAAGTATTTCTAGCATGATCTCTTCATTCCTCTTCCAAAGTTCCGAAGGGATCCAAGTATGAATAGCTTCTTTTCCAAGATAACTACCTAACTGAATGAAGATTGAAAGCTTTCTAGTAAAATCAAGAGAAAAGATAGAAGAAGAATAATGAAAACTAATATTGATCCATCAAATTACAACAGAGCTCCCTAACCCAATGAAAGGGGTTTAGTTGTTTATAGCTCTGAGAATGAAAAGCATAGATGGAGAGTACATTCTAAGAATTAAACTAAAAGTTCCAGAGAAAGTAAAATACAGAGAGTAGTTCTCCAATTTCCAACCCCCTTTTTGATTCAAAACTACCCCTATATATACTACTCTTCTGATCTTCTAGTTGGTTCTTCAAATCTTGGATATGGGCCTTTGGATCTTGAGTTTGAAGCAGTTATCCTCTTCAGTGGGCTTAGCTTTACTTGCAGAGAGAAAGTATGAAGTAGGCAGGGACTTTTAGCTTAGGACGTTAGTGGCGTTAACGTTAAGTGAATGTGTGGGTTCGAGAACGTTAGTGGCAGTCACCTTTTTCACTAACGTTCCTAACCCAAGGGTGACCCACGTTAACTTCAACGTTAGTGGTACCAACGTGACCACTAACGTTGCCTCTTGATCCTTCGCACACATTATTGGGACTTACCTTTTCCAATAACGTTGAGAATCCTCCCTTCCCTACGTTAGAGTTCACGTTAGTGTGGCTAATTGTGACCTTTAACGTAGGCTTGCCAAATCTTCGAAAATGTTAGTGACACTTACCTTTGTCACTAACGTTTCAAAACGCCCCTACTTCCCACGTTAGAGTTCACATTAACTAGGTTAACGTGGCTTCTAACGTGGTGGTGATAGCCATCTCCAACGTTAGTGACAAAGGTGAGTGTTACTAACATTGGCTCATCATTCTTTCATCCACGTTAGCTTCCACGTTAACTAAGTTAACATGGGAGTTAATGTTGCTCATAGTGGCTCATTCCAACGTTAGTGACAAAGGTGAGTGTCACTAACGTTGGCGATTCTTGCTCCCTCCACGTTAGCTTCCACATTAACTACGTTAACGTGGCAACTAACGTGGCTCAAAGTGGCTTAGTCCAACGTTAGTGACAAAGGTGAGTGTCACTAACGTTGGCATCAATTCCTTAAGTTAACGTGACTCTTAACGTGGGCTATGATGGCTTCGAGGACGTTATTGGCGATTACTTTTCTCATTAACGTTGCAAGCTAGCTCCCATTCCACGTTAGAGGTCACGTTAGTTAGACTAACGTGGCTGCTAACGTGGTTCTTCCTTGCTTCCTTTGTCCTAAAATCAAGCAATAAAGTGCATCAAAGTTCTAGTCCAAGTTATGAGATATGCATTATCCAATTTGTCATTCAATTTATGCATAATTCTCATGAATTCATATAAAAATCACAATGTTTAATTGAATCAAGATGTAAGTGAAATTCTACCCAAAACTTGCTTATTTCTTAAGAAAGTGCATGAAACTACCTTAAAACCATAAAGAAAAGGTCGGTGAAACTGGCCAAAATACCCTGGCATCACAACACCAAACTTAAAGCTTGCTTGTCCTTAAGCAAGTACTGGAACAAGAGAATGATGAATGAAATGCTAAAAGATATGAGTCATTATTGTGGAAGTCATGTCCTTGGTTTTATGGTGGTTTCATGTAGAGCAACTTAGGTTCATTCCTTCACTGGCTTTCAGACCTTTATCATGTCTTGAATACTCACTTGATTGCACCCTATGAGACTTTTATTCATTGATCCTTTTATTGTTTTCAGGGTTTATTGCATCCTTGTGCTAAGTGCTCTGTGAGGGGGCGACTCTTTAAAATAAGCTTTCAGCCAACACTCCCGAAACAGTTGGTTCAAGGTGCTAGGTGTTGAAGCACCCCTAAGGACTTACTCCCTCAAGTCTCTCTCCCCCATACATGCACATCACAGGCACATGGTTTGTTATTTTCTTTCCTTGAGGTCTTGGTGTCCAGCACCTCTTTGGGTTACTAAATGTTCTGTAGCCAGGTTGCTCTTGATAATGGATTTTCAGTTGATAATCCCGGGTTAGTTAACCCAAGTTTCCAAGTGATGAAGCACTCCTAAGAACTTATTCATCCAAGCAGATCCTTGGTACAAGAGCACCACAGACACATCCCTCAAGGTTCAAACCCTTGGTGCCCAGCCTTATCCTTTATTAACTTTTCTTTCGTTTTCAACTCTTATTGTTCTTTTCCCTTTTTCTTATTAGGATCTTATTATTTAGCTAGTCTCATGGGGTGTGTTTCAAGCATATGATTCAAGACAGATAGTTTCCTTCCCACCTTGTTGGTGAACTAACTTAGCTAATCTATTACCACACCACAAAATTAGGAACTTACTCCATAATATGGATTCTACTCTGTCTTTTATAACAAACATTCTCTTTTTATTTGGCTTAAAAAGGACAAGCATACAAGTAAACAAGGTAAAGATGCAGCATTGACATTAAAACCAGCACATATATGACAAAAGCAATAAAAATAAACATTAAATTCTAATGATTTAAACTAATGAGTAACTATTAATCGAGGGCACCTTGGGACTTTCAATTTTTAGCATTTCAAGTATATGAAATTAAGTAACAATACAACCTTCGGATGATGGTTTCTAGCTGTCCCCTTGTTGTCATCATCCATAGTTTTTGCTCCTTCACTTCCTTGGATGATGGTGTACCATTTCCTCAGAAGGTTCCTGCAAAGTTATTGGAAGTTGCTTGTTCCCAAAGCACTTGAGAAATAGTTAGCTTACATGTATGCTTGTGAATTTCTGAACTTAATTTGGTGTGTGAACACCAAACTTAGTTCCTTGCCTAGTACAACAGATTGCATACTTGCAGAGAGCCTCATATGTTGTTATTAAATAAACAACTATTAACTAAAGACTAAACTACTGCTAAGTGGTTTCCCTGATTGGTTGGAGCTAGCATTTTGCCCTTGAAGGAGTGTAGTGTGATTCTAACTGAAATCTTTGGTGGAACACCAAACTTAGAATTACACACTTACTCTTGTATTGTTTTGGTGTGTAACACCAAACTTAGCTCCTCGCAATACGGGGGAAACTACTTGTGATTTTTATTAAAATGCAAATGAAAAGAAAACTACCTTAGGTTGGGTTGCCTCCCAACGAAGCGCTCTTTTAGCGTCACTAGCTTGACGTTCTGCCTTTGTCATGGTGGTTGGTAATGCTTCAGATCTTCCCCTCTTGCAGTAAACCTATATCCATTAGCTTCATCAATGATCTCCACATGTTCTAGGGAGAGAACTTTGTTGATGGTGAAAACCTTAGGTAACTGAGATGGGATGGTGGGGAGATGAGGTGGGATATCTAGGAAGTAAGCTGAGATCACTTTATCCCCTAGAGAGAAATCTTCTGTAGGGATCTTTTTATTCCTCCATCTCCTTGGTACTTTCTTCTTTGTTTCTTTTGCTGTTATCCTGCTCTTTGTGGTCTCTTTCCCTAGGGAGATTTTGTTGCTGGTCTCATATGATTCTGGTGGTTTTGGCTCCACTTGAGTTTCCTTTAGCTGTGACAGCTGCTGATTCTCTTGTTCATCACCTAAAGGAATTCCAGGGTGTACAGCTTGTGCTTCAATGCTTTTTTCTCCCACCATTGCTCTGTCATGCTCTGCCTTTAGTTCCTTGCCTTCCTGACTTGCTTCTTGTGAGGGTTTGAAGACGTTGAAGGTGAGTTGTTCATCATGTATCCTCAGTATTAGCTCTCCTCACTCCACATCTATGAGCGCTCTGGCTGTAGCTAAGAATGGTCTTCCAAATATGATTGGGTGAAGGTGACTTTCTTCCATTTCCAGTATGACAAAGTCTGTGGGAAGGAAGTAGTTCCCAACCTTCACCAGCACGTTTTCAACCGCTCCAATTGCTTATTTTTGAGTTTTGTCCGCCAGCCTGATGACTACGTCTGTGGGCATCAGCTCATTGATTTGCAGCCTCTTCATAAGGGATAAAGGCATTAAGTTGATGCTTGCTCCCAGATCACAGAGTCCTTTGTCAAACATTATTTCTCCTATGGCACAAGGGATGTGAAAACTCCTTGGGTCCTTCCTTTTTGTAGGCAGCTCTGGTTGAATGAGAGCACTGCACTCCTTGTTCATCACTATGATTTGTCCTTCCTTGAGTGAGCTTTTCCTGGTCAGCAGCTTCTTCATATACTTGATGTATGAGGGCATTTGTTGGAGAGCCTTGATGAATAGTATATTTACATGGAGGGGTGCAAATATGTCAAGAAACCTTATGTATATTCTCTTCTCTACTCCACCATTTAGTAATTGGGGAAAGGGTGCATAGAGCCTCAGCAACTCTTTCTGCGTAATTGTGATTTCCTGAGGATTCTCTTCTTGCTTTCCTGCTGATGTATCTTCAGATTGTTCTGATGGTTTGTTCAGCTCTTCCTTAGTCTCCTTATCACTTATAGTAACCATCTTGCAATCTTCCCATCTGACTTTCTTTGCTTCACCTCTCGGATTTTTCTCTGTGTCACTTAGGAAGCTATCATTAGGTTTGGGAATCTTCTCAGATAGGTATCCCACTTGAAATTTCAACCTCTTGATGGTGTCTCCCTGACTCTTGATATTAGCTCGCACCTCCTCCTTGAACACCTTGTTATCTTGAATTTCCTTGCATATGCCTTCAAGTAGGGTTTCAATCCTGGAGAGTCTATCTTCAGATGATGGTGAGTTGAGATTGGAGGGGTGAGAAGGGCCAGTTTGACTTTGGTATGGATGTTGAGGTGTGTTGTTAGGTGGGTGCTGATATGATCTCTGTGTGGAATGTTGGTGAGTTGCATTGTTACTGGGGTTATGGCGTCTCTGATCTTGGCTTTGATCCTGTCGATTTTCCCACCCAAAGTTTGGGTGGTTCCTCCAACCAGGATTATATGTTTTGGAGTATGGGTCATGGTGCTGCCTGGGTGAATTTCCAATGTAGTTGGCCTGTTCCTGATCACCCTCTGCCTCTTCATTCACTCCTTTTTGAGTTGCTGCTGAAGTGGTGATTGCTACTACTTGATTCCTCTCCATCATCTTGGTGAGGTCAGCTAATTTCTTGGTAATCATCTTGTTTTGAGCTAGTAGTGCATCCATGTTGTTCAGCTCCATCACTCCTCTAGTGTTGCCTCTTTCAGAAGCATAGAAGTAGTCATTCTCAGCTACAGTCTCAATGACATCTATGGCTTCTTCAATGGTCTTCTTCTTGTTCAGAGATCCCCCGGATGAGTGGTCTACTACCTTCTTCGATTCATAAGAAAAACCTTCATAGAAAATGTGCAGCTGCACCCATTCATTGAACATATTTGGTGGGCACCTTCTTGTCAGGTCCTTAAACCTCTCCCATGCTTCATATAGAGTCTCACCATCTTGCTGCCAGAAGGTTTGTACCTCAGCTCTCAACCTGTTGATCCGTTGAGGAGGATAGAATCTTGCCAAGAATTTGTTCACCACATCTTCCCAGGTTGCTAAACTCTCCTATGGAAAGGATTCCAGCCATTTAGATGCTTTGTCCTTGAGTGAGAAAGGGAACAGAAGTAGTCTATAAGTGTCAGGATGAACACCATTAGACTTCACAGTATCACATATCCTCAGGAAGGTGGTTAGATGTTGATTGGGGTCTTCTTGGACACTCCCTCCGAATGAACAATTGTTCTGAACAAGGGTGATGAGCTGTGGCTTTAGTTCAAAGTTGTTGGCATGTATGGTTGGCCTTTGGATGCTACTTCCGCAATTTCCTGGGTTTGGATTGATGTACGAACCCAGAACCCTTCTCTCTTGCCCAGCTTGATGTGCTGGACCTTCTCGGCCATGGTTGTGAGCCTCTTCTTCATGATGGTTCTCCATATTTTCATCCATGTTTGGTTCAAAATACTCCTCTTCTTCCTCCGCACCAACTACTCGTTTTCCTCTTGCTTCCTTCCTTAATCTCAAGAAGGTCCTCTCAGGTTCAGAATCAAAGGAAGTTGAAGCCCCGCTTCTTCTCCCTGTCATACAACCAACAAGGCACAAGCAACGAAATAGATGCAGAAAGTATTTCTGTTAGAATTGCTATTAGTGTGAGTGATGTAATATATCAAACAGTTAGTGGGTTAGTGGACTGAATTGTAAACAACTAAGAAAATGGGTAGGGGAAAGGGGAGAAAATAACTAAAACTGAAAGTAAATTACTCAAACAGAATTTTAAATCAAACAAAAGAAAAATGCTCAATCTAGTTATCCTCCAATTTAATCATTGTTGATACAAAATCAATCCCCGGCAACGGCGCCATAAACTTGATGCACGGAAACTTGTCTCTCAATAATTTTCCTTCGGCAAGTATACCGAATTGTCGTCAAGTAAAAACTCACAATAGAGTGAGGTCGAATCCCACAGGGATTGATTGGTCAAGCAACTTTAATTAGAGGAATGTTCTAGTTGAACTAAGCAGAATTCGATTTGAGATTTGCAGAAAATTAAATGGCGGGAAAGTAAATAGCAGAAAACGTAAATGGTGGAAATAAAGAGCTGAATGTAAATAGCAGAAAGTAAATTGCAGAATCTTAAATGGGAATGGGGAAGATGCTCATAAAAGTAGATTGAAGAATTTATAGAGAATGGGTAAGATCAGAAATGGGGAATTCATTGGGCTTAGGAGATGTTGCATTCTCCGGATCAAGTTCATTTTCATCTCTTCCTCAATCAATGCATTCATTGATCTCCTTGGCAATCTTAAGTGATCGAATTCCAATTTCTTGGTAATTCAATCTCTCAAATCTTGATCAATAGCCAATTCCTTGGTCAATTGCTCATGAGAAGAGATGAAGTATGGTCACTGATTATACCACATGTATTTCCAAATCAAAGTGTTGGTAGGATTATATGTCACTATATCCATCCAAACCCCAATTTGGTCCAACTTGAGAAAGTATTTCTAGCATGATCTCTTCATTCCTCTTCCAAAGTTCCGAAGAGATCCAAGTATGAATAGCTTCTTTTCCAAGATAACTACCCAATTGAATGAAGATTGAAAGCTTTCTAGTAAAATCAAGAGAAAAGATAGAAGAAGAATAATGAAAACTAATATTGATCCATCAAATTACAACAGAGCTCCCTAACCCAATGAAAGGGGTTTAGTTGTTCATAGCTCTGAGAATGAAAAGCATAGATGGAGAGTACATTCTGAGAATTAAACTAAAAATTGCAGAGAAAGTAAAATACAGAGAGTAGTTCTCCAATTTCCAACCCTCTTTTTGATTCAAAACAACCCCTATATATACTACTCTTCTGATCTTCTAGTTGGTTCTTCAAATCTTGGATATGGGCCTTTGGATCTTGAGTTTGAAGCAGTTATCCTCTTCAGTGGGCTTAGCTTTACTTGCAGAGAGAAAGTATGAAGTAGGCAAGGACTTTTAGCTTAGGACGTTAGTGGTGTTAATGTTAAGTGAAAGTGTGGGTTCGAGAACATTAGTGGCAGTCACCTTTTTCACTAACGTTCCTAACCCAAGGGTGACCCACGTTAACTTCAACGTTAGTGGCACCAACGTGACCACTAACGTTTCCTCTTGATCCTTCGCACACGTTATTGGGACTTACCTTTTCCAATAACGTTGAGAACCCTCCCTTCCCTACGTTAGAGTTCACGTTAGTTTGGCTAATCGTGACCTTTAATATAGGCTTGCCAAATCTTCGAAAACGTTAGTGACACTTACCTTTGTCACTAATGTTTCAAAACGCCCCTACTTCCCACGTTAGAGTTCACGTTAACTAGGTTAACGTGGCTTCTAACGTGGTGGTTATAGCCATCTCCAATATTAGTGACAAAGGTGAGTGTCACTAATGTTGGCTCATCATTCTTTCATCCACGTTAGCTTCCACGTTAACTAAGTTAACGTGGGAGTTAACGTTGCTCATAGTGGCTCATTCCAACGTTAGTGACAAAGGTGAGTGTCACCACTACAACAAATAAGGGTTTTCGCAACGGTCAAAAATCATTGCCGTAGATTGAAAAACCGTTCCTAAAACTTTAGGCAACACTTTGGCAACGGTTTTTGACCTGTGGTATATGCGGCCGTTGCCAATGGTCAAAGGCAACGGTTTTTTACCTAAGGCAACAGTAACCAAAAAACCGTTGCCAAAATTACTGGTATAGACAACGGTTTTGAAAGAAAATTTTAAACAACGGTTTTGAACCGTTACTCAATATGTAACGGTTTTAAAACGTTCTCTTTCATAATCCAACGGTTTAAAACCATAACTGAATAGGCAACGGTTTTAAACTATTGCAGTTTTATTATTCACAAAGCCAACGGTTTTAAAGCGTTACTGTTGGTGTCGTTTTTGGCAACGGTTTTAATATCATTGCCATTTTATAGTCGTCTAAGACAACGGTTTTAAAACGTTACCATTTGTGTCATTTTTTGGCAACAGTTTTAATTTCAATTTTTTTTAATTATTTAGTGTCAATAAATAATCTAAACTATTTGAATAAATTCACTAAAGAAAAATAATTGCACATTTCCCATCAAATTTGACTTATAAACATTGTTGTCAGATCCACAATCACATTATTTGCTAGTAAGAATAAAATATGTGTACATGTCCTTATGTTTCTAAAAGAAACAAGACTAATATTCTCAATTGAACATATTCCCAAATAGCTTCTTTATCTTTAATCCCCTTGCAGTTTGTGAAAATTAATGGACAAATATCTGAATTCCTTGCCACTGTGCCCAATTTGCTCAAGTTGTTTACAACTTCATCAGTAGGACCAATTGCCTCTCCTTCAATATCTAGAGTAATTTTTTCTCTATCTTTCAACTGTCCTGCATGAATCTTCAAGCATTCTGTAGGTCCTCATGTTTTCTTCACTGTTGTCTCTATACAAAGAGACTAATTAAAATTACCATAATATATTCAAAGATACTAAAACTACTAGAAAAGATGCAGAATGAACTAGAAACTTCCTCAAAGAATGAACTAGAAACTTTCCCAAAAAAGAAAGAAGAAAGAATGAACTAGGACTAAATAGAAAAGATGCAGAAGCTAAAAAAAATAGATAGCTTGCAGCGAAAGTAAACTGAACTATTATTTAGAAAAATGATAGAAATTACACCTCAATTACATAGAGAGAGAGTTATTTATAGCCTAGTGCATCAAGTAAAAGTCACAGACTCTCACAACTGCTATAAGAAAACTAACTATTTAACACTTGAGTCTTGATTTTCTTGTTCGGGTTTTGCTATTTAACTTGAGTCTTGATTTTATTGAAACCCTAGCTCAAATTAATCAATTCAAGTAAATTAATCGTGCTTATTAATGAAAATAACAAAAAACCATGTCCTCACATACAACCATTTTCATTATCATGCTCACCGAACACTCTTTTTCAACCCCCACCCTGCTGCCCCTCACCAATTAATAGATCCAATAAATTATTTATTAAAATATATCCCTATTATACAAAGAAGTCATCATATATAAATCTTTCACAGCAGTAAATTTAAAGAGAAATGATGTCATAAAATATTTTTAAAGAGATCAAAAATTTACCTTTCACAGTATTATCTATGACCTTAGTCTCAATTGGATTAATATAATCCTTGTCTTGCTCCTCTATATTATTTCCTTCATTCTCATCCAATTGCTCTTTACCTGTAATGTAGCTCAATTGTAGAAGATTTAAATTTTGGATTCATTGTGATTCAATATGATTAAGAAAAAAGTTCAAATAGTAAAGACTATGATAGAGAATATAAAGTTAGCAAATTAAATATAATACTAAGGTCTCCCTCACCTTTATAATGATTTTTCAGTGAACAAAAAAGTTAGCAAATTAAATATAATACTAAGCCTAATGCTAATAATGTTTACTAAGAGAGAGAGGGAACGAGGAAAAGAAAGATAACTATTAGGATAAAATTTGTGGAAAGAAGACTAAATAAAATATTTAAACAATTCGGCTACCTGATGTTTCTCAGAGCAGTACCGCACTTTACTGCAACCACTGCAGAGTTTATCTCCTTTCCATGTTACACACCAATTGCAAAAAGCAGTTAAAAGAAAAAAGATTCCCATCTTTTAATAAGATGTGCCTAATCAATAGAAGTACTAATACACTGATCTTAATGTGAAAACAGGTCATCTATTATACAAAGCAAAAATAATAGTAGAAATAATGCACAGTATAGCAACAATAAAAATACAATGTAAGAGCAGCTTGTTCAGGGCATCAAATTAAGTTTGAGATTGAAATGTAGCAAAAGCATAGTGCCACAAAATCAAAAAGATGGATCGCATGTACTTATGAACTCTATAACTCATGCAATAACTCATTAACTCTAGAATGCTACTCCTCATAAAGAAATAGTCACCAGTTATAATCCATCTCCATGTTTACAGTATCTTTAGGGTGGTGAAGTGTGATAATCCATCTCTATGTTTATAGGGAGTGTCATAAAACTTAATTTACATAAAAGTTGCATCACTCAATCACCTAGAATATTATCACTGAGAGAATCCATCATTTAAACTCAGAGAACTAGTGACCAAAATAGACAGCATTATACCAAATTAAAATTCAAATCAAAACAGAAACCAAATCAATTAAACTCCAACAACAGTGACCATGGTTACAGCAAAATGGAGAATTCAAACTCAATGGAATCGAAAATAGAAATGAATTTAATGGAATTCAAAACAGAGACAGCTTACAATAAAAGTACGAAGCAGCAGCAACAGGAGTGGCAGCCCCTTCTCCCCGGTCCGTGATTCCGGCGACCAGAGGCACGGCGGTACGGTGTGTTTTCCAGTGACAATCGACGGTGGCAGCGGCTCCTCTTTTGGTGGCAACAAGCATGAACGGCGGCTCCTCTCCACGGCCACGGCGACGGACCTTCGACGGCGATAGTGGAGATCATATGCGACGGAGCTGGCAGCATAGGCGGCGTCTTTTTTCTCCCCTACGAGCTTCCTTTCTCACGCATCTCTTCTCCCTTGCGACAGCAATGACATCACGGCAGCGGCGGTGTGACGGGTTCGACGGAGGCAGAGCGACGGTGACGTGATGGTGCGGCTTCGACGGCGTTTGGCTCCTCGGCGGCTTCAGATCTGACGGTGAAATGACCTCTCTTCTCTTCCTTTGCTGTGTGTGCGTGGGTTGAAAGAGAAAAGGGGGGTGAAAGGCTGCGTGTTTCAGGCTGGGAAAAGGGAAAAATTAGGGTTTCTTTTGTTTAAGGTGGGAATTTAGGGTAAAATGAAATTGGAAATTTAGAGTTAAAGGAATTTGTTATATCAATTTATTAATTGATTTTTAATTATGCATTCTCATTTAAAATTATAAGACGAAATAATTAATTTTTTACTCATAAAAAATAAAGTATTAAATTATATGAATATTAATTATTTAAATCAAATTATATAATGTAAAATATTCATAATAATGAATAAAGTATTAATAAGGAAGTTAATTAAATCATAAATTATTTGTAATAAAAGTTATTTAACTTAAATTATATATATTTTTTTATTTATTAATTACTGAAATTATGTGAAACATTCAATTATAATAAAGATTATAATAAAATTTTAATTAATTTAAACTTTAATTTTCATAAAATTCTAATTAATTATTCTCAGTCAAATAATTTTCTTAAAATAAAATTCTCAACAATTATAATAAATTGTAAATAACTCATTATTTAATTTTCTGAAAACTTGGATTGTTACAGCTCTGAGTCTGATGGCCTAATTGGTGTACGTTAGAGTTACGTTGATGGTGGAGGGAGGAAGAGCGCGCTCTGATATTTTTTTTAAGAGATCAGTGTCCTTAATTATCTTAGAGAGAAATTTTTTCAATAAATATATAATATTTATTCTAAAATTATTTTAATTTTATTTTTCATAATAATATTTATTATAAATTAATTATAATTTTATTTTTTTAAATAATATTTGTTATATATTTATAACAAAAATATATAATATTTATTATAAATTTATTTTAATTTTATTTTTCAAAAAAAAAATATTCGTTATATATTTATAACAATAGTTTTTGAGTATTTTATAAATTCAGTATTTATAGAAAAATAGTTTTAATTTATATGATTATTTAAAATTATTTTTATTGCTATTGTAATTATTTAAATAATATTTGAAAATTGTTGTTTCATAAACAATTGTTGTAATGGTTATAAAACCATTCTTTAAAATAGTCAAAGAGAACGGTTTTATTTCATTACTATAGCATAACAAAAAATTGAACTTCAACAGCAACACTGTAAAAATCGTTGTCTAAGACCATCTAATAGAACGATTTTAAAGTGTATCATTTTGGCAACGATTTTTATGCGTTTTCTTTGTACAATTATTTAAACAACGATAAAAAACCGTTGCTTAAATACAAATCATGGTAACGGTTATAAAACCATTCTTTAAAATAGTCAAAGAGAACGGTTTTAATTTGTTGCTATAAAATAATGAAAAATTGAATTCAACAGTAATACTATAAAAAACCATTGTCTAAACCTATCTACAATAACGGTTTTAAGATGTTACAAAATTTAGCGTTGCTAAAGGCCATATTTGTTGTAGTGCACTAACGTTGGCGATTCTTGCTCACTCCACGTTAGCTAGTTAACGTGGCAACTAACGTGGCTCAAAGTGGCTTAGTCCAACATTTGTGACAAAGGTGAGTGTCACTAACGTTGGATTCATTTCCTTCTTCCACATTAGAGTTCACGTTAACTTAGTTAACGTGACTCTTAACGTGGGCTATGATGGCTTCGAGGACGTTATTGGCGATTACTTTTCTCATTAACGTTGCAAGCTAGCTACCATTAAAGATTAGAGGTCACGTTAGTTAGACTAACGTGGCTGCTAACGTGGTTCTTCCTTGCTTCCTTTGTCCTGAAATCAAGCAATAAAGTGCATCAAAGTTCTAGTCCAAGTTATGAGATATGCATTATCCAATTTGTCATTCAATTTATGCATAATTCTCATGAATTCATATAAAAATCACAATGTTTGCTTGAATCAAGATGTAAGTGAAATTCTACCCAAAACTTGCTTATTTCCTAAGAAAGTGCATGAAACTACCCTAAAACCATAAAGAAAAGGTCAGTGAAACTGGCCAAAATGCCCTGGCATCAAAATGCTGCTGAATTTTTCCTAACCATATTTCATGAAATAACATTGTTTTAATTGATGCAACAAGCTTCTGTTCGACAAAATTCTATGTCAATAAAATCTTGTTTGCTAAATGGATTTGGAAATTTTCTCTTGAGCTTCCTTGCAAGTTTTGGTCATGATTCTAACTTTCTTTGCTTACTTGTGATGTTAACTTACTTCTGTGCATTGAATAGTTCAAGTGAATTTTTGACTTGACCATGAACTTGAAATTCCTTGGAGAATTTGTGCCTCTTCTGCATAAACACACAAGTTGAAGGTTTTTAATCTATGTGGCTGATTTGATTCATTTTATTCATACCTAATTTGCATTAAGTCACATAGATCATAAGGTTTTCCATTCTTGTCTCAACTTGTGACTTTTATGCCTCGTTGGATTCGGTGTTAAATGTTTCTTGATTAACTTGTTTTTCAATGTTTCGATTTTACTAACACCAATTAATACAACTCTGGTGATCTTTACATTGATTGATGACTTGTTTTCATCTTGGTTGCTTTTTGGCGATATCATATTTCATCATCAATGACTATATGCATTTCATGGTCGTGAGTATGCTTGCATTCCTATTTTGTACACTTCTTTTAATTGAGCCGATAACTGTCATATCACTGATTTTTGAACTAATTTCTAATTCTAACTTGATTAACCAACTAATTTCTTCCTTTTGTTTTAAACATAACTCCTTAATCATTCTTTTGAATATGGTGCTTCTTAGGCTCAATAAACAAGCATTGTGCAATTGTGATTTGAATTCTTGGTTTGTGACTTGGTTTGAATTCTGTATTTTGTTACTTACATTTCAAGAATTCTCTTTTCTTCACTCACTTCATGAATATGTCTTACCTTGAGTACTTTATATCTACTTGGCTAGCTGCTTATATCATATCATATCTGTTTTTAGGATGTCAGAAAAAGGAAAAGCCATAGCTACCACCTCAAAGAAGAGGAAGCGCTCTAAAGCCTCTACCCCTTCACCTTATGCAAACTATGCTAAGAATCCGCTGAATGATGTGGACAAAGAGAATCAGCTACTCCCATCCACTGACCCAATCAAGTTTCCCAACCTCTACTGTGAACTTCGCTTTCCTAAATACCGGAAGACGAACCTGAACATTGAGAAGAAACTGGTCCTTCCCAATGATGTGAGACGCGCCATCAATAGCCGTATTCTAGAGTTGGGCTTGGACTTTGTTGATAGAGATTTAGGGAGGATAAACACTTCGTGGGTGAGGGAGTTCTACTGCAACTTCTTTCGTGCCACTCTTGATTCAGTCCATCTGAGGGGTAGAGAGATCTTGATCACTGAGGCAGCTATTGGGGAGGTATTGCTTTGCCGACCTCGTACTGGTGACCCATGCGCCTGTCAGCAGGCAGAGGTAGCTAACAACTACATGGCTTTTGATTATGAGGCGCTGAAGCGCGTGATTGCCACATCGGACGCCCCTTGGGTGATGGATTCTGGGAACAAGAAGCCCAAGGGGATGCTTTTCACTTATCTATCGAGAGAGGCTAAGACTTGGCAGCATATATTCGCCCACTATGTCTTGCCCATCACTCAGTTCTCAGAGATTCTGATGGTTATGCTAGTTCTTATTGGCTGTGTCATGGAGGGGAAGGAGGTAGACTTCCCCCGGCTGATCAGGCAGAGCATGTGGCGCACACACATTCGTGGCCTACTGCCATTTCCTACTTTGCTCACCAGCATGATTGAGCTAGCTAATGTCCCATGGGAGGACGATGACGTGACACCACCACCCCCAGATGACGATGACAAGGAGGTTATTATTCTATCGGGTGGGTAGGTACACGAGAAGCCTCCACCCAGACGCCGTTCTCGAGCCAGAGTAGTGGTGGAGGCAGCTCAGCCTTTACCATTAGCAGCAGCAGCAGGACCCTCCTCTACTTCAGCCGCAGCACCCTTGCCACCACCGCCAGCACCTAAGGCGACATACCTATTGGTACAGCGCATATTTCGCTTCATGGAGTACAGCGAGCATCGTAACATGCGACGTCTCGATCGCATACACCAGGTGTTCGTATCACAGGGTATTGAGCTACCTCCGCTCCCAGACTCTCCCGCCTCCGACGAACAGGATCAGAAGGAAGAGCATGTTGAGGAGCCGACTCAGCAGGAGGCACCACCAGAGACACAGGCCACCACAGAGGTTCAGCAGCCCCCTGAGGACTCACAGCTAGTACCACAGCCTGAGCCTGAGCCACAGCCACAGCCTGAGCCCGAGCCATAGCCCGGCGCGACTATTGACCCCCATCCCGAGCTTCAGCAGTAGCATCGAGGACAATGCTTCATTCTAAAGTGTGGGGAGGTCACCGTTTGTGACCGGTGGATAGCATTTGTGTGGTGAACTTTCAGACATTTATCTTCTAGTGATGCTACTTTATTTTATTTTGCACTTTATCTTTGAGATTATTTTGGGATTATTGTACATATTTGCTATTTTGGATACCCTTATTTTGGTTGTTGCGCACCTTTATTATATATGTATATATTGCATTTTGGCTTTTGATTGTGATTGAAAAAAAAAACATTGTGAATTGTTGAAACCTATTTTACCCTTTTTGTATAAGGATTGGGTTTTGATTGAAAAGGAGTAAACTAGGAAAAATTTTTAAAATGTTCTAAATCACAACCTTACATTAGAATAAGCTTAGTCAATATGATGAAAAATTTCCAAGAATTCCATTTCTAGAGCACCACTCCAATTGGTTGAAAATTTTTTTTAGAACTTGCTTGATTAATACACTTTATGGATCATGTTTTGAGCTAAGAACACAAGCATGAGAGTTTTGAGCCTAATTGTATGGTTACATCGTATGACCACTTATTTTTATTCTTGTGTGCATTATTCTCTTCCTATGATTGTAATCTTTGATTTGTTTGATTCTTTATGTCCATTATTTTGTGTATACAAGCATTTATATGATTGAGGCCATTGTTCAAATAGCTCACTTACCCGAGTAGTCTACCTTTTATCTTCCATTGTTAACAAATTTTGAGCCTGTGCTTAATCCACTTATTCTTAATTAAAGCACATTACAAGCCTAAGTGAAAAATAATAAATGTCCCTTGTTTGGATCTTTGATTAGCTTAGGCTAGTGAGAGTGTTCATTACTTGATTTTGGGAAAGTTGGGTACATTGGGTAGAGATAAAAGTGTGTTTTCATATTTGTGTTGAAAAATTTTGGGAATTGGGTACAGACTCATGTATTAATCATGTGTAAACCATATGCATTGATGTTCTTGTATATATATATATATAATAGAAATAAAAAAAGAAAGAAAAAGAATTGCAATAAAAAAGGGACAAAAACGCCCCAAGGTGAAGCTTAATAATGATCAATGCATATGTGTGGTTATCAAAAGAGAATACATGAGTGTGTGGAAAAGTGAAGAATGGATAGCTAGGTTAGATTAGAATCGTATAGGTTGTCATAGGTTAGGTGGGAAGTTTAAGTTAATCGAAGATTCAAAATTCTAGCTCACTTGACCATATGCACCCTACCTTGACCCTAGCCCCATTACAACTTATGGGAAAGCCCTCATGATATTTGTATGCATGTATAGAATAATTGTTGATTGTTAGATGAAAAATAAATCTTAGAAAGCATGATTGGGGGAGAATTGAGTGAATCAACCCCATACACTTGAGTGCCTAGAGCGGATACACATCCGGCGAGGGTTCGATCGCTCAATTATATGTTTCCACCATGATCATCATTTCTTGCAAGTTTGTGAAATCTCTTAATGATTCAACTCAATTGTGGGTTTGCTTTGATTGCTATTGCCTTAGCCCTTGTGCTTGCATGCATATTCTTGGAGATTGATTTATTTTGACTAAGCCATTGCATTCATGTAAATAGGTGCATATGGATAGATTGCATTTAGTTAGTTTGCATTTAATAAATGTTGATACCCCTTTGCTTCTTTCTTGATTTTAGCATGAGGACATGCTTAGTTTAAGTGTGGGGAGATTTGATAAACCCCGATTTCATGGTTTATCTTGTGCTTATTGTAGGCGATTTTATCACCTTTTCCCACATTTATTCAATAAAATAGCATGGTTTTGTAATTCTCCCTTGAATTGTGCTTAAGTGTGAAAACATGCTTTTTAGGCCCTTAAATTGGTGATGTTAACTCACTATAATTCCATTCGATACCTTGATGTTTTTGTTTAGTGATTTCAGGTTCATAAAGGCAAGTATTGGATGGAAGAAATGAGGAGAAAAGCATACAAAGTGGAGAATGCATGAAGAAACAAGAATTGGAAATGCATCGATGGGCGCGCACGCGTACAAGGCGCGCATGCGCTGAAGTGATTTCGCATAGAGACGCGCACACGTACATGCCGCGTACGCGCGGATGAAGAAACAGCCAATTGACGCGCACGCGCACATGGCGCGTACGCGCCGATACTAGCAAGTGACCCACTTAAAGGCAAAACACTGGGGGCGATTTCTGAGCTGCCCAGGCCCAATTTCAACTTGTTTCTGAGTATATTTCATGCAGAATTGAAGTCCAAGCAAAGGGGGAGAAATTAGTTTTGTCAACATGAGCCTTTAGTTAGTTTTCTAGAGAGAGAAGCTCCCTCTTCTCTCTAGAATTAGGTTAGGATTAGGTTAAATTGTCTTGGATCTTGAATTAATTACTTGATTTCATCTTGCTCCTTTTACAATTTCTCAATTCTACATCTTGATTTTCTTAGTTGTAAAGTCAATTTCTCATTTTGCTCTCTTGTATGTTGATGAAGATTGTTAGATCCAATTTCCTTTTAATGCAATTTTATGTTTCCTTGTTTCTTTTATGTTGATTTTGCTTGCTATTGTTGAGTTCTTGCTTATGATAGTTATGGGTTTCCTTAATTTTAGCATTTTGTGATGTTTACTTTTGTTGCATATTAGGTGTTTGACATAATGCTTCCTATAGTTTTTGAGTAGTTCTCTTGACCCTTGGCCTAGGCTAAGGGGATTGAGTGATCTTGAGTCCTTGGGGATCAATTTGATAACCATTGACTCTAACCTACTACTAAGTTAATTAGTAGTTAGGTTGGGACTTATGGATTGATATTGATCAAGCCATTTGACGTACTCCAAGCCTAGGAGTAGACATTACATACTTAAGGCTTTAGTGAGTAGACCCAATGAGCTCGGTTCCGCATAATTATCAATATTTGGATTGTTGACAAGGATAGTGATCTCAATTACCTAAGTCTTAGCCAAGAGTCCTTTATCTTGCTTCCTTTAATTACTTGTTTGATTTACGCGTTTTGTCATTTAAATTCTTACTCATTTAATTTCTTGCCCTCTTATTAATCAACCCCCCATGCATTCTCATAGCCAATAATTGACCACTTCATTGCTATCCTCGTGAGACGACCTGAAGTTTAAATACTTCGGTTAATTCTTATTTGGGGTTTGTTGCTTGTGACAACCAAAATTTTTGATGTGAGAGTTGTTTGTTTGTTTGGAGCTATGCTTACAACGAAGTAATTCTTTTCTATAAGAAGAAAATCTAGACCATCGAGCAAGAATACTCATTATCATTTTACGATCCACGCGTGCACGTCCATGAGGTTCTGGCTTAGACATGCGAATGTGTCGGCTTCTAGCTCTGGCTTCTTCGCGCCGATCCCAGTAGTGCGCATCCACGTGTATGCGTACGGCACGCGTACGCATCGCTGCTTAAGCTCCAAAGCTCCAATTTCCATGCTTCTTCCATTTATGCATGCTTTCTTCCTCTCTTCTAGGCCATCCTTGCCCTATAAACTCTAAAATCACTTAAAAAATAGATCACAGCACTGAATGGTAATAGAAAAGTATTCAAATATAACACATTTAGTGTAGAAGAGGCATGTTTTCATCCATGATGCAAAATCGGGAAGGAAACACAAAACCATGCATTTTTTTATGAATAAGTGTGGAAGAACATTGATAAAACCCTCAAAATCCATACAAGATAAACCCTAAAAACGGGGTTTATCAACCTCTCCACAGTTAGATCAAGCATGTCCTCATGCTTAAAAGAAAGCCAAAGACCAAAGAATCACAAGAGAATGGGATTTATAAGATGCAATCTACCTATATGAATGCAACTAAAATGAATGCTACTATCTACTTGGTCAAAAGAAAATCAATCTTCCAAGAAAATATATAAGCACGTAGGGCAAAATGATAAACAATATATGAACTTTACCAATTTCAATCATCAAAGTGAAGTGCACATAACTTGCATGAAGAATGCTCGCAAGAGCCAGGAACACGGAATTGAGCCTCGAACCCTCACCGGAAGTGTTTACACTCTATTCACTCAGTTTATAGAGTTGATCACTCAATTCTTCTCTATGCATGCATACATATATCATGAGGTCTTTTCTTAGGTTGTAATGGGGCTAGGGTCAAGGTAGGGTTATATATATATATATGGCTAAGTGGACTAGAATTTGAATATTTGATTAACCTAAGCATCCCACCTAACCTATATACAACCTATGCAATTAAGTGCTAACCTAACTACCCATTCCTCAATTTTTCACATACTCATGCATTCTCCTTGGTCACTACACATATGCATTGATTGTTATTGAATCTTACTTTGGGGTATCTTGTCCCCTTTTTTCTTTCTTTCTTTTTCTTTTTCTTTTCTTTCTATAATTTTTTCTTTTTATTATTCATTTTTCTCTTTCTTTTCATTTTTTTATGTACTTATATACAAAGGTACCAATGCATATGGTTTATATATTCAATAGACATATGAGTATGTACCTAATTCCCAATATTTTCAATAAAAACAAAAACATGCTCTTACCTCAACCAATGTCCCAAGTTTTTCACACTTGAATGACACATACAAAATAGCCTAAGCTAATCAAATATTCAAATAAGAATATTTATGGTTTTCCATTTTAGGCTTGTAATGTGCTAAAATTAAGAATAAGTGGGTTAATCGTAAGCTCAAAGATGGCTAACAAAGGTTGTTGTAAGGTAAGGTTATTTAGGTAAGTGGCTAAGTGAAATGATGGCCTCAATCAGATACATGCATTCATACACACAATAATGGACATATAGAGTCAAACAAATCAAGGATTACAATAATAGAAGGAGAACAATATGCACAAGAAGGAAGATAAGTGGTTATAAGATGTAACGATGCAATTGGCTCAAGTCTCACTTGCTTGTGTTCTTGGCTCTAAGACCATGTTCCAAAATACATTCCTCAAGCAAGCTTAGCAACAAAAATTTTCAAAATTTTGGTAGGGTTGCCCTAAAATTATAGTTTCTTGGGAAAGGAATCATTACATTAACCAAGTAGACCTAACAAGAAACACTAATTATGCAAAAGGTGTTTAAAAGCAAAACCAAATCATGCAATCTATCCTAATTAACTATAGAAAATCAAAGTTAATTTGGGTGTTACCTACGGAGACCGGTCGAACGACCTCTCCACACTTAAGAATTAGCATGGTCCTCCGTGCTATTGGTGATGCGCAAGGGACGATCGGCCTTGGAGCTTCCATTATCCCTTCCATCCATGCTATCTTCACTCAAGTTCGAGGTGGAAGTGGAAATCTCTGGTTCCTCCATAGTTGGGGTCACAAAACTCAAAAGCTTCTTTACATAAGCAAACCGGCGTTGGTTCCGCCGTTCATATCGGTCCATCTTCTTATGAAGATCCTCAAGGCGTCGGTGGGATGATGTAGGTGGTGCGGATGAAATGGTAGGACTGCCCATGGGAAGAGCTATGTCAAGGTTATTGGTTCCCGCCGGAGGCTTGAGATATTTTCCGGATGGGGTAATGTCGCCATCCACCAGGATCAGTGCTGTCCGGTCCTTCGCCTCCCGAGGGACACCAGCAACAACAACTAACTCGGTCACCAAAGCAGGGAAGGGTAGGTTTCCTCTAGCATGGACACGACCCATGGCTTGTCGGATGAGAAGAGGGACATTGATTGGTTTCTCTGTAAGTATGCACCAAACCAACAAGGCTAGCTCCGCGGTGATAGATGACCCATGGGTGGTTGGAAGCACATAATAGAATAAGATTTGGTCCCATGTCTGGGCCTCCACAGTGAGAAAATGCACGTCATCCCAATCGAAACCATATCCACAACACTGTGACAAGATCTCTTGGTAAGCGTCTATCCCATCTGCCACTGGTCCGGTCTTAAGTACTCCTTGAATAGCTTCCTCCGAGACGGGGGCTTGCTTCCGGCGTACAAAAATTGATGTGAGAGAAGGTGAGTGGTAGTTAGAGTAAAACTCCACCACCCAAGAAAGGTTGGCCTCCTGCAGTCTTCTCTTGAGACCCCCACCGTCGTCGCTTGATGCGGGGTATCACAAACTGAACAATGCAGGCCGGAGGGGCGAGAAGAGGTTCAAGGTGATAGTTCCTTTCAGTCACAAGGGGAAAATGAGCTCACAGTAACGGTTGGAAAACTTAGTAGAATCCCTCATAGGGTTTTCCTTCTCTTGTTCATCCACATTAATGATGCTCCTCGCCTTCTTGAGGAGGGGCTTAGCTTTTGGTGCTTGGTGCACCTTGGTAGTGGATCTTTGAGGTGCCTTCTTGGTGGCCGGCTTCTTTGGTGCCTTTCCCTTATCCTTTATGATGACCATCCTAAAAAAGGAGGAAAGAGCATACATTAAACTCAAAGAAATAACACATGGATAATATCATGCAAGTGATAGAGAAAGCCACAAAAGAATAGGTGTCTTGAGACATGACATCTGCAACATGTAAGCAAGATGACAATGGAAATAATGGGCAAGTCACTTAGCATGTGATGCAAGAGGGGTATAAGCATGCAAATAAAAGGCATGAGAAGTATATACTCAAGCATCGATAACAAGAAGCAAGTCATAAGGGGTGAGCATATAAATGGGAACCATGAAGAACAATAGGCTCAATGCACATAGGAACAAGCAAGGGAATGAGAAAGGGCACTAAGTTGAAAGCATTATGTCAAATTTGAAACAAGAACTCATAGGTGCCTTTCATCGAACACTTGGTGTGCAAATTCAAAGCAATAAGCAAGTGGAGAAAATGTGATAATGTAGCATCCCACAAGGCATTATCAATCATCATATAGCACCACAGAGCACAAAGAAATTAAAACATAGTAAGATAACCCACTAATGCAAGAGAGAACTCCACTCTTAACACCCATGGCAAAGAGAAAAAGAAGCAAACAAATAAACAAGAATGCATGAATGAGAGTCTAACTAGGAAGGAATGCAAAGAAATGCAACCAAAGAGAGAAAAATTGAAAAAAAACAAAGAAGAAGAAAGGTGAGTAGTACCTTAAAATGGGGAAGAAAGTGATGTAGAATGCAAGGGAAGAGAGGAGAAAAGAAATGGGAAAAAGAGAGGAAAGAGGAAAATGTGGGACCACCAGAGGTGGTGGTCGCCGGTGGAAAGGGCTCTGAGAGGGTGGTAGACGTGGGTGGAGAAGAAAAGAAGGTGAAAATAGAAGAAGAAGATTGGAATAGAAGATGAAAAAGGGAGAAAATTTGAAAACAGGCGCGCTTCAGGTAAGTTACGTCGCGAAATCGACGCGCGCGCGCCATCCACGCGTACGCATGGATGAGCAGAAAGAAACAGGGATGTGGAAGCGTCGCACATGCGTACGCGTGGGTAACAGAAGAAGAGGGGGCGCGTACGCACAAGTGGCGCGCACGCGTGGGAGCAATTGCGCTAGTAGTACAATGTCAGCATGAATCTTGCACAACTCTCTGGTTGAGGTACCAGGAGTTGGCTGTAGGAATATCGACGCGCACGTGCACGATGCGCGCACGCGTGGATTTGGCAGAAAGCAGATTGACGCGTAAACGACATGTACGCTTGCGCATGGGTGGGAGTTGTGCTCCCAGCACAGTGGTCACACAATGTTCGGGCAACTCTCTGGAAAAAATGTACCAAGAGTTGGGTTTGCGTGACCGACGCGGATGCATCATCCACGCTTATGCGTGGATGCGCAGATTAGCAGAGGGACGTGTACGCGTCATGCTCGCGTACGCGTGGGATGAGTCATGTGGAAGGCGCAGTGTTGGCCCAGTTCTCGCATAACTCTCGGGTGCACGTACCTAGAGAATGAGGAACACAACCGACGCGTATGCGTCTAGAACGCTCACGTGTGGGTTGCGCGATCAGGTGGAGGGACGCGTACACGTCATGTGTGCATATGCGTGAGAGGGGTTAAGCATGGGGCTCAGTTCTGGCTCAAATGTTGCACAACTCTCTGGTTTTATGTACCACGAGTTGCGAAAGGCCAACGACGCGTGCGCGTCTCGTACGCCCACGCATTGGTACCCTTTTTCTTAGACATGAAGGAATGTATTTTCATCATAAATTTAGTACGCAATTAAGCTAAAGAGACCAGAAACACTCAAAAATCTATGTCATGCTCAAAATGGAGTGTTGTCTTCTACACTATGGATCCAACCTACTTAAGATCAATGCAAACCTTCATGAACATCACAACTAGCACAATAGAGTCTATCTAAACAATCTCAAAAACTAAGCATTCACCAAATCAAGCAATAGTTTAAAAACTATGTACAAAAGAGACAAAAAAGGTAGATCTCACCATGGTGGGGTGTCTCCCACCTAGCACTTTTATTTAATGTCCTTAAGTTGGACGGTCACTAGCTCAATTCTCTTTGCCATTAGGTGCATCTTCCAAAAGGAACACCTCAATCTCCTTATTTCTTTTCATTGTTTCTCCATGATACAACTTTAGACGATGCCCATTAACCTTGAAGATGTCGGGGCTCGAAGGATGGTGCAAGTGATAGACTCCATACGGCTCCGCCTTTTCTACTCGATAAGGTCCTTCCCATCTTGACCTTAGCTTTCTGGGCATCTACCTTAATCTTGAATTGTAGAGAAGGACTAATTCGCCGGCTCTAAATTCTCTTCTTCTTATGTTCCTATCATGCACGGCTTTCATCCTCTCCTTGTAGAGTCTAGATTTCTCATAGGCTTTTAACCTCAAACACTCCAATTCCACTAATTGTAGCTTTCTCTCAATTCCGGCCCCTCCCAAACTTGAATTGCACTTCTTGACGGCCCAATATGCCTTGTGTTCTATCTCCACCGATAGGTGGCAAGTTTTGCCATAGACCAACTAAAATGGGCTCATGCCAATTGGCGTCTTGTAAGCCGTTCTGTAGGCCCAAAGTGCATCGGTGAGCTTGGCACTCCAGTCCTTTTTATGAGACTTCACAATCTTTTCCAATACGAGCTTGATCTCCCGGTTGGAAACCTCGGCTTGGCCGTTCGTTTGGGGATGGTAGGCCGTGGCTACTTTATACATGATGCCATATTTTCTCATTAGCCCTTCCATTCTCTTGTTGCAAAAATGTGAGCCTTGATTACTCACGATTGCTCGTGGCGATCCAAAATGACAAATTATGTTATTCCTCACAAAAGAAAAGACCACACTAGCATCGTCTGTCCAGGTGGGTATCGCTTCCACCCATTTGGACACATAATCAACGACTAGTAGAATGTAGAGAAAACCATTAGAGTTTGGGAATGGCCCCATGAAGTCGATACCCCACACATCAAAAATCTCACAAAATAACATGGTTTATTGGGGTATCTCATCCTTCTTGGAGATATTACCAAATCTAAGACATTGAGAACAAGATTTACAAAAGAGAGAAGAGTCCTTGAAAAGAGTTGGCCACCAAAATCCACAATCTAGGATCTTTCTTGCCGTCCTTTGAGGTCCATAATGGCCACCTCCCTCAGAGGAGTGGCAAGCTTCCAAGATTGATTGGAATTCGGTTTGTAGGATGCACCTCCGAATTACTTGATCTGTACCACATCTCCAAAGGTATGGGTCATCCCATACATAATATTTGGATTCACTTTTTAACTTATCCTTTTGATGCTTGGAGAGATTAGGAGAAAAGGTGCGAGAGACCAAGTAATTGGCAATCGGTGCATACCAAGGGATTACTTCAGAGATTGCTTGCAAGCCCTCAAAGGGAAAAGAATCATTAATAGGAGTGGAATCGCCTTTGGTGTGCTCAAGGCGACTCAAGTGATCCGCCACTAGATTTTGCGAACCACTCCTATCTTTGATTTCTAAGTCAAATTCTTGCAATAACAACACCCATATAATCAACCTTGGTTTGGATTCTTTCTTAGCCAACAAATATTTTAACGCCGCATGATCCGAGTACACTACCACCTTGGAACCAAGTAGATAAGCTCGGAATTTATCCAAAGCGAAGACAATAGCCAACAACTCTTTCTCGGTGGTAGTGCAATTGGATTGGGCTCCATCCAATATTTTTGAGGCATAGGCAATGACATAAGGATTCTTACCCTCGCGTTGTGCTAGCGCGGCTCTCACTGCATAGTTTGAAGCATCACACATTATTTTGAATGGCCGACTCCAGTCGGGCCCTCTTACTATGGGAGCCTAGGTCAATGCAACTTTGAGCTTGTCAAAAGCCTCCATGCACTCTTTGCTTCGATCAAATTCAACGTCTTTTTGCAACAATCAAGATAGAGGTAATGCCACCTTGCTAAAGTCCTTAATAAATCACCAGTAAAAACCTGTATGTCCAAGGAACGCACGGACTTCCCTCTCGGAGGAGGGGTAAGGTAAACTAGATATAACATTTATCTTTGCTGGATCCATAGAAATACCATCGTTAGAGATAATGTGTCCTAAAACAATACCTTGTCTAACCATAAAATGACACTTCTCAAAATTTAAGACAATATTTGTTTTAGTACACCTCTCCAACACTTTTGCAAGGTTGTCCAAGCAAAGATCAAAAGAGTCCCCATAGACACTAAAATCGTCCATGAACACCTCCATCCAATGCTCTTGAAGATCTGCAAATATGCTCATCATACACCTTTGGAAAGTTACCGGTGCGTTGCATAAGCCAAATGGCATACGCTTGTAGGCATAAGTGCCAAAGGGGCATGTAAAGGTTGTTTTTTCTTGATCCTCTAAAGCAATGTGGATTGAAAATACCCCAAATAACCATCTAAGAAGCAGTAATGAGATTTACCAGACAATCGATCAAGCATTTGATCGATAAACGGTAGCGGAAAATGATCCTTCCTAGTGGCCGTGTTCAAACGCCGGTAGTCAATACACATCCTCCATGAGTTTTGCACCCTCGTAGCTATAAGCTCCCCGCTCTCATTCTTGATTGTGGTCACCCCAGACTTCTTTGGAATAACTTGGACGGGACTTACCCATTCACTATCCGAAATAAGGTAAATGATGTCCGCCTCTAATAACCGGGTTACCTCCTTTTTTACAACCTCTAGAATGGTAGGATTCAAACACCTTTGAGGTTGCCAAACGGCTCTAGCTCCTTCTTCTAGGAAGATTCGGTGCTCACACACTTGGGAGCTTATGCCCACTAGGTCCACCAAGCTCCATCCTATAGCTCTTTTGTTCCTCCTCAAAACATTAAGCAACTTCTCTTCTTGTTGAGGAGTGAGCCCCCTTGCAACAATTACCGGGAACTTGTGAGCTTTATCAAGATAGGCATATTTTAGGTGGGGAGGTAGTGGTTTCAATTCTACATGTTGTTCTTGACTTGGCATTTGAACTTCCGGTGGATCCGGAGGGGGTATGGTGTTCTCTTCACATTCGTGGGGGCTCCCCACACTTGTTCCTTCAATCATACTCTTCTCATCTAGATTAGAATAATGCACTTTGGCCACAACATTGTCAATTAAGTCACACCGGAATTTGGAATGATTCTCCAGTGGGTGCCTCGTGGCTTCATCAAGACTAAAGCTAACGACTCTTCCGTCAATCTCAAAAGAATAAGTTCCCGAATAGACATCCAATTTGAACCTAGAGGTCCTCAAAAATGGCCTTCCAAGTAGGATAGATGATGTCCTTTCGGATTCACTAGGCGGCATCTCAAGGATATAAAATCAATCGGAAATACCAAACCCTTTATGTTTACCAACACATCTTCCGCAATACCCGTCACAGTTATTATGCTCTTATCCGCCAAGACAAACCTAGCCGCCGACTGCTTCAACGGTGGGAGCTTCAATATATGATAAATGGAAAGAGGCATAATACTAACGCATGCACCAAGATCACACATACAATCAATGAATTGAACTCCATCTATGGTACAAGTGACTAAGCAAAGGCCCGGATCACCACACTTTTCCGGTATTGCTCCCATTAAAGCCGAAATAGAACTCCCCAATAGAATAGTTTCTAACTCATGGATTCTATCTTTGTTCATACACAAATCCTTAAGAAACTTTTCATATTTAGGTACTTGATGGATAGCATCAAAGAGAGGGATAGTTACCTCAACTTTCTTGAACATCTCCACCATTTTGGAGTCAAGCTCTACATGCTTTTTGGTCTTTCTTGCCAATGTAGGAAATGGGATTGGTTGAGCAACTTCCTCCAAGACATTCTCTTCTTTAGAGACTTCACTCCTTGGTTGAGGGACTTCATCTTTGACTACCTCTTGTGCTTCATCCTCCTCTTTAATTTCTTATATTTCAACCACATCCTCATCTTGAGTGACTATCATTGGGCTAGGTGCCTTTGGACTCCTCTCTTGCAATTGAGTTCCGGACCTCAAGGTAATGGCATTGATGCCACCCTTGGAGTTGGGTAGAGGTTGAGAGGGTATGGCACTAGAACTTGAAGCTTGAGGAGTGGAGGTAGAAGGTGGTTCCATGCGTGCTATGAGGGCTTGGAGGGTAGAAGTGAGACCGGAAGGCTAGAGGTAAGTTTATTTTGAAGTTTTTTTTGTCCTTGGAATATGGACGGGAGTGTTTCATCTTGATTGGAGGAAGGGGAAGGATAGGTGATTTGGGGGGCTTGTGATTGGTTGGGTTGGGGTGGTTGCCTTTGATGAGGCGGTTGGTATGTTTGGTAGTTTCTTCCTTGGTTTGGTTATTGATATGGAGGGTTTTGTGAGTACCGGTTTTGTGAATTGTTGTTGTTCCATTTTTGGTTTCCTCCATTGTCCCTACCTCCTTGTTGATAATTGTCCTGCCATCCTTGGTTGGAATTATCTCTCCAACCTTGATTATAGTTGTTACCCACTTGATTGTAATTGCCTCCTTATTGGGGATACCCTTGCTTGAAATTGCCGCCTTGTGGATAGTATCCTTGATTCGGGCGGTCATAAAAATTATGTGTAGCCGCCAAGGTGTTGTCTTCTTGGAGACTTGGACATTCATCCGTGTAATGGGAGTAGCAAGAGTAAATACTACATACTCTTTGGGGGACCAATTGTTGACTTTGTTGTTGTTGAGAAGGTGGTGGAGGTTGTTGTTGATGAAATAGAGGTTGTTGTTGATTTACTTGGAGTTGCTTTAGAATGCTTGTCATCTCGCCCAAGGTTTTGGTAAAGGCGGCGGTTTCACCACTAGAAGAAACTTCATTAATGGCTCTAGGATGATTGCTCCTTTGTATAGCATGTAAGGTGGACTCGGCCAAATCGATGATCAATTGCCATGCCTCTTCTGTCGTTCTATATTCTGTCAAAGAACCATTGGTTGAAGCATTTAGGAGGATCTTGTCTTGTGGTTTCATTCCTTGACAAAAATAGCTAATCAACACTAGAGTGTCAATCATATGGTTGGGGGCATGAGTCAAGAAGCTTTCGGAACCGTTCCCAATACTCATATAGAGTTTCCAATTCACCTTGGACAATGCATGAAATTTCTTTCTGCAACTTATCGGTCACCGCCGCAGGAAAGAATTAGTCTAAGAATTCCCTTCTAAGCAAGTCCCAATCACTAACAATCTCACTAGGCAAAGAGTAGAACCGCTCCTTAGCTCTCCCTTCAAGAGAGAAAGGAAAAGCATACAACCAAACTGCAACTTCACTAGAGCCTTCCCGCCTAGTAGTAGAACATACACCTTGGAAGTCCCTAAGGTGTCTAATAGGATCTTGAGCGGGAAGTTCTTGGTACTTGGGAAGAAGATTGATCAAGGCAGTTTTAAACTCAAAATTAGCATTCAAGTCCGGATGACAAATGTGAGTAGGTTGAAGAATAAAATCTGGAGCACCGGCTTCCTTGAGAGTGACTCACCTTGGAGCGGCCATAGTGTCTGTACCTAGATCAAGAGAAGAGTTATTAGTAGTATCTATGGAAGAGTAAACAGTGCCTTCTTCGAATGACGATTTGAAATCAACTTCGGATATGGTGGGTGAATTGGTAAAAACCTTTTCACCGCCTCCAAAGGCCAACCATCTCCGAGCTTGTCTAATGTGAAGCAATGTTCTTTCTATCTCAGGACCAAATGTAGCTAAGCTCGGATCCGGTAAGGAATGCGTCATTCAAGGAAAGAGATAGAGAGCTCATGACAATAAAGTGAACTAAACAAAGGGTAATCCTAACTGACAATTGAACTAACACACACAATCAAGAAAAATGCAAGTATGCACATATCTACATATTTACACTAACCAACAACATGGCACTCATGTGCAACTCTCCAGTATAGAATTTATCAATAAATCCAATCGTCGGTATAGTCTAAATCGACACGCAATTCCACATCAAACAAAGAAATTGTGTCACCATAATCCAAAATCAATAACCAAGAGTATTAGTCCCGAATCGTTCTCCCTAGGAGTTCTCCAAGATGCACATCATTGGTTAGATGTTGTATTGGTGTTTTGGAGTTTAATGCAAGAAAGGAACAAGCTAATAGTGTGAATGACAATCAAGCAATATAAAAGCCTTGGCTAGGAGTGAGACTTGGATTTCCTATCATCATCATCTCCATCAATTGTGACAACATTTAGTTATTACTTCACTTAGTTAACCTCTACTATGAAGGAAAGTCAAGTGAAAGAAATCAATTTGAGTTCACAAGTCCTAGTCTAACCCTAGGGAAGTCTAGCTTTAATGACATTCAAACCAATTAGTAATTCCCAATTGATAATCAACAAAAGACATTGATAATTCAAGTGTCTCCAATATCTCAACCCCCAAGCCAAGAATGAAAAGTCTACTCCATAGCTAAAGTTGGCATTTTCTCAAATACTTGGAGAGCAAGGATGAGAGACATTATAAAATTGAGAATAAACTTGAAATCAAAGATATCCACTACCAGAGATTAACAACAATCAAACAATTGGCAACAATGAACATAAAATTCCTCAAGCATTAATGAAAATCAAAGTAACAAAATCCAAACCTAAGATCCACAAGTAACTTGAGTAATAAGAACTAAATTGAGAGGAGGAGACTTAGATATACAACTTGAAGTAATGTAGAATTGAATTGACAATAGATCTCACCAATGGATCTAAGAGAATTCCAAATTGAGAAGCAAAACCCTAGAGAGAAGCTAGAGTTTCTCTCTCTACAAAATGTAACTTCCAAAAACTAACTAGAAAAATATCTAAATGTGTGAATGAATGAGAATCCCTTTATTCCTTGGTCCTGTTAAGTGTTTTGGCGCCAGAGTTATTTCAGATTGGGCCCCACAGCCTCTGTGAAATCGCCCAGCATATTTTCACTTAAAAATCATGTACGAGCACCGACGCGTACGCGTACCGCACGCGTGCGTGTCCCTGGGTTTTTACGATCCACGCACTCGCGTAAAGCACGCGTGCGCATCCATGAGGTTCTGGCGTAGCCATGCAAATGTGTCAGCTTCTAGCTCTGGCTTCTTCGCGCCGATCCCAGTAGCTCGCATCCACGCGTACGTGTACGGCACGCGTACACGTCGCTGCTTAAGCTCCAAAGCTCTAATTTCCATGCTCTTTCCATTTATGCATGCTTCCTTCCTCTCTTCTAGGCCATCCTTGCCCTATAAACTCTGAAATCACTTAACAAACAGATCACGGCACCGAATGGTAATAGAAGAGGATTCAAATATAACACATTTAGTGTAGAAGAGGCATGTTTTCATCCATGAAGCAAAATCGGGAAGGAAACACAAAACCATGCATTTTTTATGAATAAGTGTGAAAGAAAATTGATAAAACCCTCAAAATCCATACAAGATAAACCCTAAAAATGGGGTTTATCACACCGTCCTCGGTGCATGCAAAGAAGAGCAAGGTGGACGGGTTGCTATAATTGATGAGCTCCTTTAAAAGGTTGTGCGGGTAAACTTGTTTGTTGCCCCATTTAGAAGCTTCTCCTTTCCCTCTTGGTAGCTAACTTAAAAGAAAAGAAAAAAAAAGAGAATTAAGCCTACAACAAAGATAGCAAAGCAAATAGAACATAGGCGTGGGCTAATGCCAAATAAGAGTAGGGTTCTCACTACATGTTAGCTACGCATGTAAGTGAGAAAAAAATATAACTAAGGGCATATCACTACTACTTGATGCAAGAATAGAGTCAAAGCATGAAGAGCATTCAGAAGCATCAAGTTCAAACAAGAAAGAGTGGGTCATACAAGATTAAGCATTGATTTAAAAATTTCATCACCCAAAAATATCAAACAAGTCAAGAAGTACCAAACCTAACTAAGAAATTCTCAACAATTGAGTAAAAGAATTCCACACTATTATTAAAATAGGAAACTTAGAAAAGAAAATAAGAACAAGCTATAAAAAAATTAAAATACAATGAATGATAATATGCAAATGCAACATATAAAAGAAAATGAAAATAAGAAAAATAAAAAAGTGGAAAGTTGAGGAGAGAGAGAAGAAGAAAGTAAGAAAGGAAGATGAGAGAAGAAGAAAGGTAAAAAGAAAGAAGAAGGAAAGAAGAAAGGGAGAAGAAGAAAGAAGAAAGAAGAAAGGAGAAAGAAAAGAAGAGAAGAAGAGAAAAGAAAACAGGGCAGAACAGGGGAAACAGGGCGCAAAAAGTGATGCGTGTGCTTCGGCGACGCATACGTGTCGGTAGGCAGGATGGTGGATCGAAGCGTAAGCATCGTCCACGCGTACGCATGGATTGCAGAGAGTACAGGTGACGCGTAAGCGTCACCCACGCAAACGCGTGGGGCCAATTAGTGCTACTCGCATAGAACCAGCACCACTCCAACACAACTCTCTGGTTTTTGTACTAGGAGTTCAAATATGGCGCACAACGCGTGCGTGTCGGCCACGCATACACACCTTTTTTTTTTAAAATAGAAACATGGCACTCTCCTAATCTATATGGATTCTAAATCAACCAAAATTCAAATTTGACAACAAATCTTTTGATTTTCGAAAAATTTTCAAATACAAAACAAACAAAACTTACACTTCAAGCAAAATACAATTTAACAACAACTATTCTACAACTTAAGGAAGAAAGCTAATCAAACAAACTAGCAACCCAAACACTAAAACAAGAATATGCGAAGAAGAAAAGTACCTAACAATGGCAACTCAATTCATTCATTCATTATATATACAAAAGAATGGAAAGAGTTTACCATGGTGGGGTGTCTCCCACCTAGCACTTTTAGTTTAAGTCCTTAAGTTGGACATTTGGGAGGCTCCTTGTCAAGGTGGTTTATGCTTGTATTCATCCTTGAACCTCCAAGAATGCTTGCTCCTCAAACGGTTGTCAGAATTTCCAACCGCCTTCACCAAGCTTGGGTGAGGTTCTTCCGAAGATATGAGCTCCCAAAATTGGTCTTCATGTTGTGATCCGGGATCCCATATCTTATTTTCACACCCATCTTCTAATTGATCATCATGATTCCACTTGGGTGGTAGGCACATAGAATTCTCCTTAGAGTACCAAATTCTCCTCCTAGACCCATACAATTTAGCACTCTTCGAACCATAGGACCTATGCCTTGAGGGTTCAACCTTTATGAGCCTAACATTGTTTTTCCAACCACTACACAATTCTCTTTTACTCTTGACTCCACAAAGAGCTCTAAGTTGCCCATCCATCTCAAGCAAACCATATTCAAGTGAAAAAGTAAAGTTTAGGGATAAGAATTTTATCCACTTGAATTTTGTGTTGGATGGTCACTTAGGAAGGGGTGTCTCCAATGGTCTTGCAAGTTTCACTCCCTTGTGCTCTTCTTTGATTATCTCCACCTCTTCACAAGCTTTTTCAATTTCAACCTCTTCCTCTTGGTAGCTTCCTTTCAATTCAATCTCTTCTTCATTGCTTACCAAGAGTGTGGGAGGTTGTGTATCTTCTTACTTGATCTCTATGTCAAATCCAATAGGAGACGATTCAATTATAGATAGGAATTCATCAATGATTGAATCCATCTCTTGATCAACCTCTTCCAATATTTCATCATTCATACTATGCCTTGGAGGTTGCGCATTATCCTCCTCAACATCATTTTCAAGTTCAATGGAAGAAAGTTCAACAACTTCCACAAAATCATCAACAACATCACTTGGTGTGGAAGTGTTCTCAAGCTTGAAATCCACCTCTTGTTCAACTTTGCCTAGGCTTTCAACCACTTCTTCTTCATCAACAATCTCTATCCTTTCCACTTGTTACACGACACACTTTATTCTCTGCTCTTCGGTTGATTCTCCATATTCCTCCGTGGAGATGCTTTGTCTACAGTATGAATCTCATACGTCCAAGTTGGCTTTAATCTTGGCAAGATTAGCCTCGATAGCTTCGTTCATCCTTTGGGCTTCTTCTTGCTCCTTTTAACGGATGATTACTTGAGGCCGGTCTATTGCTTTCTTGAAGCGATCCATTGGCTCTTGTTCTACTTGACTAACATAAGTAGGATCATATTGCTCTTAGATTGGTGGGTATGGGTATTCTTCCATGGAAGGTTGTGGTGGAAAGGGGATTTCATTTTGTGGTTGAAAGTTTTCATACATGGGAGGTGATTCATCTTGGTAAGAATAGTGAGGTGGTGGTTCTTGAGGGTATTGGTGGTGGAATTGTGGCGGTTCTACATATGGTTCATATGGTTCAAAAGGTGGTTGGTATGGTGGATATGGATTGGGATCATATGGAGGTGTTTGGTGGTAATAGGATGTGGATTGAGAATATGGTGGTTGAGGACTATGTTGAGAGTATGGTGCATGGAATGATAGTGGTTGAGTAGCATAATCTTGATAAGAGCCATTGTATCCATGGGAATGATATACATTATAGGAGGGGTTGCAATCATGGTAGATTGGTTGAGGAGGTTGCCATGAGGGTTGCTCATATGGATGTGGCTCCCTTCTCAAGAATTCTTCCCTCCCATAATATGAGCCATCATTAAAGTTTCCATTACCTACAACATAGTCATGACCATACCCAAAATTACAAGGATGAGAATTCATATGGAAAAGAGAAAGTCAAAACAAAGAATACCAAAAAGTAAAGAAAAAGTAAACTCCTAAGTACTAGCAAAACCAAGAAATAACCAAAAAGTAAGTTATTTACAATATGAACCATAGCCGATAATATAACACCATTGCAATTTCTCAGAAACGGAGCCAAAAATTTGATGATAAAGAATTATTTTTGGTCTAGAATTTCTCTTAATAAAAAAGGAAATTCTTTATAAGCATAGTTCCAAACCAACTAATAATTCTCAATCAAATTTTAATAATCGGTTTTGGTTGTTACAAGTACAAACCCAATGAAAATTAACCAAAGTATTCAAACATCGGGTCATATCACAAGGAATTGCAATGAAGTGCTCAATTATTGGCTATGAAAGAACAAGGGGGGTTTGATTGGTAAAAGGGCAAGAAAATAACTGGCAAGAAAATAAAGTAGGCAATGATTACTTGCATCATCTACCCTTTTTTCTTGTCTAAAAAGGACCATAAAAGAGCATAATCTCATTTCATCATTGCAATTTATGAGTTAATTGATGAATATTATAGTACATTGCTTTGAAATGGGGTTGTGCTAAATTTCAGGTGAAAAAGAGCAACAAAAAGGGAAGAAAAACAACAAAACAAGCTGGGCGTGTGAAACTGGCGTGCCACTTGGAACAAACGCCACAAAATTGTATGGATATAGCACGCCAGGAGATGGGCGTGGCACGCTAGTATTGAAGTCCAAAGAGGAGTCTCAAGCAATTACATGGGCGTGACACGCCAGGAGCTGGGCATGGCACGCCAGTGTAGTTTTCCAAAGAGCAATAATGAGGGCCACTAAAGGGGCGTGGCATGCCAGGTTGGGCGTGGCACGCCTAACCCCTCACATACTATGGGTGTGCCACTTGAGCCATGGGTGTGGCACGCCAATTTATCACTCCATAAAGGATCATCACCTGGGTATGCCACTTGGTATCGAAGACGTGGCACGCCAGCTTCAAAAGTCACTTGGGCGTGCCACTTGAAGAGCCAGGCGTGGCACGCCAAGCTTAAAAGAGCCACACTAAAAGGGCGTGCCACTTGAGCATCAAGGCGTAGCACGCTAGTTCAAATTTCCAGAGATGAGGACAAAAGCCCAAAATGCTGGGCATGCCACTTGGTATCGAAGGCGTGGCACGCCAAGCCCTCACCCTCACTTAGGCATGCCACTTGAGCATCCAGGCGTGGCACGCCAATGTACAAAGGCCAAAGCAAAGGCGGGGCATGCCACTTGGTGTCGAAGGCGTGGCACGCCAGCTCTAGATCCTTACTTGAGCGTGCCACTTGAATGCTGGGCGTGGCACGCCAGCTACTGGAACAAAGAGGAATAGTGGGTGTGGCACGCCAGTTATATTTTCTAGAGAGGGAGATAGGAGGCCAACCATATGGGCGTGCCACTTGGTATCAAACGCGTGGCATGCCAGCTACCGTTTCCCACTTGGGTGTGCCACTTAGATCTCAGGCATGGCACGCCAGCATCACCAATCAATAAAAAGAAGACCTGGGCATGCCACTTGAGTTCTGGGCGTGGCACGCTACCGAGGGAGCCTAGCACACAAATGGGCGTGGCACGCCAGAACCTGGGCGTGCCACGCTAGTTCAATTTTCCAGAGAGAAAGACCAAGTACACATAATGGGCGTGGCACGCCAGACCCTGGGCGTGCCACGCTTGTTCAACTTTCCAGAAGCAAGAAAAAGAGGGAGAAAACCTAGGCGTGCCACTTGAAGTCGAAGGCGTGGCACGCCAGGCTACACAATTACTTAAAGAACCCTGGGTGTGCCACTTGGGCTCGAAGGCATCGCACGCCAGGGAGGCCAATGAAGGAAGGCATGCCACTTGAAGAGTTGGGCGTGGCACGCCAAGCCAGATTTAGAGTTGGGTGTGGCACGCCACTAAAGCGCCAATCACATGCTAGCTAGGAAATCACATTTGTTGAGTTTCTTTTCCCTCCAAATTGTATTTTTCTTTTCACTTTTGTAATTCCTTTATTTTCTAGTGCTAGGAGTAGTATAAATACCCCCCTGAAGATACTAAAAAAGGGGTTAAGCAGTTGGGAAGCTAAGTTGTGGAGTAGAGTTTTTAGTTAGATTTACTTTTTCACTTTATCATCTCTCCATCTCTTGTACTTTTCTCTGAGCTATGAGTAGCTAAATTCCCTCTCATTAAGAGAGGGAGCTCTGTTGTACTTGATGGATTAATGATAGTTAATTTCTTCTTCTCTTCATCTTCTCTTTGATTTGCTAGAAGGAATTTCATTTTAATGATAGTGTTCAATTATCTTGGAAAAGAGATTGAATGCAAAATGGGTTTCATAGGAACCTTGGAAAAGGAAACATGAAACCAAGCTAGAAATCCCTTCTCACACTTGAGTAGGATCTGGGTTTTGGTATTTGGATATGGTGACATATAATCCTCCCTCTACTTGGACCTATGATGATGTGTGGTATAATCAGGGACCAAGCATATCTCTCTTCATGAGCAATTAGACCAAGAAATTGGCTATTGATCAAGATTTGAGAGATTGAGTCACTAAGGGATTGGGGCTCAATCAATCATGATTGCCAAGAGGTCAATGAGTTGCATGATTGAAGAGGATATGAGCTGGATTTAATCCAAAGAGACAACATCTCCTGATCTCAATGAATTCCCCTATTCTTATCTTCCACTTTCTTTATAGCTTTCTTTACATTCTTCCAATCCCCATTCCCATAAGTCATTTAAGTTTCTGCCCTTTTACATTCTTGCCATTTCCATTTCTGCACTTTACTGCTTTCTTTACTTTTGAGTCATTTATAATTCTGCCCATTTATAATTCTGCAATCACAATCTATTCTGTTTAGCTTGACTAATTCACCAATTGATTAAAATTACTCAAATCAACCAATCTCTGTGGATACGATCCCACTCCATTGTGGGTTATTGATGAGCGGATAATTTATACCCTTTTTGGCATTGTTTTTACATAGTTTTTAGTATGATTTAGCTACCTTTTATTATAATTTTATTAGTTTTTATTTAAAAATCACATTTCTGGACTTTACAATGAGTTTATGTGTTTTTCTGTAATTTCAGGTATTTTCTGGCTGAAATTGAGGGACCTGAGCAAAAATCTGATTCAGAGGCTGAAAAAGGACTGCAGATACTGTTGGATTCTGACCTCCCTGCACTCGAAGTGGATTTTCTGAAGCTACAGAAGCCCAATTGGTGCGCTTTCAATTGAGTTGGAAAGTAGACATCCTGCGCTTTTCAGAAATATATAATAGTCTAAACTTTGCCTGAGATTTGATGGCCCAAACTGACGTTCAAAGTCAGCCTAAAACATCTTGGCGTAAAACGCCCAAACTGGCACCAGAATTGGAGTTAAACGTCCAAACTGGCTCTAAAGCTGGCGTTTAACTTTAGGAACAGCCTATGCACGTGAAAGCTTCAATGCTCAGCCCAAGCACACACCAAGTGGGACCCGGAAATGGATTTCTGCACTATCTGCACTTAGTTACTCATTTTCTGTAAACCTAGGTTACTAGTTTAGTATAAAAACTACTTTTAGAGATTCATTTTACATCTTTGGAATATCTTTTGATCACCATAGACTATCATTTGGGAGGCTAGCCTCACGGCCATGCCTAGACCTTTCACTTATGTATTTTCTACGGTGGAGTTTCTACACCCCATAGATTAAGGTGTGGAGCTCTACTGTTCTTCATGAATTAATGCAATTACTACTGTTTTCTATTCAATTCACGCCTACTTCTTCTCCAAGATATACTCTTGTTCTTAATTCAGTTAAGTCAGAATGAAGGGGTGACCCGTGACAATCACCCAATCTTCGTTACTCGCTTAGCCAAGATCGCGTGCCTGACAACCACAAAGCGGTCTACATGATGTTCAACGTAGTCATTGGACGACAGCTGGAGTATACTCTTTTGGTATTCCGAGTAGGATCTGGGAAGGGATGACTGTGACTAGCTTCAAACTTGCGAATGTTGGGCGCAATGACAGTGTGCAAAAGGATAATGGTCCTATTCCGACGCTAGCGGGAACCAACAGATGATTAGTCGTGCGGTGACAGCGCATATGGATTTGTTTTCATCCGAGAGGATCATACAGCTTGCCATGGAAGGAGGTAACGCATGGTTGGAAGAAGGCAATAGGAAAGCAGAGGTTCAGAAGTAACAAAGCATCTCCATACGCTTATCTGAAATTCCCACCAATGAATTACATAAGTAACTTTATTTTATTTTATGTTTTATTTATATTTTAATTATCAAAACCTCATAACCATTTGAATCCGCCTAATTGAGATTTACAAGATGACCATAGCTTGTTTCAAGCCGACAATCTCCGTGGGATCGACCCTTACTCACGTAAGGTTTATTACTTGGACGACCCAGTGCACTTGCTGGTTAGTTGTGCGGATATGTGAAAAGTGTGAATCACGATTTCCCACACCAAGTTTTTGGCGCCGTTGCCGGGGATTGTTCGAGTTTGGACAACTGACGGTTCATCTTGTTGCTCAGATTAGGTAATTTTATTCTCTTTTTAAGCTTTTTATTTTCGAAAAATTCAAAAAAAAAATAATAATAAAATATTCAAAAATTTTATTTTGTTCTTCAAAAATTTTAAGAATGAATTCTAGAGTTTCATCATGATCTGTTGAAGCCTGGCTAGCTATTAAGCCATGTCTAAATTCTTTTGGACCAAGGCTTCTACTTATCATTGCAGGAGCTTTTTGATTCCCATCAATTTGGCTGTTGTATATAATGCTCTGCTGAAGCTTGGCTGGCCATTGGCCATGTCTAAGCTTTTGGACCGAAGCTTTCACATAAAGCTTGGCTGGCTATTAAGCCATGTCTAAATTTTTGGACCGAAGCTTTAGACTAACATTGCATGATTCCTGGTATTCTTATTAAAAATTTTGAATTTCTTTATTTTCTTTTCCTGATTAATTTTCAAAAAATCCAAAAATTTTAATAAAATCATAAAAACCAAAAAATTTCATGTTTAAGTCTTGTGTCAAATTTTAAGTTTGGTTTCAATTTCATCTTTTTAATCTTTTTTTTATTTTCAAAAAATTCATGCATGTGTTCTTCATGATCTTCAAGTTGTTCTTGATGACTGTCTTTGTTTGATCTTGTGTTTTTCTTGTTTTGTATCTTTTCTTGTTATTCATATGCATTCTTGAATTCTTATTGTCTAAAGTTTAAAAATTTTTTAATTTTGGTGTCTTGCATGTGTTTCTTTTCTTAAAAATTTTTCAAAAATAAGTTCTTGGTGTTCATCTTGACATTCAAAGTGTTCTTGCATGCAATTTTGTTTTGATCTTAAATTTTTTATGTTTTGTTTCATTTTTGTGTTTTTCTCTCTCCTCATTGAAAATTCAAAAATAAAAAATAATATCTTTCCCTCATTTCACACATAAATTTCGAATATTTGAGTTGATTTAATCAAAAACTTTTAAAATTTAGTTGTTTCTTGTTAATCAAGTCAAAATTTCAAATTAAAAATTCTATCTTTTTCATTTTTTCTTAATATCTTCGAAAATTTTAAAAATTTGATTTTCAAAATCTTTTTCTTAGTTCATATTTTCGAAATTAACGCTAACAATTAATATTTTGATTCAAAAATTTTAAGTTGTTACTTTCCTATTAAGAAATGATCAATCTTTAAATTCTAGAATCATATCTTTTAGTTTCTTGTTAGTCAAGTAATCAACTTTAATTTTCAAAAATCAAATCTTTTTAATTTTCTTTTCAAATCTTTTTCAAAATAAATTTCAATCATATCTTTTTCAAAACTTAATTTCAAAATCTTTTGTTACTTCTTATCTTTTCAAAATCGATTTTCAAATCTTTTTCAATTAACTACTTGACTTTTTGCTTATTTTACTAATTCATATCTTTTTCAAAACTACCTAAATAATTTTCTCTCTCTAATTTTCGAAAACTCCTAACCACCTTTTCAAAATTCTTTTTAAATTAACTACTTGTTTTAAATTTAAATTTTATTTTATTTCTCTTTTTAAATTTCGAATACTAACCAATAATTAAAATAAAAATAAAAATATTTTCCTTTTATTTTAATTTAAAATTTGAATTCTCTCTCTCTCTCTCTCATCTCTTTCTATTTATTTATTTATTTACTAACACTTCTCTTCTTCTTATAATTCGAACCCTCTCTCCCTCTCTGTGTTCGAATTCTTCATCTTCTCTCTTCTTCATTCTACCCTTCTATTCTTCTACTCACATAAAGGAATCTCTATACTGTGACATAGAGGATTCTTATTCTTTTATGTTCTCTTCTTTTTCATATGAGCAGGAGCAAGGATAAGAACATTCTTGTTGAAGCTGATCCAGAACCTGAAAGGACTCTAAAGAGGAAGTTAAGAGAAGCTAAAGCACAACACTCTGGAGAGGACCTGACAGAATTTTTCGAAAAAGAAGAAAGAGATGGCCGAACCCAACAAGAATGGTGGAGATGCAAGGAAGATGCTTGGTGACTTTATTGCACCCTCTTCTGACTTCTGTGGAAGGAGCATCTCAATTCCTGCAATTGGAGCAAACAACTTTGAGCTTAAACCTCAATTAGTTTCTCTAATGCAGCAGAATTGCAAGTTTTATGGACTTCCATTGGAAGATCCTCATCAGTTTTTAGCTGAATTCTTGCAAATCTGTGACACTGTTAAGACCAATGAGGTTAATCCCGAGGTCTACAAACTTATGCTTTTCCCCTTTGCTGTAAGAGACAGAGCTAGGACATGGTTGGACTCACAACCTAAAGATAGCCTGAACTCTTGGAAAAAGTTGGTCAATGCTTTCTTGGCCAAATTCTTTCAACCTCAAAAGTTGAGTAAGCTTAGAGTGGAAGTTCAAACCTTCAAACAGAAGGAAGGTGAATCCCTCTATGAAGCTTGGGAAAAATACAAGAAATTGATCAGAAGGTGTCCTTCTGACATGTTTTCAGAATGGAGCATCATATGTATATACTATGATAGTCTGTCTGAATTGTCTAAGATGTCATTAGACCACTCTGTTGGAGGATCTCTTCATCTGAAAAAGATGCCTGCAGAAGCCCAGGAACTCATTGAAATGATTGCAAATAACCAGTTCATGTATACTTCTGAAAGGAATCCTGTGAATAATGGGACAACTCAGAAGAAAGGAGTTCTTGAGATTGATACTCTGAATGCAATATTGGCTCAGAACAAAATATTGAATCAGCAAGTCAATATGATTTCTCAGAGTCTGTCTAGAATGCAAGTTACAATAGGCAGTACTAAGGAAGCTTCCTCTGAAGAAGAAGCCTATGACCCTGAGAATCCTGCAATGGAAGAGGTGAATTACATGGGAGAATCCTATGGAAACACCTATAATCCTTCATGGAGGAATCATCCAAATTTCTGATGGAAGGATCAACAGAAGCCTAATCAAGGCTTCAGTAATAATAATGGTGAGAGAAATAGGTTTGGCAATAGCAAACCTTTTCCATCATCTTCTCAGCAACAGACAGAGAATTCTAAGCAGAGCCACTCTGACTTAGCAACTGTAGTCTCTGACCTATCTAAGACCACTCTCAGTTTTATGACTGAAGCAAGGTCCTCCATTAGAAATTTGGAGGCACAAGTGGGTCAATTGAGTAAAAGAGTTACTGAACTCCCTCCTAGTACTCTCCCAAGCAATACAGAAGAGAATCCAAAAAGAGAGAGCAAGGCCATAAATATAACCAACATGGCCGAACCTAGTGAGGAAGAAAAGGCAGTGATTTCCAGTAAGGAAGACCTTAATAGATGTCCACTGGCCTTCAAGGAGTCACCTAATGAGGAACCCAAGGAATCTGAGGCTCATATAGAGACCATAAAGATTCCACTAAACTTACTGTTGCCATTCATGAGCTCTGATGAATATTCTTCCTCTGAAGAGGATGAAGATATTATTGAAGAGCAAGTTGCTCAATATCTGGGAGCAATCATGAAGCTAAATGCCAAGTTATTTGGTAATGAGACTTGGGAGGATGAACCCTCATTGCTCATTAATGAACTAAATGATCTGTTTCAACTGAAATTATCTAAGAAGAAACAGGATCTTGAAAAGTTCTTTATTACCTTGTATCATAGGCACCATGACCTTTGAGAAGGCTCTGGTGACCTGGGTCAGGGATAAACCTCATGCCCCTCTCTGTAATGGAGAAACTAGGGATCTTTGAGGTGCAAGCTGCAAGAATCTCACTAGAGATGGTAGACAATTCAAGGAAACAGGCTTATGGACTTGTAGAGGATGTCTTGGTAAAGGTTGAAGGCCTGTACATCCCTGTTGATTTCATAATCCTAGATACTGGGAAGGAAGAGGATGAATCCATCATCCTTGGAAGACCCTTCCTAGCCACAGCAAGAGCTGTGATTGATGTGGATAGAGGAGAGTTAGTCCTTCAATTGAATGAGGACTATCTTGTGTTTAAGGCTCAAGGATCTTCTTCTGTAACCATGGAGAGGAAGCATGAAAAGCTTCTCTCAACACAGAGTCAAATAGAGCTCCCACACTCAACTTCTAAGTTTGGTGTTGGGAGGCCATCATCAAACTTTGAATCTCTATGAAGCTCTCTAAGAGCTCACTGTCAAGCTATTGACATTAAAGAAGCGCTTATTGAGAGGCAACCCAATGTTATTTAATTATAATTATTTTATTTTCCATTGTTACTTTATGTTTTCTTTAGGTTGATGATCATGTGAAGTCACAAAAACAACTGAAAAGTCAAAAACAGAATGAAAAACAGCATTAAAAATAGCACACCCTGGAGGACAGGCTTATTGGTGTTTAAACGCCAGTAAGGATAGCAGAATGGACGTTTAACGCCCAGCCTGGCAGCATTCTAGGCGTTAAACGCCAGAATGGGTAGCACTCTGGGCGTTTAACGCCAGAAAGGGCTGTTTGGCATCTGGCTGGCGTTAAACGCCAGAAATGGGCATCTGGCTGGCGTTTAATGCTAGAAATTGGCAGCAGAGTGGCGTTAAACGCCAAAATTGGCACAGAATGGGCGTTTGAATGCCAGCATGGTGCATGGACTCAAATTTCTTGACACCTCAGGATCTGTGGACCCCACAGGATCCCCACCTACCCCACATCTTCTTCTCTCTTCTTCACACCTTTCCATAACACTCTTCCCCAAACACCCTTGACCAACTCCATCAAAACCTCTTCCCCAAACACCCCTCACCTATCAAATCCTATCCTCTTCCCCACAACCTCTTCACCACTCACATCCATCCATCATTAAACGTCATCCATCAAATTCAAACCATTTCCCTCCCAAACCCAACCCCTCATACACGGCTACCCTCTCTCCCTTACCCTATAAATACCCCTCCTTACCACCTTCAATTTCACACATCATACACAATACACCCCCTTGGCCGAACCTTCTCCTCACCTCCATCTCCTCCATTTCTTCTTCTTCTACTCCTTTCTTTCTTCTTTTGCTCGAGGACAAGCAAACATTCTAAGTTTGGTGTGGGAAAAGCTAAAGCTTTTTGTTTTCCATAACCACTAATGGCACCTAAGGCCGGAGAAACCTCTAGAAAGAGGAAAGGAAAGACAATTGCTTCCACCTCCGAGTCATGGAAGATGGAGAGATTCATCTCAAAGGTCCATCAAGACCACTTCTATGAAGTTGTGGTCAAGAAAAAGGTGATTCCTGAGGTCCCCTTTGATGACATGTCACCATGTCATGTTTTTCTATGCTTTTTCATACAAGAAATTTATGATTAGTGCTTAAATATTGCATTCTTTGGTGCTTAAATGGTATATTTCTTTGATCTTTTGATTTGATAAACTTTGTAGGAAATAAGAAGAAAAAGAAGCAAAAAGAGCACAAAATAAGCTAAAAAGAAGAAAAGAGGAATTTTGGGCACACTTTGAAGTTGGAGCACACTTTGGAGGCTTAGGCCACGCTTCTAAAAGCGTGACCCATGACCAAATCAAGGAAGAGAAGCGTGGCCCAAAGGAAGAAAAGCGTGGCTCAAAACAAAGAGCAAGAGAGGACAAAAAAGCTTGAACTAAAGTTTGCCTCAAACTTTAGCTCAAACTTTTGGAGGAGCTTGACTACACCCTGGAGGGAGCAAAAGCTTGTGCCAACGTTTGCCTCAAGCTTTTTGGCAAACGTTGGCACCACAAAACAAACACCCTGGAGGAAAAAGCTTGCGCCAACGTTTGCCTCAAGCTTTTTGGCAAACGTTGGCGCCACACACCTCACAGCCTGAAGGGGTATACTTCCAACAAGAATAACTTGAGCTACAGAGCTCCAAATGAGGTGATTCCAAGAGAAATGGAAAGTAGGAATCGAGAGCTTTCCAAGCATATATGGTACTGTATGGTGGACACTAAAATTGAGGGAGAAAACTGCCCCGCAATGTGCATAAACGAACATGGTGGCAACCTGCAGTGACGCCAACTGACCTCTGCACCTTCGACGGAGTATAACTCGAGCTGTGAAGCTCCAATTGATGCGCTTCCAAAGGCATTGGAAAGTAGACATTCAGGGCTTTCCAAAAATGTATAATAGTATGGGGTGGACAATATGTTTGAGCCTCCAGAACTGGCGTTTTCGACCACGTTTCAGGCAAACTTTACCTCAAACGCTGCACACCAAGGCCAGCGACCTTGTCCTCTTCAAATGAGCATAACATGAGTTGTAGATGTCCAATTGAGGTGATTCCAATTGGGTTAGAAAGAGGACATTCAGAGCTTTCTAACCATATATAATAGTCTATAGTGGGCATGAAATTTGCAACTTTGACAAGCAGACAAAGTAGTACCCCAACATGCATGCAAGAAGGCCCAACGTTTGGCTAAAAGTTTGACCTCAAACTTTAGCCCAAACGTTGGTAGCAGCAAATAAGGGCAGCTGGTATAAAAAGTTTGAGTAAAAGTTTGCCTCAAACTTTTACTCAAACTTTTACTCAAACTTTTATTATTCATGGCCCGGTTCACAATGGGTTTCTCTCCAACTCCAAGAGCAATCAACAGAGGCTTTTGTCAACCCAATTCCATCAAGAGTAAGGGCCCAATTGACACCACTCAAAGGCATAAGAGATAGTTAGAATAGAAATTTTATTTTAATTGTAATTTGTTTTGGATTTCATTTTCATTTTGTAAAAATGCCTATAAATAGGCATCTGTTTCATTTTATTAAGAGGAGGCGAGCTCCACTAGGGAGCATTAGGAATACAGAACTCTCTCTCTTTAGTTTTTTTCCTTTTTGTTTTGAATCTTGGGTTGAGAATTGAAGAAATTCTATTTCAATCTCAACTTGAGAATTCTCTCTGTTTTCCTCTTCTGCAAACTTTCAGTGAATTGCAATTTGAATTAAAACTCTCTTTACTGCTTTCATCTTCATTTCTTTTGCAAATTGTTCTTTATTGGATCAAGAAAGGAATTGAGATCTAGACTTGGTCTCTAGTCTCATCCAACCCCTAAGATCTTCAACTTTCCTTTAGTTATTGCAATTGTGCTACATTTTCACTTTCTGTTTGGTTCTTAAATTTAATTTACATTTCCTGCACAATTTTAAATTCCTCTGCAATTGCTCTAAATTCTGATTCACTGCAATTTTGCTTCTCTATTTACATTGCTCTCAATTTACTTTCCAGCAATTTAAATTTCCAGTTGCGTGATCTATTGTTCTCTTTAATTTCCAACACCCCAGCCCCTTTACTTTTCATGCAATTTACATTTCTTGTCATTTAAGTTTCAGTTATTTTACTTTCTTGTTCTTTAAGTTACTTGTAATTTTACTTTCTGCACTTTATAATTCCTGCAAATTTACTTTCTGTTGGTTACAATTTCACACAATTCACTTCAATGTTAGCTTGACTAAACTAATCACCCACTAAAGTTGCTTGATCCATCAATCCTCATGGGATTGACCTCACTCACGTGAGTTTTACTACTTGATGCGACCCGGTGCACTTGCCGGTTAGTTTCGTGTCAGATCGTTTTCCACACATCAAGCTCAAAAAGAGTGAATATCCGGAGATCTGACATGAAGTTCAAAAAAGAGGTTGGAAAATCCTCACCAACCCCATTCAACAAGTCGAGATCTTAATGGTTCAAGAGTTCTATGCCAATGCATAGATCACTAAAAACCATGACCAAAATGTGAACCCGAACCCAAAGAATTGGCTCACAATGGTTCGGGGGAACTACTTGGATTTTAGTCCGGAAAATGTGAGGTTAGCATTCAACTTGCCAATGATGCAAGGAGATCCTCACCTTTTCACTAGAAGGGTCAACTTTGATCAAAGGTTGGACCAAGTCCTTAGGGACATTTGTGTGGAAGGCGCTCAATGGAAGAGAGACTCAAGAGGCAAGCCAGTTCAACTAAGAAGGCTTGACCTCAAACCTGTGGCTAGGGGATGGTTGGAGTTCATCCAACACTCTATCATTCCTACTAGCAACCAGTCTGAAGTTACAATAGACCGGGCTATCATTATCCATAGTATCATGAATGGAGAGGAAGTAGAATTTCATGAGATCATATCTTTAGAACTCTATAAGGTGGCAGACAAGCCCTCCACTTTGGCAAGGTTAGCCTTCCCTCATCTCATTTGTCACCTATGTAATTCAGCTGGAGTTGTCGTAGAGGAAGACACCCTCATTAAAGAGGACAAGCCCATCACTAAGAAAAGAATGGAGCAAACAAGAGAGCCCACTCATGGACCTCAACAAGAGCATGAGGAAATTCCTCATCATGAAATCCCTGAGATGCCTCAAGGGATGCATTTTCCTCCACAAAACTATTGGGAGCAAATCAACACCTGCCTAGGAAAATTGAGTTCCAACATGGGACAACTAAGGATGGAGCACCAAGAGCATTCCATCCTCCTCCATGAAATTAGAGAAGACCAAAGAGCCATGAGGGAGGAGCAACAAAGGCAAGGAAGAGACATAGAAGAGCTCAAGCACTCCATAAGATCTTCAAGAGGTAGAACTAGCCACCATCACTAAGGTGGACCCGTTCTTTAATTTCCTTGTTCTTATTTTTCTCTATTTTTCAAAAATTATGCTTTATATTTTGTCTATGTTTGTGTCTTTCTTACATGATCATTAGTGTCTAGTGTTTATGTCTTAAAGCTATAAATGTCCTATGAATCCATCACCTTTCTTAAATGAAAAATGTTTTAATTGCAAAAGAACAAGAAATGCATGATTTCGAATTCTATCTTGAAATTAGTTCAATTATTTTGATGTGGTGGCAATACCTTTTGTTTTCTGAATGAATGCTTGAACAGTGCATATTTTTTATATTGTTTATGAATGTTAAAATTGTTGGCTCTTGAAATAATAATGAAAAAGGAAAAATGTTATTGATGATTTGAAAATCATAAAATTGATTCTTGAAGCAAGAAAAAGCAGTGAAAAGCTTGCGGAAAAAAATAATATGCGAAAAAAAGGGAAGAAAAAGAAAAAGCAAGCAGAAAGAGCCAATAGCCCATTAAACCAAAAGGCAAGGGTAAAAAGGATCCAAGGCTTTGAGCATTAATGGATAGGAGGGCCCAAAGGAATAAAATCCTGGCCTAAGCGGCTAAACCAAGCTGTCCCTAACCATGTGCTTGTGGCATGAAGGTGTCAAGTGAAAAGCTTGAGACTGAGCAGTTAAAGTCGTGGTCCAAAGCAAAAAGAGTGTGCTTAAGAGCTCTAGACACCTCTAACTGGGGACATTAGCAAAGGTGAGTCACAATCTGAAAAGGTTTACCCAGTTATGTGTCTGTGGCATTTATGTATCCGGTGGTAATACTGGAAAACAAAATGCTTAGGGTCATGGCCAAGACTCATAAAGTAGTTGTGTTCAAGAATCAACATACTGAACTAGGAGAATCAATAACACTATCTAAATTTTTAGTTCCTATAGATGCCAATCATTCTGAACTTCAAAGGATAAAGTGAGATAATTGTGATGAGTAGATAATTTATACCCTTTTTGGCATTATTTTTACATAGTTTTTAGTATGATTTAGCTACTTTTTATTATATTTTTATTAGTTTTTATTTAAAAATCACATTTCTGGACTTTACTATGAGTTTGTGTGTTTTTCTATAATTTCAGGTATTTTCTGGCTGAAATTGAGGGACCTGAGCAAAAATATGATTCAGAGGGTGAAAAAGGACTGCAGATGCTGTTGGATTCTGACCTCCCTGCACTCGAAGTGGATTTTCTGGAGCTACAGAAACCCAATTGGTGTGCTTTCAATTGAGTTGGAAAGTAGACATCCTGGGCTTTTCTGAAATATATAATAGTCTATACTTTGCCTGAGATTTGATGGCCCAAACTGACATTCAATGTCAGCCTAAAACATCTTGGCGTAAAACACCCAAACTGGCACTAGAATTGGAGTTAAATGCCCAAACTGGCTCTAAAGCTTGTGTTTAACTCCAGGAACAGCCTATGCACGTGAAAGCTTCAATGCTCAGCCCAAGCACACACCAAGTGGGCCCCGGAAGTAGATTTCTGCACTATCTGCACTTAGTTACTCATTTTCTGTAAACCCAGGTTACTAGTTTAGTATAAAAACTACTTTTAGAGATTCATTTTACATCTTTGGAATATCTTTTGATCACCATAGACTATCATTTGGGAGGCTGGCCTCATGGCCATGCCTAGAACTTTCACTTATGTATTTTCTACGGTGGAGTTTCTACACCCCATAGATTAAGGTGTGGAGCTCTACTGTTCTTTATGAATTAATGCAATTACTACTATTTTCTATTCAATTCATTCCTACTTCTTCTCCAAGATATACTCTTGTTCTTAATTCAGTTAAGTCAGAATAAAGGGGTGACCCGTGACAATCACCCAATCCTCAATACTCCCTTAGCCAAGATCGCGTGCCGGACAACCACAAAGCGGTCTACATGATGTTCAACGTAGTCATTGGACGACAGCTAGAGTATACTCTCTTGGATATCTAATACATGGACCGAGTCCGTGAGATTAGTATCTTCGTGGTATAGGCTAGAACCATTGGTAGCATTCCTGAGATCCGGAAAGTCTAAACCTTGTCTGTGGTATTCTGAGTAGGATCTGGGAAGGGATGACTGTGACGAGCTTCAAACTTGCGAATGTTGGGCGCAGTGACAGTGTGCAAAAGGACAATGGTCTTATTCCGACACTAGCGGGAACCGACAGATGATTAGCCGTGCGGTGACAGCGCATATGAATTTGTTTTCATCCGAGAGGATCATACAGCTTGCCATGGAAGGAGGTAACGCATGGTTGGAAGAAGGCAATAGGAAAGCAGATGTTCAGAAGCAACAAAGCATCTCCATACGCTTATCTGAAATTTCCACCAATGAATTACATAAGTAAATTTATTTTATTTTATGTTTTATTTATATTTTAATTATCAAAACCTCATAACCATTTGAATCCGCCTGACTAAGATTTACAAGATGACCATAGCTTGCTTCAAGCCGACAATCTTCGTGGGATCGACCCTTACTCACGTAAGGTTTATTACTTGTACGACCCAGTACACTTGCTAATCACGATTTCCCACACCAGTTATTACTTGACGATAAATTTGGTGCACTTGCCAAAAGAACGGATTCATCATTTTTATATGGGGAGTGAATTCGACTCATCAGGCAACTAAAGAAAACAATTAATAAAGAGAGACATTCATGGCAAGGATTGAGAATATAGGCTTTCTATCCTAGTCACTAATAACAATAATTAACAAGAATTTATCCTATTTCGTCATCTCGAAGGTACAATGTTATCTTCACACAAGAGGAAGTCAAATAAGACTAGCTAATCTCAATCCAAAAGTCCTAATCAACTTACTAATTGAATTAGCAAAAGATTAGCGTTAATGGAAACAATATTCGCTAACAAACTCTAGATAACCAACATGAGTTGGGTATTCATGACTCAAGATTTCCTAATTCCTCTTTCCAAGCCAAGAATGCTCAAAAAGCTACTCTAACATCCAACCAAGCATTTTGTCAAACACTTGGAAGGCATAAAAGGAAAGCATATTAATTTTCAAGAAAGAATAAAATCTACAACTACCCAATTACAAGGAAACAATAACAACAACTCAAATCAACAATAAAAGAACATAAAACATGAATTGCATTAAAGAAAATCCAAATCAAACAAGAATTCATCAATAAACTAAAGAGCCATAAAATGGGGAATTAACAATGAAAACTAAGAGGATTAAGATATAGGAACAAGAAATTACAAGGAAAACTAAAGGAAAACAAGAATTGAACCCTAGATCTAAGATGCAAAGTACCCTAAGAACCCTAATTCTAGAGAGAAGAGGGAGCTTTTCTCTCTAGAAAACTAAACTACATGATGCTAACCTACAACTAATTGCTCCCTCCCCCCCCCCCCTTTTCCTAAGCTTGAATTTTGTATGAAATAGCCTTAGGAATGAGTTGGATTTGGGCCTGGGCAGCTCAGAAATCGCCCCTAGCATTTTCACTTTAATGAGGTCATGTGCTGTGATGACTTGCATCATCTACCCTTCTTTCTTGCATAAAGAAGACCATAAAAGAGCATAAAGCTCATTTAATCAGTACAATTCATACATTATTTGATGAATATTATGGTACACTACTTTGAGATGAGTTGTGCTGAATTTCAGGTGAGAAAAGCATCAAAAATTGGGTAGAAGACAAACAAGAAGCTGGGCGTGTGAAACTGGCATGCCACTTGAAGCAAACGCCACAAAAATCCACTGGCGTGGCACGCCAAGAGCTGGGCGTGGCACGCCAGTACTAAAGTCCAGAGAAGAAGTCCAAGCATGCATGTGGGCATGGCACGCCAGAGACTGCGCGTGGCACGCTAATACAAAATTCCAGAGAGCTACAATGGAGGACACAAAAGGGGTGTGGCACGCCAACTCACCATTCCAAGAAGAACCTTCACTATGGCGTGCCACTTGGTGTCGAAGGCATGGTACGCCAGCCCAAGAAGTCACTTGGGCGTGCCACTTGAGAACCCAGGCATGGCACGCCAAGCTTGAAGAGTTCACAAATCCATGAGCATACCACTTGAGCAGCATGGTGTGGAATACTGGTACAACAATCCAGAGAAGAGGCTGAAGGCAATTGAAGACTGGGCGTGCCACTTGAGCAACCAGGCATGGCACGCCAATGCACAAAGGACCAAAAGCAAGGACTAGGCGTGCCACTTGGTATCAAAGGCGTGGCATGCCAACCTTAGCATTTCACTATGGCGTGCCACTTGAAGACTGAGGCGTGGCACGCCAACTGTAACGACCCAACTTCCAATATGTCATGATCGTACCAAAAGTAAGGCGTTACTGACCTGTTTTTCTTATTAACTATTTACTATTAAGCCTTTAGTTCGATATCGCAATTCAATTTTAGTAAAAATACCAGAAATTTTTGTTTTTATTAATTAAAATCATATAGCAAACATCACCAAGTAATAATAATCACATAATTATTAATAATAGTAATATTATACAAAAGAATTTAAATAAAATTCAGGTACAACTCCTATCCCTCTGCATAAAATAAAAACCTTAAGCAGTAAGGGCGAGGAAATTTTATGAAAGAATCTCAAGTCATAAACTTAACTCGTAAATAAATTCTAGAATCGCCCGCAGCTTCAAACTGAATCTTCGTACCTGTGTCACTGAAAGAGTGGAAGATTTTGGGGTGAGAACAAACCACACGTTCTCAGTAGGGAATGGGAATGCCGTAAAAGTAATGATTAACATGCAAATAATTAACTTTGCTTAATAAACCATCTTTGTTAAATCCCTTGAAATACTTTTTAATCTTACTTTAGATAAATAATTACTTTCTTTAAATCTCTAAACCCAAAACAGATCTCAATCGCAAAACTTGTCATATTAAATATATTTCAGCCACATAATTGATTCTCAGTCATAACGACAGATATTAATCATCTTTTCCCATTCACAAACTACTAGCACAAGTAAGAAACTCAATTCAACACGCAAAGGAATTACAATAAGACAAACAGCACAAAGAAGTAATACAGGCAAACACAACCAAATGTAAATGCACAACCAATATGATGCATGTCTATCCTAAGCAGGCCATGAGCTCACGTGTCGGTTTACACCCTACAGCCCGACATTACCTAGGAACAAGTCCCAGATATGGCTTCCCTTTGTGTCCTTAGTGCATATGTGTCGGTGGTAAGAATACCACTCCTTCGTGACTACCGGCAGTCGGCGCGAAGCCCGACCCCATTATATACGCACAAGGGGAAACAGTGATCCTCAGTTCGTGGGCGTCCCCGAGATCAATTCACAAACAAAACAGAGATCTTCAGTTCGTGGGTTATACCCGAGATCAATACACAGCAAACAATGATCTTCAGTTCATGGGCTATACCCGAGATCAATATACAACAATTCATGGGTTATTCCCGTAATCAATAATTATCAGTCCGTGTGTTTTTCCCGCATATAAAACAAATAACAATCTATAGGTTTTCCCCGAGATCAATGATCATTCAGTTCGTGGGTACTTCCCGAATTTTACCAATTATCAATTCATGGGTTTTCCCCGTAGTTAAACAACTAACAGTTCGTGGGGTATTCCCGCCTTTTATCATTTTTCATTATCCTTTTCTCAATCTCAACAATCCACAAATCAATCTTCATTCTCTTTATCCCATTGAATCCTTAACACATCTTCTTAAACCTTTCTTAACTTTCTCAAGCATTTGTTCATGAAAATCTTAATCCTCATTTCAGTTCATAATCTCTACTTTAACAATCTTAATTCAAAACTAATTTTAGAACTATTTTTTTTTTAGTTTAACCCTCTTCAAAAGACTTAAGTAAATCATATATTTTAAATTCACTAAATACTTTTGAAAATATAATCCTCTCATTAAAATTATTCAAATAAAATTCTTCCACGTTTACTAACTTCCCAAAGACTCAAAAATCATCTCTCTCTTTACTATTCAAATTCAAATATTATAAATTCATCAAACTTCTAAAAAGTAAACCTTTATTTCAAGCTTAAAACATAATTCTTTTCATATTGAATCAATCTCAAAACATAGTTTCTTTTTTTAATAGTTTAATTTTGAAACATAAACCTTTCTTTGGTAAATCGAATTTAAAATAGAATAATTCTTTTCTTAACTAAATAAAAGTCAAGTAATATAATTTTTCCAAATTCAAAAGTTCTAAAATAACTTTTCAAATAAAATCTCAGATTTTTTTATAAAATTTCGGCAGCACCTCCCCTAAAACTCGGACTTAACCACCCTTACGGGTTTCCTCTTTCTCAACATCTCATCAAACCTTTCTCAACAATTGCCACAATAATATATTCTCAAAAATATTTGATAATAGTATAGAAAATATATTTCTCAAATTCCATATCCAATTAATCACCAAAACAACATCGGCAGTCTAATTTCAGTTTTATTTAAAAATATCAAACGAATTCGGAATTATGCAAACCTTATATCCACGTGTCCGTCTCAGATTAAGTTTCCTATTAAACCAAAAATCATAGTTTTTCGCTGGCTCTAGCTTCGGGAATATAAGTAAAACCATGACTGCTCTATAGTGCCTTAAAACCAGAAGATAGCAGCAGCGTACAACATTCGAAATTTCATATAAAATCCAAATTAAATCTAACAACCTTAAAAGTTAATGTGGTTAAACATGACTTATCTAAATTTCTTTCTCAATTGGTTCCAGAGTCATACCATTTTTAATGAAAGAGTTACGTAGCTTGGAAATTAAGTAATTTTCTGCTGAAATCTGTTTTACAAATCATTGAACACAACCTCTTCCAAGTCCCATAATTCACTTCTTAAAACATAGAATACCCTGAAATTTTAATCATAATAACTAAACATATTCAACTTTCACCTCCAATTGGTTGCATCTCAATATCATTCCAGAAATAAAAATTATAAAGTCTTAAAGTTACTGACTTAGAAAACAAAACCTGATTTTTACTGCATAATACGTCTTACTTTAAAAATCCATAACTTTAAAACCACAACTCTAAAAATTCTAAATTTTTATGAAATTAAAGTACTAGGACCAGAGTTTCATTTAAAATTGGTTCCATTTCAAAATTCAAACTGGAGAATTTTTAATAGAGGAAACAAGTTGCTGCTGTCTTAAGCGTCCTGCAGAAAACCAGATTTGGCATTCCTAATTCAAAAATTACCATAAATCATAAACTTAATGAAAAAGTCTCAAATTCACCAGTCCAGCTTCGTATATCCCAAAGCTTAATCCAGATTTGGTCCCACGCAATTCCGATTATCACAGAATTAGTTATAGATTTTCAAAGTCTCCGGCTTCATTTAAAAGTAATGCAGAAAATCAAGTTTTACATTTTAACTTTGAAAAATCTTAACTAGTTCTATAGTTAATTCAAACTTCCCAAAATTGAATTCCAACAACAACTTTAATTACAGTTTACTCAGCCTTTACTCTCATATCATTTCGATTATCGTTGAATAACTGATTCACTTCCAAAGTCATCTTTTAATCTCAAAAATCAGATTTTCAGCAACTAGTTCAACATTTTAAGATTCAATCTTCCAATTATTTCTTAAGCCCAACCTCAATTAATCACTAACTAAACCCATTACAATAAACCAACTCAACAGCAATAGTTTCAATTTGACCCATCAAAATACCGAAATCACAATAATCTCTCATCAAACAATTTATAATTCAATCTCACAAAATCAACAAATTCAACTAAAGTTCCAATAAAAAATCTCAATCATTCCAATCATAATTTCAGCCACACAACTCAACTAATTCAGTATAATCACATAGAGTCAGAACTTTTCAACAATTCCATCCATATCAGAGAAAACATTATCAATTACAACTTCAAACACTCACAACAAAGCCCAAAGACATTCACAGCCACATTTAATTCCAGTCACAGCTCAAAATATTTACAACAACTAACAAATTTCAAATGCATTTCAGGTCATTCATGACAATTAAGAAATTCTAAACCATTGTTAACCATTTGCACTTATTCAAATAACTTGGTGGGCATTCTAAATTAAAAACGTTAAATCCCCTACCTCAATGTCGCATTAACAACGCAACTAAACCAAACATCAGGCTCAATAACATTTTTCTGATGAGTTCCCTTCCTCCGGCAACAACACAGCAGCTCCGAACCTACGTAGCAGCATCAGAATCATCAAAGGCAGCTCCAACATTGGCTCCCAGCGACTCCAACAGCAATACCCACGGCGGCAGAGATTCAGGTAACTGCGAAAATCAAAAGCAGAGGAAGAACAGAGGACAACTGTGAGCAGGGACAAGGATGAATTACATCAGAGTCAAAACAGCAACTTCGGCGACCCTCACCAGCAAGAACAGAACCAACGTAACTTCAAGGGGCTGAGATAGCAAACCCTAAGAAATAGAAACGGAATTTTGGAGTAGCAGCAGCGGTGCTGGTGGCTCAAAGCAGCAAGAACGCGATGCCGGATCACCTCCCGTGACGGCAAGCTTCGCCGACGGCAGAGGCGCAACCAGAAGCTTCGGCAGCGGCGGATCTGGTGGTGGTTCAGACGAAGACAACGCCGGCGACTGGGAGAAACTAGCTCCGACGGCGCACGGGTTTCCTTCCTCCTCCTCTCTTTAATCGCGTCACTCCCTCTCTTCGCGACGGTGGCACGGCAGCAGTGACGAGCTTCAGCGGCGGCGAATCACTGGAGGCGGAGGTTTGGCAGTGGTGAACAGCTTCTCTTCCTCTGTGCGCACTCTGCTCCTTGACAAGAGGATTTTTACCAGTAAAGAGATTCATAGAAATAGTCGCGTTGTAGATATAGTCTCTAATCCGACAAAAATCCCTTCGTACAAACGTTTTGGGTGTCACAAGTAACAAACCCCTTTAAAAATTGTTAACCGAGTATTCAAACCTCGGGTCGTCTTCTCAAGGAACTACAAGGAAGTATATTCTTATTATTGGCTATAGAGGTTGTAATCGGGGTTTAGAAGATGAGAGGCAAGTAATTTGAATGACAGGTAAAGTAAATGGCAATTAAAAATAAATAATCACTGTAAAGCAAACTTTTGGCAAGGTAAGAGAAGTTGGAGGTCCAACGTAGTTATCTCTTTCAACTATAATGAAAGTTGAATCTAAACTCCACTTGATCAACCTGTACCAGGGCAAGGAAAGTCAAGGGACTAATTAAATTGACCTTTGAATCCTATTTATTTCCTAAGAAAAGGTTGGGATTACTTAAGTTCAGTTCAATTAGCAAGATAACGATTATCAATTATGTTGAGTTTAATAACTGTTGAGTTACTAAATTCTTAACCAGAACTAAAAGGGGAAAAAGTAAAATTGCTGGAATAATAAAAATGTCCTTAGATGGGAAGCAATGGTAACTTAAATCAAAGAAAACAATCATAAACTGAAAATACCTCAATTATCATTAATTCAAATAATAGTCTGTAACATGGAAGAATTCTTAGATCAAATTATAATAATCAATTCAAATGTTGGAATAAATAAATAGAAGTAAAACTAAAATAAAAGAACATTAAACCTGGGATCCAGAGTTACTCTTAAAACAAGAAGAAATCCTAAATCCTAAAAGAGAGAGAGAAGATCTCCCTCTCAACTAAATCTAAATCATTGAAAGGTAAAATATGCGAGCTCTCTTTGAATGGGTGCATTCCCACACTTTATAACCTCTGGTCTATGCTGTCTGTACTTGGATCTGGGCCAAAAAGGGCTTCAAAATTTGCTGGGGGCGTATTCTGTAATTTCTGGTGCGTGGCCTCTGTCACGCGTGCGTGTGGGTCACGCGGTCGCGTCATTTGGAGCTTTTCCTTGCCACGCGGTCGCGTCAGTCATGCGACCGCGTCATATGCGTTCTGCTTAAGGCGCGCGGTCGCGTCAGTCATGCGGCCGCGTCGCTGCTGATTCGTGCTTGGCACGCGATCGCGTCATCCATGCGATCGCGTGAATACCAGTTTCCTTAAAGCTCCGTTTTGCTTTCTCCTTCCATTTTAGTATGTTTCCTTTTCCATCTTTTAAGTCATTCTGCCTTAGAAAATCTGAAACTACTCAACATACTGATCATGGCATCGAATGGAAATAAAGGTAATTAAAATAATTAATTTTTAAAGCTTAGGAAACATGTTTTTCATTTACATCACATAATAAGGAAGGGAAAGTAAAATCATGTAATTAATGTGAATAAGTAGGTGAAGGATTGTATAAATCACTCAAATTAAGCACAAAAGAACTCATGAAATATGGGTTTATCAACCTCCCTACACTTAAACACTAGCATGTCCTCATGCTAAATCCAAGGTAAATAATTAAGGTTGAAGTGATGGAATGTCATGCAATGCAACCTAATTTAAATGCAACTACCTAAATGAATTATGCATCATGCAACCCTAATTTATTCACTCATATATAAAGCTTACATGTAGCCAAGTTAATTCATATTCCCAAGGAGTCATGTATATATACATAGCCAACCCTTAAATAATAAAGCAATTTAGCAAATGAGATGGAAAAGAAAATATTTGTATAAACTTGCAAAATAATTAGTAAATTTGAGCACAGATATATGTTGATGAGTTATTGAACCCTCACTGGATTTTGTGTTTACTCTCTAGTCACTCAGTGTTTATTGGGTTTATTCACTATATTTTTCTTTTTATTCTTACTTTCTATAGCTTTGTTCTTCATCTAACCAATCAACAATTATAGAATATAGTCATACCAAAAAGTCATGAGGTCTTTAATTGAGGTTGTAATGGGGCTAATGTAAGGGTAAGGATTTATGTATAGGGTTAAGTGAGCTAAATAAGTGAATCCTTAATTAGACTAAGATATCACTTAACATACATATTTAGTAAAATAAAATCTTTTTTACCTATTTTCCCATATTATCCCACTTATTGTTACATGCTCATGTTTCACTTTTTATTTTTATCCCATGTGCATTGTTTTTATTTTGCATTAGGGAATTTCTTTTGTATCCCCTTTTATTTAGATGCTGAAAAATAACTTTTTTTTTTTAAAACTTGAAAAATGCAGAATGCAATGATTAACATGAATGTTATGCATGATTCCAGGTTTAATAAATTAAAATGAAAAAGGAAAAATGAAAGCAATTAACAAGAAATAAATTGAAAAAGAAGCGACCATATCATGGTGGGTTGTCTCCCACCTAGCACTTTTAGTTAAAGTCCTTAAGTTGGACATTGGAGGGGTATCCTGTTATGGTGGCTTATGTTTAAATTCGTCCAAAAATCTCCACCAATACTTGGAATGCCAATAGTCTCCGGGGTCCCAAACTAAGCACGCAAAGCTTCCGAACAACTTTAAATATATTGTTAGGCTCCCAGGATGACAAATGTCAGAATAAACTCTAGGATTCCAAGCCTTGCTTTTAAATCCGCCTCCGTCTTGATCTGCATGTTTCCATTCGGGCGGGTTAAAAAGTAGAATCTCACCTTGGTGACCAAACGTTTTCCTTGATCCATGTAATTGAGCATGATACCAATCCGTGTACTTCGAAGTGAAGTGTGGAACCTTATTGAGCCTTGTGCACCAGCTTTGAGTACGAGCCATTTCCCTCTTACTCTTAAAGCCGCAGAGAGCTCTAAGCTGGCCATCTGTTTCAAGCAAACCATATTCAAGTGAATAAGTAAAGTTATAAGTTAAGGATTGTACCCACTTGAAGCTTGTATTAGGTGGTAATGGCCTTAGGATAGGTGTTTTTGGTGGTTCTGCAAGTTCTGTTTCCTTGTGCTCTTCTGTGAATTCCTCCACTTCTTTGCAAAGATCTTCAATTGTATCTGTGTCCTGGTCAAAGTCTTCTGTGTCTTCCTCATCACTTGAGTCATAGATTGGAGGTTGAGAGAAATCTACCTCTGCATCATCTTCATATTCACTTGGGGAAGATTCTTCGATCTCAGAGAATTCACTTGCGGATGCAAGTTCATCACTAAGAGAGCTAGACTTGTGACTATCATCATCAAGGGAATTTGTTTCTTGGATTATTCCGTCTGATTCTTCATAAACGATTTGCCTTGGAGAAATATCCTCCTTAGCATCAACTGTAGCATCCTGGATGGAGTTTTCCTCAATTCTGGATTCCCATGGAGGTTCAGCATCTCCTAGATCTTCAACTAACTCTTCTTCTTGAACAAAGACAGCTTCTTCTAATTGTTCCAGTATAAATTCATGCTCTGTCTTGTCCACTGGAGTTTCTGGCACTTCCTTCATGCTCTGCACTTCATTGGGCTATCCACATGGAGCTGTGGTTGATCCTTGTATATTTGAGCGCCTAGAAGCCCATTGAATCATCGCTTGCTCTAATTGTTTAATGGTTGTTTGGAATTTAATTACTGTTTCCCTTAGGCGATCCTCTGCTTCTTGGGTTGCTGGACTTGGACATGCTACAAAGGAAAGTGGTGGTGGTTGGGAGCGATTGGATTGGTATTAGGGTAAGGATGGATCATATGGTGGCGAATGGTGAAGAGAAGCTTGTGAGTGTGGTGGTTCAAGGTTATGTTGAAAGGGTGGTTTATATGTACGGGGTGGGGCTTGTTGGTAGTTACAAGGTTGTCCACCATGTCTTTCAGCTGGGTATGCATTATGGAATGGTCTTTGTCCAGGATATCTCGGAGGGTGTTGCTGCCAAAAGGGTTGATTAGGTCCTCTTGGTTCCATCCATCCTTGATTGGTCTGACCTTGATGCACATTCCTGCTGTAACTTTTATTTCCTTTAATAACATTAGAACCAAACTCAAAGCGAGAGGGGTGAGAGTTCATAGTAGCAAATAAAGGTAAAAAGGGAAAACAAAAAATAAATAAACAAGCAAAAGAAAAATATTTACAATAACCAATAATAAGGCACACGTTAGCAGTTCCCTGGCAACGGCGCCATTTTGACGAGAGGATAGCAGTAAAGAGATTCATAGAAACAGTCGCGTTGTAGATATAGTCTCTAAACCGACAAAAATCCCTTCGTACAAACGTTTTGGGTGTCACAAGTAACAAACCCCTTTAAAAATTGTTAACCAAGTATTCAAACCTCGGGTCGTCTTCTCAAGGAACTGCGAGGAAGTATATTCTTATTATTGGCTATAAAGGTTGTAATCGGGGTTTAGAAGATGAGAGGCAAGTAATTTGAATGACAGGTAAAGTAAATGGCAATTAAAAATAAATAATTACTGTAAAGCAAACTTTTGGCAAGGTAAGAGAAGTTGGAGGTCCAACGTAGTTAACTCTCTCAACTATAATGAAAGTTGAATATAAACTCCACTTGATCAACCTGTACCAGGGCAAGGAAAGTCAAGGGACTAATTAAATTGATCTTTGAATCCTATTTATTTCCTAATAAAAGGTTGGGATTACTTAAGTTCAGCTCAATTAGCAAGATAACGATTATCAATTATGTTGAGTTTAATAACTGTTGAGTTACTAAATTCTTAACCAGAACCAAAAGGGGAAAAAGTAAAATTGCTGGAATAATAAAAATGTCCTTCGATAGGAAGCAATGGTAACTTAAATCAAAGAAAACAATCATAAACTGAAAATACCTCAATTATCATTAATTCAAATAATAGTCTGTAACATGGAAGAATTCTTAGATCAAATTATAATAATCAATTCAAATGTTGGAATAAATAAATAGAAGTAAAACTAAAATAAAAGAACATTAAACCTGGGATCCAGAGTTACTCTTAAAACAAGAAGAAATCCTAAATCCTAAAAGAGAGAGAGAAGATCTCCCTCTCAACTAAATCTAAATCATTGAAAGGCAAAATATGCGAGCTCTCTTTGAATGGGTGCATTCCCACACTTTATAACCTCTGGTCTATGCTGTCTGTACTTGGATCTGGGCCAAAAAGGGCTTCAAAATTTGCTGGGGGCGTATTCTGTAATTTCTGGTGCGTGGCCTCTGTCACGCGGTCGCGTCATTTGGAGCTTTTCCTTGCCACGCGGTCGCGTCAGTCATGCGACCGCGTCATATGCGTTCTGCTTAAGGCGCGTGGTCGCATCAGTCATGCGGCTGCGTCGCTGCTGATTCGTGCTTGGCACGCGATCGCGTCATCCATGAGATCGCGTGAATACCAGTTTCCTTAAAGCTCCGTTTTGCTTTCTCCTTCCATTTTAGTATGTTTTCTTTTCCATCCTTTAAGTCATTCTGCCTTAGAAAATCTGAAACTACTCAACATACTGATCACGGCATCGAATGAAAATAAAGGTAATTAAAATAATTAATTTTTAAAGCTTAAGAAACATGTTTTTCATTTACATCACATAATAAGGAAGGGAAAGTAAAATCATGTAATTAATGTGAATAAGTAGGTGAAGGATTGTATAAATCACTCAAATTAAGCACAAAAGAACTCATGAAATATGGGTTTATCACTCCTCCCTTCCACCAATCAGCAACAGCAACGCAGATAGGGTGCGGCGCGATGGCAACGGAACGGCGGCGCGGCAGCGGGGCAACAGCTCTTCCCGCCCTCTTTTCTATGCTCTTTGTGCTCTTTCTCTCTGCGTTTCTTTCTTTTTTTTGTGTGTGTGTGGTGTGTTTAGGAAGAAAGGGGGGTGGAGGCTGCGTTCAGAAGCTGAGGAAAGGGAAACATTAGGGTTAGGGTTTCTAGGATTTGGGAAAATTAGGATTTCTGAATGAATTTGGGAATTAGGGTTAGAAATTAGGATTTTATAAAATAATATGGATAGATATGAATAGATATTTTGATAAAATCGGAGGATAGAATAATCTTAAAATCCAATATACTCTATTAAAAATATTTAGAAACATTATTTATCAACATATTGCTAAGTTGAATTAATTATTTCTAGTTTAAATTATAAAATAAGCATATTAATCATATAATTATAAAATATAGTTTAAACTCAATATTAGTTATTCAAATTAAATAATATAACTTCTCATTATTTTTTTATCTCCAAAACTTTAATTTCAAATTGTAAAATAACTAATAATAAAAATTATACAAAAATATTAATTGACTTAAACATAAAGTGTTTATAAAAATTAATCTAATCATTTCTAGTAAATTAATTCCTATGAGTTCAAATTAATAACATAATTCATTCAAAATAGAGTTTATTTAAATTAAATTATACAAATCTTCTTATTTTTTAATTATCAAAATTATAATTTCAATTATACCAAATATCTAATAAAATTTATATAAAAATTTTAATTAATTTAAACTCCAATTATCATGAAACTCCATTTAATTACCTTTAGTAAAATAATTTTCTTAAAATAAATCACAAATAACTAATTATTTGATTTTCAAAAACTAGGGTTGTTACATTCTACCCACCTTAGAAAAATTTTCGCCCTCGAAAATTGCTAGAATAAAATAAGTTCAAACTGAAATCAAAGAAAGCAGAATATATGGACAAAAGTATAGGCAATGTCAAGGATGAATATTCAAAGAGTTAAGTAAGCAATCAGATTCATAGGCAAGCAAAGGTATACAAGAATGACAAAGTATGGTTGGGAAACAAGTAAATCACATTCTAAGAAGGAAATTCAAACTAGAGAATTCCAATGAAAGCAACGAAGAAAAAGATGGCACGAGTTCATGTGGCACGAATAAAGATTATACGTCGAATCGAAGCTAACTTCATAACCTCTAACGCTCCCAAACCCCGTGAATCGCATTACCTATTCTTCTATTTTGTCTATGATAACCCATTAGTGTTTCCATGTACATAGATCATTAGTATTAAGTTGGCCAAACCTAATACCATAAAGTATGAAATGGTAAACTAACAGCGTTAATCATCAGACAGTCATGCAAATAAAACACAAACTCTTGTTATCAGAACAAGTCACAAAGCATGACAGACACTCAGAGTATGCAATGAAGCATAGTCAGTCCATTCCCAAGGCTCTAACAGGAACGAACTACTCTGATACATATTGTAACGACCCAACTTCCAATACGTCATGATCGTACCAAAAGTAAGGCATTACTGACCTGTTTTCCTTATTAACTATTTACTATTAAGCCATTAGTTCGATATCGCGATTCAATTTTAGTAAAAATACCAGAAATTTTTGTTTTTATTAATTAAAATCATATAGCAAACATCACCAAGTAATAATAATCACATAATTATTAATAATAGTAATATTATACAAAAGAATTTAAATAAAATTCAGGTACAACTCCTATCCATCTGCATAAAATAAAAACCTTAAGCAGTAAGGGCGAGGGAATTCTATGAAAGAATCTCAAGTCATAAACTTAACTCGTAAATAAATTCTAGAATCGCCCGCAGCTTCAAACTGAATCTTCGTACCTGTGTCACTGAAGGAGTGGAAGATTTTGGGGTGAGAACAAACCACACGTTCTCAGTAGGGAATGGGAATACCGTAAAAGTAATGATTAACATGCAAATAATTAACTTTGCTTAATAAACCATCTTTGTTAAATCCCTTGAAATACTTTTTAATCTTACTTTAGATAAATAATTACTTTCTTTAAATCTCTAAACCCAAAACAGATCTCAATCGCAAAACTTGTCATATTAAATATCTTTCAGCCACATAATTGATTCTTAGTCATAACGACAGATATTAATCATCTCTTCCCATTCACAAACTACTAGTACAAGTAAGAAACTCAATTTAACACGCAAAGGAATCACAATAAGACAAACAGCACAAATAAGTAATACAGGCAAACACAACCAAATGTAAATGCACAACCAATATGATGCATGTCTATCCTAAGCAGGCCATGAGCTCACGTGTTGGTTTACACCCTACAACCCGACATTACCTAGGAACAAGTCCCAGATATGGCTTCCCTTTGTGTCCTTAGTGCATATGTGTCGGTGGTAAGAATACCACTCCTTCGTGACTACCGGCAGTCAGCGCGAAGCCCGACCCCATTATATACGCACAAGGGGAAACAGTGATCCTCAGTTCATGGGCTTCCCCGAGATCAATTCATAAACAAAACAGAGATCTTCAGTTCGTGGGTTATACACGAGATCAATACACAATAACTTAGTGATCTTCAGTTCGTGGGTTATACCCAAGATCAATACACAGCAAACATTGATCTTCAGTTCATGGGCTATACCCGAGATCAACATACAACAATTCATGGGTTATTCCCGTAATTAATGATTATCAGTCCGTGAGTTTTTCCCGCATATAAAACAAATAACAATCTATAGGTTTTCTCCGAGATCAATGATCATTCAGTTCGTGGGTACTTCCCGAATTTTACCAATTATCAATTCATGGGTTTTCCCAGTAGTTAAACAACTAACAGTTCGTGGGGTATTCCCGCCTTTTATCATTTTTCATTATCCTTGTCTCAATCTCAACAATCCACAAATCAATCTTCATTCTCTTTTTCCCATTGAATCATTAACACATCTTCTTAAACCTTTCTTAACTTTCTCAAGCATTTGTTCATAAAAATCTTAATCCTCATTTCAGTTCATAATCTCTACTTTAACAATCTTAATTCAAAACTAATTTTAGAACTATTTTTTTTAGTTTAACCCTCTTCAAAAGACTTAAATAAATCATATATTTTAAATTCACTAAATACTTTTGAAAATATAATCCTCTCATTAAAATTATTCAAATAAAATTCTTCCAAGTTTACTAACTTTCTAAAGACTCAAAAATCATCTCTCTCTTTACTATTCAAATTCAAATGTTATAAATTCATCAAACTTCTAAAAAGTAAACCTTTATTTCAAGTTTAAAACATAATTCTTTTCATATTGAATCAATCTCAAAATATAGTTTCTTTCTTCAATAGTTTAATTTTGAAACATAAACATTTCTTTGGTAAATCGAATTTAAAATAGAATAATTCTTTTCTTAACTAAATAAAAGTCAAGTAATATAATTTTTCCAAATTCAAAAGTTCTAAAATAACTTTTCAAATAAAACCTCAGATTTTTTTATAAAATTTCGGCAACACCTCCCCTAAAACTCGGACTTAACCACCCTTACGGGTTCCCTCTTTCTCAACATCTCATCTAACCTTTTTCAACAATTGCCACAATAATATATTCTCAAAAATATTTGATAATAGTATAGAAAATATATTTCTCAAATTCCATATCCTAGTAATCAGCAAAACAACATCGGCAGTCTAATTTCAGTTTTATTTTAAAAATATCAAACGAATTCGGAATTACGCAAACCTTATATCCACGCGTCCGTCTCGGATTAAGTTTCATATTAAACCAAAAATCACAGTTTTTCCCTGGCTCTAGCTTTGGGAATATAAGCAAAACCATGACTGCTCTATAGTGCCTTAAAACCAGAAGACAGCAGCAGCGTACAACATTTGAAATTTCATATAAAATCCAAATTAAATCTAACAACCTTAAAAGTTAATGTGGTTAAACATGACTTATCTAAATTTCTTTCTCAATTGTTCCAGTGTCATACCATTTTTAATGAAGGAGTTACGTAGCTTGGAAGTTAAGTAATTTTCTGCTGAAATCTGTTTTACAAATCATTGAACACAACCTCTTCCAAGTCCCATAATTCACTTATTAAAACATAGAATACCCTGAAATTTAAATCATAATAACTAAACATATTCAACTTTCACCTCCAATTGGTTGAATCTCAACTTTTACCTGACTTTTACTGCATAATACGTCTTACTTTAAAAATCCATATCTTTAAAACCACAACTCTAACAATTCTAAATTTTTATGAAGTTAAAGTACTAGGACCAGAGTTTCATTTAAAATTGGTTCCATTTCAAAATTCAAACTGGAGAATTTTTAATAGAGGAAACAAGTTGCTGCTGTCTTAAGCGTCCTGCAGAAAACCAGATTTGGCATTCCTAATTCAAAAATTTACCATAAATCATAAACTTAATGAAAAAGTCTCAAATTCACCAGTCCAGCTTCGTATATCCCAAAGCTTAATCCAGATTTGGTCCCACGCAATTCCGATCATCACAGAATTAGTTATAGATTTTCAAAGTCTCCGGCTTCATTTAAAAGTAATGCAGAAAATCAAGTTTTACATTTTAACTTTGAAAAATCTTAACTAGTTCTATAGTTAATTCAAACTTCCCAAAATTGAATTCCAACAACAACTTTAATTACAGTTTACTCAGCCTTTACTCTCATATTATTTCGATTATCGTTGAATAACTGATTCACTTCCAAAGTCATCTTTTAATCTCAAAAATCAGATTTTCAGCAACTAGTTCAACATTTTAAGATTCAATCTTCCAATTATTCCTTAAGCCCAACCTCAATTAATCACTAACTAAACCCATTACAATAAACCAACTCAACAGCAATAGTTTCAATTTGACCCATCAAAATACCGAAATCACAATAATCTCTCATCAAACAATTTATAATTCAATCTCACAAAATCAACAAATTCAACCAAATTTCCAATAAAAAATCTCAATCATTCCAATCATAATTTCAGCCACACAACTCAACTAATTCAGTATAATCACATAGAGTCAGAACTTTTCAACAATTCCATCCATATCAGAGAAAACATTATCAATTACAACTTCAAACACTCACAACAAAGCCCAAAGACATTCACAGCCACATTTAATTCCAGTCACAGCTCAAAATATTTACAACAACTAACAAATTTCAAATGCATTTCAGGTCATTCATGACAATTAAGAAATTCTAAACCATTGTTAACCATTTGCACTTATTCAAATAACTTGGTGGGCATTCTAAATTAAAAACGTTAAATCCCCTATCTCAATGTCATATTAACAACGCAACTAAACCAAACATCAGGCTCAATAACATTTTTCTGATGAGTTCCCTTCCTCCGGCAACAACACAGCAGCTCCGAACCTACGTAGCAGCATCAGAATCATCAAAGGCAGCTCCAACATTGGCTCCCAGCGACTCCAACAGCAATACCCACGGCGGCAGAGATTCAGGTAACTACGAAAATCAAAAGCAGAGGAAGAACAGCGGACAACCGTGAGCAGGGACAAGGATGAATTACATCAGAGTCAAAACAGCAACTTCGGCGACCCTCACCGGCAAGAACAGAACCAACGTAACTTCAAGGGGCTGAGATAGCAAACCCTAAGAAATAGAAACGGAATTTTGGAGTAGCAGCAGCGGTGCTGGTGGCTCAAAGCAGCAAGAATGCGATGCCGGATCACCTCCCGTGACGGCAAGCTTCGCCGACGGCAGAGGCGCAACCGGAAGCTTCGGCAGCGGCGGATCTGGTGGTGGTTCAGACGAAGACAACGCCGGCGACTGGGAGAAACTAGCTCCGACGGCGCACGGGTTTCCTTCCTCCTCCTTTCTTTAATCGCGTCACTCCCTCTCTTCAGCGGCGGCGAATCACTGGCGACGGAGGTTTGGCAGTGGTGAACAGCTTTCCTTCCTCTGTGCGCACTCTGCTCCTCCCTTCCACCAATCAGCAACAGCAACGCAAATAGGGTGCGGCACGACGGCAATGAAACAGCGGCGCGGCAGCGAGGCAGCAGCTCTTCCCTCCCTCTTTTCTCTGCTCTTTGTGCTCTTTCTCTCTGCGTTTCTTTCTTTTTTTTGTGTGTGTGTGGTGTGTTTAGGAAGAAAGGGGGGTGGAGGCTGCGTTCAGAAGCTGAGGAAAGGAAAACATTAGGGTTAGGGTTTCTAGGATTTGGGAAAATTAGGATTTCTGAATGAATTTGGGAATTAGGGTTAGAAATTAGGATTTTATAAAATAATATGGATAGATATGAATAGATATTTTGATAAAATCGGAGGATAGAGTAATTTTAAAATCCAATATACTCTATTAAAAATATTTAGAAACATTATTTATCAACATATTGTTAAGTTGAATTAATTATTTCTAGTTTAAATTATAAAATAAGCATATTAATCATATAATTATAAAATATAGTTTAAACCCAATATTAGTTATTCAAATTAAATAATATAACTTCTCATTATTTTTCTATCTCCAAAACTTTAATTTCAAATTGTAAAATAACTAATAATAAAAATTATACAAAAATATTAATTGACTTAAACATAAAGTGTTTATAAAAATTAATCTAATCATTTCTAGTAAATTAATTCCTATGAGTTCAAATTAATAACATAATTCATTCAAAATAGAATTTATTTAAATTAAATTATACAAATCTTCTTATTTTTTAATTATCAAAATTATAATTTCAATTATACCAAATATCTAATAAAATTTATATAAAAATTTTAATTAATTTAAACTCCAATTATCATGAAACTCCATTTAATTACCTTTAGTAAAATAATTTTCTTAAAATAAATCACAAATAACTAATTATTTGATTTTCAAAAACTAGGGTTGTTACACCAACTACTTGAACCAAGACAAGATCATGGGCATGGCACGCCAGCCTTTAGGCGTGGCACGCTGGTATAAGTTTTCAGAGAGGATGAAGGAGGCCAATTACATGGAGCGTGCCACTTGATATCGAAGGCGTGGCACGCCATTCACCATTCTTCATTTAGGCGTGCCACTTGAGCAACCAGGTGTGGCACGCCAGTGTCATTCAGAGCGAAGCACTGGGGCGTGCCACTTAAGTTCGTGGCGTGGCACGCCAAGCAGAGGAACCACTCACTCACAAAAGGTGTGTGGCACGCCAGACCCTGGGCGTGCCACACTAGTTCAACTTTCCAGAGAAGCCTAGCCAAGCATAAAGCAAGGGCATGGCACGCCAGTACAAGTTTCCAGAGGCAAAGAGAAGTGAGAAAGGCAAAACGCGTGCCACTTGAGTTCGAAGTGTGGCACGCCAACACAAGAAATCTACTATGGCGTACCACTTGAGTTCGAAGGCGTAGCATGCCAAGGTTGAGAGAGGGATGAGCGTGCCACTTGAAGGATTAGGCGTGGCATGCCAAGCTTGAAATGAAGGGCACGTGATACGCCAGAAAAGCGCCAGCCACACGCCAGCTGAGAAGTCATGCTTATTGAGTGTTTTCTTTTCCCTCCAAAATGTAATTTTCCTTTTTCACTTTTGTAATTCTTTTATTTTACTAGGAGTAGTATAAATACCCCCAAGGAGTACTGAAGAAGGGGGTTAAGCAGTCAGTTTTAGATCCACTTTTACACTTCACTTTTGAGTACTTTTTGAGCTATGAGTAGCTAACTTCCCTCTCATTGAAAGAGGGAGCTCTGTTGTACTTGATGGATTGATGATAGTGAAATCCTTCTTCTCTTCATCTTCTCTTTGATTTGCTAGAAGGAATTTCGTTCTTAATGCTTAGTATTCAATTATCTTGGGAAAGAGATTGAATGCAATTGGGTTTCATGGGAACCTTGGGAAAGGAAACATGAAACCATGCTTGAAATCCTTTCTCACACTAGAGTAGAATCTGGGTTTTGGTGTTTGGATATGTGACATATAATCCTTCCTCTACTTGGACCTATAATGGTGTGTGGTATAATCAGGGACCAAGCATATCTCTCTTCTTGAGCAATTAGACCAAGGAATTGGGTATTGATCAAGATCTGAGAGATTGAGTCACCAAGGGATTGGGGCTCAATCAATCATGATTGCCAAGAGGTCAATGAGTTGCATGATTGAAGGGGATATAAGCTAGATTCGATCTAAAGAGATAACATCTCCCAATCTCAATGAATTTCCCCATTCTTATCTATCCATTTCTTTACAGTTTATTTTTACATTCAGCAATTCCCCATTCCCATTTACATTCAAGCCATTTATGATTCTGCCCCTTACTTTCCGCCATTTATATTTCTGTACTTTATTTCTTTTCTTTATATTCTAGTCATTTACATTTATGTCATTTACAATTCTGCACTCTACAATCCTATTGATCCGCTTGACTAATTCATCAATTGATTAAAACTGCTCAAATTTGCCAATCTCTATGGATACGATCCCACTCCACTGTGGGTTATTACTTGACGATAATTTTGGTGCGCTTGCCAAAAGGACTAATTCACCAATTTTGAATGGGGTGTGAATTCCGGTCATCAAGTTTTATGGCGCCGTTGCTGGGGATTGGCTTAAATTTGATAGTGATTAAATCGATTGGAGAGCTAGATTAAGCAATTTAAATTCCTTGTTATTTTATTTTATTTAGCACCTTTTTATTTTCTTTTATTTTGAGTTCTATTTCTTTCTTCTTTGAGTATTTTTTTTATTACATATTTCCACTCCTCTAACTGTTCGATTAATTGCACCACTCACACTAACAACCACTCTGACAAGAGTGATTTCTTCATTCATTTTCTTTCTTGCTTTTTGCCTTGTTGGTTGTATGACAGGTAGAAGAAGTGGTGCTTCAACTTCCTTTGATTCTGAACCTGAGAGGACCTTCCTTAGATTAAGGAGGGAAGCAAGAGAAAAAGTAGTCGTTGGTACTGAGGAAGAGGAAGAGTATTTTGAAATAAACATGGAGGAGAACATGGAGAACCACCATGAAGAAGAAGCTCACAATGCTAGAGAAGGCTCAGTAAATCATGATGGGCAAGAAAGGAGAGTCTTAGGCTCCTACATCAACCCAAACCCAGGAAATTGTGGCAGCAGCATCCTAAAGCCAACAATTCATGCCAATAATTTTGAGCTGAAACCTCAGCTCATCACACTTGTTCAGAATAATTGCTCATATGGAGGAAGTGCCCAAGAAGACCCTAATCAACATCTCAGCACATTCTTGAGGATATGTGATACTGTAAAGTCCAACGGGGTACACCCCAACATCTACAAACTACTCTTATTCCCTTTCTCACTCAGAGATAAGGCAGCAAAGTGGTTGGAATCATTTCCCAAGGATAGCTTAACTACATGGGAGGAGGTCGTGAATAGATTCCTTGCAAGATTTTACCCCCACAAAGAATCAATAGGCTGAGAGCTGAGGTGCAAACTTTCAGACAACAAGATGGAGAAACACTTTATGAGGCCTGGGAGAGATTCAAAGATCTGACAAGAAGATACCACCAGAAATGTTCAATGAATGGGTACAACTACACATCTTTTATGAGGGAATATCCTATGAAGCAAAGAAGGATGTGGACCATTCTTCAGGAGGCTCTCTCAATAAGAAGAAAACCATTGAAGAGGCCATAGATGTCATTGAGACTATAGCTGAAAATGAGTATTTCTATATTTCAGAAAGGACTCAGAAGAAGGGAGTGCTAGAACTCAACTCTGTAGATGCTTTGTTAACTCAGAACAAAGCAATTGCAGCTCAAATAGCAGTTTTAACCAAAAGGATGGAGGCCAACCAAGCCTCAGTCATTCAAGACCAAACTCCTCAACAAGAAGGGAATGCACTAGAATCTGAAGGTGACTGGGAACAAGCCAATTATGTGAACAATTCATCCAGACCACCATATGACCCACACTCTAAGACATACAACCCAGGTTGGAAGAACCACCCAAATTTTGGGTGGGGAAATCAACAAAACCACAACCAGGACCACAACAAGCCTTATTCATTAAATCAGCATTTCAACCACAACGCCAACCATCAAACAGGGAACCATAGACCCTACCACAACTCACAAAATACATCATACCATAGTAACGAACCCACACACAATAACCTCAATCAAGATACACCATCCTCAACTATGCAACCATGTGAGATCAAGAGCAACTTTGAGAAGATGGAAGCTGCAATAGCACAACTATCCTCACAAATTACAGGAGCAGTCTCCACCCTCATGGACAGACAAGCACAAACTGACAGAAGGATAGATGCTAATCAAGAGGAATACAGGTCAAATCTGAAAAATCAAGGCACAGCAATCTCAAAGTTGGAAGCACAAGTGGGATTTTGTCCAAGCAAATCCCACTTCCCACACACACATTTCCTAGTGATACCATGGCTAACCCAAGAGGGGAATGCAAAGCCATTACTCTAAGAAGTGGGAAGGTTGTAAAAGAAGAAACCCCAAGCAAAGACAAGCATGAAAAAGTTGCAGCAAAGCATGAGAACAAGGATGAAGAAGAAATCCCTGCTCCACCTCCACCAAAATCAGTCTTGAAGCCTTATGTGCCAAGGGCACCATACCCACAAAAACTGGGAAAAGATGGGAAGGATGGCCATTTTTCTAAGTTCCTAAAGATCTTCAAGAGGCTCCAAATCAACATACCATTTGCTGAGGCATTAGAACAAATGCCACTCTATGCTAAATTTTTGAAGGAGCTTATAACCAAAAATAGGAACTGGGAAGCAAAAGAAACCATAATCTTGACTGAAGAATACAGCGCCATCATACAGAAGAGCTGCCTCAAAAGCTGAAAGACCCATGGAGTTTCCAAATTTCCTGCATCATAGGAGACATCACCATTGAGAAAGCTTTGTGTGATTTGGGAGCTAGCATAAATCTTATGTCCCTGACCATGATGAGAAGGATGAAGATTGAAGAAGCCAAGCCAACAAGAATGGCACTCCAATTGGCTGACAGAACATTTAAGTTTCCACATGGGGTGGTGGAAGACTTGCTAGTGAAAGTAGGAGAGTTCATCATTCCTGCTAATTTTATTGTGCTGGACATGGAAGAAGAGGCCAACACGTCAATTATCTTAGGAAGACCATTCCTAGCTACTGCTAGAGCCATCATCGATGTGCAAAAAGGGGAACTAGTCTTGAGGTTGCATGAAGAGAAAATGGTCTTCAATGTCTTCAAAGCAATGAGTTACCCTAAGGAATCCATAGGAGAATGCATGCTGGTAGACACCATGGAACAAATAGTTCAAGAAGTCTTGGAAGAAGAACAATGTGGAGGAACCATTGAGCTGGAACAAGCACTAGATGGAGAATCACCACAAGCAACCATGGGAAACTCAATCATGCCAACCATTACAAGCAACAAAGATACAGAGTCACCAAAACTAGAGCTGAAAGCATTACCACCCAGCTTGAAATATGCATATCTAGGTGCCAACAACAGCCAACCAGTGATCATAAATTCAAGTCTGAGTAAGGAACAAGAAAAGGAGCTCATCCAAGTGCTGAGACAACACAAGGATGCCATAGGCTGGACACTTGCAGATTTGAAAGGGATCAGTCCTTCAATGTGTATGCATAAGATCTTACTTGAAGAAGATGCCAAACCTTCAAAACAACAACAAAGGAGGCTGAACCCAACTATGAATGAAGTGGTTCAGAAAGAAGTGTTGAAATTGTGGCAAGAAGGGATGATCTACCCCATCTCAGACAGCCCTTGGGTAAGCCCGGTGCAAGTAGTCCCTACGAAAGGAGGGAGCACTGTTGTGGCAAATAAGAAGAATGAATTGATACCCACAAGGACAGTGACCGGATGGCGTATGTGCATTGACTACCGGAAACTCAATGAAGCCACACGGAAGGACCACTTTCCCTTACCTTTCATGGACCAGATGCATGAAAGATTGGCAGGACATGAGTACTATTGCTTCCTAGATGGGTATTCGGGCTACAATCAAATTGTTGTAGACCCTAAGGATCAGGAAAAAACATCATTTACTTGTCCATATGGTGTCTTTGCTTATAGGAGAATGCCTTTTGGATTGTGCAATGCACCTGCAACATTCCAAAGGTGCATGCTCTCTATTTTTTCAGACATGATTGAGAAGTTCATAGAAGTATTCATGGATGACTTATCTGTATTTGGGAACTCATATTCTGATTGCCTATACCATCTTGCTCTTGTGCTAAAAAGGTGTCAAGAAACCAACCTAGTTTTAAACTGGGAGAAGTGCCATTTTATGGTAACTGAAGGGGTGGTTCTTGGTCACAAGATTTCAAAAGATGGCATAGAAGTGGACAAGACAAAAGTGGAAGTAATTGAAAAATTACCTCCACCTTGCAATGTTAAAGCAATCAGAAGTTTTTTGGGACATGCTTGGTTCTATAGGAGGTTTATCAAAGATTGCAAAACCCTTTAGCAACCTACTTGTCTCAAATACTCCCTTTGTTTTTGATAGAAAGTGCATGGAAGCCTTTGATGAACTTAAAAAGAAACTCTCCTCTGCACCTATTATAGCACCACCAAGCTGGGATCTTCCCTTTGAACTAATGTGTGATGCATCTGATTTTGCTGTTGGTGCTGTTCTAGGACAGAGGAAAGACAAGCTAGTACATGTTATTTACTATGCTAGCAAGGTTCTTAATGAGAATTAAAGGAACTATACCACCACGGAGAAAGAACTTTTAGCCATAGTTTTTGTTTTTGACAAGTTTAGATCATATCTTATTGGCTCAAAAGTAATTGTGTTCACTGATCATGCAGCACTCAAATACTTGCTTACCAAACAAGAATCTAAGCCCAGACTAATAAGGTGGATCTTGTTGCTCCAAGAATTTGATATTGAGATTAAAGATAAGAGCGGAGCAGAGAACAAGGTAGCTGACCACCTCTCAAGGATCCCACAAGAAGAAGAGATGCAGCAAGTAGCAGTCAATAAAAGCTTCCCTGATGAATAATTGATGATGATTCGAGTAGCTCCTTGGTTTGCAGACATAGCCAACTTCAAGGCTATTGGGGAACTACCAACCAACATCAATATGCACATGAGGAGGAAGCTAATTAAGGATGCCAGACACTACATCTGGGATGACCCTTATTTGTTCAAAAAGTGTGCTGACGGAATACTAAGAAGGTGTATATCCCATGAAGAAGGGCATGAAGTATTACGGCAGTGCCATGGATCCGCATATGGAGGTCACTTCAGTGGAGAAAGGACAGCAGCAAAAGTGCTTCAATCTGGATTTTACTGGCCAACAACATTTAAGGATGCCAAGGAAATGGTGTCAAGGTGTGATGAATGCCAAAGGGCTGGTAATCAAACCAAGAGAAATGAGATGCCATAGCAATTCATACTATAGTTGGAGCTATTCGATGTTTGGGGGATTAATTTCATGGGACCCTTCACAACCTCCTACTCTAATAGCTACATATTGGTGGCTGTTGATTATGTCTCAAGATGGGTAGAAGTCATAGCCACTGCAACAAATGACAACAAGGTTGTGATAAGCTTCTTGAGAAGAAAAATCTTCAGCAGATTTGGAGTGCCCAGAGCTCTCATTAGTGATGGGGGGACACACTTCTGCAACAAACAACTCGAGACACTCCTTCTCAGATATGGAGTAAAGCACAAAGTGGCAACTCCATACCACCCACAGACCAATGGGCAAGCTGAAATTTCCAACAGAGAGCTAAAAAGAATCCTTGAAAAAACTGTTGGAAGCTCAAGAAAAGATTGGTCTAAGAAGCTGGATGATGCACTATGGGCCTACAGGACAACCTATAAGACTCCCATTAGGATGTCTCCATACCAACTGGTATATGGCAAGGCTTGTCACTTACCAGTTGAACTTGAGCATAGAGCATTTTGGGCTCTAAAAATGTTAAACTATGATGAGCAAGCTGCTGGAAAAAAGAGATTAATGCAACTCAATGAGCTGGAGGAGTTTAGGAATCAAGCATATGAGAATGCAAAAATCTACAAAGAGAACACAAAAAGGTGGCATGACCAAAAGATAGCAAGAAGGGAGTTCACTGAAGGACAGAAGGTGTTACTCTATAACTCAAGACTCAAGTTCTTCCCTGGAAAACTGAAATCTAGATGGTCAGGACCTTTCACCATACTCAAGGTGTTTCCCTATGGTCATGTGGAGCTCATGGAGGACAAGACTCAGAGAACTTTTACTGTCAATGGCCATAGACTCAAACACTACTTAGGAGGCTCCTTAGAGGAGCAGGGAGTGAGCTACAAGCTCAGCTGAAGATGAAGGAATGTTAAGCTAATGACAATAAAGAAGCGCTAGTTGGGAGGCACCCCAACACTTTATCCTTTTTGATTTAGTTACTTTTCTTAGAAGTAGAAAAAATTTTGTTGCATTAGGTAGTTTAATTTTCAGTCTCCCATTTATCTTACATTACCATAAGATTAGTTTACAATTGCAGATTAGAAAGTTGATTTTAGCTTTGGTAGCTAGATTTTCTTTATATTTTTTTTCTGGAATTGCAACTTGATGAAGGCATAGATCATGATGAGTGAATGGGCTGAGGACTAGCTAAATTGCTAAGTTTGGTGTGACCTCTCACCAACTTAATCTAGGTGTACAAACAATTTATATCTTGATTTGAAGAGTAAGCCCAAGGATTAAGTTTGGTGTTAGCCACCACCAAGAATCATCTAGTAGCCCAAGTCACCCAGTTTGAAAGCACTTAATGCTTTGGGTAAGAACATGAATGTGGTTTAATGAGTTCAGAGGAATTGGAATAAAAAGAAAATGAAAAGATTGATGTTATTCCACTCTTATGAACACATTAAATACACAATGATGAAACCAATTTATTAAGATGCCAAAGAATTAAGTTTGGTGTCCCAAGGGACACCCATCAGTTGCAATCCAATTCACTCTTGATGAGAAGGAATGTGAAAGGGTTTTTTTCTCATTACTAATGGGTTCGTTTCATTTCAGGAGAGAAGATGGGGCCCACATGGTAAACAACTCACAAAGCAAAGAAGTCAAAGTGTACTTACACTTTGGAACTCAACACACGTAGAAGACACAATGAGAAAAGAGTTGGCGCCTCTTCCCACGCTAGGCGCAGTGGGAAAACATTTAACCTTTTTTATTCCCACCCCCCCTTCCCACCACAACATTCCCCATTATAAAAGCCTCACTTCACCATCTCCTATTCCACTTCAACAACCCCAATCACACACGAAGAGCATACAGCCCTCACCTTCCTTTCTCTGTTCATCTTTTACCATCTCTTTCCATACTTTCTTTCTTTCTTTTTTTCTTGATTGGGACAATCAAGTCCTAAGTTTGGTGTTGGAGAAAAATCTTGTTTTGCTTGCTCTTTCTTGCAACCCCCATTTCACTCTCAAACACACTCTCTCAACCTCATGGCACCACCAAAAAGCTCAGCCTCAAAGAAAAAGAAAAATCAAGGAACCAACCTCTGGATCCTCAAGTTCTTTCAATGACTACAAGTTCCTCTCCGCATTCAACCAAAATCAATTCTATGGTTGGGTGAGTGAGAGGGATATCATTCCAGAAGTTGGGTTCCAATTAGGGAGGAACGAGCGCATTGAAATCAACATTGAGATCAACAATAGAGGTTGGTCACTTCTATGCAACCCACCAAGGAAAGTGGTAGAAAGCTTGGTGAGGGAATTTTATGCCAACGCAGTACCTCAACCAGGGCAACACTATGGCTATATTAGCTATGTAAGGTGGAAGTCTATTGACTACAGTCCCTCTAGCATAGAAAGAATGCTAATGGTGAAGAGGACAAGCTCCACTCGGAGCTATGAAGAAAGAATGAAGCAGGAAGACCCTGGGTTTGATGGGATTCTGAATGAGATTTGTGTGATGCATGTGCGTTAGATCAATGACAAGGATGGGATACCCAATCAATTGAGGAGAAGAGATTTGAGCTCCCAAGCTAGAGGGTGGCTAGAATTTATGAGGATGTCCCTAATCCCACATCCAACACTTCAGAGGTGACCAAGGAGAGAGTTGTACCCATCTACAGCATCATAAAAGGAGAGAACATCAACGTGGGGGAGATGATTGCCAACAACATCTACAAAGTGTTAAAAAACACCAGTGACAACACAAGGTTGGCATTTCCCAGCATTATACAGAGGCTATGTGATGAGGCTGGAGTTGAAAAGATCATTAATGAAGTGCTTGTAAAGCAACACAAGTTCATAACTGCCAAAAAGATGGCCAAGGTGGTAGCTGTTCACCCACTCACCAGGACCAGAGAACGAAGAGCTCATGCCCATGAACCACAACAACAACAAGAAGAAGAAGAGGCAGAAGAGCAACCTCAGTTCCTGACACTTCAACCACCACCACAATACCAATATCAGCAATTTCTAGAGGGATTCAACTGGGAGCAACTGCAAGGAGATGTACACCAAATGAAGGGAGATCCACACCACTTGAGGGAAGATGTCAATCAACTCAAGGAAACTCAACAACAATAATGGAGCCAAGTCAACCAAAATATTCAACAACTCCAAGGGGGTTTTGAGGATCTCAAGGAGCAGCAAGATCAAATTAACTGGACAGAAATACAAGGCAGTTTAGGAATGATTCTGAGACGGTAATTACAACAAATGGAGAGCCTTGCTGAATTCAGACAGCTTTATGAAGCAAGAACTATAGCTAGAGGGGAATATGACTGCTATATGCAAACAAAGTTGAGCTACCTATGCAATGTAGTAGCTAACATGAACCCCAACTACCCCACCTATATGCAGAAATTAGAGGAACTTAGCTCAAGGCAAGAGTAAATAGCATACCAACACAAGGAGAATGTGAAATCCTACATGAGGAGGCTAGGATTTTGGAAGCCCAAGGATGCCAAAGCACAAGAAGGTTCCTCCAAGCCAGATGAAGGTGGCTCTTCCCCCTCCAAGAAGAAGGACAAAGGGAAAGGGGCCAATGAACTAAAGATGAAGCTGCTCAAGGTTATTGAGTTCCATGGTTGACACTTTCCAACTTCTGAAATCTTGTTTAAGTTTTTGCTTTATTTACTTTTTGAATAAATAGTCATGCTAGGATAGTTTATACTTTATGCTTAGTTTTAATTCCTGTTTGAAATCTTTATGAGTTTTTTTTCAAGAAAGAAAATGCCATGTATTTCAAGTCTTCCTTTCAACATAAATAAAAGTAGAGTTTGTCGCCATAAGAGTCACTGTGAGTTGTGAAAAAACAATGAGAGAGACCAAGGCCAAGATGGATTATCAAACAAACTAAGAAATAAGAAACTAAGCGTGAGACCTTGGATGAACTAAAAAGAAAATGAGTCATGGAAGAGCAACTAGTCCTAGAAGGTATAACCAGGGAAGGCCAAAGGGTGTTCCTTAAATATCCATAGAACCAAGAGGTAGTAAGCAATAAAGACCCAAGGCTCTGAGCATCAACTACTGGGATAGAAAAAGAAACATTAAAAAGCTCAAAAAGAATTAAAGATCTTAGTAGATGCTTATGGTGAAGATGTGTCAAGAAGAGACCTGGGCAAGTAAATTCTTAGGGGTGTCTCAACACCTAGTACCCTAAAACCAACTGGTTTGGAAGTGCTAATTGAAAGCTTAAATAAAGGGTTCTCTTGAGACAAAACACTTAGAGTCATGGTCAATAAAGCAAAACAACCCTTACTACTTCAAGGTGACAATCAATAGAAAGGACCGCTAAGGCCTATACCTGAAAGAACCCCCAAGGATCCAAGAGCTTCCCATGACATTAAAACATTCATACATGTGTTGAACACTTAGTCTTACTCTTAGTTATATTGCAATTACTCAAAGCCAAGGCCTCAAGTTATAAAGGTTTACTCACATTGATTTGCTTGGGACAAGCAAAACTTATGTTTGGTGTTGTGATGACTTGCATCATCTACCCTTCTTTCTTGCATAAAGAAGACCATAAAAGAGCATAAAGCTCATTTAATCAGCACAATTCATACATTATTTTATGAATATTATGGTACACTACTTTGAGATGAGTTGTGCTGAATTTCAGGTGAGAAAAGCATAAAAAATTGGGTAGAAGACAAACAAAAAGCTGGGCGTGTAAAACTGGCATGCCACTTGAAGCAAACGCCACAAAAATGCACTGGCATGGCACGCCAGGAGCTGGGCAAGGCACGCCAGGAGCTGGGCGTGGCACGCCAGTACTAAAGTCCAGAGAAGAAGTCCAAGCATGCATGTGGGCGTGGCACGCCAGAGACTGGGCGTGGCACGCTAATACAAAATTCCAGAGAGCTACAATGGAGGACACAAAAGGGGCGTGGCACGCTAAGCTGGGCGTGGCACGCCAAGCCCATCAATTACTATGGGTGTGCCACTTGAGCAAAGGGGCGTGGCATGCCAACTCACCATTCCAAGAAGAACCTTCACTATGGCGTGCCACTTGGTGTCGAAGGCGTGGCACGCCAGCCCAAGAAATCACTTGGGTGTGCCACTTGAGAACCCAAGCGTGGCACGCCAAGCTTGAAGAGTTCACAAATCCATGAGCGTGCCACTTGAGCAGCATGGCGTGGCACGCTGGTACAACAATCCAGAGAAGGGGCTGAAGGCAATTGAAGACTGGGCGTGCCACTTGAGCAACTAGGCGTGGCACGCCAATGCACAAAGGACCAAAAGCAAGGACTAGGCGTGCCACTTGGTATCGAAGGCGTGGCATGCCAACCTTAGCATTTTACTATGGCGTGCCACTTGAAGACTGAGGCGTGGCACGCCAACTACTGGAACCAAGACAAGATCATGGGCGTGGCACGCTGGTATAAGTTTTCAGAGAGGATGAAGGAGGCCAATTACAGGAGCGTGCCACTTGATATCGAAGGCGTGGCACGCCATTCACCGTTCTTCATTTAGGTGTGCCACTTGAGCAACCAGGCGTGGCACGCCAGTGTCATTCAGAGTGAAGGATTGGGGCGTGCCACTTAAGTTCGTGGCGTGGAACGCCAAACAGAGGAACCACTCACTCACAAAAGGGGCGTGGCACGCCAGACCCTGGGCGTGCCATGCTAGTTCAACTTTCCAGAGAAGCCTAGCCAAGCATAAAGCAAGGGCGTGGCACGCCAGTACAAGTTTCCAGAGGCAAAGAGAAGTGAGAAAGGCAAGGGGCGTGCCACTTGAGTTCGAAGGCGTGGCACGCCAACACAAAAAATCCACTATGGGGTGCCACTTGAGTTCGAAGGCGTGGCACGCCAAGGTTGAGAGAGGGACGAGCGTGCCACTTGAAAGATTAGGCATGGCACACCAAGCTAGAAATGAAGGGCACAAGACACGCCAGAAAAGTGCCAGCCACACGCCAGCTGAGAAGTCATGCTTATTGAGTGTTTTATTTTCCCTCCAAAATGTAATTTTCCTTTTTCACTTTTGTAATTCTTTTATTTTACTAGGAGTAGTATAAATACCCCCAAGGAGTACTGAAGAAGGGGGTTAAGCAGTTAGTTTTAGATCCACTTTTACACTTCACTTTTGAGTACTTTTTGAGCTATGAGTAGCTAACTTTCCTGTCATTGAGAGAGGGAGCTCTGTTGTACTTGATGGGTTGATGATAGTGAAATCCTTCTTCTCTTCATCTTCTCTTTGATTTGCTAGAAGGAATTTCGTTCTTAATGCTTAGTATTCAATTATCTTGGGAAAGAGATTGAATGCAATTGGGTTTCATGGGAACCTTGGGAAAGGAAACATGAAACCATGCTTGAAATCCCTTCTCACACTAGAGTAGAATCTGGGTTTTGGTGTTTGGATATGTGACATATAATCCTCCCCCTACTTGGACCTATAATGGTGTGTGGTATAATCAGGGACCAAGCATATCTCTCTTTATGAGCAATTAGACCAAGGAATTGGCTATTGATCAAGATCTGAGAGATTGAGTCACCAAGGGATTGGGGCTCAATCAATCATGATTGCTAAGAGGTCAATGAGTTGCATGATTGAAGGGGATATAAGCTAGATTCGATCTAAAGAGACAACATCTCCCAATCTCAATGAATTTCCCCATTCTTATCTATCCATTTCTTTACAGTTTATTTTTACATTCAACAATTCCCCATTCCCATTTACATTCAAGTCATTTATGATTCTGCCCCTTACTTCTGCCATTTATATTTCTGCACTTTATTGCTTTTCTTTATATTCTAGTCATTTACATTTATGTCATTTACAATTCTGCACTCTACAATCCTATTGATCCGCTTGACTAATTCATCAATTGATTAAAACTGCTCGAATTTGCCAATCTCTGTGGATACGATCCCACTCCACTGTGGGTTATTACTTGACGATAATTTTGGTGCGCTTGCCAAAAGGAATAATTCACCAATTTTGAATAGGGTGTGAATTTCGGTCATCAAGCGAGCTGTGACGCGTTGATGAGTGGATAATTTATACCCTTTTTGGCATTGTTTTTACATAGTTTTTAGTATGATTTAGTTACTTTTTATCATATTTTTATTAGTTTTTATTCAAAATCATATTTCTGGACTTTACTATGAGTTTGTGTATTTTTTTGTGATTTCAGGTATTTTCTGGCTGAAATTGAGGGACCTGAGCAAAAATCTGATCCAGAGGTTAAAAAAGGACTGCAGATGCTGTTTGATTCTGACCCTCCTGCACTCGAAGTAGATTTTCTGGAGCTACACAAGCCCAATTGGTGCACTCTCAATTGCGTTGGAAATTAGACATCCTGGGCTTTCCAGAAATATATAATAGTTCATACTTTACCCAAGATTTGATGGCCCAAACTGGCGTCCAAAGCCAGCCTAAAATATCTTGGCGTAAAACGCCCAAACTGGCACCAGAATTGGAGTTAAACGCCCAAATTGGCACTAAAGCTAGCGTTTAACTCCAAGAACAGCCTATGCACGTGTAAGGCTCAATGCTCAGCCCAAGCACACACCAAGTGGGCCTTGGAAGTGGATTTCTGTACTATTTGCACTTAGTTACTCATTTTCTGTAATCCCTAGTAACTAGTTTAGTATAAATAGCACTTTTTACTATTGTATTAGAGGACTTTTGGCTCCTATGCTATCATAGACCATTGTTCACGTTTGGGGGCTAGCCATTCGCCCATGCCTAGACCTTTTTCACTTATGTATTTTCTACGATGGAGTTTCTACACCCCATAGATTAAGGTGTGGAGCTCTGTTGTTCTTCATGAATTAATGCAATTACTACTGTTTTCTATTCAATTCACGCCTACTTCTTCTCCAAGATATACTCTTGTTCTTAATTCAGTTAATTCATAATGAAGTGGTAACCCGTGACAATCACCCAATCTTCGTTACTCGCTTAGCCAAGATCTGCATGCCTGACAACCACAAAGCGGTCTACATGATGTTCAACGTAGTCATTGGACGATAGCTGGAGTATATTCTCTTGGATATCTAATACACGGACCGAGTCCGTGAGATTAGTATCTTCGTGGTATAGGCTAGAATTACTGGCAGCATTCCTGGGATCCAGAAAGTCTAAACCTTGTCTGTGGTATTCCGAGTAGGATCCGGGAAGGGATGACTATGACGAGCTTCAAACCTGCGAATGTTCGGCACAAGTGACAGTGTGCAAAAGGATCAATGGATTCTATTCCGACGCTAGCAGGAACCGACAGATGATTAGTCATGCGGTAGCTGTACCTGGTATTTTTTATCCGAGACGAGAAATCCGACAGTTGATTAGCCGTGCAGAAACCGTATAGGACCATTTTCACTGAGAGGATCTTATAGCTTGCCATGGAAGGAAGTAACGCATGGTTGGAAGGAGGCAGTAGGAAACCAGAGGTTCAGAAGCAACAAAGTATCTTCAGACGCTTATCTGAAATTCCCACCAATGAATTACATAAGTAACTTTACTTTATTTTATGTTTTATTTATATTTTAATTATCAAAACCTCATAACCATTTGAATCTGCCTAACTGAGATTTACAAGATGACTGGTGCACGAAATTGTGATCTCTGGTAATGGCTCCAAAAACTTGGTGCTCTAATCTCAATTCATAATTTGTCACAACTTTGATACAACTAACCAGCAAGTGCACTGGGTCGTCCAAGTAATAAACCTTACGTGAGTAAGGGTCGATCCCACGGAGATTGTTGGTATGAAGCAAGCTATGGTCACCTTGTAAATCTCAGTCAGGCGGATAATAATTGATTATGGAGTTTTCGAAAATAATACTAATTAAACAGAAAATAGGGATAGAAACACTTATGTAATTCATTGGTGAAAATTTTAGATAAGCGTGTATAGATGCTTTCGTTCCTCTGAATCTCTGCTTTCCCGCTACCTTCATCCAATCAGTCTTACTCCTTTCCATGGCTGGCTTTATGCAAGGGCATCACCGTTGTCAATGGTTACATCCCCTCCTCTTGTGAAAATGGTCCAAATGCTCTGTCACAGCACGGCTAATCATCTGAGGTTCCCGATCATGCTGGAATAGGATTCACCCTCCTTTTGCGTCTGTCACTACGCCCAGCAATCGCGAGTCTGAAGCTCGTCACAGTCATTCAATCCTAGAATCCTACTCGGAATACCATAGACAAGGTTTAGACTTTCCGGATTCTCATGAATGCCGCCATCAATCTAGCTTACACCACGAAGATTCTGTTTAAGAGATCTAAGAGATACTCATTCAATCTAAGGTAGAACGAAAGTGGTTGTCAGCCATGCATTCATAGGAAATGATGATGATTGTCACGTTCATCACATTCAGGTTGAAGTGCGAATGAATATCTTAGAAGCGGAATAAGTTGAATTGAATAGAAAAACAGTAGTACTTTGCATTAATCTTTGAGGAACAGCAGAGCTCCACACCTTAATCTATGGAGTGTAGAAACTCTACCGTTTGAAAATACATAAGTGATGAAGGTCCAGGCATGGCCGAATGGCCAGCCCCCAAAACGAGATCAATAGTCTCCTAAGATGAATAATGGATTAAAACTGAGACCAAAGATGTCTAATACAATAGTAGAAAGTCCTATTTATAATAAACTAGCTACTAGGGTTTCCAGAAGTAAGTAATTGATGCATAAATCCACTTCCGGGGCCCACTTGGTGTGTGCTTGGGCTGAGCTTGAGTGTTACACATGTAGAGGTCATTCTTGGAGTTGAACGCTAGTTTTGGTGCCAGTTTTGACGTTGAACTCCACTTTGCAACTTGTTTCTAGCGCTGGACGCCAGAATTGGGCAGAGAGCTGGCGTTGAACGCCAGTTTGTGTCTTCTAATCTTGGCCAAAGTATAGACTATTATATATTGCTGGAAAGCCCTGGATGTCTACTTTTCAACGCAATTGAAAGCGCGCCAATTTGAGTTCTGTAGCTCCAGAAAATCCATTTTGAGTGCAGGGAGGTCAGAATCCAACAGCATCAGCAGTCCTTCTTCAACCTCTGAATCTGATTTTTGCTCAAGTCCCTCAATTTCAGCCAGAAAATACCTGAAATCACAGAAAAACACACAAACTCATAGTAAAGTCCCGAAATGTGAATTTAACATAAAAACTAATGAAAACATCCCTAAAAGTAACTAGATCCTACTAAAAACATACTAAAAACAATGCCAAAAAGCGTATAAATTATCCGCTCATCACAACACCAAACTTAAATTGTTGCTTGTCCCCAAGCAACTAAAAATCAAATAGGATAAAAAGAAGAGAATATACTATAAATTCCAAACTATCAATGAAACATAGCTCCAACCAGATGAGCGGGACTTGTAGCTTTTTGCCTCTTGAATAGTTTTGGCATCTCACTTTATCCATTGAGGTTCAGAATGATTGGCATCTATAGGAACTCAGAGTTCAGATAGTGTTATTGTTTCTCGTAGTTTAGTATGATGATTCTTGAACACAGCTATTTCATGAGTCTTGGCCGTGGCCCTAAGCACTTTGTTTTCCAGTATTACCACCAGATACATAAATGCCACAGACGCATAATTGGGTGAACCTTTTCAGATTGTGACTCAGCTTTGCTAAAGTCCCCAATTAGAGGTGTCCAGGGTTCTTAAGCACACTCTTTTTTTTGCTTTGGACCTTGACTTTAACCGCTCAGTCTCAAGTTTTCACTTGACACCTACACGCCACAAGCACATGGTTAAGGACAGCTTGGTTTAGCCGCTTAGGCCAGGATTTTATTCCTTTAGGCCCTCCTATCCACTGATGCTCAAAGCCTTAGGATCCTTTTTATTGCCCTTGCCTTTTGGTTTTAAGGGTTACTGGCTTTTTGCTCTTGCCTCTTGGTTTTAAGAGCTTTTGGCTTTTTCTGCTTGCTTTTTCTTTTTCTTTCTATTTTTTTCGCTATTTTTTTCTATTTTTTTTTCTGCAAGCTTTGTTCTTTGCTGCTTTTTCTTGCTTCAAGAATCATTTTTATGATTTTTCAGATTATCAAATAACATGTCTCCTTGTCATCATTCTTTCAAGAGCCAACATATTTAACATTCTTAAACAACAACTTCAAAATATATATGCACTGTTCAAGCATTCATTCAGAAAACAAGAAGCATTGTCACCACATCAATATAATTAAACTAAGTTCAAGGATAAATTCGAAACTCATGTACTTCTTGTTCTTTTGAATTAAAACATTTTTCATTTAAGAGAGGTGATGGATTCATAGGACATTCATAACTTTAAGACAATGTTACTAAATACTAATGATCATGTAATGAAGACACAAACATAGATAAGCACTTAACATAGAGAAAACGAAAAAACAGAAAGTGAGAACAAGGAATGAGTCCACCTTAGTGATGGTGGCGTTTTCTTCTTGAGGAACCAATGATGTCCTTGAGCTCTTCTATGTCTCTTCCTTGTCTTTGTTGCTCCTCCCTCATTGCTTTTTGATCTTCTCTAATTTCATGAAGGATGATGGAGTGCTCTTGATGTTCCACCCTTAGTTGTCCCATGTTGGAACTTAATTCTCCTAGGGAGGTGTTGATTTGCTCCCAATAGTTTTGTGGAGGAAAATACATTTGAGGCATCTCCGGGATCTCATGGTGATGAGCTTCCTGTGCCTCTTGAGCTCCATGAATGGGCTCTCTTGCTTGCTCCATCTTTTTCTTAGTGATGGGCTTCTCTTCCTCAATGTGAATGTCTCCTTCTATGAAAGCTCCAGCTGAGTAACATAGATGGCAAATAAGATGGGGAAAAGCTAGCCTTGCCCCAGGGGAGGGCTTTTCGGCTATTTTGTAGAGTTCAAGGGAGATGACTTCATGAACTTCTACTTCCTTTCCAATCATGATGCTATGGATCATGATGGCCCGATCCACAGTAACTTCAGATCGGTTGCTAGTGGGGATGATGGAGCGTTGGATGAACTCTAACCATCCTCTAGCCACAGGCTTGAGGTCCAGTCTTCTTAGTTGAACTGGCTTGCCTTTGGAGTTAATCTTCCATTGAGCTCCTTCCACACATATGTCCATGAGGACTTGGTCCAACCTTTGATTAAAGTTGACCCTTCTAGTGTAGGGGCGCTCATCTCCTTGCATCATAGGCAAGTTAAACGCCAGCCTCACATTCTCCGGACTAAAATTTAAGTATTTCTCCCGAACCATTGTAACATAATTCTTTGGATTCGGGTTCTTACTTTGATCATGGTTCCTAGTGATCCATGCATTGGCATAGAACTCTTGGACCATTAGGATGCCGACTTGTTGGATGGGGTTTGTTAGAACTTCCCAACCTCTTCTTTGGATTTCATGTCGGATCTCCGGATACTCATTTCTCTTGAGTTTGGAAGGGACCTCGGGGATCACCTTCTTCTTGGCCACAACATCTTAGAAGTGGTCTTGATGGGCTTTGGAGATGAATCTTTCCATCTCCCATGACTCGGAGGTGGAAGCTTTTGTCTTCCCTTTCCCTTTTCTAGAGGATTCTCCGGTCTTGGGTGCCATCAATGGTAATAGAAAAACAAAAAGCTTATGCTTTTACCACACCAAACTTAGAATTTTGCTCGCCCTCGAGCAAAAGAAGAAAGAATAGAAGAAGAAGAAGAAAAAATGGAAGAGATGGAGGGGTGTGTGTATTCGGCCATATGGGTGGGATTGGGTGGGAAAGAGATGTTGAATATTTATGGTAGGTGGGTGTATGGATGTGAGTGGTGAAGTGGTTATAGGGAAGAGTGTTTATGGAATTGTGTTAAAGAGGGGTGAGAAGAACTGAGTGGAGGCACGTGGGGATCCTGTGGGGTCCACAGATCCTGAGATGATCCTATGGGGTCCACAGATCCTGAGGTGTTCAAGGATTTACAACCTTGCACCAAATTAGGCATGTAAAATGCCCTTGCACACAACTCTGGGCGTTCAGCGCCAAGTTGGTGCCCATTTTGGGCGTTCAATGCCCATTTGTTGCCCATTTCTGGCGTTGAACGCCAGAACCATGCTTGTTCTGGGCATTCAGCGCCAGCTCCTCTCCAGGGTGCAATTCTGGCGTTCAGCGCCCAGATGATGCCCATTTTGGGCGTTCAGCGCCCAGATACTGCCCATTTTGGGCGTTCAGTGCCAGAACCATGCTCTGTTCTGGCGTTGAACGCCAGGCAGATGCTTCCTCCAGGGTGTGATTTTTCTTCTGCTGTTTTTTATTCCGTTTTCAATTTTTATATTTATTTTGTGACTCCTCATGATCATGAACCTATAAAGACATATAACTAAGAAAAATATAGTTAGATAAATAGAAATTGGGTTGCCTCCCAACAAGCGCTTCTTTAATGTCAATAGCTTGACAGTGGGCTCTCATGGAGCCTCACAGATGTTCAGAGCATTGTTGAGACTCCCCCAACACCAAACTTAGAGTTTGGATATGGGAGTTCAACACCAAACTTAGAGTTTGGTTGTGGCCTCCCAACACCAAACTTAGAGTCTGACTGTGGGGGCTTTGGTTGACTCTGCTTTGAGAGAAGCTTTTTCTGCTTCCTTTCCATGGATGCAGAGAGAGATCCTTGAGTTGTAAACACAAGGTTGTCCTTATTTAATTGAAGGATCAATTCTCCTCTGTCCACATCAATCACAACTCTTGCTGTGGCTAGGAAAGGTCTTCCTAGGATGATGGATTCATCCTCTTCCTTTCCAGTATCCAGGACTATGAAATCAGCAGGGATGTAAAGGCCTTCAACCTTTACTAACACGTCCTCTACTTGTCCATAAGCCTGTTTTCTTGAATTGTCTGCCATCTCTAATGAGATTTTAGCAGCTTGCACCCCATAGATTCCCAGTTTCTCTATTACAGAGAGGAGCATGAGGTTTATTCCTGAACCAAGGTCACACAGAGCTTTAAAGATCATGGTGCCTATGGTACAAGGTATTATGAACTTTCCAGGATCCTGTCTCTTCTGAGGCAATGTCAGTTGATCCAGATCACTTAGTTCATTGGTGAACAAGGGAGGTTCATCTTCTCAAGTCTCAATACCAAATAATTTGGCATTCAGCTTCATGATTGCACCAAGGAACTTGGCAGCTTGCTCTTCAGTAACATCCTCATTCTCTTCAGAAGAAGAATACTCATCAGAGCTCATGAATGGCATAAGGAGGTTCAATGGAATCTCTATGGTCTCTATATGAGCCTCAGAGTCCTTTGGTTCCTCAGAGGGAAACTCCTTATTGATCACTGGGCGTCCCAGGAGGTCTTCCTCCTTGGGATTCACGTCCTCTCCTTCCCTTACAGGTTCGGCCATGGTGCTTATGTCAATGGCCTTGCACTCTCCTTTTGGATTCTCTTCTGTATTGCTTGGGAGAGTACTAGGAGGGATTTTAGTGATCCTTTTACTCAGCTGGCCCACTTGTGCTTCTAAATTTCTAATGGAAGACCTTGTTTCATTCATGAAACTTACAGTGGCCTTGGATAGATCAGAAACTAAGTTTGCTAAATTAGAAGTATTTTGTTCAGAGTTCTCTGTCTGTTGCTGAGTGGATGATGGAAAAGGTTTATTATTGTTAAACCTGTTTCTTCCACCATTATTAAAGCCTTGTTGAGGCCTTTGATCCTTCTATGAGAGATTTGGATGATTTCTCCATGATGGATTATAGGTGTTTCCATAAGGTTCACCTAAGTAATTCATCTCTACTATTGCAGGGTTTTCAGGATCATAAGCTTCTTCTTCATAAGAAGCCTCTTGAGTACTGTTGGATGCAGCTTGCACTCCATTCAGACTCTGAGAAATCATATTGACTTGCTGAGTCAATATTTTATTCTGAGCCAATATGGCATTCAGAGTATCAATTTCAAGAACTCCCTTCTTCATAGGCGTCCCATTATTCACAGGATTCCTTTCAGAAATGTACCTGAACTGGTTATTTGCAACCATGTCAATGAGTTCTTGAGCTTCTGCAGGCATTTTCTTTAGGTGAATGGATCCACCTGCAGAAGTATCCAATGACATCTTTGATAACTCAGACAGACCATCATAGAATATATCCAGGATGGTCTATTCTGAAAGCATGTCAGAAGGACACTTTTTGGTCAACTGTTTGTATCTTTCCCAAGCTTCATAGAGGGATTCACCTTCTTTTTGTCTGAAGGTTTGAACATCCACTCTAAGCTTGCTCAGCTTTTGAGGAGGAAAGAACTTGGCTAAGAAAGCCGTGACCAGCTTATCCCAAGAGTTCAGGCTGTCTTTGGGTTGAGAGTCCAACCACACTCTAGCTCTGTCTCTTACAGCAAAAGGGAAAAGCATGAGCCTGTAGACTTCAGGATCTACTCCATTAGTCTTAACAGTATCACATATCTGCAAGAATTCAGTTAAGAACTGAAAAGGATCTTCAGATGGAAGTCCATGAAACTTGCAGTTCTGCTGCATCAGAGAAACTAGCTGAGGTTTCAGCTCAATGTTGTTTGCTCCAATGGCAGGAATGGAGATGCTTCTTTCATGTAAATTGGAATTAGGTGCAGTAAAGTCACCAAGCATTCTCCTTGCATTATTGTTGTTAGGTTCGGCTGCCATCTCCTTTACTTGTTCAAAATTTTCAATAAGGTTGTCTCTGGATTGTTGTAATTTAGCTTCTCTTAGTTTCCTCTTCAGAGTCCTTTCAGGTTCTGGATCAGCTTCAACAAGAATACCTTTTTCTCTGTCCTTGCTCATAAGAAAGAGAAGAGAAAAAGAAAAGAAGAGGAATCCTCTATGTCACAGTAAAGAGGTTCCTTATTGTTAGTAGAAAAAGAAGAAGAAGAAAAATTCGAACACAGATAGAAGAGGGGGTTCGAATTTGGTGAGTGATGTGAGGAAGAGATGTTAGTAGATGAATAAATAAATAGAATAAGAGGAGAGAGGGAGAGGATTTTCGAAAATAATTTTTTGAAAAAGAGTTAGTGATTTTCGAAAATAGTTTTTGAAAAAGGTTAGTAATTTTCGAAAATTAAAATTAAAAATTAAAATAATTAATTAATTAAAAAGAAATTTTGAAAAAGAGGGAAGATGTTTTCGAAAATTAGAAAGAGAGAGTTAGTTAGGTGGTTTTGAAAAAGATAAGAAACAAACAAAAAGTTTGTTAGTTAGTTGAAACAAATTTTGAAAAGATAAGAAGTTAGGAAGTTAGAAAAGATATTTTGAAATCATATTTTTGAAAAAGATAAGATAAGAAGATATTTTTGAAAAGATATGATTGAAATTGGTTTTGAAAAAGGTTTGATTTTTTTAAAATCCCAATTAATGACTTGATTCACAAGAAATCATGAGATATGATTCTAGAACTTAAAGTTTGAATCTTTCTTAACAAGCAAGTAACAAACTTAAAATTTTTGAATCAAAACATTAATTGATGATGTTATTTTCGAAAATTATGAGATAAAATTAAGAAAAAGATTTTTGAAAAACATTTTTATAATTTTCGAAAATAACTAAGAAAAATGAAAAAGATTTGATTTTTGAAAAAGATTTTAAAAAAGATAAGATTTTTAAATTGAAAATTTGATTTGACTCATAAAAACAACTAGATTTTAAAAATTTTTGAAAAAGTCAAATCTAATTTTCGTAATTTTAAGAGAGAAAAAGGGAAAGATATTTTTTTTTTGATTTTTTTTAATTTTTATGATGAGAGAGAAAAACACTAAAAATGCTCAATGCATGGAATTTTTAGATCAAAACAATGAATGCATGCAAGAATGCTATGAATGTCAAGATGAACACCAAGAACACTTTGAAGATCAAGATGAACATCAAGAACTTATTTTTGAAAATTTTTTAATGCAAAGGAAACATGCAAGACACCAAACTTAGAATTCTTTAATGCTTAGGCACTAAGAATTCAAGAATGCATATGAAAAATACCATACAACACAAAACAAGAAAACATCAAGATCAAACAAGAAGACTTACCAAGAACAACTTGAAGATCATGAAGAACACTATGAATGCATGAATTTTCGAAAAATGCAAGATGAATATGCAATTGACACCAAACTTATAACATGACTCAAGACTCAAACAAGAACACAAAAATATTTTTGATTTTTATGATTTTATAAATTTTTTTTGTATTTTTTTCGAAAATTATTTGAAAAACAAAAATAAGTATTCCAAAATTTTTAATATGAATTCCAGGAATCTTATACTTTTTAGTCTAAAGCTCCAATCAAAGGGTCAGGCATGGCTTAATAGCCAGCCAAGCTTTAGTATGTAACTCAGACATGACACGCCTAACATACCCTATCCAGAAGGATTGGGCATGGCTCCATTGAGGTGATTAGTTGAAGACCAATCCCAAAGCAGTTTGGGTATGGCTTTACAGCCAGATAGGCTTCAACATGCTTAATGAAACACTAGAATTCATTCTTAAAAATTCTGAAAAAAAATTATTTTTTGAAAACATTTATTTTTAAAATTTTTTTTTTCGAAAACAAAGGAGAAACTTTTGAAAACTTTTTGAAAAATTTTTGAAAATAAAACAAAAAGAAAATTACCTAATCTGAGCAACAAGATGAACCGTCAGTTGTCCAAACTTGAACAATCCCCGGCAATGGCGCCAAAAACTTGGTGCACGAAATTGTGATCTCTGGTAATGGCTCCAAAAACTTGGTGCTCTAATCTCAATTCATAATTTGTCACAACTTCGATACAACTAACCAGCAAGTGCACTGGGTCATCAAAGTAATAAACCTTACGTGAGTAAGGGTCGATCCCACGGAGATTGTTGGTATGAAGCAAGCTATGGTCACCTTGTAAATCTCAGTCAGGCAGATAATAATTGATTATGGAGTTTTCGAAAATAATACTAATTAAACAGAAAATAGGGATAGAAACACTTATGTAATTCATTGGTGAAAATTTCAGATAAGCATGTAGAGATGCTTTCGTTCCTCTGAATCTCTGCTTTCCCGCTGTCTTCATCCAATCAGTCTTACTCCTTTCCATGGCTGGCTTTATGCAAGGGCATCACCGTTGTCAATGGTTACATCCCCTCCTCTTGTGAAAATGGTCCAAATGCTCTGTCACAGCACGGCTAATCATCTGAGGTTCCCGATCATGCTGGAATAGGATTCACCCTCCTTTTGCGTCTGTCACTACGCCCAGCAATCGCGAGTCTGAAGCTCGTCACAGTCATTCAATCCCAGAATCCTACTCGGAATACCATAGACAAGGTTTAGACTTTCCGGATTCTCATGAATGCCGCCATCAATCTAGCTTACACCACGAAGATTCTGTTTAAGAGATCTAAGAGATACTCATTCAATCTAAGGTAGAACGAAAGTGGTTGTCAGCCATGCATTCATAGGAAATGATGATGATTGTCACGTTCATCACATTCAGGTTGAAGTGCGAATGAATATCTTAGAAGCGGAATAAGTTGAATTGAATAGAAAAACAGTAGTACTTTGCATTAATCTTTGAGGAACAGCAGAGCTCCACACCTTAATCTATGGAGTGTAGAAACTCTACCGTTTGAAAATACATAAGTGATGAAGGTCCAGGCATGGCCGAATGGCCAGCCCCCAAAACGAGATCAATAGTCTCCTAAGATGAAAAATGGATTAAAACTGAGACCAAAGATGTCTAATACAATAGTAGAAAGTCCTATTTATAATAAACTAGCTACTAGGGTTTACAGAAGTAAGTAATTGATGCATAAATCCACTTCCGGGGCCCACTTGGTGTGTGCTTGGGCTGAGCTTGAGTGTTACACGTGTAGAGGTCATTCTTGGAGTTGAACGCCAGTTTTGGTGCCAGTTTGGACGTTGAACTCCACTTTGCAACTTGTTTCTAGCGCTGGACGCCAGAATTGGGCACAGAGCTGGCGTTGAATGCCAGTTTGTGTCGTCTAATCTTAGGCAAAGTATGGACTATTATATATTTCTGGAAAGACCTGGATGTCTAATTTCCAACGCAATTGGAAGCGCGCCATTTTGAGTTCTGTAGCTCCAGAAAATTCATTTTGAGTGCAGGGAGGTCAGAATCCAACAGCATCAGCAGTCCTTCTTCAACCTCTGAATCTGATTTTTGCTCAAGTCCCTCAATTTCAGCCAGAAAATACCTGAAATCACAGAAAAACACACAAACTCATAGTAAAGTCCCGAAATATGAATTTAACATAAAAACTAATGAAAACATCCCTAAAAGTAACTAGATCCTACTAAAAACAATGCCAAAAAGCGTATAAATTATCCGCTCATCACAACACCAAACTTAAATTGTTGCTTGTCCCCAAGCAACTAAAAATCAAATAGGATAAAAAGAAGAGAATATACTATAAATTCCAAACTATCAATGAAACATAGCTCCAACCAGATGAGCGGGACTTGTAGCTTTTTGCCTCTTGAATAGTTTTGGCATCTCACTTTATCCATTGAGGTTCAGAATGATTGGCATCTATAGGAACTCAGAGTTCAGATAGTGTTATTGATTCTCCTAGTTTAGTATGATGATTCTTGAACACAGCTATTTCATGAGTCTTGGCCGTGGCCCTAAGCACTTTGTTTTCCAGTATTACCACCGGATACATAAATGCCACAGACGCATAATTGGGTGAACCTTTTCAGATTGTGACTCAGCTTTGCTAAAGTCCCCAATTAGAGGTGTCCAGGGTTCTTAAGCACACTCTTTTTTTTGCTTTGGACCTTGACTTTAACCGCTCAGTCTCAAGTTTTCACTTGACACCTACACGCCACAAGCACATGGTTAGGGACAGCTTGGTTTAGCCGCTTACGCCAGGATTTTATTCCTTTAGGCCCTCCTATCCACTGATGCTCAAAGCCTTGGGATCCTTTTTATTGCCCTTGCCTTTGGGTTTTAAGGGTTACTGGCTTTTTGCTCTTGCCTCTTGGTTTTAAGAGCTTTTGGCTTTTTCTGCTTGCTTTTTCTTTTTCTTTCTATTTTTTTCGCTATTTTTTTCTATTTTTTTTTCTGCAAGCTTTGTTCTTTGCTGCTTTTTCTTGCTTCAAGAATCATTTTTATGATTTTTCAGATTATCAAATAACATGTCTCCTTGTCATCATTCTTTCAAGAGCCAACATATTTAACATTCTTAAACAACAACTTCAAAATATATATGCACTGTGATGACATGTCATCATATCATGTTTTTCTATGCTTTTTCATACAAGAAATTAATGATTTGTGCTTAAATATTGAATGCTTTTGTGCTTAAATGTTATATTTCTTTGATCTTTTGATTTGAAAAATTTTGTAGGAAATAAGAAGAAAAAGAAGCAAAGAAGCACAAAATAAGCTAAAAAGGAGAAAAAAAAGAATTTTGGGGCACACTTTGAAGTTGGAGCACACTTTAGAGCCTTAGGCCACGCTTTTAAAAGCGTGGCCCATGACCAAATCAAGGAAGCATGAACAATCATCACACAAAGCTCAGTTCACTAAGTGAACTTAGCTTTGCCGTACAAGAAAAATGTGTTTGGAGGCAAGAAATTTCGCTAAGTTAAAAGTGGGCGTTTACAGCATGACCATGCCTCCTTCAAAGGGCAATAACTTGAGCTACAGACGTCCAATTGATGTGCTTCTAGTTGCGTTGGAAAGCTGACATTCAGAGCTTTCCAACGATGTATCATAGTCCATATTTGGCACAAAATTGAGGCACGAGTGAAATGCATCTTTAAGGGCTAAAAATAAGCAAAAAAATCAGCCAATGCTTTCACCAAGGCTCGAAGGGGGAGACACAAGGAAAGCAAGGCAAGAGCAAAATAGTGCTCAGTTCACTTTTCCAACTTAGCTTTATCGGGCTTCCACTCAAGAAAATTCAAGGAAAAGGCTCACAAAACTTCTTCCACCAAGAGTTGAACTTGGGACCTTGAAGACAAAAGCAAGGCGCCACAAGGGGAGCTCAGTTGGTTTTCCCAACTGAGCACTACTTCTCCCTTTTTCCCCACATTTTGACACGGACCAAAGGCACCAAGCAAGCCTTGTGCGCACCATTTTGGCACACAACCAAGGCTGGACGCGCATCAAATGACACGGACAGCACAACTTGAAAGCTAAGTTGGATTTTCCAACTGAGCTTTCCCCTGGGAGCAACACCCGTGGACCAAAAATTGAATAAAAATTCCATTTAAATTCAATTCTTCTCCAAATTGAATCAAGGCCAACCAAACCCATTTCTCCTCAGATCCAAAGCAAGCAAAGCCCACATCATCACTCAAAGGCACAAGAACAAGCTAGAATTAGGATTTTCATTTAATTTGTTTTTCATTTCAATTTTATTTTATTTTCATTTTGTAAAAAGCCTATATAAAGGCATCACTATCATCTTCAAGAGGGGAGCTCCATTAGAGAAAGGAGGCTAGCTCCAATAGGGAGTTTAGCACTTTTTAGTTTTCATTTTGCTTTCTCTCTTATTTTTCTTTTCTGTCTTGAAATTTTGGATTGAGATTGGAAGGAATTCTGTTTTCATTCTCCATCTGCAACTTCTTCTTCTACTCTTTCTGCAATTTACTCTTCCATTTTCATTTTGCAATCGTTCTTGTTGGATCAAGGAAGGATTTGAGATCTAGACTTGTTTTTCTAGTCTCTTCCACTCCTGAGATCTTGAACCACTTTTAAATTGCTGCAAATTAAGCACTGCTTTTCTGTTTTGATCCTTCACTGAAATTTTCCCTTTCTGTTTAGATTTGCTGCAACTCTCAATTTACTTTCCTGCACATTTACCTTTACTGTAATTGTTCTGAATTTGATTTGTTGCTCTCTTTAAATATTCTGCACCCAACCCCCTTTATTTTTCATGCAATTTACATTTCTTGTCATTTAAGATTCTTGCAATTTACATTTCTTGCTCTTTAAGTTTCTGTCCAATTTTACTTACTGCACTTTATAATTTCTGCACACTTACTTTCTGCAATTTATAATTCCTTGTCATTTACATTCTGCTGCTTCAAGTCTCACCCAATTTCACTCAATGTTAGCTTGACTAAACTAATCACCCACTAAAGTTGCTTGATCCATCAATCCCTGTGGGATCGACCTCACTCAAAGTGAGTTTTACTACTTGATACGACCCGGTACACTTGCCGGTGAGTTTTTGGTGTTTTGGGAAATTCAGTTTTCCACAAAAAATACCATCAAGTTTTTGGCGCCGTTGCCGGGGATTGATTTAGATCAACAATGATTAAGTGGGTGAGAAGTCTAGATTAAGCATTTTCTTTATTTTTGTTCTTGAAACCAAGGTGTTTGTGTTTTTGCCTCACTAAGCAAATATCATCTGAAACATGAATTTCAATTTTATTTGGTGTTGTGTTTTACAAAATTCAAATGGAGTTCAACTCATCTTATGATCAAACAAATTTTATGGGATATTACCCACCATCACCAATCTCTAATGGTGGCTGGGAATATCACCACGAGAATACACATTCTGAGCACTCCAATTCATGGAGATTTGCTTCAGAGACACAAGATGAGCAAGAAAATCATATGGGATATCTTCCTCCACCACAAAATGATGCAAGTTGCTATTCTAATGATGGCTGGGGGGAGCAAAACCAGAAAACATTTGAGAGCCCATATTCCACTTATCAAGAGCCATCTTCACTCGAACGTACTATCAATTCACTTATACAAAATTTTCCAAACTCACCTTCCAGTTTTTCATCTGAAAATTCTTCATCACTGGACTTTGTCTCCACACAAAATCCCTGCCAAAACTCACCATCCACACAAATTTCCATGAACCAAGGCCCCTCAAAGCTTGAAACCATGTTTGAAAGACATGAAAGGGAAGTACAAAGATCATGGAAAGAACAAGAGAACTCCTTCAAAAACATAGAAGTGTTGATCAATCAAACGCTAAATGAGAAGGAGGAGGTGGAAGAGCAAAATGAAGATCCACTTCAAAAATCCAGAGAATTGTTGAAAAGACAAGAACAATTCATGAAGGAACAACAACAATCCTGGAGAGAACAAGAAATCCGTCTTCAGAAGATGGATGAGCAATTGGAGAACATAGGGAAATGCTCAGAACCACTAAGCAAGGAAAATAAAGACCGATTGATGGATGTGAAGGATAAAGTGGAAAAACAAGAGTTAAAGGCTACTGAGTCAAGTGAATTTTTAGTGAAAAAGAAAGAGGTGGTGAAAATAGTTGAAAACGAAACTGCACTTGAGGTGACAAAAGAACCTGAACACTCACAACCTCCTCAAACCCCCCTGGACCAAAAAGTTTCAACAATTGAATCTGAAATTAAAAGATATGAAGAGGAGATGAAGAAATGTTGGGAAGATCAACAAACCTCCTCCATGAAAAAGCTATTAAAACAAATGTTGAGTGTAAAAGAGGAAGTGGAGGAGCAAGAAAGTGAGGAAGTCATTCCAAACTCAAGTGAGGCAGAGAAGTACATGAAGGAGGAGTTCATGGAACCACCAGTTCAAAAGGCTCTGGATGAATACAAAACTCCAATAATCACACAGCAACCAAGTCTTGAATCCAAAGAAGTGAAGGCAATTAGCAAGAACACCAATCCTATCCCTGATCCAGCAAGCAAGATTAATCAAGCCATTTGTAAAAGGAAGCTTGCTGAGGAAAGGCCAAGACAAGGGACACTAGCTGAATCTTCTCCCCCCTTAAGGTCATTCCTCTTAACAAACTGGAAGAAGAGGAAGAAAGTGAAGAACAACATGTCAAGCTAATGACACTAAAAGAGCACTTGTTGGGAGGTAACCCAACCGTAGGTAACATTTCTTTTCTGCTTTGTCTTCGTTCTTTGTTTTGTTTAAATTCAATAAATTGGCATATGGTTACATTCTAAGTTTGGTGTTGCCTTGCAACAAATTATTTTCAATCTTTTTGGATGATTGCATCAAATTAAAAATGAAAGTAACACACCAAGATTCTAAGTTTGGTGTGCCACTTATTTTTCTATGCAAATCATTCAGCAACACCACTTGTTTGCATAATCATAATGTTCTTTGCATTTTTATCTTTCTTTTAGTTAGACAATTTTAGTTTTCTCTTTGCTTTTAGTCATTTCCTTGTTTAAATGCTTTCTTTTATTTACTGTGTTTGTTAATACACTACCAAGAGAGCTTTATTCATGATAGATTCTTAACTTGGTGATTGTATTTAACATATAACAGTTTCTTTCGCTTAGTTTGATTTCAAATAAATTGACAAGTGGTTGCATTCTAAGTTTGGTGTTGCTATGCAACAAAATTTGGTTCTAATCCTTACAAGATACTTGCATCAATTCCAAGTGAAAGTGTCACACTAAGTTTGGTGTGCCACTTATCTTTTATGCAATGTATTGTGCACACCTTCTTATCTATGCAATCAAAATGTCTCTATCTCTTGTGCCTTGATTGTTATCTTTAATTTTGCTTGCTTAAAACACATGTGCTACTAATATTTCATTATGTAAGACATTCATGATCCATCTTAGCCCCATAGCCATTGTTCTAATTGTTGCTTGAGGATGAGCAAGCATTCTGAGTATTGGTATGGGAGGAAGGAAGAATAGAAGGAAAAAAACAACAATAGAGAAGATGAACTACAAGGTTGTAGAGTTCCTTTTCTTCTCATTTGTTTCCAACACTTAAATTGCATGATTGTCTTCATCTTTTCTGTATGCATGTGTGGTATGAATAAGCATAGTTTGAATTTGGATTTTTAACCTGTTGCTATGCCATTATAATTACCAACTTGAGTTTTGTAAAGTTCAAAGCAGTAAAGTATCATGATCATAAACAAACAAGGCATTAAAGAAGATTTTAGCATGTGCATATAAGTTTTGGAAAGCTAGTATGATTAATTGTTGCTCAATTGCATTGGATTTTATTTAATTGAAGTTTTCATCTAGGACATTTTGTGAAATCTTTTGAAAATCATGAAAACCTTGAAGAAGCAAATACAATTAAAGCAAGAAAAGAAAAAGGGAAAGAATGAGAAAGCTAAAGGCTCTGAGTACCAATGACAATTAATTTGTTAAGTACTTGTGGTGTTTATGTATCAAGCCAAATGCTTGAAAACAAAACACTTAGAAGTCAAGGCTAGGCTCAAGTGCAAAAGCACTCCCTCAAAGCTCAAGGTTCTGAGCATCAATGATTAGAGAGTCAAGAAAAGAAAAAATGAGCTTAATGAAATCCTCTAATCAAATGCTTGTGGTGCTTATGTATCAAGTGGTAATACTTGAAAACAAAGCATTTAGAAGTCGTAGCTTTGTTATCAACTCATGGGGCAAAGCACCCAAAAGGAGAAGCTAATAAGAAAAGCAAAAGCTTGTTTCAAGGAAGAAATATAAGAAAAAGATTTCATAAAATGAGCTAGATAGAAGCATCAATCATTTACATCTCTTTTGTGATTGTAGCATGCATAGAAAACTAGCCTACCATGAACATTGAGTTGCTATTCTTCTCACCTTGGATTGTCACTCTTTATTGCATGATTCTTTTCTTGCTTGGGGACAAGCAAGGTTTAAGTTTGGTGTTGTGATGACATGTCATCATATCATGTTTTTCTATGCTTTTTCATACAAGAAATTAATGATTTGTGCTTAAATATTGAATGCTTTTGTGCTTAAATGTTATATTTCTTTGATCTTTTGATTTGAAAAATTTTGTAGGAAATAAGAAGAAAAAGAAGCAAAGAAGCACAAAATAAGCTAAAAAGGAGAAAAAAAAGAATTTTGGGGCACACTTTGAAGTTGGAGCACACTTTAGAGCCTTAGGCCACGCTTTTAAAAGCGTGGCCCATGACCAAATCAAGGAAGCATGAACAATCAGCACACAAAGCTCAGTTCACTAAGTGAACTTAGCTTTGCCGTACAAGAAAATGTGTTTGGAGGCAAGAAATTTCGCTAAGTTAAAAGTGGGCGTTTACAGCATGACCATGCCTCCTTCAAAGGGCAATAACTTGAGCTACAGACGTCCAATTGATGTGCTTCTAGTTGCGTTGGAAAGCTGACATTCAGAGCTTTCCAACGATGTATCATAGTCCATATTTGGCACAAAATTGAGGCACGAGTGAAATGCATCTTTAAGGGCTAAAAATAAGCAAAAAAATCAGCCAATGCTTTCACCAAGGCTCGAAGGGGGAGACACAAGGAAAGCAAGGCAAGAGCAAAATAGTGCTCAGTTCACTTTTCCAACTTAGCTTTATCGGGCTTCCACTCAAGAAAATTCAAGGAAAAGGCTCACAAAACTTCTTCCACCAAGAGTTGAACTTGGGACCTTGAAGACAAAAGCAAGGCGCCACAAGGGGAGCTCAGTTGGTTTTCCCAACTGAGCACTACTTCTCCCTTTTTCCCCACATTTTGACACGGACCAAAGGCACCAAGCAAGCCTTGTGCGCACCATTTTGGCACACAACCAAGGCTGGACGCGCATCAAATGACACGGACAGCACAACTTGAAAGCTAAGTTGGATTTTCCAACTGAGCTTTCCCCTGGGAGCAACACCCGTGGACCAAAAATTGAATAAAAATTCCATTTAAATTCAATTCTTCTCCAAATTGAATCAAGGCCAACCAAACCCATTTCTCCTCAGATCCAAAGCAAGCAAAGCCCACATCATCACTCAAAGGCACAAGAACAAGCTAGAATTAGGATTTTCATTTAATTTGTTTTTCATTTCAATTTTATTTTATTTTCATTTTGTAAAAAGCCTATATAAAGGCATCACTATCATCTTCAAGAGGGGAGCTCCATTAGAGAAAGGAGGCTAGCTCCAATAGGGAGTTTAGCACTTTTTAGTTTTCATTTTGCTTTCTCTCTTATTTTTCTTTTCTGTCTTGAAATTTTGGATTGAGATTGGAAGGAATTCTGTTTTCATTCTCCATCTGCAACTTCTTCTTCTACTCTTTCTGCAATTTACTCTTCCATTTTCATTTTGCAATCGTTCTTGTTGGATCAAGGAAGGATTTGAGATCTAGACTTGTTTTTCTAGTCTCTTCCACTCCTGAGATCTTGAACCACTTTTAAATTGCTGCAAATTAAGCACTGCTTTTCTGTTTTGATCCTTCACTGAAATTTTCCCTTTCTGTTTAGATTTGCTGCAACTCTCAATTTACTTTCCTGCACATTTACCTTTACTGTAATTGTTCTGAATTTGATTTGTTGCTCTCTTTAAATATTCTGCACCCAACCCCCTTTATTTTTCATGCAATTTACATTTCTTGTCATTTAAGATTCTTGCAATTTACATTTCTTGCTCTTTAAGTTTCTGTCCAATTTTACTTACTGCACTTTATAATTTCTGCACACTTACTTTCTGCAATTTATAATTCCTTGTCATTTACATTCTGCTGCTTCAAGTCTCACCCAATTTCACTCAATGTTAGCTTGACTAAACTAATCACCCACTAAAGTTGCTTGATCCATCAATCCCTGTGGGATCGACCTCACTCAAAGTGAGTTTTACTACTTGATACGACCCGGTACACTTGCCGGTGAGTTTTTGGTGTTTTGGGAAATTCAGTTTTCCACAAAAAATACCATCACACTGTTCAAGCATTCATTCAGAAAACAAGAACATTGTCACCACATCAATATAATTAAACTAAGTTCAAGGATAAATTCGAAACTCATGTACTTCTTGTTCTTTTGAATTAAAACATTTTTCATTTAAGAGAGGTGATGGATTCATAGGACATTCATAACTTTAAGACAATGTTACTAAATACTAATGATCATGTAATGAAGACACAAACATAGATAAGCACTTAACATAGAGAAAACGAAAAAACAGAAAGTGAGAACAAGGAATGAGTCCACCTTAGTGATGGTGGCGTTTTCTTCTTGAGGAACCAATGATGTCCTTGAGCTCTTCTATGTCTCTTCCTTGTCTTTGTTGCTCCTCCCTCATTGCTTTTTGATCTTCTCTAATTTCATGAAGGATGATGGAGTGCTCTTGATGTTCCACCCTTAGTTGTCCCATGTTGGAACTTAATTCTCCTAGGGAGGTGTTGATTTGCTCCCAATAGTTTTGTGGAGGAAAATACATTTGAGGCATCTCCGGGATCTCATGGTGATGAGCTTCCTGCGCCTCTTGAGCTCCATGAATGGGCTCTCTTGCTTGCTCCATCTTTTTCTTAGTGATGGGCTTCTCTTCCTCAATGTGAATGTCTCCTTCTATGAAAGCTCCAGCTGAGTAACATAGATGGCAAATAAGATGGGGAAAAGCTAGCCTTGCCCCAGGGGAGGGCTTTTCGGCTATTTTGTAGAGTTCAAGGGAGATGACTTCATGAACTTCTACTTCCTTTCCAATCATGATGCTATGGATCATGATGGCCCGATCCACAGTAACTTCAGATCGGTTGCTAGTGGGGATGATGGAGCGTTGGATGAACTCTAACCATCCTCTAGCCACAGGCTTGAGGTCCAGTCTTCTTAGTTGAACTGGCTTGCCTTTGGAGTTAATCTTCCATTGAGCTCCTTCCACACATATGTCCATGAGGACTTGGTCCAACCTTTGATTAAAGTTGACCCTTCTAGTGTAGGGGCGCTCATCTCCTTGCATCATAGGCAAGTTAAACGTCAGCCTCACATTCTCCGGACTAAAATTTAAGTATTTCCCCCGAACCATTGTAACATAATTCTTTGGATTCGGGTTCTTACTTTGATCATGGTTCCTAGTGATCCATGCATTGGCATAGAACTCTTGGACCATTAGGATGCCGACTTGTTGGATGGGGTTTGTTAGAACTTCCCAACCTCTTCTTTGGATTTCATGTCGGATCTCCGGATACTCATTTCTCTTGAGTTTGAAAGGGACCTCGGGGATCACCTTCTTCTTGGCCACAACATCTTAGAAGTGGTCTTGATGGGCTTTGGAGATGAATCTTTCCATCTCCCATGACTCGGAGGTGGAAGCTTTTGTCTTCCCTTTCCCTTTTCTAGAGGATTCTCCGGTCTTGGGTGCCATCAATGGTAATAGAAAAACAAAAAGCTTATGCTTTTACCACACCAAACTTAGAATTTTGCTCGCCCTCGAGCAAAAGAAGAAAGAATAGAAGAAGAAGAAGAAAAAATGGAAGAGATGGAGGGGTGTGTGTATTCGGCCATATGGGTGGGATTGGGTGGGAAAGAGATGTTGAATATTTATGGTAGGTGGGTGTATGGATGTGAGTAGTGAAGTGGTTATAGGGAAGAGTGTTTATGGGATTGTGTTAAAGAGGGGTGAGAAGAAGTGAGTGGAGGTACGTGGGGATCCTGTGGGGTCCACAGATCCTGAGATGATCCTGTGGGGTCCACAGATCCTAAGGTGTTCAAGGATTTACAACCTTGCACCAAATTAGGCATGTAAAATGCCCTTGCACACAACTCTGGGCGTTCAGCGCCAAGTTGGTGCCCATTTTGGGCGTTCAACGCCCATTTGTTGCCCATTTCTGGCGTTGAACGCCAGAACCATGCTTGTTCTGGGTGTTCAGCGCCAGCTCCTCTCCAGGGTGCAATTCTGGAGTTCAGCGCCCAGATGATGCCCATTTTGGGCGTTCAGCGCCAGAACCATGCTCTATTCTGGCGTTGAACGCCAGGCAGATGCTTCCTCTAGGGTGTGATTTTTCTTCTGCTGTTTTTGATTCCATTTTCAATTTTTATATTTATTTTGTGACTCCTCATGATCATGAACCTATAAAGACATATAACTAAGAAAAATATAGTTAGATAAATAGAAATTGGGTTGCCTCCCAACAAGCGCTTCTTTAATGTCAATAGCTTGACAGTGGGCTCTCATGGAGCCTCACAGATGTTCAGAGCATTGTTGAGACTCCCCCAACACCAAACTTAGAGTTTGGATATGGGAGTTCAACACCAAACTTAGAGTTTGGTTGTGGCCTCCCAACACCAAACTTAGAGTCTGACTGTGGGGGCTTTGGTTGACTCTGCTTTGAGAGAAGCTTTTTCTGCTTCCTTTCCATGGATGCAGAGAGAGATCCTTGAGTTGTAAACACAAGGTTGTCCTTATTTAATTGAAGGATCAATTCTCCTCTGTCCACATCAATCACAGCTCTTGCTGTGGCTAGGAAAGGTCTTCCTAGGATGATGGATTCATCCTCTTCCTTTCCAGTATCCAGGACTATGAAATCAGCAGGGATGTAAAGGCCTTCAACCTTTACTAACACGTCCTCTACTTGTCCATAAGCCTGTTTTCTTGAATTGTCTGCCATCTCTAATGAGATTTTAGCAGCTTGCACCCCATAGATTCCCAGTTTCTCTATTACAGAGAGGGGCATGAGGTTTATTCCTGAACCAAGGTCACACAGAGCTTTAAAGATCATGGTGCCTATGGTACAAGGTATTATGAACTTTCCAGGATCTTGTCTCTTCTGAGGCAATGTCAGTTGATCCAGATCACTTAGTTCATTGGTGAACAAGGGAGGTTCATCTTCTCAAGTCTCAATACCAAATAATTTGGCATTCAGCTTCATGATTGCACCAAGGAACTTGGCAGCTTGCTCTTCAGTAACATCCTCATTCTCTTCAGAAGAGGAATACTCATCAGAGCTCATGAATGGCATAAGGAGGTTCAATGGAATCTCTATGGTCTCTATATGAGCCTCAGAGTCCTTTGGTTCCTTAGAGGGAAACTCCTTATTGATCACTGGGCGTCCCAGGAGGTCTTCCTCCTTGGGATTCACGTCCTCTCCTTCCCTTACAGGTTCGGCCATGGTGCTTATGTCAATGGCCTTGCACTCTCCTTTTGGATTCTCTTCTATTTTGCTTGGGAGAGTACTAGGAGGGATTTCAGTGATCCTTTTACTCAGCTGGCCCACTTGTGCTTCTAAATTTCTAATGGAAGACCTTGTTTCATTCATGAAACTTATAGTGGCCTTGGATAGATCAGAAACTAAGTTTGCTAAATTAGAAGTATTTTGTTCAGAGTTCTTTGTCTGTTGCTGAGTGGATGATGGAAAAGGTTTATTATTGTTAAACCTGTTTCTTCCACCATTATTAAAGCCTTGTTGAGGCCTTTGATCCTTCTATGAGAGATTTGGATGATTTCTCCATGATGGATTATAGGTGTTTCCATAAGGTTCACCTAAGTAATTCACCTCTACTATTGCAGGGTTTTCAGGATCATAAGCTTCTTCTTCATAAGAAGCCTCTTGAGTACTGTTGGATGCAGCTTGCACTCCATTCAGACTCTGAGAAATCATATTAACTTGCTGAGTCAATATTTTATTCTGAGCCAATATGGCATTCAGAGTATCAATTTCAAGAACTCCCTTCTTCATAGGCGTCCCATTATTCACAAGATTCCTTTCAGAAGTGTACCTGAACTGGTTATTTGCAACCATGTCAATGAGTTCTTGAGCTTCTGCAGGCATTTTCTTTAGGTGAATGGATCCACCTGCAGAAGTATCCAATGACATCTTTGATAACTCAGACAGACCATCATAGAATATATCCAGGATGGTCCATTCTGAAAGCATGTCAGAAGGACACTTTTTGGTCAACTGTTTGTATCTTTCCCAAGCTTCATAGAGGGATTCACCTTCTTTTTGTCTGAAGGTTTGAACATCCACTCTAAGCTTGCTCAGCTTTTGAGGAGGAAAGAACTTGGCTAAGAAAGCCGTGACCAGCTTATCCCAAGAGTTCAGGCTGTCTTTGGGTTGAGAGTCCAACCACACTCTAGCTCTGTCTCTTACAGCAAAAGGGAAAAGCATGAGCCTGTAGACTTCAGGATCTACTCCATTAGTCTTAACAGTATCACATATCTGCAAGAATTCAGTTAAGAACTGAAAAGGATCTTCAGATGGAAGTCCATGAAACTTGCAGTTCTGCTGCATCAGAGAAACTAGCTGAGGTTTCAGCTCAAAGTTGTTTGCTCCAATGGCAGGAATGGAGATGCTTCTTCCATGTAAATTGGAATTAGGTGCAGTAAAGTCACCAAGCATTCTCCTTGCATTATTGTTGTTAGGTTCAGCTGCCATCTCCTTTACTTGTTCAAAATTTTCAATAAGGTTGTCTCTGGATTGTTGTAATTTAGCTTCTCTTAGTTTCCTCTTCAGAGTCCTTTTAGGTTCTGGATCAGCTTCAACAAGAATACCTTTTTCTCTGTCCTTGCTCATAAGAAAGAGAAGAGAAAAAGAAAAGAAGAGGAATCCTCTATGTCACAGTAAAGAGGTTCCTTATTGTTAGTAGAAAAAGAAGAAGAAGAAAAATTTGAACACAGATAGAAGAGGGGGTTCGAATTTGGTGAGTGATGTGAGGAAGAGATGTTAGTAGATGAATAAATAAATAGAATAAGAGGAGAGAGGGAGAGGATTTTCGAAAATAATTTTTTGAAAAAGAGTTAGTGATTTTCGAAAATAGTTTTTGAAAAAGGTTAGTAATTTTCGAAAATTAAAATTAAAAATTAAAATAATTAATTAATTAAAAATAAATTTTGAAAAAGAGGGAAGACGTTTTCGAAAATTAGAGAGAGAGAGAGAGTTAGTTAGGTGGTTTTGAAAAAGATAAGAAACAAACAAAAAGTTAGTTAGTTAGTTGAAACAAATTTTGAAAAGATAAGAAGTTAGGAAGTTAGAAAAGATATTTTGAAATCATATTTTTGAAAAAGATAAGATAAGAAGATATTTTTGAAAAGATATGATTGAAATTGGTTTTGAAAAAGGTTTGATTTTTTTAAAATCACAATTAATGACTTGATTCACAAGAAATCATGAGATATGATTCTAGAACTTAAAGTTTGAATCTTTCTTAACAAGCAAGTAACAAACTTAAAATTTTTGAATCAAAACATTAATTGATGATGTTATTTTCGAAAATTATGAGATAAAATTAAGAAAAAGATTTTTGAAAAACATTTTTATAATTTTCGAAAATAACTAAGAAAAATGAAAAAGATTTGATTTTTGAAAAAGATTTTGAAAAAGATAAGATTTTTAAATTGAAAATTTGATTTGACTCATAAAAACAACTAGATTTTAAAAATTTTTGAAAAAGTCAAATCTAATTTTCGAAATTTTAAGAGAGAAAAAGGGAAAGATATATTTTTTTTTTTTTGAATTTTTATGATGAGAGAGAAAAACACTAAAAATGCTCAATGCATGGAATTTTTAGATCAAAACAATGAATGCATGCAAGAATGCTATGAATGTCAAGATGAACACCAAGAACACTTTGAAGATCAAGATGAACATCAAGAACTTATTTTTGAAAAATTTTTAATGCAAAGGAAACATGCAAGACACCAAACTTAGAATTCTTTAATTCTTAGGCACTAAGAATTCAAGAATGCATATGAAAAATACCATACAACACAAAACAAGAAAACATCAAGATCAAACAAGAAGACTTACCAAGAACAACTTGAAGATCATGAAGAACACTATGAATGCATGAATTTTCGAAAAATGCAAGATGAATATGCAATTGACACCAAACTTATAACATGACTCAAGACTCAAACAAGAACACAAAAATATTTTTGATTTTTATGATTTTATAAATTTTTTTTGTATTTTTTTCGAAAATTATTTGAAAAACAAAAATAAGGATTCCAAAATTTTTAATATGAATTCCAGGAATCTTATACTTTTTAGTCTAAAGCTCCAATCAAAGGGTCAGGCATGGCTTAATAGCCAGCCAAGCTTTAGTGTGTAACTCAGACATGACACGCCTGACATACCCTATCCAGAAGGATTGGGCATGGCTCCATTGAGGTGATTAGTTGAAGACCAATCCCAAAGCAATTTGGGTATGGCTTTACAGCCAGATAGGCTTCAACATGCTTAATGAAACACTAGAATTCATTCTTAAAAATTCTGAAAAAAAATTATTTTTTGAAAACATTTATTTTTAAAATTTTTTTTCGAAAACAAAGGAGAAAATTTTGAAAACTTTTTGAAAAAATTTTGAAAATAAAACAAAAAGAAAATTACCTAATCTGAGCAACAAGATGAACCGTCAATTGTCCAAACTTGAACAATCCCCGGCAATGGCGCCAAAAACTTGGTGCACGAAATTGTGATCTCTGGTAATGGTTCCAAAAACTTGGTGCTCTAATCTCAATTCATAATTTGTCACAACTTCAATACAACTAACCAGCAAGTGCACTGGGTCGTCCAAGTAATAAACCTTACGTGAGTAAGGGTCGATCCCACGGAGATTGTTGGTATGAAGCAAGCTATGGTCACCTTGTAAATCTCAGTCAGGCAGATAATAATTGATTATGGAGTTTTCGAAAATAATACTAATTAAAAAGAAAATAGGGATAGAAACACTTATGTAATTCATTGGTGAAAATTTCAGATAAGCGTGTAGAGATGCTTTCGTTCCTCTGAATCTCTGCTTTCCCGCTGTCTTCATCCAATCAGTCTTACTCCTTTCCATGGCTGGATTTATGCAAGGGCATCACCGTTGTCAATGGTTACATCCCCGCCTCTTGTGAAAATGGTCCAAATGCTCTGTCACAGCACGGCTAATCATCTGAGGTTCCCGATCATGCTGGAATAGGATTCACCCTCCTTTTGCGTCTGTCACTACGCCCAGCAATCGCGAGTTTGAAGCTCGTCACAGTCATTAAATCACAGAATCCTACTCGGAATACCATAGACAAGGTTTAGACTTTCCGGATTCTCATGAATGCTGCCATCAATCTAGCTTACACCACGAAGATTCTGTTTAAGAGATCTAAGAGATACTCATTCAATCTAAGGTAGAACGGAAGTGGTTGTCAGGCACGCGTTCATAGGGAATGATGATGATTGTCACGTTCATCACATTCAGGTTGAAGTGCGAATGAATATCTTAGAAGCGAAATAAGTTGAATTGAATAGAAAGACAGTAGTACTTTGCATTAATCTTTGAGGAACAGCAGAGCTCCACACCTTAATCTATGGAGTGTAGAAACTCTACCGTTTGAAAATACATAAGTGATGAAGGTCCAGGCATGGCCGAATGGCCAGCCCCCAAAACGAGATCAATAGTCTCCTAAGATGAACAATGGATTAAAACTGAGACCAAAGATGTCTAATACAATAGTAGAAAGTCCTATTTATAATAAACTAGCTACTAGGGTTTACAGAAGTAAGTAATTGATGCATAAATCCACTTCCGGGGCCCACTTGGTGTGTGCTTGGGCTGAGCTTGAGTGTTACACGTGTAGAGGTCATTCCTGGAGTTGAAGGCCAGTTTTGGTGCCAGTTTGGGCGTTGAACTCCACTTTGCAACTTGTTTCTGGCGCAGGACGCCAGAATTGGGCAGAGAGCTAGCGTTGAACGCCAGTTTTCGTCGTCTAATCTTGGGCAATGTATGGACTATTATATATTGCTGGAAATCCCTGGATGTCTACTTTCCAATGCAATTGGAAGCGCGCCATTTTGAGTTCTGTAGCTCTAGAAAATCCATTTTGAGTGCAGGGAGGTCAGAATCCAACAGCATCAGCAGTCCTTCTTCAACCTCTGAATCTGATTTTTGCTCAAGTCCCTCAATTTCAGCCAGAAAATACCTGAAATCACAGAAAAACACACAAACTCATAGTAAAGTCCCGAAATGTGAATTTAACATAAAAACTAATGAAAACATCCCTAAAAGTAACTAGATCCTACTAAAAACATACTAAAAACAATGCCAAAAAGCGTATAAATTATCCGCTCATCAATGACCATAGCTTGCTTCAAGCCGACAATCTCCGTGGGATCGACCCTTACTCACGTAAGGTTTATTACTTGGACGACCCAATGCACTTGCTAGGTAGTTGTGCGGAGATGTGAAAAGTGTGAATCACGATTTCTGTGCACCAAGTTTTTGGCGCCGTTGCCGGAGATTGTTCGAGTTTGGACAACTGACGGTTCATCTTGTTTCTTAGATTAGGTAATTTTATTTTATGTTTACGCTTTTTATTTTTATTTTCGAAAATCCAAAAAAAATTATATTTGTTCTTCAGAATTTTTAAGAATGAATTCTAGAGTTTCATGAGATATGTTGAAGCCTGGCTGGCTGTGAAGCCATGTCTAATCTTTTGGACTGAGGCTTCCACTTCTCATTGACATGCTTGTATGTTTTATGCTAAAGCTTGGGGCTATTTGGCCATGTCTAATCTTTTGGACCGAAGCTTTCACTTAAAGCTTGGCTGGCCATTGGCCATGTCTAAATCTTTTGGACTGGAGCTTTAGACTAACATTGCATGATTCCTGGGATTCTTATTAAAAATTTTGTATCTCTTATTTTTCTTTTTCCAAAATAATTTTCGAAAAATACAAAATTTTTTTAATAAAATCATAAAAACCAAAAATTTTATGTTTCTTGTTTGAGTTTAGTGTCAAATTTTAAGTTTGGTGTCAATTGCATGCTTTTAAATTTTCGAAAATATATGCATTATGTTCTTCATTGATCTTCAAGTTGTTCTTGATGATTTTCCTTGTTTGATCTTTGAATCTTTTTATTTTGTGTCTTTTCTTGTTTTTCTTGTGCATTTTCGAATTCACACTGTCTAAACATAAAAAAATTTTTAAGTTTGGTGTCTTGCATATTTTTCTTTTCTTAAAAATTTTCAAAAATATGTTCTCGATGTTCATCATGATCTTCAAAGTGTTCTTGGTGTTCATCTTGACATTCAAAGTGTTCTTGCATGCATTATTAGTTTTGATCTTAATTTCTTATGTTTTGTGTCATTGTTTTGTTTTTCTCTCTCTTCATTAATTCAAAAAATAAAAAAATATATATATTTCCCTTATTTTGCTCTTAATTTTCGAAATTTTGAGTTGATTTGGTCAAAAATTTTTAAAATTTAGTTGTTTCTTATTAGTCAAATCAAAATTTCAATTTAAAAATTTTATCTTTTCAAATCTTTTTCAAAAATCAAATCTTTTTCATTTTTCTTCTTAATTTTTTCGAAAATTTCAAAATTGATTTTCAAAATCTTTTTTCTTATTTTTATTTCATATTTTTGAATTAATGCTAACAATTAATGTTTTCATTCAAAAATTTTAAGTTGTTACTTGCCTATTAAGAAAGGATCAATCTTTAAATTCTAGAATCATATCTTTTAGTTTCTTGTTAGTCAAGTAATCAACTTTAATTTCAAAATCAAATCTTTCTAATTTCCTTTTCAAATCTTTTTCAAAATAGATTTCAATCATATCTTTTTCAAAACTTACTTTCAAAATCTTTTTCTAACTTCTTATCTTTTCAAAAATTGATTTTTAAATCTTTTTCAATTAACTACTTGACTTTTTGTTTGATTTTAAAAGTTTTCTATTTCAATCATATCTTTTTCAAAACCACCTAACTACTTTTCTCTCTCCAATTTTTGAAAATAACTAACCCCTTTTTGAAAATTCTTTTTTTAACTAATTGTTTTAAATTCTAATTTTATTTTATTTCTTTTAATAATTTCGAATTCTAACTAAAAATTAAAATAAAAACAAAAATAATTTTCTTTTCTTTTAAATTAAAATTCGAATAACTATCTCTATCATCTCTTTCTATTTATTTATTTATTTACTAACATTTCTCTTCTTCTAATAATTCGAACCATCTCCCTCTCTTTGTGTTCGAATTCTCCTTCTCCCTTCTTCATTCTATTTCTTCTATTCTTCTACTCACATAAAGGAATCTCTATACTGTGACATAGAGGATTCCTATTCTTTTCTGTTCTCTTCTTTTTCATATGAGCAGAAACAAGGATAAGAACATTCTTGTTGATGCAGATCCTGAACCTGAAAGGACTCTGAAGAGGAAACTAAAAGAAGCTAAAGCACAAAACTCTGGAGAGGACCTAATAGAAATTTTCGAAAAAGAAGTAGTTATGGCAGCCAAAAATAACAACAATGGTGGAGATGCAAGGAAGATGCTTGGTGACTTTACTACACCCACTTCTGACTTCAATGGAAGAAGCATCTCAATTCTTGCAATTGGAGCAAACAGCTTTGAGCTTAATCCTCAATTAGTTTCTCTAATGCAACAGAATTGCAAGTTTCATGGACTTCTATTGGAAGATCCTCATCAGTTATTAGCTGAGTTCTTGAAAATCTGTGACACTATTAAGACCAATGGGGTTAATCCTGAGGACTACAGACTTATGCTTTTCCCCTTTGCTGTAAGAGACAGAGCTAGGACATGGTTGGACTCACAACCTAAAGAAAGCCTAAACTCTTGAGAAAATTTGGTCAATGCTTTCTTGGCCAAATTTTTTCCACCTCAAAAGTTGAGCAAGTTTAGAGTGAAAGTCCAAACCTTCAGATAGAAGGAAGGTGAATCTGATGAGCGGATAATTTATACGCTCTTTGGCATTGTTTTTACATAGTTTTTAGTATATTTTTATTACTTTTTATTATATTTTTATTAGTTTTTAAATAAAAATCATATTTCTGGACTTTACTATGAGTTTGTGTGTTTTTCTATGATTTCAGGTATTTTCTGGCTGAAATTGAGGGACCTGAGCAAAAATCTGATTCACAGGCTGAAAAAGGACTACAGATTCTGTTGGATTCTGACCTCACTGCACTCGAAGTGGATTTTCTGGAGCTACAGAAGCCCAATTGGCGCGCTCTCAATTGCATTGGAAAGTAAACATTCTGGACTTTCCAGCAATATATAATAGTCCATACTTTGCCCGAGATTTGATGGCCCAACCCGGCATTCAAAGTCAGCTTAAAATTTCTGGCGTAAAACGCCCAAACTGGCACCAGAATTGGAGTTAAACACCCAAACTGGCACCAAAGCTGGCGTTTAACTCCAGGAATAGCCTAAGCACGAAAAAACTTCAATGCTCAGCCCAAGCACACACCAAGTGGGACCCAGAAGTAGATTTCTGCATCATATACTTATTTCTGTAAACCCTAGGTTACTAGTTCATTATAAATAGGACCTCTTACTATTGTATTTTCTTCTTTTAATCATGTTTTGATGATTGAACCCTCTTTGGGGAGGCTGGCCATTCGGCCATGCCTAGACCTTCTTTCACTTATGTATTTTCTACGGTGGAGTTTCTACACCCCATAGATTAAGGTGTGGAGCTCTGCTGTTCCTCATGAATTAATACAAGTACTATTGTTTTTCTCTTCAATTCAAGCCTACTTCTTCTCTAAGATATCCACTCGCATTTTAACCTGATGAATGTGATAACCCGTGACACTCATTGATGACATGTCACCATGTCATGTTTTTCTATGCTTTTTCATACAAGAAATTTATGATTAGTGCTTAAATATTGCATTCTTTGGTGCTTAAATGGTATATTTCTTTGATATTTTGATTTGATAAACTTTGTAGGAAATAAGAAGAAAAAGAAGCAAAAAGAGCACAAAATAAGCTAAAAAGAAGAAAAGAGGAATTTCGGGCACACTTTGAAGTTGGAGCACACTTTGGAGGCTTAGGCCACGCTTCTAAAAGCGTGACCCATGACCAAATCAAGGAAGAGAAGCGTGGCCCAAAGGAAGAAAAGCGTGGCTCAAAACAAAGAGCAAAAGAGGACAAAAAAGCTTGAGCTAAAGTTTGCCTGAAACTTTAGCTCAAACTTTTGGAGAAGCTTGACTACACCCTGGAGGGAGCAAAAGCTTGCGCCAACGTTTGCCTCAAGCTTTTTGGCAAACGTTGGCGCCACACACCTCACAGCCTGAAGGGGTATACTTCCAACAAGAATAACTTGAGCTACAGAGCTCCAAATGAGGTGATTCCAAAAGCAATGGAAAGTAGGAATCGAGAGCTTTCCAAGCATATATGGCACTGCATGGTGGACACTAAAATTGAGGGAGAAAACTGCCCCGCAATGTGCATAAACGAACATGGTGGCAACCTGCATTGAGGCCAACTGACCTCTGCATCTTCGACGGAGTATAACTCGAGCTGTGGAGCTCCAATTGATGCGCTTCCAAAGGCATTGGAAAGTAGACATTCAGGGATTTCCAACAATGTATAATAGTATGGGGTGGACAATATGTTTGAGCCTCCAGAACTGGCGTTTTCGACCACATTTGAGGCAAACTTTACCTCAAACGCTGCACACCAAGGCCAGCGACCTTGTCCTCTTCAAATGTGCATAACTTGAGTTGTAGATGTCCAATTGAGGTGATTCCAATTGGGTTAGAAAGCTGACATTCAGAGATTTCTAACCATATATAATAGTCTATAGTGGGCATGAAATTTGCAACGTTGACAAGCAGACAAAGTAGTACCCCAACATGCATGCAAGAAGGCCCAACATTTGGCTAAAAGTTTGACCTCAAACTTTAGCCCAAACGTTGGTAGCAGCAAATAAGGGCAGCTGGTATAAAAAGTTTGAGTAAAAGTTTGCCTCAAACTTTTACTCAAACTTTTACTCAAACTTTTATGATTCATGGCCCGGTTCACAATGGGTTTCTCTCCAAATCCAAGAGCAATCAACAGAGGCTTTTGTCAACCCAATTCCATCAAGAGCAAGGGCCCAATTGACACTACTCAAAGGCACAAGAGATAGTTAGAATAGAAATTTCATTTTAATTGTAATTTGTTTTGAATTTCATTTTCATTTTGTAAAAATGCCTATAAATAGGCATCTGTTTCATTTTTATTAGGAGGCGAGCTCCACTAGGGAGCATTAGGAATACAGAACTCTCTCTCTTTAGTTTTTCTTTTTGTTTTAAATCTTGGGTTGAGAATTGAAGAAATTCTGTTTCAATCTCACCTTGAGAATTCTCTCTATTTTCTTCTTCTGCAAACTTTCAAGTGAATTGTGATTTAAATCAAAGTTCGTTTCATCGCTTTCATCTTTAATTTTCCTGCATCTTGTTTGCTAGCGGATCAAGGAAGGAATTGAGATCTAGACTTGTTTTCTAGTCTCATTGATTTCCTGAGATCTTCAACCTCTCATTTAAATTTTGCAATTGAGTTGCATTTCATTTTCTGTTCGGTTCCTCAATTCAATTTACATTAAGCCTGCTGCAAATCTTATTTACATTTCCTGCACAATTTTAAATTCCTCTGCAATTGCTCTAAGTTCTAATTCATTGCAATTTTGCTTCTCTGTTTACAGTGCTCCTAATTTACTTTCCTGCAATTTAAGCTTGCTGCAAGAGTTTTGAATTCTGATATATTGCTCTATTTAATTTCCAGCACCCCAGCCCCTTTACTTTTCATGCAATTTACTTTTCTTGCAATTTAAGTTTCAGCTATTTTACTTTCTTGTTCTTTAAGTTACTTGCAATTTTACTTTCTGCACTTTATAATTCCTGCAAGTTTACATTCTGTTGGCTTCAATTGTCACTCAAATCACTCAATGTTAGCTTGACTAAACTAATCACCCACTAAAGTTGCTTGATCCATCAATCCCTGTGGGATCGACCTCACTCCCGTGAGTTTTATTACTTGATGCGACCCGGTGCACTTGCCGGTTAGTTTTGTGTCGGATCATTTTCCGCACATCAAGTTTTTGGCGCCGTTGCCGGGGATTGATTTAGATCAACAATGATTAAGTGGGTGAGAAGTCTAGATCAAGCATTTTCTTTACTTTTGTTCTCTGTTCTAAGCTGAAACCAAGGTGTTTGAGTTATTGCCTCACTAAGAAATTCATCTCTGAGATATGAATTTCAATTTTCCTTGGTGTTGTGTTTTCCAAAATTCAAATGGAGTTCAACTCATCTTATGATCAAATTAATTTCATGGGATATGACCCACCATCACCAATCTCTAATGGTGGCTGGGAATATCACCAAGAGAATACTAATTCTGAGCACTCCAATTCATGGAGATTTGCTTCAGAGACACAAGATGAGCAAGAAAATCATATGGGATATCTTCCTCCACCACAAAATGATGCAAGTTGCTATTCTAATGATGGCTGGGGGGAGCAAAACCAGAAAACAGTTGAGAGCCCATATTCCACTTATCAAGAGCCATCTTCACTCGAACGTACTATCAATTCACTTATACAAAATTTTCCAACCTCACCTTCTAGTTTTTCATCTGAAAATTCTTCATCACTGGACTTTATCTCCACACAAAATCCTTGCCAAAACTCACCACCCACACAAACTTCCATGAACCAAAGACTCTCAAATCTTGAGTCCATGCTCAAAAGACTTGCGGAGGAGAAAGAGAAATACCAGAAAGAACAAGAGAACTCCATCAAAAACATGGAAGTACAGTTAGGCAAATTGTTGAGTGCAATGAAGAAGAAGGAAAAACAAGAGGAAGAGGCTACTGAGTCAAGTGAACTTCCAATGAAGAATGAGGTGGTTGAAAATGAAACTACACTTGAGGTAACAAAGGAACATGAACATTCACAACCCTCACAAACTTCCCTTGAATCTGTGATCGAGAAATATGAAGAGGAGATGAAGAAATGTTGGGAAGATCAACAAACCTCCTCCATGAAAGAGCTATTAAAACAAATGTTGAGTGTAAAAGAGGAAGTGGAGGAGCAAGAAAGTGAGGAAGTCATTCCAAACTCAAGTGAGGCAGAGAAGTACATGAAGGAGGAGTTCATGGAACCACCAGTTCAAAAGGCTCTGGATGAATACAAAACTCCAATAATCACACAGCAACCAAGACTTGGATTCAAAGAAGTGAAGGCAACTAACAAGAGCACCAATCCTGTCCCTGATCTAGCAAGCAAGATCAATCAAGCCATTTGCAAAAGGAAGCTTGCTGAGGAAAGGCCGAGGCAAGGGACAATAGCTGAAACTTCTCCTCCTTTGAAGTCATTTCTCTTAACAAATTGGAAGAAGAGGAAGAAAGTAAAGAACAGGTAGACAGTAGGTACATTTTTTTCTCCTTGCTTTGTTCAAATTCAATAAATTGGCATATGGTTACATTCTAACTTTGGTGTTGCCTTGCAACAAATTGTTTTCAATCTTTTTGGATGATTGCATCAAATCAAAAATGAAAGTGACACACCAAGATTCTAAGTTTGGTGTGCCACCTATTTTTCTATGCAAATCATTCAGCAATACCACTTGTCTGCATAACCATAATGTCTTTGCAGTGTTAATTTTCTTTTGGTTTGATATTTTGTTATTCTGTTTACTTTAGTTAATTCTTTGTTTTTAATGCTTTCATTTTAGTTTACTTATTCACTGTGTTTGTTAATACATTACCGAGAGAGTTTTATTCATGACATATTCTTGGCTTGGTGATTGTACTTAACAAATAATAGTTTCACTTGCTTAGTTTTAATTCAAATAAATGGACATAGGATTGCATTCTAAGTTTGGTGTTGCTATGCAACACAAATTGCTTCAAATCTTTACTGGATACTTGCATTGATTCTAAGTGAAAGTGTCACACTAAGTTTGGTGTGCCACTTATCTTTTATGCAATGTATTGTGCTCACCTTCTTAAGTTTGCAATCACAATGTCTCTGTTTCTTGTGCCTTGATTATTATCTTTAATTTTGCTTGCTTAAAACACATGTGCTACTAATAATTCACTGTGTAAGACATTCATGATCCATCTTAGCCCCATAGCCATTGTTCTAATTGTTGCTTGAGGATGAGCAAGCATTCTGAGTTTGGCAAGGGAAAGGGAAGAATGGGAGGAAAATGACAACAATAGAGAAGATGAACTACAAGGTTGTAAAGTTCTTTTTCCTCTCATTTGTTTCAAGCACTATAAACTGCATGATTGTCTTTACCTTCTCTGTATGCATGTGTGTATGAAAAGGCATAGTTTGATTTCTAAATTGCAACATGGTGCTGTGTCATTATGATTACCAACTTGAGTTTTGTGAATTCAAAAGCAATAAAGTATCATGATCATAAACAAACAAGGAATTAAAGAAGAATTTAGCATGTGCATAAAATTATTGGAAAGCTAGTATGTTTGATTGTTGCCTAATTGCATTGGATTTTATTTAATTGAAGTTTTCATCTAGGACATTTTGTGAAATCTTTTGAAAATCATGAAAACCTTGAAGAGGCAAATACAATTAAAGCAAGAAAAGAAAAAGGGAAAGAATGAGAAAGCTGAAGGCTCTGAGTACCAATGGCAATTTATTTGTTAAGTACTTGTGGTGTTTATGTATCAAGCCAAATGCTTGAAAACAAAACACTTAGAAGTCAAGGCTAGGCTCAAGTGCAAAAGCACTCCCTCAAAGCTCAAGGCTCTGAGCATCAATGATTAGAGAGTCAAGAAAAGAAAAGAAAAAAATGAGCTTAATGAAGTCCTCTAATCAAATGCTTGTGGTGCTTATGTATCAAGTGGTAATACTTGAAAACAAAGCATTTAGAAGTCGTAGCTTTGTTATCAACTCATGGGGCAAAGCACCCAAAAAGAGAAGCTAATAAAAAAATCAAAAGCTTGTTTCAAGGAAGAAATATAAGAGAAAGATTTCATAAATTGAGCTAGATGGAAGCATCAATCATTTACATTTCTTTTGTGATTGTAGCATGCTTAGAAAACTAGCTTACCATGAACATTGAGTTGCTATTCTTCTCACCTTAGTTTGTCAATCTTTATTGCATGATTCTTTTCTTGCTTGGGGACAAGCAAGTTTTAAGTTTGGTGTTGTGATGAAATGTCACCATGTCATATTTTTCTATGCTTTTTCATACAAGAAATTTATGATTAGTGCTTAAATATTGCATTCCTTGGTGCTTAAATGGTATATTTCTTTGATCTTTTGATTTGATAAACTTTGTAGGAAATAAGAAGAAAAAGAAGCAAAAAGAGCACAAAATAAGCTAAAAAGAAGAAAAGAGGAATTTCGGGCACACTTTGAAGTTGGAGCACACTTTGGAGGCTTATGCCACGCTTCTAAAAGCGTGACCCATGACCAAATCAAGGAAGAGAAGCGTGGCCCAGAGGAAGAAAAGCGTGGCTCAAAACAAAGAGCAAAAGAGGACAAAAAAGCTTGAGCTAAAGTTTGCCTCAAACTTTAGCTCAAACTTTTGGAGAAGCTTGACTACACCCTGGAGGGAGCAAAAGCTTGCGCCAACGTTTGCCTCAAGCTTTTTGGCAAACGTTGGCACCACACACCTCACAGCCTGAAGGGGTATACTTCCAACAAGAATAACTTGAGATACAGAGCTCCAAATGAGGTGATTCCAAAAGCAATGGAAAGTAGGAATCGAGAGCTTTCCAAGCATATATGGCACTGCATGGTGGAAACTAAAATTGAGGGAGAAAATTGCCCCGCAATGTGCATAAACGAACATGGTGGCAACCTGCAGTGAGGCCAACTGACCTCTGCATCTTCGACGGAGTATAACTCGAGCTGCGGAGCTCCAATTGATGCGCTTCCAAAGGCATTGAAAAGTAGACATTCAGGGCTTTCCAACAATGTATAATAGTATGGGGTGGACAATATGTTTGAGCCTCCAGAACTGGCGTTTTCGACCACGTTTGAGGCAAACTTTACCTCAAACGCTGCACACCAAGGCCAGCGACCTTGTCCTCTTCAAATGTGCATAACTTGAGTTGTAGATGTCCAATTGAGGTGATTCCAATTGGGTTATAAAGCTGACATTCAGAGCTTTCTAACCATATATAATAGTCTATAGTGGGCATGAAATTTGCAACGTTGACAAGCAGACAAAGTAGTACCCCAACATGCATGCAAGAAGGCCCAACGTTTGGCTAAAAGTTTGACCTCAAACTTTAGCCCAAACGTTGGTAGCAGCAAATAAGGGCAGCTGGTATAAAAAGTTTGAGTAAAAGTTTGCCTCAAACTTTTACTCAAACTTTTACTCAAACTTTTATGATTCATGGCCCGGTTCACAATGGGTTTCTCTCCAAATCCAAGAGCAATCAACAGAGGCTTTTGTCAACCCAATTCCATCAAGAGCAAGGGCCCAATTGACACCACTCAAAGGCACAAGAGATAGTTAGAATAGAAATTTCATTTTAATTGTAATTTGTTTTGAATTTCATTTTCATTTTGTAAAAATGCCTATAAATAGGCATCTGTTTCATTTTTATTAGGAGGCGAGCTCCACTAGGGAGCATTAGGAATACAGAACTCTCTCTCTTTAGTTTTTCTTTTTGTTTTAAATCTTGGGTTGAGAATTGAAGAAATTCTGTTTCAATCTCACCTTGGGAATTCTCTCTGTTTTCTTCTTCTGCAAACTTTCAAGTGAATTGTGATTTGAATCAAAGTTCGTTTCATCGCTTTCATCTTTAATTTTCCTGCATCTTGTTTGCTAGCAGATCAAGGAAGGAATTGAGATCTAGACTTGTTTTCTAGTCTCATTGATTTCCTGAGATCTTCAACCTCTCATTTAGATTTTGCAATTGAGCTGCATTTTATTTTCTGTTCGGTTCCTCAATTCAATTTACATTAAGCCTGCTGCAAATCTTATTTACATTTCCTGCACAATTTTAAATTCCTCTGCAATTGCTCTAAGTTCTAATTCATTGCAATTTTGCTTCTCTGTTTACAGTGCTCCTAATTTACTTTCCTGTAATTTAAGCTTGCTGGAAGAGTTTTGAATTCTGATATATTGCTCTATTTAATTTCCAGCACCCTAGCCCCTTTACTTTTCATGCAATTTACTTTTCTTGCAATTTAAGTTTCAGCTATTTTACTTTCTTGTTCTTTAAGTTACTTGCAATTTTACTTTCTGCACTTTATAATTCCTGCAAGTTTACATTCTGTTGGCTTCAATTGTCACTCAAATCACTCAATGTTAGCTTGACTAAACTAATCACCCACTAAAGTTTCTTGATCCATCAATCCCTGTGGGATCGACCTCACTCCCGTGAGTTTTATTACTTGATGCGACCCGGTGCACTTGCCAGTTAGTTTTGTGTCGGATCGTTTTCCGCACATCACTCATCATCATTCTCACTTATGAACGCGTGCCTGACAACCACTTCCATTCTATCTGCAATAGCTTGAGTGCGTATCTCTTGGTTTTCTAATCTAAGATTAGAACCTTCGTGGTATAGGCTAGAATTATTGGCAGCCATTCCTGGGATCCAAAAAGTCTAAACCTTGTCTGTGGTATTCCGAGTAAGATCTGGGAAGGGATGACTGTGACAAGCTTCAAACATGCAAATGTGGGGCACAAGTGACAGTGTGCAAAAAGACAATGGTCTTATTCCGACGCTAGCAGAAACCGACAGATGATTAGCCGTGCGGTGACAGCGCATATGGATTTGTTTTCATCCGAGAGGATCATACAGCTTGCCATGGAAGGAGGTAATGCATGGTTGGAAGTAGGCAATAGAAAAGAAGAGGTTCAGAAGCAACAAAGCATCTCCATATGCTTATCTGAAATCCCACCAATGAATTACATAAGTATTTCTATCTTATTTTCTGTTTTAATTATATTTTAATGATCAAAGCACATAACCATTTTAATCCACCTGACTGAGATTTACAAGGATGACCATAACTTGTTTCAAGCCGACAATCTTCGTGGGATCGACCCTTACTCACGTAAGGTTTATTACTTGGACGACCCAGTGCACTTGCTGGTTAGTTGTGCGAAGTTGTGAAAAAGAAGTGAGATTACAATTGTGCGTACCAAGTTTTTGGTACCGTTGCCGGGGATTGTTCGAGTTTGGACAACTGACGGTTCATCTTGTTGCTCAAATTAGGTAATTTTATTTTATTTTTAAGCTTTTATTTTTGAAAAAAAAAATTTCAAAAAAATAAATTATTCTTTGTTCTTCAGAATTTTTAAGAATGAATTCTAGAGTTTCAGATGATGCTTTCATCATCACAGGAGCTCATTGATTCCCATCAATTTGGCTGTTGTATGTAATGTCCTGCTGAAGCTTGGCTAGCCATGTCTAATCCTTTTAGACTGAAGCTTTAGACTAACATTGCATGATTCCTGGAATTCCCATTAAAAATTTTGAATTTATTTTTTTTTCCAAATAATTTTCGAAAAATACAAAAAAAATTTAATAAAATTATAAAAACCAAAAATTTTATGTTTCTTGTTTGAGTCTAGTGTCAAATTTTAAGTTTGGTGTCAATTGCATATTTTTAAATTATCTTAAAAATTTTCGAAAAAAAACTTTCATGCATTATGTTCTTCATTGATCTTTAAGTTGTTCTTGATGATTTTCTTGGGTCTGATCTTTAAATTCTCTTGTTTTGTGTCTTTTGCTGTTTTTCATGTGCATTCTCAATTTGTTAGTGTCTCTAATATGAAAATTTCTAAGTTTGGTGTCTTGCATGCATTGTTTATTTCATCTTAGTTTTTTTATGATTAGTTTCATTTTGTTGTTGTTCTCTCTCATCATTAAAAATTCAAAAAATTTTTCAAAATTATGTCTTTTCAAGTCAATAATACAGAGAATTGAAGATTCAGAACATACAGCAAAGGAATTACAGAGAAAAAGCTGGGCGTTCAAAACGCCCAGTGAGGAAGGAAAACCGGCGTTTAAACGCCAGGGCGTTAAACGCCCAAAAGGGTAGTATTTTGGGCGTTAAACGCCAGAATGGATACCATTTTGAGCGTTTAACGCCAGGACAACACAAGGGAGGTAAGTTAGTTTTTAATTCAAATATTTTTCAAATCTTCATAATTTTTCAAAATCAAATCCTTTTCAAATCATATCTTTTTCAAAATTAAATCTTTTTCCATTTTTCTCTCACTATTTTCGAAAATCATGGCTACCAATTAATGATTTGATTCAAAAATTTCAAGTTTGTTATGTCCTTGTTAAGAAAGGTTCAATATTTGAATTTTAGAATCATATCTTTTAAATTTCTTGTTAGCCAAGTCATTAATTTCTAATCATATCCTCTCAATCATATCATTAATTTAAAAACTTCTTTTTAAATTATTTTTCAATCATATCTTCTCAATCATATACTCCCAACCACATCTTTTTTAAAATAATTTTCAATCATATCTTTTTTATTACTGATTTCAAAATCTTCTTCAAAATCACCTAACGACTTTCTCACTTTTAATTTTCGAAAACCATCAACTACTTTTTTTTCAAAATTCTTTTTAATTATTTTAAATTTTTATTTAAAAATTTTCGAAAATTTTACCCTCCTCACCTTCTTTTATTTAAGGACTAACACTCCTCGTCAATTAGCAATTCGGACTCTCTCTCCTTCTTCATATGTTCGAATTCTTATCTACCTACCTCATCCCTCTATTCCTGTTTTCCTATGACACGTCAAGGAATCTCTATACTGTGACATAGAAGATTCCATACTTTCTTGTTCTCTTTTCTTTCTTATGAGCAGGAACAAAGACAAGGGCATTCTTGTTGAAGCTGATCCTGAACCTGAAAGGACCTTGAAGAGGAAGCTAAGAGAAGCTAAAGCACAACTCTCTGGAGAGGACCTAACAGAAATTTTTGAAAAAGAAGAAGACATGGCAGCCGAAAATAACAATAATGCCAACAATGCAAGGAAGATGCTAGGTGACTTTATTGCACCATCTCCTGACTTCTGTGGAAGGAGCATCTCAATTCCTACAATATCAAATTTTCCAATAATTAAAAAAAAATTCAAAAGAGATTAGCATACTTTTCCATACTACTAATCCGAATGAAGAATGGATAACTCAAATGAAATAAATCAATGCAAAACTTCAAAATAAAATAAACGTGGATTAATAACCCATGAAAAACATAAATAGAGCTCGTAACCCCTTTGAACTCCTTTGACAAAGGATTAGTTACCCATGAAAAAGTGAAAGAAAAACAAGAATAATGGATTACGAAGGAGCTGGATGATGCTCTTTGTGAACTAGGTTCATTAATTTATATCCTAATTCTAGAATTCAAATTCAAACTATCCTAATCTTATCTCTCAAAAAGAAAGACAAGATAACCACTTATCTTCCAGAGAGGAAAACAAGATAACTGCTTACTAACTACAATTTCAAATTCAAAACAATAATTCAAATCAAAATCTAAATTACCAAATCTCTTATATTTCTAGAAAGAATTAATAACTAATCTTCTAGAGTTTTCAATACTTTGGATGTGATTAAGGCCTCTAGTGATGCGGATAATTAGGCTTGGGCCTTAATTATTGAATTCGAGAGTTTTCATTGCTTCTAAGCTGGCTTTGATTAGAAAAAATTTGGAGGAAAGGCCTAAAATCCATGTCCAAAGATGCAAATATGCTGGGTGTGAGTCTTGTAGTGGTGTACGAGGCCCGGCGGAGGAATGGAGCAAAACGGGTCGGCCGGGCATATTAGGGGGCCACTGAGGGCAAGGCAGGGTCACCGGGCATAGAGCAGGGCCACCGGGCATAGGAAACAACCGCCGGGTGTGCTGCAATGCGAAGGGGGTTTGCCAGGAGTGGCTTCAATCCGCCAGGCATGCGTGTCTTCTTTCCTTTAGGAATGCTTTTGATTCCTTAGGCTACGCTTTTCCGTTTTTGAGTTTTTCCTTTGATTATTTGTTAGTTTTTGCGCCAAAATTTCTTGAAATCATAAAAATACTAACACAACTCTAAATATGTGATTATTTATTAAATTCCATTAAAAAACATAAGAAATTTGATTAGAACCTAAGAAAATAAATTAAAATGAAATAGAAAAATCGCTTAACATGATGTGTCATCAATATTCCTGTTGTAACAGCTGCTATATACCCTGCCACGAGTTTTGTGCTTCTCCTTCCAGCATGTAGGATGCAAACACTACATACTATCCTGCAAGAACATGCTGAGCTCAAAGAGACCTCTCAATCCTATGAAACTAGTTGTCAGCCTAAGTTGCAACATTCGTTCCATGAAACTATGGCGGATTCACCTTCAAAAAAGTAATTAATGAGATATGTCTATCGTGATGCAGCATATCTGTATCGTCATTGTCGCTACTATCATCGTTTCTCACTGATAAACCACTATTTTATGGTTTATCTTGTGCTCAATTGAGTGGTTTTTATCAACTCTTTACCCACTTATTCATACTGTTTGCATGGTTTTACATTTGCCTTCCTAATTATGTGCTTTGATTGAAAACATGCTTCTTTGGCCTTAAGTTCCCTATGTTTAATCCTCTCTTATTACCATTAGATGCCTTGATATGTGTGTTAAGTGATTTCAGAGATTACAGGGCAAGAATGGCTCAAATGATGGAAAGGAAGCATGCAAAAGTGGAAGGAATACAAGAAGTTGGAGAAATTGCTAAGCTGTCTGATAAACCACTATTTTATGGTTTATATTGTGTTTAATTGTGTGGTTTTATCATGATCCTTACCCACTTATTCATTAAATTAGCATGAAATTATAATTCCTTCCTGAATTTATAACATGTTTGAAAACTGCTTCCTAGAGACTTTAATTATGTAATTTTAATTCTCCTTTATTCCATTCGATGCCGTGATCTGTGTGTTGAATGTTTCAGACTTTATAGGGCATGAATGAGTTAGAGATTGGAAAGGAAGCTAGCAAAAATGGAAGGAACACAAGAATTTGAGGAGATAACCAGCGAGAAGTGACGCGGTCGCATGGCTCACGCGACCGCGCGAAGGAGAGCAAATCGCAGTGACGCAGCCGCATGGCTCACGCGGCTGTGCGGATTGGAAAAGCTCAAGCGACGCGGTAGCGTGGACGACGTGAACGCGTGGCAAGGAAAAGCGCGAATGACGCGTCCGCATGAATGACGCGATCGCGTGACATGTGCGATCTGCATAATCTGCAGAATTCGCTGGGGGCGATTTTGGACCTTATTTCGACCCATTTTTCGGCCCGGAACAGCAGACTAGAGCCAGAGAATATGCAGAAACAAAAGACAACATTCATTCTACACAGTTTTAGTTTTTAGATCTAGTTTTACTCCCTTAGGTTTCTTTCTCTAGGTTTTAGGAATTTTAATTTTCAATTGGTCTTAGCATTGGAACATTGAGAAGAGTTATTTCCTCATCAAGACTTCGTCATTCTAGTTCATTCTCTTAACTTGGTTTTATTCTTCCATGTTCTTTGCTTTGTCCAATTTTGTCATTTGAATACTTTCATGATTATTTAGTACAAGGATTATTTCTTCTATTTTAATTTATTTTCCATTCCAATAGTCATGTCTTCTTTTAATTCCCTTTCATGTGTTATGGGTTTATTATTTACAATGAGTGAGTAGTTCCCTCACTTGATGTGGAGTTGATTGAAAGGAACTCTTGAGTTGGAAGGATTGAAAGAAAATTTGTAATTGGGTTAACTGTTGGATTGTTATCTAATCACTAACACCAATCCCTTTGAACCAAGTGGGTTGCAACTCGTGAACAGATTTAGCATTCCAACTTGTTTGACTTTCCTTTACCTAGTAAAGGATAACTAAATAGAACAACCATTAATTATAAATTAATCTTGAAATCATCCCATCAACAATAGAGATTCCAACTAATCAACTCCCAGTCAAGGCTTTTATTTCATATTATTTGAATTTTCTCAATTTAATTTCCCACCTACTTAACTCAACCTCTTGGAACATCTGATTAATAAAATGGCACACTTTTCTGCAACTCGTTGGGAGACGACCTGGGACTTAAACTCCCAGTAATTTTTAATTTAAACTCTCTGTGATATATTTCTAAATTGATAGGCAGATTTTCGGTAAGTTAAGAACTATACTTGCAACGTAACTATTTTAATAATTTTTAATTCACCAACTTCTGTGCCTCATCAATTTTTGGCGCTGTTACCGGGGAGTTGCAATAGAGTGCTAAAGTTATTAATTAGAATTTATTTATTTGCATTTTATTTTATTTTGCTACTATGAGCTGCATGTTTCTTTTGTCAAATGACGCGTTCACTTCTTGATCCGCGCTTGCTGATATTCGATGCTGAAATTGAAAGGACTATTTCACGAATAAGACGAGAACAGTATCGGTTAGTCCGCTCTGAGGGCGGATCTGAAAGTGAAATTGAGGAAGAAACCAGCCCCCGTTCTACTGATTCGGTTGTTTTACGTGCAGAAGACATGGCAGCTAGGAGAGTTACCATCCAGGAGGAAGGAGCTCCTGATTTTACAATGCAACCATTTTAAGCGCATCATCCAGCGGTAGCTACAGATTTTGAAATAAAGACCGCATTGCTAAATTTGATGCCCAAGTTTCATGGCCTACCTGCTCAAGAACCTATCAAGCACTTGAGAGATTTCCAGGCGGCCTGTTCTACTGTCAGGCGTGATGGTACTGATGAAACTTAAATTTTTCTGAAAGCTTTCCCGTTTTCTCTTGAGGGAAAAGTAAGAGAGTGGTACTACACTCAACCTCTAGCAAATGTATCCAACTGGGATACACTCAAAAAGGAGTTTTTGGAGAAATTCTTTCCATCTGAAGTTACTGATAAACTGAGGAAGGATATTTCCACAATTGTTCAGGATGACAATGAGACTCTCTTTGAATACTGTGAGCGCTTCAATAATCTTCTGGAAGCATGCCCCCACCACATGATTGACAAGATAGTGTTACTTAGCTATATCACACAGGGCATGAGGCCCCAAGATAAGACCACATTGGAAAGTGCTAGCAATGGGTCTATGAAGAAGTACAAGACCACTGATGAGGCTTGGAAATTGATCAGTGATTTAGCTGAATCTACTAGGAACCACAGACAAAAGCAAGGCCGTTCAAAAGCCATTGCAGAAGTATCCTCTAGCAGAGAGACTGCGGCTCTAGCTCAGAGTATATGTGAGATGACCAACTTGCTGAAGCAGATGCAATTGAATCAATAACAAGCTCAGCAAGCTCAACCTCCTTCGCCACAGCAAAACCAACAACTACTTCTGCAAAGAATTTGCGAAATCTGTGCTGATTATAGCCATTACACTGATGAATGCCCGCAGCTCCAACAAGAAGACAACATGGTGGCATCCACTCATAACTTCTATGACCGCCCCAACCAAGGGTACAATCAAAGTGGAAATAATAACCATGGATGGCAGGACAATTCTAACTAGATTTGGAGGGACAACAATAACAGAGGAGGCCGAGATAATCAGGGAAATCAGAGGTGGAATAATAACAACAACAGGCAGCAGAATCAACCTTACAGAGCACCTCACCTGAGGCAAAACCAAGGACCACATAACAATCAACAGCAGACCTCTCAATTCACTCATTCTTCTTTATCTCCTAATGAAGAGCTATTACAATCTTTTGAGCGAAGACAACAGACCATGGAAAGTAACATCATGAATAGTATTAATGCCAGTCTGAATGGTCTCACCTCTACTTTGCAAGCTCTTATGTCACAGATTGGATCAATGCAAAATTCCAGTAACCAACCTTCAAGCTCCACTGGAATCCCCTCTCAACCATTACCCAATCCAAAGGGAGGCATTAATGCCATCACCCTAAGGTCTGGAACCACACTGTAGGAGAGGAATCAGGAGGAACCAAGTCAACCAGAACACACCTCAGCTAAAGAGGTAGTAGAAATAGAAGATGTTGAAGAGGAAGAGGACATACAGGACATAGCTGAAGAAGAAATAGCTCAACCATAGGAGGAAGCACCAAAAGGTGCAAACACCACAGAAAACGCTACTCCTATTCCATTTCCACAACTTGCAAGGAAGCCTAGGAAGCAGCTGGAACCCGACCCCAAAATGGTAGAAATATTCAAAAAGGTTGAGGTAACTGTTCCTCTTTTTGATGTTATTCAGCAGGTACCTAAATATGCAAAGTTTCTAAAAGACTTATGTATCCATAAAGAAAAAATTAATGAATTAGAAACTATTCCTTTAGGTAGTTCTATATCTGCTTTAATGGGAGGATTACCTGAAAAATGTAGTGATCCAGGTCCTTGTATAGTTAGTTGTACTATTGGTGGTGTAGTAATTTATGATTGCATGTGTGATTTAGGAGCATGTGTCAGTATAATGCCTTTGTCTATATATGATATTTTGAGGCGCCCTCCCTTAAAAAGGTCGGCAGCTCGTTTTGTGTTAGCAGATAAAAGCATTATTACAGTGGCTGGAGTTGCTGAAGATGTTTTGGTGAACATTAAAGGGCTTACATTTCCCACTGATTTTTATATCTTAGAGATGCCCCATAATAATTCAGATAATCCATCATCAATCCTACTTGGAAGACCATTCCTGAAGACATCAAAATTCAAATTGGATGCTTTTTCAGGAACATACTCCTTTGAAATAGATGGCCGCATAGTAATCTTCAATTTGAATGGAGTCATTGACAACCCCCCAGAATATCGTTCTATCTTCCAGTGTGATGTCATAGATGAAAGGGTAGCTGAAGTTCACAAGGAAGAGTTTGAAGAGAGGCACACTGGACAAGGTCCTAGTGTGGGGACCCTTTTAACTGACAATGAGGGCACTTCGCCATTTTTACAAGCTCCAGATAATCCAGAGCCTACCCATGATCAAAAGTTAGAATTGAAACCCCTCCCTCCACATCTCAAATATGCTTATCTTGAAGATGAGAAGAGGTTTCCAATTATCATTGCAAGGGAACTGACTTCTCAACAAGAAGAGCAGTAACTTGATGTGCTGAGGAAGCATAGGAAGGCAATTGGGTGGAGCTTGGCAGACATATTAGGCATCAACCCTCAAGTATGTGAGCACAGAATATTTTTAGAAGAGGGAGCAAGACCTGTCCGTCAACCCCAAAGAAGATTGAATCCCACTATCTTGGAAGTTGTCAAAAAGGAAGTGACTAGACTATTGGAAGCCGGCATCATATATCCCATTTCAGACAGTGAATGGGTAAGCCCAGTAAAAGTGGTGCCCAAGAAGTCTGGAGTCACTACAGTGAAGAATGAGCATGGAGAGCTCATAGCAACTAGAGTTCAAAACGCTTGGAGAGTCTGCATTGATTACAGGCGTCTCAACCAAGCTACCCGTAAGGATCACTACCCACTTCCATTCATTGATCAAATGCTGGATCGCCTGTCAGGTAAATCACATTATTGCTTTTTAGATGGTTACACAGGTTATTTCCAGATTCATATAGCTCCTGGAGATCAGGAAAAGACTACTTTTACATGTCCTTTTGGGACTTATGCTTACAAGAGAATGCCCTTTGGCTTGTGCAATGCACCAGCTACTTTCCAAAGGTGCATGATGAGTCTTTTCTCTGATCTTATTGAGGACTGTATGGAAGTTTTTATGGACAATTTTAGCGTTTATGGTGATTCTTTTAGCCTTTGCTTAGATGGATTATCTAGAGTATTAGATAGATGTGTTAATACAAACCTTGTATTAAATTTCGAAAAATGTCACTTTATGGTTAAACAAGGAATTGTATTAGGACATGTGGTATCTAATAATGGCATTTCTGTAGACCCAGCAAAGGTGAATGTTATTTCTAGTCTATCTTACCCCTCTTCTATGAGGGAAGTCCGTTCGTTCCTTGGCCATGCAGGTTTTTACAGGAGATTTATTAAGGACTTTAGTAAGGTCGCACTTCCCTTATCCAGATTACTGCAGAAGGATATTGAGTTCGAGTTCAGTGAGGATTCCAAACAAGCGTTTGATAAGCTGAAGACTGCTCTGACTCAAGCTCCAATTGTGAGAGGACCAGACTGGAGCCAGCCGTTTGAAATCATGTGCGATGCTTCCAACCATGCAGCAGGAGCAGCGCTGGCTCAGCGCGAAGGTAAAGACCCTTTCATTATTGCTTATGCGTCTAAGACTTTAGACACTGCCCAGTCCAACTATACTACTACTGAGAAAGAGCTTCTTGCTATTGTTTTTGCTCTGGATAAATTCCGAGCCTATTTACTTGGTACTAGAGTAGTAGTGTATTCAGACCATGCAGCTTTAAAGTATCTATTAGCTAAAAAGGAATCCAAACCAAGACTCATACGTTGGATACTGCTGTTACAAGAATTTGATTTAGAAATAAAGGATAGGAGTGGTAATCAAAATTTAGTGGCAGATCACCTGAGTCGCCTTGAGCATATTAAGGATGATTCTACTCCTATAGATGATAATTTTCCTTTTGATAACCTGCAAGCAGTATCTGAAGTAGTCCCTTGGTATGCACCTGTTGCTAATTATTTAGTTAGCCGCACATTTCCTCCAAATTTTTCTAAGCATCAAAGAGACAAGCTGAAAAATGAGTCTAAATATTATATATGGGATGACCCATATTTATGAAGATGTGGCGCTGATCAAGTAATTAGACGTTGTGTGCTTCAATCAGAATTCCAGTCCATTTTAGAGGCCTGTCACTCATCTGAGAGTGGAGGACATTTTGGTCCTTAAAGAACAGCTAGAAAGATCTTAGACTGTGGATTCTGGTGGCCTACTCTTTCTAGAGACGCTGCTGAGTTTTGTAAATCTTGTCTCCCATGCCAGAAATTTGGTAATATATCCAGGAGGGATGAGATGCCTCAACAAATTATGCTTTTCTGTGAAATTTTTGATGTTTGGGGCATTGACTTCATGGGTCCATTTCCAAACTCTAATGGATATTTTTATATATTGTTAGCTGTGGATTATGTTTCCAAATGGGTGGAAGCAATTCCTACCCGCACTGATGATGCTAACACTGTTGTTTCCTTTGTGAGAAATCATATTATATGTCGTTTCGGATCACCACGAACAATCGTGAGCGACCAAGACACCCATTTTTGTAACAGGAGACTAACAGGATTAATGAAGAAGCATGGGATAATTCATAAAGTTGCAACAGCTTACCATCCCCAAACTAATGGGCAAGTCGAGGTGTCAAATAGAGAAATTAAGCACATCTTGCAAAAGATAGTAAAGCCTCATAGAAAAGACTGGAGCACCAGGCTACAAGATGCACTCTGGGCATATAGAACAGCATACAAGACACCCATTGGGATGAGTCCTTTCCGCTTGGTTTATGGAAAAGCTTGTCATCTCCCAGTTGAAGTAGAACACAGAGCTTTTTGGGCAGTTAAGGAGTGCAACATGGGAATTGAGAAAGCCGGAGCTGAAAGGAAGTTGCAACTACAGGAACTGGAGAACCTTCGCCTAGAAGCTTATGAAAACTCCGGAATATACAAGGAAAAGATGAAGGCTGTACATGATCAAAACATCAAGAAGAAAGAGTTCCAACCTGGGGATTTAGTCCTCCTTTACAAATCTCGACTAAGGCTCATGCTAGGTAAGTTGAGATCAAGATGGGAAGGTCCATACAGAGTGGAGAAGGCCGAACCGTACGGAGTTTATCACCTAAGCCATCCTTCAAGCTCTGAACTTATTAAGGTTAATGGACAATGCCTGAAGCTATACCATGGCGAGAAGATATAGAGAAACAAGGAGCTTGAGATCTTCCTCTTGGAAGATCCCCACATAGCAGCAGATTGAGCTAGTGGAGCGTCCAACTTACGGACGTTAAAGCAAAGTGCTAGGTGGGAGACAACCCACCATGGTATGATCATTCTTTTCTTTATTTTTAGTTTTTCCTATTCAATAACTCTTCTCTTTATTAATACTTTCGTGCATCTGCGATCGCGTCACCTTACTTGAAGCGCATTCACGCGAACGCGTGCCCCACGCGACCGCGTCACATGCGCCGCACAGCTCAACCTGAAATTGCCACATATCTTATCTTTCTCTCCTCCAAATCCTAGTTTTTCTTTTCCCCCCTTATTTTTTCCTTCCCCCTTCTCCCTTCTATCTCACCTTTCACTCTCTATCTCTCTCACCTCCATTAACAAGGTTTTACTTTCTTCCTCCCTCTTTCTTTTTCTATCATTCTTATTATTTTATATGTATTTTATTTTCTTTTCTTTTCATTATTCACATTATCTTTCTTTTTCTTTTCCTTTTTACATGGTGTTAGAAATTTACTTGTTTTTCTTTTTTGAGTCATTATCCCTTATTATATGCTTGTGGATTGTTGCAAATTGTTTGACAATTAATTTTATTCTATTTAAAGGATTGCTTGCATGTTCACCTTCATATTTTCTATACCTTATTCACCATGCATGCTATGTGTTTGTGAAAAAGCTCAAATGGCATTATGCACTTCTCTATGTTGTTATACTATTCAATGCATGCTTTTTACAACTTTCCTTTACTATTTTATTAATTAAATTTAATTGTCAATACAAACGTGATGGTTTGTTACAAAGTATTGCTTGGTCTATGCTACTCATGCCCTTTGCCGGCATGCCAATAAACACCTTGCAGTCACTTGTCTTTATATGCACTAGCTATTTTCCATTGTTGGCTTTTCACATGTACTCGCGAGCATGTGATAATGTCAGTGTATCTTAATGTGCATCCATCACCCTCTTTTCCGTTTCCTTCCTTGCTGTATATCTCTTTGAATTTAATTTACTTTCTTTTCCCTTCTTTCAGGATGGCCACCAAGAAAGGAAAAGAGAAAGCTACTTCCAAACCACCAGCAAGAAGAGGAACTAAAAGAGCATTAGTGGCAGAGCCTTCTTCAACCGCAGTCAAGCCCTCAACAAAAAGAGTTAAGAGGATAATAAAGGTTGATGAGAAGGAGAAAGTCTTTCCAGCAAAGGACACTGCGCGATTTTCCAATCGCTGCTGTGAGTAGATGTTCCCTATCCTGGCAGAAAGAAACTATAACAATGAATACCTTCTTATCCTCCCATCCAATATTGCTTCCTTTGTTGAGCCGCAAATTGAACGAAGACAATGGGGTTTCCTACGGAGACAGCCAAGGCAGGTCAATCTTTTTTGGGTAGTTGAGTTCTACTCTAACTTCTACATGCCAACCCTGTAGTCTGTTTATGTCCGGCAAAAGCAAGTCCCCATCACAGAAGAGGCCATTTAGCAAGCTCTAAGTCTTCCCCCTATTCCAGAAGGAATGGACGCCTTCCAAGAAGCCGCACTCAAGCGCCAGAGGTACCAATTTGACTGGGACTCCGTTCTCGGAGTTATCGCATTACCTGGCAGCCGTTGGATCTACGAATACCACCGTACCTGCCCTAAGAGAATCTTGGCTTCAGCACTTACCTTGGAGGCTCGCGTATGGAAACAGATCATGTCCCATTATGTCTTTCCGAGCACTCATGAGTCCTCCTTCACTGCGGACATGGCTATTCTACTATGGTGCATCCTTACAGACCAACCTCTGCATCTCTCAAGACATATCCGGAATGCTATGGGACACGTACAAATTGCGGGCAACTTATCTTTCCCCGCCTTGGTCTCAGATCTTGTCTCAGCAGCTGGAGTCTCCTACAGAGCTGGGGACACCAAAGCCGTGCTTCTGCGGGATGATCAGTATGTCCCTAACGGGAAATACCTCAGACTCCCAGCAGCCACTACAAGCCTTCCTACTACTCCAGTTGAAGATAATCCTTCTTCAACACCATAAGCACCTACAACTGATGAATTGCTCCAGCAGATAATTGAAAGGTTGGATCGGCAAGAACAGAAAGCAAAGATGAGAGAGCGCCGTAACAAGCGCCGATTCAAACACCTCAAGGAGCTACTCAAGGGACACTTCAAGGACTCGGATACCCCGGACTCCACTTCTTTTACCAGCACAGGGAGCCATAATGGCCCCGACTGTGGAGATACTGCCACCAGCCCACCCCTGTTCCTGACAGACGGCACCGAGGACGGTGCAAAGCCTTAAGTGTGGGGAGGTCGGTCAGTACCTGACTTCCGGAGGTAATTTCTCTTCCCTAGCACCAATAATTAGGATATTTTAGTTAGATTTTCTTTCTTTTATAGAATAGAATAAATTGCATAGGTTAGGATAGTTGCATGCATGTTCTACTTGATTGAAAAGACAATAAGTTTCTTTTAAGACTCTATCTTTAGAACAAAATTTCACTAATTTTTCAAAATTTTATGATAAAATTGCTTGAGTTGTATTTGGAACATGATATCTGAGCTAAAGAACACACAACCTGTGAAAGATTTGAGCCTTTATGTATGGTTACATTATTTAACCATAATTATTTCATTCTTGTGTGTTTACTTCTCTATAATTGTAATCTATATTTTGTTTTATCTTATATGTCTAATATTTATTATATTTGCATACTTGCACATGATTGAGGCCATTATTTGTTTAAACTCACTTATCCAAATTAAGCCTACCCTTTTCAATTACCTTTGTTAACCACTTTGAGCCTTTAAATCCCATTTGTTCTATATTTTACCACATTACTAACCTTAAGCTGAAAAATAATTGTATATCCCAAATTGAATCTTTGGTTAGCTTAAGATAGAATTGTGTGTGCTAGTTAAGTATGGGAAATTGTGGGAACAAAAGTTGTTAATGGAATGTGTCATGAGAATTTAATGGGAATTTGGATACCTACTCATGTGAAACTATAAGAATTAAAAATCTATGTGCATTGATAAGCTATATTTATTTTAATGTCAAAAAAAATTTATATAAATAAATAAGGGGACAAAAATTACCCCAATGTTAAATTCAGAATTCAAAGATCAATGCACATATGATAGAATCAAAGGGTATAAACTTTAAGATTACATTAAAAATATATAGGTTGGGTTGAAGCTTGGGTTAATTAAAGATTCAATTTATTAGATCACTTGACCAAATGCATACCCCCTGCCTGTACCTTAGCCCCATTACAACCTTGAAAAGACCTCATGATGTTTGCATTGGTATATTAACTGTTGTTGATTGGTTAGGAGAAGAACAAAAGTTAGAAAGCATGATTAGAGAAGGATAGAGTGATTACCCTATACACTAGAGATTAGAGCGTACATACATTATCAGTGAGGGTTCAATGCTTGAATTTTCATGTTCCCTGCTTTCATGAGCTATCTTCTTGCACTTTTATCTGTTTTATTGTATATTGATAGAATTAGTAGAATTTGATTTGTAATTGTTTTGAAGAGCTTATTTACTTTTGATCAAGTGGGCAAGAATCATATAGTTGCATTTATTTATATATATAGGCTTGCATTGCATTTCATGAATTTCTACATGTTCATACTTATTTCCTTATCTCCTTTAATTAAGCATGAGGACATGCTAATGTTTAAGTATGGGGAGGTTGATAAACCACTATTTTATGGTTTATATTGTGTTTAATTGTGTGGTTTTATCATGATCCTTACCCACTTATTCATTAAATTAGCATGAAATTATAATTCCTTCCTGAATTTATAACATGTTTGAAAACTGCTTCCTAGAGACTTTAATTATGTAATTTTAATTCTCCTTTATTCCATTCGATGCCGTGATCTGTGTGTTGAATGTTTCAGACTTTATAGGGCATGAATGAGTTAGAGATTGGAAAGGAAGCTAGCAAAAATGGAAGGAACACAAGAATTTGAGGAGATAACCAGCGAGAAGTGACGCGGTCGCTGATAAACCCATATTTCATGAGTTTTTTTGTGCTTAATTTGAGTGATTTATACAATCCTTCACCTGCTTATTCACATTAATTGCATGGTTTTACTTTCCCTTCCTTATTATGTGATGTAAATGAAAAACATGTTTCCTAAGCTTTAAAATTAATTAATTTAATTACCTTTATTTCCATTCGATGCCGTGATTAGTGTGTTGAGTAGTTTCAGATTTTCTAAGGCAGAATGACTTAAAGGATGGAAAAGGAAACATACTAAAATGGAAAGAGAAAGCAAAACGGAGCTTTTAAGGAAACTGATATTCACGCGATCGCATGGACGACGCGATCGCGTGCCAAGCACGAATCAGCAGTGACACGGCCGCATGACTGACGCGACCGCGCGCCTTAAGCAGAACGCACATGACACGGTCGCATGACTGACGCGACCGCGTGGCAAGGAAAAGCTTCGAATGACGCAATCGTGTGACCCACGCGGACGCGTGACAGAGGCCACGCACCAGAAATTACAGAATACGCCCCCAGCGAATTCTGAAGCCCTTTTTGGCCCAGATCCAAGTACAGACAGCATAGACCAGAGGTTATAAAGTGTGGGGATGCACCCATTCAAAGGGGAGCTCGCATATTTTACTTTTCAATGATTTAGATTTAGTTGAGAGGGAGATCTTCTCTCTCTCTTTTAGGATTTAGGATTTCTTCTTGTTTTAAGAGTAACTCTGGATCCCAGGTTTAATGTTCTTTTATTTTAGTTTTACTTTTATTTATTTATTCCAACATTTGAATTGATTATTATAATTTGATTTATGAATTATTCTATGTCACAGATTGTTCTTTGAATTAATGATAATTGAGGTATTTTCAGTTTATGATTGTTCTCTTTGATTTAAGTTACCATTGCTTCCCATCTAAGGATATTTTTATCATTCCAGCAATTTTACTTTTTTTCCTTTTGGTTCTGGTTAAGAATTTAGTAACTCAACAGTTATTAAACTCAACATAATTGATAATCGTTATCTTGCTAATTAAGCTGAACTTAGATAATCCCACCCTTTTCTTAGGAAATAAATAGGATTCAAAGGCCAGATTAATTAGTCCCTTGAATCTCCTTTGCTTTAGTAAAGGTTGACCAAGTGGAGTTTAGATTCAACTTTCATTATAGTTGAGTGAAATAACTACGTTGGACCTCCAACTTCTTTTACCTTACCAAAAGTCTGCTTTACAGTATTTATTTATTTTGATTGCCATTTACTTTACTTGTCATTTAAATTACTTGCTTCTCATCTTCTAAACCCCGATTACAACCTTTATAGCCAATAATAAGAACATACTTCCTCGCAGTTCCTTGAGAAGACGACCCGAGGTTTGAATACTCGGTTAACAATTTCTAAAGGGATTTGTTACTTGTGACACCCAAAACGTTTGTGCGAAGGGATTTTTGTCGGTTTAGAGACTATATCTACAACGCGACTGTTTTTATGACATTCTTTACTGGCAAAAATCTTAACGTCAAAATGGCGCCGTTACCGGAGAACTGCTAACGTGTGCCTTATTATTGGTTATTGTAAATATTTTTCTTTTGCTTGTTTATTTATTGTTGTTTTTCCTTTTTATCTTTATTTGCTACTGTGAACTCTCACCCCTCTCGCTTTGAGTTTGGTTCTAATATTGTTAAAGGAAATAGAAGTTACAGCAGGAATGTGCATCAAGGTCAGACCAATCAAGGATGGATGGAACCAAGAGGATCTAATCAACCCTTTTGGCAGCAACACCCTCCGAGATATCCTGGACATAGACCATTCTACAATGCATACCCAGCTGAAAGACATGGTGGACAACCTTGTAACTACCAACAAGCCCCACCCCGTGCATATAAACCATCCTTTCAACATAACCTCGAACCACCACACTCACGAGCTTCTCTTCACCATTCGCCACCATATGATCCTTTCTTACCCCAATACCAATCCAATCGTTCCCAATCACCACCACTTTCCTTTGTATCATGTCCAAGTCCAGCAACCTAAGAAGCAGAGGATCGCCTAAGGGAAACAGTAAGAAAATTTCACACAACCATTCAACAACTAGAGTAAGTGATAATTCAATGGGCTTCTAGGCGCTTAAATACACAAGGATCAGCCACAGCTCCATGTGAACAGCCCAATGAAGAGCGTAGCATGAAGGAGATACCAGAAACTCTAGTGGACAAGACAGAGCATGAATTTGTACTAGAACAATTAGAAGAAGCTGTCTTTGTTCAAGAAGAAGAGTTGGTTGAAGACCTAGGAGATGCTGAACTTCCATGGGAATCCAGAATTGAGGAAAACTCCATCCAGGATGCTACAGTTGATGCTAAGGAGGATGCTGTACAATCTCCAAGGCAAGTCGTTTATGAGGAATCAGACGGAATAACCCAAGAAACAAATTTCCTTAATGATGATAGTCACAAGTCTAACTCTCTTAGTGATGAACTTGCATCCGCAAGTGAATTCTCTGAGATCGAAGAATCTTCCCCAAGTGAATATGAAGATGATACAGAGGTAGATTTCTCTCAACCTCCAATCTATGACTCAAGTGATGAGGAAGACATAGAAGACCTTGACCAGAACACAGATACAATTGAAGATCTTTGCAAAGAAGTGGAAGAATTCACAGAAAAGCACAAAGAAACGGAACTTGCAGAACCACCAAAAACACCTACCCCAAGGCCATTACCACCTAATACAAGCTTCAAGTGGGTACAATCCTTAACTTATAATTTTACTTATTAACTTGAATATGGTTTGCTTGAAACAGATGGCCAGCTTAGAGCTCTCTGCGGTTTTAAGAGTAAGAGGGAAATGGCTCGTACTCAGAGCTGGTGCACAAGGCTCAATAAGGTTCCACGCTTCACTTCGAAGTACACGGATTGGTATCATGCTCAATTGCATAGATCACGGAAAACATTTGGTCACCAAGGTGAGATTCTACTCTTTAACCCGCCCGAATGGAGACATGTAGATCAAGACAGAGGCGGATTTAAAAGCAAGGCTTGGAATCTTGGAGTTTATTCTGACATTTGTCACCCCGGGAGCCTAACAATCTGTTTGAAGCTGCTTAGAAGCTTCACATGCCTAGTTTGGGACCCCGGAGGCTATTGGCATTCCAAGCACTGGTGGAGATTTTTGGACGAATTTAAACATAAACCACCATAACAGGATACTCCTCCAATGTCCAACTTAAGGACTTTAACTAAAAGTGCTAGGTGGGAGACAACCCACCATGGTATGGTTGCTTCTTTTTCAATTTATTTCTTGTTGATTGCTTTCATTTTTCCTTTTTCAATTTCAATTTATTAAACCTGGAATCATGCATAGCATTCATGTCAACCATTGCATTATGCATTTTTCATGCATAAAAAAAAAGGGGTGCACGACGCGACCGCATGCCCCATGCGATCGCGTCATATTGCGAAAAACACCACCCGCGCGACCGCGTGACCCACGCGGCCGCGTGATATATATATCGGCGTAAGGATCCAACGAACAGAAAGTTAGGCTGGAATCGTGCGGCCTTGTGCGTTTCGCACAAATTGGCCCACGCGATCGCATGCCCCATGCGATCGCATCACTTACACAATACCAATCCCACGCGACCGCGTGAGCGACGCGATCGCGTCGCATGGATTGCACATCACCCCAAAAGGAGACAGAGAGTTGCGCTAAAACGGCGCTGGAGTCGTGCGTTTAGCACGAATTCCAGCGACGCGATCGCGCGACCCACGCAATCGCGTCACCCTTCTTTCCCCCTCTCATGCGATTGCGCGCCTCACGTGATCGCGTCACTCCTAATTTCATCCCAACCACGCGACCGCATGCCCCACGTGGCCGCGTGGATTCGAAAATATAACCCCCTAGCCCGCGAGCCCTATCAGTCGCGCAACCCCCCCACCCCCAACCCTCTTCCCCCTCTCTGCTCCTCCTTCCTCCTTCTTCCTCCGGCACTACCCAGCCGCCACCAACGCCACCACCCGGACGCCACCGCCGTCCAGACGCCGCCGCCGCAACCCCCTCCCCTCCTTTCTTCTTCCTTCTTCCTCTCCCCTCCCCTCTCCACCACTGCCCACCGCCAACCACCGCCGGCCATCAGCCGCCCCCCCTTCTCCGTCACCCAACCGCCCCCTTCTTCTATCACTCACCCTAAAACCTCTCCGCCACTGCCCCCTCAGCCGCCACCGCAATGCCGTGCCCCGCCACCGCGTCGGACGCCGCCGCAGCCACCTTCTTCCCCGTTCCACCCCTCCCGCCTACCAGGTTCCGCAAAACGCAACCCCCTTTTATCCGTTCGTCGTTTTTCTGTAATTTTTTCTGTTTCTGTTGATCATTAGGATAGATAGATATGCATGCTGTAGTGGATTTTTAGGTTGTTAGGTAGCTTAGGCTGTGGTTAGTGGATCTAGGTCTGTTTACTTGTACTGTTCCAGTTTATGTTTTATTATAACTGCAATTCTGCTATTCCTGTGACCTCGTTCATATGCTATGATTTCTTGCAATTGCTGCTTGTTACTCTAAATTTCCCTGTTTCTATTCGTTATTGGTAACTGCAGCATGTTTTTAATTCATATGAAATGCTATGATTGCTGTTTATTTTCCGGGACAATCCAATTTTAGCCGGAATGCTGCCCAAATTTTTTGTAAATTGTTTTCATTCATGTTTTGGTTTGGCATTTTTGCACTCTGTTTTACTCTGCTTTACCCAAACCGTTTCATGAATGCTATGGCAAACTTTCTTACCCTCTTTGATTTCCTGGTTCATAAACTACATTTGTGATTCACTGATTCCAATTTTTGCTTTCTTTATTTCTATTCGAATCAGCATCACCCTGTTTTCCTTGTTTGATTATGAGTACTTCTATTCTTACCTGTGAATCCTTGTTATATGGATTTTTTTCTTCTCTATGCCACTTACTTTAACCCGCACTTTCCTAACTCACTAACTTTAATTTCCTAACTTCTTTTTCAAATTCTAACCATACTAACCCTTTTGATCTCTTTTCTGATTATTTTCACTTTCCTCTAACTTTCTAACCATGGCATATTGATTATTTTTTTCCAATTAACATACATTCATCATATTTCTTATACTCATTTTCCTTATTTTATTTCTCCTTTGCCGCTTTGAGTTTCCTTTGTTTAATTGCCTATTTGGTTTACTATTTTTATCATATCCTGGTTTTTGGTTTTTCAGGATGTCTGCCTCACAGAGGAAAGGCAAAGGCAAAGCTACTGGCAAGCGGAAGAGAGGAGATTCCTCCCAGTCCATCATTGCTCTAATGCACGATTCTTCATGGCGGGAGAAGAACTTCACACAGCAGGAGAAAGCTGACCAGCTGCTCCCTGCAAATGACCCTATCAAATTTGCAAACCGGTACTGTGAACTGAAGTACCCGGCTTTTGCAAACTCCAGAAATCTATACCTGGAACGAACTCTGAAGATTCTAGAAGCCCTTCAGCAGTACACCACTGAGAAAATCAAGCAAAGGGGCTGGTTCTTTCTGGAAAGAACACTGACAGAGGTCAATTCCTCTTGGGTACGGGAATTCTACTGCAACTACTATCTCACTACCCTAGATGCAGTGCACCTGAGAGGAAAAAAAATTCTGGTCACTGAAGAGGCCTTAGAGGACATTCTCTGGCTCCCAGCCAAGTCCGATCAGCCTGATGGTTATTCAAAGGCCGAGGAGGACATGCGTCAGATGCAGTTTGATTGGGATGCCGTGAAGGCACGTATAGCTCTCGACCCGACAGTTCCTTGGGAGATGGGTCAGGACACTACCATGCCTAGAGGGATCAAGAGAGCATACTTAAACGATGAGGCTCGGTTATGGCATCAGATCTTGAGTAATTATGTGATGCCGAGTACTCACGAGACGGAGATCCCGGCTGCTATGATCACCCTCCTTTGGTGTGTGCTGGAGCGTAAGGACATTTATCTGCCACGCTTCATTTGGCACTATATGGCCAGGGTCCACGTCCGAGGCACCCTCCCTTTTCCATATCTGGTTACACAGCTTGGCCGTCGAGCTGACGTGCCATGGGAGGATGTCGATGAGAGACCACCAGCGGCGGATTGCAGGAAGATCATTCCGCACAGCCGGAACTTCTTAGCCTTAGGCCACAGACCACCGCCATTCACTGCTACTGATGAGTCAGCCCCACCGTCTGCTGGACCCTCTTCCTCCACTGCTGCACCACCTACCACTGCACCTCCACCTGCCACAGAGCCCGTCTATCATCTGGTGCACCGCTTGTTCCGACGACTTGACCAGATGGAGCGGCGCTATGAGCACCTAAAGCTGATGATACGATCCGGTGACATTCCCTCCAAGCCTGACACACCATCCGAGGCATCTGAGGATGAGGCGGATGCGCCCGAGGCAGAGACCCATCCCTAGGAGGCAGCACCAGCCGTACCACAGGCAGCGGTCCCACATCAGATTGAGGCTGCGGATCTTGAGATCCCGATCCAGTCAGCACCTCCTCCACAGCAGCCAGACCCTCAGCCCACCACCACCATTGAGACTCCAGCTACCATCCCTCCCAGTGATGACACTCCTTCACACCCGGCTTGATTGAGCATCGGGGACGATGCTTCCTTTTAAGTGTGGGGAGGTCGCCATCTCTGGCGTTTATTTTGGTGAACCACTACATACTTTTTCTTTTATTTTGGATATTTTTTCTGTATTTTTCTTTTTATTGTTATTTTCTGAGTACTTATACATTGCTTTTATGTATTTTTACTCCATTTTCTACATTTTGCATCTTTAGCTCATATTTTAGCCATTTAGTTTATTTTAGTTATTTAGTTTAGTTTGCAATTCTGATTTATTAGTGGATTAATTAGTATAGTTTACCCTTTTTAGCATAAGATAGTATAGTTTAAATAGAAAAATATAAAAAGGAAGTAAGCTAGGAAATTGAACATATCAGATTTAAATCCACAAACCTTATATATAGCATTACATGATGTAGTTAAGCTGACAACATTTCATCAAGGAGGAACATTAAAACTTTAAAAAGCTACCTTAAACAATTTTTTTTATGAGAATAATGGGAATTTTTAACTAAACCTGCATACAATATATAAATGATATATGATGCTTGAGTTAGAGAACACACAGCCTGTGAGTCTTGAGCTTAAATTGTATGGGTACATTCAAACCATAATTTCATTTCTGTGTGTTACATTTCTTTTTATTCTGATGTTCTTTCCTTTGCTTTAATCTATATGTCCAATTATAGAATATAGAATAGATACATACCAAGAGAATAATTGAGGCCATCATTTAATTTTAGCTCACTTACCCCAAATTAGCCTACCTTTTACATCACCCTTGTTAGCCCCCTTGAGCCTTTTAAAACCCCTTTATTCTATTTAACCAAATCACTAGCCTTAAGCAGAAAAACAAAAGAAAATCCCAAGTGAATCCTTGGTTAGCTTAAGATAGAAAATTACAAATAGAGTTAAATGTGGGAAACCTTTTGGGAACATGGATGATAGAAACAAAAAGGCAGAAAATTTAAAAGGAATAAAAATAAAATTTGGGAAGCATGCTCATGAGAAAATCTAGGTGATTCAATTACCATGTGCATCAAAAAAAAATTTATTTTTCAGCATCTAAATAAAAGGGGATACAAAAGAAATTCCCCAATGCAAAATAAAAACAATGCACATGGGATGAAAATAAAAAGTGAAACATGAGCATGTAACAATAAGTGGGATAATATGGGAAAATAGGTAAAAAGATTTTATTTTACTAAATATGTATGTTAGGTAAGATCATAGTCTAATTAGGATTCACTTATTAGCTCACTTAACCCTATACATAAATCCTTACCCTTACCTTGGCCCCATTACAACCTCAATTAAGACCTCATGACTTTTTGGTACGACTATATTCTGTAATTGTTGATTGGTTAGATGAAGAACAAAGCTATAGAAAGTAAGAATAAAAAGAAAAATAGAGTGAATAAACCCAATAAACACTGAGTGACTAGAGAGTAAACACAAAATCCAGTGAGGGTTCAATAACTCATCAACATATATCTATGCTTAAATTTACTAATTGTTTTGCAAGTTTGTACAAATATTTTCTTTCCCATCTCATTTGCTAAATTGCTTTATTATTTAAGGGTTGGCTATATATATATATATACATGACTCCTTGAGAATGTGAATTAACTTGGCTACATGTAAGCTTTATATATGAGTAAATAAATTAGAGTTGCATGATGCATCATTCATTTAGGTAGTTGCATTTAAATTAGGTTGCATTGCATGACATTCCATCACTTTAACTTTAATTATTTACCTTGGATTTAGCATGAGGACATGCTAGTGTTTAAGTGTGGGGAGGTTGATAAACCCATATTTCATGAGTTCTTTTGTGCTTAATTTGAGTGATTTATACAATCCTTCACCTGCTTATTCACATTAATTGCATGGTTTTACTTTCCCTTCCTTATTATGTGATGTAAATGAAAAACATGTTTCCTAAGCTTTAAAATTAATTAATTTAATTACCTTTATTTCCATTCGATGCCGTGATTAGTGTGTTGAGTATTTTCAGATTTTCTAAGGCAGAATGACTTAAAGGATGGAAAAGGAAACATACTAAAATGGAAGGAGAAAGCAAAACAGAGCTTTTAAGGAAACTGATATTCACGCGATCGCATGGACGACGTGATCGCGTGCCAAGCACGAATCAACAGCGACGCGGCCGCATGACTGACGCGACCACGCGCCTTAAGTAGAACGCACATGACGCGGTCGCATGACTGACGCGACCGCGTGGCAAGGAAAAGCTTCGAATGACGCGATCACGTGACCCACGCAGACGCGTGACAGAGGCCACGCACCAGAAATTACAGAATACGCCCCCAGCGAATTCTGAAGCCCTTTTTGGCCCAGATCCAAGTATAGACAGCATAAATCAGAGGTTATAAAGTGTGGGAATGCACCCATTCAAAGGGGAGCTCGCATATTTTACTTTTCAATGATTTAGATTTAGTTGAGAGGGAGATCTTCTCTCTCTCTTTTAGGATTTAGGATTTCTTCTTGTTTTAAGAGTAACTCTGGATCCCAGGTTTAATGTTCTTTTATTTTAGTTTTACTTTTATTTATTTATTCCAACATTTGAATTGATTATTATAATTTGATTTATGAATTATTCCATGTCACAGATTGTTCTTTGAATTAATGATAATTGAGGTATTTTCAGTTTATGATTGTTCTCTTTGATTTAAGTTACCATTGCTTCCCATCTAAGGATATTTTTATCATTCCAGCAATTTTACTTTTTTTTCTTTTGGTTCTGGTTAAGAATTTAGTAACTCAACAGTTATTAAACTCAACATAATTGATAATCGTTATCTTGCTAATTAAGCTGAACTTAAATAATCCCACCCTTTTCTTAAGAAATAAATAGGATTCAAAGGCCAGATTAATTAGTCCCTTGAATCTCCTTTGCTTTAGTAAAGGTTGACCAAGTGGAGTTTAGATTCAACTTTTATTATAGTTGAGTGAAATAACTACGTTGGACCTCCAACTTCTTTTACCTTACCAAAAGTCTGCTTTACAGTATTTATTTATTTTGATTGCCATTTACTTTACTTGTCATTTAAATTACTTGCTTCTCATCTTCTAAACCCCGATTACAACCTTTATAGCCAATAATAAGAACATACTTCCTCGCAGTTCCTTGAGAAGACGACCCGAGGTTTGAATACTCGATTAACAATTTCTAAAGGGATTTGTTACTTGTGACACCCAAAACGTTTGTGCGAAGGGATTTTTGTCGGTTTAGAGACTATATCTACAACGCGACTATTTTTATGACATTCTTTACTGGCAAAAATCTTAACGTCAGTCGCATGGCTCACGCGACCGCGCGAAGGAGAGCAAATCGCAGTGACGCGGCCGCATGGCTCACGCGGCCGCGCGGATTGGAAAAGCTCAAGCGACGCGGTAGCGTGGACGACGCGAACGCGTAGCAAGGAAAAGCGCGAATGACGCGTCCGCATGAATGACGCGATCGCGTGACATGTGCGATCTGCATAATCTGCAGAATTCACTGGGGGCGATTTTGGACCTTATTTCGACCCAGTTTTTGGCCCGGAACAGCAGACTAGAGCCAGAGAATATGCAGAAACAAAAGACAACATTCATTCTACACAGTTTTAGTTTTTAGATCTAGTTTTACTCCCTTAGGTTTCTTTCTCTATGTTTTAGGAATTTTAATTTTCAATTGGTCTTAGCATTGGAACATTGAGAAGAGTTATTTCCTCATCAAGACTTCGTCATTCTAGTTCGTTCTCTTAACTTGGTTTTATTCTTCCATGTTCTTTGCTTTGTCAAATTTTGTCATTTGAATACTTTCATGATTATTTAGTACAAGGATTATTTCTTCCATTTTAATTTATTTTCCATTCCAATAATCATGTCTTCTTTTAATTCCCTTTCATGTGTTATGGGTTTATTATTTACAATGAGTGAGTAGTTCCCTCACTTGATGGGGAGTTGATTGAAAGGAACTCTTAAGTTGGAAGGATTGAAAGAAAATTTGTAATTGGGTTAACTGTTGGATTGTTATCTAATCACTAACACCAATCCCTTTGAACCAAGTGGGTTGCAACTCGTGAACAGATTTAGCATTCCAACTTGTTTGACTTTCCTTTACCTAGTAAAGGATAACTAAATAAAACAACCATTAATTATAAATTAATCTTGAAATCATCCCATCAACAATAGAGATTCAAACTAATCAACTCCCAGTCAAGGCTTTTATTTCATATTATTTGAATTTTTTCAATTTAATTTCCCACCTACTTAACTCAACCTCTTGGAACATCTGATTAATAAAATGGCACACTTTTCTGCAACTCGTTGGGAGACGACCTGGGACTTAAACTCCCAGTAATTTTTAATTTAAACTCTCTGTGACATATTTCTAAATTGATAGGCAGATTTTCGGTGAGTTAAGAACTATACTTGCAACGTAACTATTTTAATAATTTTTAATTCACTAACTTTTGTGCCTCATCACTGTCCAGCCTGACCTCATCTCACTCAAACGGCTATAACTTTAGCTACAGAGGTCCAAATGACGCGGTTCCAGTTGCGTCAGAAAGCTAACGTCCGAGGCTTCGATTTGATATATAATTTGCCATAACTTCCCCGAAGTTAGGCAATGCGAACACATGAATAACGCGCCCGCGTCGCATCTGCGAACTTCAATCCGCGTGGACGCGTGGACGACACCTACGCGTCACTTTCCTGCGACCTGAACGTAACAGAAATCACAGGGGGCGATTTCTGGGCTGTTTTCGACCCAGTTTTTGGCTCATAAAACATAGATTAGAGGCTATAAAGTGGAGGAATCCATTCATTCATAATAGAAGCTCACAATTCATAATTTTTAGGATTAGATGTAGTTTTTAGAGAGAGAGGTTCTCTCCTCTCTCTTAGGATTAGGATTAGGATTTATATTAGGATTTAGAATTTCAACTTCTTCTCAGGTTCAATGTTCCTTTAATTTATTTTCTACTTTTATTCTATTACTTTAATTGTTATTTATCTTTTCAATTTGGCTTATGAACCATTCATGTTATGATTTTCTTAATTAATATTATTTGAGGTATTTCAGATTTAAGATTGCTTTGCTTTATTTATATTGATGCTTTTAATTTAATTTAGATATTTTCCTCCTTTTGGCTTTGGTTAAGTAATTAGTAACACTTGAGCTGTCAAATAAAGCATTGGTTGAAATTGGGAGTTGCTCCAATAACTCTAGTCTTTCCATAGGAATTGACTAGGACCTGAGGATTAAGCTAATTAATCCACTTGATTTACCTTCATAGTTAGAGGTTAACAAAGTGGGATTAAAATCCAATTCTCATCACAATTGATAAGGATAGGACTTCCAATTCTAATACCTTGCCAAGAGTTTATTTTATTATTACTATTTTATTTTTATTATCATTTAACATACTGGTTTCTTACTTTCAAAACCCCCAATTTACAAGACTCGTAACCAATAATAAGAACACCTCCCTGCAATTCCTTGAGAAGACGACCCGAGGTTTAAATACTCGGTTATCAATTTCAAAGGGGTTTGTTACTTGTGACAACCAAAACTTTTGTAAGAAAGGTTGATTGCTTTGTTTAGTAACTATACTTGCAACGAGAGTTTACTATAACCTCTAAACCATCAATCTTCAGTTCTTCACTCACCCCTTAGATGGTCAACGTCCCTGATAGCCGCAGCCACTGTCTCATGCACGGGCTCGAACATGGGGTTTATAGTAGCGATAAAAGCTTCCTCATCTCTCGTAGGAATGTTACTGGGAGTTTCTCTCTGAGTACCCCATCTCTGTAAAGCTATCGAGGTCATATTCACACCAAAAAATTAATATCAAGGTGATCAATCTTAACACTTCAAGTTAAGCGTGAACATTTCTAGAATGAATACACAAATACGATCATGTAATGCATATCACATGGATATCCTATCTGCATGAGACAAACAACAGATTATGCAATGAAACATGATTCAGTCCACTCTCCAGGATCCACTAAGGATGAACTACTCTGATACCAAATTGTAATAACCCGATTTCCAATACGTCATGATCGTACTAGAAATCAAGTGTCACTAATTTGCTTTCTTAACTTTAACTATTATTTAATATATGAGCATGTTACATAGTTAAAATGTGGTTAACTTACGGGCTAATTTTTTCTGAAAATATTTGCCGAATAAATATAACAAGCCATACAAGAACAACTGCCAACAGAAATATAAATAAAACCATCAAATATCCACAACTCATAATATACAACAAAAAGCTATCATCAGGAAATGTGCATATAGATCCAGTTAGTATACACCTTGTCATAGAACTATATAGCAAATATATACATATATAAATATACAACACCCTAGGGCCTTGCCCATTTAAAAGCCTCTAAGCTGGCTGCCTTATGTACCTAAATTGGAATCATACATCGCCATTAGGCAAGTCCCCATGTGGCCCACCTGCAGGTTGGTTGCTCCCCGAAGAATGCAACTCTTTATAAAATCAAAAACATCAAGTGTCCTCCATGGTTATCCATGGCTAAAAATTTCAAGAAGATGAACAACCAAAATACTTCATTCTACCTTATAAAATCTGGTTTGAAAGTAAAGATGAGGAAAAGAAAAACACTTTAACCGGTTTAGAAATTGAATGGGAGTTTTAGAGGCTAAGGAAACCAAACTTGGAAGCTTGAAAATGGAGGTGTGTGCTTGCTTTTTTTCTCTCTCAAACTTGATGGATCATGAAGCAAAATGAAGGTGGAGGTGGCTGGTTCTTGGGTGGGCCATAGAGTTATAAGTTTAAGAAAAATAATCTCAAAATATTGTTAGGGAGACAATTAATAAATCTAGATATATTAGATCATATATATTTACACTAATGATGCGTGAGCATCTTCTTTATCTTTTCTTAGTAAATTTGCATTTGAATTTGTTAAGTTTAATCAAGTTTTAGGTGTTTTAAACGACTATGAATGCTACTTTGAATTGTGTGCAATTTGATTGTTTTCAAGTAGCATTCAAGCGGATTTGACGGAATTCAGAAAGCAGAAATGGAGCCACGTGATAAAGCCCTTGATTGATTCGGCCAAACTTCACTCATCCAAGTTTAGCTCCAGGAACTCATAAAGCCCTTGATTGATTCGGCCATAGTGGTGCCAAACTTAGAAGCTCCAAGTTTGGCACCAGGATCACTACATAAGTCACAATCTGATTCGGCCATGGTGGCGCCAAACGCCGCATCACTGGCATTTGGCGCTGAAGACGTTGGAATTGGAGCCCTTGTATGCACAATATGGCACCAAACTTGGTATAACTCAAGTTTGGCGCCAGACTCTGACCTAGAAGACTTCCGCGCAATATTTAGATTTTATTATTTGATTTAATTAGGTTTAGAGTTTAATTTTCAAATTAAGAAAAAATATTTTAGGTTTTAGAAAATATATTTTACATGAATTAGGATTAGATATAAAAGGAGAAGAAGTTTTGGCCTAGGGCTTCTTCTCTTTTTTTGCGCTTTACACTTTTCACTGCTGGGGTTTTCACATCATGAGCAACTAAACCACCATTGTTAAAGTTAGGAGTTCTATTTATTTGAATGGATTAATAAATATTATTTCCTACTTCTGATTAATGCATTGATTTATATTCAAGAATCTATTTCCTTTCTCATTCTACGGATTAAAGTGTATTGGAAAATAACTATTTTCTAAATTAAATTCTCGTTGAATCTTGGAAAAGTTATCTCACTTGAATAACAGCTTGAAACTGAAGTCTCATAACTCTCTAATTATCTGAATTTCATGTGATACATGACATATAATCATATTATCTTTGGATATTTAGGGTTTTGTATGGCTATAAACAAGGGTTTGAACTTAAACCCTCTAATTAGATTAAGTGACCAAGGAATTGGCAGTTGATTCAATTAGAGGAAGATTAAATTACCAAGGAATTAAAATCTAGTCACTTAAAGTTTGTTGTGAATTGAATCTTTGTATAATCAAAGTGGTTAATAAGAATTTGTTAATACGGAAAAGTAAATATCTCTAAAACCTTAACTGTTTTCTAATATAGTTCTCACAACCAATTTATTGCTTGCTTTCTCAATTTTCTTGATTAACTTTTTAATGCAATTTGAACTCAAAACATTCTTTTCTGCATGTCTGACTAAGTAAGTCATTCAATTATTATTTCTTGGTCCATCAATCTTTGTGGGATCGACCCTCACTCACCTAAGGTATTACTTGGTACGACCCAGTACACTTGCTAGTTAGTTTGTGGTTTTCTAAATCCACACCAACTACCAGAGTAAATATATGAGCTACTAGTATAAATGATACTAGTAACATAATTATCTCGGCTATAAAAGATCTATGATGATGCATTAGCATAGCTAGGTTCATTGGAAAATGCCTGCATTAGTTCATGCTGATAGATTTTTAGATTTGGTTATAATATTATTAAACTTATCTCAGATTTAACTAAAGTGAATAAAATTATAATGTAATATAATATAATATAATATAATATAATATATTTTTCTCTCGAAATTCGGTTATGACTCATTGAGGCGAAGTTAACCGTGATTCTCGAGATTTTAAAATTTCCAGCCGAAGTGGTTCGAAAACTCAGTTTTCTACCGCATTGGGAGCTGACTGCATGGTGAGGTACTTCAGGTTCTTGCTTGTTTAGTAGAGGTGCTTGACTGCACAATAGAGATGCCTACTTCATTGAACTTTTGAAAAAAAAAATCCGTTTCTTTGAAAAAAAGTTTCATTTTGCCAAAAAATAGGCCATTACACTTTCAAAACTTGAAGTTGTCCTTGGTGACAATGTTTAAGTATAAAGACAGTGTATTGCTTGTCTTCTTTTCCTAGAATAAGAGCAGAATCCCAAAAGTAGTGGAGGCGCGAAATTGCAGAGGAGCAATGCAGCTGCAGCAGAAAATTGTGCTTAGGAGAAGTGCTTTGTCAGTTGTCCTTGCTGCTACTTTTTCTTCCTTCTGGTAATGGTCATTTGTCCTTTGTTATACTACTTGAATCATCACCATTGATTCTTCTTGTAATCTTTTTCCCTCCAACCATTTGATGAAAACATATATTTAAGAGAACCTAATTTCCTTGTAACTTCTTTTACTCGAGTTGATGCTCTAGCATAAAGAATGCAACACACAAAGCCTTTTCCTTCTATGGTTGTTTGTTGTGTTATAAGCTGGGCCTATGTGCCGTCCGAATCAAAAACTAGTAATTTGCATAAGAAGCATTAATATTGGGCTAAACTTTTAACTTGGGCTACACATAAAATGCACTTTATCAAACAAACACTTGGGCACATAAAATGCACCTTGTCAAATCACTTAGGCTTTTAGACCCAACCAAATATGATAGGTTTGTCATCATCAAGTTAAATTATATTTTTCTTAAACTCAACATAAATTATAGAAAGAAATCAGTCAAATTTAACATTTTAAATTTCATAACCATATAAATTGTTAATTTTACATTCATTTTTCTGTTTTTGTCTCGATTTTTAATTATGAGCAATCCAACCCAAAAGATTAAAAGAATTTTCATTTTTAGTCACATTGTACATCCCAAAAGGATTAAAACCTAATTTTAACATCTTTCTTTTCAATAATCTCTATTCAAATATTCGTTGTATTTTTCACGCACAAAAAACAAAACACACGTCCACTTTTGTTGTTGGTCACCATTCTACCTCTACTCACTGATTTTGTTCTATCTCAGGCTTCGTCGTTGATATCTTCTCTTACCTCTACTATTATTGTCATGGTTGACATTGTATTTTTCCCTTGATGTTATCCTTGACGGTATCGTCTACTGCAACGTGACTAGTGTTAAGGTGGTGTAGGCAGTGGAAATTGAAGAAAAGGACATTCTAAGGTTGTTTCGGACTTTGTTTTCTTCTGTTTTAGGGATATTTTATTTTTTTAAAAGAATTGGTTAGGTTCCAATTGATCTTGGCCAATTTTTTCATTTCAAATATATTTTTAATTTACTTGGTTTTAACCTCAAACGAACTCAAGACAAAAAAACCTTTAATCGAACTTGATTGAACACTAGTTCTCCGATTTTTCCAACCCAATTGGCCGGTCCGATTCAGTTTTTAAAATTAGATTTAAGGTGCATATTATTTCCCTTTTTATAGTTTTACTGCATCTGTAAGTTAGCTTCAATCTCTCCTCCTTCATTAGAATATTAAATTAAGTCATGCTCTTTATATAAAATGGTACACTTTACAATTTTTTCTTTTTTCTTTTTTTTTTTTACTTTGATTGAGATATAGCATATTGAATAATTAAAGATGTTCAAATCTGTAAACAAGTATATATAATATTAATTAAACAATCAAAATATAACAGATGTCATAATTATCATTTCATTGTAATCTACTTAATATACTAAAACTGGGTTTTTCCCCTGCTACTAAAGGTGACGTGTCGATCTCTCATGCCTCCGTTTTCCCTCCAAAACGAATAAAATTTTTTTCTATTCTAAATTATTTTATTGTAATTATATTATAATTAATACTAAATGAATAATATATAATTATACTAATTTAGCAACATATCTTCATTATAATTATATCAAATCAATATTTAATGCACTATTAAACTACTTATCAATTATCAATTAAAAATACTTTTAATAATTTTAATGATAATAATAATATCAATAATAATAATAATAATAATAAAAAATCTTTGTTACCCGATTCACGTATATCAAATAATTTTTTTAAATTATTTTATAAAAAATATCTTTAATATAATTATATTCTAATTAATATTTAATGAATAATATATAATTATACTAATTTAGAAACATATCTTCATTATAATTGTATCAAATCAAAATTTAATGTATTATTAAAAAATTACCTTAATAATAGGTAATTTACATATTTATTTTTGTTTTACTAAAGTCTATATATAGTGTTTTCCTGTGGTACATGAATCTAAATTTGAGAGTCAATTCATAATTTTATATTTAATATTTTTTTTACTACTTCATAGAATAAGAATGTATTCTACGTTTTTTATTGAAGTTGATCCTTTTAAGGTACAATTTATAATTTTTTATAATATTTTTCATATACTCATTCTATTATATTATTCTTTTGATAATTTTTTATTTGTTGTTACTCTAAGTTATTCTTATCGTCTAATGTTCCAGTTCGATTGTCTTTTGCCACAATCATTTACAATGCATCACATCCATGAAATACCTCATCGAGTTGTCTTCACTGATTCGGGTTCCAACTACATGGATGTAAGCGTTCAAAGAAGAGGCAATAGTTTCTACTTTACCGAAGGATAGTTGGATCTACTCACATATTATGACCAACCCAATGGAATGTGGTTAAAGTTAGATTTCTTAGGAGGAGTTCGATTTTTGATTGAGGAATTGCATCCACGGAACTTTATAGGGCAAGTTCAAGTTCCATCCCCTCCATGCTTTTTACGTCTGCCCGAAAATCTTCGAAGTGGAGCACATAATGAAATTGAATTCCCTCAGTTTCAGTTCAGTTTTGCTAAATTCGCGACAAATTTAGATATGCAATTTCAATGATTGGTAATATATTTAAATTTTCTTAGTTTAAGTTGTTCATTATTAGAATAATTTTTTAACATATTTTGATTTTTTTCAGAAATTACCAGTTTTCTTTTGCATGCATGCAATGCCATTGAGGGGAATAAGAGTTAGTTTGGTTTCTCGGTGTGGCAATTCTATACCTTGCGACATTGCATGGATAGCGGATGATGAAGCTTATCTAACAAGAGGATGGTCTGATTTTGCACGAATTCTAAATATTGAAACTTACGATGTTATTTCAGTTGGTTGTCGTTACAAGAATGATTCTATACTATACGTGACTAAGGACTATAATAGGTTCAATATTGTTTAGGTAATTTGGTTTTACTATTAGTATTTGATTAAATTATAATTATAGAATTTTAAATTATTGTCTCAATTTATATATTACGATTATTTTTTGTGGATGTGCTATTTTTAAATAATTTAATAATTTAATAAAATGAAGTAGTGTCAGATATTATTAAGTTTATTTTTATCCTTTATTTCTTTATTTGTATTTTTATTATATTTGACAAAAAATGAACCTACACATATATTAAATCGTTGACCTAAAGATAATTTATTTGTCAATAAAAACAGATTTGATTTATAATTGGAATAAAATTTATTTGCCAATAATCGGTGGATAAAATTGAAATTACACCCATGTCATATAATTATAATTGATTAATTGATATAAAATAAAATTATATCCGTGCCATGAGTAATAATCTAAATAATTATATCTTAACAAAATATAATTTGAAATAATTTATAAACAATTATCTTAACAAAAATAATTATTTAATAATTGATTTAAAAATCAATGCAAAAAATAATTATTAATAATAGTATTATTAACGGGATAAATAATATAATTTCAAATTATTACTTGAAATATAAATAATATATGAAAATCTATTGAGTAAATCAATGATTTTGCACCTTAATAATTTGACAATTATTACTCAATTAACCAGTTAATTGAATTAGTAATAACAATTTTCAATTTCAAATTTTGTATATTAAGTAGTTATTAAAAACTGGGTAATAACGATTTATACGGGAAAATCATTGATAAATTCAATTAACCATATAGAAGATAATATACTAACAGTTTTAGTATATTATTTATGGCAGGCGAAATTATTTCCTCAGATTTTCTATTAAAATTGAAATTAGTAATAGTTTAAAAAAAGGTTTATTAATAAAATTACTAATAGTCACATTTTTATACATATATGTTTTCTATATATTATTTAAAAAATATAATGAAACATGAATAATGAATAAGTATGTTATTTTTTCGATTAGCTAATTAATGCAAAATCGAGTACCTTTTTTTATTCGATTGAGGTCATATTCTGTATGGTGAAAGTTTCAATCATCTTAATTAAATTCTGTCTTTGTGCCTTAACTTATACAGGTAGTAATATGTTACATATTATTTGGTATATCTAAGTAGTTATTTTCCATAGCGGAAATGTAAAAAATTATATTAAGGTTTATTGCCAAATAATTAGTGGATGAATAATAGTAGATTATATTATTTTGGAAAAGTATTTTCATTATAATTATATCAAATCAATATTTAATTATGATAAAATATGTTAATTATAATTATATCATAGAATTATAATAATTACGATATTTATGTTATATATTTTAATCATTTATGTACGTAAATAATTAGAAATCAATCAAATCAAATTATCATGGTAAATAATATGTTGTATATTATTACGGAAAATAATCTATAGATAAAATTGAAATTACACCCGTGTCATATAATTATAATTGATTAATTGGTATAAAATGAAATTATACCCGTGTCATGAGTAATAATCTAAATAATAATATCTTAACAAAATATAATTTAAAATAATTTATAAACAATTATCTTAACAAAAATAATTATTTAATAATTGATTTAAAAATCAATGCAAAAAATAATTTTTAATAATAGTATTATTAACTGGGTAAATAATATAATTTTAAATTATTACTTGAAATATAAATAATATATGAAAATCAATTGAGTAAATCAATGATTTTGTACCTTAATAATTTGACAATTATTACTCAATTAATCAGTTAATTGAATTAGTAATAACAATTTCCAATTTCAAATTTTGTATATTAAGTAATTATTAAAAACTGGGTAATAACGATTTACACGGGAAAATCATTGATAAATTCAATTAACCATAAAGAAGATAATATACTAACAGTTTTAGTATATTATTTATGGCAAGGGAAATTATTTCCTCAAATTCAATTTTATATAATTATAGTAAGTCTTTATAATTAAAGTAATATAAAACTGCTTCATATATAGTAATAATATTATACATATTTATATATCTCTTCTTTTATCTCTTTTTCAAAATATTAGCATATAATTAATGTAGAAAATATATAATATTAAACTGTTTTGTTATGCATATATATGAATTTATATAATAACCCGTATAATTTATACGTATGGCATAATACATATGTCAAAAAAAAGATTCCATAATTTTTGAAAACTACTGTTTTGTTCTATGAAATTGAAATTGAAATTAAATAATTCTATTTATATAATTTTTTTCTATTAGTATCAAGTATCTCCATTAAAAATTCATATCGTTTGTAATTAGTGTGTATATATATATATATATATATATATATAGTCGTAATAGTCAATTGTTTCAATTATTTTTCATCTACAAAATTTGTACCTTATTCGTATTTCTTTTTCTCTTTATTATTTTTCATACCTAATGGCTACAAGCTATGATTCTATCAACAGTATTACCTGTAGTAGATTATGTAATGAAAAGGTTTGAAAAATAAAGGCAAGGATTATAAGGTTATGAAAACTGAAAAGTTCCATCCAAATTTGACAAGAGTAAGACAGCTTATCTAGAAATGGTTCTCATGGATGATAAGGTAGGTTGATTATTCTACATGATTTCTTCGAGTGATGCTAGGTCCAGTTTATATATATTTACTGTTCACATTTTAACTTTATTTCGTGAGTAAACTCTTGGAGGAATCAACCACATTGCGATTTAATAGAGTTGTAAGTGCTAATAGTCTTCGTTTTCAATTTGTTTTACAGTGTGATAAAATCCATTGTTCAGTGAAGAATTATTTAGCAAAGATGTTTGAGAATGATCTGATCGAGGATAAAGTTTATGTCTTCTCAAATTTTCTGATTGAGAAATCAAGCGGAATTTATCTTCCGACTACACATGTGTGTAGAATAACCTTTAAGAAGGAGTCACATATAGTAAATACGATCGATGATCGTAACATTCCTTACAATCATTTCAATTTTCTCGATGAGACAAACAAATGAAAAAGCTAACTTATTTGGTGCGTAGTTAATTTGTATTATTATTATTATTATTATTATTATTATTATTATTATTATTATTATTATTATTATGTTGTTGTTATTGTTGTTGTTGTTTCATTTATTTGTCTTTAATTTCATGTTTTTAATTCGTCTTTTTTTTTTAAATTAGATGTTATTGACTCTTAACCGGAAAAGGAGAACTTATATCATGGTCAAAAGCAGGAAAATGTGGCCATTACATTGTGGTTGATCTCCATAATTTGCAGTATATGAAGATTTAAAAAGTCACAATTAGAATTTGTTTTGTAACAATTGTCTATTCATATGCAAATTTTTTATTATATATTATTACTTATTTGTTCTAATTTCTGCCTTTATTTAGAAATGAGGAAAAAAATTAAATGCACACTATGGGATCAATTTGCAACTCAACTACTCAATTATCTATGTGATCACCAGGCAACCGAATATATAGTTATTATCCAATTTGCAAAATTCAACCAGTACATTGGTAAGCATATTAATTTAACCTTTTATTTGACATATTTATTTATATTATATTTGTAATCATGTTATAATTGTTTTTATATTACTTTTTCCATCTTTCTTATTGTACATTAATAGTTTGAGAATACTAAAATTATCATAAAAATTCGTATAATTTTATTCTCTTGACAAACAATTTTATAATTACGTTAATCATATAATTTTATATACAAACATTGATACAATGTTATTTTATGTATATATTTTGCAGGTATCAAAGGATAGCATTGAATCGTTATTCAGTAGGTTTAAATTATTTATTATTTATTACAAAACTTTCTGCATTAGGCTTCTCTATTAATTTGTTCTTCATTTTGAGCTGATTTTGATATTTTCTTACTTTACAGTAAACCAACATATAAAACTTTGTTGGTAGATTTAAGTATTACTAGATTATTTATGGTCATATTGAGTATATATGCCTGATTTATTGAAAAAGGTAGATTAAATAACTATTTTATAGTTAATACAATTAACACTATATTAAGAAAAGAAAAACAACGCATACAAGTTATTCTTTTATTAATTAAATTATTATAATTAAAATGAAATTTAACATAACAACTTAAAATTATAATTTCAATCTTATCACGTGCATGGCACGGGTGATTAAACTTGTTGAAGAGTAAATTTTGAAACTCCAAATTGATATTTCTTTTTTATGTTGGACGAGGCCTAAGGCCCAAAGACAAGAGAAAATTAAAGAAAATAATTATTGTACTTCTTCCTGGGTTCAAGCTGAATCTTCCTAGAAATCTCCCTCTGCTGTCGTGAATTAATCCTTCACTGCGAGGCGAAAATATGGAACCATCGATGCTGAGCTTTTCTCAGCCTTCATCCGGTGGATCGCACCCAATCATCTCCTCTCTAATGATGAGTCTTAAGGTCTTCCTACTTTGTTAGTGATGTTCAAAATTAAATCGTAGTTTTCTGCTAGAGGCTTAATCATATGTTGAAGATTGTTATTCTGATTACATTGATTATTGAACGCAAGCTCATTACGCTTCCGTCATGCTACGTTGTAGGTTGTGATTAAAATAATGGTCCAAGGTGTACCATTTTTGGATGGAGTGACTTCCAGTAGGTTAGTTCTTATCCGCTGATTGTACAGTTTGGCAAAAAAGCTAGCTTGTAAATCAATGTATATGGAGCAGAGTCTCGTCTTCTCCTCGGCATCTGGGGCAGCTTCCATCTTCGGTAAGTCCTCTTCTCTTTTTGTTGTAGTTTGTTAGTAAAGCCTCGTGTAAGAAGGCAACTAAAAGTGTGGTAATTTAGTCTTCCAAACTATCTTAAAGATTTTGTCTCTATTTTCCCCTCATTATATTATCATAGGCTTATTTCACAGTGAGGATACCATTTGGAGATGGAAACCAGCTGATACAATCATTCTGATATTAGGATTATGTGCTTTCATAGTATGCAATAATTTTGTAATTTCTTCCAACAAGACCTGATGAAGATCTTTCTAATCCCATTCTGCCTAACTCGTAGCATACGAGTCCATAATTTCATTTAATTTCTATGCATCCAGATTAATCACAACTACTTCTTTGAGCTTCTCAAACTCTGGGATCCATAAGTCTATCTAAAAATGGATTTTTCTTCCATCCCCAAATCCTCAAATGAGTTTACTTTTAATACAAAGTATATTTATAACAAAATTTTAACAAATCAAATTAGAGTGACAATATCAATATTAATTTTTAAGTGATATTATTCTCTCTTAGCTTCCAAAATTATTCTATTTTTTTATTTTTCTATTTATGCGAGACTCTCACTCTCCCCTCTCTCTCCCACCCCTCTCCCCCTATTACTATCCATCCTCGTATTTTTATAATTAGAATTATTCTTCCTTCTCTCTTCCCTTCCCCATTCTTTCTCTAATTTCAGAATAGCATTAACCTTTTAATTATAAGTCGTACTTCCATTTGTCATAGCAATTCAATCAAAGGAGTTAAATACTACATTTTATTGCTGCCAATAAAGCAATAGCAGTTAAGGGATGACAAACCAACACATAAACTTGGCACCTTAAACTCACGCTAACTATAGCTAAGGGGAATTGTCAAAATTCAAAAGATGAGCAAAACTTACATAGGGGGTCCAACACTGAAAATTGCAACTATAAATTAAAACTATGAATGAATCAAGCTCTAGAATCAAGGGCCATGATGGTGCTAAGGTTCATGGGATGCATGTAATCGGTTGAACCTGTAAAGATCTGCTGTACTATGATTCGGTTAGCTCTCTCAGAAGGGTGGAATGGATCCCAAAATGCATATAGGTTCCTATTTGGGCACAAGTTTGATAGGGGTGTGCACAATCCAATCCCATTGTATGGGCCTTGTCCGCAACAAGCTATCCTTGATGTAACAAATCCTGTAGGTCCATGCTAAGTATATTAGCTGTTAATATGACCAAGAATTTTGCAATCTAACATGTAATCAACAAAAGGAAAAACAAGAAAATTAACTTAAAAAGCATAAAATATCTTTTTAGTTTCTAATATTTGAATTAACTCTTATTTTTGTCTTTAATATTTGAAACATTTTATTTTTATCTTAAATATTTTATTTTATTCATTTGGTCAAAATTAATTTTTTTTAACAAAAAATATACTTTCTTCCAATATAATTTCTTTTTAGATGACGGCAAAAATCAGATAGTAGTGGTTATAGTAACGATTTTAGTAATTTAAGAATGAAAATAACATAAAAATAAAAAAAATAATTAGAATGATATTTTTAGATGAACAAATTATAATTTTAATCAAAAGATAGTATTACAACAAAATAATTAGCACTGTCAAAATGTGCTAAATTTATGGGACAAACCTGTTGTTGTTGTTGTTTTTTTTTTTTTTTTTTATCAAAGATAAGAGATTTGAAGCCGCAACCTCTTAATTGAGTATGGGGAGACTATGTCATTTGAGGTATAACTCATTGGCATGGGACAAACCTGTTTATCTATTTAAACGAACAAGTTTTTATCTCCAAATTAAACCTATTTAAATTTTGGGATAAACAAACAAATCTATAAATTAAATAGGTGGCCCATTTAATTTTATGTTTTTTGCATTTTGAAAAAAAAAAATCAACACTTTTGATCAATAATCTCCTTGATCTAGCTCAAAAATCTTTCAACTCAAAATTCTGTTTATTTAAGTTTTAGACTTAAATATAGCTTTTTTTAATTAAAATACTTTTTCATAAAAAATGTAATTCGTTAGATTAATCATAAACAATCTGGATTAAAAAATTATAGTCTATAAACAAAACAAACTTAATCAGACTAACTCGTATAACCTATAAGTTTCATTAGGTTAAATTGACTTATTTAATAACGCTAAAAGTAATATATTTAAAATAAAAATGGAATGTTTTAAAGGTCAAAAGAACCCAATTAAGTTTTTAACCCATGGTTGTATTATTAGTTAAATAGTATTGAGAAGAGGTTACCAAAAGCTTGGGGGTTGAAAACGAAATCCATGTGCATTTGATATGCATTAGCAGCAATGAAGACATCAGAGCCGATCTCTTGGTTGAGTCCTTTGATCATATCACCAAGCTGTGGATTGTATAGAGACGCAGCTCTCTGAAGTTCGACGTCGCATTCGCCGTTTCTGCTTCTCAACGCTAACTCCGCCGGCACACAGCCCATTGGTCCAGTTCCGGTCACAATAACCCTACGAGCTCCCATATCAAATACCCTCTGCATCCATCACATAATTACCTCACTTTACTTCGGTAAAAATATTTCTACCAAAAAACAAAAATAATCTTGACCAAAACATGGTTCTAAATCAGAGATTTTTGTCTTACTGGAATAAAAATGAGTTTTTCTAACTTCATTATGGAATTGATAAACATTTTATCTTTTCTCACTTTTTATCGATCCCTTTTAATATTATATAAAATATACAAAAAAAATAGAATTTATGACATTTCTTCTTCTTTTAATATTATTCATGACTTTTATGTATCAATTTTACATGGGTAGAATTAAATATTAAAGTGATAATTTAAAATTGTATGAGAATTTTTCGTCTTCTTGACTAAGATTATGAGGTGAGAAAACCCAATAATTTTGGTTGGTGTCATCACCATGCAAGCAAGTGCATGAAAAATAATCCTCATTCAATAACTTTCACATAGCCTTTTAGACACGAACAAGAATCACTCTAAGAATAAACAGGTAAGCAAGCTACATTTTTTTGCAATTATTGAACTATGTGTACATACACATACAAAGACTATAATATGATATATGATAAGATCGATAATTCATGGTTCAATTCAAAGATAGATTAATACCCTGAGAATTAGACGGTACTCAGAAATGAGATAGCGAACGTAATCAGGGAGAGCAAACTGGCGAGATCTAACTGAATAAGGCACCAAATAATAATTGTTAACAAAATCGTTGCCTCCAAGAGTTATGAGAACAAGTCCTTGGTTCACATGTTTCCGAGCACCCTCTACTCCAATGCGTGCACTCAATCTTTGCTGGTAATGCTCGAATAGCTTCAGTTGCTTGTAGATGTGGATTATGTTTAGCTGCCAAAACAATTTCTACAAATTAACCACCTTTTCCACATGTTTTATTTTTATATACTTCCAATAATCAATCAAATTACTCATACACTATTTCTTTTATAAGAAAAAAAGTTTAAATTGTTTTTACACCCAAAATTTACTTGCACTACCTTAATTTAACATATGTTCTTATAATCTTTTAGTGTCATTTATTAGGTGTTTTAAAACACAAATACAAAGATAGAAAAAATTTAAACTTATTTAAAAATAGACATGTATAAAATCAGTTCAAACAAGATTGTAAAATATTAAAAAGGGTAAAGTATATTTTTTGTCCCTGAAGTTTGATAAAAGTTTAAAAAATATCCCTAAGTTTTATTTTGTTTCAATTTTGTCCCAAAAGTTTTCGATTTGCATCAAATATATCCCTTATAGCTAATTTTTCAAAAAATTTATGACCAATTCAACAACAATTTCATAAGAACAACCTTCAACACAAATAAATCAAGCATAATTTTCATACATTATTGTTAAATTGGTCTTAAATTTTTTGAAAATTTAGCCGTCGAGAGTATATTTGATGCAAATCGAAAACTTTTGGGACAAAATTGAAATAAAATAAAACTTAGGGGTATTTTTGAAACTTTTGTCAAACTTTAGGGACAAAAAATATACTTTACCCTATTAAAAAATATAAAGAATTAATTTTAAATAGTTAATATTAGTTAAATTTTTTATAATATATTTTTTAACTTTCATTTATAGAAAATTTATGGTTTAAAATTAGAATTTAGGATATATAATTTAAGATTTAGAATTTAAAATTTAGTGATTAAAATTTAAAATTAGTAAAAGTTAGGTGTTCCCTTAAAGAATTTAGCTCTTTAGTTAAATTGGGAGAATATTCGGGATGATTCATGCTCTTGAATACATAAAATTGAAATTAGCAATTAATAATAGGACTTACAAATTGAAATCCTGTATCATTAAGAATTCCAATCCCTGCAGATGCAAAATTGGCACCAACAAGGAGCTTCTCTCCAGTAAGCAAAGGGCTCAAATATGGCATTGTAGGCTCTAATCCAAGTTGCTCACCTGACATAATAATAATAATTAACCATATATAGTTCCATGCACATGCAAATGTTATAATAATAATAATAGTTAATGTGAAAGAAGTAGTTATATACTGATTATGTCAGCGATGTTTAGGCCATTAGAGAATCGTCCAGTAGGTGTGTGAGTAGGGTAGTCAATCCCATAAGGGGGTGCATCTGCGCGTGCAGAAGTTGCTAAGAAATCGTTGTTCCCATTATCCACTAATGAATCACCAAATACAAAGAAAGCCCTTTGATGTTGTGCAGACACACAAACACAAACCAAAAGCATACACAGAAAACTTGTCACTATTGATACCACACAACTTGCCATGCCCAATTCTTGTTTGTACCCTTATTTTATATGATATGGTGCCTTAGTATATAGCCAAGACGCTATGTGTGTGTATATATAAGGGTTGATTACTACTACTACTACTGTAAAAGAAGAGGGTAGAATTATATTCATAAATGTTCTTCTTCTACCATATCTACTGATTTTGAAAAGCAACCGCCGAATTAAGAAGGAAGTACCACACGAATAATTGCTATATGGTGAATTATTGTTGTAGCAGATATATATGCATGAATTTTAACTAGATTCCAAGACATAAAACTCTTTGTATCAAATGAACAGATATCATTGTGTGTGTGCTTTTTTTTTTTTTTTTTGTGGGGGTTTTGGGGGGGGGGGGTCGGGGGCTCCACGAAAGCTATATTATCAAGGTAAAAAAAACCAAATTAAATGACAGCGTTACTAAAATATCACAAGCATTAAAAATACAAGTTTAAATGTTACTATATACATTTTCGGTTAAGGAAACCACTCAAATAAAACCGTGTAAAACGTTTTTTTTAAGATAATTTTTAATAATTAAAATTTAACACATATAATCGTCTAAATTGTTATTTTTGTCAAAATTATGTCAGGCAAATTAATTTGATCGAAAAAAATAGTGAATCAAATCTTGAACTGGTCTAAATTAATATTATTTTGGGTAAAGTATTCTTTTTGTCCCTAAAATTTGACAAAAATTTTAAAATACCTCTAAGTTTTATTTTGTTTCAATTTTGTCCCAAAAGTTTTTGATTTGCATCAAATATACCCTTGACGGTTACATTTTTAAAAAAATTAAGACAAATCTAACAATAATGTATGAAAATTATGTTTGATTTGCTTGTGTTGAGGGTTGTTCTTATGAAATTGTTGTTGAATTTGTCTTAAATTTTTTAAAAAATTAGCCGTCAAAGGTATATTTGATGCAAATAAAAAGTTTTTGGGACAAAATTGAAACAAAATAAAACTGAAGTGTATTTTTGAAACTTTTGTCAAACTTCAGAGACAAGAAGTATATTTTTATCCTATTATTTTTTTTATAGAAAATAATTAAAATACTTCTATTATATATATTAATTTTGAAAATCTTAAATTCTAACCCTTTACTTCTTTGTGGTCATAAGATTAGGATTTTGACTTTTTAAAAAAAAATTATATATATATATATATATATATATATATATATATAGGAATATTTTAGTTCTTATATTTTTATAAAAGAAATGTTGTAGTCATTTTTTATAAAAAAATATTAATTTAGACCAATTTAAAATTTAATTTATTAATTTTTGGGTTAAACTAATTTGTCTGGTCTAATTTTAATAAAAATAACATAGTTTAATCGATTATATGTGTTAAATTTTAATTATTAAAATATATAAAAAGAAAAACGTTTTTGACATGTTTAATAATGTATCATACGCTAGACATGTTTCTTCAGATCTATCGCTTTTATCAATTTAATTTTCCTTATTTTAATTATTATATTATTGTTACGGTGAGAAGCTCTGTCTTCTCCTTCTTCAGCACCTCTACCTCAACATCCGATCCCGCGACCTCAGCTTTCAGGGAGTTCACTTCAGCAATGAGCACAGCAGCCTGAGATTTAGCATCAGAAGCCTTCTTCCGCTCCCTGCCCACCTGAGACAAAAGCGAAGTCTCGACCTTAGAAAGACGGAGGATCTCAGCACCGGCCTCCTTGGATGACTTTACACCGTTCTCCTTAGCCACCTCCGCAGCCTCAAGCTGCTCCTTCAGCTTGGCCACCTCGGCCTGGGAATGGCACAACTTCCTGTCCAAAAGGCCAACCTGGGCCATCACGGGCTCAGCCTTCCGAACAATAACCGTGGATCGGAGGAGGGAGCGATAAATAGACTTGGCTTGGAAGGCCACATCACAGTCATCAAAAAACTCATCAGTACCAGGCATCAGATGCTGGTCAATAAAAGCCGAAGCATCGAAGCGCCGATCCATCATGGAAGGCACAACACCCTCCTCCTCCAAATTCTCACTACTAATCTCCTCGGGCCTCTTCCGCTTCCGAGAAGCCTCGGCCGCTGAGACCACAATTACCTCCTCCTCGGAAGCATCCACAGGACCCAGGGAAACCCGAGCTTCAACCCTCGCCCCAGCCGAGATCACCTCTTGCGAAATAACCCGGGAGTCCGTGGCTGGTTGAGACACTGGGGTGGAAGGAGCAGCCGACGACGCTTTCTCCCGATCATAGCAGCTTTGAGTCTCGCCAGCGAGGTCAAGCCACCAGCCATCTCAACTAAAAAGGGAAAGGAAAAACATAAGTCCCAAACTCGGCAACACGCCAAAAAAAAAACACACACACACCAACAAACGACCGGCAAGCCACGGGGTCCCCCATAATATCTCGAGGATTCAATGATCGTTCCCCAAACAAATGCCAGAGGACGGAGGCAATATCCTTATCCTCCGGAGTCAAGCCATCATAGGTAACTCTCGTCAACACCGACGGCCCAGCACCAAAGTTCCAGTAAGTCGGAAACCGACGTTCACCTTCCATCGTCAACCAGAAAGGATGATGCCCGTGAATAGGGCGCACCTTAAAATACTCCTTCTTAAATCCATGAAAGGAGTCCTCAAACAACCCGAATATACACCGATGAGGTTGAGCCCTAAACGACATATATCCTTTTTTATGCTTTCCCTCATTGGTCGGAAGAGTGCATAAGAAAAGAAAGAGAAAAACAGGAAACGAGACCGGAAGCTCGAGAAATTTGCACACGAGCTCAAAAGTGCGAACAGCTGCCCAACTATTCGGATGAAGCTTAAACGGCGCCACGGAACACCAACTCAGCAATGCCTGGACAAAGGGCGAAAATGGAAGCTGCACGCCAAGATGAGTTAACATCGATTCATAGACCCACATCCAATCTAGAACGGTTGGTGAATCGAGGTTCAGCTAGCAAACCCTCTCATTAGCGTCGGGAGGCGAGCTCATATTGCCACTCCGCATAATCGCCCCCACAAACTGCCCCCTGATCATGGAGTCTTTGGAGATTGATGAGCGGATAATTTATACGCTTTTTGATATTGTTTTTAGTATGTTTTCAGTAGAATCTAGTTACTTTTAGGGATGTTTTCATTAGTTTTTATGTTAAATTCACATTTCTGGACTTTACTATGAGTTTGTGTGTTTTTCTGTGATTTCAGGTATTTTCTGGCTGAAATTGAGGGACTTCAGCAGAAATCAGATTCAGAGGTTGAAGAAGGACTGCTGATGTTGTTGGATTCTGACCTCCCTGCACTCAAAATAGATTTTCTGGAGCTACAGAACTCAAAATGGCGCGCTTCCAATTGCATTGGAAAGTAGACATCCAGGGCTTTCCAGCAATATATAATAATCTATACTTTGGCCAAGTTTAGATGACGCAAACTGGCGTTCAACGCCAGCTCTCTGCCTAAATCTGGCGTCCAGCGCCAGAAAAGGAGCCAAAACCAGAGTTGAACGCCCAAACTGGCACAAAAACTGGCGTTCAACTCCAAGAAGGACCTCTACACGTGCAACACTCAAGCTCAGCCCAAGCACACACCAAGTGGACCCCGGAAGTGGATTTATGCATCAATTACTTACTTTTGTAAACCCTAGTAGCTAGTTTATTATAAATAGGACCTTTTACTATTGTATTAGGATCTTTGATCAGTTGTATGCTATCTTAGATCACGTTTGAGGGCTGGCCTCTCGGCCATGCCTGGACTTTCACTTATGTATTTTTAACGGTAGAGTTTCTACACTCCATAGATTAAGGTGTGGAGCTCTGCTGTTCCTCAAAGATTAATGCAAAGTACTACTGTTTTCTATTCAATTCATCTTGTTTCGCTTCTATGATATTCATTCGTACTCCAACCTGAATGTGATGAACGTGACAATCATCATCATTCCCTATGAACGCGTGCCTGACAACCACTTCCGTTCTACCTTCGACTGAATGAGTATCTCTTAGATCTCTTAATCAGAATCTTCGTGGTGTAAGCTAGAATGATGGCGGCATTCAAGAGAATCCGGAAAGTCTAAACATTGTCTGTGGTATTCCGAGTAGGATTCAATGATTGGATGACTGTGACGAGCTCCAAACTCGCGATTGCGGGGCGTTAGTGACAGACGCAAAAGGATAGTAAATCCTATTCCAGCATGATCGAGAACCGACAGATGAATAGCCGTGCTGTGACAGGGTGCGTTGACCATTTTCACTGAGAGGATAAGATGAAGCCATTGACAAGGGTGATGCCTCCAGACGATTAGCCGTGCTGTGACAGGGCATTGGATCATTTTCCCGAGAGATGACCGAAAGTAGCCATTGACTGTAGTGATGTATCACATAAAGCCAGCCATAGAAAGGAGTAAGACTGATTGGATGAAGATAGCAGGAAAGCAGAGGTTCAGAGGAACGAAAGCATCTCTATTTGCTTATCTGAAACTCTCACCAATGATTTACATAAGTATTTCTATCCCTATTTTATTATATTACTTTCGAAAAATCCATAACCATTTGATATCCGCCTGACTGAGATTTACAAGGTGACTATAGCTTGCTTCATACCAACAATTTCCGTGGGATTCGACCCTTACTCACGTAAGGTATTACTTGGACGATCCAATGCACTTGCTGGTTAGTTATGCGAAGTTGTGAAGATATGTTTAGACCATGGTCCTGTGCATCCGTTTTTGGTGCCATTGCCAGGGAATCAATTTCGAACAACAATTCACAACCTGAGTAGCAATTTCGCATACCAAGTTTTTGGCGCCGTTGCCGGGGATTGTTTGAGTATGGACAACTGACGGTTCATCCTGTTGCTCAGATTAGGTAATTTTCTTTTTGTTTTCTTTTCAAAAATTTTTTTCAAAAATATTTCAAAAATTTCTCATCTGTTTTCGAAAAAAAAAAATTTTCAGAATTTTTAAGAATGAATTCTAGTGTTTCATGAAGCATGTTGAAGCCTGGCTGGCTGTAAAGCCATGTCTAATTCTTTTGGACTGAGGCTTCCAACCATCAGCTGTTACACGACTGAAGGGTATGTCAGGCATGTCATGTCTGAATTACATGCTGAAGCTTGGCTGGCCATTGGCCATGTCTAGTGTTTTGGACCGGAACTTTCATTGAAAGCTTGGCTGGCTAGTGAGCCATGTCTAATTCCTGGACTGAAGCTTTAGACTAAGAATGCAAGATTCCTGGAATTCATATTAAAAATTTTGGAATCCTTATTTTCCTTTTTCAATTAATTTTCGAAAAATCCAAAAAAAATTTAGAAAATCATAAAAATCAAAAATATTTTTTGTGTTTCTTGTTTGAGTCTTGAGTCATGTCATAAGTTTGGTGTCAATTGCATGTGCATCTTGCATTTTTCGAAAATTCATGCATTTATAGTGTTCTTCATGATCTTCAAGTTGTTCTTGGTAAGTCTTCTTGTTTGATCTTGATGATTTTGTGTTTTGTGTCTTTTTATGTTTATCATATGCATTCTGGAATTCTTAGTGTCTAAGCATTAAAGAATTCTAAGTTTGGTGTCTTGCATGTTTTCTTTGCATTAAAATTTTTTCAAAAATATGTTCTTGATGTTCATCATGATCTTCATAGTGTTCTTGGTGTTCATCTTGACATTCATAGTGTTCTTGCATGCATTCCTTGTTTTGATTCAAAAATAAAAGAGAAAAACATGAAAATGATGTTTTTAATTTTTCTCTCTCATTATTAAAAATTCAAAAATCAAAAAATATCTTTCCCTTTTTCTCTCCTAAAATTTCGAAAATTAGATTTGACTTTTTCAAAAATTTTTAAAATCTAGTTGTTTTCATGAGTCAAATCAAATTTTCAAATTAAAAATCTTATCTTTTTCAAAAATCAAATCTTTTTCAAATTTCTTAGTTATTTTCGAAAATTTTAAAAATATTTTTCAAAAATCTTTTTCTTATTTTTATATCAAATTTTCGAAAATAACATAATCAATTAATGTTTTGATTCAAAATTTCAAGTTTGTTTCTTACTTGTTAAGAAAGATTCAAACTTTGAGTTCTAGAATCATATCTTGTGATTTCTTATGAATCAAGTCATTAATTGTGATTTTAAAAAAAAATCAAATCTTTTTCAAAAACTAATTTCTATCATATCTTTTCAAAAATATCTTCTCATCTTATCTTTTTCAAAAATTTGATTTCAAAATATCTTTTCTAACCTCCTAACTTCTTATCTTTTCAAAATTTGTTTCAACTAACTAACTAACTTTTTGTTTGCTTCTTATCTTTTTCAAAACTACCTAACTAACTTTCTCTCTCTCTAGTTTTCGAAAATATCTCCCTCTTTTTCAAAAATTTCTTTTTAATTAACTAATTATTTTAATTTTTTATTTTTATTTTCGAAAATTGCTAACACTTTTTTTCAAAAACTATTTTCGAAAATCACTAACTCTTTTTTCAAAAATAATTTTCGAAAATTCTCTTCTCTCTCATCTCCTTCTATTTGTTTATTCATCTACTAACATCTCTCCCTCCTCTAAAAAAAAAAGAGAGGATCTCTATTATTATTATTTTTCTGTGCCCTCTTCTTTGTCATATGAGCAGGAGCAAGGACAAGAATATTCTTGTTGAAGCAGATCCAGAATCTGAAAGGACTCTGAAGAGGAAACTAAAAGAAGCTGAATTACAACAAACCAGTAAGCACCTGTCAGAAATTATCAAACAGGAAAAGGAGATGGCAGCTGAAAATAATAATAATGCAAGGAGAATGCTTGGTGACTTTACTGCACCTAATTCCAATTTACATGGAAGAAGCATCTCCATTCCTGCCATTGGAGCAAACAACTTTGAGCTGAAACCTCAATTAGTTTCTCTAATGCAGCAGAACTGCAAGTTTCATGGACTTCTATCTGAAGATCCTTTTCAGTTCTTAACTGAATTCTTGCAGTTCTGTGATACTGTTAAGACTAATGGAGTAGATCCTGAAGTCTACAGGCTCATACTTTTCCCATTTGCTGTAAGAGACAGAGGTAGAATCTGGTTGGACTCTTAACCCAGAGACAGCCTGAACTCTTGGGATAAGCTAGTCACGACTTTTTTAGCCAAGTTCTTTCCTCCTCAAAAGCTGAGCAAGCTTAGAGTGGATGTTCAGACCTTCAGACAGAAAGAAGGTGAATCCCTCTATGAAGCTTGGGAAAGATACAAACAGTTGACCAAAAAGTGTCCTTCTGATATGCTTTCAGAATGGACCATCCTGGATATATTCTATGATGGTTTATCTGAGCTATCAAAGATGCCACTGGACACTTCTGCAGGTGGATCCATTCACCTAAAGAAAACGCCTGCAGAAGCTCAAGAACTCATTGACATGGTTGCTAATAACCAGTTCATGTACACTTCTGAGAGGAATCCTGTGAGTAATGAGACGCCTATGAAGAAGGGAGTTCTTGAAGTTGATACTCTGAATGCCATATTGGCTCAGAACAAAATATTGACTCAGCAAGTCAATATGATTTCTCAGAGTCTGAATGGAATGCAAGCTGCATCCAACAGTACTCAAGAGGTTTCTTATGAAGAAGAAGCTTATGATCTTGAGAACCCTGCAATAGCAGAGGTGAATTACTTAGGTGAACCTTATGGAAACACCTATAACTCATCATGGAGAAATCATCCAAATTTCTCATGGAAGGATCAAAAGCCTCAACAAGGCTTTAATAATGGTGGAAGAAACAGGTTTAACAATAATAAACCTTTTCCATCATCCACTCAGCAACAGACAGAGAACTCTGAACAAAATACTTCTAATTTAACAAACTTAGTCTCTGATCTATCTAAGGCCACTGTAAGTTTCATGAATGAAACAAGATCTTCCATTAGAAATCTGGAAGCACAAGTGGGCCAGCTGAGTAAAAGGATCACTGAAATCCCTCCTAGTACTCTCCCAAGCAATACAGAAGAAAATCCAAAAGGAGAGTGCAAGGCCATTGACATAAGCACCATGGCCTAACCCAAAGAAGGAGAGGAGGACGTGAATCCCAAGGAGGAAGACCTCCTGGGACGTCCAGTGGTCAATAAGGAGCTTCCCTCTGAGGAACCAAAGGACTCTGAGGCTCATCCAGAGACTATAGAGATTCCACTGAACCTCCTTATGCCCTTCATGAGCTCTGATGAGTATTCCTCTTCTGAAGAGAATGAGGATGTCACTGAAGAGCAAACTGCCAAGTTTCTTGGTGCAATCATGAAGTTGAATGCCAAATTATTTGGTATTGATACTTGGGAAGTTGAACCTCCCTTGTTCATCAATGAACTAAGTGATCTGGATCAACTGACATTGCCTCAGAAGAGACAGGATCTTGGAAAGTTCATAATACCCTGCACCATAGGCACCTTGATCTTCAAGGCTCTGTGTGACCTTGGTTCAGGAATAAACCTCATGCCCCTCTCTGTAATAGAGAAACTGGGAATCTATGGGGTGCAAGCTGCTAAAATCTCATTAGAGATGGCAGACAGTTCACGAAAACAGGCTTATGGACAAGTAGAGGATGTGTTAGTAAAGGTTGAAGGCCTTTACATCCCTGCTGATTTCATAGTCCTGGATACTGGAAAGGAAGAGGATGAAGCCATCATCCTAGGAAGACCTTTCCTGGCCACAGCAAGAGCTGTGATTGATGTTGACAGAGGTGAACTAGTCCTTCAATGGAATGAGGACTCCCTTGTGTTTAAAACTCAAGGATCTCCCTCTGCAACCATGGAGAGGAAGCATGAAAAGCTTCTCTCAAAGCAGAGTCAACCCAAGCCCCCACAGTCAAACTCTAAGTTTGGTGTTGGGAGGCCACAACCAAACTCTAAATTTGGTGTTGAACTCCCATATCCAAACTCTAAGTTTGGTGTTGGAGAGTTTCAACAATGCTTTGAACATCTGTTGGGCTCCATGAGAGCCCACTGTCAAGCTATTGACATTAAAGAAGCGCTTGTTGGGAGGCAACCCAATGTTTATTTATCTAATTTTGTTTTTGTTTTTCATGTTTTATTAGGTTCATGATCATGTGGAGTCACAAAATAAATATAAAAATTGAAAACGGAATCAAAAACAGCAGAAGAAAAATCACACCCTGGAGGAAGCATCTGCCTGGCGTTCAACGCCAGAACAGAGCATGGTTCTGGCGCTGAACGCCCAAAATGGGCAGCATTCTGGCGCTGAACGCCCAGAACAACCATGGTTCTGGCGTTCAACGCCAGAAATGGCAACAAATGGGCGTTGAACGCCCAAAATGGGCACCAACCTGGCGCTGAACGCCCAGAGTTGTGTGCAAAGGCATTTTACATGCCTAATGGGTGCAGGGATGTAAATCCTTGACACCTCAGGATCTGTGGACCCCACAGGATCACCTCAAAAGAAATGAGTATCCGGAGATCCGACATGAAATTCAAAGAAGAGGTTGGGAAGTTCTAACAAATCCCATCCAACAAGTCGGCATCCTAATGGTTCAAGAGTTCTATGCCAATGCATGGATCACCAAGAACCATGATCAAAGTAAGAACCCGGATCCAACGAACTATGTTACAATGGTTCGGGGGAAATACTTAGATTTTAGTCCGGAGAATGTGAAGTTGGCGTTTAACTTGCCCATGATGCAAGGAGATGAACGCCCCTACACTAGAAGGGTCAACTTTAATCAAAGGTTGGACCAAGTCCTTATGGACATATGTGTAGAAGGAGCTCAATGGAAGATTGACTCCCAAGGCAAGCCGGTTCAACTAAGAAGATTGGACCTCAAGCCTATAGCTAGAGGATGGTTGGAGTTCATTCAATGCTCAATCATTCCCACTAGTAACCGGTCTGAAGTTACTATAGACCGGACCATCATGATCCATAGCATCATGATTGGAGAAGAGGTGGAAGTTCATGAGATTATACCTCAAGAACTCTACAAGGTGGCTGACAAGTCCTCCACTATGGCAAGGTTAGCCTTTCCTCACCTCATTTGCCACCTATGCAATTCGGCTGGGATTGACATAGAGGGAGATATCCTCATCAAAGAGGACAAGCCCATCACTAAGAAAAAGATGGAGCAAGCAAGAGAGCCCACTCATGGAGCTCAAGAGGCGTATGAAGCTCATCACCATGAGATCCCAGAGATGCCTCAAATGCACTTTCCTCCACAAAACTATTGGGAGCAAATCAACACCTCCCTAGGAGAATTGAGTTCCAATATGGGACAACTAAGGGTGGAACATCAAGAGCACTCCATCATGCTTCATGAAATAAGAGAAGATCAAAAAGCAATGAGGGAGGAGCAACAAAGACAAGGAAGAGACATAGAAGAGCTCAAGGACATCATTGGTTCCTCAAGAAGGAAACGCCACCATCACTAAGGTGGATTCATTCCTTGTTCTTATCTCTTTTGTTTTTCGTTTTCTATGTTATGTGCTTATCTATGTTTGTGTCTTCATTACATGATCATTAGTAGTTAGTAACTCTGTCTAAAAGTTATGAATGTCTTATGAATCCATCACCTCTCTTAAAAAAATATTTTAATTCAAAAGAACAAGAAGTACATGAGTTTTGAATTTATCCTTGAACTTAGTTTAATTATATTGATGTGGTGACAATGCTTCTTGTTTTCTGAATGAATGCTTGAACAGTGCATATGTCTTTTGAAGCTGTTGTTTAAGAATGTTAAATATGTTGGCTCTTGAAAGAATGATGACTAGGAGACATGTTATTTGATAATCTGAAAAATCATAAAAATGATTCTTGAAGCAAGAAAAAGCAGCAAAGAACAAAGCTTGCAGAAAAAAAAAGAAAAAAAATAGGCGAAAAAAAATAGAAAGAAAAAGCAAGCAGAAAAAGTCAAAAGCTCTTAAAACCAAGAGGCAAGAGCAAAAAGCCAATAACCCTTAAAACCAAAAGGCAAGGGCAAATAAAAAGGATCTCAAGGCTTTGAGCATCAGTGGATAGGAGGGCCTAAAGGAATAAAATCCTGGTCTAAGCGGCTAAACCAAGCTGTCCCTAACCATGTGCTTGTGGCGTATAGGTGTCAAGTGAAAACTTGAGACTGAGCGGTTAAAGTCAAGGTCCAAAGCAAAAAAAGAGTGTGCTTAAGAAACCTGGACACCTCTAATTGGGGACTTTAGCAAAGCTGAGTCACAATCTGAAAAGGTTCACCCAATTATGTGTCTGTGGCATTTATGTATCCGGTAGTAATACTGGAAAACAAAGTGCTTAGGGCCACGGCCAAGACTCATAAAGAAGCTGTGTTCAAGAATCATCATACTGAACTAGGAGAGTCAATGACACTATCTGAACTCTGAGTTCCTATAGATGCCAATCATTCTAAACTTCAATGGATAAAGTGAGATGCCAAAACTATTCAAGAGGCAAAAAGCTATAAGTCCCGCTCATATGATTGAAGCTATGTTTCATTGATAGTTTGGAATTTATAGTATATTCTCTTCTTTTTATCCTATTTGATTTTCAGTTGCTTGGGGACAAGCAACAATTTAAGTTTGGTGTTGTGATGAGCGGATAATTTATACGCTTTTTGGCATTATTTTTAGTATGTTTTCAGTAGAATCTAGTTACTTTTAGGGATGTTTTCATTAGTTTTTATGTTAAATTCATATTTCTGGACTTTACTATGAGTTTGTGTGATTTCAGGTATTTTCTGGCTGAAATTGAGGGACTTGAGCAGAAATCAGATTCAGAGGTTGAAGAAGGACTGCTGATGCTGTTGGATTCTGACCTCCCTGCACTCAAAATGGATTTTCTGGAGCTACAAAACTCAAAATGGTGCGCTTCCAATTGCGTTGGAAATTAGACATCAAGGGCTTTCCAGCAATATATAATAGTCCATACTTTGCCCAAGTTTAGACGACGCAAACTGGCGTTCAACGCCAGCTCTCTGCCCAAATCTGGCGTCCAGCGCCAGAAAAGGAGCCAAAACCAGAGTTGAACGCCCAAACTGGCACAAAAACTGGCGTGCAACTCCAAGAAGGACCTCTACACGTGCAACACTCAAGCTCAGCCCAAGCACACACCAAGTGGGTCCCGGAAGTGGATTTATGCATCAATTACTTACTTATGTAAACCATAGTAGCTAGTTTATTATAAATAGGACCTTTTACTATTGTATTAGGATCTTTGATCAGTTGTATGCTATCTTAGATCACGTTTGAGGGCTGGCCTCTCGGCCATACCTGGACTTTCAGTTATGTATTTTTAACGGTAGCGTTTCTACACTCCATAGATTAAGGTGTGGAGCTCTGCTGTTCCTCAAAGATTAATGCAAAGTACTACTGTTTTCTATTCAATTCATCTTGTTTCGCTTCTAAGATATTCATTCGTACTCCAACCTGAATGTGATGAACGTGACAATCATAATCATTCCCTATGAACGCGTGCCTGACAACCACTTCCGTTCTACCATCGACTGAATGAGTATCTCTTAGATCTCTTAATCAGAATCTTCGTGGTGTAAGCTAGAATGATGGCGGCATTCAAGAGAATCCGGAAAGTCTAAACCTTGTCTGTGGTATTCCGAGTAGGATTCAATGATTGGATGACTGTGACGAGCTCCAAACTCGCGATTGCGGGGCGTTAGTGACAGACGCAAAAGGATAGTAAATCCTATTCCAGCATGATCGAGAACCGACAGATGAATAGCCGTGCCGTGACAGGGTGTGTTGACCATTTTCACTGAGAGGATAAGATGAAGCCATTGACAAGGGTGATGCCTCCAGACGATTAGCCGTGCCGTGACAGGGCATTGGATCATTTTCCCGAGAGATGACCGAAAGTAGCCATTGACTGTGGTGATGTATCACATAAAGCCAGCCATAGAAAGGAGTAAGACTGATTGGATGAAGATAGAAGGAAAGCAGAGGTTCAGAGGAACGAAAGCATCTCTATTCGCTTATCTGAAACTCTCACCAATGATTTACATAAGTATTTCTATCCCTATTTTATTATATTACTTTCGAAAACTCCATAACCATTTGATATCCGCCTGACTGAGATTTACAAGGTGACTATAGCTTGCTTCATACCAACAATCTCCGTGGGATTCGACCCTTACTCACGTAAGGTATTACTTGGACGATCCAGTGCACTTGCTGGTTAGTTATGCGAAGTTGTGAAGATATGTTTAGACCATGGTCCTGTGCATCCGTTTTTGGTGCCATTGCCAGGGAATCAATTTTGAACAACAATTCACAACCTGAGTAGCAATTTCGCATACTAGAGATCCGCCTCCATCATCTGTGATGGGACCCCCCAAACATCGTTAGTCACCCAGTCATAGCGGGAAGGAACGCCCCTGGAAGGAGCTATCGGAGCACCCACACCTTCATTCCTCTGTCGATGCATACCTAAAACAGGGAAGAGCACCACCGTCAGCCTACTAACACTACGCGGAAGCAGAAAGGACAACCAAAAACCTATTACCCACTACCAATCCACACAGTGGTGCTCAATCCCTCCAAAAAGTAAAACCACTACCCCTACCCAAAACACAGCACCAGAAAGCAGCAGGCAACAATACATGGCAAATACAGAAAAACAAATATCACATAATGACAAAGGCAAAAGGAAACCAACATGGTAATGCAAAACGTAAACTTGAAAAGTGCTAAAGCAGGGAAGCAAAAATACAACTGCGGAGAGACAGAACAACACCAGAGTAAAAGGGAGAGGAAAGGAGTTTCACAAAGAAGAACTAAGAAATGAGATGAACGAGGGAAGGAAGAATAAAAACCAAAATGGTTTCAAACCAACAAAAAGACAAAAATAACCCAATGAATAAGTAGAGCGCGAAGGGTAAAATTGAGAAGTAGCCTAAACATCCCCTCGCAATAAATTCTCCTTTGGAAAAGTAAAATTGACAGCACGCCTCGAGAAATGAAACGGACGCAGGAAAGCGGAAGGTTTGCATCAATCAAACGACACAAACTCCGAAGAAGACGAGCCTCAGTTGAAACACAAAACCCAGTGCCGGCGCACCGACCCCACGCGGTAAACAAAATCCGCCCACCGAGAACTCTATCCTGACAAATCGACGAAATTCACTAAACGGTCAAAATCATATCCTCCAGCGACAGAGACCAACCTTGTTCGCTCTCTCGCTGCGGGGGTAACTGTTACGAATCCGGCCCACGGATCTCACACCCAGAACGGCCTCTGAACCCATGTAACCGGGTCCGACCCGTAAGTCTTTCTAGAAGGTTCGGAACCGACCCGCTAGAACTTCTAACCAACAATCAAATTCAAACACTTTCCTTATCTTAACCAAATAAGATAAGATAAAGATAATCACCATCACCTATATAAGGGAGCCCCTGGCCCCCTTAGGTATGTCATTCGCTCTACACATCTTATACCTCTCAGATCCATTCTGACTTGAGCGTCAGAGTGTCTTTGTAGGTACCACCTCCCATTGCTCCAGTCAGATAATCCAGCATCCATCTCGACTCGCAAGTTCTCGATCCATCTCTCAACCCGTACCGGAGGCATCCAGTACAATTATATTAGTCTTTCAAATCGAACTAGAAATATCATAATAGTTTCTGAACTCCTTTTAAATACTAATTCGTAGTGATAATATAGTACTCTTTCACCACACTGAGTTGGCGTTAAATAATGATAATATTTTTGTTTTGATGTCCAATAAAGGTCGAAACCATAGTTAAAATAGTGTTGTTTTGGTTTTAATTTGGTGCCAAACAAAAATGTTATTATTTCAATTTAGTCGAGGAAGACTACATTATTACTGTGTTTGCTGAATGGCGTCGAAAAGAGATTCAGAAATCATTATGGTATGTAAAGTTCAATTTAAAATATCGTATAATGTAATTAAGATCTCAAAAACTAAATTAGTAAAAGTTGTTAATGTAACACGTTACCACACAAAGTCTTATGCTATAGCTATAAATAAGCATTAGTGAGGTATTACGACCTCTAAAATGGAAAAGTACATACATAGTAATCGAAGAAATATGATTTAGCTAAGAGCCTGTGAAAAAGAATAACCAAAACGAGAATCGCATCACACTCAAAAACATTAACGATAAAGGCGTCTAAATATAGAAAACAAAAGATGTATATAAACATAGAATTCCGATCCAAAAGAGATACATAGCAAGTACTAGTCTCGATCCGTAAAGAAAAAGGCCGACAAGAAGGTATATTACAGAACCAAAAGTTAAAAAAAATATATTACTGTTTCTCCAAAGATCAACCTCTAAGTGGGATATACATATACATATACAAAAGTGGAGAAAAAAATAGCACCAAGCATAAAATACAAAATATAAAGGAGTCTTCGCTATCCAAGAGAATTCAACACGCTCAGCAAGGTGCATCACGTTCTGTATCTGAAAAACAACAAAATCCGCTACGGGTAAGAACCCGAAGGTTCCTAGTAGGGTAACAGTTCCAAAATAGAGACGATGTAAAAATACACGAACCTGCTAGGCAAACCTAAACTTCAACACCCGAGATTCAAGCCTAGGGTTTACTAAACTAAACAAGGCAACCATACTAAGTCTTCATCTATATCAATGGTCCATATCTTCTACTATTCACAACATATCTCAACATTCCTCTCTCTTTCAGTATCATGGCCAATTAATATATAGTACTACAGTAGCAAACACAAGTAATAGGGTGCAAACACAATCAAGAGCAATTACAACATATATAGCAATTAGTAGTTAAACAGAGATATTCACTTAGACAAACCAAACACAAGATGCATACTGAAGCAATTGCACATAGATGTACACGATGCATGTCTGTCCTATTGGGCATGAGCTCACGTGTTGGTTAAACTGCTAGAATTCGACACATTTGATGTAAAACCCGTAAAATTAGTAAATAATTATTTAATAAATTAATTATTATTTAAAGAAATTAAAAAATTAAATTTTATAGTTTAAAATGGAAGAAATAATTAAAATACAAATTTTGACACCAATTTTAAAGGTTTTGGCCTAAAATTGGGCCAAACGGACTAAAGTAGTTGAACCTGGCCCTTATTAGACCCAAGGCCCAACCCAATCCACTAACTAAAATGGCATCAGCCACTCAATTGAGGCATGAAGAAGGTAAGAACTCTCAAACCCTAGTGAACTTCCTTGATTATATGTGGTTGGGTATTGAGTTGTGTGTATAAATGTGATTATATGAATTAGGTAGTATATATATGTGATTTGCAGCATATTTAAGGAGGTTGGATGGTTGGATTAAGCTTGGGTGCTGGAATTTTGGTGGTGGAGGCTTGTGATCTTGCTACTTTGAGGTGTCTTTGACTTAGCAAGGAATCGACCAAGGTATGATTTTGGTTTCTCATAGATAACATGTAATGTTTTGTGAAAACTTAGGCTAGATGGTCATAGGTTAAGTTGTATGAATATGTATGATTGAGGATTAGATACTTGTGCTTAGAATTATTGAGTAAATGATTGGAATGTATGATGATTGGTTATGGACAATTGTGAATAATAATGATGATAAATTGAGAATTTGATGAGTGGTATGTATGTATGTGCAATTGTTGAATAATGAGTATATTAGAGTTGGAAGGTGTGGGAATGTATTGTTGAGATGGTAAGTATTGATGATAAGAAGTGTGATGATAAATGATGATATTGAATTATGAGGATGATACTTGTATGAATGATGATTATGTGTGGTTTGAGTGAAAAATGGTTAAGAGTGTTGATGACGAGAAATGTTTGAGAGAATTGGGGTTGTTATAGTTGTGAAATAATTGAATGTGAATTGAAGTTTGCTAAAATAGAGGAATGGTGATTTGAATGGAAACACTTTGGTTTTGAAATGGAAATTGTGAAAATAGAGGTTTGTGATTTTTGTTCAAAACTTGGTTTTGGCCAAACTTTGGCAAGCCATAATTGGGCTGCCAGATCCTCAATTTCCTTCAAACTTATTTTATATGAAAATTAGGTCCGTGAAGTTTACGCCGTTCAAAGAATGGATGAAAAAGTATTTTTAACGAAAAAGTTATTCGCGTCGGAAGTTTGGTGTGTAAAATTAAATTCTGTAGCATTAACAGCCTTTTGACAAATTTAAGGGGCATGCGTATGCAAGTGCACACGCGACGTGGCCATTTGGTTCTGCCCAGATGTGCTCGCGTACGCGGGAGTGTGCCTGCATATGGAGAAGGTTAAATTTACATGCTCGCATACGCGGGCAAGTGCCACGCAACACGAGTAATCAATTTTGTCCAGGGGAACTCGTGTACGCGCAACATGGCACGCGTATGCGGGATCCTGTTTTTCAGCAACATTGTGTTTTGTGATTTAAACATGATTTTAAACCTCTAAACCTCTATTTTTACTTTCTAAGATCCTAAAACTTAGTTTTATACATAGTGAGGGAGTTGAACCTTGAAAGGGTGGTAACTTGGAAGTGAAGAAAGTTTGTGAAGTGATGTATTATGATTGAGATGTGTGGAAACGTTGAGTATGTGATGAGTATTGGCCATTATGAATAAGAATAATTGAGCTTGAATGAATAATGATAAATGAAGATGATTGGTGATGAGTATGTTTGAGTTTTCTCTCTGTTGTAAAGTGTATCAGGCACTATATCCCATGAGCGTGTCAGACACTATATCCCAAGAGCGTGATGGACACTATATCCCAAGAGTGTGGGAGCACTTTACCCTGAGAATTGTGTCGGGCACTATATCCCATGAGTGTGTCGGGGACTATATCTCAAGAGCGTGATGGGCACTATATCCCAAGAGTGTGGGAACACTTTATCCCGAGAAATGCGATGGGCACTATATCCTGAGAGTATGAGAGGCATGACGATGGCCCAATTGCACGGGTTTGGAATTTTACACTAAAAGTAGATTTTGTCCATTGTAAGTATAGTCCAAACCCAACAATTGAGCATCAATCAAATAATAAAGTCAATACAAAATAACCGAGAGTATTTAGCTCCCGGGTCATCTTCCTTAGGAGTTACAATGAAGTGCATATTATTGGCTATGAGAGAAAGCATGGGGATTTGGGAATGAAAGCAAGAGAGCAAGGGAATGTAAATAGCAAGGAAGCAATTGATCATGCAAGGAATTAAAAGGAAAGCAATTAAATACAAGGAAAGGAAACTTCAAATGCAAGAAAACATCTTGGCAAGTAATTGAGAGTTAAGGTTACCTATCCTAGCCATTGACCACAAACATATGATGAAGAGTTAATCCTACTTAGTCAACCTTACATCGAAGATAAGTCAAATAGGCATAGCTAATTTCAATCCATAAGTCCTATGTCAACTCTAAGGGTCACATAGAGTCAATGAAGACCAAATCAACTAACTACTCTAATGTATCAAACAAGAATGGACATCAATGACTCAAGGATCACCAAAGTCAACAATTCCAAGCCAAGAGTGTAGAAAAACTAAGTAAAGACTAAGCCAAGTATTTTATCAAACACTTGGTATGTATGAGAATAAAATAATATTAAATTGTAATAAAATAAATTCTAAAACTACCAAAGCAAGAAAGTAACAATGACAACTAAAGAAAGCAATAAATAACATAGAAACATAAATTTGCATTAATTGGAATTAAAATGACAAGAGTGTTCATAAAACATAAAATGACAAAATAAAGAAAATATAAAGAGAAATGAAGAAGAAGAAAGATGCAATAACAATAAAGGACATGGAAAAGTAAATGAAAACAAGAATTAAATATAGAAATTACAAGAAATTAAACTAAAGAACCCTAATTCTAGAGAGATGGGGGAGCTTCTCTCTCTAGAGAACTACACTAAGACATGATAAAAACTAACCCTAACTGCCCCCCTTCATTCAGCTTCACTTTGGCCTCATATAGGTTCAGAAATGAGTTGGACTGGGTCTTGGAGGCCCAAAATTCGCCCCTAGCGATTTGCATTAATAAGCTGACGTAATTCGTGTCATGCGTACGCGTGGGTCACGCGTACGTCGCTGCACAAAAGTCTATCCATGCGTACGCATGGGTCATGCGTATGCATCGCTTGCAAATCCTCCTTGTGCGTATGCATGTATACCTGTGCATACGCACGGGTGCTGAAACTTCTAAACTCTATTTCTTCATAGTTTCTTCCTTTTTGCATGCTCTTTGCCTCACTTCTTCAACCCATGCTTGCCTTGGAAATCTGAAATCACTTAATAAATACATCAAGGCACCAAATGGGATTAAAGTAACTTAAAATCGACTAAATTAAGCATAAAGAGCATGTTTTCACTTTCAATCACAATTTGGGAAGAAATCTCTAAAGCATACTATTTAGATGAATAAATGAGGGTTTATGTGATGAGATCCACTCAAATCAAACCAAAGTATATCGTAAAATATGGAATCATCAAGGCACTATATCCCAAGTGTTTGGAGGCATGTCAGAGAGACGATATCCGGGTTAGCTATTGGGTGTGTCGGGTTCTGGCAAAGTAACCGATACGTGAGCTCACAGCCAATAGGAAAGGTATACATCATATGTATTTGTTTGTCTTGTTTGAGTTTTCATTACTTGGGTTTGCCTATTTGAATATCTATGTTTATTTGCTATATGTTATACCTGCTGTAACTGCATTCTATCTGTGTTTTCTTTGTCTGCATTGTATGTTTGTGCATCTGAGAGGCCCCTCGTCTGGAGGAGGAGTGACGAGGGCAGTTTCACCGGAGTTTTGGAGGATTGAAGAAGGTGAGGAGCTGAGGGAATAAGTTAGAATTGAGTTAGGATTAAGAGTCTTAGACAAACTACCCTGTTTATGGTTTCCAGTTTTAATCTTTAAGTTTTAAATCTGAGTGTCGAAGTTCAAGGATTGCCTCTGGCTTTCCTGGGACCTTATATATTATGTATGTGGGCACCATTACCATGCTGAGAACTTCTGGTTCTCATTCAATACATATGTTGTTGTTTTTCATACTGATGAGTGGATATTTTATACGCTTTTCGACATTGTTTTCTTAGTGTTTTCAGTATATTTTGTTAAGTTTTATTATGTTTTAGTAGTTTTTCATGCAAAATCCACCTTTTAGATGCTAATTTGAGCTTTTGCGATTTTTCTATGATTTTAGGTAAATTTTTGGTGAATTTGGCAAGATTTTAGAAAAGTCTGATTCAGAGGCAAGGAAAGCATAGCAGATGTTGTCAGATTCTGACCTCCATGCATTCAAACGAGCATTTCTGGAGCTCTAGAGGTCCAAATGGCACGTTCTAGATGGATTTGGAAAGCTAACTTATAGGTCTTTCCAACAATATATAATGGTTTATACTTCTCTTTGGATTGGACTATCCAAAATGGGCGTTGAACGCCCAACTTACCCCCTTTCTGGCGTTCAACGCCCCAAAGGGACTCAAGACAGCGTTTAACGCCCAAACTCAGTGTTAAACGGCACAAAGGGAGCAAGGAAGCAGCATATCTAACCCCTAGTGGGCGTTCAACACCCACTCCTTCAAGTTGGATGCCAGGCTCAACCCAAACATTCACCAAGTAGGCCCAAAAGTGGATTTTTTGCACCTTTTAGCTTTGTTATTTTATTTTTGTAATTTCTAATTATTATTAATGTCTTTTTAGGTTTAGTATTAGTATATATAGGCAAAGATCACCCATGTTTAGGATCTTCATCCCCTCAAAATATATCATACTTTATTTTCTGTACAGTATGTGCGACTAAACCTCCAAGGTTAAAGTTGGGAGCTCTACTGATTCCTATGGATTAATACAATTTCCTTTCTACTTTAATTTATGTTTGATTATATTTTATGATGCATTTTCGTTCTTCATTGTTATGGATCTAGGGTGGAACTAATGTACGACCCCTGATTCTACATGAGTTCTTGCAAGTCCCCGACAAGATAGTATTGAGCTACAACTTGAGAGTGCATCATAGATTCCAACATGTATATGGGCTAATTGGGATATGTGACATAAAATCTCGTTAGTCATGGGTAACTGAGATTCCTGTGGCGCTAAGGTTAGAACCATAGAGCTTCATTCTCAAATCTGGAAGATCCGACCTTGTCTGTCGCATTTTGAGTCGGATCACCAGAGATTGAATGCGTGAGCTTCACCCTCGTCCAGATTGAATGACCACTGACCCTGGCGTTTGGTTTGGATTTGAGGAGATTAATGACCACTAACCCTGGCTTTAGTCATTTACAGCCTTGCCATTGAATGAATCATTCGTTCTTGAAGTTGACATTAAGAAGTGTAAATCTAGAAGAACAAGCATCTCCGAAGCCTTAACTGATCCTCCATCATCGTTTCTATGTCAATTCAGTATTGCTTTCTCTATTAATTTGTTTTATGCGTTTACAACACCAACCATCTTTTAGTTCGCTTGACTAAGATCTACAAGATAATTGCGGCTTGCTCAATCCAACAATCCTCGTGGGATCGACCCTCACTCACATGAGGTATTACTTGGACGACCCGGTACACTTGCCAGTTCAGTTGTGCGAGTTTTAATTTCACGCACCAAGTTTTTAGTGCTGTTGCCGGGAATTGTTTGAGATTGACAGGCTACCAGTTACCTTGTTCCTTAGATCAGGTATCTTTACTGTTTTTCTTTTAATTGTTTTCTTTAAAAAAAAGCTTTTATCATTAGCCATCTTTTTCTTTTGTTTGAGTCGTATGTCAATCATTAAGTTTAGTGTCTTTAGTTCTTGTTGGGTTTTCCTTTCTTGAATTTTTCAAAAATTGTCCTTAGTTTCTGTCTTATTGTTCGAATTGTTCTTGATATTTTTCTTGTGTGATTTTAAAATCTTTAAGATTGGTGTCTTTTTAGTGTTTTTCTCTCTCTATTTTTGAAATCAGTATCCTTGATTTCAACACTTTTAAGTTTGGTACCCAATTAGTTGTTTCCATTTTAAATTTCAAAAATATTCTGAACTCCTTTCCTGTTTAAGTCTTAAAAATTCAAAAATTTTGGATCGACTCTCATATTTCTATTTTATTAAATTTGTCATCCTTATTATTATTGCTATAATACACTTCATATCTCTATAAGACATCTCATTGGGAGTTCTCTATACTTGACATAGAGACCCCCACATTTTCTTTGCTTTGTTCTTTGTTTGTGTAGTGGTGCACGAAATTGTGATCATCAATGGCGCCATCAACATGGTACTCTCAATTGTAATCTCAACTTTTTATCACAACTTCGCACAACTAACCAGCAAGTGCACTGGGTCGTCCAAGTAATAAACCTTACGCGAGTAAGGGTCGATCCCACGGAGATTGTTGGTATAAAGCAAGCTATGGTCATCTTGTAAATCTCAGTCAGGCGGATATAAAATAGTTATGGAGTTTTCAAAATTATATAATAAGATAAGGATAGAAATACTTATGTAAATCATTGGTGAGAATTTCAGATAAGCGCATAGAGATGCATTCGTTCCTCTGAACCTCTGCTTTCCTGCTATCTTCATCCAATCAATCTTACTCCTTTCCATGGCTGGCTTTATGTAAGGGCATCACCGTTGTCAATGGCTACATCCCATCCTCTTGTGAAAATAGTCCAAATGCTCTGTCACAGCACGGCTAATCATCTGAGGTTCTCGATCATACTGGAATAGGATTCACCCTCCTTTTGCGTCTGTCACTACGCCCGCACTCGCGTGTTTGAAGCTCGTCATAGTCATTCAATCCCTGAATCCTACTCGGAATACCACAGACAAGGTTTAGACTTTCCGGATTCTCATGAATGCCGCCATCAATCTAGCTTACACCACGAAGATTTTGATTAAGAGATCTAAGAGATACTCATTCAATCTAAGGTAGAACGGAAGTGGTTGTCAGGCACGCGTTCATAGGGAATGATGATGATTGTCACATTCATCACATTCAGGTTGAAGTGCGAATGAATATCTTAGAAGCGGAATAAGTTGAATTGAATAGAAAAATAGTAGTACTTTGCATTAATCTTTGAGGAACAGCAGAGCTCCACACCTTAATCTATGGAGTGTAGAAACTCTACCGTTGAAAAATACATAAGTGAAAGGTTCAGGAATGGCCGAATGGCCAGCCCCCATGATCTAAGAACCAGACGTCCCAAGATGATCAAAAGATGTCTCTTACAATAGTAAAAAGTCCTATTTATAATAAACTAGCTACTAGGGTTTACAGAAGTAAGTAATTGATGCATAAATCCACTTCCGGGGCCCACTTGGTGTGTGGTTGGGCTGAGCTTGAATGTTACACGTGCAGAGGCTCTTTCTGGAGTTGAACGCCAGGTTGTAACGTATTTCTGGCGTTCAACTCTGGTTTGTGACTTGTTTCTGGCGTTTAACTCCAGACAGCAGCGTAGAACTGGCGTTCAACGCCCTTTTACGTCATCTAAACCCGTTCAAAGTATAGACTATTATACATTGCTGGAAAGCCCTGGATGTCGACTTTCCAACGCAATTAGAAGCGCGCCATTTTGAGTTCTGTAACTCCAGAAAATCCACTTTGAGTGCAGGGAGGTCAGAATCCAACAGCATCAGCAGTCCTTCTTCAACCTCTGAATCTGATTTTTGCTCAAGTCCCTCAATTTCAGCCAGAAAATACCTGAAATCACAGAAAAGCACACAAACTCATAGTAAAGTCCAGAAATGTGAATTTAACATAAAAACTAATGAAAACATCCCTAAAAGTAACTAGATTCTACTAAAAACATACTAAAAATAATGCCAAAAAGCGTATAAATTATCCGCTCATCATGTAGGCAGGAACAAAAAAAAATATTTTAGTATTAATCCACTTGAGAATGCACAACTGTTCTGAGGGTTACCTAAAACTGAAGGTCGATCTTGAATGAGATCTACTGTGGTGGCCGGAGCTGACGCGTCCGACTTGTTGGAAGTTGGTGGAGCTGGAGATGCTGCTGATTCTTTGTCACCGGAAGGTGGTGGTACCTGCAAGAGACTCTGATGCTTAAGTTAGCATGGGCTTTAAGCAGGTTTATTGTAGAATCAGAGTATGAGTTATACATGGGTGCTCCAGTGTATTTATAGTAGTGTGGGCTGACCTTCTTAGATAAGATAAGTTAGTTATCTTATCTTATCTTTTAGTGAAGTCATCTTATCTTTAAGGGGAACCTCCTTCACCTTTCTAGGCTTTAGCTGCCTTTGGATTGGGCTGTGTCCCTTCGTTTGGGCTTGCTTGGGCTTCTTTTGGTGATCTGGCCGATCTCTTTTAAAGAAGAGGTCGGGGTACCTGACCTGAAGAGGTCGGTTACTTTGTCTGCAATCAGCCCAGGTCGGATAGCTCGACCCATGGTATGAACAGTGCCTCTGCTTGAGCTCGATTTTTTACCTTTTAGGGTCGTGTCTTTCAGACTTCGACCCTTTTGGAGAAGTCGAACTTGAGCATGTCAATCTCTATATAGCTCCTGCTGGACTCTTTTAAATGCGGAGCATTTTTTCTTTTTCCTTTTGTTAATTACCACGCGCGTTGCGCTTCCTTGGGAATGTGCAAGGGTTAAATGCTCATTAACTCCTCTTTTGCCATTTTCTTCTTTCCCTCTTTCTCATTTCATTTTGAATTTTAAAATCTCATCTTTCAGTTTCTCTTCTTCTTTCTTTTTCGCCTTTGCTTTGCTACAGCGTTTTGTTCCTCTCGACCCTCTGTTCTTCGCGTTCTTCGTGCTCCCCTCTTTCCTTGCTTTCGAAAGTGATTGTTGGTGTTTTTTTGTCGCTGATTCTTCCAGATCCTTTCCTCACGCTTACTCCTTCGTCTTCTATAGGTGAGTGTTTTTCTTTCCCCTTTTATGTTTAGTCACCTCTTTGATTGTCTTCACTGTTGCATGTGATTTTTACTGGTTTTGTCTTTGAAAATTTTCATCCTTTTGCGAAAAGATTGTGTCTTTGTTTTCGAATGATGCTGTAATTCCCTCCTTTTGCTTCTGTTTGAACAAATGCATTTTTTGGTTGAAAAGGCTATAGCTTCTGATGATGAACTGTTGTTTGGTAGGAAAGGCTTTGACTTTGATGTTTTTTGTTTGATGATGACGACTTTCGCATTGTGGAGTGTTGATTCTTGTTTTACGGGATGTTTAGGGCATAGACCGTTGATTTCTCTCTTTCTGGGTTCTTGCCTTGTTGCTGTCTCCAAGGGTGCCCCAGGATTTTAGTATAGATTCTGGGGTTTCCGTTTTACTACCGTGTTTGACTCTTGACATTCGTATATTATTGTCTGATTTGTTTCTATATCTGTCCGAGTTGTCTGGTAGTAACCCATTTTTCCTTTTTCTTACTGTAGGAATAGTTGGCCTATGTCTTCTCGCAAAAATATTGTTGAGATGTCTACTAAGATCCCGGATGGCATGTTTGACTGGCTGGACTCCATTGTGTTGATGTGTGTCACCGTTGCTGACTCTGAGTATTGTGTGCAACTTAGGAGGCACCACAGGATTTATAGTGATAGGGATCAAGAGAAGAACTATGAGTTAGTGTCACCTGACCCTGAGGAGAGGGTTAGCTTTCCCTCTTTGACTCAAGGAGAACGTCCCTTTTTCTACGCTTACGACTACTTTTTTAGTCAATTGAATATTACCATTCCTTTTACCCCTTTTGAGACTGAGCTGATGTGGTCTTGCAACGTAGCTCCTTCTCAGCTCCATCCGAATTCATGGGCTTCATAAAGATCTTCGAATTGCTGTGCCAAGAACTAGATATCCGACCTACCCAAACTCTCTTCCTTTACCTATTTGTGTTGACGAAGCCGGGGGCAGCGAAGAAGAAAGCCTCTTGGGTTTCTTTCTGAGCTACTCAAGGAAAGAAAGTTTTCTCTATGTACGACGAGTCTTTTAGGGACTTTAAAAACTACTATTTCAAGGTCTGAGCTGTTGAGGGAGCTCAGCCCTTTTTTTGGATAAAAATGATGAGCCTACCTTCCCTCTTTGCTGGCAGAAGAATGTAGTTGTAGCTAAGTACTCCTGGGAAAGTCTGGATGAAGTTGAGCAGGCCTTTGTGAATATGTTAGAGAAAAATTGGGGAGAGCCTCCCCTTCTTGATACGAAAAAGTTTCTAGGATATCCTTCCCTTCTTAAGGCTGAATTGGGTAGTTGTTGACGTCCTTTTAGCTTTTCTGCATTTGCTTGCCGATCTATACTTTTCTTATTGGTGATATAATTTTTCTGTCTTTCTTTTTCAGAAATAGTGAAGTTTGCAGTATCCATGAAGGCCTATTGTCGGGCTAAGAAGGTGACAGCTGCCTTCAACATCTCGGCCAAGACTGCGGAGGGAGAGTCTTCTCAGGTTCCTCCAAGGAAACCAACATCGAGTGCTTCTGGGACGAGGAAGGTTATTCCAACCCCTCAGGTCCGAATTATTCCTTCTGACCCAGTTCGACCATCTACTGGTGCTGCTGCTTCTCCTACTGCTGGTCCTCCTCCTAAAAAACAAAAAACTGTTGAACCTTATGACTTGGATGCCCCAGATTTTGATGCTGTGGGATTTGTTGATAATCAGATTGCCCCCTTTGGTTGACTTCTAATGGATGATGTGTCCATCATTCACCACTTGAATTTTATCACCAATAACAGTATTCGGATGGCCCATATGGGAGCAGCTCTATTCCGTACTGTTCAGGGCTCCCCAGTTCATGCTACGAAAGCTTTCCTTGAGGATGCCAAGTCGGAGTTCAATAGAATTAAGGGGTTGAAGGATGAGCTTGATGCTAGGGTGGCCAAATTGGAGCTCGATTTGGAGAAGGAGAAGTCACGGGCTACTGCTGCTGAGGCTGCTGCCAACCTGGCTGGGGAAACAGCGAAAAACTACAAGGAGAGCTATACCCACACTTATGCCGAGGTGTTGGAGCTGAGGGAGAGGCTTGAATTTGCTCTTGTGAATTACGGCGATCTCCAGGGTCATCTGGTGGATATTGTAACGGCTGCTTATGAGAATTTAAAGGCACAGGTCTGAGTTCTTGCTCTTAAACTCGACCTGACTCTCTTTAGCTTGGACAATATGGTGGAGGATGGTAAAATAGTGCCCGCTCCAGATGACGAAGATGACGAGCCTCCTCCCCTTGTACCGCCAGCCAAAGCTTCTACAGCCATGACTTCTTCAAATCCTTCTGCTGAGGTCGGCCATCCTGAACCTAATCCGGATTGTCAGATTCTTAATCGGGATAATGGGACTGTGAACACCACCCCTGTGAATATCATTCCTCCTCCTTCGGCTACCGTTGCTACTACTGGGGAAACTTTGAACCCCTTATAACATTTCTATTTTATCTGCATAACCTGATTTGTGGGCTTTTTGAACTTCTGTTTTTTGTAATTTGTTTATGGTTTGGCTCCCGTGACTCTTAGTTGCTTTTATGCAATTTATTAGGTAGAAAAATAAAATACTTTGAACTCTTGAGGCCCTCTTTCAGGTCGCCTTCTGAGCCTTTTAATGATGGCTTCGTTTCTTTTGATATGTTGATCATTCTTTTTTTGCAACCTTAGCAAATTTTGTAGATCTTTATAGAATGTTGGCATTCTGCTGTCCGACCTCTTTTAGATCTTGTTTTACCCGTCTTCTGGTAGGGCGAGTTGACCCTTGGGGCTAATCTGTCCAGCAACTTTTTAGTGTTCTCGTAGAACTTTTTTAGTTAGGCTGAATAATTTTGATAGCCTTGTCGAGGGGTCGTGCCTTTTTGGGCAAAGTTGTGTCCCTTTTAGCGCACGCTTTTTGTTGGTCCGACTTCTATTATAGGTCCTTTCCTAAGTTATTTTTAGTAATCCATTTTTAGTAAGACCTCGTCAGGCCACTTTGTATGGATTACTTTTTATAACTTTTTGGTCCGACTTCTTCGTTGTCATTCCTTCTTAAGTTATTTTTAGTAGTCCATTTTTAGTAAGACCTCGTCAGGCCACTTTTTATGGATTACTTTTTATAACTTTTGCGTTGATTGATTTGGTCTGAATTCTTCTTTGTCGTTCCTTCTTAAGTTATTTTTAGTAGTCTATTTTTAGTAATACCTCGTCAGGCCACTTTTTATAGATTACTTTTTATAACTTCTTGTATTAATCTGTTTTTGTTGCTTTCACCTTGCCGACTTCTTTGTAATCAGGTGATGAATTTGGTTTTCATTCTGCCGATTTTGTCGTGATCGGGCAATGAATTAGGTTTTCATCTTGCCGACCTTGTCGTAATCGGACGGTGAATTCTTGCACTTAGATTAATGCGTCTTGGTAGGTAACTTTTTTATGAAATCTAAAAAACTTTATTCAAGTAGGAAAAATAGACAAGAATATATACATATAAGTGCTTACCCTTCTAAGTCGGGCAATTTTGTAGATCTTGGCTTGGCGCTTCATTAAAAAACCTTTTTCAGGAAAAAGAGTGCACCTTGACCTAAGATCTTTATCACTTTCAAACTATAGTACCTTCTTAGGTTACAGGCATGCCATGACCTTGGTAATTCTCGCCCTTCAAGATCAGACACCTTGTAGTAGCCTTTTCCCAGTACCTCTACAACTCGGTAAGGTCCCTTCCAGTTTGCTGCTAGCTTGCCCTCTCCTGATCGACCTACTCTGATGTCATTTCAGATTAGGATGAGATCGTTGCAGGTAAAGCTTCACTGGATTACCCTTTGATTATACCTTGAAGTCATTCAACGTTTTAGCGCTTCCTCTCTAATCCGAGCTCTTTCTCGGACCTCGAGTAGTAGATCGAGCTCTTCCTTTTGATTTTGGGAGTTGGCTTCTTCATGGTAGAGGATTATTCTGGGGGATCCTTCCTCTATCTCCACTGGGATCATTGCCTCCATTCCGTAAGCAAGTCAGAAGAGTGATTCTCCTGTGGTGGAGTGCAGAGTTATCCGATATGTCCATAGGACTTGTGGAAGTTCTTCTGCCCAAGCTCCCATTGTGTCCTGTAGTCTCTGTTTTAACCCGGCTAGTATGACTTTGTTGGCGGCTTCTGCCTGTCCATTAGCTTGTGGGTGTTATATAGATGTGAATTGGTGCTTTATTTTAAAGTCGACTACCAAGTTCCTGAAGCCCGTATCAGTAAATTGAGTGCCATTATCTGTGATGATGGAGTAAGGGACTCCAAACCTCTTAATAATATTCCTGTATAGAAATTTTTGACTTCTTTGAGCAGTGGCATTGGCTAGGGGCTCTGCCTCAATCCATTTTGTGAAATAGTCCACCCCTACAATAAGGAATTTGACTTGTCCCGATCCTTGGGGAAAGGGTCCGAGGAGGTCTAGCCCCCATTTTGCGAACGGCCAGGGTGACGTTACACTGATGAGCTCTTCTAGTGGGACGACGTGGAAGTTAGCATTCTTCTGACATGGTGGGCATGTTTTAACGAATTCTGTCACTTCTTTTTGTAAGGTTGGTCAGAAGAATCCAGCTCGTAGTACCTTTTTGGAAAGAGCTCGTGCCCCCAAGTGGTTGCCACACATGCCACTGTGTACTTCTTCCAAGACTTCCTTGGTGTTGGAGGTCGGTACGCATTTTAGGATGGGTGTTGAGATCCCTCTTCTATATAAGATGTTGCCTACTATGGTGTAATGCTATGCTTCTCGTACCAACCTCTTTGCCTCCTTCTTATCTGTGGGGAGTGCCTCTGTCTTGAGGTAGTTGATTATGGGGGTCATCCGCCCCTGATCCTAACCTGATATGGTTAGGACTTTTTCTTCCTCTAACATCGATGCATTTTGCAGTGTTTTCTGGATGAGGCTTCTATTATTGCCCTCTGGTTTGGTGTTGGCTAGTTTTAAGAGTGCATCAGCTCGAGAATTCTGTTCCCGTGGTATATGTTGGATCTCATATTCCCCGAGTTGTCCAAGTTGTTCTCTGGTTTTGTCCAGATATCTTTTCATGGTGGGATCCTTGGCCTGGTAATTCCCTTCTATTTGTGAGGTAACTATTTGTGAATCACTGAAGATGGTTAGCTTTTGGACTCCTATCTCCTTAGCCAGCCTCAAACCAGCTAGTAATGCTTTGTACTCAGCTTGATTATTTGAAGCGGGGAAGTCGAATTTTAATGAGAGTTAGACTTGGGTTCCCTGATCACTTTCTATTATCACGGCTGCGGCACTCCCAGTTTTGTTCGAAGAGCCGTCCATGTAGATTTTCCATTTTGTGGGATTTCCCGGGGTATCTGTGTACTCAGCAATGAAGTCGGCTAGCTACTGTGACTTGATGGCTGTCTGAGTTTCATATAGAAGAACGAATTCAGATAACTCGACTGCCCACTGTAGGATTCTTCCCGCTAAGTCTGTCTTCTGTAGAATGCTTTTTATGGGCTGGTTGGTCCGAACCTTGATAGTGTGCACTTGAAAGTACAAGCAAAGTCGGCGAGAGGTGAGGATGAGTGCGTAGGCGAACTTTTCTATCTTTTGATAATTCAGTTCGGCTCCTTGTAAGGCTTTGTTGATGAAGTAGATGGTTTGTTGCCCACTTTCGTCTTCTCTGACTAGTGCGGAGGCTATTGCCCGATTTCCTACTGCGAGGTATAATATGAGTGCTTCTCCTTCCCGTGGTCGGGTAAGAATGGGTGGTTGCCCCAAAATTTTTTTGAAATCTTGGAAGGCTTGCTCGCACTCTGTGGTCCATTCAAACCACTTTCCTTTCCTTAATATGGGGTAAAAGGGGAGGGATCTGATGGCCGATCCGGCTAGAAACCTGGACAGGGCTGCGAGTCTTCCGTTGAGCTGTTGTACTTCTTTAACGCAGGTCAGACTTTTCATGTTAAGTATGGCCTGACATTTATCTGGGTTCGCCTCAATTCCTCTTTGTGTGAGCATGAAGCCCAAGAATTTGCCAGCTTCTACCACGAAGGTGCACTTTGCGGGGTTAAGTCGCATACCATGCTTTCTTATGGTGTCGAACACTTTAGTGAGGTCAGACAATAATGATTCCTCACTTTGTGTTTTCACTAGCATGTCATCAACATAAACCTCTGTTAGTTTTCCAATGTAGTCGGCGAAGACTTTATTCATTAGTCTTTGATAGGTAGCTCCTGCATTCTTGAGCCCGAATGGCATGATGATGTAGCAGTAATTTACTTTTGGAGTTAGGAACGAGGTATTTTCTTGGTCGGGTTGATACATCAGAATTTGATTATATCCTGAGTAAGCATCCATGAAGGAGAGGTACTTATATCTGGAAGATGCATCCACTAGAGTGTCTATACTGGAAAATGGGTAGGGATCTTTTGGACAGGCTTTATTGAGGTCGGTGTAGTCAGTGCACATCTGCCATTTCCCATTTGACTTTTTTACCAATACGACGTTGGCTAGCCATAGTGGGTATGTTACCTCCCTTATAAATCCTGCCTCTAGTAAGGCCTGTACCTTTTCTTCCACGGCTTGAGATTTTTCTGGTCCGAGCTTCCTACGCTTCTGCTGTACTGGCTGTGATCCTGGGTATACTGCCAGTTTGTGGCACATTAGTTTGGGATCTATGCCCGGTATATCTATGGCCTTCCATGCAAAGAGGTCGGCGTTATTCTTGAGGAACTGTATCAGTGACTCCTTTAAGTCTCCCTTTTAGGTTGCCCTGATATTTGTCGTCTTACCCTGTGCATCACCGATTTGGACCTCTTCAGTGTCACCTTCAGGCTGCAGACGAAGTTCTTCACGAGCTCGAATTCCACTGAGTTCAATAGTGTTGACTTTCTCTCCTTTGGGGTTGCCTTTAAGGTTCAGACTTTCATTATAATAGCGACGTACAGTTTTTGGTCTCCTTTTATCGTGGCGATCCCTTCAGGAGTTGGGAACTTCATGCATAGATGTGGGGTCGAGACTACTGCGGAAAGCTAGTTCAGTGTTGTCCGACCTATTAGGGCGTTGTAAGCTGAGCTCACGTCGACTACAATGTAGTCTATATTAAGTGTCCTTAACCGGGTTCCCTTTCCAAAGGTTGTGTGTAGTGAGATATACCCTAGTGGTTGGATTGGAGTATCTCCTAGTCCGAACAAGCTATTCGGATATTCTCTGAGCTCTCTTTCCTGCAGGCTGAGTTTGTCGAAGGCGGTTTTGAATAAGATGTCCACGGAACTTCCCTGGTCGATTAATGTTCTGTGGAGGTTAGCGTTAGCTAATATAACGGTGATGACCATGGGATCATCATGTCCCGGGATGACGCCTGTTGCATCTTCTTGGGTAAAAGTAATGGTGGGGAGGTCGGATGACCTCTCTCATTCCCCTACATAATATACTTCTTTAAGGTGTCTTTTGCGAGATGACTTAGAGATCTCTCCTTCTGCAAATCCTCCATTTATCATGTGAACATGTCTCTCAGGAGTGTGAGGTGGTCGCTCAGCTCGGCCGACCTCTTCGTCCCTTCTTCTTTTCCTTGGTTCTTCTGTTTTGTTGGCTAAGTATTGATCTAGTCGCCCTTCTCTTGCCAACTTCTCTATGACATCTTTTAAGTCGAAGCATTCATTGGTGGGATGTTCGTAAATTCGGTGGTATTCACAGTACCCTGTCCGACTTCTCCCTCCTTTTTTGCTTTTGATTTGGCAAGGTGGTGGGATCTTCTCAGTGTTGCATATTTCTCAAAAAATATCTACAAGAGACACCCGAAGAGGGGTGTAATTGTGGTATTTTTGGGGCTTCTCCTTCAGTTGATCTTCTTTTTTCCTGGACTCTTTATCCTTGTACCGAGAGGGGTAGGAGGGTCCAGGTTTTGATGTTTTCCCTAATCGAGAATTCTCTTCCATGTTGATATACTTCTCTGCCCGTTCTTGTACCTCGTTCAGGGATGTTAGATGCTTTTTCGATATAGAGTGGCTAAAAGGTCCTTCCCTTAGGCCATTGATGAGACCCATGATGGCTGCTTCTGTTGGCAGACTTTGTATGTCCAGACATGCTTTGTTGAATCTTTCCATGTAGCTGCGAAGACTCTCCCAATTTCCTTACTTGATTCCTAGTAGGCTCAGGGCATGTTTGGCTTTGTCTTTCTGGATGGAGAATCTGGCAAGGAATTTTTTGGCTAGGTCGACAAAACTTGTGATGGATCTGGGAGGCAAATTGTCGAACTACTTTATTGCCGTCTTTTTTAGGGTAGTTGGGAAGGCTTTGCAATGAACGGTGTCCGAGGCGTCGGTGAGATACATTCTGCTTCGAAAATTGCTGAAATGATGGCTTGGATCCGAGGTACCGTCATATGAAGTCATGTCGGGAGCCTTAAAATCTTTTGGAACTTTAGCTTTCATGATCTCTTTGATGAAGGGATCTTGGTCCTGGTGGGAGTTATCTTCCTGGTTGGAATGAGCAGTTTTGTTTTTGAGATCTGCTTCGAGTTTTGGGAGCTTGTCCTCTAGCTCTCGTTGTCGCCTAGTTTGCCTCCGGAGGTTTCTCTTGGCTTCTCGTTGATGCTCGGCCTCTTTTTTGAGTTGTTTGAGGCAATCTTGCTGTTCTCGGAGAGCATCTAAAATTTTGGTATTTCAAGAGTGCTTATCTCCGTTCTATTGAGGTGTATCCTTCGGGGTGATGTCCGCATTCTTGTGCGGCGTCCTATTTTCCAGATCAGACTTGCGGTCGTTGTCAATGTTATCTGCCATGATGATGGGATGACTTCCAAGTCCCCGGCAACGATGCCAATGTTCCGAGGGTTACCTGAAATTGAAGGTCGATCTCGGATGAGATCTACTGTGGTGGCCGGAGCTGACGCGTTCGACTTGTTGGAAGTTGGTGGAGCTGGAGATGCTGTTGATCCTTTGTCAACGGAGGGTGGTGGTACCTGCAAGAGAGTCTAATGCTTAAGTTAGCATGGGCTTTAAGCAGATTTATTGTAGAATCAAAGTATGAGTTATACCTGGGTGCTCCAGTGTATTTATAGTAGTGTGGGCTGACCTTCTTAGATAAGATAAGTTAGTCATCTTATCTTATCTTTTAGTGAAGTCATCTTATCTTTAAAGGGAACCGCCTTGACCTTTCTAGGCTTTAGCTGCCTTTAGATTGGGCTGTGTCCTTTTGTTTGGGCTTGCTTGGGCTTCTTGTGGCGATCTGCCCGATCTCTTTTAAAGAAGAGGTCGGGGCACCTGACCTGAAGAGGTTGGTTACTTTGTCTTCAATCAGCCCAGGTCGGATAGCTCGACCCATGGTATGAACAACAACCAAGAAGAACTTTTGGGTCATATACAGACCCACTCCTGACTTCTATGAAAGAAACATTTGTATACTCCCTATTCGAGCAGCAAAATTTGAGCTCAACCCACAGCTCATCACTTTAATACAGTAAAATTGCCAGTTCCAGGGACTCCTACAAGAGGAGCCCATGGAATTCTGATGACAAGTCATCTTAGCCTATTTTAACTAGTCTTTTTCTTTTGATTTCATTAGAATTATGCACTTTCTTGAGCTACAAGCAAGCCAATTAGGTAGATTTTCATGTTTCCTTTGATTTAATCAACCATGTATGAATTCATGCTATTTCATGAGGTTTTATACTATAATTGTCACATATTATGAAAGAATGAATATCTCATGATTTTAAGCATAGCTTTGATGTGTTTGGTTGATTAATGATAGGTGAAGAAAGCTTGGAGAAAGGTTGAAGCAAGAAGGAATAACTAGGAGTAAAGAGAAGACAATGGAATAAGTGAAATTGAACCAGGAAGCAAAAAGCTGGACCTAAAGTTAGCCTCAAACTTTTGCACAAACTTTTGGGTGAAAAGTTAGCCCCAACGTTAGCCCCTAACTTTTGGGCTAACGTTGGAACTTGAAAATCACTCCCTGGGTACCAAAAGTTTGCGCCAACGTTAGCCCCTAACTTTGAGGCTAACGTTGGCACATGAAAATCACCCCTGGGCACCAAAAGTTTGCGCCAACGTTAGCCCCTAACTTTGAGGCTAACGTTGGCACATGAAAACTACAAGGGGAGGAGCAAAAGTTTGCGCCAACGTTAGCCCCTAACTTTTGGGCTAACGTTGGCGCCACAAGTGCACCAAGGAAGGCCAACGTTGGTGCAAAAGTTAGACCCCTAACTTTTGCACCAACATGAGTATCAGCAAGTTATGTTGGCTGATATGAAAAGTTGGACCAAAAGTTAGACCCTAACTTTTGCTCCAACTTTTGGTCCAACTTTTGCAAAACTCCAACCCGGTTCAATTGGTTCACTTTGGTTCTTCTCCAAACTTCAAGAGCAATCAACCAAGGCCTCTTTCAACCCAATTCCACCAAGAGCAAAGGCCCAACTCAAGGCTTGAAGATCATTTGAAGAAAGTGTATAAATAGGATAGAATTCAAGTTCTTCGGAGAGCTTTCCCTTTAAATTTTCATAATAGTTTTCGGAGAGCTTTGGATATTGAGTGATCTTTAATTTCGTAGTCTTGGGGAAGGAGAATTCACTTCTCTTCCTCTTAGTTTTATTGCTTTCAATTTCAATTACAATTATCTTGGATCTTGGGTTGGAGAATTGAAGAAATTCTATTTCAATCTCATCCTTGGATCTCTCTGCTTTATTTACTACTTGATTGAATTTAATTTCTGTTAATTGCTCTTCATCTACTTTCTTTGCAATTTACTTTTCCCTTGCAATTGTTCTTGTTGGATCAAGGAAGGTAGTGAGATCTAGACCTGGTTTTCTAGTCTCTGGACCCCTGAGATCTGAAATTCCAATTTACATTCTGTTTTTGCTTTTCATGTTCATTTACTTGTTTTGCTTCAGATCCGATTCAACCCAAACACTCTTTTACTTTTCTGTTTGATGCACTTTACTTTTCCTTGTTTAAATTCTGCAAATCCAATCCCCAATTCCCTTTACAATTCCAGCCGTTTACATTTCTTGCACTTTAAGATTCCACAATTTACATTTCTTGCATTCTAAGTTTCTGCCATTTAATTTCTTGTTCTTTAAGATTCAACACTTTAATTTCTTGCTCTCTTTAACTTCATGCAATTTACCCATTCCCTTTACTTTCCATGCAATTTAATTTCTGCAAATCACAAATCACTCAACCAAATCTTGATTCGCTTGACTAAATTAACCACTAAGCTAAAATTGCTCAATCCTTCAATCCCTGTGGAATCGACCTCACTCCCGTGAGTTTTTATTACTTGATGCGACCTGGTACACTTGCCGGTTAGATTTGTGTGTTTTGGGAGAAATTCATTTTTCCACCAAAATACTCATCAAGTTTTTGGCGCCGTTGCCGGGGATTGATTAGATTGACAATGATTAAGGGAGGTGGTAATCTAGATCAAGCACTTTGTCTTTAATATTGATTAACCCACTAACTGTTTGATTTTTTGCTTAAACTAACTAACACTTCAATCTAGCAGTGGATTGAAGTGTCACTGGTTTTGTGCATTTCTCATGCTATGCTTGTATGTCAGGCACAGGAAGAACCACACCCAATTTTCATGAACAAGACGAAAGAACTCTCAGGAGGTTAAGAAGAGCTGAAAGAGGGAAAAACATTGTTGGAGAAGAGGAATCAGACGAAGAATTCCAAGAGATGGAGGAACATTCTACCAATCCACCAGGTGGAGCAGACAACAACAATGACAACCCACCCCAGAGGAGAGTTTTGGCTTCCTATACCTTTGCAAATCCTAGACATTGTGGGAGCAGCATCTTGGCTCCAAATGTCAATGCTAACAATTTTGAACTCAAGCCACAACTCATCACTTTGGTTCAGAACAATTGCTCTTTTGGTGGAGGACCACTTGAAGACCCACACCAACATTTGTCCACTTTCTTGAGGATATGCAACACTGTCAAAACTAATGGAGTGCCTCCTGACAGTTACAAACTGATGCTATTCCCATTTTCTCTCAGGGACAAGGCCACTCAATGGTTGGAATCTTTTCCAAGGGACAGCATCAACAACTGGGATGATTTGGTAACCAAGTTTCTTGCCAAGTTTTACCCACCTCAGAGGATTATAAGGTTGAAGGTTGAGGTACAAACATTTACACAAATGGAGGCTGAACCCATCTATGAGGCATGGGAGAGGTACAAGGCTCTAATCAGGAAATGTCCCCCTGCCATGTTTAATGAGTGGGAGAAGCTGCAGAACTTCTATGAAGGCTTAACACTGAAATCCCAGGAAGCTTTGGATCATTCAGCTGGAGGTTCCTTGCAACTCATGAAAACTGCAGAGGAGGCTCAAGAACTCATTGATATGGTGGCCAACAACCAATATTTCTTTGCTTATCAAAGAGGCCGCCAACCATCACAAAGGAGAGGAGTAATGGAGCTAGAAGGAGTGGATTCAATCCTGGCTCAAAACAAATTAATGCAGCAGCAAATTCAACAACAATTTGAGCAAATGACCAAGAGGATTGATGGCCTCCAAGTTGCAGCAGTTAACACCAGCCAACCATCAGCCACATAGGGGCAAAATGAAGAAATCCAAGAGGAGCAACAGCAGGAACAAGTCCAGTACATGCATTCAAGCCCAAATGAATTCTATGGTGATACCTACAACCCCTCATGGAAAAATCACCCCAACCTCAGATGGGGAGACACTCACAACCAGAACCAACACCCATGGCAGAGGAACTCAAACCAAAACAACCCAAGAAACAACCAAAACTACAACCAGCAGCAGACTAACCAAAACACATACAGAAAACCTCAAAACAACTACCCTAATCTCAACCAGTACCAATCCAATAACCATTCCACCAACCAAAATGTTTACCAACCACTACCCACATCTCACAACCCACCACAAGCACCACCTGAACCTCAAAGACTCACCAACTTAGAGACCTTGATAGAGAAAATGATGAAACACCAGGAAATAACAAACAAAAACCATGAAGCATCATTAAAGAGCCTAGAGAGGCAGATTGGGCAACTCTCCAAGCAAGTATCTGTTGAGAGACCTTCAAACTCACTGCCCAGTGACACAATCCCAAATCCCAAGGAGGAGTGCAAGGCAATACAATTAAGGAGTGAGAGAACATTGATAAGCAACAATGACACTACAAAAAAACAAGCAGAGAACATCAAAGAACCAACAGAGGATGAGATGCAAGCAAAGGACGATGAGGCTAAGGAGCAAGTTGTGATGCCAAACAAAAGCACTGAGAAACTTAAAGAGAAGGACAACCAGCTACATAGCTCAAAGAAAGTGGCTCAGGGACAGCAGCAAATAGGAAAGAGCATCACACCCCCCACTGCCTTATCCCCAGAGGTTCAACAAAGAGGTTAAAGACCAGCATTTTCACAAATTCCTTGAGATTTTTAAGAAGCTGGAAATCAATATTCCCTTGGCTGAAGCACTTGAGCAAATGCCTCTATATTCCAAGTTTCTGAAGGATCTTATCAACAAGAAAAGAAGTTGGCTTGAGAAGGAAACCGTATTACTCACCGAGGAATGCAGTGCTGTGATTCAACGGGGTATTCCACCAAAACTTAAGGATCCGGGAAGCTTTGTAGTCTCATGCACTATTGGCAAGATAATTCTCAACAAGGCTCTCTGTGACCTGGGTGCCAGCATCAATTTAATGCCTCTCTCAATGATGAGAAAACTTGCAATAGAAGAGCTTAAACCCACCAGGATGTCACTAGTCATGGCTGACAGATCAATCAAGACACCCAGTGGAATTGTGGAGAATCTGTTAGTGAAGGTTGGGGAGTTTATTTTCCCAGCAGATTTTGAAATTTTGGATACTGAAGAAGAAGGAAACGACTCAATCATTCTGGGAAGGCCATTTCTACACACAGCAAGGGCCATCATTGATGTAGAAAAAGGAGAAATGATCTTCAGGGTCCATAATGAACAAATGGTCATAAATGTGTTCAAATCAATGCAACACGTTCCTGAGCAAGAGGATTACGTAAGAGTGGATATGATAGACAGATTAGTGGATGAAATATTGGAAGAAAATCTCCAAGAGCAAGAAGGAAATCAAGGGGCAACAGAGGAACAAGTGGCTGAGACCTCTACTGAGCCAGATGAAAGACAAGACAATAAGGAGATGTACGAAAACAAGAACTGAAACCTTTACCAACCCATCTCAAATATGCATTCCTTGGCACATCAGAAAGCTTCCCAGTGATCATAAATTCATCCCTGACAAAGAAGGAAGAGGGAGAACTTCTTGATGTACTCAAAGCCCACAAAGATGCTTTGGGATGGACCATTGATGACCTGAAAGGTATCAGCCCTGCAGTGTGTATGCATAAAATCCTCTTGGAAGACAATTCCAAACCAGTGGTTCAACCTCAAAGGAGACTAAATCCCACAATGAAGGAAGTTGTCCAAAAGGAAGTAATGAAGTTGTGGAATGCAGGGATAATCTTCCCAATATCTGACAGCCCATGGGTGAGCCCGGTTCAAGTTGTACCAAAAAAGGGAGGAATGACGGTCATCACTAATGAGAAGAATGAGTTGATTCCTACTAGAACAGTGACTGGATGGAGGATGTGCATAGACTATAGAAGGTTGAATGATGCGACCAGAAAGGACCACTTCCCTCTCCCATTCATTGATCAAATGCTGGAAAGATTGGCCGGCCATGCATATTATTGCTTTTTGGATGGATATTCTGGGTATAATCAAATCGTGGTGGACCCCAAGGATCAAGAGAAGACTGCCTTTACATGTCCATTTGGAGTCTTTGCATACCGAAGGATGCCCTTTGGGCTTTGCAACGCCCCTGCCACATTTCAAAGGTGTATGCTATCCATCTTCTCTGATATGGTCGAAAAGTTTCTAGAGGTCTTCATGGATGACTTCTCTATTTTTGGTGATAATTTCAATGCTTGCCTAAACCATTTAACCCTTGTCTTGAAACGGTGCCAAGAAACTAATTTGGTTTTAAACTGGGAGAAATGCCATTTCATGGTACCCGAAGGGATTGTTCTTGGCCATAAAGTTTCAAGAAAAGGGATAGAGGTTGATAAGGCAAAGGTTGAGATCATAGAAAAACTCCCTCCACCAATTAATGTGAAATCTGTCAGAAGTTTCTTGGGGCATGCCGGATTTTACAGAAGGTTTATCAAGGACTTTTCAAAAATAGCCAAACCTTTGAGTAATCTGTTAATGCTTGATAACCCTTTTGTTTTTGATGAAAACTGCCAGCATGCCTTTGAAACTTTAAAAAATAGACTCACAACAGCACCAATCATCACACCTCCGGATTGGGAATTACCTTTTGAACTCATGTGTGATGCAAGTGACCTTGCAATTGGTGCTGTACTTGGGCAAAAGAAGGGAAATTTGCATCATGTCATATATTATGCAAGTAAAGTGTTGAATGAGGCCCAAAGAAATTACACCACAACAGAGAAAGAGTTGCTAGCTGTAGTCTATGCATTTGATAAGTTTAGATCATATCTGATAGGATCCAAAGTTGTGGTTTACACTGATCATGCTGCACTTAAGTATTTGATGTCAAAGCAGGATGCTAAACCAAGACTCATCAGGTGGATACTGCTCCTACAAGAATTTGACATTGAGATAAGAGATAGGAAGGGCACTGAAAATCAGGTCGCTGACCATCTGTCGAGGCTACCACATGAAACAAGTCAAAAAGCATCCCAGCCCATAAATGAAAGCTTCCCAGATGAGCACCTTCTGCAGATCCAGCAAGCACCTTGGTTTGCTGACATAGCAAATTACAAAGTGGGAAGGAAGATACCGCAAGAGTTCTCTAAGCAACAAGTGAAGAAGTTGATCAATGAAGCAAGAAAATTTTCATGGGATGAACCCTTCTTGTTCAAGAGATGCTCTGATGGAGTGATCAGAAGGTGTGTTCCTGAAAGTGAAGTGAGAGACATCTTGTGGCATTGTCATGGTTCAGCTTATGGTGGACACTTTGGCCCAGAAAAAACAGCCGCAAAAATACTGCAGAGTGGCTTCTATTGGCCAACTATCTTCAAGGATGCCAGAGAATATGTACACCAATGTAATGAATGCCAGAAAGCAGGAGGATTAACAAAAAGGAATGAGATGCCTCAAAACTTTATCTTAGAATTAGAATTGTTCGATCTATGGGGAATTGATTTCATGGGGCCTTTTCCTCCTTCTTATTCCTTTAGATACATCTTGGTAGCAGTGGAGTATGTCTCAAAGTGGGTGGAAGCCATAGCCACAACCACCTGTGATGCACAGATTGTCCTCCAATTCCTTAAAAAGCACATTTTCACTAGGTATGGAGTGCCCAAGGGTCTTGTTAGTGATGGTGGTAGTCACTTTTGCAACAAACAGATGGAGAAACTCCTCCACAAATATGGAGTAATTCACAAAGTAGCCACACCTTACCATCCTCAGACTAACGGCCAAGCTGAACTTGCAAATAGGGAATTAAAGAAGATCCTAGAGAAAACAGTGGGAATCACAAGAAAAGATTGGGCTAGAAAGCTAGAGGATGCATTGTGGGCGTATAGGACAGCTTTTAAAACTCCTATTGGCAAGTCACCTTTTCAGCTATTGTATGGCAAATCCTGCCACCTCCCTGTAGAGCTTGAACACAGAGCTTTTTGGGCCACTAAACTCCTAAACCTTGATCCCCGAGCTGCAGGAGAAAAAAGGTTGTTACAACTAAATGAGTTGGATGAATTTAGACTAGAAGCTTATGAAAGTGCTAAGATATACAAGGAGAGAGCTAAGAAGTGGCATGACAAGAAGATCACAAAGAAGGAATTCAAGCCAGGACAGCAAGTGCTCCTGTATAATTCGAAGCTTAAAATTTTCCCTGGCAAACTGAAGTCTAAGTGGACTGGCCCATACTTGGTGACAAAGATTTTTCCCTATGGGAATATTGAACTGCTAGATGAGGCAACAAAGAATCAATTCACAGCAAATGGTCACCGAGCAAAGCTGTATTTGGGAGGACAATGGGATAAGGAAAAAGAGGTTCAACACCTACAGCCCTCTTAAAAAGAATTGAAAGATGTCAAGCTAGTGACAATAAAAGAGCGCTTGTTGGGAGGCAACCCAACCTGAGGTAGTTTTCTTTTCATAACTTTTTCAATAAGAGTGTTGGATAACTGCTATGTATTGCAAAAGGCTAAGTTTGGTGTTGCACACCAAAAACAATCGAAGGGAGAATGCAGGATGCTAAGTTTGGTGTTCCACCAAAACTTCATTTAAAATTACATTCTAACTTCCTGCACATTGCTAGTTCCAAGCAATCAAACAGATTATTCAAACAACTTAACTGTTTTTGTTTAGTCTCAATTTCATAACCTTTAGCAAGGACACAAAAGTTTACCCAGAGTTAACCTGTTGAATCAGAAGAAGTAGCAAGGAATTAAGTCTGGGAGTTAACCACCAATTGAAGATACTATGCATCAAGACTCAAAAAGGGGCACAGCAGAAAAGAAGAACAAAAGAAATACAAACCAATAGGTTGTATCTATACTTAACTTTTGCTGTTGAGAAATACTTTTGATTGATGTCTTGTTAAAGTGTTCATTTAGTTCAAACAGATTCAAATTTCTTTTAAAATAAGTAAGCTAGTCTATGTGTGTGCTTGTATGTTTACTTTCACTTGACAAGAAGCATGTTTTGTCCCCTGCATCTTTAAGTTCAATAAAAGAAATGTTTGAATGTGAAGCAAGATGATCTCTGTTAGATAGAAGTAGAATAAAAGTAAGTGGTGGTATGTGTGTGATTATATGATAGCTCACTTTTAGTGAATAAAGAGCCAGGATATCTCCTTCTAAGTAAAGAGTGGCCTACTGTCTTTGAATCTCAATTAAATAAAAAAAATTCCTTGGTTAGAAAGAAAAACAAAAAGAAAGAAAGAAAAGAGATAGCCAAAAAGTGGCAGAACAAAAGGAAACAAAAAGAAACAAAGCTGGACACCAATAGCTTGAACTTTAAAATATATGCCTGTGGTGTCTTTGTACTAGGATCTGGTTGGATTAGTAAGCTCTTAGGAGTGCATCAACACTCGGTGACTTGGGTTAACTAATCCGGGATCATCAGCTGAAAGTCCACTATCAAGAGCAACCTAACTACAAGGCATTTAGTAACCCAAAGAGGTGCTGGGCATCAATGTTTTAAGAAGGAATGTGAGCCAAGTGTCTATGGTGAATAATGTGTCAAGTATAAAGAAAAGGAAATGAACTTGCTACACATGACACTCAAATAAAGCTTATAAACAAAGTAATAGCCAAGGATAAAGGAATAATGAGAGGTCATAGCAGTATGTTACTTGAAGCTTGAAGGAGACTTTTTAGGCCTAGGAGTCAATAAGAAGTGAGTATTTACATATCCACACAAAATCCCATGAACTATCAATAATACTCTGCTAGCATGAACATCCTCTTCCATTTCATTCTTTCTTCTCAATAAATCTTTTCTTGCTTGGGGACAAGCAAGCTTTAAGTTTGGTGTTGTGATGACAAGTCATCTTAGCCTATTTTAACTAGTCTTTTTCTTTTGATTTCATTAGAATTATGCACTTTCTTGAGCTACAAGCAAGCCAATTAGGTAGATTTTCATGTTTCCTTTGATTTAATCAACCATGTATGAATTCATGCTATTTCATGAGGTTTTATACTATAATTGTCACGTATTATGAAAGAATGAATATCTCATGATTTTAAGCATAGCTTTGATGTGTTTGGTTGATTAATGATAGGTGAAGAAAGCTTGGAGAAAGGTTGAAGCAAGAAGGAATAGCTAGGAGTAAAGAGAAGACAATGGAATAAGTGAAATTGAACCAGGAAGCAAAAAGCTGGACCTAAAGTTAGCCTCAAACTTTTGCACAAACTTTTGGGTGAAAAGTTAGCCCCAACGTTAGCCCCTAACTTTTGGGCTAACGTTGGAACTTGAAAATCACTCCCTGGGTACCAAAAGTTTGCGCCAACGTTAGCCCCTAACTTTGAGGCTAACGTTGGCACATGAAAATCACCCCTGGGCACCAAAAGTTTGCGCCAACGTTAGCCCCTAACTTTGAGGCTAACGTTGGCATGAGAAAAACACTCCCTGGGCACCAAAAGTTTGCGCCAACGTTAGCCCCTAACTTTGAGGCTAACGTTGGCACATGAAAACTACAAGGGGAGGAGCAAAAGTTTGCGCCAACGTTAGCCCCTAACTTTTGGGCTAACGTTGGCGCCACAAGTGCACCAAGGAAGGCCAACGTTGGTGCAAAAGTTAGACCCCTAACTTTTGCACCAACGTGAGTATCAGCAAGTTATGTTGGCTGATATGAAAAGTTGGACCAAAAGTTAGACCCTAACTTTTGCTCCAACTTTTGGTCCAACTTTTGCAAAACTCCAACCCGGTTCAATTGGTTCACTTTGGTTCTTCTCCAAACTTCAAGAGCAATCAACCAAGGCTTCTTTCAACCCAATTCCACCAAGAGCAAAGGCCCAACTCAAGGCTTGAAGATCATTTGAAGAAAGTGTATAAATAGGATAGAATTCAAGTTCTTCGGAGAGCTTTCCCTTTGAATTTTCATAATAGTTTTCGGAGAGCTTTGGATATTGAGTGATCTTTAATTTCATAGTCTTGGGGAAGCAGAATTCACTTCTCTTCCTCTTAGTTTTATTGCTTTCAATTTCAATTACAATTGTCTTGGATCTTGGGTTGGAGAATTGAAGAAATTCTGTTTCAATCTCATCCTTGGATCTCTCTGCTTTATTTACTGCTTGATTGAATTTAATTTCTGTTAATTGCTCTTCATCTACTTTCTTTGCAATTTACTTTTCCCTTGCAATTGTTCTTGTTGGATCAAGGAAGGTAGTGAGATCTAGACCTGGTTTTCTAGTCTCTGGACCCCTGAGATCTGAAATTCCAATTTACATTCTGTTTTTGCTTTTCATGTTCATTTACTTGTTTTGCTTCAGATCCGATTCAACCCAAACACTCTTTTACTTTTCTGTTTGATGCACTTTACTTTTCCTTGTTTAAATTCTGCAAATCCAATCCCCAATTCCCTTTACAATTCCAGCCGTTTATATTTCTTGCACTTTAAGATTCCGCAATTTACATTTCTTGCATTCTAAGTTTCTGCCATTTAATTTCTTGTTCTTTAAGATTCAGCACTTTAATTTCTTGCTCTCTTTAACTTCATGCAATTTACCCATTCCCTTTACTTTCCATGCAATTTAATTTCTGCAAATCACAAATCACTCAACCAAATCTTGATTCGCTTGACTAAATTAACCACTAAGCTAAAATTGCTCAATCCTTCAATCCCTGTGGGATCGACCTCACTCCCGTGAGTTTTTATTACTTGATGCGACCCGGTACACTTGCCGGTTAGATTTGTGTGTTTTGGGAGAAATTCATTTTTCCACCAAAATACTCATCAAATTCCTTGCACACTTCTTGCGGATTTCTGACACAGTACAAGCCAAATGAGTAGACCAGGATATCTACAGGTTGCTACAGGATTTCTTTAAAAGGCCAAGCAAGGAGGTGGCTAGATACTCAGCCTAAATCAAGCTTGAAAACATGGAATAGGCTAGTGGACAAGTTTTCGAACCATTACTTCCCCCCCCCCAAGGAAGGTAACCCAGCTAATACTAGACATTCAAGGTTTCAAGCAAGAACAGAGTCAGTCTCTTTTTGATTCCTGGGGAAGGTACAAAATGATGCTACGGAAATGCCCCACGAAAATATTTTCAGAATGGGTAAAGCTGGACATCTTCTATTACGGACTCACAGATATATCCAAGATGTCCTTAGATCATTCAGGTGGTTCAATCCACATGAGAAAGACAATTGAAGAAGCTCAAGAGCTTATTGAGACAGTCGCCAGCAACCAGCATCTATACTCATCTGGTAAGACTGCAATGAACGAAGAGGTCAAGGCAGTGTACACTGAATTAGACCCTCCAAAATAGAGTGAATCATTAACCCAGCAACTACACTCCCTCACACAACAATTACTAAGTTTGCAAGAAGTGTTGCAAGAAACCCGTGCCTCCAATAAGAATGTAAAGGCATGGTTGAACCAGGCTGAACAACACTTATCTAAATAGATAAGAGAAGAGTGCCAAGCCATCCAATTGAGAAGTCGAAAGACACTGAACAGCCAGTCTTAGAACAATGAAAAGCAAGGAGGAGAGGAAACGTTAGAAGGCAAAAACACAGCAACTTAGGGCATAACCAAGGGCGCTGAATGCCCAGAAGGGAACATCACTGGTGTTCAACGTCCAGTAGGGGTCAATATGGGCGTCTGATGCCTAGACATCTTTGAATAGTTTCACAAGCCATTTTCTATAGTTTTTTACATAGTTTCATGCATTATCTTCACCAATAAGCAAGCATTTGGATGAGTTAGCTATGCATGTCCTGATTCATCAAACCTTAGTAATTATATTCATTTTCATGAGATTTATGCAAAAACTACTTGATGCAGTAAATGATATATTATCTTGTGATTATGGCAAAGCTTTGATGCACTTGTTTTATTGATGATAGGCAAGGAGAAGCAGAGAAGAGGCAAAGGAATACAAGGAAGCTGTGGCGTTAGTGGCCAAGTTAACACACTAACGCCATGGCTAACACTACACAAAGGAGGGTGCTGGCATTAGTGGCAAAGTTAGCCGAGTAATGCCAGCGATAACACTGGCTCAATGAAGAGGTGTTGGCGTTAGTGGCCAAGTTAGCCCACTAACACCAGTGCTAACATGCTCTACAAGGAAGAAGCTGGCGTTAGTGGAAAAGTTAACCCACTAACGCCAGTGCCAATGTTTCCAATGAAGAGGTGCTGGCGTTAGTGGCCAAGTTAGCCCACTAATGCCAGCGCTAACCTTGCCAAGGAAGAAGAAGAAGTTGGCGTTAGTGGCCAAGTTAGCTCACTAACGCTAGCACCAACGTGACTCAAGATGAAAGGCAATATTAGTGGCCAAAGTTATTTCACCAATGCCATTACACAAGGAAGAAGGTGCCAACGTTAGTGTGCTAATGCCACCAATGTTAGCACACTAACGTCTTCGGTCATTGCACAAATTTGGGGCTAGGAGATTTATCAACATGCGCTGGCGTTAGTGGCACCATAAGTACACCAATGCCAGTGTTAACGCTATCCAACAATATATAATGATTTATAATTCTCTTTGAATTGGACTACCCAAAATGGGCATTGAATGCCCAACTTACCCCCTTTCAAGCGTTCAATGCCCTAAAGGGACTCAAGCCAACGTTGAACGCCCAAACTCAGCGTTCAACGCCACAAGGGGAGTAAGGAAGCAGCATATCTACCCCCTAGTAGGTGTTCAATGCCCACTCCTTCATGTTGGACACGAAGCTCAACCCAAACATTCACCAAGTGGGCCCAGAAGTGAATTTTTTGCACCTTTTAGCTTAGTTATTTTATTTTTTTTAATTTCTAATTATTATTAATGTCTTTTTAGGTTTAATATTAGTATATATAGGCAACGATCACCCATGTTTAGGATCTTCAACAACACAAAACATATCATATGTTATTTTCTGTACAGTATGAACGACTAAACTTTCTAGGTTAAGGTTAGGAGCTTTGCTGATTCTTATGGATTAATACAATTACCTTTCTACTTTAATTTATGTCTGATTCTATTCTATGATGCATTTTCGTTCTTCATCCTTATGGATCTAGGGTGGAGCTGATGTACGACCCCTGATTCTACATGAGTTCTTGCAAGTCCCTGACAGGATAGTATTGACCTACAGCTTGAGAGTGCATCACAGATTCCAACATGTATCTGGGCTAATCGGGATATGTGACATAAAATCTTGTTAGTCGTAGGTGACTGAGGTTTCTATGGCGCTAAGGCTAAAACCATAAGCTTCATTCTCCGATTCGGAAGATCTGACCTTGTCTGTGGCGTTTTGAGTAGGATCACCAAAGATTAAATGCGTAAGCTTCACCCTCATCCAGATTGAATGATCACTGACCCTGGCATTTGGTTTGGATCTAAGGAGATTAATGATCACTGACCTTAGCTTTAGTCACTTACAGCCTTGCCATTGAATGGATCATTTGTTGTTGAAGTAGTCAACAAGAAGTGTTAATCCAGAAGAACAAGCATCTCCGAAGTCTTAATTGATCCTCCATCATCGTTTCTACGTCAATTCAGTATTGCTTTCTCTATTGTTTCGTTTTATACGTTTACAACACCAACCATCTTTTCTGTTCGCCTGACTAAGATCTACAAGATAACCACAGCTTGCTCAATCTAACAATCCTCATGGGATTGACCCTCACTCACCTGAGGTATTACTTAGACGAACCGTTGCACTTGCCGGTTCAGTTGTACGAGTTCTAATTTCGCGCACCACATATGCAAGTCGAGAGCCACCTCCCTAGGCATCTAGAGTTTCGATTGGAACGAAAATTGGACTTTGGACATTTTTTTTTGTTATGTATATGTGTGTGTGTGTCTCTCTCTCTCTATATATATATATGCTTAGACTTCTCCTTTAATTTGTTTCACTTTTGTGCCTCAAAGAGGCTTGATGGAGAACTAGGGTTCATTTTGAGCATTTTGGAGTCTTGGGATTATATATTTGTATGTAAATATTCTCCAACCAGCCTTAGCTTCGTAGGTTGAGCCCGGGGATTGAATATTTTGTATCCTTTGACACTCCTTTCTAATATTACGTATGTGTATCTTTACTTTTCTTCGTATGCAAGTAACTGTTATCTATAGCATTGTGTTTTTATTTTTCACGAATTTGCTTGACCCAACCTTCAAGGATCCTTAAATATTATATCCTTTCCACTATTATATGTATGTATATTTTATTTTAGAGGTCGTAATACCACATTACCTCTTTTTTACGGCTTAAGCGTAAAGCTCTGTGTAGTAGGGTGTCACATCTGGTAGCTAATGCCGACATTGTCTCTTTTTCGTGTATCCCTCGGAGGCATAACACAGACTTATCACATGCCGGTCTAACAGGGATAGTACCCTATCACCTTCTCCATGGAGGTATCGATATCTGGGATTCGTGCCCGGCCACCCTTACAATCAGAGAGAACCACGAACAAGCAAGATTAACCAGCATCCTTGCTTTGGTATAACTCAGCTCAGTGTGCAAGTCAGATTCACCACCGTCCTTGCCACGTCCTTTCCATGAGTAAACATCAGTCAGTATGCAAGTAGAATTCACCATCGTCTTTTCCAGTATAGTAATTAAGTTTTCAATTAGTCAACATTAATATATTTCATTAATTATCATTAACTTCGATCCACAATCTCATGCGAAATATCAATTCAATCCATTCGATATAATCTCACCCATTTTAGAGCCTAAAAACTAGTTATCGGACCTTATACAGAGTTTACAGGGTTTTTCAAGCTTTCTGGGAAAGCCAACCAATCAAAAATAGAGAAATTTGAGAAAACAGGACCTGTGCATACGTATCACCCTTGTGCGTATGCACTAATTAGAAGCACTTCCCAGCTTGTGCGTACGGATCACCTCTTGTGCGTACGTACAACTTGAAATTTCCCCCTTCGTGCGTACGCACAACTCTCGTGCGTATGCACGAGAACTTGCGCTCGCTCTGAGTAGTGTGTGCGTATAACTATGTGCATACGCACACAGCCAAAATTATGATTTTTCTGGAACATCTTAGATTTTAGTTTAAAACACCCATTTTTAATCATTCATAAGTTCCTCTATAAAATTCTATTTTCCTTCATTCACAAACCGTTTTAAAGCTCTCATCATTCATAACTTAAGACAAATTTCATCAAATTCCAAACTCCAAGCGCTATGTTACGCCCCATCAACGTTGGTTAAAAACTCATTTTTTACCAATTTTGCACAAATGCTCATCTTGACCAATTTTCAATCCAATTCAGTTCTAAACCATTCCCAAACAATTTCTAAACATTCTCAACTCTTAATTATCAATTCTCTACCATTCGTAATCATTCAACACTTAGTTTACCATGACCCCTCGTGGCACGCCTGGTTTAGAAAGCACTCCCAGGAATTGAATTGGGCTAGGGTGTGGCACGCCCATGTCTTGGCGTAGTACGCCCTGTTATTGAGTTGCCCCCAGGGGCTTGTTTTTGCTAAGGCATGGAATGCCCTTGCTCTCCCGTGGCACGCCCGCTTCTTGAATGGTTTCCAAGGAATTGAAGTAACTAGGGCGTGGCTGATGGGAAGCAGAAGCTGGTGAATTAAAAATTTATTAAAATGGTTACGTTGCAAGTATAATTCTTAACTCACCGAAAATCTGCCTATCAATTTAGAAATATGTCACAGAGAGTTTAAATTAAAATTACTGGGAGTTTTAAGTCCCAGGTCGTCTCCCAACGAGTTGCAGAAAAGTGTGTTGTTTTATTAATCAGATGTTCCAAGAGTTGAGCTAAGTAAATTGGAATTTAAATCGAGGAATTTTAAATAATATAAATAAAAGCCTTGACTGGGAATTGATTAGTTAGAATCTCTATCATTGATGGAGTGATTTTTTTTAGATTGATTTATAATTAACGGTTACTTTGTTTGGTTATCCTTTACTAGGTAAGAAAAAGTCAAACAAGTTGGACTGCTAGATCTATTCACGAGTTACAACCCACTTAGTTCAAAGGGATTGACGTTGGTGACAGGATAACAATCCAACATTTAACCCAACTATAAATTTCTCCTTCAATCCTTCCAACTCAAGAATTCCTTTTAATCAACTCCCTATCAAGTAATGAAACTACTCACGCATTGTAAATAAAGAATCCATGGCACATGAAAGGAAATTAAAAGAAGACATGATTATTGGAATTGAAATTAAATTAAAGAGAAATAATCCTTGCATTAATTAATCATAAAAGTATCTGAATGACAAAATTGAACATAACAAAGAACATGGAAGAATAAAACCAAGTTAAGAGAACAAACTAGAGTGATGAAGTCTTGATGAGGAAATAACTCTTCTCAATGTTCCAGTGCTAAGACCAATTGAAAATTAAAATTCTAAAAACTAGAGAGAAAAACCCAAGAGAGTGAAAAAACTAGATCTAAAACTACTGAATGAATGTTTCTATTGTTTCTGCATATTCTCTGACTCTGGTCTGCTGTTCCGGGCCGAAAACTGGGCCGAAATAAGGTCCAAAATCGCCCCCATCGAATTCTGCAGATTATGCAGATCGCACATGTCACGCGATCGCGTCGTCCATGCGGGCGCGTCGCTTGCGCTTTTTCCTCTCCACGCGTTCGCGTCGTCCACACTACCGCGTCGCTTGCGCTTTCCAATCCGCGCGGCCGCGCAAGCCATGCGGCCGCGTCGCTGCAATTTGCGCTCCTTCACGCGGTCGCGTGAGCGATGCGACCGCGTCACTTCTCGCTGGTTATCTCCTCAAATTCTTGTGTTCCTTCCATTTTTGCTAGCTTCCTCTCCAATCTCCATCTCATTCATGCCCTATAAGGCCTGAAACACTTGACACACAGATCACGGCATCGAATGGAATAAAGGAGAATTAAAAGTAAATAATTAAAGTCTCTAGGAAGCAATTTTCAAACATGTACTGAATTTAGGAAGGAAATCTAAATGCATGCTAAATTGATGAATAAGTGGGCAAGGATCATGACAAAACCACACAATTAAACACAATATAAACCATAAAACAGTGGTTTATCAGTGGCACGCCTGCTCCTTGATGTGGCACACTCTCCTTGTTGCATTGCTCCCAGGGAAGTTACTTTGGCAAGGCATGGAACGCTTAAGGCTTGGCATGACACGCCCTTGCTTTTCTTCATAGGGCATGGCACACCTCTCCTTGGTGATGCTTAGGCATGGCATGCTTAGGGCTTGGCATGGCACACCCTTGTTGAAAGTGTTAGGGCGTGGCATGTCCTTAAGGTTGTGTGGTAGGCAAAGTCTTCTTCTCCAGGGCATGGCATGCTTTGGCATGCATGTGACACGCCCTGGCTCCTCCCTATGTATGAGTGGCACGCCCCTGCCTAGGCATGGCATGCCACCCTTAATGATGTTGGGGCGTGGCACGCCCCCTCTCTTCTCCTCTTGGGCGTGGCACGCCTTACTTCTTGAATTGGTGTTTGGCTTGCATAGCTTCACCCTTACATCCCTAGCTCTCCATTCTTCATGCTCAGCTTGCTCCTTGATCAACCTTCAATTTTCTACTTGATTTACCTCTCTTTTGATCATAATTCTTTGAAAACACTTAGCAAACATCTTAGTAGAACAAGATACTTAAGAGTAAAAGATTAGAAGATAAAATTGTAATTGAACCTAAGAAAATAATGAATTTAAAGCAAGAAAAATAACTAATGATGCGAGCATATCAACTACAAAACACGGGACCCTTTGGTACAACAATACCTATTCAATGTTAAGGAGCTGACCACAAAATTCGTTGGAGTGACCATCTGGCACATTCCCCGAGAAAGGGATGTGAGAGCTGACTTTCTCTCCAAGATAGCGAGTTTCAAGTTGGCGTTGGGAAACCATTTTTTGATCTAGAAAGTTATCAAAGCATTTTCCATCGCCACCACTTCCTTCAGAAACTTACCCTTGTCCAATCAGCACTCATGGACTCTTTCGGTCACAAGGTATCACACCAACGAGAACCTACCCGAGGATCCAAAAGAGAACAAACGTGTGAAACAAAAAGCCGCAAAATACACCCAATAGCTGGGCGGCTGTATAAGCGAGGACTATCACAACCCCTCCTTATTTGCATTGAACCCGGGAAGACAGACTACATACTATGTGGATTCACGAAATATGTTGTGGCCACCACATTGGAGGCAAAACACTGGCTCAGAAAGTTATCTGAGATGGGTATTTCTAGCATACCATCATCAGAGATGTCCTCCAGCTAGTTAAAAGCTGCAGGTAATGCCAGGTGCATACCAACCTCCATCAAGTATCCCCTAATAAACTCAGTGCGATAACGGCAGAATGCCCCTTTGGAACTTTGGGAATTGACCTCGTAGGTCCCTTCCCCACGTCTCCTGGACAACTCACATTCCTAATAGTCACCAGTGACTACTATACTAAGTGGATCGAAGCTGAAGCACTGGCCATAATCACCGCCACTCGGAATCCCAAAGATCGTTATCTCAGACAACGGAACCCAGTTCCTGGACAAATGATTCAGGGAGTTCCTAGAATGGTTCGGCATCCCACAGAAGTTTAGTTCAGTAGGGCACACTGATGAGAGAACTTTTGCGCGGTCTAGAAATTTGCGGATAAATCCTCGTTGCAAGTATAGTTTCGAAACCTTCAAAAGTCCTTTCATACAAACGTTTTGGTTGTCACAAGTAACAAACCCCTTTAAAATTGATAAACGAAGTATTTAAACCTCGGGTCGTCTTCTCAAGGAATTGCAGGGAGGTATGTTCTTATTATTGGTTATGAGTTTGTAAATTGGGGTTCTGGAGTTTGGGCAATGGGCACAGGTATATTTTCAATGCAATAAAAATAAATAAATAACTGTAAAATAAACTCTTGGCAAGGTATGAGAACTGGAAGTCCTATCCTGGTTATCCTTATCAATTGTAATGAGAATTGGATTTTTCTCCTACTTTGTTAACCTCTAACTATGAAGGTAAGTTAAGTGGATGAATTAATTTTTATTCCTCAGGACCTAGTCTTTCCTTGGGAAAGGCTAGAGTTATTGGAACTTGAATTAATGAAATGAAGAAATCCAATTTTCAATCAACAATAAGTTTGATAACTCAAGTGTCTCCAATTACTCCACCAAAGCCAAAAGGGAAAAAAGTCTACTTGAATGAAAATAATTTGGATAAACAAAGAGCATTAATAAATTAAAGAGAGCAATCATAAGTCTGAAATACCTCAAATTATATTAATAAAAGCAATCCAATCTAACATGAAAGATTTATGAATCAAATGGGCAACATAAGTAATTAACAAATAAAAGTATTAGAGTATCTAAAAGTAGAAGAGAAATATAAATTGAAGAACATTGAACCTGGGATTGAGAGTCACTCCTAAAACTAAGAGAAATCCTAAATCCTAATCCTAAGAGAGAGGAGAGAACCTCTCTCTCTAAAAACTACATCTAAATCCTATGAAAAGTGAATTGTGAAAGCTTTTCTCTTCATGAATAGATGCATTCTCCCACTTTATAGCCTCTAATCTGTCTTTTCTGGGCCGCAAACTGGGTCAAAAGTAGCCCAGAAATTGCTGGAGAAGAAATCTGCCACGCTGGTTTTTCGTCACTGCGACGCATCCGCATGGAGCACGCGGTCGCGTCACTGGTGCACGAAATTGTGATCTCCAGGCTCGAACAAATCCTGGTAATGGCTCCAAAGCTTAGTGCTCTGATCTTAATTCATAGTTGTCACAACTTCGATACAACTAACCAGCAAGTGCACTGGGTCGTCCAAGTAATACCTTACGTGAGTAAGGGTCGAATCCCACGGAGATTGTTGGTATGAAGCAAGCTATGGTCACCTTGTAACTCTCAGTCAGGCAGATATCAAGTGATAATGGTGTTTTCGAATATTATATAGTAAAATAGGGATAGAGATACTTATGTAATTCATTGGTAGGAATTTCAGACAAGGGAATGGAGATGCTTTTCGTTCCTCTGAACCTCTGCTTTCCTGCTATCTTCATCCAATCAGTCTTACTCCTTTCCATGGCTGGCTGTATGCAAGGGCATCACCGTTGTCAGTGGCTACATCCCCTCCTCTCAGTGAATAATATGCTCACGCACCCTGTCACGGCACGGCTATTCATCTGTCGGTTCTCGATCATGCTGGAATAGGATTCACCCTCCTTTTGCGTCTGTCACTAACGCCCAGCACTCGCGAGTTTGAAGCTCGTCACAGTCATTCAATCATTGAATCCTACTCGGAATACCACAGACAAGGTTTAGACTTTCCGGATTCTCTTGAATGCCGCCATCATTCTAGCTTGTTACATGTAGAACGGAAGTGTTTGTCAGGCACGTGTTCAAAGGGGAGAATGGTGATGAGCGTCACATATAATCATCACCTTCATCACGTTCTTGGGTGCGAATGGATATCTTAGAAGTGAAATAAGATGAATTGAATAGAAAACAGTACTATTTGCATTAATCTTTGAGGAACAGCAGAGCTCCACACCTTAATCTATGGAGTGTAGAAACTCTACCGTTGAAAATACATAAGTGAAGGTCCAGGCATGGCCGAGATGGTCAGCCCCCTTGATCTAAGAACAATGCGTTCCGAGATGATCCTAAGATCCTAAGATGATCCAAAGATGCCTAATACAATAGTAAGAGATCCTATTTATAATAAACTAGCTACTAGGGTTTACATGAGTAAGTATTTGATGTATAAATCCACTTCCGGGGCCCACTTGGTGTGTGTTTGGACTGAGCTTAAGTGTTGCACGTGTAGAGGCCATTTGTGGAGTTGAACGCCAGTTTTTGTGCCAGTTTGGGCGTTCAACTCTGATTTTGGATCCTTTTCTGGCGCTGGACGCCAGATTTGGGTAGAAAACTGGCGTTGAACGCCAGTTTAGGTCGTCTATTCTTGGCCAAAGTATGGACTATTATATATTTCTGGAAAGCCCTGGATGTCTACTTTCCAACGCAATTGGAAGCGCACCATTTCGAGTTCTGTAGCTCCAGAAAATCCACTTTGAGTGCAGGGAGGTCAGAATCCAACAGCATCAGCAGTCCTTTTTCAACCTCTAAATCTGATTTCTGCTCAAGTCCCTCAATTTCAGCCAGAAAATACCTGAAATCACAGAAAAACACACAAACTCATAGTAAAGTCCAGAAATGTGAATTTAACACAAAATCTATTAAAAACATCCCTAAAAGTAACTAGATCCTACTGAAAACATACTAAAAACAATGTCAAAAAGCGTATAAATTATCCGCTCATCACAACACCAAACTTAAATTGTTGCTTGTCCCCAAGCAACTGAAAATCAAAATAGGATAAAAAGAATAGAATATACTATAAATTCCAAACTATCAATGAAACAGAGCTTCAATCATATGAGCGGGACTTTGTTGCTCTTCTATGTCTCTTCCTTGTCTTTGTTGCTCCTCCCTCATTGCTTTTTGATCTTCTCTAATTTCATGAAGGATGATGGAGTGCTCTTGATGTTCCACCCTTAGTTGCTTCCAATAATTGTGTGGAAGAAAATGTATCCCCTGAGGTATCTCAGGGATCTCTTGATTTGCAGTCAAATGTTCTACCACTGAGCTATAGACCCTTGATGGAAGCTTTTGTCTTCCCTTTCCTCTTTCTAGAGGTTTCTCTGGCCTTAGGTGCCATCAATGGTTATGGAAAAAACAAAAAAAAGCTATGCTTTTACCACACCAAACTTAGAATGTTGCTCGCCCTCGAGCAAAAGAAGAAAGAATGAAGAAGATATGGAGGAGATGGATGGGAGTGTGTATTCGGCCATATGGGTGGGATTGGGTGGGAGAGAGATGTTGAATTTTTGAAGGTAGTGGGTGTATGGATGTGAGTGGTAAATGGAAAACAGAAGGGATGATCATGAATGGAAAGAGAGATGATGAGGTAGGTGGGGATCCTGTGGGGTCCACAGATCCTGAGGTGTCAAGGCATTTACATCCCTGCACCAATTTAGGCATGTAAAATGCCCTTGCACACAACTCTTGGCGTTCAGCGCCAGGTTGGTGCCCATTTTGGGCGTTCAACGCCCCTTTGCTGCCATTTCTGGCGTTGAACGCCAGAACCATGCTTGTTCTGGGCGTTCAGCGCCAGGATGCTCCCATTCTGGGCGTTCAGCGCCAGAACTATGCTCTGTTCTGGCGTTTGAACGCCAGACAGATGCTCCTCCAGGGTGTGATTTTTCTTCTGCTGTTTTTGATTCCGTTTTCAATTTTTATATTTATTTTGTGACTCCTCATGATCATGAACCTATAAAGACACATAACTAAGAAAAATATAGTTAGATAAATAAACATTGGGTTGCCTCCCAACAAGCGCTTCTTTAATGTCAATAGCTTGACAGTGGGCTCTCATGGAGCCTCACAGATGTGCAGAGCTTTGTTGAGACTCTCCAACACCAAACTTAGAGTTTGGATATGGGAGTTCAACACCAAACTTAGAGTTTGGTTGTGGCCTCCCAACACCAAACTTAGAGTTTGACTGTGGGGGCTCTAGTTGACTCTGCTTGGAGAGAAGCTTTTTCTGCTTCCTCTCCATGGTTGCAGAGGGAGATCCTTGAGTTTTAAACACAAGGGAGTTCTCATTCCATTGAAGGAATATTTCACCTCTGTCAACATCAATCACAGCTCTTGCTGTGGCCAGGATAGGTCTTCCTAGGATGATGGATTCATCCTCTTCCTTTCCCGTATCCAGGACTATGAAATCAGCAGGGATGTAAAGGCCTTCAACCTTTACTAACACGTCCTCTACTTGTCCTAAGCCTATTTTCTTGAGCTGTCTGCCATCTCTAATGAGATTTTAGCAGCTTGCACCCCATAGATTCCCAGTTTCTCTATTACAGAGAGGGGCATGAGGTTTATTCCTGAACCAAGGTCACACAGAGCCTTAAAGATCATGGTGCCTATGGTACAGGGTATTATGAACTTTCCAGGATCCTGTCTCTTCTGAGGCAATGTCAGTTGATCCAGATCACTTAGTTCATTGATGAACAAGAGAGGTTCAACTTCCCAAGTATCAATGCCAAATAATTTGGCATTCAGCTTCATGATTGCACCAAGAAACTTGGCAGTTTTCTCTTCAGTAACATCCTCATTCTCTTCAGAAGAGGAATACTCATCAGAGCTCATGAAGGGTATAAGGAGGTTCAATGGAATCTCTATGGTCTCTAGATGAGCCTCAGAGTCCTTTGGTTCCTCAGAGGGAAGCTCCTTATTGGTCACTGGACGTCCCAGGAGGTCTTCCTCCTTGGGATTCACGTCCTCTCCTCTCCTCACAGGTTCGGCCATGACACTTATGTCAATGGCCTTGCACTCTCCTTTTGGGTTCTCTTCTGTATTACTTGGGAGAGTACTAGGAGGGATTTCAGTGATCCTTTTACTCAGTTGGCCCACTTGTGCTTCCAAATTTCTAATGGAAGACCTTGTTTCATTCATGAAACTTACAGTGGCCTTAGATAGATCAGAGACTAGATTTGCTAAATTAGAAGCATTTTGTTCAGAGTTCTCTGTCTGTTGCTGAGTGGATGATGGAAAAGGCTTGCTATTGCTAAACCTGTTTCTTCCACCATTATTAAAGCCTTGTTGGGGCTTTTGATCCTTCCATGAGAAATTTGGATGATTTCTCCATGTTGAGTTATAGGTGTTTTCATAAGGTTCACCTAAGTAATTTACCTCTGCTATTGCAGGGTTCTCAGGATCATAAGCTTCTTCTTCAGAAGATGCCTCTTGAGTACTGTTGGATGCAGCTTGCATTCCATGCAGACTCTGAGAAATCATATTGACTTGCTGAGTCAATATTTTATTCTGAGCCAATATGGCATTCAGAGTATCAACCTCAAGAACTCCCTTCTTCATAGGCGTCCCATTACTCACAGGATTCCTTTCAGAAGTGTACATGAACTGGTTATTAGCAACCATGTCAATGAGTTCTTGAGCTTCTGCAGGCATTTTCTTTAGGTGAATGGATCCACCTGCAGAAGTGTCCAGTGACATCTTTGATAGCTCGGATAAACCATCATAGAATATATCCAGGATGGTCCATTCTGAAAGCATGTCAGAAGGACACTTTTTGGTCAACTGTTTGTATCTTTCCCAAGCTTCATAGAGGGATTCACCTTCTTTCTGTCTGAAGGTTTGAACATCAGCTCTAAGCTTGCTCAGCTTTTGAGGAGGAAAGTACTTGGCTAAGAAAGCCGTGACCAGCTTATCCCAAGAGTTCAGGCTGTCTTTGGGTTGAGAATCCAACCATAATCTAGCTCTGTCTCTTACAGCAAAAGGGAAAAGCATAAGCCTGTAGACTTCAGGATCTACTCCATTAGTCTTAACAGTATCACATATCTGCAAGAATTCAGTTAAGAACTGAAAAGGATCTTCAGATGGAAGTCCATGAAACTTGCAGTTCTGCTGCATCAGAGAAACTAACTGAGGTTTCAGCTCAAAGTTGTTTGCTCCAATGGCAGGAATGGAGATGCTTCTTCCATGTAAATTGGAATTAGGTGCAGTGAAGTCACCAAGCATTCTCCTTGCATTGTTGTTGGATTCGGCTGCCATCTCCTTTACTTGTTCGAAATTTTCAATCAAGTTGTCTCTGGATTGTTGTAATTTAGCTTCTCTTAATTTTCTCTTCAGAGTCCTTTCAGGTTCTGGATCAGCTTCAACAAGAATGCCTTTTTCTCTGTCCCTGCTCATAAGAAAGAGGAGAGAAAAAGAAAAGAAGAGGAATCCTCTATGTCACAGTAAAGAGGATCCTTATTGTTAGTAGAAGAAAAGAAGAAGAAATTCGAACACAGATAGAAGAGGGGGTTCGAATTTGGTGATGATGTGAGGAAGAGATGTTAGTTAATGAATGAATAAATAGAATAGGATGAGAGAGAAGGAGGGAATTTTCGAAAATTAATTTTGAAAAGAAGTTAGTGATTTTTGAAAATAGTTTTTGAAAAATGTTAGTAATTTTCGAAAATTAAGATTTAAAAATTAAAAATTAATAAATTAGAAAGAAATTTTGAAAAAAAGGAGAAGATATTTTCGAAAATGAGAGAGAGAGTTAGTTAGGTGGTTTTGAAAAAGTTAAGAAACAAACAAAAAGTTAGTTAGTTAGTTGAAACAAATTTTGAAAAGGTTAGAAGTTAGGAAGTTAGAAAAGATATTTTGAAAAGATATTTTTGAAAAAGATAAGATGAGAAGATATTTTTAAAAAGATATGATAGAAATTAGTTTTTGAAAAAGATTTGATTTTTGAAATCACAATTAATGACTTGATTCACAAGAAATCACAAGATATGATTCTAGAACTTAAAGTTTGAATCTTTCTTAACAAGCAAGTAACAAACTTCAAATTTTTGAATCAAAACATTAATTGATTATGTTATTTTCGAAAATTTGATATAAAAATAAGAAAAAGATTTTTGAAAAATATTTTTGGAATTTTCGAAAATAACTAAGAATTTTGAAAAAGATTTGATTTTTCAAATTGAAAATTTGATTTGACTCATGAAAGGAACTTGATTTTTAAAAAATTTTGAAAAAGTCAACTCAAATTTTCGAATTTGATGAGAGAAAAAGGGAAAGATATTTTTTTGATTTTTTGAAATTTTTTTTTGAAAACATGAAAATTATGCAATGCATGAAATTTTTAGATCAAAACAATGAATGCATGCAAGAATGCTATGAATGTCAAGATGAACACCAAGAACACTATGAATGTCAAGATGAACATCATAGACACAATTTTGAAAAATTTTTAATGCAAAGAAAACATGCAAGACACCAAACTTAGAATTCTTTAATGCTTAGACACTAAGAATTCAAGAATGCATAAGAAAAACATGAAAAGACACAAAACAAAAATTCATCAAGATCAAACAAGAAGACTTACCAAGAACAACTTGAAGATCATGAAGAACACCATGAATGCATGATATTTTCGAAAAAATGCAAGATGCATATGCAAGTGACACCAAACTTATGATATGACTCAAGACTCATACAAGAAACAGAAAATATTTTTGGATTTTTTTATGATTTTCTAATTTTTTTTGGATTTTTTTTTTCGAAAATTATATGAAAAAGAAAAATAAGGATTCCAAAATTTTTAATATGAATTCCATGAATCTTGCATTCTTAGTCTAAAGCTTCAGTCCAGGAATTAGACATGGCTCACTAGCCAGCCAAGCTTTCAATGAAAGCTCCAGTCCAAAACACTAGACATGGCCAATGGCCAGCCAAGCTTCAGCATTTAACATCAGAGTATATTGATCTTGATAACAAATTGCTGCTCATCATTTATCAAGTATGTAACTTACCTCTGATGGTTTGGAAGCCTCAGTCCAAAAGAATTTAGACATGGCTTTACAGCCAGCCAGGCTTCACATGCTTCATGAAACACTAGAATTCATTCTTAAAAATTCTAAAGAAAACTTTTGAAAACATTTTTTTTTTCAAAAACAAAAGAAGAGTTTTTGAAAAATTTTTGAAAACTTTTTGAAAAGAAAACGAAAAGAAAGTTACCCAATCTGAGCAACAAGATAAACCGTCAGTTGTCCAAACTCAAACAATCCCCGGCAACGGCGCCAAAAACTTGGTGCTGTTGCCGGATCAGACTTGGCACTGATGTTACCGGACCAAAAGCATGCCGAAAACTCAAACAATCCCCGGCAACGGCGCCAAAAACTTGGTGCACGAAATTGTGATCTCCAGGCTCGAACAAATCCTGGTAATGGCTCCAAAGCTTGGTGCTCTGATCTTAATTCATAGTTGTCACAACTTCGATACAACTAACCAGCAAGTGCACTGGGTCGTCCAAGTAATACCTTACGTGAGTAAGGGTCGAATCCCACGGAGATTGTTGGTATGAAGCAAGCTATGGTCACCTTGTAAATCTCAGTCAGGCAGATATCAAGTGATAATGGTGTTTTCGAATATTATATAGTAAAATAGGGATAGAGATACTTATGTAATTCATTGGTAGGAATTTCAGACAAGCGAATGGAGATGCTTTTCGTTCCTCTGAACCTCTGCTTTCCTGCTATCTTCATCCAATCAGTCTTACTCCTTTCCATGGCTGGCTGTATGCAAGGGCATCACCGTTGTCAGTGGCTACATCCCCTCCTCTCAGTGAATAATATGCTCACGCACCCTGTCACGGCACGGCTATTCATCTGTCGGTTCTCGATCATGCTGGAATAGGATTCACCCTACTTTTGCGTCTGTCACTAACGCCCAGCACTCGCGAGTTTGAAGCTCGTCACAGTCATTCAATCATTGAATCCTACTCGGAATACCACAAACAAGGTTTAGACTTTCCAGATTCTCTTGAATGCCGCCATCATTCTAGCTTACGCCACGAAGATTCTGATTAAGAGATCTAAGAGATATTCATTCTAGCTTGTTACATGTAGAACGGAAGTGTTTGTCAGGCACGTGTTCATAGGGGAGAATGGTGATGAGCGTCACACATAATCATCACCTTCATCACGTTCTTGGGTGCGAATGGATATCTTAGAAGCGAAATAAGATGAATTGAATAGAAAACAGTAGTACTTGCATTAATCTTTGAGGAACAACAGAGCTCCACACCTTAATCTATGGAGTGTAGAAACTCTACCGTTGAAAATACATAAGTGAAGGTCCAGGCATGGCCGAGATGGCCAGCCCCCTTGATCTAAGAACAATGCGTTCCGAGATGATCCTAAGATCCTAAGATGATCCAAAGATGCCTAATACAATAGTAAGAGGTCCTATTTATAATAAACTAGCTACTAGGGTTTACATGAGTAAGTATTTGATGTATAAATCCACTTCCGGGGCCCACTTGGTGTGTGTTTGGGCTGAGCTTAAGTGTTGCACGTGCAGAGGCCATTTGTGGAGTTGAACGCCAGTTTTTGTGCCAGTTTGGGCGTTCAACTCTGATTTTGGATCCTTTTCTGACGTTGGACGCTAGATTTGGGTAGAAAACTAGCGTTGAACGCCAGTTTACGTCATCTATTCTTGGCCAAAGTATGGACTATTATATATTGCTGGAAAGCCCTGGATGTCTACTTTCCAACGCAATTAGAAGCGCGCCATTTTGAGTTCTGTAGCTCCAGAAAATCCACTTTGAGTGCAGGGAGGTCAGAATCCAACAGCATCAGCAGTCCTTTTTCAACCTCTAAATCTGATTTCTGCTCAAGTCCCTCAATTTCAGCCAGAAAATACCTGAAATCACAGAAAAACACACAAACTCATAGTAAAGTCCAGAAATGTGAATTTAACACAAAATCTATTAAACACATCCCTAAAAGTAACTAGATCCTACTGAAAACATACTAAAAATAATGTCAAAAAGCGTATAAATTATCCTCTCATCAGTCACCTAGCATCAGGAAAACTATGGATCGAGGCCCGGACGTTAGCTTTCCAATGCAACTGGAACCGCGCCGTTTGGATCTCTGTAGCTAAAGTTATAGCCGTTTGAGTGTGAAGAGGTCAGGCTAGATAGCTTAGCAGTTTCTCCAACTTCTTGTATTCCTTCCACTTTTGCATGCTTCCTTTCCATCCTCTGAGCCATTCCTGCCCTGTAATCTCTGAAATCACTTAACACATATATCAAGGCATCTAATGGTAATAAGAGATGATTAAACATAGGGAACTTAAGACCAAAGAAGCATGTTTTCAATTAAAGCACATAATTAGGAAGGCAAATGTAAAACCATGCAGATAGTATGAATAAGTGGGTAAAGATTGATAAAAACCACTCAATTGAGCATAAGATAAACCATGAAATAGTGGTTTATCACACACATAAACCAATGGCTAGGTAGAGGCGGCCAACTAGATCACTGATGTAAGACCAAGCGTCGGTTTAGAGTTTCTGAATAAGAATTGCTTCATCAATAGTATAGTCCCAAACCAACAATTGACCCTAATCAAGGTTTAAATGGTTGTTACAATACATACCGGAATAACCGGGAGTGTTAATCCCGAGTCGTTCTCCCTTGGAATTGCAATCAAGTGCTTCATTATTGGCTGTGAGGAAGTCGGGGATTTCGGTTGAAATAAACAAGAAATGTAAATAGAAAAAAAATTAAAGAAGCAAACAATAACTAAATATTAAAAGCAAGTAAACTAAGGCAATTAAAGAAATCAAAATGCTAAAAGACCTCTTGGCAAGGGATAAGAGATAAGGTTTTCTATCCTAGTTATTGACCACAAACATGGCAATTATGAAGAGTTAATCCTACTTAGTCAACCCTAACATTGAGAATAAGTCAAATAGGCATAATTGATCTCAATCCAGAAATCCTAGCCAACTCGCTAATTAGCCTAGTGAAAGATTAGCGTTAGTGGAAACCAAATCAACTAACAACCCTAGATTACCAACCAATATTGGACATCAATGACTCAAGGTCACCTAAGTTCTTAATCCCAAGCCAAGAGTGTGAAAAACTACACTAAAACTAAAACTGGTATTTTATCAAATACTTGGCATACATAAAAGGAAAAATATGGTAAATTGCATGAATAATAAAATCTATGACTACCAATTGCAAGAAAACAATAATAATAATTCAAACAAGCATAAAAGGAACATAAAATATTCAATTGCATTAAAAGAAATCAAAATTAACAAGAATTTATAAATATAAAAGTAACAAACTAGAGAAATAAACAAATAAAAATAAGAGAATTAAGATACTAAAACAACAAATTGTAATTGTAACTAATTCAAAGCAAGTTCAAAACCTAAATCTATGGAGATAAATAAACCTAAACCCTAAATTCTAGAGAGAAGAGAGAGTTTTTCTCTCTAGAAACCTAGCCAAAAACATCCAAAAACCTATCCTAATTGCTCTCCTCTTCATCCTCCTTAAGTTTGGCTTGAAATACTTCAGAAATGAGTTGGATTGGGCCCAAGAAAGCCTTGAAATCACGACCACGTGTTTACTTAGGTGAACTCACATGCTGGCAGTCATGCATATGCATGAGGCATGCGTAGATATGAATTCATGATTTTCCAAAACATGCGTACGCATGCCTCATGCGTACGCACAACTTGACATTCATGCACGCGTACGCATGAGGCGCGTGTACGCATGACCCTGAAATGCTCTAAACTCCATTTCTTCATGAATTTTTCACTTTTGCATGCTTTTTCTTTTCTTCTTCAATCCATCCTTGGAGTGATTAAAGTGAATGGGATTAAAGTGAGTTAAATTTAGCAAATTAAGGGCCTAAAAAGTATGTTTTTAATCTTGAGCACAATTTAAGAGGAATTCACAAAATCATGCTATTTCAGTGAGTAAATGTAGGATAAGTTGATAAAATATACTCATTTCAGTACAAAATAAACCATCAAATTGTGGTTTATCAATCATTCTAAAGGGACTCAAGAAAAGACTAGATGAAGCCAAAGGCCTCTTGGCTGATGCGCTCGACTTCATACTCTGGTCATACCGAACGTCGCCGCAAACCTCAACGAGAGAAACCCCCTTTAGGCTAACATACAGTTTAGAAGCCATCATCCCTGTTAAGGTCGGGGAACACAGCCCGCGAAGGACCGTAGGAGGACGTGATGAAGACACAGAATGGGACCTCATGGACGAAGTCAAAAGCATAGCTCATCTATGGAAAGTAGCTATAAAATAAAGAATAAGCCTAAGGTATAACCGAGACGTGGTAATACAAGACTTCAAGCAAGGGGATCTGGTTTTGTGATGTAATGACATCAGCCCTCCCACCCCGGGAGAAGGAAAGCTAACTCCCAATTGGGAAGGACCCTACCGAGTCAAGTTCGTAGTCGGAAAAGGAGCTTACATACCAGATTGGGTTAACGGCACCAAGCTATCGAAATCATGGAACGTCGCAAACATATGGCACTACTACCTGTAGGTGAACTCCATTGAGTTGACAACTTAGAAAATTTAAGGTTCATTTACAATTTTTGTATTTCCTTTCCTTTATTTTACCTTTTTTATTCTTTTTAAGTCATGTTCAAAACATTTTTTGGGCACTTTAACCTACGCAAAAAACAATAGGAAGTTTTAACAAGGCCTGACCATTAATGAAGAGGTTATTTTCATTCGAGTACTCTTCTAAGTTCAAACACTCCCCTAAGTTTTTTCACATTTTTACCTACGGAAACGATACGAGCAAAACGGCAACATCAGGGCCCGAAACGGATATACAAATAAACATACAAACCGGCCCACCACAAGAACCAGAATTCGTGTATAACAAAACAACCTAGGAAAGGCCAACAAAGTAGTAAAAAGTTGCTGAACAAATGGCTTACAAACTTAAGAAATTGTCAAGCCAAAACAAAAAGTAATGTATAAACGCCGAACAAACGACTTACAAACTTAAGGAAAATTTTCCATAATACCAACTACTTTAAGTCAACAATCTCCCTATCACGAATAGTCCGAAAGGCCCCCAATGCGGACACATCAACCTCGGTCGCCAGCACCTTGACTTGAGTTTTCAAGGCCTCATCAGTCGCCGAGATATTGTCCTTAGCATCAGCAAGTAGACCTTCCTTATCCCTCTTCAGTTGAGCAACCTCGGACCTCAAGGGATCCACCTTGGCAAGCATAGAAGCGGCCCCCGACTCAACCTCAGTGGCCCGTTTCTGCTCCTGAGCCAGCTGAGAAAGAAGCGAGGTCTCCAACTCGGAGAGACTGATGAGTCCATAATTCACGATATATTTTAGCTTGAATTGAGTGGATTTCATCACATAAACTCACAGTTATTCACCAAAATAGCATACTTTTGTGTTTGATCCCTAAATTGAACCTAAATGTGAAAACATGCATTTTTGTGCTTAAATTGAGTAAATTAATCCCACTTTTATTCCATTCGATGCCGTGATATGTTTGTTGAGTGATTTCAGGTCCTAGAGGCAAGAATGGTTTGGTAGAAGTGGAAGAAAGCATGCAAAAAGGGGGAAAACATGAAGAAAACAAAGGAGAAAAGCATCTTAGCCTGTGTCCACGCACAGCTTCTGTGCGCACGCACAGCTTCTGTGCGCACGCACAGCTTCTGTGCGCACGCACAGCTTCTGTGCGTACGCACAAGGCAGGGCCAAAATCAGCACCTGTGCCCATGCTCAGGACAAAATGGAAATCAGCACCTGTGCGTACGCACAGGTACCAGCGCGTGCCTCCATTAAAATTGCATGTGGACTCGCATTTTGGGGGCTTTTTGGCCCATTTTTGAAGGCTTTGGAGCATATTTGAAGGGGGAAGCAACTATATATCATACCATACATTACCATACTTCATACAACACATTTTAGGAGTAGTTTTAGAGTAGTTAGCTTAGGTTTTCTCTCTAGTTCATTAGGGTTTTAATTAGGTTTTCAATGTAGAATTTATAGTTCAAGTTTTGCTTTTGGATTTTGCTTTCCCATTGTAAGTATTCCTTAATTTCCTCTTTGATGACATTACTTATTCTACACTTTTACTTTTCATCTCTCTTGTCAATATATACATAGTTTTGTAATTTTGGATTTCTAGTTAGTTAATTTGATGTTTGATGCTTACTTTATGTTTGTCTGAGTTGCCTTTATTGATTTTGATCATTTATGGTTCATAGTTTTTATCATTTTCCCAATTTTTCCATGTTTTATGTTTATACCCTCTATGTGTTTGATAAAATGTCATTCTTAGTTATGTGGTAGATTTCCACCCCTTGGCTTGGTAAATGAGTTTATGGATTACTAGAGCCATAATGTCCAACATTTAGTAGTAATTCTTGGGAAGTTAGTTGATTCTTGTTTCCATTAAAGCTAGCCTTTTATCAACTAGTTTGGTAAGTTGGTTAGAACTTATGGATTAAGGTCAATTATGCTTGCTTGACTTACTCCTCAATGTTAGGGTTTAACTAAGCGAGATTAACTCATGATAATTATCATAGTTGTGGTTATGGTAAGGAAGGGATTCCATAACTCATCCCAAGTCAAGGTTTCTTTTATGTTTTGAATCACCTTTCTATCACTTGATAACATTACTTGTTTATATTACATACATAGTTCTTTTATTCCTTTATTGCTTTATTAATTGTAATTTTGTCTTGTTCTTTTATTTCTTTATTGCTTCTTTATCATTGAAAACCCTTTTGATCTTCACAACCAAAGCTGTATGCACTCATTGGCATTAGCTCATAGGGAGAATGACCCGAGGTTTAATTACTCTCAGTTGATTAGAAATTGTAAACTTTGATGTTTGGGATTTAAATTGCTGGTTCGGACTATACTTACAATGGAAATCTACTTAATTCCAAATTGGTATAATTCTCTCTCATCAGAGACAGGGGATCTCTGAACTAGCATCCTCAGCATTTTTCATAGCCTTTAGCTGAGCGGTCTTGGCAACTTCCAGCTACTCCTTTAGCTTACCAACCTCTTCCTAAGACTGACGAAGCTTACTATCTAAAAGAAGCACCTGGGACAACATCGGTTCCACCTTCTGAACAAGGGCAGCCGAGTGAAGAAGAGCATGATACATAGAATTTGCCTGACCGGAGATGTCACAATTATGAAAGAAGTCCTCAGTGCCCGGCAGTAGGTGCTGATCAATGAAAGCCGGAGCATCGAAATCTAGGTCAATCATGGAAGTAACGGGCCCCTCCTCCTCCAAATTCACCCCGCTACTCTGCTTAACTGGTCTCATCCGCCTCCTACCGAAGTGGGGAACAAGAATCTCCACAACCTCAACCTCATGATCGGCTACCTCCTGAAAAACTATCTGCGAGTTTGGCTGAGTCATAGTTTGAGGAGTCCATGGCGAGGCCCCATCACCTCCACTCCTAGAATTACGGATGAAGGCGGCCTTTAACCTGGCAAGAGTTGTCTATTCGCCAGCCATCTGAACAGAAAAACACAACCAAAGAGAAAATGTCAAAGGTAAATTGTGGAAACACAGGAAAAAGGGACTAAAACCCATCGACATAAGTCCGACATGCCACCGGATCACCCATAACGTCCTAGGGGTTCAATGACCTGTCCCCAAAAATTACCAGCAGAACATCGGTGATATCTTTATTCTCGGGAGATAGCCCCTCATAGGTAATCTTCGTCAAATAAGATGAACCCGCACCAAAGTTTCAGTAGGTGGTGAAATGGCGCTCCCCCTCTAAAGTCGACCAGAAAAGATGGCGTGCCCTGGCGAACGAACATTAAAATATACCTCCTTAAAATCATCGAAGGAATCTTCAAGCAACCCAAAAACCCGGCGATTCGACTAAGCTCAGAACGACACAAAACCCTTCTTGTGCTTTGCCTCTTTAATCGAGATAGTACACAAGAAAAAATACAAGAAAGGTTCCACCCAGGTAGGAAGCTCCAAAAATTCTGAATCCAACTCAAAAGTCCAGACGGTTGCCTAACACTTCGAGTGTAGTTGAGGCAGTGCCACCAAACATCAGTTTAAAAGGGCCTGGACAAAGGCGGAGAAAAGGAGCCACACCCCCAACTTCGTGAACATGGGATCGTAAACCTACATCCATTCGATAACTTGGTGGGAATCAAGGTTGATATAGCAAACCCTTTCATCCTCCCTAGAAAGTGCCAACTCATACTGATGCTCCACATCACCTCCTCTGCATGTGATGAGTGAATATTTTATACGCTTTTTGATATCATTTTCATATAGTTTTTAGCATATTTTGTTTAAGTTTTATTAAGTTTTCATAGGTTTTAGTGAAAAATTCACATTTTTGGATTCTACTTTGAGTTTGTGTGTTTTTATGCAATTTCGGGTATTTCTGGCTGAAATTGAGGAGCTGGAGCAAAAGTCTAATTCAGAGACAGAGAAAGTGCTGCAGATGCTGTCCGGATCTGACCTCCTTGCACTCACCCTGGAGTTCAGATCTGGAGGAGCATTGGTGATCTCTTAAGAAGGGCATCGATCACATACAGCTTGCCATAGAAGAAATCATTCACGGTTGAAGAAGATAGTAAGATCAGATTGATCTAGAAGAACAAAGCATCTTGAAGCCTTAACCATCTTCATATCATTGCATTCACCATCAACTGAGTAACGTTTTATTTATTTTCCATTTATGCGAATTAAACAAACAAACAACTCTTCTATCCACTTTGTAACGACCCAACTTCCAGAACGTCATGATCGTACCGAAAGTAAGGCGTTACCAACATGCTTTCCTTTATTAACTATTTACTATTGAGCCTCTAGTTCGATATCGTGTTTCAGTTTTAGTAAAAAATGCCAGAAAATTTTGTTTTTATTTATCAAATCATATATCAAGCATCACCAAATAATAATAATCATATAAATATTAGTAAATATTATACAAACAAATTCAAGTGTAACTTAGATACAACTCCTATCCCTCTTTATAAAATAAAATCTTAAGTAACAAAGGCGAGGGAATTCTATGAAAGCAACTCAATTCAAAAACTTAACTCATAAATAGGGTCTAACAATCGCCCACAGCTTCAAACTGAGTCTTCGAACCTATATCACTGAAAGGGTGGAAGATTTTGGGGTGAGAACAAACCACACGTTCTCAGTAGGGAATGGGAATGCCGTAAAAGTAATGATTAACATGCAAATAATTAACATACTCAAGGAAACTATATTTTTATCAAACCTATTTGAAAATACTATTCTTGGTTTTACTTTAACTAATTATTTACCTCTTTCAAAAATCTAAGCTCAAAACAAATTCCAAAATATAAAACTGGTCACATTAAGCATTTCTCAACCACACAGTTAATTTTCAATCACAACGTCAATTCTTAATCATCATTATACATTCACCAACTAATAGCACTAATAAGAGATTCAATTCAGCACACAAACAAGTTACAGCAAGGCAAACAACACAATCACAGGGAAGTACAACGAGCAAACCCAATCAAATGCAAATGCACACACAAGGATGATGCATGTCTAGCCCTAGTGCAGGTAATGAGCTCATTTGTCGGTTACATACCTGCTCCCGACGTTACCCGGAGTCCTTTGACCAGGTAAGGCTTCCCTGTTGGCAACACCTATCGCAAGAGTCCTTTGACTTGCATGGCAGCACTAACAACCCACTGCAAGAGTCCTTTGACTTGCAAGGCGGAGCTAGTCTGCCCAACACACTCACTGTAAGAGTCCTTTGACTTATAGGAGCATATGCTAGTTATATATTTTCTCGATACCTCTGTAAGAGTCCTCTGACTTACAGAATAGCATTATAGCTAAGTATCCCAGGGAAGCGCTCTTAGTGGTCGTACCACCATCTATCTGGCTGCCTTCATGCAGCAGATCATTACATAATCATTCTCTTTATCATCATTCATTATCATTCTCATTATTCATCATTACTTTCACATTCTTATGCAGTACCTCTTTCTTTCTCTATTCAATCATATAGTATAAACTTTACATCTTTCACTTTTGTAATATCTTGGCTCAAGCCATTTCTCTTTACCATTCGTTCATAAAAATCTCAATCATCAATTCAGTTCATAATCTCTGCTATGGAAATCTTGAGTCAAGCCAACTTTAAAACTATCTTTCATTCTAGTTCTCTATCAAAGACTCAAGAAAATCATTTATTTTTAAATTCATTAAACACTTTTCAAAACATAACCTTTCATTAGAAGTAATCAAATAAAACTCTTTCTCAAGTTTACTAACTTCCCAAAGACTCAAAAACCATTTCTCTTTATCATTCAAATTCAAATATTATATATTCATTAAACTTCTAAAAAGTAATCCTTTATTGCAAACCCCAAGCATAACTCTCTTCATATTGAATAAATCTCAAAACATAACATCTTTTATAAATATTTCAAACTTGAACATAAACCTTTTCTTGGTAATTCAAATTCAAAATAGTATAATTCTTTTCTTACCCAAATAAAACTCAAATAATATAATTTTTCAAGTTCAAATCTTCTAAAATAACTTCTCAAATAAAATCTCAGATTTTATAAAATTTCGGCAGCACTTTCCCTAAAATCAGACTTAGCCACCCTTACGGGTTCCCTCTTTCTCAACGTCTCATCAACCTTTCTCAACAGGTATCAAATAAAGGTTCTCAATCAATCAGAAAATCCACAATTCGCTATTCTCATATAATCCATCAATCCAACTTCAAACTCATCAATTCATAAATTAAGTTAACCAAAAGACTAATAGTTCCTCATTCCCAAATATCCAAACACATTATCGCCCCCACTTAACCAGAATTTTAGTAACATTGACACCAAAACACAAAAATATGTATTATTCACAAAATCTTGGTTCTCCTATAATCAACTATTATGTTCACCCAAAAAGTCAACTTCATATAGTTTCCAATTATTACAAATTATCTTTATACTTTTAATAATAACTGCATCAGTTTATAATTTAGATTTTAAGGAATTAATTTAACAATCGATTTACAATCTCTTTACAAATCACAACTTCAAACCTAGCTTATCAAAAATTAATTCAACACCCAATGTATTGCTTACAAGAAAAATAAGAATCTCCAGCAAACATTCACCAAGCAATCCTCAATTCGCATATTACTATAATCAGAGCACAAACATAACGTACTCATAGCTAGCCCAGCTAGCCCAACTAATCAGAATTAAGTAAAGTAATCAAACCACTGATCATGGTCATAACAACCTCAAAAGCAGTCACAATTCACAGCCATAGCCAGGATCAATAAATCATGACATAGAAAATTAGTCCAGCCATCACAGAATTATTTATATACTCTTAAAGTTACTATATTATTTTAGAAAATCAGGTTCTCAAGACAGTTTAATCCTTTAAGTTCTAATCCTTCAATAACCACCAGATCAAATTTCAGCCAGTCATGAGTCAATTTCACAGCCATTCCGGTACATCGGATAACTAAAATCAACAGCAAGCACTTGTTTTCAACAATTAGAATATAACCACAACTCAACCAATTTAGCATAATTACATCAAAATCAAAAAATCAATATCAATCACAACAGCAACCAAAATTAATCTTATCAATTAATCACTTACAACAACAAAACCCAGTAACGTTCACAGCAACAGTCCACACTCAATTCATCAATTATCCATACGACATCTTTTCAATAATTAACCCAGCATATATCAATTTAATAAATTACACTAAACTAATCATTATTCACAACCACATTTAATTCCAGTCACAGCTCAAAATATTCACAACAACTAACAAATTTCAAATGCATTTCAGCTCATTCATGTCAATTAAGAAATTCTTAACCATTGTTAACCATTTGCACTTATTCAAATAACTTGGTGGGCATTCTAAATTAAAAATGTTAAATCCCCTACCTCAAAGTCGAAACTCGCAGAAATCATTAAACCCAGCAACTCCATTGGCAGTTCTAACATCCGTTCTGCTCTCTTAGCAGCTACCATGATGATTCTGGGCAGCTCCAGTGATGGTGAAAGGTCTCAGCTTCAGCCAAGCAGCAACAGTAACAATTCAGAGTAAAGCCGGAGCAACATCAACTCTAGCAGTGATAGTGGTGCTCTTCTCAGATTCCAAAAACAGGGGCAGAGCTCAGTGACAGTTATAGGTTCTTTCCCCACCATCGTGTTTCTCCCCACGGTAGACACAACAGTGGCGGCAGCGACTTCCACTGGCGGCGGCTCGGACGGCATCGGCGACAAGAGAGGCTTCAGCGATAATGACCAACTTCAACGGAGCTACTCTGCTGCATTCTCTTTGCTCTGCGAACTCCTATGTCTCCCTCTCTTCGTGCTCGTCGGTAGTGGCGATGAGGGCGACGGTGGCGGCGCAAGGATGGCAGCGACAAGGCTGGTTGTGGGCCTCTCTTGTTCGTGCGTCTCTCTCTCTTCGCGATTCTGTCCCCTCAACGACGACTTGTGGACGGATCGGCGGCGACGCGAGCTTATGGCTCCATGGACGGGACGACGCCGTGAAGCAGCTCGGCAGCGAGCTCCAGGGGGCGGCACTGACGGCGAACAGCCGCTGCTTCCTCTATTCTCTTCTCCGTTTCCTCACTCTCCCTCTCTGATTTCCCATTTTTGGAAGTTGCACTGAAGGGGGTGAAAGGGGATGGGGTGCAGCTGTGGTGAAGGGTGCTAAGGGTTAGGGTTTTTTGTGAATTTGGGAATTAGGGTTTTTGATTTTCAATTTGGGAATTAGGGTTAGAAATTAGAGATTTTATAAAAGAATATGGATAGATATGAATAGATATTTTGATAAAATTGGAGGGTAGGATAATTTTAAAATCAAGTATACTCTCTTAAAAATATTTAGGAAAATTATTTATCAACATATTGCTATGTTCAATCAATTATTTCTAATTTACATTATAAAATGAACAAGTTAATTATATTTTGCAAAGTACAATTTAAATTCAAATATCAATTTTCTAGATTAAATTATACAAATCTCTATTATTTTTCTATCTCTGAAACTTTAATTTCAATTTATAAAATAATTAATTATAATAAAAATTGTACATAAATATTAATTGACTTAAACTTAAAGTATTTATAAATATCAATCTAATCATTTCTAATAAAATAATTTCTAGGAGTTCAAATTAATAACATAATTCATTCAAAATAGAATTTATTTAAATTAAATTATACAATTCTTCTATTTTTTTCAATTATCAAAATTATAATTTCAATTATACCAAATATCTAATAAAGATTATATAAAAATTCTAATTAATTTAAACTTCAATTATCATGAAACTCCATTTAATTACCTTTAGTAAAATAATTTTCTTAAAATAAAATTATCATCAAATAAAATAATCACAAATAACTAATTATTTAATTTTCAAAATCTAGGGTTGTTACACACTTGACTAAGATCTACAAGATAACCATAACTTGCTTCAAATCACAATCCTCGTGGGATCGACCCTGACTCACCTCAGGTATTACTTGGACGGCCCAATGCACTTGTTGGTTCAGTTGTGCGAAGTGTAATTCCGCGCTACCAGCATTCCGCACTCTCATCATGAAGCTTTTGAATGTCCTCCTTCGTGAGTCTGAAAGGCATACCCAGCACATCGGAAGTTACCCGATAATAATTGTTGGGAATGCCTCCGGCTGGGTAAACAGGAACCCCAGCACCCTCTGGTCCCGCCGAACCATACCTTAACCAAAGGGGGCACCACTGTCAGCTTGCTCCCCAGATAAAGAAGCACACAAATTCTACACTAAAATCTACCAAATGTCTAAAAACTTCGGAAAATGGTGGCATCCCCTATTTTTCCTACCACTACCACACAAAAAATACCAAGAGCACGGAAGAAACAAAAGCGATACAATGCGCAAAATGCTAAAACTAATAAAGGCACCAACCTGTTTTCAGAGAAAGCGAAATGGCAAAGAAGCACAAATGTAGAAGAATGCAGCCGCCGACAGCCACCCAGAAATACAGCAGTGAGCTTTTTCAAACAAAGGAATATGTGAATGGTGTTCTGAGAATGACGAAAACAGAAGGAAGTAGTCACAAGTAAGTAAAAATAAAAACCCAACGTTTCAAGTAGGAATGCGGTGGGACGAGGGGCCGAAAGAGAATTTCATAACCTCTCTCCTTCCATTAAGTATCATTATAACACCTCAAAAGATGTAACGAAACCCTACCACCAAAAAATACAACGGACAGATACGGGAACGACCCCACACTCTGCCTATGAACTCCAGAAATTCCGAACAACGAGAAAATAAACTCGCTCATATTAGTGTCGAGACCAAGCTAGCTTGCTCCCACACTCCGGGAAAAACTGTTCTGGGCCTGGCACCCGGGTCCCCAAATGGGCAAACGATGGCCCGACTTCTAAGCCCTTATCCTCTCTACAGCCAAAACCAGCTAAAAAACCAGAAATTTTTAACCAACATTTGAATTTGAATATCTCCCTTATCATAGCCAAAAAGATAAGATAAGATAACTAACAAAAACTATATAAGGGAAGTCAAAGGCCCTCTCAAGTCTCAAGTACATTATTACACACTTATAACCCTAACCCTACATCTTAGATCTATTATGACTTGAGCATCGAAATATCTTTGCAGGTACCAGCCCCCGCCGCTCCAGAAGTCCGATCACGTCATCACCAAGACCGACAAGTTCTCGATCCTCCCCTCAATCTGTACCAGTAAAATTTAGTACAAAGTACCTGCAACTATTTATATACTAAATATGGTTAGGAAAATTTAATTAATTAAAAAATTATACACATATTAATATATAACTATAATTTTTACTTAATGATAAATGCTTGATCTAGTAAATAACATTAGAATAACGCTATGAGTTAAACATTTCCCAGCTACCTCTCTAGGAGAAATTGTTCATTTGCACCATTGCTAACAACTAACAATTTGTTCAGTGATTGAAACTAACCCCACTATATTTACAAAAACATTTATTCCTGAGGTATACGCTTCAAGCTCTCAACCTTTATTAGACTTGATTAAGTATCAATTTTACTTATCAATAATTCAAAGTGGGCATATATAAATCATAAATAATGTAAGCTGATATTTGGTCTTTCTAAGTTAACGTTTCTGCATTTACGTATAGTTTGATCAGAAACAATGCTACAATATCTTATACTATATATATGACGTAATCACTGTACTTTCCAGGCATATTTATTAACAATCAGCAGAAATTTTAAATGCTCCTCATTCGTTCAAGCCTAATCCATATCCATATGTATAGAGCTCCCAAATGAGCGGGTAGGCCAAATTTGAGTCAACTTGGTATCAGCAGTAAATTAAAACTAGAAAAATAGATTGATTCGCATTTTAAATAAATAAAAAAGATGTCAATACAACTTAATTTGTTCGAGCCAACAAATTAATTTCAACAATTTTTAAAAAAAAAGAATTACTATACAATGTTTTAGAATTTTTTTTTATTTGACATCTACACAAATAAAAAAACTAATCATAAATTTATATATTTTCAAAATAAATGATCTAATGCAAAAAATTAGTTAACACAAAAGACTTTATATACCAAGATAGGTGAACCAACCGTGGCTGTTCGACCAAATTTTTTAACTCGCGAGTTATACAAACCGAATAAGATTGATTCGTTTCTAAATGAGTTGTATGTGATTTAATTTTACTAACTTGAGTCATCTATTTTTTTACAAAAAATCTGAACCGAATCGTGAGTCGTGACTAGTTTTTAGGATTTTACATATGTATTGTTGAACTGCTAATTTTGTTTTTTTATCCAGTTTACTCATTTGTTTGGTAATGAAAGAATAGATAAAGTAATATTAAGAGACACAATTTTATTTAAATAAAATAGAATAGAAATAAAAAAAAGAGTAAATTTTTGCAGATATATTTTTTTAAAAAAATTGTCTATAAGCAAATTAATTAAAAAGAATTAGAATAAAGATTTGTTTTTTTGAGAATAATGTTAGATTAAATCTATGAGATGCATATGAGAGAGTTATGGACAACCGATTCTTCAATAAATACATTTATGCCAAATTAATTAGTAAATTAAACACAGGAAGAACATGCATATAATTATCCATGAAAAAAGGACAATCCCATCAAGTATTGATAATCTCATCATTTATTATTGCTATATCTTATTAGTTCATTTATGGCTGGAATATGAATAACCAACAGACATTGACGTTTCTAGCAATAAATTTATAAATATTATCTCTCATAATACCTTTGTTCCTTTGGACCATACTAGCTACACGAAATGGACAAAGTGTTATATTTTGAACTAAACATATATTATCTCTCAATGTACCTAGCTTGGTGTTTTTCCTCTATAACGATGATTTAGTAGCTGAGAATCGGGGGACCATGATGACTATGAAGAAAGTAAATGGATGTTGTTACATAACATGTGATCAACATTAATAGGGTGGGGTTTGGTCACAGCTACCACCCTCTTATGTATTACTCATTGGTTTATATACATATCCTTCCCCGACCTTGACATGAATCTTTATTTGGCATTTCTCAGTTTAAGTTTCTATCGAAAAGATCCATGTGACAGTGACACCGTAGCTAATCGAAAAGGTTAAGGCAATATAGGTAAAACAAACATCTAAGAGGTGTTTCCTTTTTTTTTTTTTTTTTTTTAATTTCTATCTTGTATGTCCATTTAAAGATATTTAGTTAAAAAGTTTAGAGAACAAGTCCTTTTAATAATTAAATTAAACTAAACCAAATTCTATTACATTTGTTTTTCTTTTTTTTTATCAGAATTTACATGTCATCTTGTTTTTAATGTTATCTTCTTTTTTTCTCGTTTTTTTTTTATTTTTTTATGTGTTTTTTTCGTCTTTTCTTTATTGTTGTATATATTTTTCTTTTTATTCTTCATCTTCTCTTTTTTCTTTTGTATTTTCTTTCTTTCTTTTATGAAGAAGAATAATAAAAAATAGATACCAAAAAAAATTAAAAAATGCATAAAAATAAAACAAAAAATATATAAAACTTTTTGACGTAAGTATAAAAAGTTTTTGATGATACACAAAAAATTTTTGAAAAAAAAAAACAGAAATAAAACATATAAATTATTTTATGCTAAACACAAATTTTGCGACACAAACATAACTTTTTTGAAGGTAAACATACAAAATTTTAAGAGAAATTTAGAATGTAAACGCAGTAATGTATTAATGATAAATACTATAAATTGTTTGAAGGTACCCAATTTTTTAAGAGAAATATAGGAAGTAAACATAAAACTTTTTGAACGATAAGCACAGAAACTTTTTTAAAAGTAAACCCAGATATTTTTGCAGAGAAACAAAAAACAAAAAATACAAAAACTTTTTCTTACCAAAGCATATATATATTTTACGATGAACACATCATTTTTTAAAAGAAACATAAGAAACGCAATTTTTTTTTTCCAATGCACCAGAAACCTTTTAATTAAAAACAAAAATTTCATTCTTTTTTTTTTAATTACTATACTTATTGTTTCAAGGTAGGGTTACCTGAAACGTTGAGTCGGACCTGAACGTGAGGTCCAGGTCCCTTCAAGTTGCAGCGTTCGACTTGTTGATACTGAGATATTGCCTGTCCGAGTTCCTCGTGAAGTGGCGAGGGTGATACCTGCAAGAGACTCCGATGCTTAAGTTAGCAAGGGCTTTAAGTAGGTTGTTAGTAGAGTAGAACGTGAGTTATACCTGGGAGGTGCCAGCGTATTTATAATAAAGCCTGATGACCTCCCTGGGGGCGATAATCTTATCTTATCTTATATTTTGGAAAATTGTTGGGATCTTATCTTTTTAGTCACTACTTTCTAGAAGCAGTGACCTCGCTGTGTTGGGTGCTTGGAGCCTTGGGCTCTTTAGTTGATATCCGACCTCTTTCAAGAGGTCGGTTAGGGGTTGGAGGGCCCACCTCTAAGGCCGGCCCTTTCCTCTTTATGAGACCCAGCCTCGTTCTTGGGGCAGGGTATGAATAGTGCCCCTGCTTGAGCTTCGACCTTTTCATAAGTCGTGCTCGAGCATTTCGCGGCTTCTTTTGTCGGACGCTTCTTTTCCGGGTAGGTCGGGCAACTGGCTTTTGTTGTTTTGAAATTTCAAATGTTACCCTGCTTTAAATGTGGGGCTGGATTGGCGCGACAGTTTCCTTGATTCTTGAGTGCGCTTTAAAGCTCTATTATTGGGTTTTTCATCGTTTATAAAAGCTCTGTGGATCTTGCTCTTCCTTCTTTCTCCACTTCTCCGATTCTCTTCACACTACAAGAAAAATACTCATTCAGGTACACTTGAAAAGTGTAGCCAAAAGTGAAAAAAAATGATGCCTTAGGCTACGGCTACGCTTTCTAGGCTACGGCTATGCTTTCTGGGATGATTCCTATTCGGCCGTTGCCTATTCTCAAAGGCTACGCTTTTCTGCACCAAGGGCTACGCTTTTGGCGTTTGGAAATAGGGTGCGCTTTTCAAGTGATGCTGTCCAGGACCAAAGGCTACGCTTTTCAACTTCCATTTTTACCATAATAGGCTACGGTTTTTAGTGCTACTGCATCACCTATAAAGCGTAGCCACATTGTATACCATAGCTACTCTATATAAGTGTAGCCTTAGGTCCCTCATTTTTTTTTTAATTTTCTGTATAACCATAGTTACTCTATATAAGTGTAGCCTTAGGTTCCTCATTGTTTTTTTTATTTTCTATATATATATATATATATTCTAATAATTTTTTGTACATAATATTTAGTAATATGATTACATATATAATTCTGTATTTTTAATTAAATGAGTTAAATATTATAAAATAAAAATAAATATATAATTATACTAAATAATTTCTTTAAATAATAAAAATTATCTGTAAATAAAATATATTTATAATGATCCAAAAGTACTAATATTCATACATCTCACACTAAATTAAACATAGCCATATCAAAATAGGCATGAGACCACTTAAAATTTACTACTAATACTCTACGAAAAACTAAAATATTATATTCTATACAAGTATCATCTAATAAAAGTAATTAGTCTACCATACTTGTATCAATTCTCAATATTACTCCATCTTAACCCATAAACTACAATGATAAACAGCTTAATCTTCATTATTATTCTCAATATTATCCTGCATAATTATATAGAAAAGTATTAGAAAAATATTTATAATAACATTCACAATTATAAAAATTAAAAAATCAAACTGAAAATAATTAGAAACCAAACTAAAAATAGTTGTATAAATTATTAAAACTATGTCAACTTCAAAAATAAAGTTAGCACAATTCTTGGTGCTACTTCAGTTAGCACAAAACTAGAATTACAACAACCAGAATTGCACAAACAATTTTCAGCTATAACAATACAATTTCAAGTGTTAAAGTATCAATAAAGCCAACAACATATGATTTTCAGCCATAGCAATTAACTTAACCATATGCAAATATAAGAGGTATAACATATTATACATATACCTAATATATTATACATATAAAAAAAAGGGGCAAAAAAAATCCTAATATATTATTATTTATTTTAAATAGGAATTCTAAAGTGTACTTTGGTTTTGGTTTTGCAACTGCGTTCTAAAAATTTAATTTTATATGATTTTTTAAAAATCGGCTACTGATTTAGTACACTTCAGAAAAACAGCAAGCAGTAACCAACTTAAAAAAATCATATAAAATTCATCTTTGGTTGGATTCTCCTAAAGTTTAGTGTGGTTGAACCAGACTTACCCATATTTCACCCAGTTCAAGTCCCAGGGCATTTTCACTTCTCTAGAAAAAGTTATGCCTCTCGAAATATGGTTTTATTTTAAGAAAAGGGTGCTGTCGCAGTAGTGAACAACCCTGCTTCCAGAAGACACAACTTTCTCTATAAAATTCGAATTGTCCTGAAATTTGGACATAAATTAATAGACATCCTAATATTTCATTCTTTTTTAGTTTCACCTCCAAAGAGTTTCAGAGTATTGAGATATGTGGTTTTGAAGTTGCTGTTCCAGAATTCGCACAGCATTGTTTCTGCAGAAAATAACCATTTTCTAAAAATCATATCTCCTAAACTACACATCGGAAAATTCTGAAATTTTAGGGGAATAATCTAGAAATCTTAAGGTTTCATATAAAAATAATTTCACTCATTTTGAGTGGCTAGATTGCTCCCAGTTTTGTTCACAAGTTGCTGCCTGAAATTGCATAATTCTGCAACATATAACCTCGGGTTTTGAGAGGTCAAAAATTGATTCCTAGCTTTTCACTCACTCTAACCTTGCATTCTAACTTTCTTTTACCTATTGTAACTTGTTGAAAATATTAAATCAGCCTCAAGTGCTCAGGATTAATAGCAGAGCATTGGTGGTGTATCATTGCATTGTGCATTAGCTATTTACCAAGTGGCGAATCCTTGAGAGCTACGATGAGACATGGTAGCTTAACTATATCAATTTTTCACATCTATTTTGAAGTAAATTTCCATGTTGTCTATAAGTCTCACTTTTCCAAACCATGCTGCAACACACAAGACAACAGGGCTGCCATTGATAAATTCCACTTTCTCCAAATTCTCTTGATCAACAATATGCTGAAAAGATGCATCTATCTAGTTAGCATGCATCTAAGTCAATGTCTTTTCACTATTCTCTCTATTTCTTGGGACAAAAGTGTCTTTTCAATGTTCTTAATTGATTGTTTGGAAGCCACAGTGTACACTACCCCCAAAGAAACTTTGGCATTACAGTAATGGTTGGGTAATGTATGGACAGAGACAGAGATAGTGAAGACCCCAAAAAAAAAATTATTTTTGTATCCTATTTGGTATTTGGTAGTAGTGAGGGATAGCGAAAGAAAACAAAAGAGACTTTTGCAACAGTGTCCAATGTCTCTATTTTAGAAGATACAGAAAATAATAGACTATTTTAAAACAGCAAGGCAAAATCCCAAAAGTTGAAATGTGATTACACTAACGGCATGACTCTAGAAAAGTGATGATGGATCTTGCTGCTAATTGAAATTGGTGCATAAAAAACAGCATTTTGAGTTGCATAGGTATTCTTTCAGTTTGCGTTACTCCCTCTATATATGTGTACCGCAAAGACAATTTTGTTCCACTACATGCATATGAGAAATATATAATCCAAGTATGAAATGTCTCAAAAAGTTATTTATATTCAAAATTTGTCCAACATTGTTATTTATAATAATATTTATAACCAAAATCATGTTAAATCGTCCAATGAACTCCCAGGATCACCCATAGAAAGAATAAGGACAACAGCAATAAAAGTAAATCCAATTTCCCTGACCAATTATACAACTAGGATATCTTTAGCAATAATCATATTGCACATCACTTGTAAATATCTAATAATATATTAACTGAGACTGAATGTTTTTGAAGTTGAATATGCAATTAAACTATAGAGATTATCTCATTAAATAATCCAAATTAATTAAACACAAGAACTCACCTCAGCATAATCAATCTGTCCACCAGCCTTAGTAATACATTGGACCACTAAGTTTCTCAACTTCTCACAATGCACCTGACCATCTGCTGCCGCTGACTTAGCTTGTAACAAAAATTTATTTATGGATAGTGCCTGCAACAGATGGAACGGGGAAAAAAGTTGTGTTAGTTTTAGTTATAAAGACTTTATAGGCTCAGCGTTACAATTATCATTACTATCATAACAAGTGCTTCATATTAAATACCATGACTACCATGAACTAATTAAAATATACATATCTGAATAAAATAAAATCATAGATTTTGCCTGTCTTTCGTAGAAAGGCGCACATTACGCGAACTCATTGCCAAGCCATCATTCTCACGTGTGATTTCAGAACCAACAATTTTAATGTTAAAATCATGGCCCTTGACCATTTCCTCATCGCGTCCTTGTTAGAGATCACCAGTGGCTCTTTGGATGCCATTCAGATAGCTGTTTGGAATTACTAATTATCTCAGTTAAGCGGAACTGCTCTGCTAGCTGGAATGCCAGTTCCCTAGTGGGCGTCACCACCAACGCGAACACACCGAACGGGTGCTCCGACAGGCAGTGGAGGACCGGGAGGGCGAAAGCGGCGGTCTTGCCGCTGCCAGTTTCATCGATGCCGAGCACGTGGTGGCCCTCCAGCACTCGCGGGATGCAGTGAGACTGAACACGCGGGGGACGCTTCAAACAGGACAAGAGAGCAAACATTGGCGAACGAGGGGATCGAGGGCCCTCGAGAACGACGAACCATGAGGATTGCGAACGACCACGACGAACCTAGTGCCGATCTTGAGCGTGACGAGCAGCGACGGTGAGATTGATGGCGGCGCGATGGAGGCTAGGGTTTTCACATCCTTTCAAGGGAGAGTTGCGAAGATGGACGGACGGCGGCAGAAGCACAACTAAGGGAGACGAGCAAACAAGTGAGACGGCGACAGTGGCGCACGACGACGGAGAGCACAACGACGGGGAGATTGGAGAAGCGACTAGGGTTTTGTTATTTGGTGCTTTGGTAGGTGAGAAAGAATGACCGAATGAGAGAGACAGGGAGTGCAAAGCTTCGATGATGAAAAGGAAACAAAATAAAATTTCACTAAGTGTCCTATGGCTATTTGGCGTTTTTATATTAGGCAACGCTTTTAAAGCGCATCCAAATCATAACAAATATGTATTCTTCAAAAGCGCTCTCTTTGGTATGAAAAGTGTACCCATAGATATTAACATAAGGCTACGCTTTATAAGTGACTTTTATTGTATCTAAGGCTACACTTTTTAAATGATGTCATAATTGTGTTTCCTATTCTCTTATAAAAAGGGAACACAGAAAAAAGCGTAGCCTACTCTATGAATAGGCTACGCTTTTCAAATGTAGTTTAAACAAAGTGTGGCTGAATGGGTGTTTTTCTTGTAGTGTCATTTTCCTTTCTTTGTGAAAAGAACTTCTCTCCTTCTCCATTTGTTTCCGTTTGCTCTGGTTTCCAAGATTTTCTTTATCTTGAGTTTTTCTAGAGGCTTCTTCTTTGAAGGTGATCGTTCGCGTTGTTGCTGCTTGTCGCGCTCTCCTTTTTCAACTCTCGCTCAGGTTGGTGCTTTGTTTTTCCATTTTTCTTGTTGCCTTTTGAATGATCTTAGTGGATGTTTGGACATTGGTGGTCGTCATGAATGCTGGTAGTGGTTTTGTTGCCTGATTCTGCTTTTTGATGTGATGCACGGAAATCTGTATTGCTACAAATTTTCTTCAGTAAGTATACCAAGTTGTCGTCAAGTAAAAACTCACAATAGAGTGAGGTCAAATTCCACAGGGATTGATTGGTTGAGCAACTTTTTTCAGAGGAGTGTTCTAGTTGAACTAAACAGATTTAAATTGAGATTTGCAGAAATTAAATTGGCAGGAAATGTAAATAGCAAGAAATGTAAATAACGGAAAGTAAATAGCATAATGTAAAATGTAGAAAGTAAATTGCAGAAACTTAAATGGGAATGGGGGTGATGAGCATAAATGTAAAAAAACAGAATATAAAGAATGGGGAGATCAGAAATGGGAAGCTCATTGGGTTCAGGAGATATTGCATTCTCCGAATCAAGTTCATTCTCATCTCTTCCCCAATCCATGCAACTCATTGATCTCTTGGAAATCTTAGATGATTGAATCCCAATTCCTTAGCAATTCAATCTCTTTAAGCTTAAACAATTGCCTAATTCCTTGATCTAATTGCTCATGGGAGGAGATGAAGTGCGATCACTGATTATACCACATGGTTTCCTAGATTAAAGCATTGGTTGAATTATATGTCACTATATCCATCCAACCCCCAATCCAGTCCAACATAAGAAAGCATTTGTAGCATGATTTCCTCATTCCTCTTCCAAGGATCAGAGGAAATTCAAGTATTAGCAATTTCTCTTCCAAGACAATTGCTCAATTGGATGAAGAGCGAAAGCTTTCAAGTAAATCAAAGAGAATGGAAAGAAGAAGAAGAAGAAGAATAAGAACTATAATTGATCCATTGAATTACAACAGAGCTCCCTAACCCAATGAAGGTGAGTTTAGCTCTTCATAGCTCTGGGAATGGAAGATGGAAAAGTAAAATACACTGAAAGTAAAATTGAATTACAAAGAAAAGTAAATACAGATTGTTTACAATCATGGATCCCCTAGGTCCCAATCTTTTTTTCTAGTTCAAAACTACCCCTATATATACTACTTTTCTAATCTTTAGTTAACTCTGCAACTCTCTGGATGTGGGCCTTTGAGCTTAGTTGAAGTAGTTACGATCTCAGTGGGCTTTGCTCAGCTTGCTGGGAGAGTTTGAATTGGGTGGCTTTCATGTTAGTCAGGCCGTTAGTGTGGTTAACGTTAAGTGTAAATTCCTGGTTAGAAGACATTAGTGACACTAACTTGGTCAGTAACATCTCCCAACCCTCTTGAGTCACGTTATCCCCACCGTTAGTGGCAATAATGTTGCCACTAACATAGCCTTTCCTAACACTCGAGCACGTTAGTGGTGCTAACTTCACCACTAACGTTGCAAACACCCTTTCCTCCACGTTAATGGCCTACGTTAGTGGCACTAACATGGCCATTAACGTGGGCAATCCTTGGCTCGAACACGTTAGTGGTGCTAACTTCACCACTAACGTTGCAAACCTCCCCTTTGTTCCACGTTAATGCCCACGTTAGTGGCACTAACGTGGCCCTAACGTGGGCTTCTTTGGTAATTCCTCATGTTAGTCGTGCTAACTTTACCACTAACGTTGCACAATTTTCCTTGTTCCATGTTAGTACCCACGTTAGTGGCACTAACGGGGCCACTAACGTGGGCTTATTTGGCCTTCGAACATGTTAGTGGTGCTAATTTCACCACTAACGTTGCAAGCCTGTCCCTTCTTCCATGTTAACGGCAACATTAGTGGCACTAACGTGGCCACTAACGTGGCTCTTCTCTGCTTCTTCTTACCTGAAATCAATCAAACAAAGTGCATACAAGTCTTGCTCTAAATCATGAGATGATGCATTATCCATCTTATCATTCAATCCTTGCATTATTCTCATGAAATTGTTTAGAATTCACAATGTTTGCTTGAATCAAGGTATGAATGCATATTCAACCAATTACTTGCTTATTGCCTAAGAAATTGCATGAAACTAACCTAAAACAAACTAAAAATGGATTGTGAAACTAGCCAAGATGTCCTGGCATCACAATACCAAACTTAAATCTTGCTTGTCCTCAAGCAAGTGATAGAACATCAGAAGAATGAAATGAAAATACAAGAGATACAAGTCCTTATTCAGAGAATTCAAATCCTTAACATAGCTCTGTTTTTGTTTTCTTTCCTTCTTTAGAGCTTGTTGCTTTCTGTAGCTAAGTGTTCTGTGTTGAGGCAACCCTTTAGGATAGGCTTTCAGTCAACACTCCCGAACCAGTTGGTTTAAGGTGCTAAGTGTTGAAACACCCCTAAGGACTTAATCACCCAAGTCTCTCCTCAGCACATACACACCACAGGTACATGGTTTGTTATTCATTCCTGAGACCTTGGTGTCCAGCACCTCTTTGGGTTACTAAATGTTTTGTGACAAGGTTGCTCTTGATAGTGGACTTTCAGTTGATAATCACGGGTTAGTTAAGCCAAGTTTTCAAGTGATGAAGTACTCCTAAGAACTTACTCATTCAAGAAGATCCTTGTACAAAAATACCACAGACACATGCCTCAAGGTTCAAACTATTGGTGCCTAGCTTTATTTCTTGCTCTTTTATTTCTTTTTCATTCTCTTTTTCTCTTTTTAGGATCTTATTATTCATTTAAGTCTCATAGAATGCACTTAAAGCTCATAATTCAAGAGATATCCTAGCCTTGTACCTTATTGATGAACCAACTTAGCTAGAAAATACCACCACAAACACTAGGATTTTGTTCTACAACATTAGATTTCACTCTTATTTTTCACAACATTTTCTTATAATTTTTTTTATTGAACTTAAGAACACAGCATACAATTCAAGGAATGATGCAGTGGGCTAAGCAACTAAGCTAGCAAGCAAGATAAGTAAACTAAATGCAATTGACTCATCAAATAAACTAGCAAGCTAAAGATGAATTCAAAGAAACTAAATGCAAAAACCGAAGTAAAATTTCTAAACGAACTATGGAAGTATGTTCTATTTCATACATGATTTTTCTTATTCAGAACTAAAGAAAGAAACTCCACCACCTTTCACTCTTTGATGTGCTTTCCCTTCTTGTTTCTCTCCTCTTCTTGGTTTCCTTCTTTTTGTCTGCTTGTTCCTCCTTGTATTCGTGCCATTCTAGCCTTCTTCCAATCCTCTAGTGCTTTTCTCACTGATTCATGGTTATACTCTGTTCTTTCTTTCTCTACCCATGCCAATTCATCATGGACCTCTTCATATCTTCTGATTCCTGGGTTCAACACGGGTAGCTGCCCAACCAAGTAACCAAGCCTAGCTTGAGTATTTATATCATACCCAGCTCTACTTAGATAAACTCCTTCTTGAAATATCCTATACTCATCAAATGCGTTCATATGCTCATGTTGCCTTTGATGCATTTCATGGATGTGTGCATCTTGGTGAGCTTGCATATGGATTAATTTTTGGATGGCTTCTTGTTGTTGAGCTTGTCTTTGGTTTACCATGTTGATGGATTCACCAAATTATTTTCCTTGCTCGAGTTGTTGCTCCATGAATTACTTCTGCCACTCTCTTTGGTGATCCATCATTTGGGATTGAAAGTTCTCTTGTTGGTGCATCATTTGCATTTGGAGGTTTCTCTGCTGCTTTTGGCTTTCTAGATATTGCCTTGATAAGTGATAAAACCCAATTTTATGGTTTATCTTGTGCTTAATTTGGGGGATTTTATCACCTTTTCCCACATTTATTCAATAAAATAGCATGGTTTTGCAATTCTCCCTTGAATTGTGCTTAAGTGTAAAAACATGCTTTTTAGGCCCTTAAATTGGTGATTTTAATCCACTTTAATTCCATTCGATGCCTTAATGTGTGTGTTGAGTGATTTCAGGTTCATAGGACAAGTATTGAATGGAAGGAGTGAGGAGAAAAGCATGCAAAGTGGGAGAACTCATGAAGAAATGAAGGAACCGTAAAGCTGTCAAGTCCGACCTCTTCGCACTCAATCGACCATAACTTGAGCTACAGAGGTCCAAATGAGGCGGTTTTAGTTGCATTGGAAAGCTAACATCCGGGGCTTCAAAATGATATAAAATTTTCCATATGTTACTTCGAGCTCAGGGGCGCGCACATGCCATGTACGCGTGCGCGCCGATGCTACCGTGGCCCACTAAAGTGAATTCGCCCCCAGCGATTTCTGAAGCACTTTGGGCCCAACCCAACTCATTTCTAATGCTATTTCATGCAGAATTCAAGCTTGGGTAAAGGGGAGAGAAATTGTTTAGCAGCTTAGCATCATGTAGCTTAGTTTCTAGAGAGAGAAACTCCCTCTTCTCTCTAGAATTATGTTAGGATTAGGTTAATCTCTCATAGATCCATGTTTAATTCCTTGCTTTCATCTTGTTTCTTCTACAATTTCTTGTTCCTATTACTCTATTCTTCTTAGTTCTCATGCTAATTTTACTTTTTATGCTCTTTTATGTTCATGGATGTTCATGTTGAATTTGATTTTCTTTTAATGAAATTTATGTTTGATGTTTCTTTTATTGATGATTTGAGTTATGATCTTATTTTTCTTGTAATTGGTAGTTGATAGATTTACTATTCTTGCACTTTTACCATGCTTTCCTTTTATGGCTTCCAAGTGTTTGATAAAATGCTTGGTTGGATTTTAGAGTAGAATTTTGTGCTCTTGGCTTGGGAAGGTAACTTAGGAACTCTTGAGTTACTAATGTCCAAGTGATTGATGATTGGGAGCCATTAATGCTAGATCTCACCAATTGATTAGGTGTAGAACTAGGACTTATGGACTTGGATTGATATAGCTCACTTGACTTTCCTCTACTATTAGTTAAGGGTTAACTTAGTGGGATTGATCCTTGCCAATTCTCATGTTGTGGTTAGTGATTAGGATAGAGATCCTTGACCACCTAACCTTGCCAAAATTGGATAAAAGGTAGGCTATTTTGGGTAAGTGAGCTATTTGAACAATGGCCTCAATCATATAAATGCATGTATACACAAAATAATGGACATAAAGAATCAAACAAATCAAAGATTACAATCATAGGAAGAGAATAATGCACACAAGAATGAAAATAAGTGGTCATGTATGATGTGACCACACATTTATGCTCAAATCTCACATGCTTGTGTTCTTAGCTCAGAAATCATGTTCCACAAAGTATATAATTCAAGCAAGTTCTAAAAATTTTTTTTTTTCAATTGGGGTGCCCTATAGATAAAATTCTTGGAAAATATCATGATTTTGACTAAGCTTATTATATACATATGCAAAATAAGAAAGTGCAACTAGGAATCCTAAAATGAAATGCAAAAGTGTTGGAATTAGAAACTTGTCACCCAGAAAATGCCGAGCGGTCGGACGACCTCCCCACACTTAAAGGTTTGCACCGTCCTCGGTGCATCCAAAGATGAACAAGGGGGTACGACGACTTTCCTAGTTGCTACCTTCAGTTGGTAGGTCAACCGATGCTGCGTGTTCTTCTCTCGCTTCCGTTTTTGCTTATGATGACTCATCCTGAACATAGAAAACAAGAGATAATAAGACAAGTAAATGCACAAGCAAGGAAGCATGCATTGTTGGAATGAGGTAAATCACTAGAATTGAGTGAGTGAATTAGTGTGACATTAATGAAAAATATGTGTGTGGGTCCTAACTTGAATACGGTTTAGAACTCACACCTTAGTATTTAAAAATCATGTCACAATTATACAAAATAAAACATGCACTTCACTCATTCTAGTGTGCTTGAGATACTTTAAAAGACTTGTAGGTTAAGTCAACCACATAAGTAGTGAAGAGGCATGAAAGCATTCAAGCAAAAATCAAGCAATTGTGAAATTGGATATTGCATGGACATTGATTGATGTGTAGGTAGACTTAGTGAATAAAATGGTATAAGAAACTCACACAACAATCAATGACACATATTGAAGTTGTTGCAACACCTAAGTGGCATAGAGGTGAAACACATAGATGCTATGGAACTTAGAAAAAAGGATATAGAAGTCAAAAATCAATCACATAGCAAGCATGGTCCACAAAGCTTAGAAAGCTCAAAAATATGTCGCTAGGTCAGCTTTCGATCCAATTTCACAATTTCAAAAATCTCAATGCATGAAATAGGTGATGACCAATTAGAACAAGCATCCTAAAAAAAATGCATTGATAATGTACAATTGCCTAACAATAGATGATGAATGCATGGTGGCCAAAGCATGCAATTCAAAGAGGTAAGATGCATGAAGGCAATATAACAAGTACTTGGTATTCCAAAGTGTTGAACATGAAAAATTCCAAACCAAGTAACCAAATACAACATCAACAAAGAAATCCAACAATGACAATTAACAATAATGATGTTAAACTAACATCCTATTAGTAATAAGCAGTAGTAAATGGTAAATAAGATTAGTAATCCAACACTTATAATGGAAAACAAAAATTAAACTAACTAACTAACTAAAAGAAATGGTGTTATATGATGCTTGGTAGTGTTGGATGATGATTGAAGGGTGGAAAGAAAAGAGAAGAAGGAAATAAATGGAAAGAGGAAAAGAAAAGAAGGTGAGTGAAACAGGGCAATCCACGCGTGCACGTCATGTGCGCGTAAGCGTGGATTGATGAAATGGAAGCGACGCGTACGCGCAGCTGACGTGTACGCGTGCATGGCAAATTAGAGAGTCGACGTGGATGCGCAAGGTACGCGTTCGCGTGCCCTGGGGCACAAAGTTGGCAAACTTCAGGCACAACTCTCGGGTGAATGTATGGAGGGGGTGGAAAAACTCAATCCACACGTACGCGTACATGGCGCGTCTGTGTGGATGGCCGAAATTGCTTGATTCATGCGTACGCGTGGAGTGCACGTGCGCGTGGGTGGTGCTCTGTTTTTCAAAATTTTTCTACGTTTTTGCACCAAACCAAGCATTCCAAACCTCCAAACAACTACCAAAACATCATAAAACCTTATTTGACCTACTAGACTCCCAATTAAACTCAACTAATCAAACAAAACATGAAATTAAATCTAAATTACCAATATTTACAAAGAGGAAAATGAAAGGATATTACCATGGTGGGTTGTCTCCCACCTAGAACTTTTGTTTATTGTCCTTAAGTTGGACTTATGGGGAGCTCCTCATCAAGGTGGCTTGTGCTTGAATCCATCCTTGAACATCCACCAATGCTTGGACTTCTATTGTGCTTCATCATTCAAGGTTAATACCTCCAAGCCTTGATGGAGTTCTTCACAAACCATAGGCTCCCAAAGTTGATCTTCCTTGTGCGATCCGGGATCCCACACTTTGTTTTCACACCCATCCTTGAGTTGATCATGGTGATTTCCTCCGGGTGACAAGAGAGATGAATCCTCATGGAAGCACCAAACTATCCTCCTAGACCCATCCAATTGAGCACTAGTCAAACCTTTATTCCTTGAAGCTTCAACCATAATGAGCCTAGACTTACAACGCCAACCACAAAACATCTTTCTTTTACGCTTCATCCCACAAAGCATCCTAAGTTGACCATCCTTTTCAAGAAGCCATATTCAAGTGGGATAATAAAGATAATAGAAATGAGTTTCATCAACTCAAATGAAGGTGTAGATGGCAACCTAGGCAAAGGTGATTCCAAGGGTCTTGACAAGGCGTATTCAATTCCCATCCTCCTTTTTTCTAAGGACTTCCACCTCTCCACAAGATCTCTTAATTTCAATCCTTTGTTCAACAATTTTATCTAAACATTTTCCCTTACTCAAATTATAAATGGAAGGATGAGAGAGATTTACCTCCACATTGCTTTCAAATCCAATGGGGAAAGGTTCTTCATGTTCAAAGGATTCTTCACCACTAAGACTTGGTGCTTGATCTTCCTCACCAAGGAAACTGAATTCTTGCTCTATCCCATCCAAGGCTTCATATGGAGTATGCCTCGGAGGTTGTGCACATTCCTCTTTAGCATCAAATTCAGTTATTTTGGAGGGGTTTTCTTCAATCCTAGACTCCCAAGGTGGTTCCGAATCTCCTAAGTCTTCAACCACTTCTTCCTCTTCTTCAATAATCTCTACCTCCTTCTCTTGTTGCATTTCTTGCTTTAACTCCTCTTCTTCACCTTGGAGCTTCAAGTTCACTCCCTCACTAAGCTCCTTGGTTGCTTCTCCACATTCCACAATGGAAGTGCCTTGATCGCATAGGCTTAGGCGGGATGAGACTATGTTGCCAATGGCTTCCACCATGATAGCCGATTTTGCTCTTAACTCCTCAAATTTCTTTTCATCCTCCTCATGTTGCCTTAAGATATGAGATTCAAGATCCCTTAATTCTAGCATGAAGGCTTCATCAGGAGGTGATGGTGGAAGAGAGGGTTCATTGTTTGAGGGAAATTTATTATAGTCGGAAGGTGGTTCTTCTTGGTAATAATATGGAGGGGGCGGCTCTTAAAAATGTTGATGTTGGAGTGGTGGTGGCTCTATGTGTGGTTCATATGGCTCATATGGTCGTTGATAGGATGGATATGGATTAGGGTCATATGAAGATAGTTGGTGAAAGGTGGCTTGTGAGTATGGTTGATGGCTATGTTGAGGATATGGCTCATAGGTGTATGGTGGTAGTTCTTGGAAGTCACAAGGGGATTCACCATAACCATTGGATTGGTATGCATCATAGAATGGCTCTTCTTCATAGTGCATTGGTGGAGGTTGTTGCCAAGAGGATTGATCATATGCATATGGCTCCTCCCACCTTTGGTTATCCCATCCTTGATGCACATCTTCATTGAAGTTCCCATTTCCTACAACATAGTTGTAATCACACTCATAGCCAAAGTGAGAATTCATAGTGAAAAGTAAAAATAAGAAACAAAAGCTAACAAGAAATAATGAAACAAAGTCCTAGAACTAGCAAAAACTAACAAGCAATCCAAAAATCAAGCTATTCACAATATTCATATATATACAATAACCAATAACATAACACCATTGCAACTCCCCGACAACGGCGCCATTAATTTGACACAAAAATCGTTGTCGGTCTAGATTTTCTTCTTATAGAAAAGAATTACTTCGTTGCAAGCATAGCTCCAAACCAACAAACAACTCTCACATCAAATTAAAATATGAGTTGTGTCACGATTAACAAACCCCAAATGAAAATTAACCGAAGTACTTAGACTCCGGGTCGTCTCACAAGGAATTGCAATGAAGTGCTCAATTATTGGCTATGAAGATCAAGGGGGGTTTTGATTGATAAGAGGGCAAGAAATTAAATGACAAGGAAAGTAAATCAAGCAAATAACTAAAGAAAGCAATTAATAAAGAGAGACATTCATGGCAAGTGTTGAGATCATAGGCTTTCTATCCTAGTTATGCAATGATTAATTCATCTTATTTAGTCAACTCCAACAAATAGGGAGAAAGTCAAACAAGACTAATCAATCATACCACAATAATAACAAGAATTTATCTTATTACGTCATCTCCAACATTGGAAGAAGGTATCATATTATCTTCCATGAGAGAAAGTCTAATAAGACTAGCTAATCTCAATCCAAAAGTCCTAATCAACTTACTAATTAAATTAGCAAAAGATTAGCGTCAATGGAAACAATATTAGCTAACAACTCTAGATCACCAACATAAGTTGGGTTTTCATGACTCAAGATTGCCCAATTACTCTTTCCAAGCCAAGAATGCTCAAAATCTACTCTAAAGCCCAACCAAGCATTTTGTCAAACACTTGGTGGGTAATAAAGGAAAGCATGGTAAATGAGCAAGAATAGTAAATTCTACCAACTACCAATTGCAAGAAAAGTAAATCAACAACTCAAATCATCAATAAAAGAACATCAAACATTAAATTTCATTAAAGAAAAGATCCAAATCCAACAAAGAGTTCATGAACATAAAAAAAAAAGACATAAGAGTAAAATTGACAAGAGAACTAAGAAGAATAGAGTAGTAGCAACAAGAAATTAACAAGGGAAAACTAAATCAAAACAAGAATTAAAAGTTGGATTTGAGAAAATTAAACCTAAATTACCCTAAATTCTAGAGATAAGAGAGAACTTCTCTCTCTAGAATTCTACCCTAAAATATGATGAAAAACTAAACTATGACTACTTCTCCATTCCCCCCCTCCCTCAATCCTTGGGTTCAATAGCAGAGTTGGATTGGGCCCAAAATGAGCTAGAAATCGCTGGGGGCGATTTCACTAAAGTAGATCCACAAGCAACATCGGCGCGCACGCGTACATGGCGCGTCCCTGAGCGCGAAGTAACATATGGCAAATTTTATATCATTTCGAAGCCCCAGATGTTAGCTTTCCAACGCAACTAGAACCACCTCATTTGGACCTCTGTAGCTCAAGTTATGGTTGATTGAGTGCCAGAAGGTCAGGCTTGACAGCTTTACGGTTCCTTCATTTCTTCATGAGTTCTCCCACTTGCATGCTTTTCTCCTCACTTCTTCCATTCAATACTTGCCTTATGATCCTGAAATCACTCAACAAACACATCAAGGCATCGAATGGAATTAAAGTGAGTTAAATTTAGCTATTTTAAGGCCTAAAAGCATGCTTTCACATTTAAGCACAAATCAAGGGAGAATTACAAAACCATGCTATTTCATTGAATAAATGTGAGAAAAGGTGATAAAATCTCCCAAAATAAGCACAAGATAAACCACAAAATCAGGGTTTATCAATAAGCTATCAATGGCCTCTTGAATTTGGCTCATGTCTAAGGTGATTGGGACTTGTCCTCCTGATGTTTGTCCTTCCAAGGCTTGTGGCACTGCTCTTTTCTTTCTTTGGGGTCTTCATTGAGCTTGAGCAGGTGCAACATAATTCATTCTTCTAGGAGTAATTAGTTGACCAACCGTTACCCACTTAGTGTCATCGTCCTCAAATACCACCTTAGCCCTCTCACACAAGCGAAAGATTGTGATAGGGTAGCCAAGCCGAGCTTCAAAATCATTATTCTCGGCCATTTTTTTAATACCTTGTGCTATGAGTTCATGAACCTTGATTTCTCCCCCTTTTAGTATGTAATGCACCATAGTTGCTCTATTAATATTAACCTCCGAGTTGTTCGAACTAGCAAGAATGGACCTTCTTACTATTTCGAACCATCCCTTGGCCTCTGGGGGGAGGTCTCCTCTCTTAATGAACTTGGGTGCTCCATTGGAGTCCCTCACCCAATCGGCCCCTATGACACAAATATCATTTACAATTTCATCTTGGTTAGGATCACCACTTATCCTTGATTGGTAACTTTCTTCCTCAAATGGTACATCTTGTAGCTTGAGTACTCTCATGATGGACATTGGACTAAAATCCACCACCACTCCCCTTACATAACTCTTGTAGGAGTCATCATTCTTATCTTGTCGAACTGCATTTGCATAGAATTCTCTAACAAGAGTTGCACTCACCTTTGTAATTGGATCACAAAGGAGTTTCCACTTTCTCCTTCCAATTTTCTCCCTAATTTATGGGTATTCATTCTCCCTGAATTGAAAGGCTAGCTCGTGTACTATCTCCTTGTCTGCCATCCATCCGAATTGTAATGCATGGTGCAAGGTTCTGAATTTCCTTTCATCAAAGGGATGTTGCTCCATAGGTTCCTTCCCCTTCCTTCTCTTGGAGCTTGATGATGCCATAGGTGAGGAACCGAATACAAGGCTATAGAGGCGGGTGGTGAGTCAAGTAAGTGAGGTGAGTATAGTTTGAGGAAGGAAAGAGATGAGTGATCAAGATGCTAACTATAAGGGAAAGGAGTGGAGATTCAATGATAAATGGTAACAAACGGTAAAAGGAAATGTAGGTAGCTTGTAATAAAATGAAGTGTGAAAGTAAGCAATGGGTTTGGTTACATGAAGTGTAGACTATTTATTTGCAAGATGGTGGATGAATGAAAGGTATAGATTAATCTTGTATGGTGAGAATGGATAGTGTATGTGTGAAGTAGCTATGAGCACAAGGATCACCATTTTATGAGGTGGTTGGGTTCGGTCTTCAAGGGTGAAGGTTATGACACATTGAACTATCCAGTACTTGCATGGTAACATTTCCCAAGGAACACCATTCAAAGACATGTGCCTAGCTTTCCATGAGGTGGCCGAACTACTCCCTTCTTCATTGTCTTGTCATTTCCATCCAATTCTTCCTTCATTTCCTTCCTTTATTTACCTATGTAAAATAGTAAAAGAACAAAAGTTAAATTCAGTTGATGGCGGGAATAGAAATGTGTCTAACTACTTTTTGAATTTTTATTAACTAACTAAGAAAAACTAAGTGCCACTCATGAATTAGAATCAATTTGACTTCCTATGAGTTATGCATACAACATTAGTGAACACCAAACTTAGTTTGTGATCATGTGGTGCAAGCAGAATTTGATCAAAGCTACTAAGATGTACATGATGTGATTCTCATGTGTCTTCTTAGTGTGCCTTGCACACCAAACTTGTTGCTCACTATGTGTTGCATGCAAGAATTCAATTGAGTGCTTGTCAAACTTGAATCGATCATCATGAGTACTACTTTATTAACTACAATCAAGATACAACTAAAAGGATATAAAGCATGGGTTGCCTCCCATGAAGTGCTTCTTTAACGTCATTAGCTTGACGGTTAGCCTTTGTCAGGACGGTTGGTAATGTTTCAGATCTTCTCCTCTCACAGTGAATCTATCTCCACTTGCTTCTTTGAGAATCTCTACATGCTCAAAGGAAAGGATTCTGTTGACTGTGTACACTTGAGGTAGCTGAGATGGAATTATAGGAAGATAAGGTGGGATTAGTGGCTGGTGGATTGATATTACTTTATCCCCTGGAGAAAAATTCTCTGTAGGGATTTTCTTGTTTCTCCATCCCTTTGGCACCTTCTTCCCAATTCGCTTCTCTCCTTCAAGTGGTGCTTTGGTGATTCTTGTGTCAGGAGGGTCCTTGTTGATTGTCCCTTTTGGATTTTGTGGTTTTAGCTCCTCCTTGGGCTTCTTGGATTGTTGTATCACTTAAATTTCTTGTTTTTCTCCCTTGTGATCATCCGTCATGTCTTTGTTCTCTTATTCAGATTCATGTGAGGGCTTGAAGACATGAAAGGTGAGTTGTTCATCATGTATTCTCAATATTAGCTCCCCTTGCTCAACATCGATGAGTGCCTTGGCTGTTGCTAAGAATGGTCTCTCCAGAATGATTGGATGAAGGTAGCTTTCTTCCATTTCAAGAACAACAAAGTCTGTAGGGAGGAAGTACCTCCCTACCTTCACTAGCACGTTTTCAACAACTCCTAGTGCTTATTTTTGGATTTTGTCAGCCAGTTGAAGGATTACGTTTGTGGATTTCAACTCATTGATTTGCAGCTTCCTCATGAGAGACAGGGGCATTAGATGTATACTCGCTCCAAGATCACAAAAACCTCTGTCAATTATTGTGTCCCCTATAGCACAAGGGATGTGAAAACTCCCCGGATCCTTCTTCTTTGTAGGCAAGTCCTTCAGGATGAGAGTATTGTTCTCTTTAGTCATCACTATTGTTTGCCCACCCTTCTTGGTTAGCAATTCCTTCATGCACTTGATATATGAAGGCATATATTAGAGGGCTTCAATGAAGGGAATGTTGATATGAAGAGACTTAAATACATCCAGGAACCTAGAATACGTCTTCTCTTTCTTACCACCCTTGAGTCTCTGAGGGAATGGTGCCTTTGGCACATATGGCTTCAAGGTTTCCTTCTCCATTTGGTCCTTCCTTTGTGCAAGGCTAATGACTTGCTCTCTCCCTTCCAATTTCTCCTTTGGAACCCCTTGGTTGTGCTCTGTTGGCTTATTGATTTCTTCCTCCAAGGTCTCTTCATTTCTTAGACTAATTGCCTTACATTCTTCCCATCTCACATTCTTTGTTTCTCCTCTTGGATTCTTCTTAGTGTCACTTAGAAAACTGTCAGCGGATTTAGGGATTTGTTGAGAAAGGAATTCTACTTGGGATTTAAGCTTCTTGATGGCATCTCCTTGGTTCTTCATATTAGACCTTACTTCATCCTTGAATGCTTTATTGTCTTGAAACTCCTTGCAAAGATTTTCAAGCAAGGCTTCAATCCAGGAGATTCTATCCTTAGATGGTGATGGTAGGTTGGGGTTTGGAGGCTGAGGATGGCTATTTTGGGCTTGGTATGGAGGGTGGAAAGAGTTGTTGTGTGGGGGTTGGTATGATCTTTGGTTGGAGTGTTGGTAAGTGGAGTTGTTGTAATGGTTGGAGTTTTGGGGCCTAGGATCTTGGTTCTGGTTTAGCTGGTTTCCCCACCCAAAGTTTGGGTGGTTCTTTCAACCAGGATTATAAGTTTTGGAGTGTGGATCATATGGTTGTCTTGATGAGTTTCCAACATAATTGGCTTGTTCCCAATCACCTCCTTCCTCTTCATTCACTCCTTCTTGAGCTGGTGGTTGAGCTTGGACTGCTGTAACTTGGTTCCTCTCTATCTGCTTGGTGAGATCTGCCAATTACTTGGTAATCAACTTGTTTTGAGATAGCAATGCATCCATGTGACTCAGCTCCATCACCCCTCTGTTGGTGCTCCTATCTGAGGCATAGAAGTACTCATTATTAGCCACTGTTTCAATGATATCAATGGCCTCTTCTATGGTCTTTTTGGTATTGAGAGAGCCTCCTAAAGAGTGGTCTAGGGCCTTCTTTGCTTCCCTAGAAAGATCTTCATAAAAAATGTGTAGCTGCACCCATTCATTGAATATGTCAGGTGGATATTTTCTTGTTAACTCGTTGTATCTCTCCTAGGCTTCATACAAAGTTTCTCCATCCAGCTGCCTGAAGGTTTGCACCTTCTTTCTCAACTTAATTATCCTCTATGGAAGGTAAAACTTTGTTAGAAACTTGTTGACAACATCCTTCCAGGTGGTAAGGCTTTCCTTAGGAAATGACTCGAGCCACTTAGATGCTTTATCCCTAAGAGAAAAGGGAAACAAAAGCAATCTATAGGTGTCAGGATGAACACCATTGATGAGTATTTTCGGAAAATGAATTCCAAACACACAATCTAACCGGCAAGTACACCGGGTCGCATCAAGTAATAATAACTCACGTGAGTGAGGTCGATCCCACAGGGATTGAAGGATTGAGCAATTTTAGTTTAGTGGTTGATTTAGTCAAGTGAATCAAGTATTGGTTGGGTGATTTGTGATTGCAGAAACTAAATTGCTTAAAATGTAAAGGGAGAGGGGTAGATTGCAGAAAATCAAAGAGCAAAGAAAGTAAATGAGCTGAATCTTAAAGAACAAGTAATGTAAATTGCAGAAACTTAGATTGCAAGAAATGTAAATGGCTGAATCTTAAAGTGCAAGAAATGTACATTACTTGAATTATAAAGGGGATTGGGAAGTGGGTTTGCAAAATTTAAACAAGGAAGAGTAAATTGCACTAAACTGAAAAGTAGAAGAAGAATTGAATTGAACCGGATCTAGAACGAAAATGTAAATGAACTTGAAAAACATTAAACAGAGAATTTAAAATGAAAACTCCAGATCTCAGGACCCAAGAGACTAGATAACCGAGTCTAGATCTCAATACCTTCCTAGATCCAAATGTAGAATTCAATTGCAAGAAATAAAGAAAAGTAAATTGTAGAATGAGTAGAAGAAAAGGCAATAAACAGAAATTGAAATTCAATTATGCAGTAAATAAAACAGAGAGATCTCAGGATGAGATTGAAACAGAATTCCTTCAATTCTCCAACCCAAGATCCAAGAAAAATTGTAAATGAAATTGAAAGCAAGAAAACTAAGAGGAAGAGAATTCAATTCTCCTTCCCCAAGACTCAGAATCTCCAAATAACTCCTAACCAAAAGCTTTCCAAAACTCTCAGCAAAACGAAAAGGAAAGCTCTCTGAAAACTTAAATCCTAAGCTATTTATACACTTTCTTCAAATGGTCTACAGCCTTGAATTGGGCCTTTGCTCTTGATGGAATTGGGTTGATAAAAGCCTCTGTTGATTGCTCTTGGAGTTGGAGAGAAACCCATTGTGAACCGGGCCATGAATCATAAAAGCTTGAGTCAAAGTTTGAGGCAAACTTTGGCTAAAGCTTTTCATATCAGCTGCCCCCTTTTGCTGCTACCAACGTTTGGGCTAAAGTTTGAGGTCAAACTTTGAGCCAAACATTGAGCCTTCTTGTATGCCTTGTGGCGCCAACGTTTGCCAAAAAGTTTAAGGCAAACGTTGGCGCAAACTTTTGCTCTCCTGGGTGTGTTGATGGTGGCGCCAACGTTTGCCAAAAAGCTTGAGGCAAATGTTGGCGCAAGCTTTTCTCCTCCAGGGTGTTGGTGTGTGGTGCCAACGTTTGCCAAAAAGTTTGAGGCAAACGTTGGCACAAGCTTTTCTCCTCCAGGGTGTTGGTGTGTGGTGCCAACGTTTGCCAAAAAGCTTGAGGCAAACGTTGGCACAAGCTTTTGCTTCTTCCAGGGAGATTTCAACTTTTCCAAAAGTTTGAGCTAAAGTTTGAGGCAAACTTTGCCTCAAGCTTTTTGTTCTCTCTTGCTCCTAGCCATTCCTTCTTTCTTCAACCTTCTTCAAAGCTCTTTTCCCCTATCATCAATCAACCAAACATATCAAAGCTATGCTCAAAATCATGAGATTGTTATTCTTTCATAGTATATGACAATTATAGCACAAAATCTCATGAAATTGCATTAATTCTTCCATGGTTGATTGAATCAAAGGAAACATGAAATTCTACTCAATTGGCTTACTGATGAGCGGATAATTTATACGCTTTTTGACATTGTTTTTAGTATATTTTTAGTAGGATCTAGTTACTTTTAGGGATGTTTTCATTAGTTTTTATGTTAAATTCACATTTCTGGACTTTACTATGAGTTTGTGTGTTTTTCTATGATTTCAGGTATTTTCTGGCTGAAATTGAGGGACTTGAGCAGAAATCAGATTCAGAGGTTGAAGAAGGACTGCTGATGCTGTTGGATTCTGACCTCCCTGCACTCAAAGTGGATTTTCTGGAGCTACAGAACTTGAAATGGCGCTCTTCCAATTGCGTTGGAAAGTAGACATCCAGGGCTTTCCAGCAATATATAATAGTCCATACTTTGGCCAAGAATAGACGACGTAAACTGGCGTTCAACGCCAGCTTTCTACCCAAATCTGGCGTCCAGCGCCAGAAAAGGAGCCAAAACCAGAGTTGAACGCCCAAACTGGCACAAAAGCTGGCGTTCAACTCCAAGAAGGACCTCTACACGTGCAACACTCAAAGCTCAGCCCAAGCACACACCAAGTGGGCCCTGGAAGTGGATTTATGCATCAATTACTTACTTTTGTAAACCCTAGTAGCTAGTTTATTATAAATAGGACCTTTTACTATTGTATTAGGTATCTTTTGATCACCTTTTGATCCTTTGATCATCTTTGGATGCCTGGTTCTTAGATCAGAGGGGCTGGCCATTCTGCCATGCCTGGACCTTTCACTTATGTATTTTCAATGGTAGAGTTTCTACACTCCATAGATTAAGGTGTGGAGCTCTGCTGTTCCTCAAAGATTAATGCAAAGTACTACTATTTTCTATTCAATTCATCTTGTTTCGCTTCTAAGATATTCATTCGCACTTCAACCTGAATGTGATGAACGTGACAATCATCATCATTCCTTATGAACGCGTGCCTGATAACCACTTCCGTTCTACATCAGATTGAATGAGTATCTCTTAGATCTCTTAATCGGAATCTTCGTGGTGTAAGCTAGAATGATGGCGACATTCAAGAGAATTCGGAAGGTCTAAACCTTGTCTGTGGTATTCCGAGTAGGATTCAATGATTGAATGACTGTGACGAGCTCCAAACTCGCGATTGCAGGGCGTTAGTGACAGACGCAAAAGGATAGTAAATCCTATTCCAGCATGATCGAGAACCGACAGATGAATAGCCGTGCCGTGACAGGGTGCGTTGACCATTTTCACTGAGAGGATAAGATGAAGCCATTGACAAGGGTGATGCCTCCAGACGATTAGTCGTGCCGTGACAGGGCATTGGATCATTTTCCCGAGAGATGACCGAAAGTTGCCATTGACAGTGGTGATGTATCACATAAAGCCAGCCATGGAAAGGAGTAAGACTGATTGGATGAAGATAGCAGGAAAGCAGAGGTTCAGAGGAACGAAAGCATCTCCATTCGCTTATTTGAAATTCTCACCAATGAATTACATAAGTATTTCTATCCCTATTTTATTATATTATTTTCGAAAACTCCATAACCATTTGATATCCGCCTGACTGAGATTTACAAGGTGACCATAGCTTGCTTCATACCGACAATCTCCGTGGGATTCGACCCTTACTCACGTAAGGTATTACTTGGACGACCCAGTGCACTTGCTGGTTAGTTATGCGAAGTTGTGAAGATATGTTTAGACCATGGTCCTGTGCATCCGTTTTTGGTGCCATTGCCGGGGAATCAATTTCGAAAAACAATTCACAACCTGAGTAGCAATTTCGCATACCAAGTTTTTGGCGCCGTTGCCGGGGATTGTTCGAGTATGGACAACTGACGGTTCATCCTGTTGCTCAGATTAGGTAATTTTCTTTTTGTTTTCTTTTCAAAAATTTTTTCAAAAATATTTCAAAAATTTCTCATCTGTTTTCGAAAAAAAAAAGAAAAAAAAAATAATGTTTTCAAAAAAATAAATTATTCTATGGCTTCAAAATTTTTAAGAATGAATTCTAGTGTTTCATGAAGCATGTGAAGCCTGGCTGGCTGTAAAGCCATGTCTAAATTCATTTGGACTGAGGCTTCCAAACCATCAGCATAGAGGCATGTTACATATTTGATAAGTAATGAGCAGTATATTCTGATATCTTTCTGAAGCTTGGCTGGCCATTGGCCATGTCTAGTGTTTTGGACCGGAGCTTTCATTGAAAGCTTGGCTGGCTAGTGAGCCATGTGTAATTCCTGGACTGAAGCTTTAGACTAAGAATGCAATATTCCTGGAATTCATATTAAAAATTTTGGAATCCTTATTTTTTCTTTTTCATATAATTTTCGAAAAAAATCCAAAAAAATTAGAAAATCATAAAAATCAAAAATAATTTTTGTGTTTCTTGTTTGAGTTATGAGTCATGTCATAAGTTTGGTGTCATTTGCATGTGCATCTTGCATTTTTCGAAAATTTCATGCATTCATGGTGTTCTTCATGATCTTCAAGTTGTTCTTGGTAAGTCTTCTTGTTTGATCTTTGCAATTGCATGTTTTGTGTCTTTTCTTGTTTTTCATATGCATTCTTGAATTCTTAGTGTCTAAGCATTAAAGAATTCTAAGTTTGGTGTCTTGCATGTTTTCCTTGCATTAAAAATTTTTCAAAAATGTGTTCTTGATGTTCATCATGATCTTCATGGTGTTCTTGGTGTTCATCTTGACATTCATAGCATTATTGCATGCATCACATGTTTTGATCTAAAATTCTCATGCATTGCATCATTTTTCTTGTTTTTCTCTCTCATAAAAAAAATTCAAAAATCAAAAAAATATATCTTTCCCTTTTTCTCTCATCAAATTCGAAAATTTGAGTTGACTTTTTCAAAAATTTTTAAAATCAAATTGTTTCTCATGAGTCAAATCAAATTTTCAATTTGAAAATCTTATCTTTTTCAAAATCCTTTTCAAAAGTCAAATCTTTTTCAAAAATCTTTTTCTTATTTTTATATCAATATTTCGAAAATAACAATAACAATTAATGTTTTGATTCAAAAATTTCAAGTTTGTTACTTACTTGTTAAGAAAGATTCAAACTTTAAGTTCTAGAATCATATCTTGTGATTTCTTGTGAATCAAGTCATTAATTGTGATTCTAAAAATCAAATCTTTTTCAAAACTAATTTCAATCATGTCTTTTCAAAAATATCTTCTCATCATATCTTTTTCAAAAATTTGATTTCAAAATATCTTTTCTAACTTCCTAACTTCTTATCTTTTCAAAAATTTGTTTCAACTAACTAACTAATTTTTTGTTTGTTTCTTATCTTTTTCAAAACCACCTAACTAAATCTCTCTCTCATTTTCGAAAATATCTTCCCCCTTTTTCAAAATTTCTTTTTAATTTATTAATTATTTTAATTTTTAAATCTTAATTTTCGAAAATTACTAACATTTTTCAAAAACTATTTTCAAAAATCACTAACTCTTTTTCAAAAATTATTTTCGAAAATTCCTTCTCTCTCATCTCCTTCTATTTATTTATTCATCTACTAACACTTCATCCCACCCAAATTCGAACCCCCTGATGTGCGGAAAATGATCCGACATAAAACTCACCGGCAAGTGTACCGGGTCGCATCAAGTAATAAAACTCACGGGAGTGAGGTCGATCCCACAGGGATTGAAGGATTGAGCAACTTTAGTTTAGTGGTTGAATTAGTCAAGCAAACAAGTGTTGATTGTGTGAAATTTTGTTGACAGGAATTAAATTGTATAGAATGTAAAGGGAGAGGGGTAGATTGCAGGAAATTAAAGAGAACAGAAAATAAAAGTGCTGAATCTTAAAGAACAAGAAATTAAATGGCAGAAACTTAGAATGCAAGAAATGTAAATTGCAGAATCTTAAAGTGCAAGAAATGTAAATTACTTGAATTATAAAGGGAATTGGGAAATGGATTTGCAGAAATTAAACAAGGAAAGGTAAAATTTAACAAACAGAAATGTAAAAGATGAATTCAATTAAACCGGATCTCAAATGACAATGAAAATAAGCTTGATGTAGCAACGAAACAAGGAAATTGAAATTGAAAGATGTAGATCTCAGGACTCAAGAGACTAGATTACCAAGTCTAGATCTCAATGCCTTCCTAGATCCAAAGTGAGAATTCAATTGCAAGAAAGTAAAGATCCAGCAGTAGAAGAAAAGAGGTGAAACAGCAAATTCTCAATGATGCAATAAATCAAAACAGAAAGAGATCTCAAAGTGAGATTGAGACAGAATTTTCTCAATTCTTCAACACCCAAGACTCAGAATCTCAAAATGCTCAAAACCCAAAAGCTCTCTACTATGAAAATGTTTAAAGAAAACTCTAAAAGGAAAAGCTCTCCCCAAAATCACTCAGTAAAAACTAAAAAGGAAAAGCCTACCTAAGACTTCAAATCGTAAGCTATTTATACACTTTCTTCAAATGATCATTAAGCCTTGAATTAGGCCTTTAGTCTTGATGGAATTGGGTTGATAATAGCCTCTGATGATTGCTCTTGGTGTTGGGAAGAAATCCATTTGTGAACCGGGCCATGAACCATTCACGTTTGAGTCAATGTTTGAGGCAAACGTTGACTCAAACGTCTTTGTGTGTGGCATTATGCAGCTCGGCCAAGTTGCTGTCATCCACGTTTGAGCCAACGTTTGAGGTCAAACGTGAGCTCAAACGTGGTTCTTCCCAGGCTCCCTTTTTGTATGCTTCTTGGGGGCAACTTTGTCCTCTTGTCGCGTTACCAATTTTATGCCCAATATAGACTATTATATATGGTTGGAAAGCTCTGAATGTCAGCTTTCTAACCCACTTGGAATCACCTCAATTGGACATCTACAACTCAAGTTATTCTTGTTGGAAGTATGCCCCTTCATGCTGTTTGGTGCCAACGTTTGACCTCACGTTTGAGGCAAACGTTGGCTCAAACGTTGCCGTGCCCAGGAGTGCTCTTTTTCATTCCTTTTGGCGCCAACATTTGACCTCACGTTTGAGGCAAACGTTGGCGCAAACGTTGGCTCTTCTCCAGGGTGTTCTTCATCTACTTCTCACGTTTGAGTTAACGTTTGAGGCAAACGTTAGCTCAAACGTGAATCCCTCTTTTTCAAGCCCATTCTTGCAACCTTCCTCCAAGCTTTATTCCACCTATCATTAATCAACAATTGTATCAAAGCTATGCCATAATCATGAGATTTATTCTTCTTTTTGTCATCTGAGCAATTATGGCACAAAAACTCATGAAAATGCATCAATTTATCCATGGTTGATTGAATCAAAGGAAACATGAAATTCAACCCAATTGACTTACTTATGGCTTAAGAAAGTGCATAAAACTAAATGAAAACAAAGGAAAAAGACTAGTGAAACTAGGCTAAGATGACTTGTCATCACCCCCTCTTCCATCTGTGTTCGAATTTCTTCTTCTTCTTTTCTTCTACTCACACTAGGACCTCTATACTGTGGTAAAAAGGACCCCTATTATTATTATTATTATTTTTCTGTTCTCTCTTTTTCATATGAGCGGGAGCAAGGACAAGAACATTCTTGTTGAAGCAGATCCAAAACCTGAAAGGACTCTGAAGAGGAAATCAAGAGAAGCTAAATTACAACAATCCAGAGATAACCTTTCAGAAATTTTTGAACAAGAAGAGGAGATGGCAGCCGAAAATAATAATAATGCAAGGAGGATGCTTGGTGACTTTACTGCACCTAATTCCAATTTACATGGAAGAAGCATCTCCATTCCTGCCATTGGAGCAAACAACTTTGAGCTGAAACCTCAATTAGTTTCTCTGATGCAGCAGAACTGCAAGTTTCATGGACTTCCAGCTGAAGATCCTTTTCAGTTCTTAACTGAATTCTTGTAGATATGTGATACTATTAAGACTAATGGAGTTGATCCTGAAGTCTACAGGCTCATACTTTTCCCTTTTGCTGTAAGAGACAGAGCTAGAATATGGTTAGACTCTCAACCTAAAGATAGCTTGAACTCTTGGGATAAGCTGGTCAAGGCTTTCTTAGCCAAGTTCTTTCCTCCTCAAAAGCTGAGCAAGCTTAGAGTGGATGTTCAAACCTTCAGACAGAAAGAAGGTGAATCCCTCTATGAAGCTTGGGAGAGATACAAAGGACTGACCAAAAAGTGTCCTTCTGACATGCTTTCAGAATGGACCATCCTGGATATATTCTATGATGGTTTATCTGAGTTATCAAAGATGTCATTGGATACTTCTGCAGGTGGATCCATTCACCTAAAGAAAACGCCTGCAGAAGCTCAAGAACTCATTGACATGGTTGCCAATAACCAGTTCATGTACACTTCTGAGAGGAATCCTGTGAGTAATGGGACGCCTATGAAGAAGGGAGTTCTTGAAATTGATACTATGAATGCCATATTGGCTCAGAATAAAATATTGACTCAGCAAGTCAATATGATTTCCCAGAGTCTGAATGGAATGCAAGCTGCATCCAACAGTACTCAAGAGGCATCTTCTGAAGAAGAAGCTTATGATCCTGAGAACCCTGCAATAGCAGAGGTGAATTACTTAGGTGAACCTTATGGAAACACCTATAACTCATCATGGAGAAATCATCCAAATTTCTCATGGAAGGATCAAAAGCCTCAACAAGGCTTTAATAATGGTGGAAGAAACAGGTTTAACAATAATAAACCTTTTCCATCATCCACTCAGCAACAGACAGAGAACTCTGAACAAAATACTTCTAATTTGGCAAACTTAGTCTCTGATTTGTCCAAGGCCACTGTGAGTTTCATGAATGAAACAAGGTCTTCCATTAGAAATTTGGAAGCACAAGTGGGCCAGCTGAGTAAGAGGATCACTGAAATCCCTCCTAATACTCTCCCAAGCAATACAGAAGAGAACCCAAAAGGAGAGTGCAAGGCAATTAACATAAGTACCATGGCCAAACCCAAAGAGGGAGAGGAGGACATGAATCCCAGTGAGGAAGACCACCTGGGATGTCCAGTGATCAATAAGGAGCTTCCCTCTGAGGAACCAAAGGACTCTGAGGCTCATCTAGAGACCATAGAGATTCCATTGAACCTCCTTATGCCCTTCATAATCTCTGATGAGTATTCTTCTTCTAAAGAGAATGAGGATGTTACTGAAGAGTAAACTGCCAAGTTTCTTGGTGCAATCATGAAGCTGAATGCCAAATTATTTGGCATTGATACTTGGGAAGTTGAACCTCCCTTGTTCATCAATGAACTAAGTGATCTGGATCAACTGACATTGCCTCAGAAGAGACAGGATCCTGGAAAGTTCATAATACCTTGTACCATAGGCACCATGATCTTTAAGGCTCTGTGTGACCTTGGCTCAGGAATAAACCTCATGCCCCTCTCTGTAATAGAGAAACTGGGAATCTATGGGATGCAAGCTGCTAAAATCTCATTAGAGATGGCAGACAATTCAAGAAAACAGGCATATGGACAAGTAGAGGACGTGTTAGTAAAGGTTGAAGGCCTTTACATCCCTGCTGATTTCATAGTCCTGGATACTGGAAAGGAAGAGGATGAATCCATCATCGTAGGAAGACCTTTCCTGGCCACAGCAAGAGCTGTGATTGATGTTGACAGAGGTGAACTAGTCCTTCAATGGAATGAGGACTCCCTTGTGTTTAAAACTCAAGGATCTCCCTCTGCAACCATGGAGAGGAAGCATAAAAAGCTTCTCTCAGAGCAGAGTCAACCCAAGCCCCCACAGTCAAACTCTAAGTTTGGTGTTGGAAGGCCACAACCAAACTCTAAGTTTGGTGTTGAACGCCCATATCCAAACTCTAAGTTTGGTGTTGGAGAGTTTCAACAATGCTCTGAACATCTGTGAGGCTCCATGAGAGCCCACTATCAAGCTATTGACATTAAAGAAGTGCTTGTTGGGAGGCAACCCAATGTTTATTTATCTAATTTTATTTTTGTTTTTCATGTTTTATTAGGTTCATGATCATGAGGAGTCACAAAATAAATATAAAAATTGAAAACGGAATCAAAAACAGCAGAAGAAAAATCACACCCTGGAAGAGCATCTGCCTGGCGTTCAACGCCAGAACAGAGCATGGTTCTGGCGCTGAACGCCCAAAATGGGCAGCATCCTGGCGCTGAACGCCCAGAACAAGCATGGTTTTGGCGTTCAACGCCAGAAATGGCTAGTAAATGGGCGTTGAACGCCCAAAATGGGCACCAACCTGGCACTGAACGCCCAGAGTTGTGTGCAAGGGCATTTTACATTCCTAATGTGGTGCAAGGTTGTAAATCCTTAAACACCTCAGGATCTGTGGACCCCACAGGATCATCTCAGGATCTGTGAACCCCACAGGATCCCCACCTACCTCCACTCACTTCTTCTCACCCCTCTTTCACACAATCCCATAAACACTCTTCCCCAAAACTCTTCACCAATTACCTCAATCTCTCTTCCCCATCACCTCTTCACCACTCACATCCATCCACTCTTCCCCATAAACCTACCTCATAAACTCCACCTACCTTTAAAATTCAAAACCAATTTCCCACCCAAACCCACCCATATGGCCGAAACCTTTCCCCCCTCCCTTCCCTATATAAAGCCCTCCATTCTTCATCAAATTCACACAACACACCCCTCTACACCCTTCTTGGCCGAAATACTTCCCACTCTCCCTCTCCTCCATTTCTTCTTCTTCTTCATCTATTCTTTCTTTTATTGCTCGAGGGCGAGCAAAATTCTAAGTTTGGTGTGGTAAAAGCATAAGCTTTTTGTTTTTCCATTACCATTGATGGCACCTAAGACCGGAGAATCCTCTAGAAAGGGGAAAGGGAAGACAAGAGCTTCCACATCCGAGTCATGGGAGATGGAAAGGTTCATCTCCAAAGCCCATCAAGACCACTTCTATGATGTTGTGGCCAAGAAGAAGGTGATCCCTGAGGTCCCTTTCAAACTCAAAAGAAATGAGTATCCAGAGATCCGACATGAAATTCAAAGAAGAGGTTGGGAAGTTCTAACAAATCCCATCCAATAAGTCGGCATCCTAATGGTTCAAGAGTTCTATGCCAATGCATGGATCACCAAGAACCATGATCAAAGTAAGAACCCGGATCCAAAGAACTATGTTACAATGGTTCGGGGGAAATACTTAGATTTTAGTCCGGAGAATGTGAGGTTGGCGTTTAACTTGCCCATGATGCAAAGAGATGAACGCCCTTACACTAGAAGGGTCAACTTTAATCAAAGGTTGGACCAAGTCCTTATGGACATATGCGTGGAAGGAGCTCAATGGAAGATTGACTCCAAAGGCAAGCCAGTTCAACTAAGAAGATTGGACCTCAAGCCTATAGCTAGAGGATGGTTGGAGTTCATTCAATGCTCAATCATTCCCACTAGCAACCGGTCTGAAGTTACTATAGACCGGGCCATCATGATCCATAGCATCATGATTGTAGAAGAGGTGGAAGTTCATGAGATTATACCTCAAGAGCTCTACAAGGTGGCTGACAAGTCCTCCACTATGGCAAGGTTAGCCTTTCCTCACCTCATTTGCCACCTATGCAATTTGGCTGGGATTGACATAGAGGGAGATATCCTCATTAAAGAGGACAAGCCCATCACTAAGAAGAAGATGGAGCAAGCAAGAGAGCCCGTTCATGGAGCTCAAGAGGCGCAAGAAGCTCATTACCATGAGATCCCGGAGCTGCCTCAAATGCACTTTCCTCCACAAAATTATTGGGAGCAAATCAACACCTCCCTAGGAGAATTGAGTTCCAATATGGGACAACTAAGGGTGGAACATCAAGAGCACTCCATCATGCTCCATGAAATAAGAGAAGATCAAAAAGCAATAAGGGAGGAGCAACAAAGACAAGGAAGAGACATAGAAGAGCTCAAGGACATCATTGGTTCCTCAAGAAGGAAACGCCACCATCACTAAGGTGGATTCATTCCTTGTTCTTGCTTTCTCTATTTTTCGTTTTCTATGTTATGTGCTTATCTATGTTTGTGTCTTCATTACATGATCATTAGTAGTTAGTAACTTTGTCTTAAAGTTATGAATGTCCAATGAATCCATCACCTCTCTTAAATAAAAACTGTTTTAATTTAAAAGAACAAGAAGTACATGAGTTTCAAATTTATCCTTGAACTTAGCTTAATTATGTTGATGTGGTGACAATGCTTCTTGTTTTCTGAATGTATGCTTGAACAGTGCATATGTCTTTTGAAGTTGTTGTTTAAGAATGTTAAATATGTTGGCTCTTGAAAGAATGATGACTAGGAGACATGTTATTTGATAATCTGAAAAATCATAAAAATGATTCTTGAAGCAAGAAAAAGCAGCAAAGAACAAAGCTTGCAGAAAAAAAAAATAGGCGAAAAAAAATAGAAAGAAAAAGCAAGAAAAAAAGCCAAAAGCTCTTAAAACCAAGAGGCAAGAGCAAAAAGCCAATAACCCTTAAAACCAAAAGGCAAGGGCAACAAAAAGGATCCCAAGGCTTTGAGCATCAGTGGATAGGAGGGCCTAAAGGAATAAAATCCTGGTCTAAGCGGCTAAACCAAGCTGTCCCTAACCATGTGCTTGTGGCGTGTAGGTGTCAAGTGAAAACTTGAGACTGAGCGGTTAAAGTCAAGGTCCAAAGCAAAAGAAGAGTGTGCTTAAGAACCCTGGACACCTCTAATTGGGGACTTTAGCAAAGCTAAGTCACAATCTGAAAAGGTTCACCCAATTATGTGTCTGTGGCATTTATGTATCCAGTGGTAATACTGGAAAACAAAGTGCTTAGGGCCACGGCCAAGACTCATAAAATAGCTGTGTTCAAGAATCATCATACTGAACTAGGAGAGTCAATAACACTATCTGAACTCTGAGTTCCTATAGATGCCAATCATTCTAACTTCAATGGATAAAGTGAGATGCCAAAACTATTCAAGAGGCAAAAAGCTATAAGTCCCGCTCATATGATTGAAGCTATGTTTCATTGATAGTTTAGAATTTATAGTATATTCTCTTCTTTTTATCCTATTTGATTTTCAGTTGCTTGGGGACAAGCAACAATTTAAGTTTGGTGTTGTGATGAGCGGATAATTTATACGCTTTTTGACATTGTTTTTAGTATGTTTTTAGTAGGATCTAGTTACTTTTAGGGATTTTTTCATTAGTTTTTATGTTAAATTCACATTTCTGGACTTTACTATGAGTTTGTGTGTTTTTCTGTGATTTCAGGTATTTTCTGGCTGAAATTGAGGGACTTGAGCAGAAATCAGATTCAGAGGTTGAAGAAGGACTGCTGATGCTGTTGGATTCTGACCTCCCTGCACTCAAAGTGGATTTTCTGGAGCTACAGAACCCGAAATGCCGCGCTTTTAATTGCGTTGGAAAGTAGACATCTAGGGCTTTCCAGCAATATATAATAGTCTATACTTTGGCCAAGAATAGATGACGTAAACTGGCGTTCAACGCCAGCTTTCTACCCAAATCTGGCGTCCAGCGCCAGAAAAGGAGCCAAAACCAGAGTTGAACGCCCAAACTGGCACAAAAGCTGGCGTTCAACTCCAAGAAGGACCTCTACACGTGCAACACTCAAAGCTCAGCCCAAGCACACACCAAGTGGGCCCCGAAAGTGGATTTATGCATCAATTACTTACTTTTGTAAACCCTAGTAGCTAGTTTATTATAAATAGGACCTTTTACTATTGTATTAGGTATCTTTTGATCACCTTTTGATCCTTTGATCATCTTTGGACGTCTGGTTCTTAGATCAGAGGGGCTGGCCATTCGGCCATGCCTGGACCTTTCACTTATGTATTTTCAACGGTAGAGTTTCTACACTCCATAGATTAAGGTGTGGAGCTCTGCTGTTCCTCAAAGATTAATGCAAAGTACTACTGTTTTCTATTCAATTCATCTTGTTTCGCTTCTAAGATATTCATTCGCACTTCAACCTGAATGTGATGAATGTGACAATCATCATCATTCCTTATGAACGCGTGCCTGACAACTACTTCCGTTCTACATCAGATTGAATGAGTATCTCTTAGATCTCTTAATCGGAATCTTCGTGGTGTAAGCTAGAATGATGGCGGCATTCAAGAGAATCCGGAAGGTCTAAACCTTGTCTGTGGTATTCCGAGTAGGATTCAATGATTGAATGACTGTGACGAGCTCCAAACTCGCGATTGCAGGGCATTAGTGACAGACGCAAAAGGATAGTAAATCCTATTCCAGCATGATCGAGAACCGACAGATGAATAGCCGTGCCGTGACAGGGTGCGTTGACCATTTTCACTGAGAGGATAAGATGAAGCCATTGACAAGGGTGATGCCTCCAGACGATTAGCCGTGCCGTGACAGGGCATTGGATCATTTTCCCGAGAGATGACCGAAAGTAGCCATTGACAGTGGTGATGTATCACATAAAGCCAGCCATGGAAAGGAGTAAGACTGATTGGATGAAGATAGCAGGAAAGCAGAGGTTCAGAGGAACGAAAGCATCTCCATTCGCTTATCTGAAATTCTCACCAATGAATTACATAAGTATTTCTATCCCTATTTTATTATATTATTTTCGAAAACTCCATAACCATTTGATATCCGCCTGACTGAGATTTACAAGGTGACCATAGCTTGCTTCATACCGACAATCTCCGTGGGATTCGACCCTTACTCACGTAAGGTATTACTTGGACGACCCAGTGCACTTGCTGGTTAGTTATGCGAAGTTGTGAAGATATGTTTAGACCATGGTCCTGTGCATCCGTTTTTGGTGCCATTGCCGGGGAATCAATTTTGAACAATAATTCACAACCTGAGTAGCAATTTCGCATACCACTTACTTATGGCTCAAGAAAGTGCATAAAATCAATTGAAAACAAAAGAAAAAGACTAGTGAAACTAGGCTAAGATGACTTGTCATCACAACACCAAACTTAAAGCTTGCTTGTCCCCAAGCAAGAAAAGAATTATTGAGAAGAAAGAATGAAATGGAAGAGGATGTTCATGCTAGCAGAGTATTATTGGTAGTTCATGGGGTTTTATGTGGATATGTAAACACTCACTTCTTATTGACTTTTAGGCCTAGAAAGTCTCCTTCAAGCATCAAGCAACACACTGCTATGACCTCTCATTATTCCTTTGTCCTTGACTATTATTTTTCTCTCTAAGCTTTAGTTCAGTGTCATGTGTAACAAGTTCTTTTCTTTCTTTATACTTGACACATTATTCACTATAGACACTTGGCTCACATTCCTTCTTAAAACATTGATGCCCAACACCTCTTTGGGTTACTAAATGCCTTGTAGTTAGGTTGCTCTTGATAGTGGACTTTCAACTGATGATCCCAGGTTAGTTAACCCAAGTCACCAAGTGTTGATGCACTCCAAAGAACTTAATAATCCAAGCAGATCCTAGTACAAAGACACCACAGGCATATATTCTAAGGTTCAAGCTATTGTTGTCTAGCTTTGTTTCTTTTTATTTTCTTTTGTTCTGTTGCCACTCTTTGGCTATTTCTTTTCTCTTTTTGTTTTTCTTTTTAACCAAGGACTTTTATTTGATTGAGATTCATAGACAGTATGCCACTTTCTACTTAGAAGGAGACATCCTAGTTCTCTTATTCACTAAAAGTGAGCTATCATACAATCACACATACATACCACCACTTACTTTTATTGTACTTCTATCTAACAGAGAACTATCTTACTTCACATTCAAACATTTCTTTTATTGAATTAAAGATGCAGGGGACAAAGCATGCTTTTTGTTAAGTGAAAGTAAACACACAAGCACACACTTAGACTAGCTTACTTATTTTAAGAAAATTGATTCTACTTGTACTAGATGAACACTTTAGTAAGATATAAATCATAGCATCTCTCAACAGCTGAAGTTAAGTATAGATACAACTTATTGGTTTGCAGTTCTTTTGTCCTTCTTTTTGTTGATCCCCTTTTGAGTCATGGTGCATTAGGTCTTCAATTGGTGGTTAGTTCCCTGCATAATTCTCAAAAGTTGCTTGCTTCTCAAGCCCTTAGGTGACTGGTTAGTATGCATGAATTGAGTGCGGCTTTTGGATTTAATTTGGTGTGGGAACACCAAACTTAGTTCCTTGCCACTTCCTCTGATGCAATAGGTCAACTATATGTAAAATCTTGTGTTCTTGCTAAGGGTTATGAAGTTAAAACTAGAGAGCAATTAAGTAATTGAATAATCTGTTTGATTGCTTGGAGCTAGTATTGTGCAAGAAGTGAGAATATGTTTTTAAATTATGTTTTGGTGGAACACCAAACTTATAATCCTTCATTCTCCTTTAAATTGTTTTGGTGTGTAACACCAAACTTAGCTCCTTGCAATGCATACCAAATATTCAACATTTTTATTGAAAAGGCTATGAAAAGAAAACTACCTCTGGTTGGGTTGCCTCCCAACAAGCGCTCTTTTAATGTCACTAGCTTGACATCCTTCAATTCTTTTCAAGAAGGCTGTAGGCTCCGAACCTCTTTTTCCTTATCCCATTGTCCTCCCAAGTACAGCTTTGCTCTGTGACCATTTGCTGTGAATGGACTCTTTGTTGCTTCATCTAGCAATTCAATACTCCCATAAGGAAAAACCTTTGTCACCAAGTATGGGCCAGTCCACTTAGACTTAAGTTTGCCAGAGAAGATCTTAAGCCTTGAGTTATACAGGAGCACTTACTGTCCTGGCTTGAACTCCTTCTTTGTGATCTTCTTATCATGCCACCTCTTAGCTCTTTCCTTGTATATCTTAGCACTCTCATAGGCTTCTAACCTGAATTCGTCCAACTCATTTAGTTGTAACAACCTTTTCTCTCCTGCAGCTTGGGAGTCAAGGTTGAGGAGTTTAGTGGCCCAAAAAGCTCTGTGTTCAAGCTCTACAGGGAGGTGGCAGGATTTGCCATACAATAGCTGAAAGGGTGACTTGCCAATAGGAGTTTTGAAAGCTGTCCTATATGCCCATAATGCATCTTCTAGCTTCCTAGCCCAATCTTTTCTTGTGCTTCCCACTGTTTTCTCTAGGATCTTCTTTAATTCCCTATTTGCTAGTTCAGCCTGGCCATTAGTCTGAGGGTGGTAAGGTGTGGCTACTTTATGGATTACTCCATATTTGTGGAGGAGTTTCTCCATCTATTTGTTGCAAAAGTGACCACCACCATCACTAACAAGACCCTTGGGCACTCCATATCTTGTGAAAATGTGCTTTTTAAGGAATTGGAGGACAATCTGTGCATCACAGGTGGTTGTGGCTATGGCTTCCACCCACTTTGAGACGTACTCCACTGCTACTAAGATATATCTGAAAGAATAGGAAGGGGGAAAGGGTCCCATGAAATCAATTCCCCATAGATCAAATAATTCCAATTCCAAGATGAAGTTTTGAGGCATCTCATTCCTTCTTGTCAGTCCTCCTGCTCTCTGGCATTCATTACATTGGTGAACATACTCTCTGGCATCCTTGAAGATAGTTGGCCAATAGAAGTCACTCTGCAGTACCTTTGCAGCTGTTCTTTCTGGGCCAAAGTGTCCACCATAAGCTGAACCATGGCAATGCCACAAGATATCCCTCATTTCACTCTCAGGGAAACACCTTCTAATTACTCCATCAGAACATCTCTTGAACAGGAAGGGTTCATCCCATAAGAATTTCCTTCCCTCATTGATTAACTTCTTCACTTGTTGCTTAGAGAACTCTTGAGGTATCTTCCTTCCCACTTTGTAGTTTGCTATGTCAGCAAACCAAGGTGCTTGCTGGATCTGTAAAAGGTGCTCATCTGGGAAGCTTTCATTCACGGGCTGGGAGGCTTTTTGAATTGTTTCTTGTGGTAGCCTCGACAAATGATCAGCAACCCGGTTCTCAGTGCCCTTCCTGTCCCTTACCTCAATATCAAACTCTTGTAGGAGCAGTATCCACCTGATAAGTCTTGGTTTAGCATCCTGCTTTGACATCAAATACTTAAGGGCAGCATGGTCAGTATAAACCACAATTTTGGATCCTATCAAGTATGATCTAAACTTATCAAATGCATAGACTACAGCTAACAATTCCTTTTCTGTTGTGGTGTAATTTTTTTGGGCCTCATTCAACACTTTACTTGCATAATATATGACATGATGCAAGTTTCCCTTCTTTTGTCCAAGTACAGCACCAATTGCAAGGTCACTTACATCACACATGAGTTCAAAAGGCAGTTCCCAATCTGGGGGTGTGATGATTGCTGCTGTTGTGAGTCTATTTTTTAAAGTTTCAAAGGCATGCCGGCAGTTTTCATCAAACACAAAAGGATTATCTAGCATTAATAGATTACTCAAAGGCTTGGCTATTTTTGAAAAATCCTTGATAAACCTTCTATAAAATCCTGCATGCCCCAAGAAACTTCTAACAGATTTCACATTAGCTGGTGGAGGGAGTTTTTCTATGATCCCAACCTTTGCCTTGTCAACCTCTATTCCTTTTCTTGAAACCTTATGACCAAGAACAATCCCCTCGTGTACCATGAAATGGCACTTCTCCCAGTTCAAAACCAAATTAGTTTCTTAGCACCATTTTAAGACAAGAGTTAGATGGTTCAGGCAAGTGTTGAAATTATCACCAAAAACAGAAAAGTCGTCCATGAAGACCTCTAAAAATTTTTCAACCATATAAGAGAAAATGGAAAGCATACACCTCTGAAATATGGCTGGGGCGTTGCATAGCCCAAATGGCATCCTCCTATATGCAAAAACTCCAAATGGACATGTGAAGGCAGTCTTCTCTTGGTCCTTGGGATCTACCACGATTTGATTGTACCCAGAATACCCGTCCAAAAAGCAATAATAGGCATGGCCGGCCAATCTTTCCAGCATCTGATCAATAAATGGGAGAGGGAAATGATCTTTTCTTGTGGCATCATTCAATCTTCTATAGTCTATGCACATTCTCCACCCAGTCACTGTTCTAGTAGGGATCAACTCATTCTTCTCATTAGTGATGACCGTCATTTCTCCTTTCTTTGGTACAACTTGAACCGGGCTCACCCATGAGCTGTCAGATATTGGGAAGATTATCCCTGCATTCCACAACTTCATTACTTCCTTCTGGACAACTTCCTTCATTGTGGGATTTAGCCTTCTTTGAGGTTGAACCACTGGTTTGGAATTGTCCTCCAAGAGGATCTTATGCATACACACTGCAGGGCTGATGCCTTTCAGGTCATCAATGGTCCATCCCAAAGCATCTTTGTGAGCTTTGAGTACATCAAGAAGTTCTCCTTCTTCCTTTTTTGTCAGGGATGAATTAATGATCACTGGGAAGCTTTCCGATGTGCCAAGGAATGCATATTTGAGATGGGTGGGTAATGGCTTCAGTTCTTGTTTTCGTACTTCTTCCTTCTTGTCTTGTTTTTCATCTTGCTCAATAGAAGTCTCAGCTACCTGTTCCTCTGTTGTCCCTTGATTTCCTTCTTGCTCTTGAGAACTTTCTTCCAGCATTTCTTCCACCAAACTCTCTATCATATCCACTCTCATGTAATCCTCTTGCTCAGGAATGTGTTGCATTGACTTGAAAATGTTTATGACCATTTGTTCATTGTGGACCCTGAAGATTATTTCTCCTTTTTCTACATCAATGATGGCTCTTGCTGTGGCTAGAAATGGCCTTCCCAAAATGATGGAATTGTTTACTTCCTCTTCAGTATCCAAAATCACAAAATCTGCTGGGAAAATAAACTCCCCAACCTTCACCAACAGATTCTCCACAATTCCATTGGGTGTTTTGATTGATCTGTCAGCCATGACCAACGACATCCTGATGGGTTTAAGTTCTTCTATGGCAAGCTTTCTCATCATTGAGAGAGGCATTAAGTTGATACTGGCACCAAGGTCACAGAGAGCTTTGTTGAGAACTATTCTGCCAATGGTGCATGAGACTACAAAGCTTCCTGGATCCTTGAGTTTTGGTGGAATGCCCCTTTGAATCACAGCACTGCATTCCTCGGTGAGTAACACGGTTTCCTTCTCAAGCCAACTCCTCTTTTTGTTAATAAGCTCCTTCAAAAACTTGGCATACAGAGGCATTTGCTCAAGTGCTTCAGCCAAGGGAATATTGATCTCCAGCTTTTTGAAAGTCTCAAGGAACTTATGAAAATGTTGGTCCTTAGTCTCTTTGCTGAACCTCTGGGGATATGGAAGTGGAGGTGTGATGCTCTTTCCCACTTGCTGCTGTCCCTGAATCACTTCTTTTGAACTGTGTGGCTGGTTGTTCTTCTCTTTGAGTTTCTCAGTGCTCTTGTTTGGCATCACAACTTGATCCTTGGCTTCATCTGCCTTTGTTTGCTTTTCATCTTCTATTGTTCTTTTGCTGCTCTCTACTTGCATCTTTGTAGTGTCATTGTTGCTCATCAATGTTCTCCCACTCCTTAATTGTATCGCCTTGCATTCTTCTTTAGGATTTGGGATTGTGTCACTCGGCAGTGAGCTTGAAGGTCTCTCAACAGAAATTTGCTTAGAGATTTGCCCAATCTGCCTCTCTAGGCTCTTCATGGAGGCTTCCTGGTTCTTTGTGGTCATTTCTTGGTTCTTCATCATCTTTTCCATGAGCATCTCCAGATTAGTAATCCTCTGAGAGTCTTGTAAAATTGCTTGGTTATGGGGTGCTGATGGTTGATGGTAAGTGCTTTGGTTGGTAGGTTGGTTATTGGATGGATAATGGTTAGAGTTGGGGTAGTTGTTTTGGGGTTTTCTGTAGGGATTTTGGTTAGTCTGCTGCTGGTTGTGGTTTTGGTTGTTTCTTAAGGTGTTTGGGTTTGAGTTCCTCTGCCATGGTTGTTGGTTTTAGTTGTGGTTATCCCCCCATCTGAGGTTTGGGTGGTTCTTCCATGATGGATTGTAGGTATCACCATACACCTCATTTGAACCTTGGTTGTGCATATACTGCACTTGCTCTTGCTGTTGTTCCTCTTGGTTCTCCTCATTATGCCCCCAAGGAGTGGTTGGTTGGCTTGTGGCACTCACTGATGCTACTTGTAGGCCATCAATTCTTTTGGCCATTTGCTCAAATTGTTGCTGAATCTGTTGCTGCATCATTTTGTTTTGAGCTAAGATTGAGTCCACTCCTTCTTACTCCATTACTCCTCTCCTTTGTGATGGTTGGCGTTGCCTTTGATGCGCAAAAAAATACTGATTATTAGCCACCATGTCAATAAGATTTTGAGCTTCTTCTGCAGTTTTCATCAGTTGCAATGATCCTCCAGCTGAGTGATCAAGTGCCCCTTGAGCCTTTAGAGTGAGTCCTTCATAGAAGTTCTGTAGCTTGTCCCACTCAGTGAACATTTCTGGTGGACATTTCCTCAGCAGAGCCTTATATCTCTCCCATGCCTCATACAGATTTTCAGCATCCAATTGCGTGAATGTCTGCACCTCAGTCTTCAACCTGATGATCCTTTGAGGGGGTAAAACTTGGCAAGAAACTTGCTCACCAAATCATCCCAAGTGTTAATGCTTTCCTTCGGAAATGTTTCTAGCCATTGAGTGGCTTTGTCCCTGAGAGAGAATGGGAATAACAACAGCTTGTATATGTCAGGGTGCACTCCATTGCTTTTAACTGTGTCACAAATTCTCAAGAAAGTGGATAAATGTTGGTTTGGATCCTCCAATGGTCCTCCTCCAAACGAGCAGTTGTTTTGGACCAATGTGATGAGTTGTGGCTTCAATTCAAAGTTATTTGCATTGACATTAAGGGTGAGAATGCTGCTTCCACAATGTCTAGCATTTGCAAAAGTATAAGAGGCCAGTACTCTTCTCTGTTGTGGGTTATTGTTAACCCTTCCTCCTGGATTAGATGGATCTCCTTCCATCTCGTGATATTCTTCCTCAGATTCTTCCTCTCCAACAATATTCTTCCCTCTTTCAGCTCTTCTTAACCTTCTAAGAGTTCTCTGGTCAGTTTCAGATAAAACAGGAGTGGCTCTCCCTGTACCTGACATACAAACAAAACAAAAGAAACACCACCAGTAACACTTCAATCTATTGCTAGAATGAAGTTTTAGTTAGCTTAAGCAAAATTTCAAACAGTTAGTGTGTCAGTCAAAAATTAGAGAAACAAAAAAGAAGAAGTGCTTGATCTAGATCTCCACTTCACTTAATCATTGTCAATCTATTTCAATCCCCGGCAACGGCGCCAAAAACTTGATGGGGGAAATTTTCGGAAAAACGAATTTCCAAAATACCCAAATCTAACCGGCAAGTGCACCGGGTCGCATCAAGTAATAATAACTCACGTGAGTGAGGTCGATCCCACAGGGATTGAAGGATTGAGCAATTTTAGTTTAGTGGTTGATTTAGTCAAGCGAATCAAGTATTGGTTGGGTGATTTGTGATTGCAGAAACTAAATTGCTTGAAATGTAAAGGGAGGGGTAGTTTGCAGAAAATCAAAGAGCAAAGAAAGTAAATAAGCTGAATCTTAAAGAACAAGTAATGTAAATTGCAGAAACTTAGATTGCAAGAAATGTAAATGGCTGAATCTTAAAGTGCAAGAAATGTAAATTACTTGAATTATAAAGGGGATTGGGAAGTGGGTTTGCAGAATTTAAACAAGGAAGAGTAAATTGCACTAAACTGAAAAGTAGAAGAAGAATTGAATTGAACCGGATCTAGAACGGAAATTTAAATGAACTTGAAAAACATTAAACAGAGAATTTAAAATGAAAACTCCAGATCTCAAGACCCAAGAGACTAGATAATCGAGTCTAGATCTCAATGCCTTCCTAGATCCAAATGTAGAATTCAATTGCATGAAATAAAGAAAAGTAAATTGTAGAATGAGTAGAAGAAAAGGCAATAAACAGAAATTGAAATTCAATTATGTAGTAAATAAAACAGAGAGATCTCAGGATGAGATTGAAACAGAATTCCTTCAATTCTCTAACCCAAGATCCAAGACAAATTGTAAATGAAATTGAAAGCAAGAAAACTAAGAGGAAGAGAATTCAATTCTCCTTCCCCAAGACTCAGAATCTCCAAATAACTCCTAACCAAAAGCTTTCCAAAACTCTCAGCAAAACGAAAAGGAAAGCTCTTTGAAAACTTAAATCCTAAGCTATTTATACACTTTCTTCAAATGGTCTTCAAGCCTTGAATTGGACCTTTGCTCTTGATGGAATTGGGTTGATAAAAGCCTCTGTTGATTACTCTTGGAGTTGGAGAGAAACCCATTGTGAACCGGGCCATGAATCATAAAAGCTTGAGTCAAAGTTTGAGGCAAACTTTGGCTCAAGCTTTTCATATCAGCTGCCCCCTTTTGCTGCTACCAACGTTTGGACTAAAGTTTGAGGTCAAACTTTGAGCCAAACGTTGAGCCTTCTTGTATGCCTTGTGGCGCCAACGTTTGCCAAAAAGTTTGAGGCAAACGTTGGCGCAAACTTTTGCTCTCCTGGGTGTGTTGATGGTGGCGCCAACGTTTGCCAAAAAGCTTGAGGCAAACGTTGGCGCAAGCTTTTCTCCTCCAGGGTGTTGGTGTGTGGTGCCAACGTTTGCCAAAAAGCTTGAGGCAAACGTTGGCACAAGCTTTTGCTTCTTCCTGGGAGATTTCAACTTTTCCAAAAGTTTGAGCTAAAGTTTGAGGCAAACTTTGGCTCAAGCTTTTTGTTCTCTCTTACTCCTAGCCATTCCTTCTTTCTCCAACCTTCTTCAAAGCTCTTTTCCCCTATCATCAATCAACCAAACATATCAAAGCTATGCTCAAAATCATGAGATTGTTATTCTTTCATAGTATATGACAATTATAGCACAAAATCTCATGAAATTACATTAATTCTTCCATGGTTGATTGAATCAAAGGAAACATGAAATTTTACTCAATTGGCTTACTTATGGCTCAAGAAAGTGCATAAAATCAATTCAAAACAAAAGAAAAAGACTAGTGAAACTAGGCTAAGATGACTTGTCATCAACCATTGGCCTTCACAGTATCACATATTCTCAAGAATGTGGTTAGATGCTGGTTGGGGTCTTTGACAATGACCAAAAGCATGGATTTAGATTTTCACACTAAAAATAGGATTGACGTTGCAAGTATAGTCCAAATCCAACCATTGATCATCAATCAAATTATAATCTTAAAGATGTCACAATCAACACAAATTAACTGGGAGTTTTAAATCCCGGGTCGTCTTCCCTAGGAACTAATGCCAATAAGTGCACAATTTTTGGTTGTGAGAATCAAAGGGGTTTTCAATGATAAAGAAACAATAAAGAAATAATGAGATAAAAGAACAAGAAAGAATTGCAATTAACAAAGTAATAAAGGAATAAAAGAACTATGTATGTAATATAAACAAGTAATGCTATAAAGTGATGGAAAGGTAGTTCAAAACATAAAATAAACCTTGACTTGGGATGAGTTATGGAATCCCTCTTAGCCATAACCACAACTATGATAATTATGATGGATTACTCTCACTAAGTCAATCCTTAACATCGAAGGATAAGTTAAGTGAGCATAATTGTTATTAATCCACAAGTCCTAGCTAACTTACTAATTACCTTAGTAAAAAGCTAGCATTAGTGGAAACAATAACAACTAACAACCCAAGAATTATCACTAAATATTGGACATTATGGCTCTAGTAATCCATAGACTCATTTTTCCCAAGCCAAGGGGTGGAAATCATAACTAAGATTGGCATTTCACCAAACACATAGAGGGAATAAACATAAAATATAGCAAAATTGGGAAAATAATAAAAGCTATGAACCACAATTGATAACAAGCAACCAAGGCAACTCAACAAACATAAAATGAGAATCAAACATCAAATTCAACAACTAAAAATCCAAAATTGTAAACTATGCATATATTGACAAGAGAAATTGAAATAGATGAAAGTGTAGAACAAGTAATGTAATTAAAAGAGAAATTAAAGAAATACTTACAATGCAATTGCTATAATCCAAAATCAAACTTGAAGTATAAAATTCTACAAACCCTAATTAAAACCCTAAGAGAGAATTTCCTAATCTACACTACTCCTACTCCTACTATGTGTTTTCTACCCTACAAGTGAGATCTCCCTTCATATGCCATGAAGTTCCCTTCATATAGCACTTGATTTCAGCCTCCAAGCCTTCAGAAATAGGCCAAGAAAGCTCCAAAAATCACCCCCAGCGTGCTGAATTAATGAAGTCATGTGACTGAAGTGATGCGTACACGTGGGTCACGCGTACGCATCGCCAAACTTGCGCGCGTGTGCGTACGCACGCATCACTATGCGCACGCACGGAAGATGAATCTTCCAAAACTTCATTTCTTCATGCTTTCTGATACGCGAAAAACTTGTCTCGCAACAAATTTCCTTCGGCAAGTGTACCGAATTCGTCGTCAAGTAAAAACTCACAATAGAGTGAGGTCGAATCCCACAGAGATTGATTGATCAAGCAACTTTAATTAAAGGAATGTTCTAGTAGAGCGAACCAGAATTTGAGTTGGGAATTGCAGAAAATTAAATGGCGGGAAAGTAAATAGTGGAAACAGTAAATGCTGGAAATAAATAGCTGAATGTAAATGGCGGAAAGTAAATTGTAGAATCTTAAATGGGGATGGGGCAATTGCTCATAAAAGTAAATGGCAAAAATTAAAGAGAATGGGTAAGATCAGAAATGGGGAGTTCATTGGGCTCAGGAGATGTTGCATTCTCCGGATCAAGTTCATTTTCATCTCTTCCTCAATCAATGCATTCATTGATCTCCTTGGCAATCTTAAGTGATCGAATTACAAGGACAATTCCTTGTAATTCAATCTCTCAAATCTTGATCAATAGCCAATTCCTTGGTCAATTGCTCATAAGAAGAGATGAAGTATGGTCACTGATTATACCACATGCATTTCCTAAATCAAGTGTTGGAAGTATTATAGTCACATATCCATCCACACCCAATTTGGTCCAGCATGAGAAAGCATTTCTAGCATGATCCCTTCATTCCTCTTTCAAGGTTCAGAAGAGATCCAAGTATGAATAGCTTCTTTTCCAAGATAACTACCCAATTGGATGAAGATCGAAAGCTTTCTAGTAAAATCAAGAGAAAAGATAGAAGAAGGAGAATGAAAACTAAAATTGATCCATCAAATTACAACAAAGCTCCCTAACCCAATGAAAGGGGTTTAGTTGTTCATAGCTCTGGAAAATGAAAACAAAGATGGAGAATACATGCTGAAAGTAAACTAGAAGTGCAGAGAAAGTAAAATACAGAGAGTAATTCTAGGCCAAAGGCTCCCTAAAGTTTCCAGCTCTCCAAACTAATTTAAAGTTACTCCTATATATACTACTCTTCTGATCTTCTAGTTGGCTCTTCAAGTCTTGGGTTGCTGATGAAGTGGTGATTGCTGCTACTTGGTTCCTCTCCATCTTCTTGGTGAGGTCAGCCAGCTGCTTGGTAATGAGCTTATTTTGGGCCAGCAGAGTATCTACATTGTTTAGCTCCATCACTCCTCTAGTGTTCCCTCCTTCAGAAGCATAGAAATAGTCATTTTCTGCTACAGTCTCAATGACATCTATGGCTTCATCAATGGTCTTCTTCTTGTTCAGAGATCCTCCAGATGAATGGTCTACTGCCTTCTTTGATTCATAATAAAGGCCTTCATAGAAAATGTGTAGCTGCACCCATTCATTGAACATATCTGGTGGCCACCTCCTGGTCAGCTCCTTAAACCTCTCCCATGCTTCATATAGAGTCTCACCATCTTGTTGCCTGAAAGTTTGGACCTCAGCTCTCAGCCTGTTGATTCTTTGGGGAGGATAGAATCTGGCTAAAAATTTGTTCACCACATCTTCCCAAGTTGTCAAACTCTCCTTTGGAAAAGACTCTAGCCACTTGGCTGCCTTATCCTTGAGTGAGAATGGAAATAAGAGCAGTCTATAGGCATCAGGATGAACACCATTAGACTTCACCGTGTCACATATCCTCAGGAAGGTGGTTAGATGTTGATTGGGGTCTTCTTGGAGTCCTCCTCCGAACGAACAGTTGTTCTGAACAAGGGTGATGAGCTGCGGTTTTAGTTCAAAATTATTGGAATGGATGGTCGGCTTTTGAATGCTACTTCCACAGTTTCCTGGGTTTGGATTGATGTAAGAGCCTAAAACTCTTCTCTCCTCCCCAGCATGATTTGCTCAACCTTCTCTGCCATGGTTGTGAGCCTCTTCTTCATGATGGTTTTCCATGTTTTCTTCCATGTTTGGTTCAAAGTATTCCTCCTCTTCTTCGGCACCCACTACTCGTTTTTCTCTTGCTTCCCTTCTTAATCTAAGGAAGGTCCTCTCAGGTTCTGAATCAAAGGAAGTTGAAGCCCCGCTTCTTCTCCCTGTCATACAACCAACAAAGCACAAGCAAAGAAAATAGATGCAGGAAGTATTTTTGTTAGAATTACAGTTAGTATGAGTGATGAAATATATCAAACAGTTAGTGGGTCAGTGAACTGAATTGTAAATAACTAAAAAAAACGAAAAAGTAGGGGGAAGAAATTAACAAAAACTGAAAGTAAATTACTCAAACAGAAAATTAAATC